>NW_026606130.1:11250000-12500000 GCF_029834395.1 Sorex fumeus | reverse complement strand
TGCTGTTGCTTTATTCTCCTAAGGATCAAGCCAACCAAATCTAGTTTAATTGTGAAGCTTAGAATTAAAGTTCCCTGATGAAGAATAACTAAAAGGCTTTGTGTTCAAGAATAAAACATTATGAATTTTGTTGTTTAGGACCCTGTTTATTATGAAGCTTGTTTGGAATAAGAATCGCAGACTTGACAATAAGTAACTTGTAGCTGTTAAGGCCCAGATCATCTGTGAAAATAATGAGTTGAATTGGATTCCACCTCAAGTTCCTGTCAAAAACTCTGCCAACAACATCAGTTTCTAGAATCTTCGCTACAATGCAAGTACAAAGAGGAAAGAGTACTATGTACTTTTCAAAGGCTTAACAGGGCCTGGCAGTCTGGCGCATAGGTACTACTTGTTTCAACATGTACCTTGACTATATTCACAGTGGGAAAGCTTAGAAATTAAATATGATGTATTTGTTTATTTACTTTTATCTTTTAATTTTATTCTATTTCTGCCCATAACTTTTCTTACTTGTATCTAAAAATGAAATTACTAGCTCCAATTCTTCCTGTAACAACCTAGACAATAAATTTCATATTTGACATGTTCCCTGATATATCTTTAAGTTTCGATAATAAAGCACCAGTGGTAGAGCACCTGCTTTAAAGCTCAAGGATATAAATTCAATCCCCTGAACAATCCCACATTCCTAAGTGTGATTTCACTGGTGCAAGACTGCTGTTTAGTATCACTGCTGCAGTATAATCAAGTATATGAGTAAACACCACACCTATATAGGTGTGATCCCCAGCAAACACATAGGTAAGTGCCACAGATCAAATTGGTGAGTGCCACAACCAAGTATGTGTCACTTCTCAATTATCATAGCAATAAAAACCAAAAGGAAAGGGAAATGGAATAAAAACAAGTTATTCTTAATATGACTTTCTTTATTTCCCATAAAATAAGGGCTTAGAATTGACAGAGTATATACAAATTATATATATTTCTAAAATGCATATATACCTATGAAGGGTCTGTAAGAATATGAAACTTCCCAAAATGGCTACCTAATTTTCAAAGCCCAGTGCACAACAAAAATGTGAGACCTCATTTTTAAATTATTCATTTTTATCATAAGTATAGTAGATAATTAAACCAATACTAGGTTTTTCTAAGTATGATATTCTGTGCAACTGTACAGGTTACATACTTAATAATGTACTCCTGCCTCCTCTTTATATAGACACCAGAACATATTAGTAATACTCAAATGCAAATTGTGTTTTGATAGAAACCTGATAGTCTAAATAGCTATTAATATGTACTTATCTATGTAATTATTACATTATAAAGTGCAATAGGAAAAGAAAATAAATATCTTTTGTCCCACTATAGTCCTCTGGTCTATCATCTGACCTATCAACAGATGGGCTATAAATTGTGATAAGTAAGTCTCTAAATTGTGATAAAGCACCCTTAAAAGGCTTAATTAATTTAGATAATCATTTATTAGTGAAATAAGGCTTTACTATATGATTTTTAGTTAGTTAGTTTAGCCTAACTTTTAAATACAAATCACTGTTTCTGTGACACTCATTGGCTTTTCCTGACAAAGCCTAGGATTTCTGATGGCCAAAATTAACAACCCTGCTTGGCTTCTTGCCGCTTCACATTTATTCACTGAACCAGTGCATGACTGCTGCTCTCATCCCACACAGTTGGGTCAGAGAATACACTGGTTAATATTTATAAAAAAATACTTTGAAGATGAAATTCCTGGTGGTTAGAGAAAACATTGAAATTAGTAGAGTTGTGGAGTCTAGGCCTCCTCTCTGAACTGTCTCTACAACACAATATGATTCTTGAGAGATTTGTAGTAGCAAATCAGCAACATTTTGTTTTTGAAAAAATATCAAAAATAAAAGAAATAAGCAACATATTTCCCATCTCTAATACTGAATTCCTAAGTTTATTTTACAAAAGAACTCTTGACTATTTCATCTCTCTCCTCTAAGTATCTTATTTCCCTTTCCCCAATACACAAACCATGTTCTGAAGATGGTTCTTAACAGGAAAGCACTTTATACTATTAAGGGAATGGTGCTCAGCAACCTTGTCTGTGGGCTGCTATTTAGACTGTCTACACAGAAACCGGTTTGACTGAAATCTGGAACAAACAGACACAGTTGGAAAATAATAATCACAATACCTTTATACTATGTTTGGTTTCTAGGGCCTATAAATGATTTGAATACTTTTGTCAGAAGTTCCTATTGTGTTACTTTGAATGTCCTAAAGAGCAGTGGGAGTGTGGGATAAAAGTTTATATATATATGTATTATATATATACATATATGTATACACACATATATACACGTACACACAATGGAATATTATGCTGCTGTCAGAAAAAATAAAGTTATGCCTATATTTCCCAGAATTCCTGAGGAGCCATCACCCCTTCCCTCAAGAAATGGGGTGGGAAAGGGTTTCTGATTTTAATTTCATATAATATATGACACTATGCTCCTCATAATACCCTTATTTTCAGTAACACTCCAAAAGCAAGAAAAAAACTGCAATTCAGTATGAGATTTATTTGGGTTCCACCATGAGCCAAGACTTGGACTAGGAAAGTCCAGTCAGCAATTCTGGCTTGTCCTGTATCCCTGACCTACCTCCTAGGTGAACGGTAAGGCAGGCTAAACCAGGTCACCTCAACATTTTGTGTCAGGGGACAAAGGTGAGGGAAGGAGGGTGTTTCTTTAACTCGTGGTTTTTATTTGTGTCTAGCTGCTTGCCAACTGTTGAAATTAATCTTCCAGACTTGCCTTAACCAAAACCAATTGACTCTCTTAAATGATCTGATTTTATAACGACCTTAGGCATGACTTGAGGTCTTATGTTGACTTTAGCCCTGACACTGAGACATTGAAACCCTGAATGGAGTTAACTATCATGAGACCCTAGTTATCAAAAGCTTCTAATTACTCAACTTTCTGTCTAGTTCAAAATACTACTAGATAGTCAATCCCTCAGTTAATCGAGTACCAAAAACTTGGAAAATTGCAGCTGTAAGCCTAATTTTTTCCTTTAGGAGTCAGATTCCTATTTACAACATCAGGGAAATAAAGATATGGTTTGAAAGTGATGTAATTAATGACAGGCAAGAGATGATAGCATAGCGTTTTGGTAATTCTTGGTGCTACACCCAACTCAGCAGATGGACTACAGGGAACCCATCTTATAATAGGGGGTCATTACACAATATTCAAAGAAGTGAAGATGAAGCTGATACGAAATAAATACTAAATTCTGAACAAGAGAAAATGCAAAAGAGGTTTAAGTGTCATAATTGCATTTAAAAGCCCAAGTTTTGGAGTTAGAAATGAAATTTGTAAGATAAATGTGCATATAGAAGTGTATCTGGTATTCTTGGATATCATATTAAGGAAGTTAGTTTATAGTTTACATTCCAAAGATATCTGGGAGACAGGAGTTTCAAGCAGAGATTTATCAATTGAAAAATGACTCTGAGGAGAGTATAAAGATAGAGATATAAAGATATACACACAAACATATAAGCATATTATCATCAAATTGCTTTTAAAGTTTTAGTACTTGAGATCTTAGAGGACAAAAGGTAAGTCAGTAGTGTTTCACGGAGCCAAGGCACATTCAATTCCCAGCATCATATATGTTCCTGCTGTTACCACCAGGGGACACTCCTGAGTATGTGGCCAGGAATGGATACTGAGCACCACCAGGTATGCACTCCCCCTCCAATTTATAGACAAAAGATAGATAGATAGATAGATAGATAGATAGATAGATAGATAGATAGATAGAATGTTCAGTGTCTGTTCTAGAATACTACAGATTGAAGAATACGTTGGTTTTTCTTTTAAACAATTCTAATTTAAACCTCTTTTATCTCTGTTCTTTAGTCATATAAAATTCACGATTTCCCACTTATTTAAAAACATACTTCTAATTGGTAACTTTTCCTTTACATTCTCTGACAATTCATAATAATTAAGAGCGAAGTCAATTGCCATTATCTACGAGAAGCCTTCCTTGAACTGTAGTTTAAACACTTCCTTCTTTCCACAGCTTGTCTTTTAGCTTTATATCACAGAATATTGCAATATCTATTTTCCTGAGTACCCCCATCTGCCATAAATTTCTTGAAAACAATAAATCTGCTTTTTTGACATTATAAGTAACCAAATTTTGCTGGCGATCAATAAACGTTAGTTGAAAGAATCTAAATATTAATAGGATGTAAAGGAACAAGTAAAACCAGTTACTCCATAGTTCAATTTCACATCTATATCCCAAACACAAATACATAAATTCATAAAATTACATGGTCACCTTTATTCATTGTAAAATAATCAGGATATAGAAACTACACAAGTATCCAATGACAGATAAATGGGTAAAGATGTTGTGAGATATATTCATTTATTTGCAATGGAATACTGTGCAGCTGTAAGAAAAATTAAGTGATGCAGTGTGGAGCTACTTGGGTGAATTTAGGGGATATGATATTATGCAAAATAGGCCAGAGGGAGGACAAATATTTGGTTATCTTATTCCTTTGTGATCCACAGATAAACAAAACAAGGTAATAGAGATTATCAACTGATTATAAACCCTTGGCCCTGGATTACAGAAGTAAGAATAAAAAGTGAGGTGGCATTGTGTGGAATGATGGTAGATGAAATAACAGAACATTGATGGAGTGTCTTGGACACTTTGGTGGTGCTGAGGTGAGGTAATGGATATCAGAATCTAACACTATTGTAATCATGTTACTTAAACTACATTAAATATTTAAATATTTAATTAAATAATTAAAATAATTGGGCTGGAGCAATAGCACAGCGGTAGGGCATTTGCCTTAAAAGCGGCCAACATGACCGAACCGAGTTCGATTCCTCCACCCCTCTCGGAGAGCCCGGCAAGCTACCGAGAGTATCTCGCCCTCACGGCAGAGCCTGGCAAGCTACCCGTGACGCATTCGATATGCCAAACACAGTAACAACAAAGTCTCCTGATGGAGACGTTACTGGGCCCGCTCGAGCAAATCGATGAACAACGGGAGGACCGTGGACCGTGGATATCAGTGTATCTCACAATACAGATCCAATTCCTTAGGATTGTCATATGGTCTACATCTCTAAAACCTATAGGAATGTAGAAATTATGACAAGGAGATACATAAAACACATGGGCCTAGGAAAAAAAACCAAGTCTCTGTTGTTTATGAGTAGCAGGAAAGGTATCTGAAAGATACTTCAAAATAGGAAATCAATAGCATTTAAAGTTGAGTTTCCTTGACTTCACATAGTCCAGCATTCTGTGTGAAAATGCATACAAAATATTTCATAAAATTAATCTTTAGTTTAACTTTGTATTATACATTTTTATTTATAGTTTTCTCACCCCAAGAAACCTTCTCTCTTATATTTGCCAAGATAAATATGATAGCTTTTTCCCTAAATTTGAAGTTAGACCACTGAATAATGGAAAAATCTAGGAAAGTTTTTTAAAAAATCAAACGCAATAACAGCACATTTTCTACCTGTTAGCAGCAAAGAGTAAAAATTAATTCAATGATATATGCATAATAATTACAATTGTAGTACTTAAGTAATTATTTAATACATTACAAAATGTGAATTTTAATTAATATGAAAGTAGATCCCAGGTTATTTTCTGAGTCCTTCATACCATCCAAAGTGCTATAATCTTGATGTACATTTGTCCTTCCAAAATTGAATAATATTAAGCTGTCTGAGTCCAGGTAAATTACTGAATGAGTTTTAAGCAAAATTATAAATCAGTAATAATGACAATTTTAGAAACATTTCCATGGCATGTTATGATTATAATCATTTTGAGTAAAACATTTTCATTTATTCTTACACTAAGGGTTCTAGTACAGCATTTGCCATAGGAATATTCCAAGAACTCTCAGGTTAAAACTAAATAAATAGGGTTAGGGGAGAGCATAATGCAAGGGGGTAATTTGTATAGAAAGGAGGTCAAAGGAAAGAAACAAGGTTGGAAAGGGACCACTGTGGTGAAACACTGGTCTAGTGAAACTCAGAAAATTTGCACATAACTTTCTGTTTATATAGACATTTCTAACCACTGAAGATTTCAGTACAGTGGTTACTATACTAAGGTTGAGTTAGGTCTCTCTGTTACACACTAATGGAAGTCACACCTTTGTTTCTCTTACAATAAATTTAATTTTATATATAAAGTTGTTACTGGTTACTGCGCAGGAGGAAGAGAGCAGCTTGGAGTGCCTTCAAGAACGTCGAAGAAATAGCTAAGAGGACGAAGAACCTCTGGCTCCGGGCACATCTCTTTGATTCCACTGTTCTTCCTGCATTAACATATGCCTCAGAAACCTGGGCCCTATGCAAACAGGACGAGAACGCTATTCAGGTCTCCCAAAGAAGAATAGAAAAAGCTATGCTTGGAATATCACGTTTCACTCAAATGAGAGAAAGAATCCGGAGTTCCAACATCCATTGACGATCAAGAATCAGGGACGCTGTCTCATTTGCCAAGGTGTCAAAAATCAGATGTGCTGGTCACGTAATGAGATTTAAAGACGACCGCTGGACTAGAGCTGTTACTGACTGGATTCCATGGGATGTCAAAAGACCGCGTGACCGCCCACCTACCAGATGGTCAGACTTCTTCATCAATATCATGAACGATCGGTTTGAGGCTCTTCATATTCCCAGAGCGAACAGATGCCATTGGGCTACACTATCACGCGACAGGGACAAATGGAGACGTTACTGGCGCCCGCTCGAGCAAATCGACAATTAACGGGAAGTTAAGTGATTAAGTGATTATATAAAGTTGTATAAAGGTGACTCCTCAGTAAGATACTATATTTCTCAGTCCTTCTAACAGTTTAGGGAGGGAATACATAATATGTAAGCACTTCCTAGTAAGGTAATTGAAAGATAAAGGTAAAAAGGTAAAGGCCCTCCCGTTGATCGTCGATTTGCTCGAGCGGGCCCAGTAACGTCTCCATTGGAGACTTTGTTGTTACTGTGTCTGGCATATTGAATACTCTCGGTAGCTTGCCGGGCTCTCCGAGAGGGGCAGAGGAATCGAACTCGGGTCGGCCATGTTGGCCGCTTGTAAGGCGAACGCCCTACCCACTGTGCTATCGCTCCAGCCCACTAACTCAATAGAAATATAGACCAATAAAAAACTTAACTTTATATTTTTTGTATCTCTGTTTGAGATCAGACACTTCTGAGGCCATATAACAGTGGTTCTTACACTTGACTGGATTAGAAATTATAAAGAATCATAAATTTTATTTCTTTTAATTATTTTATTTTTATTAGTGAAATACCATGTGGTACAGTTGTAGAATTACAAACTTTTGTGCTTGGGTTTCAGTTCTCCAACACCAATGATCCCAGTAGCCCTCCAACTCACCCATCACCCCCATGCCATCCCACCTCAGTGTCAGGGCATTCCCTTTTGTTCTAGCTCTCTTTTTGGGTGCTGAGTTTTGTAAAAGAGGCATTGAATTTTTCTCCATGAATGGAAGGCCAGCCACAGGCTCTAGGTGTAAAGGAAGCTCAGATAGAGAAGAGAGTACCAAATGAAGGGTGTTGTCAGGGTCCTCCCAGGGTGGGAGAAGCATGCTAAAAGTAGTCGATAGACCAAACATGATTGCCACTCAAAGCCTCTCTTGCAAAACACAGTACCCAAAAGAAGAGAGAGAGAACAAGGGGGAATACCCTGCCACAGAGGCAGGATGGGACGGGGGGGGAGATGAGGGTGGGGGGGATGCTGGGACCCATGGGGATGGACGACGGGCACTGGTGGAGGGATGGGCACTTGATCATTGTATAACTGAAACCCAAGCACAAAATTTGTAAGCCTATAACTGTACCTCATGGTTTTTCACTAATAAAAAAAGAAAAATAAATAAAAAAAGAGGCATTGAGTGGCAATCATGCTCAGTCTGTAGTCTACTTTAAGCATACATCTCCAATTCTGGGAGGATCCTCTCAACCCCTGTACTTTGTGTTCCCTTCTTTATCTGAGCTGCTTTTTCCCCTCGCATGTTCAGCTGGACTTCAAGGCATGGAGTGAAACTCCTGGTACATATTTTGACTATTCTTGGATACTAGTCTCCTATTTTGTTACTTTATATTCCCCAGATGAATGTGATCATTCTATGTCTGTCCCTCACTTTGTGACACATTTCGCTTAGCATGATACTTTCCATGTAGCTCCACTTGTATGTAAATTTTATGATCTCATCTTTTCTAATAGCTGCGTAATATTCCATTATGTAAATGTACCAAAGTTTCTTTAACCAGTTATCTGTTCTCGGGTATTCGTTTTTTCCAAATTTTGGCTATTGTTAACAGTGCAGCAATGAACATAGAAGTGCAGGTGTTAGTTTGACTGTACTTTTTTGCCTCTCTGAGATATATTCACATGAGTGGTATTGCTGGACAAAATGGGAGCTAAATTTCTAATTTTTTGAGAATCGTCCATATTGTTTTCCAAAAGGGCTGAACCAGTCGGCATTCCCACCAGCAGTGTAGGAGAGTCCCTTTCTCACCACATCCGAGCCAACACCGGTTGTTTTGTTCTTTTGGATGTGGACCAGTCTCTGTGGTGTGAGATGATATCTCATTGTTGTTTTGATCTGCATCTCCATGATGATTAGTGATGTAGAGCTTTTTATCATGTGCCTTTTTTCCATTGCCATTCAGATTTCTTCTTTCGAAAGTTTCTGTTCATTTCATCGCCCCGTTATTTGATGGGGTTGGTTGTTTTCTTTTTGTGGAGTTAAAACAGTGCTTTTCATATCCTTGATATAAACCCCTTATCGAATATGTATTGGGCAAATATCCTTTCTCATTCTGTATACTGTCTTTGTATTTTGGTCGCTGTTTCTTTAGAGGTGCAGAAGCTTCTTAGTTTAGGATACCCATTTATCTATCTCTGTTTTCACTTGCTTGACCAGAGGCATGTCATCTTTGAAGATACCATTAGCTTCAATGTTGGGGATGGTTTTGTAACCTTGTCTTCAATGTACCTTCTGGATTCCGGTCTGATGTTGAGGTCTTTAATCCATTTTGATCTTACTTTTGTTCATAGTGTTAAGTAGAGATGTGAGTTCAGTTTTTTGCATACAGCTGTCCAGTTTTGCCAGCAGAATTTGTTAAAGAGGCTTCCTTGCTCCACTTCACATTTATTGCTCCCTTATCAAAGATTAGATGATAATATATTTGGGGGGAAATGTCATTATATTCAATCCTGTTCCATTGGTCTGCGGCTCTGCCTTTGTTCCCAGTACCATGCTGTTTTAATTATTACTGCTTTGCAGTAGAGTTTAAATTTACGGAGGTTGATTTCTCCCATTTTCCTTTTCCCAAGAATTGCTTTAGCTATTCGTAAGTGCTTATTGTTCCATATGAATTTCATGAGTGTTTGCTCTATTTCTTTCAAGAATGCCATGGGTAACGTTACAGGGCTCGCATTGAATTTCTACAATGCTTTGGGGAGTATTGCCATTTTGACAATGTTATTTATCCCAATCCATGAGCAGGGAATATCTTTCTATTTCCTTGTGTCTTCTTTAATTTCCTGAAGTAGCATTTTGTAGTTTTCATTGTACATATCTTTTATGTCCTTAGTTAAGCTGATTCCAGGTACTTGATTTTCTGGGGCACAGTTGAGAACTGGATTGTTTTTTTCATGGCACTTTCTTCTCTCTCATTATTTGCATATAGGAAAGCCATGGACTTTTGCGTATTAATTTTATAGCCTGCAAATTTACTATACAAGTCTATTATTTCTAGTATTTGATAGAGGTTTTTGGGTTCTCTAAGAATAGTATCATATTATTTGTGAATAGGGAGAACTTGGTTTCTTCCTTTCCTACCTGAATGCCCTTAATATTTTTTTCTTCCTAACCGCTATTGCAAGTACTTCCAGTACTGTACTGCGTAGCAGTGGAGAGAGTGGGCATCCTTGTCTCATCCGTGATCTTAAAGGGCAGGCTCTAATTTTTTCCCCATTGAGAATGATGCTTTCCATAGGCTTGTGTTAGATGGCTTTAACTATATTGAGGAAAGTCCCTTCTATACCCATTTTGGCAAGGGTGTTCATCATAAACGGGTGTTGGATCTTGTCAAATGCTTTCACTGCGTCTATTGATATGATGATATCGTTTTTATCTTTTATTTTGTTGATATGATGGGTTATGTTGATTGGTTTCTGAATGTTAAACTATTCTTGCATCCCCGGGATGAACCCCACTTGGTCATGGTGTATGATCTTTTTGATGTGTTGTTGAACTCTATTTGCTAGTATTTTGGTGAGAATTTTCACATCCGTGTTCATCAGGGATATCTGTCTGTAGTTTTCTTACTGGAGTGATATGAGATTCATAGAAACTGTTTTTGAGAGTTTCTGTTTCTTCAATTTCCTGGAAAAGCTTGAGAAGAACTGGCAATAGATCCTATTTAAATGTTTGGAAAAATTAGCTAGTTAATCCATCTGTACCTGCGCTTTTGTTTTGGGGAAGAATTTTGGTTACAATTTCAATTTCCTTGATATTAATATTAATAGGATATTAATAGGACTATTCTGGTATTCTATATCTTCTTGATTTAGCCTTGGGAGAATATAGGAAACCAGGAATTTATCCATTTCTTCTAGATTCTCTTGTTTTGTGGCATACTGACTTTCATAGTAGTCTCTGATGATCTAAATTTCTTTGTTTTCTGTTGTGATATACCCCTTATATTTCTTTTTCATATTATTAGCATTCTCTCTCTCTTTCGTTGTGAGTCTTGTTACTGGTTTATCTATCTTGTTTATTTTCTCGAAGAACCAGCTCTTGGTTTTATTGATCTTTCGGATTGTTTTTAGGTTTCCATGTCGTTGATTTCTGCTCTATGTTTTGTTATTTCTTTCTTTCTGCCTGGTTTGGGCTCCCTTTGCTGGTACTTTTTAAGATTTTGAGCTTTGAAGTCAACTTTTTTATGTGGACCTTTCCATCCTTCCTGAGAAATGCTTGCAGAGGGATAAATTTCCCCCTTAACACAGTGTTACCTGCCTCCCACAGGTTCTGGTAGCACGTCTTCATTCTCATTTGTTTGCAGATATCTTTTGATTTCTTCCATGATTTCTTTCCTGACCCACTCATTGTTCAACATAGAGTTCTTTAATTTCCAGGTGTTTGTTTGGTTTATTACATCTGTGCATGACTGACTTCTATGTTCAGTGCATTGTGGTCTGAGAAGGTAGTTGATACAATGTCTTTCTTCCTGATTCTGTTGAGGTATGCCCCAGAACATGGTATATTATGGAAAATGTTCCATGTGCACTAGAAAAGAATGTGTTTTCTTTTTTCTTTTGGTGATATAAAGTCCTGTATATATCTATTAGCCCTGTGTCTTCCATTTCTTCCTTCAGAGCCATTATTTCCTTGCTAAGTTTTAATCTTCTTGATCTATCTAAGGGTGATAAGGCGGTCTTGAAGTCTCCAACTACTATTGTGTTCCCTGCAATATCCTTCTTTTGGGGGGGAGTCAGGAAGGATGCCTCCCTTATTTTTATTTTATTTTTTTTAATTTTTGTATTAGTGAAACACCATGAGGTACAGTTATAGACTTATAAATTTTCGTGCTTGGGTTTCAGTTATACAATGATCAAGTACCCACCCCTCCACCAGTGACCATCCTCCACCACCACGGGTCCCAGCAGCATCCCTCCCTCCTTCCATCTCTCCCGTCCCACCCTGCCTCTGTGGTAGGGCATTCCCCCTTGTTCTCTCTCTCTTCTTTTGGGTACTGTGTTTTGCAAGAGAGGCATTGAGTGGCAATCATTTTTGGTCTATAGACTTTTTTTAGCATGCTTCTCCCTCCCTGGGAGGGTCCACACAACACCCTTTAATTGGTACTATCTTCTCTATCTGAGCTTCCTTTTCACCTAGCACGTGTGGCTGGCCTTCAAGTCATGGAGCAAAATTCCTGGTACTAATCTCAGCCATTCCTGGGTGTTAGTCTCCTGTTTTGTTGCTTTATGTTACCCAGATGAATGCAATCTTTCTGTGTCTATCCTGCTCTTTCTGACTCATTTCGCTTAACATGATAATTTCCATGTAGTACCACTTGTATGTAAATTTCATAACTTCATCTTTTCTAACAGCTACATAGTGCTCCATTGTGTAAATGTACCAAAGTTTCTTTAACCAGTCATCTGTTCTCAGGCACTCAGGTTTTTTCCAGATTCTGGCTATTGTAAAGAGTGCTGCAATGAACAAGCAATTGCAGATGTCACTTCGACTATATCTTTTTGCCTCTCTGGGATATATTCCCAGGAGTGCTATAGCTGGGTCAAAGGGGAAATCAAATTCTAATTTTTTTGAGAATCGTCCATACTGTTCTCCAAAAGGGTTAGACCAGCCAGCATTCCCACCAGCAGTGAAGGAGGGTCCCTTTCTCGCCACATCCGCGCCAGCAACTGTTGCTTTTGTTCTTGTGGATGTCGGCCAGTCTCTGTGGTGTGAAATGATATCTCATTGTTTTGATCTGCATTTCTCTGATGATTAGTGATGTAGAGCATTTTCTCATGTGCCTTTTTGTCATTCAGATTTCTTTGCGAAAGTTTCTGTTCATTTCCTCGCCCCATTTTTTGATGGGGTTGGGTGATTTCTTCTTGTGTAGTTTAACCAGTACCTTGTATATCCTTGATATCAACCCCTTGTCGGATGTGTATTTGGTGAATATCCTTTCCCATTCTGTAGGCTGTCTTTGTATTTTGGTCACTGTTTCTTTTGAGGTGCAGAAGCTTCTTAGTTTAATATAGTCCCATTTGTCTATCTCTGTTTTCACTTGCTTGGCCAGTGGTGTGACATCTTTGAAAATATCATTAGCTTCAATATCATGGAGAGTTTTGCCAACTTTTTCTTCAATAAACATTAGGGATTCAGGTCTGATGTTGAGGTCATAAATCCATTTTGATCTTACTTTTGTGCAAGGCGTTAGGCAGAGATCTGAGCCCACTTTTTTGCATGTAGCCATCCAGTTTTGCCAGCACAATTTATTAAAGAGGCTTTCCCTGCTCCGTTTCACTTTTCTTGCCCCCTTATCGAAGATTAGATGATTATATGTTTGGGAGGAGATGTCAGTATATTCAACTCTGTTCCATTGGTCTGCAGCTCTGCCTTTGTTCCAGTAACAAGCTGTTTTAATTATTACTGCTTTGTAGTAGAGCTTGAAGTTAGGTAGGTTGATTCCTCCCATTTTCTTTTTCCCAAGAATTGCTTTAGCTATTTGTGGGGGCTTATTGTTCCATATAAATTTCAGGAATGTTTGCTCCATTTCTTTGAAGAATGTCATGGGTATCCTTATAGGGATTGCATTGAATTTGTACAGTGCTTTGGGAAGTATTGCCATTTTGACAATGTTGATTCTCCCCATCCATGAACAGGGGATATTTTTCCATTTCCTCGTGTCTTCTTTTATTTCCTGAAGTAGCATTTTGTAGTTTTCTTTGTACAGGTCCTTTAGTTCCTTAGTTAAGCTGATTCCTAGATACTTTATTTTCTGGGGCACAATTGTGAATGGGATTGTTTTCTTCATGTCACTTTCTTCTCTTTCACTATTTGCATATAGGAAAGCCATGGATTTTTGGGTATTGATTTTATAGCCTGCCACTTTACTATACAAGCCTATTTTTTCTAGGAGTTTCTTGGTAGAGGTTTTAGGGTTCTCTAAGTATAGTATCATATCATCTGCGAATAGTGAGAACTTAATTTCTTCTTTCCCTATCTGGATGCCCTTAATATCTTTTTCTTGCCTAATCGCTATTGCACGTACTTCCAGTACTATGCAATGTCCTTCTTAAGGCTGATAGCAGTTGTTGTAGGTATTTGGCTGGTCCCTCATTGGGTCTGTATATGCTTAGGAGTGTGATTTCTTCTGTTGTACATATCTCTTGATTAATAAAAAAAAATGGCCTTCACTGTCCTTTCTAATCTATATCAACCTGAAATCTGTTACCGGATACTAGTAAAGCCACTCTAGCTTTTTGAGGTGGTTGTTTTCTTGCAGGGTTGTTTTTCATCCTTTAACTTTGAGTCTGTGTTTGCTCTGACTGTTCAGATGAGTTTCTTGTATGTAGAAGAATGTTGGGTTCTGTCTCTGAATCCATTTTGCCACTCTGTGTCTTCTAATTGGTGAATTTACACCATGGATGTCGAGAGACATTATTACTATGGGGTTTTGTGTGATCTTTCTGTAAGGGTTTGTTGTCCTTTTAGGGGTTTGTCTTGTCTTACAGTATCCCCTTTATCCCTTCTTTTAGGATTGGTTTTGAGTCTATGAAGTTCCTGAGCTGTTGTTTATCCGCAAAATAGTTTACTGTTCCTTCAATTTTGAGTGAGAGTTTAACCGGATGCATTATTCTTGGTGAATCATTCATTTCAGTGAGTTTTTTCATTATATCCCAGCATTTCCTTTGGGCTTGGAGGGTTTCCACTGATAGTTATGCAGTGAATCTATAGGGTACTCCTTTGTATGTGATTTACTTCTTTGACCTTGCTGCTTGTAGCATTGTGTCTCTATCCGCAACATCCATTATTCTAACTATGATATGTCTTGGAGTGTTTTTGTTATGGTCTCTTTTAGCTATCACCCTTAGTGCTCCTTGAATCTGGATGCCTACATTCTCCAGCTCTGGGAATTTTTCAACAATGATTTGTTTGACCATGGCTTTTTCATTGGGATTGTTTCCCTGAGCTTCTGGTACTCCAATGATTCTAATGTTGTTCCTTGTGGAATCATCTCCTAGGACTCTGATTCGCTCTAGAGCTATTTTGAGGTCCCTTGCCATTGTTTGTTGTTGCCTGTAGGCTTCCTGAAGCTCATCTTCCAGATCACTAATTCTGTCTTCAGCTGTAGCCCTTCTACTGTTGAGGACACACACTAAGTTTTTTATTTCATCTACCAAATCCTTTATTCTTGACATTTCTGTGTGTATCTTTCCAATTTCTGCCTTTATTTCTTCTTGTATTTCCTCAATTGTTTCTTTCATGTCCTCCTTTAATTTACTGGATATCTGTCTCACATTTTCTTTGAGTTCATTAAACATCTTCATTACATCATATCTGAATGCTTTATCAGAGAGCTCCCTTATGTAAGTAACACCTATTGAGCCTTCTGGACTCTTCATCGTCCTCTCCTCTTGCTTGGGATTTGCATTGTTTTTTCATGTTGTGGCCGTGGTATGGGGACTGAGATGTTACATAAGATTGCTGGGTTTGGGTAATTTACCTGTGGTCTAAATAGGCCACGCCCCTGTCTACAGAGGTCACACCCAGTTCTGCAGTGGCCTCGCCCACTACATGTATCCAGTGGGGGGCTGGGGGTGCAGGCCTGGGAGTCCTGGGAGCGGGAGAAGACTGGGGACAAACAGGAAAGGGCTCAGGGATGGTGGATGGCCCAGGGTCCCAGAAGACTCCTGGGGTGTGTGCGTGGGGGAGGCAGAGTCCTGAGTTCAAATTTTCACTGACCTAGGAGCTCGAGAAGACCGGGTGCAGCGTTGGGGATGGGCAGCAAAGGCTCATGAATTTTAGAGAGCATGATACTTCTATTGCAGATGAGGCTATTAGTTTCTGTACATGGATATTTATGAAATATAAAATAATATATTAATTTTATTTTTAATAATTTTAACTTAATATTATAGACTCATGTTTTAATATTTATTTTTATCAGTTACTCTTGGTTTATGCAAAGATTTATGTTTTCAGAGTGTGGTGCTCCACCACTACAAACACAAAAGTGCTAATGACTGTCCACCTTAATCATCCATAAGACAAATTACTTGCACTAAATTTGTTGGGTAACTTTAGTTCTGTTGTGAGAGTCTGCTGGTTGTTTACATTGGCATTGCCTCATTGTCTATCTTCCTTTGTTTCTTTATATACTACCTAGTAGTGAGATCATCTAGTATTTGTCTTTGTTTTTCCAATTTATTCCGTTTAGTCTAACACCCTTGGGTTCCACCCATATGACAGCAAAAATAAAAGTTTATCCTTTGTTATAGCTAGCATTCCAATAAATACACGTACTACACAGTTTTATGTTTATTACTATATGACAGCACTTAAATGTCATTTGGTACTTAGTTTCTGGATACTGACGATTGCAATATCACTAGAATGAACATACTGTGAACATATATTTTTAAATTAAAGTTTTTTGTTCTGTGGATGGATACCTAGGAATAGAAATAGTAAATAATATAACATTTAGAATTTATCATGGGACAATTTTTTTTTAATCATGGTAAATCACAACACTATCCTCCATAAAGTTTGAACCAGTTTATATTCCTATTAAAAGTGAATGAGCGGCTGGAGGTATAGTACAGCGGGTAGGGCGTTTGCTTTTTATGCAGCTGACAATGCATCAACACATCCCATGTGCCACCCTGAATCACCAAGGAGTGATTCCTGAGTAGAGAGACAGGTGATCTAATTTTACTAAGTAGGTCACCCCAAAACATAAAAATAATAACAAGAGATTGAGGGTTCCTTTTTCTTAAAACCCTCATTAGCACTTGCAATTTTCCATCTTTTATATATAGGCCATTTTACTGTCCAGAGATTTATCTATTATTTTGATTAGCATTTCTTTTATAATCAATGATGACGGAACATTTCTTTATATAAATATTGGAAACCTGTATGTCTTTTTTGAGAATTGTCTGTTGAACTCTTCATTTTTTTGTTTGTTGAGATACCCCTCATGGTGCTCTGGGCTTGACTTCACTCAAGCATCACTCCTCACCGAACTATGGACCAAGGTTAGCCAGATACAAAAAAAGCGCTCTATCTATTGTACTTACCCACTCCTGCTTTCCCGATTTTTATTTCTCCACATAATAGTTTTGACTAATTATGAAGACTTTTAGTTTCATACAAACTTCAGTAGTATTTGTTCTTTTAAAAAAAATTCCACTGGCAGGGCTGGAGTGATAGCACAGCAGGTAGGGCCTTTGCCTTGCACACGGCCAACCAAGGTTTGATTCCCAGCATCCCATAGGTTCCCCTGAGCACCGCAAGGAGTAATTCATGAGTGCAGAGCCAGGACTAACCCATGTGCATCGCAGTGCATTACCCAAAAAGCAAAAAAAAAAAATCCATTGATATTTTCATGGCAATCACTTTGATTCTGTATAATTCTTTGAATGGGATAGTTATTTTAACAATAATAATTATAATGGTACATGAACATGAAATTTTTATAATTTTCTTGTGTCCTCATCTATTTCTTTTAAGCATTGTTCAATGTATAAGATTTGCACTTGATTTTTAATGGTAATGTATTGACGTAATTGTTAATGATTTTATAAAATAATTAGTTTACTATTTTAAAATATAATTACTATGTTTATTTATTCTTTAAATATTTTGTATATTTGTATGGAATTTTACGTATATTTCATCTGAAAATAATTATAGTTTAACTCCTTTTTTCATTCTAATCAGTTTTATGTCTTTTGGTTAATAGTTATGGCTAGTTCTTCCACATTGCACATGCCATTAATAGTTTTAACTAAGACAATAGTTATGTGAGTGGACAGCTTGATTTTTGCCTGATAGAAGAGTGTTTTTATTTATTTTTAAGCATAAGACGAACTGTGGGACTGTTGTAGATGACCTTTACTATGTTGAGATAAGTTTCTTCTATCTCCACTTTATTGATTGTTTTTATAATAAATCTGTGCTGAATTTTTTTGTGGGAATATTGCTATTTATTCAGCCAATGATTAGCTGATTGAATTGGGCATGAAGTCCACCTTATTTTTTTATTTATTTTTTAATTTTTATATTTATTTCTTGAATCACTGTGGGAAAAGTTACTAAGCTTTCAGGTTTATGTCTCTGTTATACAATGCTCAAACACCTTTCCCTTCACCAGTACTCATTTTTCACCACTAAGAACTCCAGTATACCCCCCTCCCACCCTTCCAAATGCATGTGAGGCAGACGATTTCTACTTAACTCTTCTCTACATTGATTACACTCATTATTTTGACAAAAGATGCACCATTATTGTTTAGAATTTCCCCCCAAACAATCAGAATTGCTGAAAAGGCATTGTGAAATATTTTGTTTTCTATAGCTGGTTATGAGAATCATATATTATCACGCGGCCACTGTTTTGGATTTCTGCAAAGAGCCAGCTAATTATGAGATTGCTTTCTGTGTGTCTGGTGTTATGGCTGTGCCAGAGAGCCGCTCGTGGGGAGTAACTCGTTACCTTGATAGGGCATAAAGGACGTGCCAGTACTGCTCCCCTTCCCATGAGACTGCAGTTGCTCCGTCACCGCTGGCTCATACCTGGCTTTCCTATAAGTTCTGGGGTGGCAGCCACCTTGCTGCCAGGGGGGATAAAGGCGGAAGGGAGCAATACCCTTTCCCTCCTGGGGAGGCATGGCACCGTAGTTTAACGCATGGTCCATTCACTTTTCTTCTGCAAGCTGCTGGGCTCTGGACTAAGACCTTTTGCCTCTGGAGCCATTCCCATGCCAGAGAGCTGCTTGTTGGGGGCAACTCATGACCTCGTTAGGGCATGAAGGATGAGCCAGTACCGCCCCCCTTCCCATGAGACTGCAGTTGCCCCATCACCGCTGGCTCATACCTTGCTTTCCAATAAGCTCTGAGCCGGCAGCCACATTGTATGCAGTCCAGATGCATTTCTGCCAAAAGCCACTGGGTTTCAAGATTTGTTTCTGAGTCTCTGGTATCATGGCTACCAATCAGCTTGATCAGGAGCCAGAGAGGCCGTTTGTAGGCAGCAACTCGGGGTCTCGTTGGGATGGGGAGAAAGAGTCGGCTGCACCCCCATGAGGTGAGGCCCCGTGTGTCTCGTCACTACAGGCCCAAACCTGACTGTCCAGTGGCCTCTGGAGGATGGTGGTTACCAGGCCGCCAAGGGGAACAGGCCAAGGCATGAAACCTATTCCCACCTGGAGTGGCCCAGTGCCAGTAACCTACTGCAGGATCAGGACGCATTTCTGCCAAAAGCCTTTGGGTTCCGAAATTCATTTCTGAGACTCTGGGATCATGGCCCTTAAGCATTTCGATCAGGAACCAGAGAGGCCACTCCTCCAATTATATAGCTGAGCCGGAGGTGGTTTGTGGGTGTATCTACCACATACCTAACTTTTGGCCGTTTACTTTCTTGGTAAACTTTGCCCCATGTTTTTGGGGTCTGGCCAAAGGCACAGCAGCAATATTGGGGTATCTGAAAGTCTGACGTTGCCATCAGGCTACTGATGCACTCATCTCACAGGTAAAGATTGAACTGTTGGCGGCGCCATAACCCCTGTGCTGAATTTTTCTTAAAAGTCATTCTCTGAAACTATTAATCATACGATTTTTATGTTGCTTTCTCTTTACTGATTTGGTATATTGAACCATACTTGCAATCTTGGAATAATCAACCTCACTTGGTCACATCATTTTGGCTAATTTCAAAATTTTGTTCAATTAAATTTTGTTTAATATGATTTCATTTATATCTAAAACTTTAACTTGTGTAAATTTTCCACTTTTGTGTGTGGAAATGTTAATCTAAGAAAAATTTGTGAAAATAGTGGTTTCTTCAATTTCTGTGAATATCTTAATAAGGATAGGTAATGGGTTGTCATTTCAAAAATTGGTAGTACTCACTAATAAAGACATCAAGAATCGGGCTTTTGTTGGGGAAAGGAACAATTACTGTTTATGTGTCCTCACTTATAATTGTAATATTCAGATTTACTTTATTCTTATTTAATCTTGGGAGGTTGGAGGATTCTAATGTTTCTCATTTTGTCTATTTTTTCAATTTAAATGCATAACAATGTTCATAGTAATGTCTTATGATCATTTGTACTTCTGTTGGACCAGCTATACCTTCTCCCTTCTATTTATGATTATATTTGTTAGATTTTATCTGATTATTCTCAGGTAATCTAACTAAGATATTTTCAGTGTGATTCATTCTTTAAAAATTTTCTTGAGATTTCTCAAAAAATGTAAGAATGGAGCACTTATTTATGTTTCTTGAGTAAAAGTGAGAACCAAATTAAGGATATTGACAATAATCAATCAAAAATAAGCCTTGGATACTGGATTACATACTAATTTGAAAGTTCTTGGTAGGGAGAGGGGGAAGGAAATAACAAAACTGAGTAAAAGTAACAAAAAAGCTTAAGTAGTAGGCGTGGAGTACTTGAGAATTGGCTGAGTGTGGTAGCTGAATACACTCAAAATATGCTAGTTAATAAATAAATAGTGGGGTGATTATAGTGCTTGCAAGGTAAGTGCTGTTTTCATGTTCAAGAACTGTAGATACTGAAGTGGAAAATGACCCCACAAATACTTATCTAGGGTCCATATCATAAATAGAACACATATTAAGATACTAATTTTTGGGAATGGCTGGAGCGATAGCACAACGGGGAGGACATTTGCCTTGCATTTGGCCAATCCAGGTTCGCTTCCTCCAGCCCTCATGGATAGCCCGGCAAGCTACCGAGAGTATCCCACCCACATGGCAGAGACTGGCAAGCTCCCCATGATGTATTCGATATGCCAAAAACAGCAACAACAAGTCTCACGATGGAGACATTACTGGTGCCCTCTTGAGCAAATCGATGAACAATGGGAAGACAGTGCTACAGTGCTATTATTTGGGATTATTCATGAATTTTGAGGACCTGATGGCGCAAGCGTGAAAGATCAAGTATGACATCATTGGTCTAACTGAGACGAGAAGGCGTCAATCACATAACTCCATTTACGAAACTGGGCAAGAAATCTTCCTTGGAACATGTGACAAAAGAAGTGTCAGTGGTGTCGTTATCCTTGTCAATACGAACTTGGTCATAAAGATTGATTTATTCGAATGCCTAACAACCCGAATCAGACAATTACACTTGAATAGATGTGGCTCACTGCCGGCAGTTGCTATATTCGTTGTCTACGCACCAACATAAAATTATGATGAATGAGAAATTGAGAAGTACTACACGGAGCTGGAGAAGTTCTATAAAGAAGACCACACCTTCTACAAGATCACTGTCGGTGATTTTAATGCCAAGATAGGAACAAGAAAATCAGACGAAGAACTCCACATTGGGACCTATAGCCTAGAATGGAATGAACAGGGTGAGAGACTGTCTGTGTTCATCATGTCGACCAAGACCATCCATGGTAAACCACAATTCCAGAGGGCTGAATCTAAACGTTGGACAAGGGAGTCGCCTGGTGGACGGTTCCACAACAAAATTGACCACATAATATTCAATGGACGGTTTTGCCTGACCGATGTAGCTGTTGTCCCAAAATTCCAAATGGGATCGGACAACCATCTCCTTCGTGCAAAATTCTACTTCACCGAGTGAGGAGAAAGGGCTGCAAAGTTTAAGAAGAGAATTCCCAGAACGACAACCAACTGGGAGCTCTTTGACACTATTGCAGAAACATGGGAAGTTGCCATCGTTGACAACATTGATGAGGAATATGATCAACTGGTTTAGCACCTCCATGATTGTGCGAGGAATGCCGAGAGAGAGATAGCCACAAAAAGACGACTGTCTTCCAAAACTCTCAAGCTCATTTGCCAATGTGGCTTGACACAAGCCTCAGGCAACTGCAAGCGAACGTCTGAGCTCGCAAAGCGGTGCAGAGAAGTGATAAAGGAAGACTTCCAAGAGAGAAGAACAGCAGTGCTGGCAGATGAAGCAGAAGCTGGGAAAAGCATTCACAATGCCCGTCTGTTCTTCATCCACTACAAGACCAGGATGACTGCCCTTCGACATCCCGATGGATCTATCACATCTTCCAGAATGACAATGGAGAAGATTATCCATGACTTCTACTCGGATCTCTTCGATAGCCACATCCACCTGCCCACATACCAAATTCCACAGGATGGCTATGTCATTCCCAAAGTTCTCCCTTCCAAAATTCGACACACTATTTCATCAGTAAAGAAGCAAACAGCACCTGGCCCAGACAAGGTTAGACCCGAACACCTGAAGAACCTGCCGTCAGTACTCATCAATACATTGGCTCGGCTCTTTACACGCTACCTGTCTGAATGCAAGGTTCTGTCCCAATGGAAAACCAGCAGGAATGTACTACTGTACAAGGGAGACATCCATGACATTGGCAACTATCACCCGATCTGCCTGTTGTTTGTCGTCTACAATCTGTGCACTCAAGTCATCCTGAATAGGATTGGCAGAACACTAGATGAAGAACAACCATGTGAGCAAGCCGGTTTTCGAAAAGGATTCAGCACGATCAACCATATCCACACCATAACCAAGCTCATTGAGGTTTCTCAGGAGTTCAAGATGCCGTTATGTCTAATGTTTGTTGATTTAAAGAAGGCCTTTGATTCTGCTGAGACTGAAGTGGTCATCGAGGCCCTAGCCAAACAGGTTATTCAAAGTCAATACATCAGGATCCTCTGTAAGCTGTATTGTGGATTCACTACCAGGATCTCACCATTCTACAGAGAGGTGATCATTGAAGTCAAGAGAGGGGTTCGGCAGGGTGATACCATTTAACCGAAATTCTTCAGTGCCACCCTCAAGAATGTCATGCAATGACTGGAATGGAAAGGAATGGGAGTGAAGATAGACAGTCGGCAACTACACCACTTACGCTTTGCTGATGACATAGTTCTTATAACACCAAACATCAGCCAAGTGGCACAAATGCTCAAATGCTGGCTGACTTTGACTGTGAGTGTGGAAAAATCAGACTACAGCTGCATCTAACAAATACAATTTTTATGAAAAATGGTCTTGTTCCTGACTTTTCATTCACTATCAATGGGACGAACATCTCCGAATGCAAAAATTATGTGTACCTAGTTCTAGAAGTCAACATGACGAATGACCTGGCACCTGAGTTGCGAAGGAGGAAGAGAGCAGCTTAGAACGCCTTCCAGAATGTCGAAGAAATACCAAAGAGAACAAAGAACCTCAGGCTCCGGGCACATCTCTTTGATTTCACTGTCCTTCCTGCATTAACATATGCGTCAGAGGCCTGGGCCCTATGCAAACAAGATGAGAACGCTATTCGGGTCTCCCAAAGAGGAATCGAAAGAGCTATGCTTAGAGTATCACGCTTCACTCAAATGAGAGAAAGAATCTGGAGTTCCAACCTTCGTCGAAGATCAAGAATCAGGGACGCTGTCTCGTTTGTCAAGGTGTCAAAAATCAGATAAGCGCGAGATGTAACGAGATTTGGAGATGAGCACTGGACTATTGCCATTACTGACTGGATTTCACGGGACATCAAAAGATCGCATGGCCACCCACCTATGAGATGGTCAGACTTCTTCGTCAAGATCCTGAATGATCGGTTTGAGGCTCTTCGTGTTCCTAGAATGATCAGATGCCTTTGGGCTACATTAGCACGCTACAGGGATGAATGGAGACGTTACTGGAACCTGCTTGAGCAAATCGATGAGCAACAGGATGTCAAGTGATCAAGTGATTCATGAATTTTGGTGTCTAGGGGTGCTTAACTTTACACTAGTAAAGTCACATCCAGCAATTCAGTGGGGTTGCTACTGGCTCATACACTCACATATTACTCCTGGCAGTGCTCAGGGGACCATACGGGATGCTGGGAATCGATCCTGGGTCAGCTGCGTGCAAAGCAAACACTGTGTTATCATTTCAGCCCCTGATTGAAATTTTTCATTATAACATTAAAACTACCTGGTCCTGAGGCAGTAACTTAAAATCTCCAATTCTCAGGTTCTTATGAAAAAAATATAATAAAAATACTATTATCACTGAACTCATAATGTTAAGATTAGATGGGGGCGGGGAAAGAAAACTATAAAAGCTGAACATTTTTTAATTGTTATGATTTTTAGCACACTAGCACTTAAGTCTACTAATGATTACAATTAAGTACTTCTCCCTTTATTTGTTGTAAACTTCTAAAGTGTATGCCTATAAAGAAGTACCAAAAATGAACATTTTAATCTTATCACAAAATCCAAATTCGATTAAAATACTATAATACTTTTTCTGTTATATCTTTCTTCTGGTTTTCTATTAATCATGATATGCTTTAAACAGCTTTGCAGACAAGATTTCTAAGCAGTCATTACATATAATTTCATTTTGTTCAACAAATCATAAAAGAATGGTAATATTAGGTAGAAACCAATAAGTTGCTGCTGTTAAGCTAATATATAATTATTGTATCTGAACCTGCTTTTAGTCCCTGGCATAAGTTGATTCAAGAGAGAAGACAACGAGAATTTGACTCTTTGAGAGCATAATCATTTTTGGTCTCTTGGAAAATACCATTTTCTTTACCTGTGTGACTTTGATTAAATTCAAAATTGCTATATATACAAATGTGAATATTTCAAGTAAATAAATACTTTCAACTGACAAATATCAGAGTACTATTTTAGTTCAGTAAGTAGAGCATAATAATTTTTCATTGTAAAATGACTAAAAGAAAAGCATTTTATATATATATATAAAGAAAAGCATTATATATATATATATATATATATATCTCAAGTTGTGGGCTGGAGCGATATCACAGGGGTAGGGCATTTATTTGCCTTGCAAGCGGCCAACATGGTTGATTCCTCCGCCCCTCTCGGAGAGCCCAGCAAGCTACCGAGAGTATCTCGCCCGCATGGCAAAGCCTGGCAAGCTCCCCGTGACGTATTCCATATGCCGAACACAGTAACAAGTCTCACAATGGAGATGTTACTGGGCCCGCTCGAGCAAATCGATGAACAATGGTAGGGCAGTGACAGCGACAGTGATATCAAGTGGTAGAGTACATTCCTTGCAAATGCGAAACCCTGGATTCAACCTTCGGTACCACACATTCAGCATAACCATCAAATTTTTTCCTGGTGGCCCTGAGCATGGCTGGCATGAGTACTATAACAATTTTTTAAATAAAATAATATGAACCTGCATTGAAAAAATATAATTTTCCTTGTAAATACTTTCAAGGTATGAGAAAATGAAATGCATTGATATACATTTCAAATATCCTTAGGCATTTTGAAAAGTAAATAGCACTATACAGATAATATCAGTAATTAACTATTTGTTGCCTATTACCTGAAATGAAATATTACACTCAGTTTTGTGTTTACAATAACAGGATTCAATATCTAAATTTGACTCAATATCAGCATCTTTAAGAGGAATAACAGCAAAAAACAAACTCCTACAGAACTAATGTAAGAGATGCAAATAATATATGTATTGGCGCAGGGTGGATAATTTTAATACTTGTAACCATTATGATACCTTTTCTTTACTTTCATTTCTTTTATTGTCCCAATAACTTATAAAGAAAAATATTATCTTGATCTTACAAAAAAGTAAAAGAAGGACCAAAAACTGAGATATTAATAAAGTAGAAAGTATTTTTCTTCATCAAATAAAACTATAAACCTCATAAAATTTCACATTCTTCATAGACTCAAAATTATCTCAACTAATCTAATAATTGTTCTTTAGATTATTTGTGGAAAACGCATCCAACATAAACATCAAAGAGGTATCTGAAGAACAGTGGTAAGAGGCAAGTTGTAGCTACTATGTGATAAAAAGTAGAAGTGTGTAATATTTACTCTGCCTCCTAACAACTGACTGACATCGGATAAATTACTTAATATTTGTGAATTCCAGTATTCCCCTATACGATATATAGATTATCTTTACTCACATGGTTTCTTATACAAAAATAATTTGATCTCAGTAAATCACAGTGGTTTCCTAGTGAATTATCATTAGAAATCAAGTGGGAAAACATATACCATTTTTATAATCTTATATTAATGTTTTTTACCTACATATTGGTTAAATTTAGCAATTAAAACTGTCATCCAATTGCCTGACACACACTTGTTGAACAAATGAAATAAATGTATAACAATAGACAAGAAGGGAAATTTTTATATGATACACGTGAAATATATCTGATCATAATAAGTATTATAAATGTGGAATAATAAAATTATAATAAATTATCCTTAATAAATCCATAAGGACTTCCAAAATAATTCAATATTTGAAGCATGTTTAAGAGATAGCTTAAATCTGTCATGAAGGAAGGAGAAGATAAAATTTAGGTGTAAGCTGGCCAGGCAAGTGAAAACAGAGAGAGACAAATGAGACTCTCTTAAACTAAGAAGCTTCTGCATCTCAAGAGAAACAGTGACCAAAATACAAAGACAGTCTACAGAATGGGAAAGGATATTCGCCCAATGCACATCCAATAAAAGGTTGATATCAAGGATATACAAAGTACTGGTTGAACTCCACAGGAAGAAAACATCCAACCCCATCAAAAAATGGGGCGACGAAATGAACAGAAACTTTCTCAAAGAAGAAATCTGAATGGCTAAAAGGCACATGAGAAAATGCTGTACATCATTAATCATCAGGGAGATGCAGATCAAAACAACAAAGAGATATCATTTCACACCACAGAGACTGGCCCACATCCAAAAGAACAAAAGTAACCTGTGTTGGAGCAGATGTGGCGAGAAAGGGACTATCCTTCATTGCTGGTGGGAATGCCGAATGGTTCAGCATTTTTGGAAAACAGTATGGACGATTCTCAAAAATGTAGAAATTGAGCTTCCATTTGACCCAGCAATACCACTCCTGGGAATATATCCCAGTGAGGCAAAAAAGTATAGTCGAAGTGACATCTGCACTTATTTGTTCATTGCAGCACTGTTTACAATAGCTAGAAACTGGAAAAAAACCTGAGTGCCCGAGAACAGATGACTGGTTAAAGAAACTTTGGTACATCTACACAATGGAGTACTAAGAAGCTGTTAGAAAATATGAAGTCATGAAATTTACACACAAATGATACTACATGGAAAGCATCATGCTAAGCAAAATGAGACAGAGAGGAACAGAAATAATAAGATTGCATTAATCTGGGGAATATAAAGTAACAAAATAGAAGACTAACACCCAAGAAAAGCCGAGATAAGTATCAGGAGGTTTACTCCATGGCTTGGAGGCCAGCCACACACACTGGGGGAAAAGGCAGCTCAGATAGAGAAGGGAGCACCAAATAAAGGGTGTTTGGAGGATCCTCCTAGGATGGGAGATGCATGCTGAAAGTGGACTATAGACTGAACATGATTGCCGCTCAATTCCTCTTTTGCAAACCACAGCACCCCAAAGGAGAGAGAGAACAAAAGGGAATGCCCTGCCACAGAGGCAGGGTGGGATGGGGGATGGAGGGTGGGAGGAATATTGGGATCGGTGGTGGTGGAGAATGGGCACTGGGGGAGGGATGGGTACTCGATCATTGTATAACTGAAATCCAAGCACAAAAATTTGTAAGTCTGCAACTGTACCTCATTGTGTTTCACTAATAAAAATTAAAAAAATAAAAATAAAAACACAGATATGATACTCAAAAAAAATTAGGTGTAAGAAACCCAGCATGATCCAAAGGCAGACAAACCTAAGCACGTAGAGTATGTTCAGAGGGAATTCAAAAAGCCTTTCTATGACTAAATAAAAGAGATTTTGGCTTAATATTAAGATGGAGAATAAATTGCAGTGAAACTTAGGGTCAAATAATGACAGACTTTAAAGAATAGTCATACACTAGTAGAATTGTGCAAGAAAAAATCCTCCAACCCCATCAAAAAATTGGGAGAAGAAATGAACAGAAGTTTCCTCACAACAGAAATACAAATGACAAAAAGGCACATAAAAATGCTCCATACTGCTAGCCATCGGGGAGACGCAAATCAAAACAACAATGAGATATCATCTCACACCACAGAGACTGGCACACATTCAAAAGAACAAAAGCAACCAGTGGTGGCATGTATGTGGGGAAAAAGGGACGCTCTTTCACTGTTAGTGGGAATGCTCACTAGTCCAGCCTTTCTGGAAAACAATATAGACAGTCCTTCAAAAACTAGAAATTGAGCTTCCATATCACCATGCAATACCACTTCTGGGAATATATCCCAAGGATGCAAAAAAGCACAGAAGAAATGACATCTGTACTTATATGTTCATTGCAGCACAGTTCACAATAGTTAAAATCTGAAAACAACCCAAGTGCCCTAGAACAAATGACTGGTTAAAGAATCTTTGGTACATCTACACAATGGAATACTACACAGCTGTCAGGAGAGATGAAGTCATGAACTTTGCGTATAAATGGATAGATATGGAGAGTATCATGCTAAGTGAAATGAGTCAGAAAGAGAGGGTCAGACATAGAAGGACTTCACTCCTTTGCGGAGTAAAAAACAACATAACATGAGGCTGACACATTAGGATAGTAGACACACGGGACAGATAGATTGCTCCATAGCTGAAAGCCTACCTCATGAGCAAAGGGGAGAAGTCAGCTATAATAGAGAAGGGATCACTAAGAAAAAGATGGGTAGAAGAATCGGTCGGGATAGGAGATGTGTGCAGAAAGTAGATAAAGGAACAAAAATGATAACCTCTCAGGGTCTGTATTGCAAACCATAATGCCCAAAAGTAGAGAGAGAGTATAGGAAATATTATCTGCCATGAAGGTAGGGGGAGGGTGGGAAAGGGGGGGTATACTGGGGATATTAGTGGTGGGGAATGTGTACTGGTGAATAGATGGGTGTTTGATCATTGTGTGATTGTATCCCAAACATGAAAGCTTGTAACTATCTCATGGTGATTCAAGAAAATTTAAAGAAAGAAAGAAAATTTCAAAAATAAAATAAAGAATAGTCATAGGACTAGGACTTGAACCTTTAGAACAAAGGTTGCAAATTAACATCCCCACAAACTAATTCTTGTCTCTACAAATATTTATTTTTTTCTTTGCTGGGAAAGTGTTCACTTCATGATATTTCTAAACAAACAAATAACGTTTCTAACCCTTTGTAAAAGTTTGAAAGAACTTAATAAAATTAATGACATTTCACATTAAATTCAAGAATGTAGTTCTTCAAGTGAAATATCTGATACATTAAGGCCACATTCCTGCCTGGCAACAATCAATTGAAGTTAAGTGGTAACTGTCCTCTTCATATGGGACATCTATTGTCTACTAGCCAAAGCTTCCCTCACCACACATTTATTCTCTGTCTAATTAATGTATGGCTATTTTACTCAGGTTTGTTACTAAAGAGGAATTTGGATTTAGAAACCTTGGTTTAGGCTATAAATAACTATAGTACAGAGAAGTTATCTGTTTGGAAATAAGGCTATAATTTGGATCCTGGGAGATAAAACAAAGGTAGGGCACTTGCCTTGCCCATGGCCAATCCAGGTTTGATCCTGGGCACTTGAAACCCCACCAGGAGTGATACGTGAGTGCAAAGCCAAGAATAAGCCTTGAGCATAATCAAGTGGGAAGGAAGGAAGGAAGGAAGGAAGGAAGGAAGGAAGGAAGGAAGGAAGGAAGGAAGGGAGGGAGGGAGGGAGGGAGATAGGGAGGGAGGCAGAGAGGGCAGGAGCATAGAGGAAGGGAGAGAAAGAAGGAAAGAAGAGAAAGAAAGAAAGAAAGAAAGAAAGAAAGAAAGAAAGAAAGAAAGAAAGAAAGAAAGAAAGACCTCTAATTCTCTTGAAGATTCTCTTGAAACTCGTCTGACTGAGGTTGTCTGGAAGTTAGAGTTGAAGCTGTGAAATAAGATCTGAGATTGAGGCTTTAACATTGAGTGCCAAGCAGAAACATGAGTTGAGAAAGGTAGTCTTTCATAATCATTTAAGTGGAGGAAATAGCAAGTATCTACATATCAATAGATGAAGAAAGTAGTTAAGGGTTTACTCATTAGCCCCACTCTTCATTTTCAGCCCACACAAATGTGAGTAAATAAATGATTTTTGCTCTCCTTTACAAACTGTAAATATGTTCCTCATAGGTAGTCTTCAACGTCCTCTCAAGTACTGTCTGGTACAAGGATTTAGAAGTTGGCAGTATTCAATATGTGCTTATTGAGTGTATGAGACAGTGCTGTTCTCTACTTTGCTTGTACAAGGGGGAAATATGTGTTTTATAACATGCTGAAATTATGGGAGAGGGGTTCCAAATCCCCAGATCCAAATAACCAGTTTGTAAATAGAATTTTAATTATGTGGGAAAATACATTCATTTGTTCATCATATATCTATTGAGCATTAACCATATGCCACACAGAGAAGAATTCTATAGATTCAGTGATAAACTTCTCATCACAGGAAGTGGTATGGCGAGGAAAATAGATATTAAATAACAATGCATATGAGTAATTAATATCAACTTATTGTGGGTATGCTACCGAGAAAAAATACTGGGTGCCATTAAAAACATCTTGGGTCCAGAGACATAGTACAGTGGCCAAGGTGCTTGACTAGCATGTAACTGACTGAATTTGATCCCTAGCTCCCCATATGGTCCCTTGAGCCCCATGAGGGGTGGTCTCTGAGCACAGATGCAGAAGTAAGCCCTGAGCACCCCAGTGTGGCCCAAAAACAAAATCTTAGAAAGTTTGCCTGGGATATCTTGAGAGATATAATTAAAGGTCATGTAGATATTTACTAAATAAATAGGGAGAGATTTTAATAATTATTTCAGGAACTGGAAAAAGAATTTGAAAAGGCACAGAGGCCTATGGTGCATTGGAGGAACTCTGAATGTAAGCAAGTGTAGGCCAATGTTTCTGAGTGATGTGATAAATATTGAAGAAAAACTTTGAAATGAAATCTGAGATGTAAAATTTGCCAGATCAAGTTGGAATTAATTAAAGAGTTGAACTTTTAAACTAAGAGTAATGGGGGTAGGAGGGGAGAGACATTAAGGAGGTGAGGCATTTGCCTTGAATGTGGTGTGGTTGATCTGGGTTCAGATCACTAGGATCACATGGATCCCTTGAGCACCACCAGGATTGATCTCTTAGCACAGAGTCAGAAGTAAGCCTTAAGCACTGCCTGGTATGGCTATAAACAACAACAATAGCAACAATAGAACTTAGAATGACAAATTATGTAGCTGAAATTTTTTAGTAGAATTATATAACACAATCAAGCACATAGTTATACATTCTGATTATTGATTATTGACAAAGCTTCAAGAAGCAGTAAAAGTAGAAAAGATTGCCTTTTCAACAAAATGTTACTGAACTATAGGGCATCTATAAACAGAAAAACTGCCTGTACAAAATTAACTTGAAAAAGGCCATAGAGATAAATTTAATACTAAATACTACAGTTCTATAAAATAAAGAATGAGATTTTAAATATTTGAGTAATTTTACGCTAAAAAAACTCTTTTTAGGGGCTGGAGAAATAGAACAGCGGGTAAGGCATTTGCCTTGCATGCGGCTAAACCGGGTTGATTCCCAGCATCCCATATGGTCACCTGAGCACCGCCAGGAGTAGCTCCTGAGTGCAGAGCCAGGAGTAATCCCTGTGCATCACCAGGTGTGACCCCAAAAAGCAAAAATAAATAAATAAATAAACAAAAACCTCTTTTTAGCTTCTGCTATCAGAGGCATAATCAGTAATAAATGAACAAATTGATACATTAGAATTCATCATCATTCAAAATTCATCCTTTGAAAAGAGAGCATGTACCTAAAATAACCTGTCCATGATGTCTATGGCACTTTTACTCATAACTGATAAAATTCAGAAGCATATAAACGTCCGTTATAGATAATTATAAGATATGATATATTCAGATAAGTAAAATATTACTTTAAAGAAATTAGCCATGAAGTCATTGAAAACGTGGAGAAATCTTAAAATATAATAAATGATAGAACCGTCTCTGTGAGGTTTCATGTTGTTTGATTTTAATTATATGAAATTATCCATTTCTTAAAGGTTTTATTTCCTAAGAATCTCACAAATGAACAAAATTCTCTTCATCTCTGTCGCTCTTATGTGGACCACTGCAAATGTTATCCCTCTATCCATTATTTTTATTACATTCAGTTCTGTGTTGAACAACCAGAGTTACTTTTGTTTAAGTTAAGGTTTATTATTTTATCCTTGGTTTCACATATGATCCCCAGAACACAGCCAGAGTGACCCCTGATCATAGTATCAGAAGCAGTTCTTGAGTACTGTTTGGTGTGACTTTTTCCACCACAATTAAGTTTCACTTTTAGGGTGTGGGAGGTAGTTCAGGGGTTATAGTGCATAGAAAATTTCATGCATATGGCTTGGATTCTACTCTCAGTAACACATGGTAATCCAAGCAGTTTAATATTCAAAACAAAACAGAAGGAATTTATAGATGTTTCTTGCACAACCCCTTCCCCTATACATGCATTGTCTCCTTCATTATTGAGGTTACCCACATTTGTACTACATTTATAACAATTGACATAACCACATTATATAATATCAACCAAAGTCACCTTAGGTTGGAAGGATATATTTGCAGAATACAGATAATTTTTAGGGCAATGAAAATATGCTATATGAAACCACAATTATAGATAAATGTGATGCATTTTTTCCTAGATCCAAGAACGTTCAACACCGAAAGTCTTGGAAAAACTGGAATCTCATTTAACAACCATAATAGACTCCAAATGACAAAATAAATAGTATAAAGCATGCTATTTATTCTAGTATCTCAATATCAAAGATGCATTGAGATATTCAACTTTAGTGTCAAAGGAAACAAAAGCAAGAATAAACAAATTAGACTGCATCAAATTAAAAGTGCTTTACCACAAGAAATTAGAACAAAAAGAGAAAGGCAACCTAGAATTAGGATGAGATACTTTCACATCATACTACTGGCAAGAGATTAATATTCAAATATACAAATAACTATTTTCTTTACTTTTTATTGAATCACCGTGAGATACAATTACAAAGTTTTTATGATTTTCAGTCATAAAATGATCAAACACCCATCCTTCCACCAGTGTACATTTTCCACCACCAATGTTCCCAGTATCCCTCCTGCCACCTCCACCCGAAACCACCCCCTGCTTCTATGCTTGCTCTCTTTCTACTTTTGGGTATTATGGTTTGCAATACACATATGAGAGGCCATCATGTTTGGTCTTTATCTACTTTCAGCACACATCTCCCATCCCGAGCATTCCCTCCAACCATCATTGACTTAGTAATCCCTATATCATCCTGAAAATACCCAATCTCGTCTATACAATGATCTCTTATAACTCAATAATAACAAACATCATATGGGCATCCCACTCTTAAAAAATAAAAAATGAACTGAATAGATACTTCTGTACAAATAAAGTACAGATGGCCAACATGAAAATGAAAAACAAAATCTCAAAAGTACTTCTTTTATGGAAATGAAAATCAAACCAAAAAGAGGTACATCTCACACAGGGGAGAATAACCTATAAAAAACATTTGAAATAAGGGTTCGTAGATGTAAAGAAAACTCTCATACACAATTGGTGGTAAAATAAATTATTACATTCTCCATGTACAAGGTATGGAAATACTTTCAAAAACTAAAAATACCCTGGTTTGATTCCTGGCAGCACATATGCTCCCTTGAGCAACTCCAGAAATGACTCCTGTGCACAGAGTCAGGAATAGCTCCTGAGCACTATTGGGTCAAGTATGGAACAACAACAAACATAAAAGGCAGAAAAACTAAAAAATACCAAATTATCCAGTGATACCATTCCTAGATATTTAGCCCATGAATATTAATATTCAAATTTAAAAAGATATTTACCTCTATGTGCACAGCAACATTATTCTCAAAACTTAAGACATGGAAAAAAACCTAAATGCTCATCCACTAATTAATGCATAAAGAAACTGAATACATATTCAGTTGGAACATAAATAGCCAAATCAAATGAGCGAACAAATCACAAGGGAAATAACACTTAGACATAAAGATACGGTGGTTATTAGAGGAAAAAGGTAATGGAAGAAAAGGGTATTTGATCTTGAAAAGTTTTTAAAAAGCTTGGTTGAGGGTGCTGTGAGGTACATACACTTATAAAGTTGTGAAGTTATACTACTAAAACTTATATAGCATTGTAAACTAATGTAAATCAATAAACTTTTAAAACTTAAAGAAAAGAGAAAATATTCTAAGGTTCCTCGTTATAATATTAAATTTAGAATTAGCTTTGTTATAATTTGGCTAATTGACTAAAAAGGCTTATGTCTAACAGAAAGGGTGATTTGTGAGACGCTTCGCCAATAAACATGGGTATATTTGGCGTATTTTGAGGCAAGAATTAATCTCTTAAATTCCCAGGGGAAAATAATTTTCATATCTTTGGATGAAAAATTCCTCAGTCCTTTTCCTTTTGCAAGATTCATTTATAGCTTTTTCCCAAGTGCTCTTAACATGATGAGTCAAACAAAAATAGCAATGAGATGGAAGACTAGTTTAGGTTCTCTTAATGGGGAACATAGAATAAATTATGAATTTGCGTTGGCTGGTGTCTTCATCTGGAAAACAGAGCTGATCCTCTTCTTCCTGCCTTTAGGATTAAGTTACCTTCTAAGATCAGGGTAAGTGAATGTTCATAATTTTTGGCTGTGAACAAGATACAGCTCTTTTGAAACATGTAAACAGTTAAGAGGTTTGAGCAAAACTCTCCATTAGCTCTTCCCAGATTCAGGAGAACTTAAATTCTAAGAAATTTAACCCTCATGTGTGCACGACCCTTACTTTCTCTACATGCCTGCTCTTTCATTTCCTCTTATGTTTCATTCCAACTTCACAAAGGACATGGAACTTCCTTCACAAAGGTGCACTTGCATTACCCCTTGTTACTCTCCACTTTGGCTGCCCACCAAGAGGAAGAAAAACAGCCCTGTGAACACTTAACCTGAGGGTATCAGAATAGGGACCATAGTAGATACAAAGACTAGAGGTCCAGTGGAATGTAATGGAGGGATATCAGCACTTAATGAGGTTTGGGGTGAAAACTTAACTCAGAAGAATAGTGTTAAAGCACTACAGAAATATAAATAATACTATGAATAATTGTTACATCGAAAATAAAAATAGAATTTAAAGGCAGTCTGTTTTAAAGTTTAAAATAAACCAAGGCAATTTAGAAAGGCAAGCCCTGTAATCATGAGCCTCCTAAAAAATCCTGGACACATTCATGGCAAATGTTTGTGTTGCTTATACATTTGCATGCTCATCTAGAGGATGATTTTCAGTTTGCTGTGTGGATAAGCAAAGATTGTGTGGTTAGAGGCAATACTAGACATGGGAAGAGGAAGGAACTGTTAGAAATGACCTATCTTTCCCAGACAGAAGGTTCTTAGAGCAAAGGGCACCATGCCAAGAGGCCCAATCTACCGCTAAGGATAAATCTAAAAGGTTTCAACAAGTATAGACCGGCTTGGTCATACCTCATTTCTCAGTTTCTATGAGAAAAATCTCCCCGACACCCCACCCCTGGCTGCACTTTTCAGGCTACCCTACGGCAGAAAGAGCGAAGGAGCTGGTAATCCTGCTCCCTTCTCCCACAAGTGACTAGTTTTGAAATTGGACTTCGGAACCAAATCTAGTAAATGCTAGTTAAGGTAAGCCTGGCCTCAAAATAAAGCTCCCGGTTAATGCTACAGCCCTGAGACCTAAATCCTGGTCCAGAAGAGCAGGAGATTTAGAGAACTCAGGTCCTCCCTGGCTCGAGCTAGAATCTTTTCCTGCCCTCACCCACGCTGCGTAGGAACTCTTTACGCCAAAGCCACCAGGCATTAGCTCACGGTGAGGGGAGGGGAGGAAAGGAAAGGGGAGGGGAGAAAAAAGGAGGTGGGGAGGCAAGGAGGACGGCCCTGCGGGGGCGGGACCCGACTCGCAAACTGTTGCATTTGCTCTCCACCTCCCAGCGCCCACTCCGAGATCCCGGGGAACCAGTGTGCTGGGAGAGCCGGAGGGTCTCGAGGAAGCTTGGCGACAGAGATAAAGCGACCGAGCTTGCAGCCCCAGTGCGGGACAGAAGCCTAGAAGCGCAGTACCTAAACCTCAGCAAGGCTCTGGCAACAGCCCACGCATTTTGCAGCGCGGCGGCTCCGAAGCCACCGCCCCAAGCGGCCCTTTCCTCCTCGCTGAAGTTTTTTTTTAAGCTGCTAGAGACTCGGAGGAAGCAAAGAAAGTGCCTGGTAGGACTGACGGCTGCCGTTTCCCCTCCCTTACACCCCACTCCTTCGCCCGGGTCTCCTCTCCTGCTGCTGTCTGCACTCTCCTTTCTACCGCACCCCCTCCCCCAAGCCGGCCCAGCTCTGCCAGCCCATTTGCGAAGAGGTAACTCCCTTTGGCTGCAGGAAGGCGAGCTCACTGCTTCTTGCAAAGATTGCTCTTGGGAACTGGGCGACTGGGGAGCGGCTTTGGCACTGCATCGAGACTTAGCTGGTTAGGCGGGACGCAGGGTGGGACACCAGGTTCCCCTCAATCCCCTTCCATTCCCCCTGCGTGCTCCTTCCCAGTCAGTTTGCTGGGCCAGAGATCAAACCATGAAAAGGCATTCAGAGTTTCAGTAACCAAAACCAAAACAAAACAAAAAACCGAAAAGGAAGGGGGAAAATCTAGAAAAACAAGCAAAATCAAAACAGAAAAATTGATTTGTATTTGCACCTGCTTCATTGGACGCTGGATTTGGAAAGCTGGGGATTTCCGTTTTTTATTTTTTCCTTTAAGATTTTAGCATCTTTTTAATCTGCTCCCCAAATATTCAAGAACTGACTGAGCCTAGCAGGTCAGATCCTGTCCAGCGGGGACTTTCCCCCGTAGGAGTCCTACACCTTCGGATTACTTTCTGGTGGCCATTCCTGCAAGTTTCCTTCCCAGGAGCTTCCTGCAGGTGGGCAGCTAGGCTGCAGCGACTACGCAGCTACGCATCACAGCCTGTTGAACTCTTCTCAGCAGGAGGAGGCGGGGTAAAGGAATAAAGTGTAGGATTTAGCCAAGCTCAAGAATGGAGGTGCAGTTAGGGCTGGGGAGGGTCTATCCCCGCCCGCCATCGAAGACCTATCGAGGTGCTTTCCAGAACCTGTTCCAGAGTGTGCGTGATGTGATCCAGAATCCAGTTCCCAGGTACCCTGAGGCCTCCAGCGCAGCACCTCCAGGCCTCCGTTTGCAGCTGCAGGAGACAAGCACACAGCAGCAGCACCATCAGAATGAAGATGGTTCTCCCCTAACACTGAACAGAGGCCCCACAGGCTACTTGGCCGTGAATGAGGAACCGCTTCCTTCTTTTAGATCCGCCACTGAGGACCACCCGGAGAGCAGCTGCATATCAGAGACCAGAGCTGCCACTGCCTCGGGCAAGGGGCTGCATCAGCCGCCAGCTCCTCCTGATGAGGATGACTCAGCTGCCCCATCCACGTTGTCCTTGCTGGGTCCCTCTTTCCCGGGTTTAAGTAGCTGCTCTACTGATCTTAAAGATATCTTAAGCGAGGCGGGTACCATGCAACTCTTGCAGCAGCAGCAGCAGCAGCAGCAGCAGCAGCAACAGCAGCAACAGCAGCAGCAGCAAGAGGTGATATCAGAAGGCAGCAGCAGCGGGAGAGTGAGGGAGGCCGCTGGGGCTCTCATCTCCTCCAAGGACAGTTATCTAGGGGGCACCTCGACTATCTCTGACAGCGCCAAGGAGTTATGTAAGGCAGTGTCCGTGTCCATGGGCTTGGGTGTGGAGGCAATGGAACATCTGAGTCCTGGTGAACAGCTTCGGGGGGATTGCATGTACGCGCAGCTCTTGGGCGGTCCAACCGCTTTGCGTCCCACTTCTTGCGCTGCACTCGCTGAATGCAAAGGTTCGCTGCTGGATGACGGTCCAGGCAAGAGCACCGAAGATACTGGTGAATATTCTCCTTTCAAAGCAGCTTATGCCAAAGGACTGGAAGTTGAGAGCCTGGGCTGCACTGGCAGCAGCGAAGCAGTGAGCCCCGGAACACTGCCATCCACCCTCTCACTCTACAAGTCTGGAACACTAGATGAAGCTGCCTCCTATCAGAGTCGCGACTACTACAACTTTCCAATAGCGCTAACGGGGCCGCCGCCCCCTCCTCCACCACTTCCTCATCCTCACGCCCGCATCAAGCTGGAGAATCCCCTGGATTATGGCAGCGCCTGGGCCGCTGCAGCAGCACAATGCCGCTATGGAGACCTGGCAAGCCTGCATGGAGGGGGTGCATCAGGACCCGACACAGGCACAGGCTCACCGACAGCGGCTCCCTCCTCTTCATGGCACACTCTCTTCACAGCTGAAGAAGGCCAGTTGTATGCACCCTGTAGCGGGGGCGGTAGTGGCAGCACCACAGGGGAGTCAGGGGCTGTAGTCCCCTATGGCTATACTCGTCCACCCCAAGGACTAACAGGCCAGGAAAATGACTTTCCTCCCCCTGATATGTGGTATCCCGGTGGGGTTGTGAGCAGAGTGTCCTACCCAAGTCCCAGCTGTGTCAAAAGCGAAATGGGACCCTGGATGGAGAGCTTCCCTGGACCTTATGGTGATATGCGGTAAGTTCCTTTTAGAAATATATTTTAGTATGACTTAGTCTGTGATAAATTGGGGTATTTATTCTCTCCATTCCTCGTGAATATTATCCCCTGAGTGGAGGCTGTCATCAAGGTTCCTTAGAAAAGGCAGTCTTTAAATCTCTAAATCTGGAGTCTTTCCTAAATACATGACCTAAGAGTATACCTGTTGGCCCCAAACCTCCACTGTGTTTCCCAATCTCTGCTGTTGCTAAACCTGGGTGCTGGCATGCCTTTTCTTATTCCTTAACGATTTCCCACCCACAGCCTCTAAAATTCTCACTGCTTCATATTACTTGATATTCTGCAGAGCACCAACTTAAATCCAATTGCAAGTACCACCTTATGAAACACAGCTTTTAGAGTCCCCCCACCCCCCAGCTTCTTTTTCTATTCCCCTTCCTAAAATGTAAGAACCTGGACCAGAAATTCAGATAGTGTCTCCTCTTAGGGACTGAGAGGGTTTGCCATCTAGTCATTGTCCAGTAATCTATCAGATAGAGGCAAAGATAGCACCAAAATTTTTTTAGTCCACCTCCTCCAAATTGATAAAAAAATGGAATGTCTATTATCTAAATAATGTAATCTCTAGGTTCTGAGGTTTCTGAAGAAGAGGGAAATTCCAATCCCTAAAAAAAACCAATATTTGCCACATAGGTGGAAATCTGATGAGAAAATCCAGCAAGGCAGGGTTAGGGCACACAAAGGTGGAAGTAAACTAAAGGGCATTCTTAGTAAATGCTGGGTAGAATTTTCATTCTCATTTACTATGTTGAAAAAAGATGCTTGAAATTATTTTCTCTTGTAAAGTGTTTCTCTGTGGATTGTTAAAATATACATCTTCAACTTCAGTTTTGCCTCATATCTATAGATATGATCCTATAGGAAGGGAAACTATGCTTTTATGAACAATTTTACCCAATTTGAGTCTGATTTATAAGTGTTGGGGACAGTGTTTAAAAGATCTAGCTGTTCTAGCATGCTGAGAAAACTGCTTTTGGGAAGGAAGATTAAAGTTCTTCGGTATATTTCTTTATTTTCAGCACATGTTGTATTTTAAAATTAGCTGTTAGCTCTAACAAATTGAGTAATAACTGTTAGTGACCTATGAGACATAAACTTGTCCAAGAGTTTTAATTAGTACATGAGAAAAGTAGCAGTTAGTTTCATTTTGCTTATTAAAAATTCTTTTTTATCCCATTAATTGTGATCCTTGGAGACTATGTTGAAGATTCCTCCACAACTCCCCTCCACTGTAGAAAACTAAGCTATTTATTTATCTCAGTGAGGGAGGGAATGACTAACTGGTCAGTTCTGCTTGATATTCTCATGCACTCATGTCTTGTTCTCTTTCTGTAGCTATTTGGTTTTATCTGTGATTTGAAATGTTATCAACCATGATATCTTTGACAACTTAAGTCCTACAATTTGCCTTCTTTCACTGATGATTCTGTTCTTGGAAGGTTGATAAATCTCCCAACAGCATTAAAAGAAAGAGAACAGGATTTCATAGAAAATATTTTCTGGATTACTAAAGAACCGGGGATTTATCAGGCTTTATATTTTATTACAGTTTTAATGTTTTGCTTACTGGATTTTCAAAGGCTTCATTTATACTGTCAATGTGTTTTTCTTTGTTTGTTTGTTCCTTTCATTTGGGTTTTAAAATTGGGACCATGTTGTTTAAGCATATGATAAAACACCTTATTTTCATAAGAATGGTTTTACTTTGTAGTCTTATTTTTTTTTTCTTGGACTGCCACAGTGGAATCTCCTCTATTAACTTTTCTGAGAGGGACATCTAAGGTGCGCCATTATCTATCATGATAGATTCCAAGTCACTGGAAGCTTTCCTTTTCTATGTGCCCCCTCCCATCAGTTAACAGTATGAATAATCAACTGAAAATTTTAGAGTGACTGAAGACAACAAAGTTCTTCTCATCAGTTGTACAGTGAGCTAGTTGATTTTTATCATGTCTTAATGGAAATTGTTTATTTAGCAAATGACTGATTGAATTGATGATATAAAATAGTGAATATTTTGTAGGATATGATGCCAGAAGACAAATATTTAACCCTTCCTTGTTTGTGATTGCTACATTGATTGTGTGGCATCCAGTGAAAGGGAAAATTGGTATTCCTAGCTCTTAAGAAGACAGAGATTTTTCATTTCTAATATAGAAAATTCTTGACTTTTATTAAAATATATCAAGTTAATAAGAATGGAACCAATCCTCCAGCCCAATTTAAACACGGACTTTTTCTTACTCTTTCTTTCACTTACATTGTAGCAATGTGATTTGGTTGGTGAAAGACAGGCACGTTTTAAGTCAAACCACTAATATTTCCTATATTGTATGTAATATTTATCAACTTTGACTAAAATATCTCAACAATTCTAGAGGCTTCCTTTATAATTATTTCCCTCAGATAAAACATATCCCTTCTTTCCAATTTTGTTTTTGTATGTTAATATGCAAGAGTTAATTGTTGGGGAATTTTTTAAACTTTTGTAGTTCTGAAAAATTTTATACTTAATATACCTAAGGGCTGGAGTGATAGCACAGTGGGTAGGGCGTTTGCCTTGCATGTGGCCGACCCAGGTTCGATCCCTTTGTCCCTCTTAGAGAGCCTGAGCTCGGCAAGCTACCGAGAGTATCACGCCTGCACAGCAAAGCCTGGCAAGCTACCCTGACATATTCGGTATGCCAAAAACAGTAGCAACAAGTCTCACAATTGAAACGTTACTGGTGCCCTCTAGAGCAAATCGATGAACAATGGGAGGACAGTGCTATAATATATGTATAATGATTTTTCCTAAAAGAAACTGAAGTTGATTCTTTTCTTAACCTTAATTCAACATGTTATTTGAACAAAAGGAGTAATAAAAATTATGGATTTATATGAAACTTTGTTGATTATTTGTGGAGGTTTCTTTTATTTTTTTTATTTATTTAACACCCAGCGATGCCCAGGGGTTACTCCTGGATCTGCACTCAGGAGTTACTCCTGGCAGTGCTCAGAGGACTATATGGGATGCTGGGAATCAAACCCAGGTAGGCTGCGTGCAAAGCAAATGCTCTACCCACTGTGCTATCTCTCCAGCCTCTGTGGAGTTTTCTTTTAGATATTAAAAAAAGACTACTCTCAGCACATGATTGGCACTCAGTGCCTCTTTTGCAAACAACAGCACCCAAAAGGAGAGAGAGAACAAAGGGGAGTGCCCTGCCAAGGAGGCAGGGTGGGAGGGAAAGGGGGGAGGGAGAGGGATGCTGGGAAGGTGGTGGTGGTGGTGGAGAGTGGGCACTGGTGGAGGGATGGGTATTCGATCATTGTATAACTGAAACCCAAGCACAAAAATGTGTAAGTCTGCAACTGTACCTCATGGCGTTTCATTAATAAAAATCTAAAAAATACACTTTAATTAAAAAAATGACTACAACTTACCTAGCCACTTAATATTTATATTCCAATTGTATTCCCAGAATGCAGCACTATAATATGACAAATACTTTTTTTCTAAGGAGTTGAGGCTCAGTGGGGACTTTGCAGTAGTTAGAATCGATATTTAGATAAATTGTCTAGAACATTTTATATTTCTTTTCATAATCTATTTTGGTCTTGAAAGACGATAGTTTACTAGTTCTTTGATATTGGCAAATCCTGATGCACTGTTTTCCAAATGAACGTATCTCAGTACCTTTTATCTATTTCTTTCTTAGCTCTCAGCCAGCTTTTTATAACTATCTTGAAAGGAGTAGTTGGTCTATTATGCAAAGCATTTTGTTGATTTTGTCAAGTACTTTGTCTACTGCTATCTCTTGCAGCAGAGCGTTTACTTAAAAGTTTCTCAAAGTCTGTGAATAACTGAACTCTTTCCCCTCTTAGCTCTATCTGGGTCAGAACTTTCCAGCATTTTCAAAAGTAATTCTTTAGGTAGTGAACTAGGGGTAGAATTTTTGGGTCATATTGTATCTCTGTATTTAATCTTTGAAGAACTCCAAATTATTTTCAAGAATGTGTATCCTATTTTATGGATACAAATAATGTATGAAGATTCCAATTTTTTACATACTGTTAACCCTTTCTTTTTTTTCTTTTTTTGGTGAACTGGACTTTCTAATCAGTGCAAAGGGGACCCAGGGCACCTGCCTGTGATTCTTGGCCATCTGGGTCTGTGGTTAAATAGAGGGGCAGAGAATAAAGGGTTGCAATAGTTAGAGAATATGGTTCTATGAAGGTCCTACAGTGCCTGGAATTACCTGAACCACTGAATAGGTGCTCAGAGACCTCCAAGGTCACACTCTGAGATGCTTGAGGGGTATCATGTGTTGCGAGGATCAATGCAGGGTCAGTTTAATAAAAGGTGTGTACTATTTCTCCAGTTCCACATTTTAAAATTATGACTGTCTTAGTAACTGGGAAATGGTTTCCTAAAGTGATTTTATTTGCATTACTCTAATTTCTTTTAATATCAGAATTTTTGAAAAAATGTTTGATGACTGAGTACTTTGTTTGGGCAATTGTCTAGAAACATTTCTCATTCTTATTGATTTATTATCAATAATATAATGAAATTCTGGGGGATTTCATTCATGCCCTCGTATGTGTGCCGTATTCACCACACGCACCACCATAATTCTATCCCCAAATTACCCTGCTACCCATTTCTTCCACCCTTCTCTACTTTCTCTCCAGGAACCATATTTAACTGGGTTATCTTTTGAGTATTAAATTGTAAAAGTTGTGTTTTTAACAATTCTGGTTATAAATCTTATAATAAATTATGATTGATTGGTATTTTATCTCATCCTGTATTTTTAAAAAAATTTTTATTAGTGAAACACCATGAGGTACAGTTGTAGTTTTATAATGTTTTGTGCTTGGATTTCAATTATACAATGATCAAATACCCATCCCTGTATTTTTTTAATTGGAAGGATGTTGTTTATTAAAGCAGAACAATTTTAACTTTGGTGAAATTGAGTCTATTTTCTTCTTTTGCGGCTTGTTATTTTGATTTTGGAATACGTAGAAATGCTTTGTGTAATCTGTGGTCACACACATTCATGCCTATTTTTTTCTGAGTTTTATAGTTTGGGATCAGGAAAGATAGTACATTAAGTAGGACAATTACCTTGTATACTCTACTCCCAGGTCCAATCCCCTGAAGTATATATAATCTCCCAAGCCATATCGGGTATGATACCTAAGCAGAGTCAAGAGAAACCTAGGAGCACTGCTGGGTGTGACCCGAAAACAAACAAAAAAGAGTTTTATAGTTTTATATATTGTGTTTAACTATTTGATGATTGAGTTTTTCTTATTTTATTTTTGGTTTGGGGCAACATCTAATTGTGCTCTGGCTCAGGCTCACTCCTGATGAATCTCCTTAGGCCGTGCTGTACCAAGGTTTAAACCCAGACCTCCCTCCCTAAAAGCCTATGCTCAGCTCATTCACAGAGTTTATCTTTTAAAATGCTTGTACAATGTGAGTAGTGAGTCAACCTCATTATTTTGATGTATATATTTAAGCATCTCAACATCATTAGTTAAATATTTCCCATATCTAACTATATTGGCATTCTTTATGTAACTAAATGTTAGTTTATTTCTGAACTCAGCTATATTTTATTCGACTATGTCTATCTTTATATTAGTACCAACCTATCTTTATCACTGCAAGGTTTAGTAAGTTTTGAAATTATAATATTTAAATCCTTCAAATGGCTACCTCTCCTTTTCATCCTTCCTTCCTTTCACCTGTCCTAACTTCCTTTCATATATCCTTCCTCCTTCCCTCCCTCCCTCTCTCCCTTGCCCTCCCTCTCCCCCTTTTCCTTCCTCTCTCCCTCCCTCCCTCCCTCCCTCCCTCCCTTCCTTCCTGCCTCCCTGCCTGCCTCCATGCCTGCCTCCATGCCTGCCTACCTGCCTGCCTACCTGCCTTCCTCTTTCTCCTTCTTTCTTTCTTTCTTTCTTTCTTTCTTTCTTTCTTTCTTTCTTTCTTTCTTTCTTTCTTTCTTTCTTTCTTTCTTCTCTCTTTCTTTTATCCTTCCTTCCTTCCTTCCTTCCTTCCTTCCTTCCTTCCTTCCTTCCTTCCTTCCTTCCTTCCGTCCCTTCCTTCTTCTCTTCCTTTTCTTTCTGCTGTATTTAGGGCTTACCGCCTGGCTCTGCACAAGAGATCACTCTTGTTGGGATTCTGGGGACAGATGGGGTGCTAAGGATTGAACCTGGGGATAAACACATATCAGGCAAGCTCCTTACTCTACCTGCTGTACTATCACTTTAGATCCAAATCTTCTTTTTCAGGATTATTTTTGGCTATTGTAGATTCCTTGAATTTCAATAAAAATGTGAGGATTAGTTTATCAATTTATATAAAAGAATAGGTTATGAATCTGATAGTAATTGCATTGACTTTGTAGAAAAATTTGAGGAGTTTTGCTATCTTAATAATGATGCATGAAACATTTCCATTCACTAAGAAAAAGATGGCTGGAGGAATTGGTTGAGATGGGAGTTGTGTGCAAAAAGTAGATAAAGGACCAAACATGATAACCTCTCATGGTCTGTATTGCAAACCATATTGCCCAAAAGTAGAGAGAGATTGTGGGGAACCATGTCTTCCACGGAGGCAGGGGGAGGGTGGGAAAGGGGAGGGGGTATACCGGGGATATTGGTGGTAGGGAATGTGCACTGGTGGAGAGATGGGTGTTTGATCATTGTGTTATTGTAACCCAAACATGAAAGCTTGTAACTATCTCACAGTGATTCGATAAAATTTAAAAAAGAAATTTATTGCCATTTAAAACTTTTTTAGTTTTTGTTTCAGTTAAGTAATTTTAAGAGTGTAATTTTAATTTATATTTTTACTTCTAGATATTTAATTTTGATGCTATTATTAATCATATTTTTGCTTTCATGTTTAACTTGATCATTGACAATCTATAGTTTAATTATATTTGTTTATTGATCTTGGTTATGTAAGCTTACTAAAGTATATGAGTTTTAAACAACTACAGAATTTAAGAGGGGGAATGTTTCTTCTGCTGTGCTGAAAATGAAGACATATATACTCTTGTTTCCTTCTGTATGGAGACTGCATAATTAAACTGTTCCCAATGTTCCCTACTTATGGATTGTAACAGGTAATGACAGCCCAGTGCTGAATGAGTATTAGTGTTTTAAAAAAATTTAAAAGAGAGGCTGGAGAGATAGCACAGCGGGTAGGGCGTTTGCCTTGCATGCGGCTGACCCAGGTTTGATTCCCAGCATTCCATATGGTCCCTTGAGCACCGAGCCAGGAATAACTCCCGTGCATCGCCAAGTGTGACCCAAAAAAAAAATCTAAAAGTCATTATAGGAAAGTCATAAAAAGCTAGTGAGGTTTATATAGATTATAGTCTTCTTTATGCTATTTGCATTTGGTAACTATTAGAGGATTTCCATACAGCAAACAGATTTAGAGAGGTAATAGATGCAAACTAGGTAAAAAATGTCACTAACTTTGTCTTTTGTTTATATTTTTGTAATCAGCTGGAGTCATAATTTTATGTTTTTATATATTGTCTTTTTGATAAAGTGATGCCGCTATTTATGAAGTGCAAGTCTAGATGAATAAATGGTTCATTTACTCTCATATAATTTGAAATTCTTTTCCATGATGCACTACATAAGCATTTAGAAAAATTAAATTTACTTTATAAAGAATAAACTCATTAACACTCCAGGCTTAGGTTGACATCTATTCAACAGAATTGTTATGTCCTGATTAATGGTAAGTGAACATAAAGTCTCCCAGCAAAAGGTCCTATGCTGACCCAGTATCTTTTGAGAATATTCTAATAAAATAATTTAAGGAACATTAATCTATAAAAATGAGCACTAGTTTTCACTGAGCACCTGCTATAAGCCAAACTGTGGCCTATGAGTATATGATGTTAGATGGGACACAATTCAGGGAGAATCTTGAGATCTTTAAAGAGCTCATAGCTATTTGGGGGAAAAAACAACCACAATACCAATATATCACTATGAAGAGATACTTATGGAGACATGACTAACCACGGGCAATAGATTATAGGTCTTGATGGATATTTCAAAATTGGGATATGGTATTTCTGGAAAGACAATAAAGAGTAAATTCAAGAAAGTATTGGGATCTATTTCTGTCTTTTCAACAGTGCATCCAACCTCGGTTAATTGTGTTCTCAGTTTCTTCCAAGTTTATATAACTACATCATTGCACTTTCTTGGAACATGTTCTGATGTCTTTGACTATACTAGCTTGCAATAATATGAGTGATTAAAGTCAAAGGTAATTAATGGGTCTAAGTTTAGACTGAGAGCCAGTGAAGATGCTTAAATAAAAAAGTATTATTTTGGACTGGTAATATATAGAGAACTTCTTTTGAATGTGTGTGACCCTGGGTTCTATACTTAGAATTGCAAAAAATGTGTTCTTGTGCTCTTAAAATTTGTGTGTGTTGATTATGGTTCTGCATAATTTTAGGTTTTTAAGGTATTATTTAAGAGAAATAAATGAGAACAAATTAAAATTAATAATTAGCTACATAAAAATTAAATAAAGGCATTGCTGGTGATGTAGCTATCTAAAATGTAGCATACCTTAATCAATCTTAGGTTGATAAGACTCTTTGCTTGTGAAAGTATAATTTCACTCTCTGACCAGTAGGGGTGCGCATGTGTCCTGCAGGAGGAGAATGGCTTTCTTAGGTGTATTAAATGTATGAGAGAGATTACTTGAGTCAGACTGCTATATGGTACCAGAAAATAAAGACGCTATTGTGAGACTAAGTATTTTATTTAGAATGTTCTTTCCAAAAATGAAACGCATTTTTAGTAATATTGGATGCCTATATATCTTTTTTCTGAATGTAAAGTAACACTGACCAAATATTGGTAGAAATTTACAAAGTAGATCATATTCTGTTATTTTATTTAGGTTTTTACGGTTTTATTATTATCTTTTCAAGGATCTAGATTTCATGGTAATACTATTCATGCTTTTAGAATACTATTAGTCCCATTGTAGATCTTATGTTTAGAGAGGTTGTGTGACATGCTTAGAGTCCTTTTCAAAGTGTGAAATCCAGGATTTCAAGACAGGCAACTTAACTCCTGAACTGTCTCTGTCCCACATGCTGGGATTTCAATCCTACTCTTTTTTTTCTCAAATCAAGTCAGTGGCATAATGTTTCCCTTGCATGCATGATGCCCTGGGCTTGATTCCCAGCAGTGAAAAAATAAAAAGAAAATAAAAAAAAAAACTCTTTCCATTTTACAACATAGATCAGAAAAGAAGATTTAAGGAGGCATAGGAAATTGAACTTGTATCGATTATAGAAACTAGTAAAAGTTAAGGCATCTGGGTCTCACCCTTTACAAGAATGATGGATTGAATTATGTGCAGTATATGGCTGTAATTATATTGCTATCCTATTTAGTAGACTATATTCATTTCATAAATACTTAACATTTCCTGTATACTGAATTTGTTGACATTGGCACGAGAGGTACAGCAATGAACAAAAGAGGCAAAACTCCTTCCATTTGTGGAGTTTTCAGTTTTGCTATAAAGTTCACATGGAATATATCAAAGGGTACTGTCACCATAGAAAGCTTATTAAATTAAATTCATAAAGTAGAGGGTTAGAAATTGATATTGAGAAATATTGCATTATATTTGTTGGTCATGAAAGAGCTTACTATGAGTGTGACATTTGATCCAGTATATGAAAGATATAATTAAATGAACCATTACCCTAGAGATATTTGGGTTAGAATATTCTAGTCACAGGTAAGCATAAATACAAATGTGCGAATGCAATATCATTCTTGATATAGAACAGAAGAGAGACCTATAAGACTGGTTTAGTGAAGACTAATCTCTAATTTAATCACTAATAGTGAAGACTATATCATATGCCTTTGTTAGGACTTTAGGTTTTATTCTTATATGTGCATCAAATAGAAGATTTTGAGCAGAAAATCAACATAGTCTGGAGTGTTTTATCAGGTTATTCTTTATAATGTCTGCTACTTTTTGATATTTTATACACTTATTTGTTCACTTACTGACTGTGGAAAAGAAATGGTAGGACAAGGGAGAAGCAGGAAGGTGAGGTTATTGTAAAGATCCAATTGAAAACTGATGGTGACTTAGAACAGAGAGGTATTGGTGGAAAAATGCAAACTACCTAGATTCTGAATTGCAAGTATAACGGCAGACTTTACTGGTATATTAGATTTCAATTGTGAAGGGGGAACAAAAAGAGAAACAAAGACTGGTAGCCAAACTTTATATCTTAGCCTTTTGAAAAATAAGATTACCATTTATACATATGATAAAGATTATAGACTGATCAATTACATGGTACTGTGGATAAGAATAGAAAGCTTAAGTTTGGATCTAAAAGTTTGAGGTACCTGCTGAACATCCTGATAACTTCTTTTCAGTTAGTTTTACAGTTCTTAAATATTAAAAGGTAAAAAAGCTGGAGAGATAGTACAGGAGGTAAGGTGGTTGCCTTGCATGCGGTTGGCCTGGATTCAATCCCCAGCAACTCAGTATCTCCTGAGACTCTGAGGAGGGATTACTGAACGCAGAGCCAGGAATAAATCTTGAACATTGCCAGGTGTGCTCCCCCCCCCAAAAAAATGCAAAGAACATACTAAAATATGAGATCGCATCACTATATCCATCTCCCTCTCTCATTTTACTTTACAAAGGTTTAGAAAAAGGCAGTCTCTTTGTTAAAGCTAAAACATATGCTAACAATAGAACCAAAGTATAAACTCAGTTTTCCTTCATTCCAGCAGGGTACTTTTCTCAGGGTTATTTTGAGACTTTTTTGGGGGGGGTGGAATTAAGTCTCTGCTTGCCAAACTTTAAAGCAGGTTCTTAAGAGTGATGCCAGATTATAAAACCAGAAGTAGGCCCTTAGCAAAAGAAATGGCCTTAGGTTCCAGAATCTCAGACTTAGTGGAACATAGGAGGCCATTTTATCAGGCTAGAACATCTAAGAAATGAAGTATCTGAAGGACAGTCAAAGAAAGGAGCATAAAGTCAGACATAAAGCTAAAACACATTAGGATCTGTTGTGAGGTTTGGCTATGTGTTAGTTATTTCCTTGTAAAAGTATATATAGCACTGCACCGCACTGTCCTCCCACTGTTCATCGATTTGCTCAAGTGGGCACCAGTAACATCTCCATTGTGAGACTTGTTGTTACTGTGTTTGGCATATCGAATATATTATCATGGGGAACTTGCCAGGCTTTTCCGTGAAGGAGGAATACTCTCAGTAGCTTGCCAGGCGCTCTGAGAGGGGTGGAGGAATCGAACCCAGGTCAGCGATGTGCAAGGCAAACGCCCTACCTGCTATGCTATTGCTCTGGCCCAAAAGTATATATGAGAAAAATATTTAACCACTGAAAAAAAGTTACAATAACACTAATATCACTTGCTGAATGCCAATGTGGTATACCATATAGATTATTTTAATCCTCACAATAACCACTGGAAAATAATATCAGAAAGATTAAAATATTTTCAGAAGTTACATAGCTAGGAAGTATCACACCTTATCTGAGCACAAAGCAAGTATATCTTGTAACCATGAGGTTCTAACTACTGTGGAATACATACAGCCTCTCACAATAAGCAATTATTTCCCTTTACTATTCCAAAATAAGATGACTGGCATGATCTCATTATCATTGCCCTATTACAGTCCACTAATTCTCATGAAAATGTGAGATTCAAGTGAATGTGGAGAACAGAAACCTTGGTGCAAATAAATCTGTCATTTACAGTGAGGTTAGGAAGAATAACTACAGAATTTACACCCAAAAATAAGACAGAATAATCAATATAAATTAGATGTTAACAGCGGTAGGGCATTTGCCTTACAAGCAGCCAACATGGCCGACCCGAGTTCAATTCCTCCGCCCCTCTCGGAGAGCCTGGCAAGCTACCGAGAGTATCTCGCCCGCACGGCAGAGCCTGGCAAACTACCCGTGACGTATTTGATATGCCAAACACAGTAACAAGAAGTCACACGATGGAGACATTACTGGGCCCACTCGAGCAAATCGATGAACAACGGGAGGACCGTGACTGATAATTATTAAAAGTGTATAAAATCCCATAGTAAGCTAGGAATCAACATACCTTTCTTAATCAATAGAGGTCAACCACATGTATCGTTAGTGAGTACCATACACAGTGCCACATGTGCCACATGTTGGGAACTTTGTCCTGTCCTATAAAGAACTGTGCTCCCATTTTCAGATGGAGTGTTTTGTATTTATTACATCTGTTGGGAAGTTGAAGGCATTAGGCATTAGAGAAGTGGAAAGATGTGGGGTTTCCCAAAGCCTTCTCATAATTTATTCAACATAACTGGAGATCCTTCCCTGGATTAATGGTGAACTCATTCCTATTCTCTCTAATCCTCTCTGCTTCTGATTCATATTGCATTCATACCACCAGACTAACCTCAAAATTCGGCTACAGTATTGTTAGTATTCTACTTTAAACATCCACTAGTTTATAAAGTCCTTTATTTATCCCCTAATCTGAAACGTAGAGAATTACATAACTTATTTAGCAATTATGTAATGCATGTTTGAAATTGCAGCACCTAACCATTGGCTAATAGGTCAAAGTCCAGATGCTTTGAGTCTGTTCAAGCTTATTCATGGTCTGGCATATTTTCCAGCCTCAGTTCCTACTCTCGTCAAATGGATAAAGTCACTGTCATTTAAAAATGTTTTACTCTTATATTCTTTGAACTTATGGTTTTCCTTATAATTTTTGGTCTGAATGCAACCCAACTTAATAGTATGTATTCTTTTTCTTAAATTAAAACCGATTTGATTTTGGAAGTTTTTGAAGGGGAGGAGGGAGAGAAAAGTGGGAGAGAGTGGAGAGTAATGTGCTCAAGAGAGCGCAGGCTTTTCCAAAGGTGGAGAGATCCCCTACACACACCTCTGGATTAGATACAGTAACCTGAAAGTACACATCTCAAGAGGGGAGATGTGAGGACCACATAAGCTTGGCCACGTGGGTGCAAGCAGCACATGGGCTCAGGCAGCATGTGCACTAATAATGTTTATTCTTATATGCTTAATTCAAATAATGTCACTTACAAAATGAAATATACCATCTCTCTTAACCTCACATCAAGAAATTATCTTTATGTCATGGTATGGTTGAAAGATTTTGGTTCCTCTTATGTAGATCAGGGCTAGAAATATTTAGCTTATAAGAGTGCGGAGAGTGGAGGGCCAAATGACATAACTGCTGTTAAGTTAGAAAATAAGAGTCAGTACTACATACCTTCTACATTTATCTGTTTTTTTCCACTGATACAGTATTTAGTTCCTTAATTTATGTTTACTTATATCTGTGCCTCATATATCTTTGTAAATTTTATCTTCGTTAAGGGCAAAATAATTTTATGGGTATCTTTTGCAATATCTTCAAAACATATAAACGATTTTGGCAGGCAGCAGGTATTTTGTAAGTATTTCTTTATTAATTTATTATTAGTTATGTAACTGTGGAAAATAACTGATGAATATAAGTTAGTTCATAAAAACAAAGTATTCAGAATAGAAGAACTCAAATTCTTTTGTCAATTTAATTCTGGTCATTCTGGTTTGACCATATCTGTAATATGTACTCAATCTCACACTAAATGTCATGGGGCATCTCCTCTTGTAAAGCTTAGAGGAAGTGAGTTGCTGGATTGGGTATGTAATTAAAAGAGGAAATTGTGGGCATAAATATTGTCCCAACATATCCAAAGAACTAACATGGAATAAAGGTATGGGATGTTTCTTACTGCCATTTACAAAAGGGCCCAACTTATGAGGATAGAGTACAATTCAGTAAAATGAAAAAGTTTTTCTCAGAGTAGTTTTTTTCTGAGAAGTGGCTTATTTATTTATTTATTTTTATTTTGGGACACAACGGGTGGTGCTCAATGTTTACTTATGGCTTTGTGCTCAGGAATCACTCCTGTAGGGCTATCAGAGGCAGGGGGAATGCTCAGGATGGAACATGGGCCAGCTTCATTCGGCCCCTTTCAGAAACGTTTTATTAGAAGTTTCCTAGAAGGCCAAACATGTTTTACTGGTCTTAAGTTTGTGTGTGTGTTCGTGAGTTATTGGTAACATTTCAAACAAAAATATAACATGGGTAGAACTAGAGAGTCTTCTTTTTAGTGAATTTAATCAGTCTCTACCAGATGATTTCACTTAGATGTAGAATATAAAGAAAAAATCAAGGAAGTATACAATGACTAATGAAAACAATCTTTAGAGTTTGAGTCAGAACTGGAATTACCAATCAGGGAATTGGAGGATGAGTAAAGAAGGGAAGGAGGGATCCTATAAGTGGGGACGTAGGGACAGTCATTGGTGGAGAAACATCGGCACTTTGATAGTGGTTGTGGTGCAATATGCTTTATACCTAAAGCATAAATATTAACACTATTGTAAATCAGGTTAATTTATTAATAATCAAAACCATATTTATACTTTAGAAATGAAGAATTTTCATTACTGGATATAAATATTTTTATGACAATGATCAGCTGGAAGTGAGGGCATCTGGGGCATGTATTTTCTAGTTTTCTCAATTATATGCAATTTGCTTTATTCATTTATGTCCCTACCTTGACTTTTCTGAGCATTTGAAACTTTTCATCCTTGTAAGATCAGGGAAATCTTTCATTACCTACCAAGGACTTTTTCTCATAATCTATAAGCAGAACAAAATAAAAATATGAGGCACCTATAGTCAGACAGAATTGTAGTTAGTTCTGGCACAGTTACTTATCTACTGTGTGACACTGAGTGACTTAACCTATGTGAACCTCAAATTTTTATCTGCAGAGCATTATTCCATGTTATTTTGATGGCTAAATAAAATAATTTAGATAAACTAGGTGCTGGAATACTTGTGCCATTGGTTATCATACACTTCCTGTCTATTGACAGTAATATATAAATAGTACATTTACCCTCCATGAAGGCATTGAAGAAGTTGGAATTACTGAGAATCACGAATAGAGGGCAGTGGATGATGTTTAGCACAAAATTTTCATATTCACTTCCTAACAATTTAAAGGGCTATAAATACTTTCCTCTGAATAATCTTATAAATACCTAGCAGAGTGAGACTGGAGTTTCTTAGGAAAAAATTGTGATCATGGTAAGGTGTAATATGCCAAGATTCAGTCATAGACTTTGGAATCTGACAGAGTTTGGTTTAAGTACTGGCTTGAGAATTATTAGCTTCATGTTCTTGGCCACATTTTTAAAAATCTTTATTTACTTAGTTGCACTAGTTTCATTTTCTGCATTTATTCTACAGCTGGCTTCTTTTGAAGATAAATAAAGTAATGTGAAATATTTTCACCGGTGCATGCCCCAGAAAAAAAATCTTGATAAGTGGTACCTAATATTGTCGTTGCTGTTGTTTTGTTAACAGAAAGACAAGTAGACCTTCAGAATTGCCAAGATAGTCTTTGAAATGCATGAGCCTTCAGTTATTACTATCCTCCCTTTCACAAGGTTCAAATCTTCAGAATGTTTTGACTGGAACGTAAGCATGAAGTCATCTCAGATAACAATGGATTGGGGAGTTTAATTTGTGGTGGAAATACAATTTGTGTTACTTCTTTTAACCCAGCTGAAGTATTTTACTAGTTCATGCTTATTTTAAAGTGCAAGACCTTACAACAGGCAAGGCAAGGCCTTATCTTGCATGTAGCAGTCCTGGGTTTATTCCCAGCACCCCATAGGGTTCCCCAAGGCCTGCAAGGAGTGATCCCTGAACACAGAACCAGCAGTATTCCTTGAGCATTGCCAGGTGAGACCACAAAACAAAAACAAATAAAGTGAAAGGCTTATTAGATATGAGAAGAGAGAGAGGATGAGATGGACTCTCGGCTCAGCTAAAATTTACCTCCACAGGAAAAAATTAACTCAGCACGAGGTCTTGCCTTTTGGTGAGTTTAGGGGCCCTGAATTTAAATCATTCACTGCATTCATTGCACAGAGTGGACTCTCTGCCTCACAGTCACTGAGCAGGAATTTCCTTGATTTCTTTTCCATGATCTTGAGTTAATCTTCCTTCTCAACTTTGTGCTCCTTAGAGTTGACAAATGACAGACAGAAGAACATAAACCAGTCTTGAGCATAGAAAGAAATCTTCATAGCAATGTTGAATATACTTGGGAATCTCAAATTAACAATGAACCTTCCTGACTGCAAGTCAACAGCCTGCCCTACCCCAAACATATTAAAACTTTTTCACTGTGTCTCAGAGCAGTTCCTTGCCTGTGTGTATTTAAAGATCTGCTGAGTCATTTGAGAGCAAGCTGGCATATTGCGAGAGGGAAGGACTATACACCAGTTTATGGGGAAGTAAAATTGAGAGGTGAAATCTATTTGGTTTTCTTTCTCAGAAATGAAAAATGTAGTCAATTTCTAGCACCGTTTACTCTACACAACATCCATTAAGTCCTTATAATTGTAACTTTTTTTAATTCTTTTCCATTTTAAAAAAGAAAGTTTCAGAGGAAGGGAGCACTTTTATCAGTGGGTAAACTGTCTGGAATTATAATCCTCTTGCTATTAGTAGCTGGGAGTAGCATGAAAGTGTCAGCTTGATATGTTTATTTCTCTATTTCCTTTTCAGTTTCTGCTCAAAAGCGCATGGCATATGCTAGTTTGGGGAAAGTAATATATTTTCCTACTTTATTCTTCATTGAAATTATTAACTTATTAGTGGAGAAATCAGCAGATAATACGGACTCATTTTGAATATAAATTAGGTCTTGATTAGAGCCAATTGCCTCACCTGGTTTTTATCCTGCACACTGTAATACTGAAAGTTGATAAATCCTCGAGCGTCTCCTTTTTTCTTTCCTCAATCAACCAGATTCTAACCCCTTTTCTCTTTCAAGGTCACTACTTTATTTTCTGTCCTTGTTCCCATCATCTGCATTTGCCATCTCAAATTCTGTAATCAGTCTTCTGTAACTGGCATAGACTCCCATTTCACTTCCTATGTGCCATAGTTTTCATTAAAATCTTCCACACAGCTCCTTACTCTGCTGAAACCATTGTAACTTTGAAGGTTTGGTTTAATTGTTGCTTGAGGGCCAATCAAGTGATAATCAAGTAATGGTTCTGAAAAGTGCTTTAATGGCTACAAGCTGGCAGGTTTAAGTATGGTAGATTCATGTTTTCTGCAAGTGAAAAAAATGTTTTCATAGAGAAAAATATGAAAAGCATGTTCTTAGAAGAGGTGATTTTCAGACCAGTGGGAGATAGAATGAACAATAAGTTCCCTCATGGACTGATCCACGAGGCATACTCCATCTTATCTGCAAATGTAACCAAATAGTTAGGCTTTTAGAAGAAAGGTAAATAAAGGACAAACTTTCTTATGTCCAGTTTGTGGGGTAAGGGCAGTTTTCCTTATCTAATATTGATCTTTGACCTATTTTCAATATCACTGGCCAAAGAAGTCAGACTGGATCCAAAAAGTTTGCTTTTTAGATGACTTTTAAATGTTGATATTAAGATCTTAGATCTTTTATCAGTGACAACAGTGACTTGTTACAATGTATATATACAAGTCCGAGGATTAATGAAGTGAGACAATGGTTGTTTGAAGTTGGCAGGTCACTTCATGTATTGCCTTTCTTTCCTCTTAGCATTCAGTTTTTAGATGATTTTCAAAGAATACAGTGACTGTATTAGCTATAGTCAAGAAATAGCACACTGGAAAATTGGAGTGGAATCATTAGACTCTTTTCTTAAAAAATTATTGCAATTTCTATTTAGTATAAACTGCTTCAAAGTTCAACAAGAACTTCCTGTCACATTATTCCCTTGTTTTCTCAAAACCAACTTGGTGGTAAGTACACCATGGTTTAACATTTCCACTTCATATATAAGGATACTAAGGCTGGAAGTAATTAAGGGACATTCCAATGTAATTTAGACAATAAGTGACAGAAAGAGGTTTTGGGCCATGGCTTTTCAGTTTTTTTTTTAATTTTACAATAGTACCCATATGCTTGAAGTGCTGCTACCACATGCCAACCACAAATGTACCAAGTTTATCCCCAAATCCTCTCCCCCTGAATATTTATGCTCAGTTAACAGTTCTTTTGACCATTATTGCAGATTGTTTCCATTGGGGGTTGTATAACCCCTTCCTTTGTTTCTTTACACTTTGCATGTGAGTAAAATCATCTGTTATTTGTCTATTCATTCTGACTCATTTCACTTAGTGTGACTTCCTCCAATTCCATTGAAGTTTCAGAATAATTGAAGACTTTAACTTTTCTTCAAGATGAATAGTATTTCATTGTGTTTATATACCACAGCTTTTATCCACTCATCCAGTGTTTGGCACCTTTTCTATACCTTGGCTATTGTAAATAATGCTGTGATTAACATAGGTATTCATATGTCCTTTTGAATTAATGTCTTTGTATTCTTGAAATAAATGCCCAGGAATAAAATCGCAGGGTCATCTGGAAGCACTATTCTTAAATTTCTGAGAAGACTCCAAACCATTTTCCAGAGATCCTGTGCCAGGCCAGAGTCCAACCTGCAGTGAATGAGAGTTCCTTTTATATCCCATCCCCACCAGTATCAATAGTTGTCTTTCTTAAAATATAGATCTATTCTCACTGGTGTGAGGTGATATCTTATTTTTAAATTTTAATTTACATTATAATAAGGGCTAATTAACACTTTTTCATATGACTAAGAGATATCTTTATGTCTTCTTTGAAAAAGTGTCTTAATATCCTTTACCCATTTTTTAAGAGATTGCTTGATATTTTTGTTGTTGTTGTTCAACTTTGACATGGCTTTATATGACTTGGATATTAGCCCTTTTTCTCATGCACAATTATCTTCTGGTGAATGATTTTACTGTAGGGTTAATATTTCCAAACTCTTTGAACAGATTTAGAATTAAATTAATGAACAAGTACATATTTGGCTTTGTGATTTTATTTCCAGTATTATTGTAAGAATTTCATCTATCATTTGTGGGACATCATTTTAATTGTTAGAAATATTAACCTGGATGAACGATAAACATTTTATCAAAACCAATTTTTTTACTCATTGATACATCTTAAGATTCTTAACTTATACCAGATCCTGTACTAGATTATGAGGATAGATAAAGAAATAAGGGACTAGAGAGATAACACAGAGGGTAAGGCACTTACCTTTGAGGGACCAATCTCTTTTGATCTCCAGAACCACTTATGGTTCCCTGAGCACCAACAGAAGTTCTGCCTGAGATCAGAGCCACGAGTAAATCCCATGTGTGGTCTGGACACTGCCAGGTGTGGACACCCACCGAAAGAAAGAGAAATAAAATATCATCTCAGGTATTAAAATGTTTGTATAATGGAGAACAATACTATTGTATCTCAAACAAATCTCAAACAAAATTCCTCATGGATAGTGAGTATGACTCTCTTAAAATGAAGGTATCTTTTATTTTGGGCACATGAATTTGAAATCTTGTAATCAAATTCTGCCTTTTTAAGAACACAAGTAAAAGGAAAACGTTTTAACATGTGAATGTGTGTGTGTTTGGGGTATATGGTAGATGGAAGATGTGAGATTGCTAATTAAGGGCTATTAGAAACTAAGTTTTACTTGCTGAATTCCCTGTTCACATGTGTGGTAGAGAGGATTGGAGTAATGGGATTTTAGTTTAAAAGAAGGTAAAATATATTATATTTTTCCAAGTAAATGATCCCCGACGCATCATTATTCCAGTTATGCTGAATATCTGACTCTTGAGATCAAAGAGATAGTACAGCAGATAGGAAGCTTGTCATGCACGCAGTTGATCCAGGTTTCATTTCTGGCATCTCATATGGTCTGCCAAGCCTGCCAGGAGTGACCCCTGAGTGCAGAGCAATGACTAGTCCCTGAACACCACCATGTATAGCCCCCAAACAAAACAAAAAAACTTACACGAGTTTCTTTCCCATCATAGGCAGTCTTATTCTGCTAAAACTTACATTTTTAATGATCTATCACCCAGTGATAAAGTACTGTGTTAGATGATATCAAAGTATTTTCTGGTATAATATATAATTTGATTAAGTATAAAAAGCTTTTATTAGTTCACTTTAAAGATATAAATGGAAATTTTCGGGATGTTAATGACTTTTCCAAGGGCACGCAGTAAGAAATTTGACAAAATTTAAATTTTTATTTTCAAAATTATATTCTTTTGCCTCAATCTGTTTTCAATGTGCCACATCAATTCAGCTTCATTTTATAGAGGACAGTAAATCTATCCTCCATTAGACAAAACACCTTGCTTCTTTTCAACTTTATAATTTTGCAACCTATTCTTAACTTATGCTTGGAAAAGATTTTACAACCTTCATGGGTACTGGGACAGAAAAACCTAATCTAGATTCTTAAGTGTCTTGTTTAATTGTAAAATAGAAAATCAAAGTCGCAGCCAGCTAGTTTAGTAAATATGAGTTTGGGACGTGAATATACTGGAGAATTTGTCATCTTTTTGTACTTTAAAACTTTTATTTTAGTTTAGTTTGGGGGTTATACAAGGTGGTGCTTAGTGCTTACTCCTGGATCTGTGCTCAGGGACCACTCTTAGTGGGGCTTAGGGAACCCTTCCCACTGCCTAGGATTGAAATGGGTTGCCCATCACTTAATCACTTAATCCCCGTTATTCATCGATTTATTCGAGCGGGTGCCAGTAACGTCTCCATTCATCCCGGTTGCGTGCTAGCGTAGCCCAATGGTATCTGTTCGTTTTAGGAACATGTAGAGCCTCAAACCGATCATTTAGGGTCTTGACGAAGAAGTCTGACCATCTTATAGGTGGGCGTCCACGTGATCTTTTGATGTCTCGTGGAATCCAATCAGTAATGGCTCTAGTCCAGCGGTTGTCTGTAAACCTCATTACATGTCCAGCCCATCTGATTTTTGATGTCTTGGCAAATGAGACAGCATCCCTGATTCTTGAGCGTTGACGAAGATCAGAACTCCGGATTCTATCTCTCATTTGAGTGAATCGTGATATTCCAAGCATAGTTCTTTCGATTCTCTTTGAGAGACCCGAATAGTGTTCTCATCCTGTTTTCGTAGGGTCCAGGTCTCTGAGGCATATGTTAATGCAGGAAGAATAGTGGAATCAAAGAGATGTGCTCGTAGCTGGAGGTTCTTTGTCCTTTTAGTTATTTCTTCAATGCTCTTGAAGGCATTCCAAGCCGCTCTCTTCCTCCTGCGTAACTCAGGTGCCAGGTCATTCATCATGTTGATTTCTCGACCTAAGTATATATAACTGTTGCATTCGGAGATGGTGGTTCCGTTGAGAGCGAATGGAGCGTCAGGAACAAGGCTGTTTCTCATAAACATTGTCTTCGTAAGATTCAGCTGTAGTCCGACCTTTCCACACTCACGGTCAAAGTCCGCAAGCATTTGTGCCGCTTGGCTGATGCTTGGTGTTATTAGAATGATGTCATCAGCAAAGCGGAGGTGGTGTAGTTGCCGACCATCTATCTTCACTCCCATGTTTTCCCATTCTAGTCGTCGCATGATGTTCTCGAGGGTGGCACTGAAGAGTTTCGGTGAAATGGTATCACCCTGCCGAACCCCTCTCTTGATATGGATGATTACTTCTTTGTAGAATGGTGAGATCTTGGTAGTGAATCCTCAATAGAGCTCACGAAGGATCCTGATGTATTGAGTTTGTACGCCCTGATTGGCTAGGGCTTCCATGACCGCTTCCGTCTCAACAGAATCAATTGCCCATATGCAAGGCAATTGCCTTACCCACTGTAAGGGTAATCTCAGCTGCTTTTTGTACATTTTAAACTTCAAAACTTATACAAAATTCGACGTTAGACTTCAGAAGAAGTATGATAAGAAAGGCTTCCTTCTCTTCCTTAACAGGAGCCCTCAAAATAAGTTTAAGACCCCCTCCTGCTTCCATAATTTCTGTTTAGACATGAAGGTAGGACATGACTTCTTCACAGCAATGAGTTCACAACAAAATTTCCTCTTCATCCCGCTGGTAGGAAAGGGGAGTGAAGTTGAATAACTAGCTTCTAGAAGGGCCATTAGTGAAGAAGATTGAGGGTATAAAATAACCCTGAATTCATGCTAAAATATCAGGATTTGTGTCTAAACTTTTTTGTTACTATCTGCCTAACCCTGTGCAAATTAACATTTCTGAGTCAGGATTTCTTCACCTGTAAATTGGAACTAATTGGAACATGAATTCTAATTCTATAGATGAAAGAGTAAGCCTAAATGGGTGTTTTAGTAAACTTACTATAGTTGTTCATATTTTTTCTCCTCTTGTGTGAAGGGTAGGTATTGGACTACATCTGCGGCAGTGCTCAGGGCTTATTCTTGGCTCTGTGCTTAGGGTAGTCTCTGGAAGCGCTCAGGAGACTACCATGTGGTTTTGGGGATTCAAACTAGGGTCCGTCTGAGTGATGCAAGAAAACATTTTTTTAAAAATTTTTTAGTGAATCACCTGAGGTACAGTTACAGACTCACAAACTTTCGTTATTAAGTTTCAGTCATACAGTGATTGAGTACTCATCCTTCCACCAGTCCCCATTCTCCACCATCAATGTTCCCTCTATCCCTCTCACCCCCCTACCTCATTTACCCCCGCCACCTCTATGGCAGGCACATTCCCTTTTACTGTCTCTCTCCTTTGGGTGTTGCGGTTTGCAATACAGGTATTAAGTGGCCATCATGGTTGGTCTATAGTCTACTTTCAGCACACATCTCTCATCTTGAGCGGGCCCTCCAAGCATCATTTACTTGGTGGTCTCTTCTCTATCTGAGCTGCCTTTTCCCACAACATGTTGTGGCCAGCTTCCAAGCCGTGAAGCAATCCTGCTGGTCCTTATCTCTACTATCCTTGGGTATTAGTCTCCCATTCTGTTACTTCATATTCCACAAATGAGTGCGGTCCTTCTGTGTCTGTCCCTCTCTTTCTGACGCATTTCACTTAGCAAAGACAACCTTCTTAATGCCTGTACTCTCTCCACTGTTAAGTTACTATTTTGTGATCACAAATTAAATGCTATGCTTCAGTGACGAAGTATGTTTTCCCCAAAAATCTGAATATGTGCGGCTTCGTGTGTGGGTCTTTTTTATCAACCACATTACAATGGTGGTAACTATGGAAAGAGTCTATAGGACAGGACTGCTTATTTATTACACAAATGTTTTAAGTTATGCAGTTAAGAGTTAGCAGATGACAGAAATATGAAGACCAAATTGTCCAAGTATCCCTCTTATCTCTTCAGTTCTCCCAATTATTTTTTCAGACTTACCTCTTGGTAGGGGCTACATCCGCTTGTGCTTAGAGCTTACTCTGGGCTCTGATCTCAGGTTTCACTCATCACTCTTACGACTCTTGACCAGGATCAAACCCTAGTCAGTCACCTGTAGTATTGCTCCAACTAATTTGATTTGAGGCTTTTATCAAGCCTTATTTATATGTTTGGTGGCGCAATAGCGCAGTGGGTAGGGCATTTGCCTTGCAAGCAGCCAACATGGCCAACCCGAGTTCGATTCCTCCATCCCTCTCAGAGATCCCAGCAAGCTACCGAGAGTATCTTGCCTGCATGGCAAAGCTTGACAAGCTGCCCGTGACATATTCGATATGCCAAACACATTAACAACAAAGTCTCACAATGGAGATGTTACTGGGCCCACTTGAGAAAATCGATGAACAACGGGAGGACAGTGACAATGATTTATATGTTTATAATTTATCAAATTTATATGTTTATCATTTTCCCTTTTTTGTATATACAGTACTTCTTCCTTATCCAAGTTTTATTTATTCCAATATATGTATGTGTATATATGTGTGTGTGTGTGTGTGTGTGTATAATGGTTTTCTTATAACTTCACATATGATATAACTACTTTTTATTTTTTCAGCCATAGCTGGTGATTCTTAGGGATTATTCCTACTTCTACACTCAGGAATTATTTCTGGTAGTGTCTGAATAACCATACAGGGTATCACGGATCAAAAACTGGTGGACTATGTGCAATGAAAAAATCCTACTTGCTGTACTATAATTCCAACCCCAATACACATATGATGAATTTTAATTTATAAATGAAGCAAAACTAATAGAATAGAAAAGTTATAACAGTATATTAAAATAAAGCTCATGGGAATGTGGTTTTACAAATTTATTGTACCCAATGTTTCAGTTTGTATAGGTAAAAACATGGATAAGAGAGGAACTACTGTAGCATCCAAATATTACTCTCCATTTTATTTATTTATTTATTTATTTTGCTTCTTTGGGTCACATCTAGCAATGCCCAGGGGTTACTCCTGGCTCTGAACTCAGGAATTCCTCCCGGCGGCGCTCGGGGGACCATATGGGATGCTGGGAATCGAACCCGTGTTGGCTGCATGCAAGGCAAACGCCCTACCCGTTGTGCTATCACTACAGCCCCTACTCACCATTTTCTTTTTTTTATTAAAAAAAATTTAATAGTGAGACATCATGAGGTACAGTTGCAGACTTACACATTTTTGTGCTTGGATTTCAATTATACAATGACCAAATACAATCCCTCCACCAGTGCCCACTTCCCACCACCAGGGATCCCAGTATCCCTCCCACCCCTCATCCCTCCCATCCCACCCTGTCTCTGTGGCAGGGCATTCCCCTCTGTTCTCTCTCTCCTTTTGGGTGTTGTGGTTTGTAAAAGAAAGATTGAGTGGCAATCACGTTTGGTCTATAGTCTACTTTCAGCATGCTTCTCCCATCCTGGGAGGATCCTCCCAACACCTTTATTTGGTGTTCCCCTCTTTATCTGAGCTCCCTTTTCCCCCAGTATGTGTGGTTGGCCTCCTAGTCATGGAGTAAAATTCCTGGTACTAATCTCGGCCATTCTTGGGTACTCACCATTTTCAAGGATAAGTAGTTATTCTTTTGGCTTTGTAGAAGTGGATACAAAATAGTAAGATGAAGGGGTGCAAGTTTATACCAAATAATCAGAGATGGCTAGAATTTAAGGTGTAACACCCTTTTGTATGTATTGGACAACTGACGCCCAAGCAGGAGAAGGGATAAGATCAACTTTACAAATTTGTCATAGCACATTAATATTAATAATCTAGGGCTTCTGATTAAGGTTTCTTCTTGCTGCTACTTTTCTGCTCAGGGTTTAACCTCTTCTACTATACACAGTGAGATGATTGTTTGCGTGAACAATGGGATCTGATTTTTCAGCTCTGGCTAAAGGGGGAATATGTGCCATGCCCTCCCTCTCCATTTTTTTATATCAGGAACCAGGCAGTATGATCATCACTTGTAACAGTTTTGTGCCACTGTCCTCGTTAAAATCATAGTTGTGAATCTTGCTAATTAACAAAGGTGTAATTAAAGAGCATCAGGGATATGAATGTAGAGAGTTCCTGACATTATCATTGTTTCTCTTTATATACTCTGGGTTTGCAGATAGGAAGTTGTGTGTTTGGTTGATTTGGGGCCACACCTGGCATTATTTAGGGAATACTCTTGGTTCTATGCTCCTGGTTCACTCCTCACTGTACCAAGAAGACCACATGTAGTGCTCAAGAATCAGACCGGGGTTCACTGCATGCAAAACAAGCACCTTATCCCTGTACTATACCCTGGATAGGAGGTTCTTTGGTTGAGATTTTAGAACTCAGTAGTAATTGCTATATGGCTTGTCTGTGGCCTGTGGGATATGATCTCAGCATTATTTATTAGGCATGCAAGTCAACTTGTTTGTTAATCTGCTTGTTGTAAGGCTTGGGGCAGACTACAATGTTAGGTGGGATGTTTTGGAAAGAGACTTAAACAATTCATTATTATTAACATAAAGAAAGCATTTAATTATTTAACATTAGTTTTATTTTATCATGGTCTTCCTTAAGCTTATCTTCAGTGTCACTAGTGATAGTAATAAGCAACCAAACTGGTGTGTCATCCAGTTTTCAGCATCTTCTGTGCATGGAACATCTGTACCTTTCTACATATATATCCTGCCTTGGTGTTTCTATGTGATTGTGTAACAGACTCTGTTTGTGTGAATGTATTTCTAAATAGACACAGAGACCTAGAAACAATATGCAGTATACTTTGATAATGAAACCATGCCATTTCTTTTGTGCTTGTGTTTTTATGCATAGCCTGTTGATAGGTCAATTGACCTTGTATCTTTTTATTCATTATTCTGTTCCCAGGTCTCTATGTGCTATTGTACTTTACCCTCTGTGTTTGGACATTTTTAACTTGAAGCCCATGTACCATATTGTCTTTGCAAGCAATTCTTTCTTTCTAGAAGTCTATGGATTTTTATAGCTGCTTTGGTCCTTATTTGTATGCCTTGAATGTCTGTTTTGTATGTTAAACTTTCATTTTAGTATCTGCCATGTTTTTCTTTTTTCTTTGACATGAGTGTCCCTCTCTGTATAAGAGATAGGCATTTTGATAAGCAAATGCCTTTTTACTTTATATCTCTCTGTTCATGTAGTCTTATCTTGCTTTTAAGGGATCTTAAAATATTTTATTGATTTGTGTTTTTATAGACATAGAATTTGAATTAATCTCTTTATCTTTGTGTGTATGCATGTATCTTCCTTTTGACTTGTGAGTATTGGCTTTAAGAAGATCTGTGTCTGCAGTGATTTGTATTGGTTACATCTGTGTGAGCGCCTGGCTGTGTATCTGACTCTATATACCATTCCATATCTTTTAGTTTCTCTCTGACTAAATATTTAAATGTATCTATCTCTGTGTCTCCATTTGTTTTTGTGTTGCAAAATGTATGCCTTTGTATAAATGCCCATTGTTCTCACAAGGTGCCCATCTGATTCTTGAGAATCATTATGTTGTGATACAGATTATTTTGTGATAAACTTCAGAAGTCTTTGGAGTCTTGCTTATTTTCTGACTTGTTAGTTACTATAATGCTTGACTATTCATTTGTACTTAGTTAGCCATCATTGATTATACTGTTAAAGGAACCATTTAACAATAATTTTATATTAACAGGAAAGTCCTATTAATAACTTATGGGATTAGTGGTGTTTAAATGATTAACATTTTCACATTAACGTCTCATGTCATTGAATTAAAATTTTAGTGGTACTGGCTGCATAAAATATTATATGCTATTCGAGAAACTCTGCATGTTAATGGTAGAAAAAGTATCTCTTTGTACTGTTGAAATGTTGCTATTGCTTTTTACTCTAGAAGGTGTTACTTTTCTGGTTTAGCACTGTCCTGTAGCACTGTCCTCCCTGATGTTCATCGATTTGCTCCAGCGGGCACAGTAATGTCTCACAACAAATTGTGAGACTTGTTGTTACTGTTCTTGGCATATCGAAATAGTCACGGGTAGCTTGCCAGCCTTTGCTGTGCGGGTGAGTTACTCTCAGTAGCTTGCCGGGCTCTCCAAGAGGGGCGGAGGAATCGAACCCTAGTCGTGCCCTTTCTGGTTTAGTTTGGCTTTTTTTTTCTTTTTTTGCAGGTGGGAGGAGGCATGGCTAGCTGGGTTCGGGTCTTACTCCTGACTTTGCATTAAGGTATCACTTCCGGCAACCTGGGGGGTATATGGAATGTCAGGGACTGAACTCAGATCCGCCACCTGCAAGACAAGCACCCATCCCGCTCTCCTAATTCTCCAACCCCCGACTCTTTATTTTAAGGAGGTCCTGCGGATGACTCTGAGGTCAACTTTAAGAGCAGGAATATTTTTTAAAAAATGAAGAAATGAAACAGGAAGTAGTATTTTCTTCACCTTTGTGGAATTAGCTGCATATTCAAATGATATTCATATGAAATAGAAAGATAAGGGATACCGAAAAAAGATCAACAGTACCCATCTTCCCTGTCACGGGTTGCTTTGTCCATTCTAATAAATCAGTAAGTGAGGTAGGGACGAAAAATTTAGTACTTTTATTTTTGCACGACTTCATATTATTTCTTTTACATTTTTGTTCTTTTGTGTCACTGAAAAAGAAATTTTCAAAATGCAGCTTACTTGCTTACTGTGTGTGTGTGCATGCTTTCAGTATTTTAAAGAGAGATTGCTTAATGTCACTGCAAATTTTCTACAGGTTGGTCCATTAATATAGCTCTTAATGCCAGTTATAGATTCTTCCCAGGGTATCTGTAATACTTTCTGAGGCAGCTAAGATTTTTTTTGATGCCATCCCTTGTTTAGTAGTCTAGTATGTATCCTGAATTCTAAAGATCATATTTTCTTCTTAATTATGGTAGCAACTGAGGGACAAAGTGATCACTAATAGAAGACTGGGCTCATTTAATACATTTAAGTTATCTACACGTGTATATGAAGTTGCCAGGCTTTGCCTTGCAGGCGAGATACTCTTGGTGGCTTGCAAGGCTCTCCAAGAGGGGCAGAGGAATCAACTCAGGTCAGCCATGTTGGCTGTGTGCAAGGCAAACACCTTACCCGCTCTGTAGGGAGTTTGCCTTGCACGCAGTTGACCCAGGCTGACCCCGGTTTGATTCCTCTGCCCCTCTCGGTGAGCCTGGCAAGCTATCCAGAGTATTGCGACTGCATGGCAAAGCCTAGCAAGCTAACCGTGACATATTCAATTTGCCAAACACAGTAAAAAGTCTCACAATGGAGACATTACTGGTGCCTGCTTGAAGAAATTGATGAACAACGGGAGGACAGTGCTACAGTGCTACAGTATATGAAGCTAATTTTAGGGCATTTTGGGCCACATTCAGAAATGCTCAGATCTCATATCTGGCTCTGCACTTAGGGATCACTTCTGGTGGTGTTCAGGGGACTGTCCAAGGATCAAACAGGATCAACTGTTTGCCTAGGATCAAACTGTATTTGGATGAGTGAAAATCAAATGTCCTACTTGCTATACTATTTCTAAAGCATTCAAAATTTAATTTTATTGTTTTAATAAGGTATATCTTTAGAACTCAATGGGTTTACTATCAATTGACATTTCTTTGAATATTTCTATCTATTCATAATAGGTTATAAGTTAGAAATTTAAAATATTTTAATGGAACATTATCAAACTTCCTAGATATACTCACTACATACTATTGACATGAAGAGCAGTAATTTTTTCTTCTTTATAAGAACAGAGTAACTTAATGTAGTTTATATTACTGAATGTAACACAGCCAAGGAATAAATATAATTTAAATAATTGAGGTGAATAGTCTGTGGTACTGGATTTCTAAAGATGGAGGTTTGTGTGTGGCTTCATAATTCTAGAAAAAATGATAAGTTTATATTTTGATTTCATGTCTCTTTTCAATAGTCACCAACTGAAGGTTTTCTCAGTAGCTACAAAATAATTACATACTTAGAAATATTTAATGAAAAAGAGTAAGGCCATTTGGATCATTTTGCAATAGTTTTGCTTGGAAAAGTAATGATAAGTTTGATTCTACCTGTATGGGGAAGGAAAGTGAGTTTTGGAATGAGGATTAGTCATGACTTTTATGGATGACATGTTCATGGTAAACATCACATTTCATATATGTGTCATGAAGTGTCCAAGTTTATTAGTCAACAAATATTTAAGTGGCAGCTACATCAGATATGAAGGTACTTCCTTATTTTCTTTTTGCATTTTCATTAAGAACAAATCCAAATCATCATGCTAGGTAGTGTCTCATTGCACCAAATATTATAGGAAAGATAGTTTTTATATCATCTCAAAAGACTAGAGGCCTTAGAAATTGGACCATTTTTGATAGAACATTAGGTTTCAAAAAAGAGGACTTTTTTTTCAACTTTCTATGAAATAGCAGTTCAAAGTATGTTTCTATTTCATCACTATGTTCAAGATATTTTAGTTCAAGATTATTAGCAACAATGTAGACTTTTAGCATTGAATAAAAATCATCCATAGTCTATTGTGTTAATTTTCAAATAGAAAATTCTGCCATGCATATGGCTAATTCAACAATATCATGTCTTTGACTAAAGACATATGTCCAAGTCAACTTTCCATTCTTTTCTATTATGCTCAGATGGTTTCTAGAACAAATCTACATTATCTATTGCCAAGTTATATTGATGTTAAAATACTCTAACAATTAATCCACTAAATAGTTTACTGAGGGGAGAAGGAAACTTAATGCTCATTTTCTAGAAGAATTTGAGACTCAGAGACACAAAATAACTAGATTATGATTCTTCCATTTAACGGTGATAGAGTATTGATTTGTATTTATAACATCATCTGTTAATAAGCATGGTCTCTGCTCTTTGATGTCAGTCATTTTAAAACCAAAAGCTGGAAGGCCATTCTCAAATGTTGTGTACTCAAATGTTGTTGAGGGCTAATAACAATGTTCAAGTTTAGGAAATACAGACAGTGGAGACTGAAATACGTACACCTTCATGTAGTACTGGTGAAACGTTTAACCTTAGAGTATTGATCTTGGAGTAAGAAAACTGAAGTGAGATGGAGGAACCACTTCTACCCTAGATCACTGTTTATTTTTCTTGCTCTCCAAAGCACTCTTTGTTTTTAATAACCACACAATGCTTCCTCACTTGAGGACAGCATATGTAACACAAATAGATTAGTTTTGTGAGGCATTGTAAGGAGAGCGGGCTTCAATGACTGACATGTAAAAGTCCCAACTAACTCTTCAGTATCTTTGTCAGTTTTCAGGATCATCTGGTTCCAAGCTTTGTTATAACATCTCTATTGCCTTTGTAACTCATAGAACAAAACTGCAAACTGACCCACTCACTGAGTTTATGATTGAGGCTCCTGTCAAATAACACTTTATTCTAGGATTTTATTAGCACACATTTATAGCATATAGGGAATGACTGAGATTCAGAATGGCAAAGAACTTTCTTCTGAGGGTCAAACAGCTATTGCCAGACTAATGTCTATATTTAATTTTATATAATGGGTGGTTTATTTTTTGTGTTTTCATACATTTGTGAAAATCTTGTACTAGATAATTAGAAGTAACACTTAAAATATAGTTTATTTTTTGTGTTTTCATACATTTGTGAAAATCTTGTACTAGATAATTAGAAGTAACACTTAAAATATAGTTTCTTCAGTTAGTGACTAAAGATGCAATTAAAGTTACTCTTACCTAGGAACACTTTGATTAGAATGTTTCTGTAATACTTAGCAGTAATATATTTGCCCTGTAACTATATAGGGACTGCTCCATAATTGTATTCTGCTCCGTAACTTTATTGGAATCTTTTATGACATAATTTCACTCATCACTAAACCTCTCATTCTAAGTGAATTTTACCTTCACAAGTTTTTCATCTCTGAACATTACCTCTCCTATTCTATAATTCATTTTTTAGTGTTGACTTCCCTTTTTCACATAATAACTATTTTAAAAGAAAAGTTCACATCATTAATATATATGGTAAATCAGTTTTCCACTGTGGTAAAATACTACTATATGAAAAATTCAAAATGAGAACAATTTAACATATAAATCATGATCATCATCTAGGTTTAATCATTATTAGCATTCTATAATTCTTGATCTATATGCTCTCCACTTACTTTTACTTCTTACTACAGTGATTTAAAGTCAAATTCCAAAAGTATTTCAACTTTAAAAAAAACTTCTGTTTGTTTTTAGTACTTACTATTTTTTAACATAACCATAAAATTATCATTTTTAAAATCATAATAATCTCCAAATAATGTCTGTGTTCTAATCTATGAGAACTATTTTTATTTTAAAAATAACTGCATAATCACTAAAACAAAAAATCTACTGCAGGAGCAGCTTAATTCATTTTCTCATATCAAAAGTAGTGTACATTTCACAATTGGGGAAACATTATTTTGGGCCTTCTAGCTGAAAGGTTAAATTACTTTCCATTCTCTAGGTGCTGTTTGCCTCATACATGAAATATGATGAAAGTATATGGAAGATAAAACTAGATGATCTCTAAGATTGCTGCCAGCACATTAGAACATATAGTTCTTCTATGTGGTGAATTACTTCACTTCAACTTTGGAAGTCCTGTTGGACAATATCCATAGAAAAGAAATAGATATCAGCAGGGATGTCATTCAGCTGATAGGTCTGGCAACTGCTTGAATGTGAACAGTTAGACTTAGATCATGTGATAGCAAAACTTCACTATGTGAGTTAAAACTTAAAAACTTAAGTTCTGCCATTTTGATTACCTTAAACAATATTGTGCTAAGTAATGAAACTCAAGCAACAGTGACACTTTCTGTCTTTGGGGATGACTTCTGACTCAAGGAAAGGGTAAGGAAAAGATATCTTATAATAAAAAATGTGAACAGTATAAGTGATCTCGTCTAATTGTATTCACAATTCCTTATGAGATCTAGGCCTACGTTCAAGTTCAATGAATGTATGTAGAGAAGAAAATAGGCCTACTTATTGTATGAGAGATAGCCCAAGTATTAAACACATTTTTTAATCACTGTAAACTAATCAATTGAGCAGTGGATGGCAGGGGGGAGAGTGGAGAATTATTTGCATATTTTAAAGGACAGTGATAAAAGAAAAAATGGCCCGTCCATTTGTCTGAAAAAGAAAAACCTTGAAAGAGATCCAAAAATCCTTAGAAATCCTTGACTTATTAAAATGATAAATTTTTTCTCCATCACAATTTTAGAGGTCAGGAATTTGTTTTCTATTGGAAAATGTTGAGAAGATGCAAAAATAATTGGTAGATAGCTAATCTCTGACTGTGGTACCAAAGTTTGTGCTGTTCCTTTAAGGATATGTTTGGAGTTACAGAATATGTGCCTATGTTGGATATTCCAGGAGTTATCAAAATATAATAGAATTACAAGTAGTAGTGCTTTTGTTTTAAACAACGGAAATGTGATATATTTTGTTTAAGTACCTAAAAGAAAGATATTAAGTAATTTCAGAATCTCAGTTGCTAAAACTAAGATACTGAAGGACTGGTAACTCTGGAGAAAAAATATGAAAGAACTATCATCTTTTCCACCTCTGTTCAGACTAAAAATAATGTGGGAATTGCATTATCATCTTTAAAAAGTGATTGCCAACATTTTAGCTTCATGATAACTCCATGTTATTGTTTTATTTTGAAACATATTAACTTGTCTTTCAAATAAAGCCTTATTTAAGTTACGCATGAAGAGGTAAAAGGAGTAAAATCAAGGCGTTGAAACCAGAACTTAAAGAAAAGCTAAAGGGGCCAGGAATGTGACTCAAAGGTAGAATGTATATCTTGCATGTGTGAGTTCCTAGATTCAGTTCCCATCACTGCAAAAAAGTTTAAACATGAAAAAATCAATGTAGTATATTTTTTATGTCTGAGATACATGGAGATTTTCATATGCTTTACAAAGGAAACATTTTAAGTCATCTGGTTACTAAACCATGGTAGCTGGGACACAGAATGTATAGCAAAAATTCTTTATTATTAGAGAGAAATAATTGTGCTTCCACATCAGCAGCATTACACTGGACCTTGAAGTTCTCATAGAGAATTGTAATGCATATATCATAGAGTCTCTAGATAAGGTTAAGATTTTAATTCAATTGATACTCCTGAATTTTATTTTTCTATTTGATTCTTGGTGCTAAGGACAATGAAGACAAACATGCACCTGTTTAAATCCATTATGTATCTGACAAAAGAGCTTGCTGTTACTTGTAAGAACCCTGATTTCCTTACCATTAAACATATCTTTTGTGCTTGTGGATGAGCTGCCATATAGTGTGAACATGAACAATGAGGCCAGGGTATTTTGTTCATAAATTAAGTACTGAGGTGGTGCTTTTGGAGCAACAGTTTAAAACTCTTACTTTTAAATTTTAGTTAGAAACTAAAATTTAAAAATTTTAAATTTTAAAATTTAGTTAAAACTTCCTTCTTTATTTTTTAATTTTATTTTTATTAGTGAAACACCATGCGCTACAGTTGTAGACTTACAAACTTTCGTGCTTGGGTTTCAGTTATACAATGATCGAGTACACATCCCTCCACCAGTGCCCGTTCGCTACCACCACTAATCACAGTATCCCTCCCACCCCCCCACCCCCATCCTACCCTGCCTCTGTGACAGGGCATTCCCCCTTGTTCTCTCTCTCCTTTTGGGTGCTGTGGGTGCTACATGGAAAATATCATGCGAAGCGAAATGAGTCAGAAAGAGAGGGACAGACATAGAAAGATTGCATTCATCTGGGAAACATAAAGTAACAAAATAGGAGACTAACACCCAAGAATAGCCGAGATAAGTACCAGGAGGTTTACTCCATGGCTTGGAGGCCAGCCACACACTCTAGGGGTAAAGGCAGCTCAGATAGAGAAGGGAGCACCAAAATAAAGGGTGCTGGGATGATCCGCCCAGGATGGGAGATGCATGCTGAAAGTAGACTATAGACTGAACATGATTGCCACTCAATTCCTATTTTGCAAACCTTACTTCCTTCTTTAAAGTTCTCTTTGAAAACAAAAATACATAGAGTGTCTAACAACAACCCACCTCCTGATAGTGATCTAAGTCGGATCATATTTTCAACACAGTGACCCCAGCTGTAGAGAATTTTATTTGAGCTTGCTTTAGGGGTCTGCTGTGATGAAAGCAATTAGATAGTCCCCTTATTATTCATATATGCTAATGATACTAATTGTTGGTGCTGAAGGCAAAATCCTCTTTCTGATTTTTTGAGGACTTTTTTTTGCCCGAATGCATCATTTTTTTCTACTTTTGTTATCCAGGAAAAGTTAATGAGCATCATTGAGACATTTCATTTCATATATTCATTAATAGAATTTTTATTTGTATTTACCATGAGCAGAAATTTGAGGAATCTAGGGTAAAGTTCATTTATGCCCTGACTTGACAAAGTAGTGCTGCTTGGTCTCAGTGGTGCTGAGAGTGGGGTTGGATGCCTGGTTACCAGAGTTGAACTTGATGATGGTCCAGAGTCATAGGGAATGTTCCTACCCATGGAAGGAATATGCTGTACTACTTGAGCTGTCTTCTGGGCCATGATAGGAAACTTTTATATATAAATTTCACGTAGTAAAATGCACAAATTCAGTGGGTATTTTTTGTATTTTTACAGAGTTGTTCAAGCATTATCAAAATTAATTTTCAATATTTTTCACTCTGATATGAAACTGTGCCCATTAACAATCATTTCCCATTTTCATCTACATCCCCTTCCCCTAGGCAGCTTCTAAAGTTTGACTTATTCTAGACATTTCAAATAAGTAGAGTCATGCATTAAGTTGCCATTTGACTCTGAATACTTTTATTTATAATGCTTTATCTTAATTTTTTAAATATGAAATTCTATATTTTATAATTGTGTTAATAATGATTTTCCATGAATGTTTCATGCATCTGCCTCTAAGAATGGTATTTTATGGCTGAATTATATGTCATTGTATGAATGCACCACATTAACTGGTGCATGGACAAACATATGTTTTTACCACATATTCACTATTTAAATAATGCTGTAATTAACATTCATGTATAATATTTTGTCAAAATAAGTTTTGATTTCCCTGATAAATCTTAAAATGGAATTACTGGTTCATAATTTAAACTCTTTGTGTTTAAAAAATGCTGTTTTAAAAAACAGAGGTATATAATTACATATTACAATTAAAATGATATAATTTCATATCTTGTCAGTCTGTGCTGGTGATATAGCACAGTTGTTAAGGTATTTGCCTTGAACTCATCCAAAGTGGGTTCAACCTCTGGCAACTCATAGGGTTCCCTTGGGCCTACCAGGAGTGATCACTTAGTACAGTCAGGAGTAAGCACTGAGCATAGTCAGGTATGGCACATACAATAAAATAAAAAGGGAAAACAGAACAAACATTACATAGTCAACAAACATACAAGTTGTCAGAAATAAGAAAGCGACAAAATAGTGATGGTAACACTTGGATAGGAAAAAAAGTTGCTCTTGGCCCTAAGAAGCTGGGCCACCCAGTCTTCCTATCTATGCTGAGCCCTGGAGTTCGTCCTGCCAGCAAGGGTCCCTCTGTCCCCCAACCCAGGCACAGCCCAGGTCTTTATCTGCTGCCACTGAAGTGACTGTCTCCATAGTTCCCTCTCGCCCAGGTGAATCTGTCTTTAACTTTTTGAGGAATTGCACTATTTTTCCAAATAGTGCACCATCTTACTTCCAAGAAGTGCATGGGATTTCAGTTTACACACATATTAAACAACACTATTTTTTATAGATATCTCAGTGTGTATGAAGTAGTATTTCATGTGCATTATATTTTCCATTTTTTCATATAGTGTCTTACTGATTGCTCTTTGAAAAATATCTATTAAGATGACTTGGGTTATTTGTCTCTGTATGATGGTGCTGAAAGACTTTAAAGTAAAATTTGGACATTTGCCTTTTTAAGGATGGCACTTTATAGTTGTGTTTTTATTTCAATCGGTTGTGTGCTTCTACTGGCTTTACATATTTAAGCTGTTTTAGATACTTTTCAGGCGTGAATGCCAGCAGAATCTGAGTGACCTTGGCTTCCCTGCTGAGAATGTAGTCCAGGAGCAGAAATTTATCAGAAATGTATCAGAAATTTACCGTTTAAGTCCCTCACCCCCTTCCTTATCTGGAACAAAGAGAATCTAGTTTAAAGGTCTGTGTGTCTTTTTTTACTTAACTTGGCTGGATTAGAAACTTTGCATTCCTTTTTCTTTGTTTTTTGGCATTATGCTGGTTCTAGCAGGGAAAGGAGAATGGGAGCCTATGAAATTGTGATTTTTTTTTAAAAAGTGAGCACATTTTGTTAAAGGAAACAGAATATTCATGTTGCTCCATGTGATGGATTATTTGGCTAAATAAATCTTTCTTTCTCTCAATAAATGAAATGTCTCATTTTAAGCTGTGGATTAATTTGAAGTACAACCAAACTTACCCCAAAGTATATTTGCTTTGTATTTCTGCTCAGTGTACTTGTGTTTAAGACAATGGGCATGAAGTAAAACCCTACCTCTATCGTTTTACCAGTTTTTAGCTAGTGGTTTAAAAAATAAAATATTCCAGAATGAGAAGTCTTAGAGTTTTATGTAAGAAGTTGTAAAACCCCACAGACCATAGTTTCAAAAAGTTTTTTTTTATTTCTTAGCTGTGTGCCTGTGTGCAAGTTATTCTGCTTCTCTGCATTTTCTTTACTTTGAAGATATGAAAATATGAAAATCTAACTTTTTGTAATTGTGAGAACTAAGAAAAACGATGTACATAAGGTATCTGGTACTTATGTTCAATGAGCCACATAAGTACCGGATACCTTATGTACACCTATTATTTTTGTGATTGAGGATAGAGACAAGTGTATTATCTTGACAAAGATCCTTTTAGTAGCTTACCTTGGGCAACACTTGAACAATACTTTTCCTGACTACATTAGTAGACATATAACATTTAATATGTTAATGTTCTGGGTGGTCATGGTGAAGTCTTTATCTTCAGGAGTATTGTAAAAACTGTGGAAAATACTGGAGAAAATTGGATGTAGACACCACTTTTTAGATTTATTGCATTTTCTAATGAAGCTTTATTCATTTTCTACAAGAAATACTTCCAAAGGATATAGTATTTTGAATAAAGGAAGAAATTCAAGGGTGGGTGAAAAATATGGCAGATAATTGTTGTATATTACTTTCTCTAATGTCCAGCAAGTACTCCTTGGAATGATATATTAGCAAACTTTGTACAATGTAGAAGATACTGTTACTTATTTCTAACTGGAAGCTCATAAATCTATCATCCTAGGCACATGGAGGAAAAGTTATGAACTTCATGTTTCTATTTAATTATTAAAATATATTTAATTGGATAGAGCGCACAATGTTGTTTCAGGGCTCACTCTCTCTCTCTTTGTAAGCAATTAAGAAGATTGTTTTCTTTAGATCTCACCAGTTCAATTATTTGTAATTTTTCATCTGTTTAGCTCCTGGCGAAATAAAATGGCAGCATCCAATCTATTGGGAAAGTTGAGTTATTTCCTCCCATAAGTGGTGTCATAGGTCATCAGTTTGCTCCTGTTTCTTCCAATTGGCACATGGCCTTAACATTAATGGCAGTGTGAACTCAAAAGAACTCTTAAGTTCCTTAAGCAGATATCTGGCTTTCTTATTCCCAAGGGGACAAAGGTATCTTTAGGAGAAATTTAGATCTGTACAGTTCCTCGACAGAATTTTTAGTAACACTGACACAAAAAGCTTTTGTGACAATTTAAAAAAATTATAATTACAGTTACAATGAGTACTTTAATAATAAATATTGTATACATATTTTATGTAACAAATTATATTACTAATAGTTGTCATTAGTTAGCAAGTACTAATATCATTTGTCCAAAATATCATAAACTGATCAAGCATGACTTAAGGATAGCTATCAGCATTAATTTTGTAAAAATTTTACCCCACGATTATCTAACTAATAGCCTTTAAAGTGTATTAATTATTTTGGCCAAGGTATGAAGGACTATGTTTTTAATTACTAATCTTTATTTTTATTGAATCACCATGGGATAGACCATCACGAAGTTATTCTTGATTAGATTTCAGTCATACAATGCTCCAACACTCATCTCTCCACCAGTGTACATTTACCACCACCAATGTCCCTAGTTTCCCTCCTAAGCCCCTCCATTCCCTCCATCACCCACACCCATGGCTAGCGGCAGGCAATTTTTTTCCTGGTCTCTGTTTCTCTTTCTCTTTTTTATTTCTCTTTCTTTCTCTCTCACTCTCTCTCCTTTAGTGCATTATGATTTGCAACTGGGTAACAGCTATGGGCTGTGGACATGACTGCCAGGGCTCCTGGAAGTAGAGAAATCTGGGGAGAGGAAGCCTATTCTGACCCCGAGAGAGCCTGAAGATTTCAGTCACAAAACCTGCATAACTTAATTTTCAGCAGATTAATATTTTATTGAGGTCCATCTCAAGATCTGGAGTGTGACCGGAGGCATGGCAGCAGTTTTGGATTGTGGGAGCAAGCGGCTGCCAGAGTCTCTGCTTGGGTGGACACTGGCAAACCCATAACCCTCCGATGTACCCCATTTGTTTAGCCTTCTGTGGGTCCAAGATTAATTGTGGCTTCTGATCTCTTTCGAGACTTATTTTTATTCTCTGAATCAAAGCTTGTGGAAGAGCTTCCATGGTAGTGCTGACGCTGGTTCATGGTGACTGATGGTGGTTTTAGAAGTATAGGGAAGTTGGGTCAGTAGCCCACCTTGACTCAGAGAAAGCCTGGAAATTTCAGTCACAAAATCCGCATATCCGAATTTTCAGCAGATTAATACCTTGATGAGATCTCTCCCGGGACAGTTGAGTGCAGCTGGGGACATGGGTTCGATTTTGGATTGTGGGGACAAGAGGCTGGGCAGGCACTGGCAAACTCACACACCTCTGATGTGCTCCGGTTGTACAGCTTTGACCGGGTCTGAGATTAAACTGAGGCTTCTGATGTCTTTTGAGAATTGTTTATGGGTCTCTGCAGCAAGGCCAATAAATGAGCTTGTATGACTGAGCCAGATGTGGTTTGTGGGCTTGGCTCCCACACACCCAATTTTTGGTCTTTTAATTTCTTGGGAAACTTGGTCCTTAGTTGTTGGATTCTGTCCAGAGATGCAGTGGAGATTTGGGGATATCAGGAAGCCTGAGGGCACCATCATGCTGCTGATGCACTTGCTGTGTGGATCCAGATTGACTTGTAGACAGCACCAGGCCTCTTGGGCTCCCGAAGTGACAGCAGCATAGGACCTGACAGGGACAAGGAGCTGGTCCAGGGCTGCTGCAGTACACAGCTTGGGCACTCTGGGTGGGCTGCAGCAACCAACCCAACAGAACCTGACCAGAGGTCACACGGCCCCATCTTTGGTATCCAAACTGAATCTCAGATAATCTGAATGTTTAGATAACCTTAATTGAAACATAACATTTTTGCTTGTGAAAATCTGTGGTTATTTCTAACTCTATGCTTAATCTTAAAAGCTTACTTTTCTAAGGGTTCTTCCCTGATTATTCTACTAAAGACTGGTTCTCTCCAAAGTCCCTCTAGTAACATCTCGTTTTGTTCCTTTTAAATCACCTCTCCAATTTACCATTATTAACTAATTTGTGTAATTTTGTATTCAGTTCATTCATCTTACCCAGTAGACTTTAAACTCTATGAGTACTTAAATTATGATATTTTGTTCACTTCTCTATACATTTATGAGCACAATAATAGAATAATATGTTCAGCAAATATCTGTGAAGTAAATAAATTGAAGGAAGAATTTACACTCTCCCAGTTGAGTAAGTTTGATCCAGGAATCTTTTTCCTTAGTTACATATGAGAATCATTAATGGAACTGTGAAATAATACCAAGGACAGCACAATCTGCTAAATCATAATATCTAGATATAAACTTGAACATTTATTTGGGTGTATGTGTAAACCTGGAGGTATTCAGTGTTTATCCTGGCTCTGTGCTCAGTGATCACACCTTGTGGGGCTTGGAGGACTATATGTGGTGCTGGTGATCAAAGCTAGGTTGACCACATGTGAGGCAAGTGCCCTACTAGAACTATTGCTCTGATCTTACATTTAAAATTCTCAAAGGTGGGACTGGAGCAATAGCACACAGGTGCGACCCAAAAAGCAAAATAAATAAATAAATAAATAAATAAATAAAATAAAATTCTCAAAGGATCATAAGACACTCCAAGCATACTGATGGCTGAATCTCAGGATCAATAGTATAAAATCAATTTATTGACTTGATGACTTTGAACTAGCCATTTATTTCTTTCTACTTCAGTTTATCTCTTTGTAAAGTGGAATAATAAAATCTTCTTGGCACATAGCAGGCGATTATGTTATTCATATCAGTCAATCCAAACCAATTTTCCTCTTCTTATATTTAGTCTTCAAGATGGTTAATATTATCTCCATTTTATAAATAAGGAAATGGATATTAGAAAGGTGAGTTAAAGTAGATAAGTTTAAATTGATGATGTAAGGGAAAATAAGGAGACTAGTATAAAGGAAAAAATAACTCCATAAAGTTTTCATTTTCCTACCATCAACAGTAGAGGTAATATAAGTGACTTGAATGTGAAGGATTTAGTTCTTACCTATTAAAGTAAGTGCCAGAGTATAGGTACATGTCTGGCCTTGTAATGTTAGACGAATCATCTTAGCCCATTTCTATCCCAAGTCTTTTTTTTAAATTTTCATAAAGTTGTTTACAATAATGGATTAAATTCAATATTCTGACACCAGTCCACCACCATCACACCTTCCCACCACCATTATTTCAAATTTCCCACCACCACTCAAACCTGCAAAATAGGCAGAACCTATGGCCCTGTGCTTCTAAATTTTAGATATTTAGGCTCTGGTGCCCTACCCGCTGTGCTATCACTCTGGCCCATAAAAGTTTGTAGTTGATCAAAATTTAGAAGAAATAACTATTGAATGCATGCAGAGGGTTACAAGAATATTTATCTTACTTTCTGTGTACAACGGAAAAGGAAAAAAAGCAACCATCTAAACTTTCAATTCAGGCAAATAATTAAAAATTGTGACACCTTCACACAATAGAACACTACAATTATTGAATATAATGCTTAAACTGTGTAGACAAAAAATTCTAAAGAATAATAGGAACTATTCATAAACATATTCATATTATTAATAGTACATAAAAGCAAACGCCCTACCCACTGTGCTATCACTCCAGCCGGCCCGGGTTCAATTCTTCCGCCCCTCTTGGAGAGCCTGGCAAGCTACTGAGATTATCTCACCTGCACGGCAAAGCCTGGCAAGCTACCCATGACATATTCAATATGCCAAACACAGTAACAAGAACTCTCACAATGGAGACGTTGCTGGGCCCGCTTGAGCAAGTCAATGAACAATGGGAGGACAGTGACAGTGACAGTGATAGGGTCTGGAGAAATCTCTGTAGCGAGCTGCTTGGATCCAGGATTCTTTTGTGTGTCTCTGTATCATGGCTGTTAGTGAGCTTAAGTAGTTGCTAGAAGTTGCTTGTGGACGTGACATCCAGGGTCCCATGGGGGCAGGGAGATTGGAAGAGCTGGCCCATCCCCTATCCCATGAGCCCTGGAGTTTGCTATCACTAATCCTGAGTAACTGGGTTTTTCATTGGGTTCTGGAAGATGGTGGCCGCCGGGATTCCTAGGGGGCAGGGGGAGGGACAAGCCTACTCCCGTCTGAGGCACCCAATGAAATTGGCCTGGTGCTAAGTCCGGAGGCATCTCTGCAGTGAACTGCTTGGTTCCAAGATTCTTTTGTGTGTCTCTGGATCATGGCCGTTAATGAGCTTAAATAGTAGCTGGAGGCAGCTCATGCCTATCCCAAATCTTGATCTTACTTGTTTGAAAGATGTCATTTTCAACATAGAAAGGCATCTTAAATTTTTTTTAATTTAATTCAAAGATTATGATCTTTAAAATAAACTGTTCTAGCTGTGGAGATGTACACAGAGTTTTGCATGTGGTTGACTTGGCTTTGACTCTGGGCACTTTATATGGTCCCCCAAGCCCTATCAGAACTGGTACCTTAAGATAGAGTTAGAGTAAGCCATGAGCACTGCTGGATGTGGCCCAAAAACTATTTAGAAAAAAAAAGAATCAAGGAGAAAACTATGGAAATTGTTTTGCTTTCTGAAATAATTAAATGTTTAATAAAATTGTAAAATTGATATTCAGTAAACAATGGGAGGACAGTGCTACAGTGCTACAGATATTCAGTAGTTTACAATGTTATTAATAATGGCTTCTTATGTATATAATTCCAACACCACACCCATCATCAGTGTACCTCCTCTATCTCCCCAGGAACCTAAAGACTCCTTCCTACCAAGCTCCTTCCTCCCACTCAACTGTATGGATCGGTTCTCTCATTTGTTGCATTTGGACCTTTATTTCTATATTATTGATCATTAAGTCCCACAAATGAGAGAGATCATTCTGTATCTGTTCCTTTTCTTCTGACTTTACTCAGAATGATACTCTCTAGTTCCACCCGTGTTACTGCAAATTGCATGATGTTGTTTTTTCTTTGAGCTGCACAGTATTCCATTGTGTAAGTATACCACAGTTTCTTGATCCATTCATCTGTATTTGGGAATTTGGGCTGTCTCCATATCTTGGCTATTGTACTAAGTGTGGCAATGAACATGGCTATACATATATCCTTTAGAATAAATGTTCATTTTGGGTGGGATAGATGCCAAAAAGTGGTCTTGCTGGATGGTATTATAGTTCTATTCTTACTTTTTGGTTACAGCTCTATATTGTTTTCTATAAAGTCTGAACCAGATGACATGCCACTGAACACTGGATGAGAGCTCATTTCTCATCACAAATCCCTTGACACTGGCAATTTCCAGAGTTTTCGATATGTGCCAATCTCAATGATGTGAGATTGTTCATTGTTGTTTTGATCTGCATTTCCGTAACCATGAGTGACAATGAGCCTGTTTGCTAATTCATTCAATGGGGAAATGTCTATTCATCTCCTCACCCCATTTATGAATGGAGTTATTGTATTTTGGGGTGTTGAATTTTGTGGGTGCTTTATAGATCTTGCATATCGATCCTTTACTGATGTATTGTGGGCGAATATTTCCCAATTCCATAGGGTGTCTTGTTATTAGATTTTGTAAAATTAAGAAAATTTAATCCCCTTATTGTTCTGTTATAAACCTTTCCTCATAAAATAATATTTAATCAGCCAAGAAATATTGTCACAATACAGAAAGAGATATGTTAGATTTATAAGTGTGTATATATTTATCACTTCAAAATTAAAATATCACTATCATTATTTTATGAAAAGTATATTTTCCTCTTTACTGGCCACATATGGTGGTTGGTGCTCAAGACTTACTTGTGGCTCTATACTCAGGGATGACTTGTGACATTGCCTGAGGTGCTAGGTATCACACCAAATTAAGCAAGTGCCTTTCCCACTGTATTATCTCTATCTATCTAACAAAGTAAGTCTGAATTAACCCTGATTCTTTTGTTAATGACCAAAGTGTTTGACTCCAATATTATGTCTTCACATCAACTAGGACACCTGATATCTCTGGAACTCTAAGACAACTCCTTTCTGCTTATCAAAACGGGGCATATGACATTTTCTTCCTATGGCATACTGCTTGGTTTTGTTTTAGCTTAGACAAAAGAAAGTTTACAGATTCATTCTCAGTTAAGAAAGATTTACACTTTTTTTTTCTTTTTGGTTCACACCTGGCGATGCTCAGGGGTTGCTCCTGGCCCATGCACTCAGGAATTACTCCTGGTGGTGCATGGGGAACCATATGGGATGCTGGGAATCGAACCCGGGTTGGCTGCGTGCAATACCCTACCCACTGTGTGATTGCTCCAGCCCAAAAGATTCACATTTGATTTTATCTGTTTCTATTATTGTTCATGCCTAAATTCTCTTGAGTGAATGAACACTTTAGACCTTTCAGTCAAGTTTTTTAGCAACAGAAAACTGAATTTGCAGGTTCTCAGTTATTACTGCTTAAAAATCTACTAGAAAATAAAAATAATTTAACTTATTCTTCTCCCTGTATTGTCGGATTCATTGAATGAGGGAATCTATATTTTTAAAAATGATTTTTATTTAAAGAATTGTGATTTATAAAGGTACAGATAGTTGAGTTTTAGGCATATAATATTTCAACACTATTCCCATCATCATTGTGAACTTCCATTTACCAGTGTTCCATATTCCTTCCAGGCCCCAAAACCCTCTGGCTTGACAAGGCACATTACAAAGTTCTAGTGGTTGCAAGTAGATCTCATGTTTTAAGTGCTGTTGAGTCTGTCATTTGAATATATGGTTTTACCACTCACTCATATCGCAAGAATAACTGAAGTCCAAATGCTTGTTCACCCATTACTTCTTGTTTTCTTCTCCCTTCTTAATTTCTTTCCTTCTCTGTCCTTCTCCCTATATTCTGGTGTGAAGGGTGTTCTATGTATCTCCCTTTTACTATATTATATTTTCTTGTTCAGTTATACTATGTACCACAAAAACGTGAGATCATACTGTGTTTGTCTTTCTTCATCTGGCTTACTTCACTCAACATGGTATCTTTTAGGTCCACAGGGTTGCAGCAAATTGCAAACTTCATCATTCCTTGTGGGTTGGAGTGATACACAGCAGGTAGGGCGTTTGCCTTACACGCAGCCAACATGGCCGACCCAAGTTTGATTCCTCCACCCTCTCGGAGAGCCCGGGAAGCTACGGAGAGTATCTAGCCCACACGGCAAAGCCTGGCAAGCTCCCCATGATGTATTCGATATGCCAAACACAGTAACAAGTCTCACAATGTTACTGGGCCCTCTCGAGCAAATCGATGAACAATGGGAGGACCATGACCGTGATCATTCCCTGCAGTTGCATTGTGGAAATCTGTATTTTTTCATTTAATCATTGATTTTGATATATTGCTGTAACTAAAAACCTGTGGTTGAAATTGTACTTCCCCTGCCTGACCTGCAACACTTCCTTAAGATGGCATTTAAACTTAGCCTTAGATGAATAGATACAGATTTGAATATGTGAAGATGAAGTGAAAGTGATGACTTTCTACATTGGAGGAAATTTGAAAGAAAAAACTGTAAAACTATTTGAGCAACTGGAGCTTGATTCCCAACCCTGGCATTCAGGTATGAAGATTTATATATTTAGTTAGTTATTTTAATTTTTATTAGTGAAACACCATGAGGTACAGTTGTTGACTTGCAAGTTTTTGTGCTTGGGTTTCAGTTATACAATGATCGAGCAAACATTCCTCCACCAGGCCCATTCTCCACCATCAATAATCCCAGTATCTCTTCCACATACCCCTTCCCCCATTCCACACCCCCTCTGTGCCAGGGCATTCCCTTTTGTTCTCTCTCTCCTTTTGGGTGCTGTGGTTTGCAAAAGAGGCATTGAGTGGCAATCATGTTCAGTCTATAGTCTACATTCAGCACGCATCTCCCATCCTTTGAGGATCCTCCCAACACCCTTTACTTGGTACTCCCTTATCTAAGTGAGCTACCTTTTCCCTTAGCATATGTGGCTGGCCTTCAAGGCATGGGGTGAACCTCCTGGTACTTATCTCAAATATTCTTGGATGTTAGTCCCCTATTTTGTTACTTTATATTCCGCAGATGAATGCAATCTTTCTATGTCTGGCCCTCTCTTTCTGACTCATTTCACTTGCCATGATACTTTTCATGTAGTACCACTTGTATGTAAATTTCATGACTTCATCCTTTCTAACTGCTGCATAGTATTCCATTGTGTCGATGTACCAAAGTTTCTTTAACCAGTCATCTGTTCTTGGGCACACAGTTTTTTTTTTTTCATATTTTGGCTACTGTGAACAGTGAAGCAATGAACATAGAAGTGCAGATGTCATTTTGACTGTACTTTTTTGCCTCTCTGGGATATATTTCAGGAGTGTATTGCAGGGTCAAATGGGAGCTCAAATTCTAATTTATTGAGAATCGTCCATACTGTTTTCCAAAAGGGTGGAACCAGTCAGCATTCCCACCTTGCAGTGAATGAGAGTTCCTTTCTCGCCACATCCGCTCCAACACTCGTTGCTTTTGTCCTTTTGGATGTGGGCCAGTCTCTCTGGTGTGAGATGATATGTCATTATTGTTTTGATCTGCATCTCCCTGATGATTTGTGATGTAGAGCATTTTCTCATGTGCCTTTTAGCAATTCAGATTTCTTCTTTGAGAAAATTTCTGTTCATTTCATCACCCATTTTTTTTCTATTTTTATTTATTTCTATTTTTATTATTATGTTTTAATTAGTGAAACACCATGAGGTACAATTGTAGACTTATAGATTTTTGTGCTTGGGTTACATTTATACAATACTCGAGTACCCATCCCTCCAACATTGCCCATTCCCCACATCCAATGCTACTGGAATACCTCCCAACCCCCCACCCCCCATACCACCCCACCCCTGTGGCAGGGCATTCCCTTTTGTTCTCTCTCTCCTTTTGGGTGCTGTGGTTTGCAAAAGAGGCATTGAGTGGCAATCATGTTCAGTCTATAGTCTTATTTTCAGCATGCATCTCTCATCCTGGCAGGATCCTCCCAACACCGTTTACTTGGTACTCCCTTCTGTCTCTGAGCTGCCTTCTCCCCCAGCATGTGCGGCTGGCCTCCAAGCCATGGAGAGAACCTCCTGATACTTATCTTGGCTATTCTTGGGTGTTAGTATTCCAGTTTGTTACTTTATATTCCCCAGATGAATGCAGTCTTTCTATGTCTGTCCCTCTCTTTCTGACTCTTTCCCTCTCTTTCATGACACTTAGCATGATACTTTCCATGGAGTACCACTTGTATGTAAATTTCATGACTTCATCTTTTCTAACAGCTTCATAGTACTCCATTGTGTAGATATACCAAAGTTTCATTCCCAGATATATTTCCAGGATTGGTATTGCTGGGTCAAATGGGAGTTCAATTTCTAATTTTTTGAGAATCGTCCATACTGTTTTCCAAAATGGCTGAACCAGTCGGCATTCCCACCAGCAGTGAAGGAGAGTCCCTTTCTCACCACATCCACGCCAACACCAGTTGCTTTTGTTCTTTTGGATGTGGGTAAGTCTCTGTGGTGTGAGATGATATCTCATTGTTGTTTTGATCTGCATCTCCCTGATGATTAGTCATGTAGTCATCACCCCATTTTTTGATGGTGTTGAATGTTTTCTTCTTGTGGAGTTCAACCAGTGCTTTGTATGTCTTTGATATCGACACCTTATCAGATGGGTATTGGGTGAATATCCTTTCCCATTCTGTAGAATGTCTGTTTTCTGGTTTGCATGTGGTTGTCCAGTTATGCCAGCACCATTTGTTGTAGGGGCTTTCCTTACTCCACTTCACATTTCTTGCTTCCTTATCAAAGATTAGATGTTAATACATTTGGTGTTGTGTGTACGGATATTCCACCCTGTTCCTTTGGTCTGCGGACCTGCCTTTGTTCCAGTACCATTCTGTTTTAATAATTACTGCTTTTTAGTAGAGATGCTAGAGAGATTCTAGAGAGATGTTGAAATATTCTTGGATTTACTGGGCAAGACAATTGGTTCCTTGTATTTTTGTATAATTCATGTATCTGCTAATAATAGATTTCTGCATGGAATTACTTTTGGTTTAATGTTAGGATAGTCTACAGATTATTGTCGAGTTCTTCCCATTTCTAAGTAAGTACAAATCATAGGATAAATTTGTTTCCAGGATCAAGCAGAAATCTATTATTAGCAGATACATGAATTATACAAAAATATAAGGAACCAATTGTCTTGCCCAATAAATCCAAGAATATTTCAACATCTCTCTAGAATCTCTCTAGCATCTCTAGACTTATGGGATACTGGAAGGAAAGGGGTGCCTTGTCTTATATCCAGATCTCTTCCCTATTCTGAAATGTTTGTCTTTATCACACCGCATTTTTATAGACAAAAGGGAAAGTTTGAGGTTACGGAGAATTTAGGACAGATATTTTAGAATGGAATTGAACTTAAAGACAAGAGATTTCTGATGGAACATTAACTTTTTAGAGAAAAGTTAATTATATATAAGTTCTGAAGGGATTTTGAATAAGGACTTCTGAAGAAAACATTGTACAAAAAGAGAGTGTTGTAATCTTGTTACACAGGGAACTCCTGTTGATTCTGTTGAAAGAATACTTAACTTAGATTCAGATAAATCTGCCTTTGATTCCTTTCTTTGTCACTTAAAAGAACTTGCATAAAAGTGCTTTTTTTGTGCTGTTGTTACTTTTAATTAAGGTAAGTTCATTTATATAATTATATGTTGAGTATGTAGTTTCACATCTCAAATTTGTTTTTTGTAGTCGTCTAAGTTCCAATATTCCTCTACCATTGTTCACTGGACTTTTTCCTTCCCTTTTCTTATACCTAAGTTCACTGGACTTTTTCTTTCCATTTTCTTATACCTATGACCCCTTCTAGGGTTTTTTTAAATAATATTTTATGGAATCAAATTTTAAATAGATATTTGTATCTAGAAATTTTCCTGTTCTCTTGCATATTGTCATTTGGCCCCCTTTCATGAATAACTTGGGACATTTGAAAACGTTTTGTCTAGAATCAGGAGGTCAAGTGGTTGGAGAAAAATAAAAGAAATTTTCCTTATTTTTTCTTTTATTACATTCCAATTTTCTTAGGCCTCACTATTTACAAGACTGATTTATGTAAGTTTCCTTGAATAGAGCAAGTCCTTTTCTTATGGCTGTACTGTATTTAAGATAGATTGCTCACAGGCCTCTAAATAGTTTAAACTATGTCAGAACTATTAGTCACAATAATAAGTACTTTGATTTTCTGTAATGTAAACAATGAAATGGATCATGCATGACATAACTAGTTACTTGACTTCTTTTATAAGCAATATAAATCACCTTAGCTCTAGTAATGATTTGACAATACATGGTGAATTTTAATATGACTCAAATTACTGGGTTGATTTGTTAATTGTTCACATAAAGAGGACTTACTCTCTGGAATAAGAAGTCTTAGGTTACTTAACATAGATATTACAGCACAGTGGTTAAAGAAGTGAGGGCTATTCAAGACTTGAATCTTTTTCTCCTTTGATTCTTAGTAATCTTACTGTGAATCTTGCCTGATGTTCCTCACTCATCTTTTGTTCCATGACCATAGCCTACTCCTACTACCAGGAAGTAGCTTTATAAATCACATGCCAACTGGTATAAAGTGTTTGAAGATGGATAAAGATAGTGTGGATGGATCAAGGCAGCCCATGAGTAATTATTAGCCCGTGGTATGGCCTAGTATATATCTGTGTTACACCAAATTCACATGAATAACCACCGATATACTATAATTTATAGTATGCACTATAATTCTGCATCAGAGTTTATATTCTGAAGAACTATGTATGTTAATCCTATCAAATATCAAAACACTCTTTTATTCCATCCTTTTTTTTCTTTTTGGATCACATCTGGCTATGCACAGGAGTTAACTCCTGCCTCTGAACTCAGGAATTATTCCTGGCGGTGCTCAGGGGAACATATGGGATGCTGGGAATTGAATCTTGGTCGGACGCGTGCAAGACAAATGCCCTACCCGCTGTGCTATCACTCCAGCCCCTCTTTTATTCCATCCTTGCTAATCCTCCTTGCCTTCAACTGCCTACCTATCCTTGTTTCTTCTGTGAGTCCTGGTTGTTTCTCCCAGTGATATTTGTATATATGTTGGGAACTGTTGAAGTAAAGAGAAAACTCAAGATTCAAATTTCAGTTCATTGTTATTTTACTGATATATACCAACTTTAACAATATTTCCTGTAACATACACACCATCTCTCAAACTAGGTCAGTTTACAGATTGGTTGCACCTGTAAGAGGGAAGAAATCGATTTCACTACCTATGAATTTCAATCCCTTATAGTAGACAATGGCTTAGGATAGACACTCTGAAAAATATAAAAGCTGAGTGAATGAAATATTTCACCCATTTAGAGTCTCAGTTTTCATTTATAAAAAGAGTCAAATTAAATAAAAATGCAAATTCCTAATTTTGGAGGAAAAAATAGATGGTTAATCAGTTAATGTGGAAACCATTTCTTTTATAGCATTATAAAATTAAATGTTTCATTTCATTTTAGTTTTATTTATTTTTCTTTCATTTTTACTAAAAAATCCATGATTTACAAAGTTACTGATAGTTGAGTTTTAGGTATACGATAAACCAACACCAATACCTCCACCAGTGTCAGTTCCTGTCCACCAGTGTTCCCAGATTTCCTCCTCACCCCAACCTCCACTCCAGTCCCTTCTATCAATGTGACAGACACATTACGAAGTTTCAGTCATTGTTGCTTATTTCTCACGTTTTCAGTTTTTTTGAATCTGTGTTTTGGATAAGTGGCTATTCGCCTCACTCATATCACTGGTATAACTGAAGCCCTGATTCCTATTCACCCATTACTTCTCTTTGTCTTCTTCCTCCCTTGTTTTCTTTCTTTTTTTCTATCACCTCTCTAAACAATGGTGTCAAGGATGATCTAGGCATCCCCTTTTACTACAGTACATTTCCTCTTTCTGTATTCTATATTTCACAGAGAAGTGAGATCATCCTATGTTTTTCTTTCTGCTTCTTGCTGACTTCACTCAACATATCTTCCAGTTCCAACGATGTTGCAGCAAATTGCATTATTTCATTTTTTCTTGTAGTTGCATAGTATTCTATTCTGTGTATATACCCCATCTCATGAGGATATCCTTGGACACCTAGGTTGATTCCATATCTTAGTTGTTATGCTGAGTGCATCAGCGAGTTTAGTACAATGTATAAATAGTTTCACACAGTAAAATCCACAGCAAATAATACATTCTTCGGTTTATACCTTTATAGAGATATTAGAATTCATCACTGTAACTTTTAGTTCATTAGTTTTATTTCCTCTACTATCTTGATGGTAATATCGATGCCTCTGCATATATCTGTAAATTATGAAATACTTTTTACCCTATCGTCCTATGTAATACTTATGAAATGTCTATAAAACAGGCATTCCAGTTTTTATATAAAGAAACTGAGACTCATCTAGGTGAAATTACTTGTTTAATAAATGTAGCTAGTTCTTAAAAAGTGTTTAACCAGGTCTTAGTAGGTTCTAGTAGGTTAGTAATGAGACAAATGGATAAGACAGTAGTCAGTGAAGACAGGTGGGTGGGAAATGGACTTCCAAGTGTGATGTCTGCTTGAATGTGTACATCCTTGCTGGAAGGCAGTCAGGATTTATTCTACATAAGTATTTAGCAATATTTGCCTAATTTATTTTGTTACTCATATGCTTACTTTAAGGAACACAAGCTAGGACAAGTGCAGACAAACACTTACCATTTCAATGGATCTATTGAAAGAGGGACTGCCTATTTGAAAACACACTTTTAGGTGCTAGAAGATAGTTGTAGTGCAGATTTTATTCATTGCTGCATCTACATGTAAGGTAAAGGTAAAGGCCCTCCCGTTGATCGTCGATTTGCTCGAGCGGGCCCAGTAACATCTCCATTGGAGACTTTGTTGTTACTGTGTCTGGCATATCCAATACTCTCGGTAGCTTGCCGGGCTCTCCGAGAGGGGCGGAGGAATCGAACTCGGGTCGGCCATGTTGGCCGCTTGTAAGGCGAACGCCCTACCCGCTGTGCTATCGCTCCAGCCCTGCATCTACATGTATGAGCGTTTTTGTCAAAAAAGTTAAGAAAATATATATGGGCTCCAGAATGTTTTCTGATGGAGAAACACTTGAGCATGATCATAATTAACAAGACAAGGAATTCTACTAGAATACGTCTGACAAGGCTATCTGGTATAATGGAACAAAGAATGAACTTTGAAACTGGTTAGATTTGGGTCATAGTCACTCACAATTTAACTACCACAAGCAAATTATTTAGAATTCTTGCACTTCACTTTTCTTAGAGGTAAAATGAAATTAAATGATATCATCTTCCTTATTGTTGTGAGAAAGAAAATAGAACATGGCACTATGCATATAAGAATCCACCTGGTAAATGTTAATTCTCTTCTTTGCAACCCAGCCCAGTGTGCTTAGTCATTAGTACACCACAGCCATGCATTTATTAATTTTCCCACTGCTTGATGCTCAAATCCATAGTTCTTGCGATAACTGATCTGTTTCTGTTTGTACCATGAATGACTGTTTTTCACATACCCACACACAAAATTATTTGGAGGCTCTTAAAGAAGTCCATTACTGAATAGTCTATACAATTTAGAGTCTATTGCTTAATTTTCTGGATAGCATTACAAATTTTGTTTTTCATGCTCCACATAAAGGATCATTCCAGATTTTGGGGCCCACATATATACATGATATGCATAGTACTGGCTTTTTTATCCAAATCCATCTCAAGGGTGAAAATACCAGGCCCGGGCTTGTCCACAGAGTAGTTACTCAAGCTCCTTTTATCACCATACCACTCAATTAAAAGTAGAACTTAAAATTCATTGAATTTTTATATAGACAGAAATCAGTGTTATTGGTAGTGCCTTCTATCCCCCAGGTATTCAAAATCACTTGCAAGGCAATGTGATAGCCATTGATGCCAGTCATACAAGCCAGTACAGCCACTGGCACAATTAATCATGCCCAGCCTGGGATAGTCAAGCCTGTTTTTATTGGAAGAGAAAGGGCAGGAGTGAATGCTAGCTGGCAGTTTCCCCATGTACCCTTTATGAAAGTGCCCTTGGCTCTTCAAATTTCACCTGAACAACCAGCTCAGTCAAATTTACCTGTATCAAAAAGTAGAATTTGATGTTGCCAAGCTGATGGCTGTGTGATGCCTTAGGACATTGACCGAATAGGCATGGCTTCACAATTGTTTTTTTGTTCTCTACCTCCCCCCTTCTGTTCTTTTTATACTTTTTTTTGTTCTTTATCTTTCCAGTTCCATATCTTCGGGACGATCTTGGGAAAAGGTCAACTAAGGGGTGAACAATGTGCTATTTTATGATTCCTGTACTTTCCACCATTCTCATTCCTCACCATCACACAATTGCTTTTATAGCCTGGAGTATTTTGGAAGTGAAAGTGCATAAGCACCAGGATTTCTTCGCCTTTAGTAGTATGCAAATATATCACTTACAAAACTACTTGTTTGACTTTTTTTTAATTCCAGTAGAGTTCATTGGTTAGTATTTTTCTTCCGTATGATTCTAAGCTGCTACCACTTACATACCCCACCTATATTTCAGTGTTACCATGTTCATTTCTGTAGTCCCCTGAGCAAAGCTAAAGACCAAGGCTTTGGAAAATGCATGAAATAAACACCTACCCTCTAGACCTTTTAGTTCATTTAGATTTCAGACTAGACTTGTTTTCCCTCTTGTTCTGTTAATGGGATCTTCTCTTACTGTTGTAATAATTCTGTTTCCTCTGGGAGCCATAAGGGGAAATTTTATTGATAAACATTATAGAACATACTCTCCCTATGTAGACTGAGTATATCCCATATGCTTTAGAGATCACTCACTGCCTGTGACTTGCTAAAAAGAGAATTATATGTGTTTTCTTAAGACATAGTGACTTAAAATTAGAAATGGCAATTATGTTTCTGGTAAGCAGATCAGTGGGATACTGGCAGCTGGTTTCTCTTTCTTCCATTGCTTACACAGTTGACCCTCCAAGGGAAGGAATTAGAGCCTTGATTTTACCTTGTGATTTCTGGTCTTGCTGGGTGACTACTTGATATTCCAACACAAAGAACATAAAGTTGCCTCACTCCTTTGGAATTTCCAATTTTTACTAAATAAAATTGAGGTATAAAGCATAGGTTGGAAATGTCAAGCTTGTGGGCCACACAAAGTGCATAAAATCAAATTACTGGGTCATATTTATGAGGAGACAGAAGCACATGCATGCTTTTCAGTTGCTTCCTATGGTGTGGATGACTGTATTATGATGCTTTTGAATGATGTTATAAAAATTCAAATTGCCCTCGGCAGACAAAGATTCCTTATCCCTGGTCTTTACTTCCTCAAGTCAGTTTTTAAACATCATGAAGTACAATTTATTAACTTACCCAAACTCTTATTTGCTTTAAGCTTCTTTTTTTTCTTTCCTCTTCCAAAGTTCCTGTTGAATAGCAAGAGTCTCACAATTGCTCCCCTTCCAGATTTGAAGCCAGATGCTTGGATTATGTAATCAAAGAAGATAGGAATTCAAAACCAGGTTGGCTGAAGGAGGCAAATTCTTTGTTCCTTTCAGGGCTATACAAAATATAATATTTATAGCTTAAAATGAAAGTCTTCACTTGACACCATTCTCAGATTTGTTATCTAAATATATGAGATTAAGAAGTTCCTGCACTATTTAATCATTTCAGCTATATGATCTAGCCTCTTTGAACTTGAGGTTTCTTCATCTGTGAAATAAAAATGATAATTAAATAATTAATATTTCACAAGGGTTTATGATAATAACTACCTCACTAGGGAAACAATCAAGTGAGATAAAGAATAGGATGTAATTATAGGTGAGTAAAATGATACTATCATCTGGAAGGCTATTTGTATTTTTCTTCATAGTCCATCCTCCTAATATTTCAGTTTTATTTCCTTCTGTACAATATAAATGATTTAAATATGATTCTGGACAGGTTATATTGGGTAACGTATTAGGCTCTTTTAAAATTTAGGCATTTGTAAACTATGTTTTTTTCTAGCCATTTAGATAACCCCAAATAGGAAAATAACATAATTATATAATTATTATAAATAATTATATAATAATTATAAGTCTATAACTCATAATTTTTTATAATTTCTTAAAATGTAATAGAAGACAGTGCTCCTCATCAAGTTATACTTTCTGACTATTGCTTACTGTCACTGTCACTGTCCTCCCGTTGTTCATTGATTTGCTTGAGTGGGCCCAGTCTGCATTTTGAGACTTGTTACTGTGTTTGGCATATCAAATACGTCACAAGTAGCTTGCCAGGCTTTGCAGAGCTGGCGACATACTCTCTGTAGCTTGCTGGGCTCTCCGAGAGGGGTGGAGGAATTGAACCCAGCTCAGCAGGGCTGGCTGTGCGCAAGGCAAACGCCCTACCACTGTGCTATCACTCCAAGAATATTAAAATGAAAATGACAGGAAACTGTGTGGGGTCTGAATTATTATTTTCTCAGGGTAGCAATAAGTTTGTAGTTATCAGTGTCCTTTGATTTATTTCTGCAACCTCAACTCCATCTCGGGAGTATATTGAATTTTGTCTTTGAGTTCCTCCAACTCATATAATGAAAGTTTAAGTAATCTAGACAAATAGGCCATGGTTCTGAAAGAAATTTTCTCAGGGGGAAAGTCAGAGTATAGATAAAACAGAACTTTGAGTCACAACTTTGTGCATCAAAAAGTAATCTGTTAGTTTATTGGAGTTGATACCAATAAGCCAGAGATCAGCTGATGGAAAATTTTGTTGTTGAAATTTTGTTTGTTGGAAGAAAATGGAGAGCACAAGGTCATAATACATGTTTTTGAAAGCCCCCCCCCAAGAAAAAGAAAGTAAAATAAATTAAGATGAATATTAAAAAATAGTTTATATTTAGAGATAAATCACACACTAGAGTGAGAAGAATAAATTGTAAATTTGTATTTGTCCTTAATAGATTTTTAATGTTATTTATTTTTGTCCCCAAATGTAGATTTTATTCCCTATTTCTTTTGTCATGACAGAAATATTTTGAATCCTGAACTGGAGCGATAGCACAGCGGGTAGGGCGTTTGCCTTGCACGCGGCCAACATGGCCGACCCGAGTTCGATTCCTCCGCCCCTCTCAGAGAGCCCGGCAAGCTACCGAGAGTATTCGATATGCCAAACACAGTAACAACAAAGTCTCCAATGGAGACGTTACTGGGCCCGCTCGAGCAAATCGACGATCAACGGGAGGGCCTTTACCTTTACCTTTACCTTACCTGAACTGGAATTGGCTGAGTAGGTTGTCACTGTTTTCTGTGCCCCCAGTAAAAACCTTAATAGGGCTTTATGGGAAGGAAAATCCTAAGTATATGTGTGTATTGCATGAAGGTGGATAAATAAAATAATTCCTTATAATATTTAACTTAGAATAAAGTCCTCCAAGAGGGTTTGCATTATGCCTTTTGAAAAGTCATGAGATGAAAAATCCCAAGCAGAAAGGGTACATTTGAAGCAGTGCTACTCCTTAGTTTCACTCTTTATCCTCCACTTTGTTACCATAGTAGCACTGTAGCACTGTCCTTCCATTGTTCATGGATTTGCTCTAGTGGGCACCAATAACATGTCCATTGTGAGACTTGTCATATTGAATACACCACAGGGAGTTTGCCAGGCTCTGCTGTGCAGGAGGGATACTCTCCATAGCTTGCTGGTCTCTCCAAGGGGGTTGGGGGGAAGGGGGAAGGAATTGAAACCAGGTTGGCCAATTGCAAGGCAAATGCCCTACTCGCTGTGCTATCTCTTCAGCTGAAAACAGTTTCTCCTAAATAAGCAAAGCATCCAGTCCTCCAGCTAGTCAAAGAAGAATCCTTTTAATAATAATTCTAGGTTGGAGTGATTCTTTTTACAGAGATAGGGAATTTGTAAAAAGCTGAGATGCCGCTGAGTTAGATATACTATTATATCTAAATAGGAAACTAGATTGATATGTTTAAGAGTATTTTTTGCTACTGTAGAACTCAATGGAACCCATCTGTTATGTTTGTCTTACTATAGAAATATTTATTAAAAATTTGTGGCTTTGTATCCTATGAAATTAGTCACAATGTTTATGGGGAAGTATTAGAATTACATTCACCAATAGAGCCCAGCATTGCATGTTGAAGCTATCAGAGATCTGGGCTGAAGATCAAGAAGAAAATTGGGGCATGGGGATTGGTGAGGGGAAATGGACACTGGGAAATGGATCAGTGCTGAAACATTATATGCCTGAAACCCAGTCATGAATAATTCTTTATGGTGACTAAATAAAAATGTAGATATATTAAAAAAATAAATAAATGAAAATTTCATGTTCTATAAGTATTATTGTAATAAGCAAATACACTATGGGAAAATCTATACTTGAACAAAGGACAAATTATAATTCTCATTGCTAGTTACATTTACATTTAAAGTAAATATTACCTTTAATATTTTATTAACTTAAATATTTTAAAAATATTTTCTTTTCTATAAGAAGCTACAAGTCTTTATTTCAATTATGGTTTGATTTTTATTTATATACCCTCATCTATCTAGCAGTTGTATAAAAAGCACATAAATCTGGAACTTACATAAGGTATGTGTTTTTTTCATACATCTGAAATTCTTAAAAGACTTTAGAATGAATTGATTGCATATCACCCCAAACTTCCAAAGTTCTTTTTTTCTTTTATGCAACTTTTAAAAAATCAATTTTATTTTATAAAGTTTTTCACAATAATTTATTACATTCAGCATTCCAACAACAATCCCAATACCATCACACCATCTCACCACCATTATTTTGAATTTTCCTACCACCACCAAAACCTTCCCCCAAAGCACATACTAAATGAGTTATTTTGTATTTCTTGTTATGAATAATGCTCTAAAAATGATCCAGAAAAATTTCCTTAAAGTGTGAAGAGTGCTGTATCTCGCCCTGGAGCCATAAAGCCCTTGTATAAGAGATTACTAACATATTGTAACAGATCGCCCCTTGTGTGCTTATATATATAGGTTGACTGATTGAAATAGGTTGCACAATAAGTGTGGTGTGGCTACTCTTGATCCATCAGTGGGATGATGGACCAAGTATGATATTAGCTCTGGGAATTCTAAATTTTTAATTTTAAATTTAGGAATCTAAAAACTTTAATTTGGGTGGTATAGCTAGAGTTAAATTTTCAACTGGATAGTGATTTTGGGATGCAGAGGCATCTCTGTGACATGCTGCTCTCTTTCTTTTCTGAGGTTTATTTGTGAATCTCTGGATCATGACTGTTAATGAACTTATATGGCACCAGAGGCAGTTTGTGGCCGTAACTGCCAGGATCCAGGAAGAACAGGGAGATGGGGAGAGGTTTCCCATTCCTGAGTCCTTGAGATCCAGGAGATTTAAGTAACGAAACCCACATACACAGATTTAAGTAACGAAACCCACATACACGAGTTTTACAGCAGATTCATTCTCATGGATAAGGATCATCCAAAGCCTGTGGAGATTGGCCGTGAGCATGGTGGCAATTGTGTTCTGGAGATCTTCAGTTGCCCAAGCTCCCTTATGGGGTGCCAGGGATGAGACAGCCTGGTGTGGGATTTGGAGGCATCTCTAATGGCATTTTCTTTTATAATTGAATCACTTTGACTTATAAAGTTACAAAGATATTTAGGATTGAGTTTCAGGAGTATATTGTTCCAACACCAATCCCTTCACCAGGGTCCATTATCCTCCACCAATATCCCCAGTTTACCTTCCATTCCCCAGTGTGACTCAGTGGCAGGCACTTTCTGCACCCCTTAGTGTCCTAGCATTTCCATCTCTAACTTACTCCCTTCACCCTGCCCCAGTACCAAGCTTCCTAGTAAACGCCAGTTCTTCTGTTTTTCCTTTCTGTTTCCATTGAACATTTGATATTCCTCTATGAGGTTTCTTTATATGCCACATATGAGAGAGAGTGTTCTGAGTCTGTTCCTTTCCTGATTTCACTCAATGCAACACTCTCCATGTTCCTCCACATTGCAACAAATTCCATGACTTCATCTTTTCTTAAGTCTGCATAGTATAGTATTTTATTATGTATATAAACCATTGTTTCATTACCCAGTAATTTTTTCATGGGCATTTTTATTATTTCCATATATTGACAATTGTATACAGTGCTACAGTAAACATAAAAGTGCAGATATTTTTTCTGATTTATGCTTTTGAGCCTTTAGGGTTTATTCTCAGGGGTGGAATTGCTGGGTCATCTGGAAGATCAGATCCTAGCTTTTTAAGGGACTGTCCATAGTCCTCAAAAAAGGCTGGACTAGTCAGCATCAAGTGAATTTCTTCCAGCAGTGAATGAGTTTCCCTCTTCCTTCACTGTTTTCCCAATATTCTTAAAGAAATTGTTTTTGTTTTCAAAACACAAACATTTCTTAGGGCACTTTCTTCTGGCTTTGTAGTCAAGGATCCCTCCTGGTGGGACTTGGGCCACCATATGTTACTTGGGGGAGTTAGACCTAGCCTTGCAGTTAACCTGCTATACAATCTGTCAGGCTTTGGGACTTTTATTTGTTAGTTTGTAGGACACAACTGGCAATTCTCAGTGTTTACTCTGACTTTGCACTCAGGGATCATCCTAGGGCTCCAGGGACCATATTCTGTGCAGGAGATTGAAACTGGGTTGCTCACATGGAAGACAAGCACCCTACCCACTATACTATCACTCCAGCCCTGAGTCTTTTTTTTTTAATCTATCACATGTAAGAGGCTTGTGAAGGTAAGTGAATTTCACATATGCTAGTACTAACTACATTTGATCTCTATATCTTCAGGTTCCACATCACAGATTTCAACGAATCTTGAAAATTTATACTTTGTAGATAGGTCCTGATTATTGTGCTTGTACTGATTATGTAAAAAATATTTCTTCTCATTTTGGTCAAGAAATAATAACTACTGCATTTATTATGTAATGTTAATAACAAAAATATTATTATACTGGACTGGAGCGATAGCATAGTGGGTAGGGTGTTTGCCTTGCATGCGGCCGACCCGGGTTTGATTCCTCCACCCCTCTTGGAGAGTCCGGCAAGCTATCAATAGTATCCTGCCCTCACGGAAAAGCCTGGCAAGCTACCCGTGGCATATTCGATATGCCAAAAATAGTAACAAGTCTCACAATGGACATGTTACTGGTGCTGCTGTAGCAAATTGATGAACAAAAGGAGGACAGTGCTACAGTGCATTATTATGCTATGTTATATAACATGACAACAATTTACATTTACTAAGCATTGTACCTGGCACTAGCACTCTCCTCCCATTGTCCATTGATTTGCTAAAGCGGGCCCAGTAATGTCTCCATTGTAAGACTTGTTGTTACTGTGTTTGGAATATTGAATATGTCACAGTTAGTTTGCCAGGCTTTGCTGTGTGTACTCTCGGTAGCCCGCCAAGCTCTCTGAAAGGGGCAGAGAAATCGAACCCCGGTTCAGCTGTGTACAAGGCAAACACCCTACCGCTGTGCTATCACTCCAGCCCAGGTATTGTACATATGTAGTCTGGGAAATTATTTAAAGCATATACAATAATGTCTATATTTTATTTGCGAATGCTTTCCCATTTTATATATGTGACTTATTTGTCCACAGATTTGATACCTGCAGGGAGGAGGTATCAAATCCCTTAGGATACTAAGGGAAAACTGTAGTTATGTAGATTTTTGTGATACCCTTATTTCTATGGATCTTTGAGTATACCCCAAAGGGAATAATTATCACCAATAACTGTGTTTCATCGAGGCATTCAGTACTGTAACATGATGTTTGGTGCCTATAAAGTCATAGCAGTGTAAATGAAATAAACATTTTAGGAAAGCCCAAGGAAATTCCACAATACCATTTCTATTTTGAAAAATAATAAAATAGTACCAAGGAAAAATAATGAAATATAAGTGCCAAGGAAAAATAACATAATCTACCCCCCCAGATCTACAATAGAACTCTTCTACTTTGATAGTGCTATTCTAACTAGTTACTCTAGTCCATTCCCAGATGATTTGGTTTATAAATCAAAATTCCAATGATTGATCACTAGGAAGACTATTGTTTGCTTTATTTGTCACTATAGTTCTTAAAAGGTACGTGATCTTAAATTACTTTGCTGTCTTTATTTCTTCTTCATGCTTTGAACTATTGTACCTTTTTATTATGTCCAAATTGAATTTTCTGAAAATTTTATGTTAATATATTCTCTGGAAGATTTTCCTTACTTGATTTTCTGGATCTTTGTAAGTGGTGGCATTATCATTTACTGGTAATATATTTTCATTAAGATATTTAATGTAATCTGATTTAAAACTTTTAAAAATATTTTGATTAACTAGCAACATAAACAACCCATTTCATAAAAAACAATGGTAAATACACATTTTTAATCATTTTAACGTTTTTATCAAAAACATTTTTTAACCAGTGGTATTCAGGGCCATACAGTGCTGGGAGTCAAACTTGGAACCTCAAGCTTACCAGGCATGATTTTCAGCCCTTTGAGCTGTCTCTCCAACCCTTTGGTTCTATTTTAAACTTTCTTTTCTTTCTATTCTTACCTTCCTTATGTTATTTATTTATTATATTTTAATTGAGTCACCATGAGATACACAGTTACAAGGTTGTTCATGATTAGGTTTCAGTCATACAATGTTCCAGTACCCTCCTTTTATCCTTGTATATTTCCCATCTCCAATGTCCCCAGTTTCCCTCCACCTACTATCCCCCTTGCCCCCTGCCACAGCCTGCCTCTGTGGCAGATAATTTTCTTCTCTCTCTCTCTCTATCTCTTTTTCCTTCTGAGCATTATGATTTGTGATAAAGGAACTGAGATGTTATCATGTATATCCCTTTACCTACTTTCAGCACTCAGTTCTTGTACAGAGAGATAATTTCCAACTATCATAGCCTTAGTGATACCTTCTCTATCCTAAATGCCCTCCCCCCCAACTTCCACTTGTGGCAAACTGCTGTCTGTGGACCAGTCCTCCTGGACCTTATTTTAACTGTCTATGATTATTAGTCTCATATTTTGCTTTTTATATCCCACAGAGGAGTGCAGTCATTCTATGTCTCTCTTCTTTTGATTCATTTCACTCAACTTGATACTTTCTATATTTATCCATTTATAAGCAAATTTTGTGACTATGTTTTTCCTGGTGGCAGTGTAATATGCCATTGTGTAGATGTACCATTGTTTTTTATCCAGTTGTCTTCTTTTTGGAACTCAGTTTGTTCCAGATTCTGACTATTGTGAATAGTCAATGAACATAGAGCAGATGGTGTTTATACTGAGTGATGTTGGGTCCCCAAAGTATCTTCCCAGAAGTCGTATTATCAGGTTATATAGAAGCTCAATTTCAAGATTTTTGAGCAATGCCCATATTGTTTTCCAAAATGGCTGGACTAGTCAGCATTTCCACCAACAGTGAAGGAGAGTCCCTATCTCCCCACATTTTGGAAAAGTACTCAAAACTTTATAATCTTGAAAATATTTTTAAACTCAGTGATTTGAGTTATCATACAGCATCAGTTAATGGAAATTTATCATAATAAGATCTCAAAAAGGTAAGTAATACTTAGTAATACCTGGTACAAAGAGTTTTTATTTATTTTTTATATAGGCATACTGCTATTTATTCAGGCACTGATTAGGCTGATTGAATTTTGCACGAACTCCACCTTACTTTTTTTCCCATTTTTTATAATTTCATTTATTGAATCATTGTGAGAGCAGTTACAAAGCTTTCGGGTTTAAGTCTTGGTCATACAGTGAAACACCTGTACCTTCACCAGTGCCCATTTTCCACCTCCAAAGTCCCCAGTATCCCCCCATCCCACACCCTTCCCCTATGTGTGGGGCAGATGATTTTCAAATCAATCTCTCTATACTTCTCTATACTTCGATTGCTGGAGCAATAGCACAGCGGAAAGGTGTTTGCCTTGCACGCAGTCAACATGGCTGACTCGAATTTGATTCCTCCGCCCCTCTCGGAGAGCCCAGCAAGCTACTGAGAGTATCTCGCCCGCACGGCAGAGCCTGGCAAGCTCCCTGTGACGTATTCGATATGCCAAACACAGTAACAACAAGTCTCACGATGGAGACGTTACTGGGTCCGCTCGAGCAAATCGAAGAACAACGGGAGGACCGTGACTGTGACCATACTTCGATCACATTCAACATTTAGAAACCACACCCACCATTAGTATTTGGGATTTTACCCCAACACTCAGATCTGCCGAAAAGGCAACAGTAGACAATTTGTTTTCTATTGCTGGCCATGAATAATATATGATGTCGTGTGATTGCAGTAGTGGCTTTGCAATTTTGAAACTCCGAAATTTTAACAATTAAATCTGGAGAGATTTCCTGCCAAAACCTGCTAGGTTCTGAGATCTGTTCCTGAGTCTCTGGGATCATGGCCATTAAGCAGCTTGCTCAGGAGCCAGGGAGGCCGTTCGTGGGAGGCGACTCTCGGTCTCATTGGGGTGGGGAGGAAAGGGCCAGCTCCACACCCATTCCGTGAGGCCACATGTGTCTTGTCACTGCAGGCCCAAACCTGACTGTCCAATGGTCTCTGGCAGATTGTGGCCACCGAGTCGCCAAGGGGGAGCAGACCAAGGCACAAAACCTATTTCCACCTGAGATGGCCCAGAGCCCGGTAACCTACTGCGTGGCCCACATGCATTTCTTCCAAAAGCTGTTGGGTTTTGAAATTTGTTTCTGAGACTCTGGAATCATGGCTGTTAAGTAGCTTGATCAGGAGCCAGAGAGGCCATTTGTGGGTGGCAACTCAGGGTCTCATTGGGACGGGGAGGAAAGGGCCGGCTCCACCCCCATCCAGTGAGGCCCCACGTTTCTCGTCACTGTGGGCCCAAACCTAACTGTCCAGTGGCCTCTGGAAGATGGTGGCCTCCAGGCCGCCAAGGGGAATCAGGCAGAGGGACAGCACCCTTTCTCCCCTGGAGTGGCTCAGGGACAGTAACCTACTGCGTCATCCAGATGCATTTCTGCCAAAAGCCGCTGGGTTTTAAGATTTGTTTCTGAGTCTAGTCTCTGGGACCATGGCCGTTAAGCAGCTTGATCAGGAGCCAGAGAGGCCATTCGTGGGCGGTGACTCAGGGTCTCGTTGGTAAGGGGAGGAAAAAGCCAGCTCCACCCCCATCCCCGTGTGTCTTATCACTGCGGGCCCAAACCTGACTGTCCAGTGGCCTCTGGAGGATGACGGCCACTGGGCCGCCAGGGGGAACAGGCCAAGGGTACAAAGAATTTTTAGTCTGAGGAATTTTCTACTTTAGATTTTGATTAAGATTTTATTTATTTATTTATTTATTTTGGGGTCGCACCCAGCGATGCTCTGAGGTTACTCCTGGCTCTGCACTGAGGAATCACTCCTGGAGGGGCTCAGGGGACCACATGGTATTCCAGGGATCAAACCTGGATCGGCCGCATGCAAGGCAAATGCCCTCCCTGCTGTGCAATCGCTCCAGCCTCAGTTAAGATTTTATAAGTGGTGGCTGGAGCAATAGCACCGCGGGTAGGGTGTTTGCCTTGCACACTGCTGACCAGGGTTCGATTCCCAGGATCCCATATGGTCCCCTGAGCACCACTAGGAGTGATTCCTGAGGGAAAAGCCAGGAGTAACCCCTGAGCATTGCCGGGTATGACCCAAAAAGCAATAAAAAATTATTTTATAAGTGAACAGCCTCCAGTGTAATAGTAAATCTATGTATAATTAGACAACTCTTGGCACATATATGTAGTAAACAATAATCACCTAACAAGCAAATATTTGCAACATTTATTTCATAAATTAAGAATCTGGAACAAACACAAATTACTGAAGAAGTAAAGAATTTGTAATTTGTATCTTAAAGCATATTTTAAATTTGTTTTTGTTTATTTTGGGTGCCGGACTCAGTGGTTCTCAGGGATTACTCCAGGCTTTATGCTCAGGTATCACTCCTGGTGGGTAAAGGAATCCATATGGTGTGTCAGGGATCAAAATGTGATTGGCCTTGTATTATCTCTCTGTACTACATCTCCAGTCAAAATATATTTTAGTTTATACAGGTGTAATTTATATAACAAAATGTTAACTTATTTGTATCACACTATTAAATGGTTTTCAGTATGTTCCGAAGTTATGCAGTCAGTATCACTCCCTACTTTCAAATATTTCACCATCTTCAAAATAACTTTTTTAATGAGTTATAGTTTTGCCCATCTTTCCCCCTACATTCCCAACCCAAGAAAAGCATTAAAATAATTTCTGGGTATATTTTCCTATACTGAATATTTCACATAAATGAAATCATACTATACAGTCTTTTGTTACTATTTTTTTTCACTTATGTTAAAGTGGGCTGGAGCAATAGCAAAACGGGTAGGGCGTTTTCCTTGCAAGCCACCAACATGGTCAACCTGAGTTCGATTCCTCTGCCCCTCTCAGAGAGCCCGGCAAGCTACCGAGAGTATCTCGCCCACATGGTAAAGCCTGGCAAGCTACCTGTGACGTATTCGATATGCCAAACACAGTAACAACAAATCTCAGAATGGAGATGTTACTGGGCCTGCTTAAGCAAATCAGTGAACAATGGGAGGACAGTGACAGGACGGTGACAGTGATTTTAAAGCATATAATGCTGTAATTTTTTATGCATCATGTATTAACATTTTAATTAGCATTTAATATAGAAATGTTTGATTATATGACTGTATTATACAACTTATTAAAATGAATAATATAAATTTTGGAAATCTCTTAGTGAACTACTGAAGCTCCTTGACTTTTGAAATTTATTAATTTGGTATTAATAAAACAAAATGAAAACAATAGTGTTTCAATGACAAAATATAAATAGATAAACTATCATCAAAATGGTGTGAAATATTTAGAATATTGATTTATGAAACCAATTCAGTCTTTTTTAAAATTTAATTTTTTAAATTTTTATAAAGTTGTTCACAATGATTTATTACGTTCAGTATTCCAACACCAATATCACCACCCTTATACCTTCCCACGACCATTATTTCCAGTTTTCCAACTTCCACCCAAGACTGCCTTAATAATAGGCTCTAAATAATTTATTATGTATTGCTTGTTATGAATAATTCAGTAAAAGAGATTTAAAAAGTTTTCATTAGAAGAAAGTATGTGAAGATTGTTGTATCTCACCCTGGAGCCATTAAGCCCTTGTACAAGAGATTACTAACATGTTATCACAGGTTAAGTTTGTGTGTTAATATTTCTTAACCGAAATTGGTTGCCTTTACTTTACATGCCATCCAGTGTTGTATGCTTCTCCTGGTATATCAATGGTGTAGAGTTTGAGATCTCACTCTAGGAATTCTAAAATTTTTAATTGGGTGATACAGCTGGAGTTAAATTTTTAATTAGGTGGTGACTTCGGGGTCTTGAGGCATCTCTGAAGCTTCTCGATCTCCTCAGAGATTTGTTTATGAGTGTTTAGATAATGGCAGGTTAAGGAGCTTAAATGGTGACAGAGGCAGTTCGTGAGTGTGACTGCCAAGAACCTGGAAGAACAGGGAGATTGGGGAAATTTACAGTTTTTCAATGGCAAATTATAAGTAGATGTGTTAAACATTTTAAATCTTGGTTTATGAAACCAATTGAGTCTTGAATGCCCATTTCCTATCTGCTGATAATTAAAAAATACAAAAATCCTTGAAATTTTATAATTCCCCAAATAATGCCCCAGTAATGCAATGAATTCCAAAGGCAAATAGCATTTAACAGAAGATGTTACTTCGTTATGGCTAAACTATCTATTAAAGTAAGGTTAAACAGAGATTGAACCTGCATCTTTTCAAAAATTTTACTTGTTTACAAGTGAACAAATTTACAAGCAAACAGATTACTTGGAAAGATTTTACCATAAACTTTACAATTATTGATAGATCCTTATTCATAGTCAACCCTTCTTTAGTAATTAAAGATTTTGGAAACCCTCATATTAAATTTTTGCAAATTTAGAACTTCAGTGAGCTGGAGCAAAAGAATTATGACCTGTCAAGTTCTGATTTTTTTCTCAGCTGTTTATAATGTTGTCTAATTTTCATTAGATATATATCTTTCATATATTAGTTTTGTAAAGCTATCTTCATATTTCAATGTTACTCGTATTGGTATTTTCAAAGTCTTAATGATATTTTATTCTTCGTTTATGTTATCGTAAATTTCTTGTGAGTTTTTAAGACTCAGAGGAAAACTTCTGACTCCATTAAGTCTTAAAATTTCTTGTTTGGGGGGGTATGGTGCCACCAGCAGGTCAATGCTGTGAGGTGAGTGCATCAGCAGCCTGATGGTGCCTTCAGACTTCCAGATACCCCAAAATTGCTGCTGTGTCTTTGGCCAGACCCCAAAAACTTGGGGCAAAGTTTACCAAGAAATTAAACGGCCAAAATTTAGGTATGTGGGAAACACACCCACAAACCACCTCCGGCTTAGCTATATAATTGGAGGCATAGCCTCTCTGGTTCCTGACTGAACTGCTTAACTGCCATGATCCCAGAGACTCAGAAACAAATCTCAAAACCCAGCAGCTTTTGGCAGAAATGCTTCCGGTCCCTGCAGTAGGTTATGGGAGCTAGGCGAACCCAGGTGGGAATAGGTTTTGTGCCTTGGCCTGTGCCCCCTGGTGGCCCGGTGGCCGCCATACTCCAGAGGCCACTGGACTTTGGTCCCACAGTGATGAGACATGTTGGGCCTCACGGGATGGGGGTGGAGCCGGTCCTGTTCCTCCCCATCCCAACGAGACCCCAAGTCATTGCCCACGAACGACCTCTCTGGCTCCTGATCAAGCTGCTTAATGGCCATGAACCCAGAGACTCAGAAACAAATCTCGAAACCCAGCAGCTTTAGGCAGAAATGCATCCGGACCACGCAGTAGGTTACTGTCGCCGGGCCACCCAAGGGGGGTAAGAGGGTTGTCCCTCCACCTGCTTCCCCCTGGCGGCTTGTTGGCCATCATCCTCCAGAGGCCACTGGACAGTCAGGTTTGGGCCCGCAATGATGAGACATGTTGGGCCTCACAGAATGAGGGTGGAGCCGGTCCTGTCCTCCCCATCCCAACAAGACCCCAAATCATCGCCCACGAACGGTCTTCTGGCTCCTGATCAAGCTGCTTAATGGCCATGAACCCAGAGACTCAGGAGCAAATCTCGGAACCCAGCAGGTTTTGGCAGAAATCCCTCAGGATTTAAGTGTTAAAATTTTGGAATTTCAAAATCGTGTGGCCACTACTGCAGCCATGTGACATCATATCTTATTCACAACCAGCAAAAGAAAACAAATTGTCTACTGTTGCCTTTTCAGCAGATATGAGTGTCAGGGTAAAATCTTAAATAATAATGGTAGGTCTGGTGTCAAAATATTGAATGTGATCAAAGTAGAGAGAGTAATGTGGAAATCATCTGCCCCACAATTAAGGGAAGGATGTGGGATGGGGGTATACTGGGGTTGTTGGGGGTGGAGAATGGGCACTGGTGAAGGTATGGGTGTTTAATTGTATGACCTAGACTTAGACCTGAAAGCTTTGTAACTGCTCTCATGGTGATTCAATAAATAAAATTATAAAAAATAAAAAAATAAGGTGGAGTTCATGCACAATTCAATCAGCTAATTAGTGGCTGAATAAATAGGAGTACTCCTACATAAAAAAATTCTTATTTGGTGATAGATGTTAGAAAGATGTCTGTTACTTTGATGTAATTAAATCCCAATTAAAATATTTTATTTATACTAATTAGATAGCACACTAGGTAGGGCGTTTACCTTGCATGCAGCCAACCTGGGTTCAATTCCTCCATCCCTCTCAGAGAGCCTGGCAAGCTACTGAGAGTATCCTGCCCACATGGCAGTCCAGATAAGCTCCCCATGGTGTATTCGATATGCCAAAGACAGTAACAACAAGTCTCACAATGGAGACGTTACTGGTGCCCGCTGGAGCAAATCAATGAACAACGGGAGGACAGTGCTACAGTGCCACTATGTAAAGAGATAATATTTATGTGAATTGCTAATCATATTTACCTTGAAAACCTTTGTTCCTTAGGCTTTTTTGTGCTGGCACTCGAGTTTTTTTTTAATTGTTTTGATTGAGACATGACTCAAAAATAAATTATATTATTAGTTGAAATAAGTCAGAGTAAACAAATATAATAGGATTCCACCTCTATGTAGAATCCAATAGAGCTAAGCTTATAGAAAGAAAGTATAGTATAATGGTAGTTGATTAAAGCCAAAAAGTAGAAGAAATCATGTTGGTTAGAGAGTATAAACTTTTAGTTATGACTGAGCTCTCAGTATCTAATGTAAAGTTCTGCAACTATTGTTAACAACACTATATTAACTACTTTAATTTAAGAGAGTAAATCTTAAATGTTCTCCATATAATCACACACAAAATGTATTTATATGATGTGATCGGGGTGCTTAGTGACTCTGTGTTGTAATAATTTCATGGTATGCAGATTGGTAAATGTATCAAATACTCGCTATGTGCACCTAAAACAAAATGTTTTGTGTCAGTCATATCTCAATAAATTGGTGTGGGGTTGGGGTTGGGGTCCACTAATATTGTGTACCTTAGTGGTTCTCATTGCTGTCAGTTTTTATTAATGCACTGTTGAATTAATTTATTTGTTCACTCATTTTATATTGAATAACCATGATATACACAGTAAAAAGTTGTTCATGATTGGTTTTCAGTCATATAATGTTCCGATACCATCCTTTCACCCGTTGCTTTCAGTTTTAGCATCCTACTCCCTAGGCATTTGTATATTTATGTTGCAAATGAGATGGGAACAAGTGCTCTTGGTATAAATACAGAGATTTTTTTAAACTCTATAATGCACAAAAATAAGTCTCAATTACTAATATTTATTTGACACAAAATGTCAAGAATAATAAAATAATAAACCCCTTTTAAAACTTGGACTGCTGTTTCAAGTCCAGTACCAACCACCCAAACATATGACACTCCTCTGGAACTTGGTGTTCTTATGGTAAAATGATCACAGATTGAATCGCCTGATCTGTAAGAAGTTTTCAGGTATCAAAAGCTTAGAAATCTGTTATCGTCTTGATGATATAATTGCTTTTAAGGAAATATTTCCTTGGAGACTCCATTTTTTCATTGTGTTGCCCCTGATCAGATATTCATTCGCTTTATTTTTCTATTACTTGTAGAGTTTGAATGCATTTTTAAAATCCAACTTTACACAAAGTATTTGTTATTTAAAATATTCTTTGAAGTTATTTTGAACATCTGATTTTCAAAAATATTTAAAAAACTACCGGGGTGTACATACTCTAGTAAAAAAAAACATACTGTAGACATAACTTTTGTTTTGCGAATTCTGCCAGTATTTAGACTGTGTGTATTCAGTTCTTCTATAATGTCTCACAAAAAAAACTGTCAGACAAATAACTGTTTTATCATGCCACTTGACATTTAATCATACTAATAAGCACTATACATGAGACATATTGTGTCTTTCCTGCAGACATTTTGCTTGAGAAGTTACATGTGGGAATATTTTCTCAGTTGTTAGATCAGTAAAGTAGTCCTTACTTTAAAAATAAATGTGTCATAAGTCAAGAAATGTTATATAGAATAAAACAAAAGCTAATTTTTATGCTCTGTAGCCATCATACCTATTATGAATAAGAAGATACAGAGAGGCAAGATGTGTGGAAATTTGCTTATTTGCAGGGGTTGGGGGGGCACATCCATCTATGCTAATGCATGCAAGGCTCTGCTCAATGTACTCTCTCTCTCCAGCCCAAAATTTGTTATATTTTGTTATATTCTTTTAAACTTGTTCAGATTTAATTCATTTAAATATGAATGGCTTCAGGCACCTATAGTAAGCAGAGACTAGCAAAATTTTCTGCAGTGGTTCAGTGGTAAATATTTTAAACTTTGCCCAACTTTGCTATTGTATTGCAGAATGGATCTGGCTGTGTTGCAATGTATCTTTGCATACAAGGGCATTCCCAAAGGTCCTTTGATCCTCTTTGGTATTCTTTATCTTCCTTGCACCCTTTGGGAGCATAGCTAAGTTTCTTTGGTACCTGTAGTAAGAGAATACTCATAATACTGGAATCCTCAAGTGAATGGAATCCTCAAGTCAAAAAGTCAACAGAAATTATTTTCAGATCTCTTGAACCATGTCTTCAGCTTTGTGTTCTTCTAACCCATCATCACCATAAAAGCAGGTTTTCCAGAGACCTATTTATTGATGACTGCAGAGCGGTTGGCTCATAATTGATTATGACTATCTGTTCACTATCCTGAAACTTGAGAAGTCGCCCTGTCCTTTCTCCACTTTGATAACCACGGCATTGAAATTGTAGACATCGCTTACTTTTTTTTTATTTAGATTTTTATTAGTGAAACACCATGAGGTACAGTTGAAGATTTACAAATTTTTGTACTTGGGTTTCAGTTATACAATGATCGAATACCCATCCCCCCACCAGTGCCCATTCTCCACTATTACTGATCCCAGCATTTCTCCCACCTCCCAAGCCCTCATCCCACTCTGCCTCTGTGGAAGGGCATTCCCCCTTGTTCTCTCTCTCCTTTTGGGTGCTGTGGTTTGCAAAATAGGCATTGAGTGGCAATCATGTTCGGTGTATAGTCTACTCTCAGCACGCATCTCCCATCCTGGGAGGATACTTCCAACACCCTTTATTTGGTCTTCCCTTCTCTCTCTGAGCTGCCTTTACCCCCAGCGTGTGCAGCTGGCCTTCAAGCCATGGAGTAAACCTCCTGGTTCTTAAAACCTGGTACTCTGCTATTTCTTGGGTGTTAGTCTCCTATTTTGTTAACTTTATGTTCCCCAGATCAATGCAATCTTTCTATGTCTGTCCCTCTCTTTCTGACTCATTTCACTTAGCATGATACTTTCCATGTAGTACCACTTGTATATAAATTTCATGACTTCATCTTTTCTAATCGCTACATAGTACTCCATTGTGTAGATGTACTAAAGTTTTTTTAACCAGTCATCTGTTCTTGGGCATTCCGTTTTTTTTCCAGATTCTAGCTATTGTAAACGTGGCATCGCTTACTTTTAATAGATATGCTCTTCCAGTAAGGCTTTTTGTAGCACTGTAGCACTGTCCTCCCATTGTTCATCAGTTTGCTGGAGTGAGCCCAGTAATACTGAGACTTGTTGTTACTGTGTTTGGCGATTAGAATACATCACAGGTAACTTACCAGGCTTTGCCGTGCAGTGAGATACTCTCGTTGGCTTGCTGGGCACTCCAAGAGGGGTGGAGGAATCGAACCTGGCTCATCTGAGCCAGCCACGAGCAAGGCAGAATGCCCTACTGCTGTGCGAAAATTTAAAATATCACGAAGCGGCCGCCCATGAGCGGCTCTCTGGTACGGCCATGGCTCTAGAGACACACGGACTTAAACATTATGAAACTTGTTACTGTGTTCTTTTAAACTTGTTCAGAGTTTTTTTAAACAATTTTTGAATGGAAATTCAAAATGAAAATGAAAATGAAGATTTACAATGAAAAAATGGAGTCGCTAAGGAAATATTTCCTTAAAAGCAATTATATCATCAAGACAATAATAGATTTCTAAGCTTTTGATTCCTGAGAACTCCTTACAAATCACGCGATTCAATCTGTGATCATTTTGCCATAAGAACACCAAGTCCCAGAGGAGTGTCAAATGTTTGGGTGGTTGGTACTGGACTTGAAACGGCAGTCCAAGTTGTAAAAATGAGAGAGTTAAAGGAGATAATATATGCCAAATTGTTAAAAAAATCAATTTTTAAAACAACCCGGCAACTTGTGGCAGAAAAGTGAATGGACTATGCATTAAATTACGGTGCCATTCCTGCCCGGGAGGGAAAGGGTGGCTCTCCCTTCCACCTTTCCTCCCACCCGCGCCCCGGCAGCAAGGTGGCTGCTGCCTCAGAGTTTATTGGAAAGCCAGGCATGAGCCGCCGGTGATGGCACAACTGTAGCCTCATGGGAAGGCGGGCAGTACCGGCTCGTCCTTCATGCCCTACCGAGGTCACGAGTTGCCCCCCACAAGCGGCTCTCTGGCATGGCCATGGCTCCAGAGACACGTATACCAATCTCGTAATTATCTGGCCTTTGGCAGAAATCCCTCCAGACTTAATTAGTATAATATCAGAAATCCAAAACCGCATTGCCGCATAGCGACATCATGGTTCTCATAACCAGCTATAGAAAACCAATTACTCACAATGCCTTTTCAGCTGTTCTGATTGTTGGGTGGAAATTCTAAACAATCATGGTGCATATTTTGTCGAAATAATGAATGTAATCAAAGTAGAGAGTTAAGTAGAAATCATCTGCCTCACAGGCATTGGGAGGGGTGGGAGGGAGTATATTGGGGTTCTTGGTGGTGAAAAGTAAATACTGGTGAAGCGAAAGGTGATCATTGTATGACTGAGACTTAAACCTGACAGCTTTGAAACCTTTCCTACAGTGATTCAATAAATAAATATAACAAAAAAAAAAGCACGAAGCTCTAATATCATTCCTTCTGTGTAAAAATCACTGTAAGAAGGCCAAAAATAAATTTGATTAATAGTCGTCCTGGAACAGGCACCAGAGAACTTGAACAAAATTTCTGAGTCCTAGCTGCCTTTATTATCAATTCATTCACAGTGCTTCCAGAGTCGGGAAAGTTATTTTCTCTGTGGGTCTTTTTTGTTTGTTTGGTTTTGGTCACATCCAGTGATATTCAATGGTTATTCCTGGCTCTGCAGTCAGGTATCACTGTTCTCAGTGTTCAAGGGACTACATGGGATGTCAGGAATCAAATCTGGGTTGGCTATATGCAAGGGAAACACCTTACCCACTGAAGAGTCTCTCCAACCCTGCCCTCTCTGACTTTTAGACTATTCATCCTGGAACTTAGGATAATAATGACAGTTATGCTTCATGTTTTAGAGAATTAAAGGAGATACTATATGCCAAATTGTTTAGAACTACCACACATATAAATAAGGAATTAACTAAAATTATTGGAGCATTAATTACTAGTTCACTGCTTAATTGAGCACCTCTTACAAGCAGCACTTTGTAGCATTATATAAGGCAGTGAACGGATTCTATGACTTCAATTCAGTGTCTCATACTTGCACGGCATATATTTTACCACTGAGCTAATTCCTGGTCCTCAAATGACATTCTTCTCTCTTTACCTTCCTATTTTTTTTTGTTTTAATATACTGGGGAGGAGTTACATACTTATGGTGGTGCTCACATGCTCACATACTTTAGTTGTGACTCCAGGGAATGCAACAGCACTGTTACCAACACCCTTAGCAATACAATGTAAAGTCCAGGGATTGAAGTCTCAGTCTGTAAGATGGGTGATTACCATGAAGCAACATCACCAAGTGCCCTAAATGACATATTTTGTATGACTCAGACTTTAACATAAATAATAATTATAATAAAATAAATGACAGAGAACAAAGAGAAATTTTTGGATCTTTGCTGAGTTTAAGAGTGACAGTTTAAAGGGCAAGGAGGACTAGTCTACATTTGAAAGCCTACCTCAATACTGGAGAAGAAGGAAATTGGGATAGAGAAGAGACCCATTATAACAAAGATAGCTAGAAATGATCATTCTGGATGGGAAATAATTGCTGAAGGTAGGTAAAAGAACAAACAAGATAACCTCTCAGTATCTGTGTTGTAGACCATAGTGCTCAGAAAGAGGAAGGTAGAAAGATAGAGAGAGGGAGATAAAGAAGAGAGACAGAAAGGGCGGATGAAGTGAGAGAAAGAAGCCTGCCATAGCGCCATAGACACAGGCTGGGTGGGGCTGGCAGGTGGGAAACTAGGTCATTGGTTGTGGGAAATGGACACTGGTGAAAGGACAAGTGTTGGATCACTCTATGGCCAAGAACTGATCAGAAACAGTTCTGTAACTATGTATCTCATGGTGACTAAATTAAAAAATATTCTTTTTAATTTTTAAGAAAGAGTGACGTTTACCCTTGAAACATTTCTTCAATATTATTTTATTAATATGACATCTTTTTACTCTGTCTACAATCAGTCTTATTTTTATCCAGCACTATCCACTACCTGCCTCATTTCCCTCCATTCTTTATAACAGATAGCAAAATATTTCCTCCTGTTATTCTAAGACAGCATGATGGTAATTTATAAACCTACCTTTTAAAAAGTGTCCAATTTTATAACAGATATAGAATTCTTAGTCTCATAGAGCTGAGTTTGTCCTGTGCTTTCCTTCTCATAGCTTCAGATGTGTTGGTGAAACACTTGAAGTAACACTAATTTAAGTACAAATAAAAAGTGGTGGAATTATTCATAGGATGAAAACCAAATAAACTGGAAATGAGTATTTTATGGACAAAGGACTAGTTATAACTAAGAACTGTTTATCCTATGGCCATGATCACTTGATCACTTGACATCCTTTTACTCATAGATTTGGTTGAGCGGGTGCCAGTAACATCTCCATTCATCCCTGTCGCGTGCTACTGTAGCCCAATGGCGTCTGTTCGTTCTAGGAACACAAAGAGCCTCAAACCGATCATTCAGGGTCTTGATGAAGAAGGCTGACCATCTTGTAGATGTGCGGCCACGCGATCTTTTGACGTCCCGTGGAATCCAGTTGGTAATGGCTCTAGTCCAGTGGTCGTCTCCAAATCTCATTACGTATCCAGCCCATCTGATTTTCGACGCCTTGGCCAATGAGAAAGCGTCCCTGATTCTTGACCATTGACGGAGGTCAAAACTCCGGATTTTTTTTTCTCATTTGAGTGAAGCGTGATACTCCAAGCATAGCTCTTTCAATTCCTCTTTGGGAGACCCGAATAGCGTTCTCATCCTGTTTTCATAGGGCCCAGGTTTCTGAGCCGTATGTTAATACAGGAAGAACAGTAGAATCAAAGAGATGTACCCGGAGCCAGAGGTTCTTCGTCATCTTAACTATTTCTTTGACATTCTTGAAGGCATTCCAAGCTGCTCTCTTCCTGCTGTGTAACTCAGGTGCCAGGTCATTTGTCATGTTGACTTCTCGATATAGGTACACATAACTGTATTCGGAGATGTTCATTCCGATGAGAGCGAATGGAATGTCAGGAACAAGACAGTTTCGCATAAACATTGTCTGCATGAGATTCATCTGTAGTACGACATTTCCACACTCAGTTGAAGTCGGCCAGCATTTGTGCTGCTTGGCTAATGTTTGGTGTTATTAGAACGATGTCATCAGCAAAGTGAAGGTGGTGTAGTTGCCGACCGTCTATCTTCACTCCCATTCCTTCCCATTCCAAGCATCCCATGATGTTCTTGAGGGTGTGACTGAAGAGTTTTGGTGAAATGGTATCACCCCGCCGAACTACTCTCTGACATTTATGATCACTTCCTTATAGAATGTTGAGATCCTGGTAGTGGATCTGTAATACAGCTCACGGAGGATCCTGATGTATTGAGTTTGAATGCCCTGTTTGACTAGGGCTTCGATGACCACTTCAGTCTCAACAGAATCAAAGTTGGATTTCTCCCTTCCGAAATCCTACACACCATTTTGTTGGTAAAGAAGAGAACAGCACCCGGCCCAGACAAGGTCAGACCCAAACACCTGAAGAACCTGCTGTCAGTACTCATCAATACACTGGCTTGGCTCTTCACATGTTACCTGTCTAAATGCAAGGTTCCGTCCTAGTGGAAAACCAGCAGGACTATACTACTGTACAAGAAGGGAGACATCCACAACGTTGGCAACTATCCCCTCATCTGCCTGTTGTCTGTCCTCTACAAGCTGTTCACTCGAGTCTGTTTACAAGGATTGGCAGAACATTAGATGAAGGACAACCGTGTGAGCAAGCCAGGTTCTGAAAAGGATTCAGCACAATCGACCATATCCACATGATAAACAAGCTCATCGAGGTTTTTCGGGATTCAAGATGCCCACAAGGCAGAGTCTGGCAAACTCCCCGTGGTGTACCCAATATGCCAAATACCAGTAGCAATGATAGGTCTCATTCTCCTAACCCTGAAAGAGCCTTGAATATGGCACTTGTTAAAATCTGAGGGCTAAGACGAAGGAGACATTACTGGTGCCTGCTCAAGGCAATCGACAAACAACACTAATGAAGACTTTGACCCTGAGATTTTGTTCTTAGGGAGACTTTTGAGGACAGATTTGATTTCTATGTTCACAAGTAGTCTGTTAAAACTTGCTGTTTCTTCTACATTCAGGCTTAACAGTTTGTATGATTCTGAAATCTGCCCTTGTCCAATTAATATGCTTCTGGATTTTCATATGCGATCTTTCGTGATCTTTTGCATTTATTTTTGTAGTATAATTTACTACTTCACTTCCTTCAGAATCTTTTTTATCAGTATTTTAGCTCATTTTTTGAATAATCATGAAGAAAGTTTTATAAACTTACTGATCCCATCAAAGAACCAGCTCTGTTTCATTGATCAATATTTTCTCATCTGTAATTTTTATTGTTTTTTCCATTTGCTGACTTTCATTCTACTTGCTCCTCCTTTTTCATTTTTTAGATGGAGTATTAAAACATTTATTTGATCTTTTTTTGTTTATTGATGTAGGGCTATATTGTGATGAACTTCCTCTTAATATTGTATTAGCTATCTTGCTTGTTTTTTTTTGTTGCCCAGTTGATAATTTTTATTTCTCATTTGATTTTTGTGTTGAACAAAAAATTACTCAGAAGCCTATTGTTGATTCTCTTCATTTAAAGCTTTTCTTTTTTCTTTTTATTGTTGATTTCTTTCTTTTTAAAAATATTTTAATGAATCACCGTGACATACAGTTACAGATTTACAAACTTTCATGATTACGTTTCAGTCATACAAGATTGAATGACCCATCCCTCCACCAATGCCCATTCTCCACTACCAATGTTCCCAGTATCCCTTTTGCCACCCCCATCCTATCCCCACCCCCATCCCCACCTCTGTGGCAGGCATATTCACTTTTACTCTCTCTCTCCTTTTGGGTGTTATGGTTCACAATACGGGTATCAAGTGGCCATCATGTCTGTCCATAGTTTACTTTCAGCATACATCTCCCATCCTGAGTGAGCACTATCTCAGCTGCCTTTTCCCTCAGCATGTGAGGCCGGCTTCCAAGCCATGGAGTGATCCTCCTGGCCCTCATGTCTACTATCCTTGGGTGTTAGTCTCCCATTATGTTACTTTATATTCCACAAATGAGTGCAGTCATTCTATGTCTGTCCCTCTCTCTGTGACTTATTTCACTTATCATGATACATTTACACAATTGAATAATATGTGGCTGTTAAAAAGGATGAAGTCATGAAAATTGCATATAAGTGAATCAACATATTGTTGATTTGTGACTGATAGAAAAAGAAGTTTGATGAGCTTTTGATATTTACACATTATTTACGAATTCTTATAGAATTTAGCCCATAGAATGTCCCATATACATTTCTGAAGTGTTTCTTCAATTGTTTTTGGAAAATATTTATGTATAACACCTGGCGGGGGTAAGATGCTGCCAGCAGGTCAATCTGTATGTGATGAGCGAGTGCATCAGTAGTCTGATGGTGCCTTCAGGTTCCTGATACTCCCAAATTGCCTCTGTGCCTTTGACTAGACCCTAACAACTTGGGACCAAGTTTACCAAGCAATTAAACCTCCAAAAGTTAGGTGTGTGGGAGTTGGAAGCAAGATGGCGCCGACCCCGGTCGAACCCCTCACACACTCCTGAACCCGGCTCACCATCTGGCTCTAGATGACACGGGACCCAGCATGCCAGGCATGGAATTCAGGTGTTATCCCTGCGGAACTCTGAGCATGATTCCTGCAGGACATTACCGGCTGCTTTGCGGGATTAAGACAGGATGGCATTGGCAGGGTGAGGAAAAACCGAGGCGGCTGCAGCATCACTGCCTTCCTTGGCTGGGCCGAGTCACAACACCATTGAGCATGGAACAGTGACAGTAGTGCGCACAATGGCTTATCCACTGCAGGAGGCTGTCCACCAACCACCAAGTGACTTGGGATTTGGCACAGGTGTTGGACCTGGCACAGATCCTATGTGATGGGGTCTTGCTTTGCCAGCTATTCAGCGACCTCTGGGTGCACTCAATCCACCTCAGTGAGATCAAACTGAGGCTGCAGATGCCCCAGGCACTGCCCAGACATGCAGGTAGGTGCGTGTTGTCAGTGTGCAAACTGTTACAGCAGGCCAGTCACCAGGAGCTTACATTCGGTAGACAGGGAACATCTGCAGGGACGATTAGAGATCACCCCAAAAACCTTCATCTCTTGTCCCCCTGGAGAGCCTGGCAAGCTACCGACGATATCCAGCCTTCACAGCAGAGCCTGGCAAGCTACGTGTGATGTACTAAATATGCCAACAACAGTAGCAAAAATGGGTCTCATTTCCCTAACCCTGAAGGAGTCTCCAGCTGAGTTGGGAAGAATGAGAGGGCTGGAACTTAGCAGACAGTGCACAAGTCAATGGGTAAGAAGACGCTGTGCAAGCAGCTGGCCACCAAGGCGCCCTGCAAGAGTGTGCCAGCCACAGGTGGTGTAAAGAAGTCTCACCGCTACAGGCCCGACACCGTAGCGCTGCATGAGATCCGCCACTACCAGAAGTCCACCAAGCTGCTTATCCGCAAGCTACCGTTCCCGCAGCTGGTGCACGAGATGGCGCAGGAATTTAAAACTGACCTTGAACTTGGCCGTCATGGTGCTGCAGGAGGCATGCGAGGCCTACCTGGTGGGGTTCTTAAGGATACCAACTTTTGCACGATCCACGCCAAGTGCGTCACCATTATGACCAAGGACATCCAGCTGGCATGCCACATCCGCTGAGAGAGGGCATAAAGTTTATCATGCTAAAATCTCAGGACTGGGACAAATAGGGATGCTACTGGCGCCCGCTCGAGTAATCAATGATTAATGGGATGACAGTGCTACAGTGCTATTTATGTATATTTCTGGTAAGTCTTTCAAATCAATTACTTAATACAGTTATTTTCCTGTAAATTCTTTCTCTGGACAATCTGTTCATCAGTGTAAGTGAAACATTGATATTTCTTATAATTTATTTCTGTATTGCTATCAATATGTCTCTTGAGAGTGTTAATAATAATTTTGTGTGTGGGTGCTATGAAATATTGATGAACATTATTTCTGCTAGATGAAATGATTATTCGGTCCTTTTTGTTACATTTTTGTCTTGTACTACCTATTTATTTGAAAATTTATTTTATCGAGGCTGGAGTGATAGCACATTGGGTAGGGAATATGCCTTGCATGCGGCCGACCTGAGTTCAATGCCCAGCATCCCATATGGTCCTTTGATCACCACCAGGAGAAATTCCTGAGTGCAGAGCCAGGAGTAATCCCTGTGCATCGCCTGTTGTGACCTAAAAAGAAAAAAAAAAATTAAAAAAACACAGCACTGTAATACTGTCCTCCCGTTGTTCATCGATTTGCTCGAGTGGGCACCAGTAACATCCCCAGTGTGAGACTTGTTGCTACTGTTGCTGGCATACTGAATATGCCATGGGGAGTTTGCTAGGCTCTGCCGTGTGGGTGGATACTCTTGGTAGCTTGCCGGGCTCTCTGACAGGGATCACTTAATCACTTAATCACTTAACTTCCCGTTAGTCGTCGATTTGCTCGAGCGGGCGCCAGTAACGTCTCCATTTGTCCCTGTCGCGTGCTAGTGTAGCCCAATGGCATCTGTTCGCTCCGGGAATATGAAGAGCCTCAAACTGATCGTTCATGATCTTGACGAAGAAGTCTGACCATCTGGTAGGTGGGCGGCCACGCGGTCTCTTGACATCCCGTGGAATCCAATCAGTAACAGCTCTAGTCCAACGGTCGTCTTTAAATCTCATTACGTGACCAGCCCATCTGATTTTCGACACCTTGGCAAATGAGACAGCGTCCCTGATCCTTGATCGTCGACGGATGTCAGAACTCCGGATTCTTTCTCTCATTTGAGTGAAACGTGATATTCCAAGCATGGCTCTTTCTATTCTTCTTTGGGAGACCTGAATGGCGTTCTCATCTTGTTTGCGTAGGGCCCAGGTCTCTGAGGCATATGTTAATGCAGGAAGAACAGTGGAATCAAAGAGATGTGCCCGGAGCCGGAGGTTCTTCGTCCTCTTAGCTATTTCTTCGACGTTCTTGAAGGCGTTCCAAGCCGCTCTCTTCCTCCTGCGCAGCTCGGGTGCCAGGTCATTTCTCATGTTGACCTCTCGACCTAGGTACACATAGCTGTTGCATTCGGAGAGGGTCGTTCCATTGAGAGCGAATGGGGCGTCAGGAACAAGGCTGTTTCTCATAAACATTGTCTTCATAAGATTCAGCTGTAGTCCTACCTTTCCACACTCATGGTCAAAGTCAGCCAGCATTTGTGCCGCTTGGCTGATGTTTGGTGTTATTAAAACAATGTCATCAGCAAAGCGGAGGTGGTGTAGTTGCCGACCATCTATCTTCACTCCCATTCCTTCCCATTCCAGTCGTCGCATGATGTTCTCGAGGGTGGCACTGAAGAGTTTCGGTGAAATGGTATCACCCTGCCGCACCCCTCTCTTGACATCATCGATCACTTCTTTGTAGAATGGTGAGATCCTGGTAGTGAATCCGCAATACAGCTCACGGAGGATCCTGATGTATTGGGCTTGAATGCCCTGATTGGCTAGGGCTTCAATGACCACTTCCGTCTCAACAGAATCAAAGGCCTTCTTTAAATCAATGAACGTTAAGCAGAGCGGCATCTTGAACTCCCGAGAAACCTCAATGAGCTTGCTTATCATGTGGATATGGTCGATGGTGCTGAATCCTTTGCGGAACCCTGCTTGCTCGCATGGTTGTCCTTCATCTAGTGTTCTGCCAATCCTATTCAGGATGACTCGAGTGAACAACTTGTAGATGACAGACAATAGGCAGATCGGGCGATAGTTGCCAATGTCATGGATGTCTCCCTTCTTGAACAGTAGTACGGTCCTGCTGGTTTTCCATTGGGACGGAACCTTGCATTCAGACAGGTAGCGAGTGAAGAGCCGAGCCAGTGTATTGATGAGTACTGACGGCAGGTTCTTCAGGTGTTCAGGTCTGACCTTGTCTGGGCCGGGTGCTGTTTGTTTCTTTACCGATGAAATGGCGTGTTGGATTTCGGAAGGGAGAACGTTGGGAACGACATACCCATCCTGTGGAATTTGGTATGTCGGCAAGTGGACATGGCTATCGAAGAGATTTGAGTAGAAGTCATGGATAATCTTCTCCATTGCCGTTCTGGAAGATGTGATGGATCCATCAGGACGTCGGAGGGCAGTCATCTTGGTCTTATAGTTGGCGAAGGACAGGCGGGCGTTACGAATACTTTTCCCGGCTTCTGCCGCATCTACCAGTACTTCTGCTCTTCTCTCTTTGAGGTCTTCCTTGATCGCATCTCTGCACTGCTTTGCAAGCTCGGACGTTAGCTTGCGGTTGCCTGAGGCATGCGCTAAACCACACTGGCGAATTAGCTCAAGAGTTTTTGAAGATAGGCGACTTTTTGTGGCTATCTCTCTCTTGGCGTTCCTCGCACATTCATGGAGGTGCTGAACCAGTCGATCGTATTCCTCGTCAATGTTGTCAACAATGGCATCTTCCCATGTTGCCGCAATAGTACCAAAGAGTTCCCAGTTGGTGGTCATTCTGGGAGTTCTCTTTTTGAACTTTGCAGCCCTTTCTCCCCGCTCTGTGAAGTAGAATTTTGCACGAAGGAGACAGTGGTCCGATCCCGTTCGAAATTTTGGGACAACAGCGACATCAGTCAGGCAAAACCGTCGATTGAATATGATGTGGTCTATTTCGTTGTGGAATCGTCCACCAGGAGACTCCCATGTCCATCGTTTAGATTCTGCCTTCTGGAACTGTGAGTTACCATGAATGGTCTTGGTCGACATGATGAACTCAGACAGTCTCTCACCCTGTTCGTTCCATTCTAGGCCATGGGTCCCGATGTGAAGTTCTTCAGCTGATCTTCTCGGTCCTATCTTGGCATTAAAATCACCCACAATGATCTTGTAGAAGGTGTGGTCTTCTTTATAGAACTTCTCTAGCTCCATGTAGACAGGGATGGAGGAATCAAACCCGGGTCAGCTGCATGCAAGGCAAACACCCTACCCGCTGTGCTATTGCTCCAGATTGTAAACAGACTTGTAGTAGCAGACGTGTGTCTGTACCCCTCATTCATATCACTGGTATAAGTGAAGCCCTGATGCCTGTTAGCCCATTACTTCTCATTCTCCTCTTCTCCCTCTATTTTTTGCCTTTTCTGTCTCATCTCCAAACACTGGGGCCAAGGATGATCTAGGCACCCCCCCTTTTATTACAGTGCATTTCCTCCTGCTGATCTTGACTAGAAAAAAAAAGAAGAATTATTTTATCAAATGTGAGAATATCAGTTAAAATCATTTCTTTTAACTTTGGAACACCTTAATTCAGTCTTTTATTTTCAGGTTATATTTGTCATATCTGTTTGAAATTCTTATGCATAACACAGATGGCCTAATTTTACAATGCACTCAACCAATCTTGTTTCCTTTAATGACTGTAATCAAACTATTCATATTTATGGTATTTATTGGTATTTGGGGCTTACTACCATTTTCTTTTTCTGGTTGTTTTGTGATTCTTTAATTTTTCCATTTTTTCTATTTCCCTTTTATTTTGATGTTTTTTGAAAATTATCATAATTTAATTTTTTATATTGGAATTATTTCAATTTTTATTTGGTGATTACTGTGAGGTCTGTACAAGCCTCTTTGTATATAAGAAAGCCTTTTGTATAGGTGTTAATTGCTTGTTTTTAGACTAAAAATTCTGTTCTATTCTTCCTGTCTTTTAATATTTTGTTGTTTATCCATAATGCATATCTATGATTTTTATTATGTATTCTTCATCACCATGCTCAAAGGTTAATATTCTTTGAGTGTTCTTTTCCTATGCAAGGATTTCTTTAAGCATTTCTTTTTTTAAGAATGGACTATATTCATTCAACAGGAAGTCATCTCAATGTTTTGGCCTGCAAATGCAGTACTGCAACTGCAGCAGTACTAGGGCCTCAATGGCTACACACAGAAGTGATTTTTGGGGAATTCAGGGGAACTAAAATACCTGGGATCAGACTTTGGTCCTTTTGAATGCAAGGCATACACTCTGAGCATTAAATTATCTCCCTGTATAGATCCTTTCAGAATTTCTTGTATTATACTTATCATGGTGGTAAAACTTCATTAGTTTTCCATAATATATGTATTATAATTTTGTGTGTTGACTGTATTTCTCTATGCTTCTATATGTGCTTTCCTCCAAACCCCTGCAACATTTAGTATCTTTTTATCCTTTTTAAAAAATTAGACTATAAGATTTCATGCGGCCACATATTTGGTCACGCACTTCCAGGAGTTTTGTTTTATAGTCGCTGGATCTTGGCCATTGATGAGATTTCATGACACTAGGGGCAGTTTGTGGGTGTAACTGCCTAGCTTCTCGGAAATGGGAGACCTGGGTGGAGGAGGCCCAGTCCTGATCTGAGAAGGCTTGGAGATTTCAGCCCCGGAACCTGCACACCTAGGTTTCTCTGCTGGTTCCTTCATGTGTGAGGCTAGTCCGAGAGTGTGGAGAGTGGCCTTGAGCATGGCTGTGGCTGAGTACTGGAGCTCTTCGGCAGTTGGGGCTCTGCTTGTGGCTGGGAGGGAAACTCAACCCGCCCGCCTCTGAGGGGCGATGAAGACAACCTAGCATGCGGTCAGGAGACTCTGCGTGACTCTCTTTCGGGAGCTTTGTTTTATATTCTCTGGATCTTGGCCGTTGATGGAATTTCATGGTGTTGGGGGCAGTTTGTGGGTGTAACTGCCTAGCTACTGGAAAATGGGGGATCTCGGTGGAGAAGGCCCAGTCCCGATCTGAGAAGGCTTGGAGATCTCAACTCTGGGACCAGCACACCTTTATTATCTTGTTAATTTGTTTTTGTTATCTTTTTCTTTGTTATTGATTATTTATGCATTTATTCTGTATTTTTCTTCGTGATAATTATTTTTTGGAGTGAAAACAGGTATTATTTAAAAGTTTTGAGGAAGAGAGAGATAAAGAGACAGAGGGAGACACACATAGAGAGAGATAAGATCTTTACCTGGTTCCAGTACATACCTGAGAAGACATGATTGTTATTTAAAACTCACTGTCTCTTAGACGTCCCATTTGAAATTGATTTTTGATATTTCTTATATATTCTGTCACTAGATTTAACTTTTTTTGCATTTACTTCCATTTTCCACTAGGAGGAGCTGTAGCACTTGGTCTGTAGATCCAGGGTTTTTTTTGTTTGTTTGCTTGCTTGCTTGTTTTTTTTGTTGTTTTATTCCCTCATGAGTGTGAGGAAGAAAGGTGGATTTTTTCTCTTTTTTTGGTCACACCCAGCGATGCTCAGGGGTTATTCCTGGTTTTGCACTCAGGAATTACTCCTGGAGGTGCTCTGGGGACCATGTGGGATGCTGGGAATTGAACCAGGGTTGGCTTGTGCAAGGCAAATGCCCTACCCGTTGTACTATCACTCCAACCCCAGAAAGGTGGATTTTTTGGGGAGATAACCTTCAATAGCTGCCCTGTGTGCAGAGAGCCAGCTGGTCATGAAATTGCTGATTCAATTGTTTTAGTACCAGACCTTGTCTCTGAGCTCAATAGTCTTTTCCTCTGGGTCCAGCTCTGGGTGTTTGCAGCAATTGATAGTGATAGACTTACCCAGATTTCCATTAAACAAGGAATGAGTTTAGCCTTCCAGTCTTTGCTAGACATAAACCTGTAGGGGATGGCATATAAGATGGTTTCTTAATTTTCATGGTTCAAATGGTTGCAGATGCTTATCACTAATGTCATGTGTGTGTTGGAGGGTCTTACCCCATCCTATGTCTGCTAAAATCAGAAAACATTTTTAGTCACAAATCAGTTCTTTAGTATGGATCCTTCTCTCCTCCATTAAGAAGTCTACTGTGTTCCCAGACATATTAACATACTCAGTGCTCATGTACTTTCCTTGCTTAGACCAGAAACCATCACAGGTTATCAAATTTACCTGGAGGGATTCTAACTTGCAGGTTCATCACTGAGTGTATAGAGTAGATGGAGTGTTGGGAAAATCGCGGCCTGTAACACAAATTTACCGGTTTTCTCAGGTCATTTCTATGGCATCCTGCCTTATATGACCAAGTGATCTCTCATTTTCAGCAAGTAGTGGAGGTTCATATAGTCCTAACCCTCCCATTGTTTGGTTAGTTATTCTTTTAACTAAACTAGACAAGGAAAAATGTATTTTGAACTTCGAGATAATTACCTGAAGCAGGCATCATTATATATCAGGAAACACAAAGTAATAGATAATAGTTCATCATAAGTTATTTTGTCTAGGTAAAAATTTTGCCTGTTCTTTATAACTACTGTCACTGTCACTGTCACTGTCCTCCCGTTGTTCATCGATTTGCTCGAGCGGGCCCAGTAACGTCTCCATTGGAGACTTTGTTGTTACTGTGTTTGACATAACTACTGTGGTTGGCCCATTTTACTGTTATTTTCAGGAAGGAGCTAAAATGTGCAGTTAAAAAGAGAAGTATTTTCCTCCCTTTTTGACCAACAGAAAAGTCTCATGAAAATTTCTCATCTTAATATTATCCATAGTCTCTATCTTGGTAGCTCATATCTCTTTGGTATAGGTAGCAACAGGATCTCTAGCCTCCGTTTCCCTGTTCCGCTAACACTATACGAATTTAGTAACCCACCTTTAACAATTCAGGTTCATGTGAAAGTTCAAACTACTAAAAAACGGTAGTAATTAAAAGAGTGTGGTACAAAGAAAAAACGTTGGAAGAGACACAGAAAAAAAAGTATTTGCCATAGAGGTAGATTGGGGGAGACGATGTGAGTGAAGAAAACTGAGGACATTGGTGGTGTGAAAAGTACACCAGTGAAAGGATAGAAGCTGGAATACTGTGTGACTGAAACTTAGTCATGAAAAACTTTGCAACTGTGTAACTCATGGTGATTCAATAAAAATAATAATTAAAAATCAGTATGGTATGGGGGCCCTCAGATCAATGGAATAGAGCTGAAAATCCAGGGGTAGACCCATAGGTGTATGATGAGTTACTCTTTGATGAAGGAGCAAAAGATATGAAGTGGACCAAGGAAAGTCTCTTCAACAGAGGAGTTGGGAAAACTGGTCAGCTGCTTGCAAAACATAAATATCTCTCTAAAGCAATACACAAAGTTCAAATAAAAATGGATTAAATGTTTTGATACCAGTCCTGAATCTACAAGCTACATAGATGAAAATGTAGGCATAGCTCTCCACAGCATTAAAGCTAAAGGCACCTTTAAAGATAAAACCCCACTGACCAAACGACTGGAGGCAAAGATAAACAAATAGGACTACATTAAACCAAGAAGCTTCTGCACTTCAAAGGAAACAGTGACCAAGATACAAACCACAAACAAGGTTTTTTACCACCAGTAATTTGATAAAACGTTCATAGCAAGGATGTTTAAGGTACTGTTATAACTTTAGAAGAAAAAAAAAGTTCCACCTGTTCACAAAATCAGAGATGAACAGAAACTTCCTCAAAGAATAAATACAGATGAACAAAAGGCAAATTAATAAATGCTCTGCATCACTAATCATTGGGGAAATGCAAATCAAAACAATGAGTTATCATTTCATGCCACAGAGACTGATATACATCAAAAAGAGCAAGAACTGGTGTTGGCATGGATGCAGGGGAAAGGAATACTCATTCACTCCTGGTGGAATATGGACTGGTCCAGCCATTCTAGAAAATAATATAGACATTCATTAAACACACACAGATACACACACACCAACATACACGGAATTAAGCTTCCATGTGACCCAACTTCTTTTTCACTTCTTAGAAAAATATTTTGACTTCTTAAAAAAGAACCCAAAAGCCCAAAAATAAAACAGGAGAAAAGACATTTGTACCGCTTGCAATTGGGGTTCCTTGCAGTACTATCTGCAATAGCCAAAATCTGGAAACAACCCAAGTGTCCAAGAACAGAAGACTGGATAAGAAAATTATGGTATATATAAACAGTAGAATACTACTCAGCCATTAAAAAGATGGAGTCATGTAGTTTTCTTCTACATGGATCTAGAGAATATTATGCTGAGTGAAGTTAGTAAGAGGGAGAAAAGGCCGACACAGAATAATTTCTATCATTTATGGGATATGAAGAAACATGATGGTGGAATAAGAATGCTCAGATATATTGAACATTGGTAAAACAGAGAATGAGAATTTGTCTTCAGTTGATAATATGTCACTGGTGAGAGGGGTCATAGGGAGGTAGGACAGAGAGGGGCCATCGACTATGTAGTAAAAGTGTTATGCATGAAACCCTATCAGTAACAGATTGTAAATTCTTTAAAGAAAATAGTGCCTCTTGTAGAGGTAGACTGATGGGTGGGAGACAAATGGGAAGGGGAGTGTAGAAGGGTATTCGTGGATAAAGTGGATGCTAATGAAGGGATTGGTGTTAAAATGTGTATGCTGAAACCCAGTCATGAATAAATTTATAATATCATGGTGAAAAAATTAAAAGTGGGGGAGATGTTCCCAGGTATAAATTGTAAGAAAGCTGGAGGAACCTGATAAGGTAGTTGCTTGTATTAGTTGTAGATGATTTCTATTTTGTAAGGGGAATATTTCTCTATTTATGTATAATTTGCTCACACTGCCATATAAGTAACATGCGCTAACCGATTGCGCCAATTATTCATGTTATATAGGCATGCTTTAATAATTATAGTGAAGTTTTTAAACAATGATTAGCTATTACTTTTGTAACTTTTTTAGCTTCAGTAATTGTCTTTGAATAAGCCCTTCCTTTTTGACTATAGCTAGAATATGTAAACATAATAACATTCATATGATTAGGTTGGACTGGAGCAATAGCACAGCGGGTAGGGCATTTTCCTTGCACGCAGCCAACATGGCCGACCCGAGTTCGATTCCTCCGCCCCTCTCGGAGGGCCCGGCAAGCTACCAAGAGTATCTTGCCTGCATAGCAAAGCCTGGCAAGCTACCTGTGATGTATTCGATATGCCAAACACAGTAACAAATCTCACAATGTTACTGGGCCCGCTCGAGCAAATCGATGAACAACAGGAGGACAGTGACAGTGACAGTGATGATTAGGTTACTTTATTTAATTGATTGACTTTTCAAGACATGAAATCACAGACAGACTTTAAAAAAAGAAAGTTATTTTTTAAATTTGATAACATCTGATAACTTTGAAAGTCAGATAGTTGAAAATTGAAAGGAATATAATGTACTAATACATGGAGGTGGCACGTAGAGATTTATCTTTAAAAGTAATCCTAGCAAGAAAATTGGGAACTACTTATGAATTTTTACCAACAACCAGTGAACCTATATGTAGATTATTTACTCAGAACATCAATATAGTGTAAAACCTGCATTGAGACCTTGCTTTTCCATTTGAGAAGAGTTCCCAACCAGGCTTTTCACCCACAAAACTATGAAATGATAAATGAGTTTTCCTACAGTGAGGTAGCACTGTAGTACTGTCGTAACACTGTCGTCCCATTGTTCATTGATTTGCTCGGGTGGGCACCAGTAATGTCTCCATTTGTCCTTGTTTGCTCACTGCAGGAACATGAAGTGAGACTTGTTGTTAGTTTTTGGCATATCGAATACGCCACGGGTAGTTTGCCAGATTCTGCCGTGCGGGCTGGATACTCTCGGTAGCTTGCCAGTCTTTTCAAGAGGGACGTAGGAATCAAAACTGGGTCAACCATGTGCAAGGCAAACGCCCTACCCACTGTGCTATTGCTCCAGCCCATGAGGTATTCATGATTTTATGTAGGAATAAAAATTAATAAACGCACGATGTGATTTAAGGCAAACTATTTACCAAAGATCTTGTTCCTTAGTTTCTTTTTTTCCTGTTATAATGGAAATATTCTATGCTGCTTTGAAAATGTAATTTTGGTGGCTGGAGATACAATAATTGATATATTAATGTACAGGGGGAAAGGTGCTTGCCTTGCACGCAACTGACCTGATTCTATTCTCTCATCCTATATGGTCTCTTGAGCACCCCAGGGATTATTCTAAACTCAGAACTGTGAGAAAGCCCTGAGAAACACCATATGTGACCTAAAAAAGAAAAGAAAAGAAAGAAAATGTAGCAGTGAAATGTGTTTTCCACAGTAATAGAATAACTTTATTATTAATTTTGGTTGTATGACTACATGTGATTATCTCAGGCACATATAAATTTGTTCACAAGTTAAAGGAATATAATTTTTGCTACCTTTTTAAAAAATCGCTGTGAGATACACAGTTATAAAACAGTTTATGATCAGGTTTCAGTCATAAGATGTACCAACAGCCATCCCCCCACCAGTGTATAATCCACACAGTGTCCTCAGTTTCACTCCCACCACCACACCACAGCCTGGCTCTCTACAGGAGACACATTCTCTCTCTTTCTCTCTGTCTCTGTCTCACTCTCTCCTTTTGGGCATTTATAGTTTGAAATACAGATACAGAGAACCAGAGAGGTTATCATGTTTGTTCCTTTACCTACTTTAATCGTGCAGTTCTTAACTCAGAGTGATCATTTCCAATGATCTTTGTCATAGTGATTCCTTGTTTGTATTCATGTCACTGTCACTGTCCTCCCGTTGTTCATCGATTTGCTCGAGCGGACCCAGTAACGTCTCCATTGGAGACTTTGTTGTTACTATGTTTGGCATATCGAATATATCACAGGTAGCTTGCCAGGCTCTGCCTTGCGGGCGAGATACTCTCGGTAGCTTGCCAGGCTCTCCGAGAGGGGCGGAGGAATTGAACTCGGGTCGGCCATGTTGGCTTCGTGCAAGACAAACGCCCTACCGCTGTGCTATCGCTCCATTCATGATTTTATGCAAATACCTTTCCCTACAGAAGTTGATGCAGGCTTATAGAATGGACCAATCCTCCTGGCCCTTGTTTCTACTGTCCTTAGATATTAGTTTCATATTATGTTCTTTTTATATCCCACAAATGAGTGCAATTATTCTATGTCTGTCCGTCTCATTTGACACATTTCACTCAGTATGATGCTCTGCATGTTCATCTATTTATAAGCAAATTTCATGACTATTTTTTTCTAACAGCTGCATAGTATTCCATTGTGCAGATGTACCATAGTTTCTTTTTTTAAAAAAAAATTACTGAATAACAGTGAGATAGTACCATAGTTTTTTTTAACAGATCATCTCTTCTTGGGCACTCAAAAATTTTACTGAATAACCGTGAGGTAGTACCATAGTTTCTTTAACCGATTATCTGTTCTCGGGCACTCAAGTTATTTTCATATTCTAATTATAGTGTTGCAAAAAAACTTAGAAGTGCATCTGACATTTCTGTTGTGAGTATTGGGCCCCCAGAGTATATTCCCAGAAGTAGTATTACTGGATCACATGGAAGCTCAAATTTTAGTTTTTTGAGAAATGCCCATATGATTTTCCAGAAAGCCTGAACCAGATGGCATTCACTCCAGCAATTAAGGAGAATCGCTTTCTCCCTAATACCACACCAGCACTGGTCGATCTGAGTTATTATTAATAGTGCTACAAAGAATATTGGTATCTATATATTTTTAATATTTAGTTCTTTTATTTTCTTGGTATGTATACCCAGAAGTAAAAGTGTTAGATCATATGTGTGGCTCTATTGTTAATCTTCATAGAAGTAACTGTAATGTTTTCCATGATGTTGAACCAACTTAGACCCTCCACAGCAATGAATAGTTTTTATTTTTTAAAACTCCATATTATGATCAGAACTTTTACTGAACTTTTTGATATGGGCATTCTAATTGATATGAGGTAATATCTCATTGTAATTTTTGTTTGTATTTACCTGACTAATGGCTGGAGCGATAGCACAGCAAGTAGGGCATTTGCCTTGCACGTGGCCAACCTGGGTTCGATTCCTCCATCCCTCTTGGAGATCCAAGCAAGCTACTGAGAGTATCCCGCCTGCATGGCAGAGGCTGGCAAGCTCCCCGTGGTGTACTTGATATGCCAAAAACAGTAACAACAAGTCTCACAATGGAGACATTACTGGTGCCTGCTTGAGCAAATCGATGAACAATGGGAGGACAGTGCTACAGTGCTATTCTATTTACCTGATAATCAGTGATGATGAGTATTTTCATGTGACTGTTGACCACTTTGTATCTTCTTTCACAAAATGTCTCATCAGTTCTTTCTACCCCCACATATTGAGGGAGTTGCTTGTTTAATTTAATTTAATTTAATTTAATTTTTTGAGTGCTTGATTACCCTGGATGTTAGACCACTATCAGCAATATGGTGTGGAATATTTTCCTCCACTTTTTAGAATGCCTTTTGGTTTAAAGATACTGTCTCTCACAGTGCATAAGTCTTTCAGTCTTTCATGTAATCCTATTTGTTATAATTTTTGTTTAGACACCATCATTTATAGAGTTATTAACAGAGTTGGAGATATACAATGTTTCCAACTCCAGTCTCACCACTAGTGACAGTATCCCTCCACCAGTGACCTCAGTTTTCTTCCCAGTCTCTAATCTGTCTCTTTTTCAGACACATATTTAAATTGGTGTCCTACAGTTTCATCATTGTTAGATATTGTGCTATATATCAGTATGCATGAGGTCTATATATATATCATATGACATTATATATAGGTGATATATAATATATCATGATACATGATACTATAACACCAAGCTCCCTGAAGAGAACAAAGCAGAGTCTCCTACCCCCGTGCCTGACTGTCCTCACCAGGGCCTGACAGCTGAAGACCTCTGGGACCCAGCCAAAGCCACGCTGCGACCACTCTCCACATGCTTGGATGAGCCTCACGCATAACGGAACCGGCAGAGGAACCTAGCTGTGTGGGAACCGGGTCTGAGATCTCCAAGCCTGCATGGTTCGGGACTGGGCCTTCCAGTAGCTAGACAATTACAGCCACCAACTGACATGTAACCCCATTAACGTCCAGGATCCAGAATCTATAACACCAAGCTCCCAGAAGAGAACAAAGCAGAGTCTCCTACCCCTGTTCCTGACCAGGGCCCAATAGCAGAAGACCTCCGGGACCCAGCCAAAGCTATGCTGAGACTTCTTATTCTATAATTCTCGCTCTCATAGAAGCCAGTAGGCTACTTAGAGTATCATACCAGCACATATGCCTGAATAGGAACACCTGTAAAGTTTATTTGTGTTTTCAGGCTACCGAGAATATACCACCCACACGGCAGAGCCTGGCAAGCTATCCGTGGTGTATTTGATATGCCAAATCCAGTAAATACAAGGTGTCTCATTCCCCTGACCCTGAATACAGCAGCGTAGAGAAGGATGTGGAAGGAGAGGCTGATAAAATCTCAAGGCCAAACTAGGCTGCTAAAAAGAAGAAAGACAAAAATGACTGCCTGTGCTTTAAATGCAAATACACTGGCATCTGATGCATCCATCTTGGACATGATGGTACAAGCATGAAAGATCAAGTACGACACCATTGGTCTGACTGAGACAAGAAGACATCAATCACATCATGCTGTTTTCGACACTGGAGAAGAACACTTCCTTGGAACATGCGACAAAAGAAGCGTTGATGTCGGTTTCCTTGTCACCACGAACTTAGCCATGAACATTGATTCATTCAAATACCTAACAACACGAATCGGATGATTACACTTAAATAGATATGGCTCACTGCCGACAGTTTCTTTCTTCGTTGTCTACGCACCAACATTCAATTATGGTGAAGGAGAAATTGAGAAGTTCTACAAGGAGCTAGAGAAGTTCTATAAAGAAGACCACACCTTCTACAAGACCATTGTCGGTAATTTTAATGCCAGGATAGGACTGAGAAGATCAGCCGAAGAGCTCCACATCGGGACACATGGCCTAGAATGGAAGGAACAGGGTGACAGACTGCCTGAGTTCATCATGTCGAGCAAGACCATCCATAGTAACTCACAGTCCCAGAAGGCCGAATCTAAACATTGGGCATGGGGGTCTCCCAGTGGATGGTTCCACAACGAAATTGACCAAATCATATTCAATCGATGGTTTTGCCTGACCAATGTTGCTTTTATCCCAAAATTCCAAACGGGATCGGACCACCGTCTCCTTTGTACAAAATCCTACTTCACAGAGCAAGGAGAAAGGAATGCAGAGTTTAAGAAGAGAACTGTCAGAATGACCACCAAATGGGAGCTCTTTGGCTCTGTTGCGACAACATGGGAAGATACCATCATTGACATCATTGATGAGGAATACAATCGATTGATTCAGCACCTCCATGATTGTGCGAGGAATGCCAAGAGAGAGATAACCACCAAAAAACGCCTGTCTTCAAAAACTCTTGAGCTCATTAGCCAACATAGCTTGGCACATGCCTCAGGCAATCGGAAGCAAACATCCAAGCTTGCAAAGCAGTGCAGAGAAGCGATCAAGGAAGACCTCAATGAGAGAAGAGCAGCAGTGCTGGTAGATGCGGCAGAAGCCCGGAAAAGCATTCGTAACGCCCGCCTGTTTTTCACCAACTACAAGAACAAGATGACTGCCCTCCGACGTCCTGATGAATCTATCACATCTTCCAGAAGGGCAATGGAGAAGATTATTCATTACTTCTACTCAGATCTCTTTCATAGCCACGTCCGCTTGCCCACATACCAAATTCCGCAGGATGGATATGTGGTTCCCAACATGCTCCTTTTCGAAATCTGATACGACATCTCATTGTAAAAGAAACAAACAGCACCTGGCTCAGACGAGGTCACACCTGAACACCTAAAGAACCTACAGTCAGTACTCATCAATACACTGGCTCAGCTCTTCACATGCTACCTGTCTGAATGCAAGGTTCCGTCCCAATGGAAAACGGGCAGTACTGTACTACTATACAAAAAGGGAGACATCCACGACATAGGCAACTATTGCCCGATCTGTCTACTGTCTGTCATCTACAAGCTGTTCACTCGAGTTATCCTGAATAGGATTGGCAGAACACTAGATTAAGGACAACCATGCGAGCAAGCTGGGTTCCGAAAAGGATTCAGCACCATCGATAATATCCACACCATAACCAAGCTCATTGAGGTTGCTCGGGGGTTCAAGATGCCGCTCTGTCTATCATTCATTGATTTAAAGAAGCCCTTTGATTAACAATAATGAGATATCATTTCACACCACAGAGACTGGCCCACATCAAAACGGACAATAGCAACTGCTGCTGGTGCGGATGTGGTGAGAAAGGGACCCTCCTTCACTGCTGGTGGGAAGGCCGACTGGTTAAACCCGTCTGGAAAACAGTATGGATGATTCTCAGAAAATTAGAAATTGAGCTCCCGTTTGACTCAGCAATACCACTCCTGGGAATATATCCCAGAGAGGCAAAAAGGTATAGTCGAAGTGAACTCTGCACTTCTCTGTTCATTGCAGCACTCTTTAAAATAGCCAGAATCTGGAAAAAAACTTGAGTGCCTGAGAAGAGATGACTGGTTAAAGAAACTTTGGTACATCTACACAATGGAGTACTATGAAGCTGTTAGAAAAGATGAAGTCATGAAATTTACATACAAGTGTTACTAGATGGAAAGTATTATGTGACGCAAAATGAGTCAGAAAGAGAGGGATAGACATAGAGAGATTGCATTCATCTGGGGAACATAAAGTAACAAAATAGGAGACTAACACCCAAAAGTGGCCGAGAGTAGTACCAGGAGTTTTGCTCCATGGCTTGGAGGCTAGCCACACATTCTAGGGAAAAAAGGAGCTCAGGTAAAGAAAGGAGCACCAAATAAATGGTGTTGGGAGGACCCTCCCAGGATGGGAGAAACATGCTGAAAGTAGACTACAGACCAAACATGATTGTCACCCAGTGCCTCTTTCGCAAACCACAACACCAAACAAGAGAGAGAGAACAAAAGCGAATGCCCTGCCACAGTGCCAGAGTGGGATGGGGGGGATGGGGGGTGGGAGGGATACTGGGATCTGTGGTGGTGGGAAATGGGCACTGGTGGAGGGATGGGTATTTGATCATCGTATAATTGAAACCCAAGCACAAAAATGTGTAAGTCTGCAACTGTACCTCATAGTGTTTCACTAATAAAATTTAAAAATAAATAAATAAATACTGAATAATCCTGCAAAAAAAATACTGCAAAAAAAAAGAGATTGCATTCATCTAAAGTAACAAAATAGGAGACTAATACCCAAGTGTGGCCGAGATTAGTACCAGGAGTTTTGCTCCGTGGCTTACTTGGAGGCCAGTCACACATTTTAGGGGAAAAGGGGGCTCAGATAGAGAAGGGAGCACCAAATAAAGGGTGTTGGGAGGATCCTCCCAGGAAGGGAGAAGCATGCTGAAAGTAGACTATAGACCAAACATGATTGAAACTCAATGCGACTTTTTCAAACCGTAACACCCAAAAGGAGAGAGAGAACAAAAGGGAATGCACTGCCACACAGGTAGGGTGGGGTGGGGGCATGGTGGGTGGGAGGGACAATGCGACCTGTGGTCGTGGAAAATGGGCACTGGTGGAGGGATGGGTATTTGATCATTGTATAATTGAAACTCAAGCACAAAAAAATTTGTAAGTCTACAACTCTACCTCATGGTGTTTCACTAATAAAAATTAAATAAAAAAAAGAAAGCCTTTGATTCTGTAGAGATGGAAGCGGTCATCGAAGTCCTAGTCAATCAGGGCACTCAAACTCAATACCTCAGGATCCTTCACGAGCTGTATTACAGATTCACTACCAGGATCTCACCATTCTACAAAGAAGTGATCATCCATGTCAAGAGAGGGGTTCAGCAGGGTGATACTATTTCACCGAAACTCTTCAGTGCTACCCTCGAGAATGTCATGCGACGACTGGAATGGAAATGAATGGGAGTGAAGATAGATGGTCGGCAACTACACCACCTCCACTTTGCTGATTGACATCGTTCTAATAACACCAAAAATCAGCCAAGTGGCACAGATGCTGACCGACTTCTACCGAGTTTGGAAAGGTCGGATTACAGCTGAATCTCTCAAAGACAATGTTCATGACAAACAGTCTTGTTCCTGACGTTCCATTCACTCTCAACGGAACGACCATCTCCGAATGCAACAGCTATTTGTACCTAGGTCGAGAAGTCAATATGACAAATGACCTGGCACCTTAGTTGCGTAGGAGGAAGAGAGTGGCTTGGAACACCTTCAAGAGCGTTGAAGAAATATTTAAAAGGATGAAGAACCTCCAGCTCCGAGCACATCTCTTCGATTCCACTGTTCTTTCTGCATTAACATACACCTCAGAGATCTGGGCCCTACAAAAACAGGATGAGAACACTATTTGGGTCTCTCAAAGAGGAATCGAAAGAGCTATGCTCGGAGTGTCACGCTTCACTCAAATGAGAGAAAGAATCCGGAGTTCTGACCTCTGTCAATGCTCAAGAATCAGGGACACTGTCTTGTTTGCAAGGCATCGAAAATCAGATGGGCTGGACATGTAATGAGATTTAGAGACGACCGCTGGACTAGAGCCATTACCGACTGGATTCCATGGGATGTCAAAAGATCGTGTGGCTGCCCACCTACGAGATGGTCAGACTTTTTCGTCAAGACCCTGAATGATCGGTTTGAGGCTCTTCATGTTCCTAGAATGAGCAGATGCCACTGGGCTCCCCTAGCCTGCAACAAGGATGAATGTAGATATTACTGGTGCCCGCTTGCGCAAATCGATGAGTAACGGGATATCAAGTGATCAAGTGATTAAGTGATACACACACACACACACACACATATATATATATATATATATATATATATATATATATAAAACTTCTGCTTCTGATGAGCCCAGGATCCCTGAGTCTTGTTGCCCCTAAGAGAATTCTAGAGCAGCTCTTCTCATTCCCTCCCTCCATTCCTCTCTTTCTCTGGCATTTTTATTTCTATAATCTAGAGTTAATAGGTTTTTATTCCTCCACCCCTCTTGAAGAGCTCGGGAATCTACCAAGTGTATCTCACCCGTATGGCAAACCCTGGGTAGCTTCCCGTGATGTATTCAATATGCCAAACACAGGAACAACAAGTCTCACAAAGGAGACGTTACTTGGCCCGTTTGATCAAATCGATTAACAATGGGAGGACAGTACTACAGTGCTTTATGTTTTAGAGGCAATGGTTTGTAATCCATCCTACTTGTTGTATTTTGTTTACCTAGCATGGAGTCAAATCACTTAAAATAACAATGAAGTAAAGATCATAGAATGTATTTTGCCTGTTTTCTTCAATGTACACTGTGAATTCTGGTCTAACGTACAGGTCTTCAGTTCACCTTGAGTAAGAATTTTCCATGGTCTGAGATAATAATCAGATTCGATTCTTTTTTTGCATGTGGCTAACTAAATTTCCTAGGAATCGTTTGGAAAGAGAACTTCTTTACTCCATTTTGTTTTTGTCTCCTTTATAGTATATTAACTGTCTATATATGTAATGGTTTATATCTGGACTCTTAATTCTGTTGCATTTATCAGAATGTCCAGTTTTACTCTAATGCTCATTTATATATGCACTGAATGAAGGTGGCACGAGAATACATAAGGCAGCTACTAATAGGCCTAAATTTGCTCATTAACAGCAAAGCTTAGAAAATTTAACACTCTTCTTTCATCACTTAATAAAACAATCAGAAAATAAGAACATCAAAATGGAAATGGCAACCTTAAATTAGTTGAAATAGCTGGGATTAATAAAACTTTCCACCCTCAAGCATCCAAATAAACATTTTCCAGTGTATGAAGCATTATCCAGGATAGATAGCATACAAGCTTCAGAAAATTCACAATATTGGTATAATACTAAGTTTTGTTTAAGATCAAAGTCCTAGAAAAACTAAAAATTCTGGAGACTAAAAGGCATGGTATTAATAATAATAGGGTCAACGAGGAAATTAAGGACAAATAAATTACTGGAAACAGGTGAGATTAGGACACACACTATTCAAACATATAGAGCACCAGAAAAAAGCAGTACTAAGTGAGAAGTGTGTTATAATAGAGGCTTATATGAGGAAAGAAGAAAGGCTTCAAATAAGCTATAAAACTTAATGTTTCTTTAAAATTTTTATTAGTGAGACATCATGAGGTACAGTTGCAGACTTACAAATTTTTGTGCTTGGGTTTCAATTATAGGATGATCAAATACCCATCCCTCCACCAGTGCCCATTTCCCAACACCACGGATCCCAGTATCCCTCCCACCCCCCACCGCCCCATCCCACCGTGCCACTGTGGCAGGGCATTCCCTTTTGTTCTCTCTCTCTTATTGGGTATTGTGGTTTGCAAAAGAGGCAATAGGTGACAGTCTTGTTTGGTCTATAGTCCACTTACAAAATTCTTCTCCCATCCTGGGAGGATCCTCCCAACACCTTTATTTGATGTTCCCTTCTCTATATGAGCTCCCTTTTTCCCTAGCATGTGTGGTTGACCTCCAAGCCATGGAGTAAAATTCCTGGTACTAATCTCGGCCATTCTTGGGTGTTAGTCTCCTATTTTGTTACTTGATGTTCCCCAGATGAATGCAGACTTTCTATGTCTATCCCTTTCTTTGTGAGTCATTTCGCTTAACATATTTTCCATGTAGTACCATTTGTATGTAAATTTCATGACTTCATCTTTTTTAACAGCTTCATAGTGCTCAACTGTGTAAAGGTAAGGTAAAGGCCCTCCCGTTGATCGTCGATTTGCTCGAGCGGGCCCAGTAACGTCTCCATGGGAGACTTTGTTGTTACTGTGTGTAAATGTACCAAAGTTTCTTTAACCAATCATCTGTTCTCGGGCACTCAGGTTTTATCCAGATTCTGGCTATTGTAAAGAGTGCTGCAATGAACAAACAATTGCAAATGTCACTTTGACTATACTTTTTTGCCTTTCTGGGATATATTCCCAGGAGTGGTATTGCTGGACCAAATGGAAGATCAATTTCTAATTTTTTGAGAATTGTCCATACTGTTTTCTAAAAGGGCTGAACCAGTCGGCATTCGCACCAACAGTGAAGGAGTGTCCCTTTCTCGCCCCATCCGCGCTAGCACCGGTTGCTTTTGTTCTTGTGGATATGGGCCAGTCTCTGTGGTGTGAAATTATATCTCATTGTGGTTTTGATCTGCATCTCCCTGATGATTAATGATGTGGAGCACTTTCTCATGAGCCTTTTAGCCATTCGATTTCTTCTTTGCGAAAGGTTCTATTCATTTCATCTCCCCATTTTTTAATGGGGTGGATGTTTTCATTTTGTGAAGTTCAACCAGTAATTTGTATTTCCTTGATATCAACCCCTTATCGGATGTGTATTAGGCGAATATCCTTTAGCATTCTGTAGACTGTCTTTGTATTTTGGTGACTTTTTTTTTTGAGGTGAAGAAGCTTCTTAGATTAAGATAGTCCCATTTATCTACCTCTGTTTTCACTTGATTGGCCAGTGGTGTAATATCTTTGAAGATACCATTAGCTTCTATGTCATGGAGGGTTTTGCCAGCTTATTCCTCAATGTACCTTATGGATTCCGGTCTGATGTTGAGGTCTTTAATCCACTTTGATCTTACTTTTGTACATGGAGTTAGGCAGAGATTTGAGCCCACTTTTTTGCATGTAGCCATCCAGTTTTGCCAGCACAATTTGTTAAAGAGGCTTTCCCTGCTCCACTTCATTTTCTTGCCCCCTTATCGAAGATTAGATGCTCGTATGCTTGGGGGGAGATGTCAGTATATTCAACCCTGTTCCATTGGTCTACAGTGCTGCCTTTTTTCCAGTACCATGCTGTTTTAATTATTACTGCTTTGTAGTACAGTTTGAAGTTCAGGGAGGTTGATTCCTCCCATTTTTTTCCCCCAAGAATTGCTTTAGCTCTTCGTGGGGGCTTATTGTTTCATATAAATTTCAGGAATGTTTGCTCCATTTCTTTGAAGAGTGTCATGGGTATCCTAATATGGATCGCGTTGAATTTATACAGTGGTTTGGGAAGTATTGCCATTTTGACAATGATAATTCTCCCGAGCCATGAACAGGGGATATATTTCCATTTCCTCGTATCTTCTTTTATTTCCTGAAGTAGCGCTTTGTAGATTTCTTTGTACAGGCCTTTACTTCCTTAGTTAAGGTTATTCCTAGGTACTTGATTTTCTGGGGCACAATTGTAAACGGAATTGTTTTCTTCATGTCACTTTCTTCTCTTTCACTATTTGCATATAGGAAAGCCATGGACTTTTGGGTATTGATTTTATAGCCTGCAACTTTACTATACAAACCTATTGTTTCTAGAAGTTTCTTGGTAGAGATTTTAGGGTTCTCTAAGTATAGTATCATATCATCTGCAAATAGTGAGAGCTTGATTTCTTCCTTTCCTAACTGGATGCCCGTAATATCTTTTTCTTGCCTAATCGCTATTGCAAGTACTTCCAGTACTATATTGAACAGCTGTGGATGGAGTGGACATCCTTGTCTCATCCCTCGTCTTAGAGGGAAGGCTCTCAGTTTTTCCACATTGAGGATGATGCTTGCTGTAGGCTTGTGGTAGATGGCTTTAGCTATATTGCGGAAAGTCCCCTCTATCCCCATTTTGGCTAGGGTTTTCATCATAAATAGGTGCTGGATCTTGTCAAATGCTTTCTCTGCATCTATTGATATGATCATATGATTTTTATCTTTTGTTTTGTTGATATAGTGGATTATGTTGATTGATTTCCGAGTGTTAAACCAGCCTTGCGTCCCGGAATGAATCCTACTTGGTCATGGTGTATGATCTTTTTGATGAGTATTTGAATTCTTTTTGCTAGTATTTTGTTGAGAATATTCGCATCCGTGTTCATCAGGGATATCGGCCTGTTTTTTTTTCTCGTGGTGTCATTGTTTCCCTTTGGTATTAGAGAGATGTGGGGTTCATAGAAACTCTTTGGGAGAGTTTCCGTTTTTTTCAGTTTCCTAGAAAAGCTTGAGAAAGACTGGCAGTAGATCCTCTTTAAATGTTTGGAAAAATTGCTAGTGAATCCATCTCGACCTGGGCTTTTGTTTTGCGGAAGACTTTTGATTACAGTTTCTATTTCGTTGATGTTAATAGGTATATTCAGATACTCTAGATATTCTTGATTCAGCTTTGGGAGATTATAGGAGTCCAAGAATTTATCCATTTCTTCCAGGTTCTCTTGTTTCGTGTCATACAGACTTTCAAAGTAGTCTCTGATGATCTTTTGGATTTCTTTGGTTTCTGTTGTGATATCCCCCTTCTCATTTCTGATTCAGTTTATTAGGTTTCTCTCTCTCTGTTTTTTTGTGAGTGTTGCTAGTGGTTTATCTATCTTGTTTATTTTCTCAAAGAACCAGCTCTTGGTTTCATTGATCTTCCGGATTGTTTCTTTGGTTTCCATGTCATTGATTTCTGCTCCAAGCTTTATGATCTCTTTCCTTCTGCCTGATTTAGGCTCTTTCTGTTGATCCTTTTCTAAGGTCTTAAGCTATAAGGTCAAGTTGTTTATGTGCATCCTTTCTACAGACCTAAGACAGGCTTGCAGAGTTATAAATTTTCCCCTTAATATGGCTTTCGCTGCATCCCATAGGTTCTGGTAGCTCGTGTCTTCATTCTCATTTGTTTCCAGGTATCTTGTGATTTTGTCCTTGATTTCCTTCCTGACCCACTCTTTTTTCAGCATTGAGTTGTTTAATTTCCAGGTGTTTGATTTGGTTCTCCGTGTCTGTGTGTGATTCACTTCTATCCTCAGTACATCATGGTCTGAAAAGATGGTTGATATAATTTCTATATTCCTGATTATGTTGAGGTATGCTTTGTGTCCTAGCACATGGTCTATTTTGGAAAATGTTCCGTGTGCACTGGAGAAGAATGTGTATTCTTTCTTTTGTGAGTGTAAAACCCTGTATAGGTCTATAAGTCCTTTCTCTTCTATTTCTTCTTTCAAAGAAAATGATTCCTTGCTGACCTTTGTTCTTGTTCATCTATTCAGAGATGAAAAGGCGATGTTGAAGTCTCCAAGTACTATAGTGTTGTAGGCAATGTCCTCCTTAAAATCTGTTAGCAGGTGTTTTACGTATTTAGCTGTTCCCTCATTAGGTGCATATACATTAAGAGTGTGATTTCTTCTTGTTGTATGTATCCCTTGATGAAGAGAAAGTGCCCTTTACTGTCCCTTCTAATCTTTTTCAACGTGAAATTAATGTGGTTGGATACTAGTATGGCCACCCCAGCTTTTTTTAAGGAGCTGTTTGCTTGCAGCATTTTTTTCATCCTTTGACTCTGAGTCTGTGTTTGCTCTGACTGTTGAGATGAGTTTCTTGTAGGCAGCAGTATGTTTGGTTCTGTCTCTGTATCCATTTTGCCACTCTGTATCTCTTATATGGTGAATTTAGACCGTTTACATTGAGAGAGATTATTGTTATGGGGTTTTGTGTCATCCTTCTGTAAGGGTCTGTTTTGGTTGTAGGGTTTGTCTTGTCTTATAGTAGCCCCTTTAGCCCTTGTTTTAGATTTGGTTTTGAGTCTATGAAGTTCCTGAGCTTCTGTTTATCTAGAAAATAGTGTGCTGTTCCTTCAATTTTCAGTGAGAGTTTAGCTGGATAGAGTATTCTTGGTGAAGCATTCATTTCAGTGAATTTTTTCAGTATATCTCACCACTGCCTTTGGGCTTGGAGGGTTTCCTCTGATAGGTCTGATGTAAATCTAAGGGGTGCTCCTTTGTATGTGATTTCCTTCTTTGTCCTTGCTGCTTGCAGTATTGTGTCTCTATGGCAGCATCGATCATTCTAACCATGATATGTCTTGGAATGTTTTTGTTAGGGTCTCTTTAAGCTGGCACCCTTCGGGCTTCTTGAATCTGAATGGCTGCATTGTGGAGCTCTGGGAATTTTTCGGCAATGATTTGTTTAATCATGGCTTTTTCATTGGGATTGTTTCCCTGAGCTTCTGGTAGTCCAATGATTCTAATGTTTCTTTTAGAATCGTCTCCTAGGCTTCTGATTCTCTGTAGAGCTATTTTGAGGTCCTTTGCCACTCTTTGTTGTTGTCTGTTTGCTTGGTGCAGCTGATCTTACAGCTCACTGATTCTTTCCTCATCTGTGGTCATTCTATTTTTGAGGGCACAGACTGAGTTTTTCATTTCATCTATGGAATCATTGATCCATGCCATTTCTGTGTGAAGCTTTCCAATTTCCGCTCTCATTTCTTCCTGTATTTTGTCGATTGTGCGATCCGTTGTTTCTTTCATGTCCTCTCAATTTACTGGATATCTGTCGGTTTCATTGAGTTGATTGAACATCTTGATGACTTCATATTTGAATTCTTTGTCAGAGAGGTCCGTTAGGTGGCTAGCACCTACAGAGGCTTCTGAACTCGTTTCCTCGTCCTCTCCCTGCAGTGGGGATTTGCATTGTTTCTTCATGTTGGTTTGTAGGTGTAGGGATTATATTTCTCGGTATTAGTAAACTACTTGCGGCCCCGAAAGCGTTGGCCCACCGAAAATTTGGCCACGCCCACTTCTAAAAGCCACACCCACTTCTAAAGTGGCCACACCCCCACAGGTACCTGGTGTGTTTTGGGGGCATAAAGATTGGGTGGGGAGAAGAGACCAGCTCAGCGTGGGCGACGGAAAGGGAGAGGCAGAGAGGCTCAGAGCTGCTTCATCTCCTGGCATCCGGGGGACACCTAGAGGCAAGCAGGGTGAAATCCATGTCCCGGGTTCGAGAAGCGATGGATAAACTGACCTGGGTGGGGAGAAGAGACCAGCTCAGCTTGGGCGACGGAAAGGGAGAGGCAGACTAAAACTTAATGTTTTAAGGAACTAGAAAGAGAACAAGTGAAACCCAAATTTAGTAAAGGAAGGAAATAAGATGAATTTTTGATGTTAAAAATGTTTAATGTTTCAAAAAAATGTTTAATATTTCAGAATGTTAAAAACTCCCAAGATTGAATCGGGAGGAAAGACAAAACCTACGCAAGTCAATTACATCTAGCTATATTGTTGAATGTTAAAACTAATTAAAAATTAAGTAAATTTTTAAAAATCACTTAATTGATTTCATTAACCACTAGTTAACAACTCAGTAGCCACATATGCCTATGATAGTTTTTGACAGTGCATATATAGAACATGTCCATTAGTAAGTAAAGTACTCTTGGAACTGGTCTTCAGGTGTACTCTTACCACAGGTTGGAACTAAGTGGCAGGGAGAAGAATGAGACAATGATGTGGAGCGTAGTGAACCCTATGGTGGAGGATACAGTGCTAGTATATTTTATGCATTAAACCCTACTATTGAAAATTTTGTAAACCACAGTGCCTAAAATAAAATTTAAAAGAGAGAAAATTCTCTTGCAATGCACAACAATAGAGCTAAGGATTATATCGTAGAATGTAGTAAACATTTTGTTGATTTTGTTTTCATTTTGGCCACACCCAGTGGTACTCAGGGCTTCTTCCTGACTCTGTACTCAGGGATCACTCTTGGCAGGGCATGGGCAACTATATGGTTATTTGGGATCCAATCCAGATTGGTTGTATGCAAGGCAAGTGCCCTACACATTGTACTATCATCCCAGTGCCTTTTTGTTGTTGAATATAAAATCGTCTCATCTTAGAAATTATAGATAAATTGGCAGTAATATTTATGCACTTAGATGTTCACTTTGTTTAAATATTTTTAAGGATCAATTTCAAAATACATTTATTGAGTGAAAAGGTGTAGAAAAATTACTATTTGGAACATATAGTAAATTGCAGAAGTCCATTTAGAATGGATTATAGGGGCCCAGGAGACAGCACAGCATGTGGAGCACTTTTTTTTGTGACTGACCTTGGTTCAATCCCTGGTACGAGATATGTTCTTCTAATCTCTTCCATGAATTATACCAGAGCAGATAGACAGGAGTAATCCCTGAGCACTACTGGGTGTGGACATACAAACACATTCTAAAAAGATTAGATAAAATTGAAACATTTACAACAGCATTTAATTATATTAGTTTATCTTCATTCTCAATGAAACTGAACATTAACACCTTTAATTTGGGGGAATGTCCTGGGGCACACCCCATAGTGCACAGTGTTTATGTCTGGCTCTGTGCTCAGGGAGCACTCTTTGCAGTTCTTGGGATGGGATTTGAACGAGCACTTATTTTTGTGCAAGCCAAGAACTTTTAACCTCTATTTTCTGACCCCCAGCTTTAAATTTTATTCAACCCTAGTTTTAAGTTCAATATATCTTGTATTTTATTTAATTTAAATTTTATTTTATTGGTGTTGCTGCCATTTCCTAACTAGTGTTTTCTCTTGCAATTAAATGTTCTATATTTTTTATTATTTTTGTTTTTATTTTTCTTATAAATTGAAATAAAGTCTTCATATGTATCAAATATCAAATATTTCTCCATTTATAATCTTATAAAGTGATTTTTATGTCAGCCCAAGTAGATGAATAGCAGGGTTAAGACACTTGTGTTGCATTTGGCCATCCCCAGTTTAATCACTAACACCAGTGATATCCTGATTACCATAAGAAGTAACCCTTAGCATAGAGCCTGGTATAGCCCCCAATAACTGCTTAATGTGGTCAAATCCCACACAATTTGAAGAAACAAAATGAAACGATTGTTTATAATACTACTGTATTTTCTAAAATATTATAATTTAAGCAAGTGCAAAGTATTTAAAATTTTATTTATTTGTTTAATTGAATCACCGTGAGATACAGTTGCAAAGATTTCATGGTTGATTTTTAGTCATACAATGATCCAACACCCATCCCTCCACCAATGTACATTTTCCACCACCAATGTCCACAGTATCCCCCCATCCCAAACCAAAATTCCTATGCTTGTTATGGTTTTATTTGGGGGTCACATCCAGTGGTGTGCAGAGCTTACTCCTGGCTCTGTGCTCAGGAATCACATCTGGTGGTGCTTAGAAAACCATAGGCGATGTTGATGATAGAATGAGATCAACCGTATATATGGCAAGTGCTCTAATCCTTCTGTTGTGTCTCTAACCCCAACATTTAAAATATTTTTCTCAACTTGGAGCAATAATAAATTGGTTAGGGCATTTGCTTTGCACATGGCAAACCTGGGTTCAATCCTCAGCATCCTATTTGTTCCCCCGAGCAACACCAGGAGTAATTCCTGAGTGCAGAGCCAAGAATAGACCCTGAGTGTTGTGAGGTGTGATCCAAAGAGCCAAAGAAATATTTTCCAATTCATTTAAAAACAGATCTGTGTCTATTTTTCAGGTTAATTTTCACTTAGACGAACATATTTATACACACTATAAAATATAAATTATGGGTTTTATGTATTTAGTTGAACAATTTAAAAGTTCTAATGAAAAGGATATATGTATATGTATTTAAAGTCTAATTAATTGCACTAAATGTGGATTTATCTTATCAGAAATTATGGAGAATTTTGGTCTGGTAAATGTCAGCACTGAAAAATATTAATGTGGCTACTAACTGAAAACTTGCCCTTTCTTTCCCTGCTTTAACAAAGCCTGTGATTACATAAATTCCCTAAACTTATTTGTTAAGACAAAGCTAATTCACTGTGCTATTGTGTGAGCTATCTATTACCTGATGCCTGGGTTCAAGTACTAGCATGGCATGTGCTCCCATCCCTGCAAGAAGTGATCCCCAGCATCATGACAAGGGTAGCCTTTGTTCACCACTGGGTATGGACCCAAAACAAATAATTGTTTTGGAGCTTTATCAAGGTGGACTATATTGAATTCAGACATGTCCACATTATTTTTTTTTATTCTCAAACCCTCACATTGTCCTTTATTGCTTCTAATTTCCATATTCCTCAGTTTAGTTCGTTTATTATTAATTTTTCACTTAGTTTTCCATTTGGAGACTAATTTCATTTTGTCCATATTTCAGCCTGAAAAAATCAAACTAAAAACTTGCACAATTTCTCGAATGAGTTACTAATATATTCGCTCCAAAACTAAATATTCTTGCATATAGTGCTTATGGAGTGGCAACACAAGGATACCAGTGAAATAACCATTTGTTCTGGTAACAAAAGAAAAGAAGATTTTATTTTTGTTTTCTGTACCACACCCAGTAGTTCATGGGGCTTTTTTTCCTGACTCTGCTCTCATTTATAACCCCTGCTGGGACTGGAAGACCAGATTGGTGCTGGGTATCAAACCCAGGTCAGTTGCATGCAAGGAAAGTACCATAACCATGCCCTGATTCTATGAGCATCCACTTTAAATTGTTTAAACATGTATTTAGAGAATAGATTAAAAGAGGAAAATTTATTCAAGATAATACATTAAAAATCTAAATAAGAAGAAGCTGTACTATTTTATCCACGATGCACTCTCATCTCTAGATCTATGAAGGAGGTTTATTTTCCAGGAAGGTGGAAGAAATATGAAGGTTCCATCTCACCCAAATATTATTGAACAGTTCACTGGTATAAATATGAACTATTTTTCCTATGACATTTAAATGCATTTTATTGTTTTATGTATAATACCAAGTCCTTAATTCTTTTTTTATTTTTTTGCATATAATCAGATGATAATCAAATTCCCTTCTCTTGCCTATGACTACCCTGTTTCCAAGCAACATTATTTAAGAGACTTTCTTTTCTTTTTTAAATTTTATTGAATCACTGTGATAAAGTTACAAGCTTTCATGTTTGGGTTACAATCACACAATTATCAAACACCCATCCCTTCACCAGTGCACATTCCTCATCACCAATCTATCCAGTATACCCCACTTCCCCACCCTGCCCCTGCTTCCATGGTAGATATGATTCCCCATAATCTCTCTCTACTTTTGGGCATTATGGTTTGCAATACAGACACTGAGAGGTCATCATGTTTGGTCCGTTATCTACTTTCGGCACACACCTCCCATCCTGACTGATTCCCCCAGCCATCATTTTCTTAGTGATCCCTCGCTATTCCATCTGCCTTCTCCTATTTAAGAGACTTTCCTATTTCCACTTTATGTTCTTTGCTCCTTTGACGTCAATTAACCGCCCATGTACATGAATTTATTCCCCAATACTTAATTTTGTTCCATTGATCTCTCTACGTGTTTTCTTCCAAGACACATTGTTTTATTATTGGAAAATATGATTGTTTTAAAATTATTAAATTATAATGTTGAATAACAGTAATTCATATCAAAAGAACTAAAAATTACATGAAAAAATTCCTCAGTATATGGTAAATAATTGATAAATATTATTAAGATGACCCAATTGTAAATTTTTGAATTAAAAGGTATAGGGACTCAACAGCCTTGGGTTGGTAAAGAAATAATAACAAAAGTTAAATATGAAACAATATATATTATTTATTTTGAGAACTATAAAGGAGAAAAATGAATAAAAAATTGAGATGCAGAGAAATTATAGCGGAATATTGGGAGTGAAAAGAAAGGAACCGAGTGAAAATTTGAAGAATAGATAATAGTTACACAACACTTGTGTACATCAAAATAGACAACGAACACCTGGAAGTTAAGAATGAAAATATAAATATAATGGTATCCAGATGTAGCATAATTAAAATATTAAAGCCAAATATAAAAATATTAAACTCAGCAAGAGAAAAATGACAAAGGAGCTAAAGTAAAAATATAATCTGACTTGTCATCAGAAACAACAGAGAACAGGAGTCAAAATTATTATTATACTGTCAAACAGCTAAAAGAAATTATCAGCAGCAAATAATTCTATATTCACCATAATTAACTTTTGTTTTGGTATTTTTGGTGCCAAAATCAACATCATAATTGTATTTTAAAAGTGTACCTTCAATTATGGCAAAGGTAATGCAACAAAAAATAAGCAAATGGTTGCTGAGAGGCCATCATGTTTGGTCTTTTATCTATTTTCAGCACACATCTCCCATCTGGAGTGATCCCTCCAACCATCACTGACTTATTGATCCATTCTTTATCCCAGCTGCCTTCTCCCCCTGCCCATAAGTAGAGAGAGAAAATAAGAGGGAAGCTGTCATAGAGACAGGGGGGAGGGGTAGAATGGGAAGAGATACTGGAAACATTGGTGGTGGAAAATGTACATTGGTGGAAGGTTGGGGTTTCGATCCTTGTATTATTGAAACTCAAACATGAAAGCTTTGTAACTTTATCTCACAATGATTCAATAAATAAGTAAATAAAGCAAACTAAACTATAAGAAATTGAAAAGTTTCTACATGGCAAAAGAAACTTAGGCTAAAATGTAAAGAAATCCAACTGAGAAGATATTTACACATAATATTTCGGCTAAAGGATAGATCCAAAAATCTATAAAATACTTTTGGATTTCAGCAACAACAGAAACAACAATAGCACCATCAAAAATCAGGAAAAGAGATGAAAATACACTTCCACAGAGAAGACACTTGGCTAGCCAATAAGAATATGGAACAGGGCTCATTATCACTTTGAATCAGGAAAAAGCAAATCAAAACCACAATGATCTATCACCTCATGCCAGTGAGAATAACGTAGATAAAACAAAGAAACAAAAAACACAAAAATGATATCAACAAATGATGGTAGGGATGAGGTGAAATAAAGTCATATTCACTGGGGTAATAATATTACCAGATCCAGCTTCCGTGACAAGTAATACAGAGATTTCTCAAAAAATTCTATGTGGTAATGGTGTAGCCAGTTGATCCAACTATGCCACTTCTAGGTATGTGCTATCCCCTAATAAATATTTGATAATTGATAACTGAAACCCAAGCACAAAAATTTGTAAGTCTACAACTGTACCTCATGGTGTTTCACTAATAAAAATTTGAAAAAGAAATGTTAAGTAAAGATGACTTAAAAAACAACAAAAATATCATTAATTTAAAATGATATATGCCCACATGTTTGCTGAAAATTTAGCACAATATCCAGTATATGGAAGGAACCCAAATGTCCAATAATAAAAGAATGAATAAAGTTGTTATACAATGAAATATATAGGCAGCCACTAGATAAAATAAAATAATACAGTTATCTGCAATTTGGGGGGAATTGGAGGGCATAATACTGAGGAAAATAAGCCAGAGGTAGAAGGACAAATACAGGATCATCTTACTCATCTGTAGCACATAGAGAAAAATCCAAGAAATTAAAAATATCCATTAATAATAAATATAAAGATGATGCTAGGTTTCAGGTCAGGATGACTGTGAATAAGCTGCCAGGAAGTAGGACCACAACATTGTAAATAAAAGATCTCAAGCACATGCGTTGTGTAAGGAAAATAATAATATTCATCAAAACTGTAACTATGAATTAACAAATAATTGGATAATTACTGAGAGAGAAGAAATGTTAGACTAGAGTAGACATAGGGACTTTGGAAAGGATCATGGCACTTCAATGGTGAGGGTAGTCATATCTTTGTACATCAATTCTGGTACTCTCACGTCAAATATAATAAAAACATGATTTTTTTTAAAAAGTGAAGCAACAAAATTCCAAGATTAAAAAAGGGGGACTAGGAGGCTGGAGTGATAGCACAACAGGTAGGACATTTGCCTTACACACGCCCAACCTGGGTTTGATTCCTAGCATCCTATATGGTCCCCCGAGCACCGCTAGGAGTAATTCCTGAGTGCAGAGCCACGAGGAACCCCTTTGCATCGCTGGGTGTGACCCAAAAAGCAAAAGAAAAAAAGAGGACCAGCAGAATTTTTTAACAAGTATTTTTATGCATTTATTTATTTTGGGTTTGGGGCCATACCTGGTTCAAGGCTTATTTCTAATTCTGTGCTCAGGGATCCCCCCTGGCACATTTGAAGTACCATATGGATTGCTGGGGATCAAATTTTTGGTTGGTTATATGCAAGGTAAATGCTATCCCCGGTAGTATCACTTGGTCACTGTCAGCATTTTTATTAACTTACATACCTTATAAGCTGAAAGCACTGCAATATGCCTACCAAGTCGAAATGCTGCGACAAGGCAGGGGATTAGTGGTGGGGAGAGACTAGAGGAACACCGGTGGAAAGATGTTGATACTAGTGGTAGTAAAGGTGTTGAAAAATTATATGCCAAAATTGTACTAAGAACAACTTTGAAAAATCACAGTTCTTTGAAATAAAGAAATACTGAACTGATTTGATATCTGAAAATAGTTTAGTCCACATTAAGACCAAAGACTACATTAAAAGAATTCTGTAACTATTTTTATATTTTATAAATTATTTTATATTTTATAAATTAATAAAATAGAAATCAATTCCCTAAAAAACTAGTAGAATTGAGCTCAAAGGCAGATGCTATATAGAAACTTTATATGTGATATATAAATGAAAAAGTAGAGTGAGAATTAAATTAGACTAAATAAATGGTAATTGAACTTAGTGGAACCATAAGAAAAAGTGACAAAAAAGAAAATAAACTTAGATCCATAAACTAATTTTGAAAAAGTTCCCCCAATAGTCACGGTCCTCCCGTTGTTCATCAATTTGCTCGAGCGGGCCCAGTAACGTCTCCATCATGAGACTTGTTGTTACTGTGCGGGCGAGATACTCTCGGTAGCTTGCCGGGCTTTCTGAGAGGGGTGGAGGAATCAAACTCGGGTTGGCCATGTTGGCCGCTTGTAAGGCAAACGCCCTACCACTGTGCTATTGCTCCAGCAGTCATGGATTTATTTAAAACAGTTGTAATCTGGACTCATCAGTAGTGCAATTCCATGCATGCTTGAGGCAATGAATTTTGATCTCTAGCAATAAATCTCAGACTGTCTTGAACATATTGGACAATGGTATTTGCATTTGTATCTTAATTATTTTAAGTGCACCTTATAATATCTACCGCGTAAGTAGGAACCCAGTACATATTTTCTCACTTTTGTGAATCAAGATAATATTTACTAAATAGCGATAGCACAGTGGTAGGCGTTTACCTTGCAAGCAGCCAATATGGCCAACCCGAGTTCAATTCCTCTGCCCCTCTCAGAGAGCCTGGCAAGCTACCGAGAGTATCTCACCTGCACGGCAAAAGTCTGGCAAATTACCTGTGACATATTCAATATGCCAAACACAGTAACAATTGTCACAATGGAGAGGTTACTGGCCCTGCTCGAGCAAATCAATGAACAATGGGAGGACAGTGATATAAATATAAATAGATCAGATGTATTTTGGTGAAAGTCAGACTTTCACCAAAGGGAAAGTTATTTTTTTTTTATTAGTGAAACACCATGAGGTACAGTTGTAGACTTACAAGCTTTCGTGTTTGGGTTTCAGTTACACAATGATCGAGTACCCATCCATCCACCAGTGCCCATTCTCCACCATCAATGATACCAGTAGATCTACCACCCCCACACCCCATCTTCACCACCCCGCCCTGCCTCTGTGGCAGGGAATTCCCTTTTGGTCACTCTTTCCTTTAGGGTGTTGTAGTTTACAACAGAGGTTTTGAGTGGCCATCGTGTTCAGTCTATAGTCTACTTTCAGTACGCATCTCGCATCCCGAGCGAGTCCTCCAAACATCCTTTTTTGATGTTCCCTTCTATATATGAGCTGCCTTTTCCCCAAGCATGTGCTGCCAGCTTCGAAGCCCTGGAGCAGACCTCCTGGTACTTATCTAAATTATACATGAGTGTTTGACTCCCATTCTGGTACTTTAAATTCCCCAGATGACTGCAGTCTTTCTATGTCTGCCCCTCTCTTTCTGGCTCTTTTCACTTAGCATGATACTTTCCATATAGAATCACATGTATGTAAATTTCATGACTTAATCTTTTCTAAAACCTGCATAGTATTCCATTGTGTAGATGTACTAAAGTTTCTTTAACCAGTCATCTATTCTCAGACACTTGGTTTTTTTTTTCAAATTTTGGCTATTGTGAATAATGCAGCAATGAACATACAAGTGCAGATGTCATTTCGACTGTACTTTTTTGCCTCTTCAGGATATATTCCCAGGAGTGGTATTGCTGGCTCAAATGGGAGCTCAATTTCTAATTTTTTGAGAATCGTCCATACTGTTTTCCAAAAGGGATGAAAAAGTCCACATTCCCACCAGCACTGAAGGAGATTCCGTTTCTCGCCACATCTGCGCCAAAAACGGTTGCTTTTGTTATTTTGGATGTGGGCCAGTCTCTGTGGTGTGAGACATTACTGGCGCCTGCTTGAGTAAATCGAGGAAAAACAGGATGACAGTGATAGAGTGACACAGTCTAATGAATAATAACAAGTGGTTTTTCTGTTCATTACTGTGTACTTTGCAAACTATTCCCTGGATATTGTGTTTTAGACAAATATGCATGAAGGCTTTGTGAATCACCCTCTTAGGTATTCCTTAATCAATGCTTGACAAATACATGAAACTACTCTCACTGTTAGTAATGAGATTCAGCAAATGGTAGGTATGCTCTCTGATCATCTTCTGGGAAAGCACATGATTTACATTCCTTTTTTATTCACTATCATGGCTTTTTCCACATTTTTCTTACTATACTTGGCATTAATCACTATGTTCTTGTTTTGGTCTTAAATGAGTCCCTGAAAACTACTTGATATAAGTCTGTGCCCTTTTTTTTCGAAAATAGAAAAGTTTATTGGAAAGTAAAAGAGAAAAAAAAGGAACTCCCCAGGTCATGATGAACTTAGTATAAGACTAAGTTAGTCTTTCTTATCTTTATATACTCATAATTTATCATTCGTCCTTTAAATGTATGAATGGCATGAATTATTGTATAAATTAATAAATGACAAGTGTGAATAATATCTCTTTCTCCCTTTGTGATGCATTGTGAGGATTCCTGTGTGTGTTTATGATTTTATGTCACATAAATGTAACTTGAATTACAAGGTAAGGGTATATATGGTAAATTTAATTAAACTGAAAAAAACAAAGTTTGATTATGGAAACAATAACACAGCAAAAATTATTTTAAAAATCAACCTTTTCCAGATCTCTAGAAAGAAAAGTAATGTGTGCAACAATATGAGAAGCATATATTCTAGAAAAAAAACTTTTTAAATTTTTCTGATTACAATGAAAGTAATTGAAATCTAGTTAAAAAATTTGGGAAATTGACATATATGTGGAAGTAAATTAAATATTTGGCTAAGACAAAAGCATGAGAAATGAGAAAACATTTGATGTGAAAGAAAAAGAAAACAACAAAATGTATGGGATGCAGTTCATATAAAGCAGTAGTTAAAGGGAAATAATACTAAAATGTAGGTGTTTCTCTCCTTCCAACCACCAATCCCCATATTCAAATATTGAGATCCCAATGCACAGTCTGATAGTATTAGGTGGAGAGCCTTTGGGAGTTAATGAAGTGGCATCCTATGAATGGGGTTAATGCTTATATGTAAGCTGTTCCAGGAAAAACTTGCCCATATTTCATGTGATTCTGCAACTCTGAAGTTAAATCTGACTTGATCATGCTGCTGTTCTATTGATCTCAGGCTTTCTACTGCTGAAAATATCAGAAATAAATTTCTGTTGTTTATAAACCACCCAAGTTTATGGTACAGTCATGTGATCAGTGAATGATGGCGTATGGGATGCTAGTTCCCAAATTCCTATTATCTCGTGAAGTCATAGATATCCTAAAATATTTTTATGAGAAATTACGCCTCATGTATTGCAATTACTCTGTCTCTTGATATCATCATTTACCCTTGTGCTTGATTTAACCTTATATTGCTTTCATCGTGGCCAATAAACATACAAAAGTCACTAATAGTATTGACAATTTTAAGAGATGTTGAGTGACTGACCCTGAAACAAAATTAAAGCAATTAAATGCTTCAGAGATGGATAATTATGGTAACTCTTTGGTAATAGACACGTCAAATTATAAAATATCTACTATTTTCAAAAATAATACATTATTCAAGGTTCTTATTTTAAGTCAGTTAAACTAAAATCTTCAAAAGGGATCTATATCAGATACAGATAAATATCTATGACCTAAAAAGCAAGCACAAAAACACAGCAATGATCATAACCAAAGCAAAAAAAGGTTTTTTTACCCTATACAAAAGTCAATTAAAAGTGGAGCAAAGACCTTGAGATCCACCAGAATCTATAAATTACATTCAGGAAAATATTGGCAGAATTCTCCAAGATTTGAACTTCAAAAGGGTCTTTAATGAAATGATGTCATTAGCAAAGGCAATGGAAACAAAAATCAAATGGACTACATCAAATTAAAGAGTTTCTGCATAACAAAAGAAATATGAACTAAAACTAAAAGATACTCACTGAATGGGATAAAATAATAGTACTTAACACATTATGTATCCAGGATACATAAAGCACTCACAAATATGAATGGAAAAATCCAAAATCCCTATCAGAAATGGGAAAAGGTTATGAATAGGGACTTTCCAGAGGAATGCAAACAGATGGACAATAGGCACATGTAAAAATGATCAGCATCACTTATCGTTAGAAACATCTAAATCAAGACAACAATGAGATATCGTCTCACACTGGTAAGAATGGCACATATCAAAAATATTGGGAACATTGAGTATTGTTGGGGATGTAGTTAAAAAGGAACTCTCATACAATACACAAATTCATTCAAAAGGAAATATGCACACCATTATTTATGGCAGAAATTAGTACAATAGCTAAGATAGAGGATGAACTTAGGTGTCCAATATACATTTTCAAAATCCATTATGTGTATGTATAGTGTATTTATAGACAATGCAATGGTGAAATCATGCAATTTCTGGAAGATATCCTGTTGATTGAAGTAAGTCAGAAGAAGGATGACAAATACAGGAAATCACTTATGGATACACTGTAGAGTAACTAGACAAGGGAACGTAATGTAGTAAAGGGGGGAATAACTAGATCACTCTTAATGGTAGATTATTGGGAATATAAAGACAGGGAAGGAAAGGAAGCCATGGGGAAGAAAATGAAGGGTAGTGTCAGGGGAGCAGGGGTCGTTGGCCTGATGTGCTTCTGCAATGTGGAGGAGTGGTATAGCTGTACATCCAAACCACACATTCAGCAACACTGAAAACATGACATACAAACTACAGCCATCAAACTTTAAAATGTGGTTGTTTAAGTGACAGACTGTTGGGTACATGGAGAAGGCTTAGAAAGGAACTTAGAAACACTGGTGGATGGAAGTAGATACTAGTGGTGGAATTAGAGTGAGAATATTATATGTCTAAAGCATAACCATACATTACTTGGTAATCATGATTCTTTTATAAAATAAAAAATTAAAAACGTAAAATAATGCATTATACTTAATGGGAGAAAATATACCACACTATATATATGATAAATGGCTAATATCCAAAATATATGATGAAGTACTAAAACTCAACAAGAAAAATATTAACAATCCTATAAAATGGGGAGAAGAATTTAACATTCGCTTAACAAAGTAAGATGAAATTATAATGAAGAGATGTATGTGGAGGGTAGTTCGTCATCACCACCTAGGAAATTAAAATTAAAGTGACAAAAGATTATCATCTCAAGCTAGTGAGAACGGCATATATCAAAAAGGCTAAAACAAGTGTTGGTGGCAGTATAGAGAAAAAGATTACTCATATAATGGTCATAGAAAGTAATTTCACTCAGACTCTATGGAAAACAATATATAAGTATCTCAGAATTTTAAATTACATATACCTTGTGGTACATCAATTTTACTTCAAGGATTAACCAAAAAACTAAAGGCAGGAGTGTTGGTGTGGTAGTGTGTGTATGTGTGCATGTGAGTATATGTAATATCTCTATGCCTCTACTTATTTAAGAATAGAATACTATTCAGAAAAATAAGACTTTAAATTTTGCTACATCATGACTAGAACGGTAGGGGCCATTCTACCTGAAATGTGTCAAAAGGAGAAATAATTACTGGAAGATTTCATTGATATATGTTTTTATATATTATCATTGATATATAATATATTAAAAAAAACAGCAAAAGGACATAGGAAACCCAAACCCTTAAATTCAGATCATAGAGCTAAGACTACCAGAGGATGTGAGATAGTTAAAATGTGCTTGTCCAGTGTAGCTTGAGTGAAAGTTTTCTTTCCTATTGACCTGCCATGACTTTTCATAGGGCTTGAGGGAAGAGTAAATTTCCTTGCTTTATTTGTGTGCTAGTAACTGACGTGCATAACCAAAGAGTAATAGGTGGAAATTGAAGCTGAATAACAAGTAGATAATAATAAAATAGAAACTGTTGAGTTCAAATATCCTGTCTGGGGGTCACATAGGATTCTGTGAATGTGGGCTTCTTCTGATAATAACAAAAACGAAATTGGTCACAAATAGTGAATTTGAAGTATTGAAATAATCTAAGACATCAAGCTGACTGCCGTTTAGGAATAAATACTCATAATATATAATGACTTGACTTCTGTGGATGAGAATATGAGAAAGCATTCCTTAATCATTATAGACATGCGATATAGGAATTCAGAAAATATTTATCTTTGTATAATAAGAATTACTCCATTTGTAAACAAACTCCATTTGTTTAAACTTGAATTACTAACCCATGGGAGATGGAAAATTACTCTTAAACTGGGTTTAGAAGTAACCTTTGTGTCCTTCTCCATAATATCTATTTGGAAAAAGACACAGATCCTGAAAATAGGCAGCTAGATGAAGTGACCTGTTTGTGTTCAAAAAAAAGTGTGTGGGCACTCACCACGTGCCTTCGGTGGTCTGGAGCTGCTTCCCTCACCCTGGACAGCTGATGATAATGGGTGAACAAAGGGGGAAATGAGGGCCATGCTAGTTGATGATCAGTCACCTTTTATTCCAATCTAGTCTTCCTCTGCCTCCTTCCAGTCTCACCCACTGCCCGTATTCTGTCTCCCCGTGCCCATTCTCACAGCTTTAGTTATAGAGCAAATCATGATGGGTTGGGGGTAGAAATTACATATAGATGTGATTGTGCAATCAACAGATGTAAAGTTCTTCCCTCGGGGAAAGCTACTTCTAGGACAAATTCTCATCCAGAAAGGTGATCCGTGTAAGGGCAAAATACCATCTAGGAGTGTATTTCTCCTTACCTTAGTTCAATAACATTTTAAAAGGTCCATCTTAATTCTACTTGTCAATAATATTAGTCATTTTGTATGGACACAGTAAGAGATTTATTAAGCTTAAAGGGTGACTCTCTTGGGGACATCTCACTATAGATCCCACACTATAGTCCTCAGGCTAAATTAGTTCTTCCTATCCCCAGCAGGGTCCTTATCCAGTTGTTTCTCTTTGGTTCATGACAGAATTTTTCCATGACCATGCTCTTATTATAAGTTTTATGGTGCGTAGCCTGTCCCATTTTGATGACAGGGTAGCTTACAGCTTACTTTGGGTCCACACAAGTCCCTTCATCGGGCCCCTCCTTTTTCGGTGTTAGGAACTAAGAGCAATGAAGTTTTAAGTAAATATTACTGATGCCCAGGAGTAAATATTACTAGGAGTCAATTAACTCCCACCTTACAAAAGCCTAGCATTAACTGTCTTCCTGTGTGTACAAAAAGGACATTGCTCTAAAGTAAACTGTGCTTGAAAGTAGATAAAGGACCAAACAAACATGATGGCTTCTCAGTACCTATATTGCAAACCATAATACCCAAAAGTCCAGACAGAATATGGGGGGAATTGTCTGTCATGGAGGCAGGGGGAGGGTTAAACACGGGGGTTATACTGGAGACATTGTTGGTGGATAAGGTGCACTGGTGGAGGAATGAGTATTTGATCATTGGATGACTGAAACGCACACATGAAAGTTTTGTAACTGTATCTCACAGTGATTCAATAAAAAAGGGAAAAAATTAAGTAAACTGTGCAAAGGAAATAAGGGAAAAGGAAAAGCAATATTTCACCTACAAAGTCCAGAGTCCTTAGAGGAATGTGACTTTACAAGTCACAGGGTCTGATTTAGGGATATAGGTCATTAACATATAGGGGAAGCAGAGCACAGAGGAGAAGTTAAAGATAAACTTAAAGGAATGGAAGTGCCTCAGGAGCACTGTGATCCGTGTAACTCAATAAATCTAATCTTGCGGCAGAGGAGAAAGGACAAAGAAAGGATGAACCAGTGTTAAACCTAAAATGTTTAAAATTATAATCCAACAGTGACGACTGAAACTCCATCCCGGACCAGGAACCTATGAATATTTTGCATTGAACTGTTAAAATGGTAATCTGACAAATTTTCAGCATCACACTGTATAATTTCTCAACAAAAGCCTCAGGCTTAGAGATTCTGCTACTTTTTGCTATGAAATGGGTGTGAGGATATCCTTGTAATATCGAGATACAAAGAGAAAGTGAGGGAACGGTTAACAGGACCAGAAACCACTTTGAACATCTTAATTCCTCACATGTGTGTTTATTTCAAAGGATTTCTATTCTTTCGTCTGAGCCATGCTGTCACTGATAACAGCAGCACTCAATTGAATGGTTATTTTTTTTATTTTAGAGGTTAAAATCTTATAGAAGCAGAAGAAAGCACATTAAACTGCACTTGTGTTTTTTATGGTATGGTCATAGTTTGCCTTTTAGATAGACACTATGTCCATAGTCTTAATTGCTCTGAAATTGTTGCCTGACCACCACCTGAAGTTATAAATCTTTTTTTCTTTTTCTTTTTTTGCTTTTTGGGTCACACCTGGCAATGCACAGGGGTTACTCCTGGCTCTGCACTAAGGAATTACTCCTGGCAGTGCTCAGGGGACCATATGGGATGCTGGGGATCGAACCCGGGTCGGCCGCGTGCAAGGCAAACGCCCTACCTGCTGTGCTATCGCTCCAGCCCAGAAGTTATAAATCTTAATGTCAGTTTTCTACCTTCCTTTTTCATCAAGTAGACAGAGTTCATGAGACTACCTGAGCCCAGATAACTTTCTAATCCCCTAGTAAGATCCAAACTCTCTCTATCCACATCACTGAAACCCTACAATCATTTCTAGATAGTTTAAAGTCCCAGGAATACTCACCTACACAGTTATTCCACTAACCCAGTGTATAAGTCATGCAGTTTACTCCTGAAAACTTCAGGCTTCTACCCTCTTATTTCTACCACCCATTGACATGTATTTATTTGTTTATTTTATGTATTTCCAGTTTGGAAACTACCAGGGACCACGTTCTGCCCATCGACTATTACTTTCCACCCCAGAAAACCTGCCTGATCTGTGGAGATGAAGCTTCTGGTTGTCACTATGGAGCTCTCACTTGTGGAAGCTGCAAAGTATTCTTTAAAAGAGCTGCTGAAGGTAAAGAGTCATGCACACACACTACTATTCACCTTTATTCTTAGCTCTCTATTTAGAGAGATAGTAATTTTATAGATCCCAGGATTTTACCATCTCAGGGACAGGGTCACTGGAAGAGCCCTCTTAGGAAACCCATAAGTTTAAGAAACATTTTGATTCTGTGAATTCAGTAGCGTTGATAGTATAGGCAATGCACATAATGAAGGTGGTCCCAGGTGGGGCTTGGATCTTGGTGGGGCCTAGTAATTAAGATAATATTAATGACTTGAAAAGATCTAATTTCCTCCTTTCTTGTATTACACTCTTCTGCCTACACTCTTCTGCCTAGTGAGGGAAAATGCTCTTAGTGGAGAGATTGTGCATAGGCCCCAACTGAATCCCCATCCTATACTGTGTGGTAAATGTGAAACTTCAGAGAAAGGAAGTGATCTGACTGTTCAGCTGACTATCAGCCAATGCACCTGCTCCCTTCTACTGCTGCTTTCTTGGAACATCTATGCATTAATAGTTCCTAGATAGATAAGGACACAGAATGATGAGAAACTTTTGTTCTTTTATTAAGATTGATGACTTCAGCACTCATCTTTTGGTCCAGAATTCACAGTAAGATTTACCTTATGTTAGCCTAAGTGGGGTAAAGTCCTTAGCTCTTCAGTGAAAACAGGTCATGTCTGCTGAGTCCTCAAAAGTGCTCAACCACATAGTATAGCAGTAACTCCCATTTATAGACCTCTTGTATATGCTAATGATTTATTTTCCATTACTTACCTACTTCATTTACCACCTTCTATTAAGGAATTCTTTTATGAAGTGACACTGATGAGCAGCCTCTAGACAGGTTGATCTGGGAGCAGAAACAATTATTGGTATTCACTCCTGTCCAACTTTCCACAAAGGAAGTACTTCCCAGAAATACTCTTCCTTTCTTCTTATTAACTAGCTTAGAAGTATTGAGTTGCTAGTCAGAACTAAAACATTAAAACATTCTGATTTGCATTTATGTGTATGGCCTAAATGCCAGAGGGCATTCTTTTTAATATTGAATCATTGTGAGATACACAGTTACAAAGCTGTTCATTATTGAGTTTCAGTCTCACAGTGTTCCAAAATCCATCCCTCCACCAGTGTAAATTTCCCACCACCAATGTTCCCAGTTTCCTTCCCACCACCCCTTCCCTCACCCCCATCCTGTCTTTATGGTAGGCACTTCCTCCACCCTTCTTTTGGTCATTATGGTTTGTAATAGAGATACTGACAAGGCTATCATTTTGTTCCTTTACCTACTTTCGGCATTTACAACTATCATTGTCATAGTATTTCCTTCTTGATCCCAACTGCCTTCTCCCCCAGCACTTCAGGCAGGCTTCCACGGGCATTTTAAATGTGGTAGATGTGTTCCTTCCTTCAGAAGGAACATGATGATACCCACTGGAGGGCAACAAAAGCACCATAGAAATTGATATCTAGGAACAAGTATAATGTATGTATCCTTTAATTGGATCCCTCACTGATAACCAAATAGAATTGATAGTAATTTTTAAAATATGTTTACTGGATGGCAAGAAAACCTATAAAATAGTTCTTTCATTTATCCAGTCATCAAAGCAACAAAGAAATTACTGTTACTTACTATTAATTAAAAACATATTGCATGTTATGCTACTCAACTTCTTCACTATTACTGATTACACTGTAATAGTGTGGAATTCAGGACACCAGGATCTAGGTCTGCATAGTTTGGGAAGAGACACAGAGTTTTGCCTTTCTTTCTTAAGAGTACTAATGAACAGTACTAATAACTAATAACAGTACTAATCACAAAAGGAAGTGAGCATCATCTCTAAAAAATGTAGATGATCACAGCTTCCCTGGGGATAAATCGCTTCTTCTCCACACCCTCTTCTGTCAGAGAGTTGCGGCTGATGTGATAGTAAACACTGTAAAGAGCATTTTCCTTGCACATAGCCAATCTCCACACTCCATATGGTCCAGTAAGCCCCTCCAGAAGTGAGTCCTGAGTGTAGAGCTAGGAGAACGCCTGGATGTAGCCCCAAAACATGCATATGTGTATATATTCAACAATCAATAGTATCCATAGCAGAAGGGACACATATGTTAGTGAACAAGTCTAAAAATTCAATAAATTAGATTGTACTAGATGCTATCTCTTACAAATCTGCATTATAAATTTGTTGTTTTCAGAAATCCTGGTAAATGATCAGTCACACTGTAAAAAGGGAAGTTTTGCTGTAATAGGATATTTCATATGAGATTATAAAACATTATAAAACAGGAAGAAAGAGAAGACAGAAAGCAGTCTTGAAAGTTTGGCCTGGAAAGAGTATGAAGTAAAACATGGGTCATTTGAGATTATGGAAAAAAAGAGTTGAGGATGGTTTCTCAATTGACCTACAGAAATCCAGAAAGATCATAAAACACTTCATAATCTAAATTCACAGATTTTGCTAAGAAAATTAGCTTCTGATCAGATGATGCTAAATGCCCTTTAATGCCTAAATATGAAAATTAACCACTGGATAAGGCAAGATTTTATGCTAGGACCCTCTTTGCTTTATGGATTTCAGGTTCCAGTTCTGAGCTGTTGAGGGATAGCAAAAAATATTTAAAAATACAAAGCAAAAAACCATATTGTTGTTTTCTTTATCCTCTCACTGGTAAAGCTGGATAGCTGGAGTTTGCTGCTGTAATTATTTCTGTATGAAGGCAGGGAGTTGTCTTATTACCCCCAGAAGAAAACTAACTGATTCGTCTTTTCAAGTTTGCAATAGATTTTTATCTCTAAAATGGCCTTTTGAAGCTTAAAATTCTTGTTTAAACTTGGAATATCACCTTTGAAATAGTTGGAGCACAAATCTTTCTCTTTCTTATTTGTTTGTTATTGTCAGTTAACTCAGAATAAGTATTCAGTGTTGATTACCACTTTATTGATGGTTTCAGAAAACTCTGTACTGGGCACAAGTACAAGATTTAAAAGCCTGGCATGTCAGACAGAAATCCATTTCTAGCTTTGGTAGTTCATAAAGCATGAGGTTTTAATGCTGTCATTTGTGCAGGGCTCAGAACAGAATTGATTGTAATCTAGCCAGGTTTTCTATCGAGAAGGAAGAAGGTTAAATATCCCCATATTTTATCATTGTTAGTAATGCTGAGAGGTTTTGTGAGGGTGAGGCTAGTCAGAGAAGGATATGTGTATTTTGAGATAAAAATGATACTAAGACATAGAGATAATATCAGTAAATCTGGTTGATGGAAACAGTAAAAGTAAATGTGGGGGGATGTGGTTGAAAGAATAGGCTATGAGTTAAAATCAGTCATAAGGAGAATTATTTGACTGGTGGGAGTGGAATAAATGGTAGGCAGAAGGGAAAAGCATGTTGGATATTGTATGAAGTAATAAAGTCAATGAAATGTATTGGTCATATACTGGGTTAGGGGTTTAACCAGAGGGTTATAATGTTTCTCCTTTGGACCTCAGTTTTCTTTCTATATAAAATAAATGTATTAAAGTAGATATACACCTTTCTGTATACACATTTTTCTGAAAATTCTACAAATTATAAACAGACACACTATTATTTTAATAAGCATACATAAATTTGTACCTATATGCATTTTTGGCTTTGTCTTCCTACAATATTGTAAGTACTCCTTCCCATTTGTTTAAAAAACAAACAAAAAACAATCTTCAAGTTGGGATAGAGCCAGATGAGAGAGTGCACTGTGGATGGCTGTGTTAATACTCAGGACTTCAAAATTCCCCTCCCTCCAGCTGAATAAGTTCCTTTCTTTTCCATTTTCTCATCTGGAAAATCAGGATATGAATCCCAATCTCCACCTCATCATGTTTCAAAGAAGATTAATTAATTCATCATGTACATTATGTGCTCAAGAATTTACTATTTTCAGACATTTTCTAGTAAAATGGTGAAGATTGTTGATCCATTTGTTTTGTACACATGGAGCACTGTTGGATACACATCATAAAATTGAAACTCTAGTTTACATTCTAAACTCAAAGAATTACACCATCCTAACTGATGTTTACATTATGTCCCAATTTAGTATCCTTGGCAAATTTTCTATAAGTATGGCTTTGATTCTCTTTCTCACCCCAAATACTTGTGAGGGAAGAAATCTAAGTGAACCCTCCCTGAACTCTCTCTGTCCTTTAAATCCTCTTACCCACTTCAACTCATATGGAATTGAATGTTGCTTCTTATTTAGAGTCTTGCAGAGTTTTTGGTGCTTTTCAACATGTTTTCACTATACAGCTTTTCAAATAACAATTCCCAGGGGGAGATTAACTCTATTAGGAGGTTCTGCTTGCAGTTTAACCAGAGCCGATCTTTGAACAAAGGGTTGATGGAGCCAGATGACCTAAACCCTAGATCTTTTAAAGAGATCCGTTACCTTTCATTGGTCTTTGATGTTCTTAAATGTTGAAGGCAGACATTAAGTCAGTAATCCTCAAATCTTTCTATGTAAATTTTAAGGTAGCAAACATTTTAGGATTTGCATGACATATGGTCATAAACCATTCAACTCTGCCTTTGTAACAGGAAAGAAATCCTGGAAAATATATAAATTAATGGGGACAACTGTGTCACATTAAAAGTATACGAACACTGAAATTTGAATTTCATTTAATTCTGACATGCCATTGAGTAAAATTTGTCTTTTGAGAGTTCTTTTTACCTCATATAGCAGTGCTTATGGATTACTTTTGACTCTGCTTAGGAATCACTCCTGGTAGTGCTCAGGGAAGTGTATGTGGTGATAGGGATTTGCCACATGAAAGGCATGTGCCTTAACCTTTGTAATATATTTCTAGGCCTGAAATACATTTTTCTTTTGACTTTCTTCTGTCATTTAAATCTAAGTTTTTTACCTCTCTGCATACAGAAGTGACAAAGTGAATTTGACTACATGATGATATGTTCTATATGATAGGTGTGCATGAGCTTGCAAATCTGTACAGTAAAGTTCATTCTTGTTCATCTCCTGTTATCTTACTCATTCGCTAGTATATAATTTCAGTTTTCTGATTTTTCCCTCAAAATTTGCATATCTTTCTCACATGTAATGTCTAGACTGATAAGCTCTATGTTCTAAGTACTTTTAATATAAGAGAAAAATTAGGAATTCTAAAAAATATTTTGTGGTGATGAATTACTTTTCTTTAAAGTACAGAGGAAAAAATGAAAATGATTCACATATTTTCTAGGCCTTTGCACTATAAGCATTAGATAAGAAATATATTATGATATATGGTTGGTGGATACCACGTATACAACAGATGACAAAGGGGTGCTATTTAACAGATTGTTTGGGGGATTATCATTACTATTAAGGAAACAAATCTTCTTTTTATAGAAACAAGGAGCTAGCTATTGATTTGAGGTTTCTTTCCCCATATTTCTCTTGTTCTGCTGTCTTAATTATGGGCAGTCCCGTAATAAAGACTGGTCCATAGTCCTGAATAAGAAGTAATTTACCTCTGATAGTTTTTTACAGCAGCTGATATTCTTTCAGCCTCTCTTTTGTTAGTGCTCAATTTGGGAGCTATGTCAAAAATTGCCATTATGAACTGTTTCTGATAAATTATAGAAAGTTCATTTTTAATTTTTTTGTTTTTTGGTTCAATAACTGTGAGATACACAGTTACAAAGTCAATATTATGAAGCAACGTTTGACAAGAAGTTATTATGTCACTGGCAAGAATTTCTGAATCCATTTTACTTTGTCATATTTAATTACCAGTCTGTTACGTTTTAAAAGCCTATTCATATACTGGAGCTATAAGAGTTTTTAGTCACTCACAAGAATCTGAATGATTGTGACTCTTGTACATGGCTGCAATTTGCAAGTGATATTATCACTTTCTTCAGAAGTAGAAGTTATTTCTTCTCTGGTCTCTAGTTCCATGGAAAGAAAGTCATTGGCCATCAAAATAAACTTTCTGATAAATTATTGTTTCAAAAATAATTTCTTCACTTGTAATAGTATGCATACTTCTCTAACATACCATTGAAGTCTTTAAACTTTTCTTCATTACTAGGCAAAATTCCTCAGCTTTACAATGAAGCATACATATTTTGTAACCAACAAATTAGGATCTATAAGGGAAACTTTTTTCTCTGAAGATGAAACTGATATTTGGAAGTTAATCACTATGAAAAAGCAAAGATTCTAATTCTGATTTCCTTTTCTCCCATTCTTTGGTGTAATTCCTGATTGACCCCTCACTATGGCCACTAGATAGAGTAGTACCTATTTCTTAATGGAGACCTTTTAAGAAGAGGTCTGGTAGTAATATTTTCAATGATTTAGTTGCTAAACTTTTGTTGAGTCTCACCAAATATTCAAGGTACAAAGCCTGTCTCAAATAGGTTAATGGTCATAATTCTGGACATCTTTAAATCTCTTCAGTGGATGAAAGTCACCATAGCCATTCTCCATTTGAACTTCTCAATCATCTGAACTTCTTAGCAACCTGAGATATCTTCATTGTGGTTTTTATATGAGAAAGTTTAGTTTTCCAGTTAACCAACAGGTAATAAGTGTGATAGCTAAAATTTAGACCCAGACCTTTTGGTCCAAAGGTAGCAGTCACTCAACTTTAGCACAGCTGTCCCTCAAGTACATGATTATTAACCTAGAATATAAAGATAAGCCTAGAAAAACAAGAAAGTAGTCCTAAATAAGAAAAATTTAAGAGCTTATTATTATGAAAAAAATCCAATGTCATTGATACCTCAAAGAGGTTTTTATGCTAAAAAAATTCTGAATACTTAAAATAGCTAGTAGTTAACTCATAATTCTCTTATTAGATTAGAGCCAATGACATGATATCCACTGTTCTTTCAGAAACTTATTTTTTAGAAGGAAAATTCGAATAATGACAAAGCCATGATTGGTGACTCTTAATTCACTCTCATCATACAACTACAGAAGATAAAGCACTGTTTTAGACTTATGTTCCCTTGACCTTTTCTTTTGTACCTTCTCAGAAAAGTATGATGCAGAATGCTTTCCACTGGGGAAGGTACAAGAGAAATGCATTTCCCCCCTCTCTGATGTCAGAACCAAAACAAATATTGTCCTTCAAAACATAACTCATTATCCCAGAGGCAAGAGTTTGCTACCTTTTGACATATATTTTTAAATTTTGTTCATCCTTCCTTCCTAAAATATGCCTATAGCTTGGGCATACCTTGGTTTCATTTTGGTATATGAATATGGGTTCTGGACACTGTAGGCCTCTCATAAATTAGATGAGACATTCCTAAGACTCTATGATAATAAGTCATTTTAACTTTTAGGGTTGTTCTTTCTAGCACAATTTGTTTAACAAAAAGTTTTAAAAAGACTTCCAATGTTTAGAATAATAAGTGCCACCCTGCTAAAACTTAAAGAGAGGGAGTTTAGAAATCTAAAGATCTGAACAAGCTGTAAATAAGGAAATAGACCAAGATATATGAAGTGATTTTCCAAGCTTTATATTAAATATAAATAAATGGCAGAAATCAAGGTCTCCTAGCGTTTTTAAAATTTCTTCTCAGCAGAGCCACAGAGCTAGTTACCTTGGGTCATGCAAAAATCATGTGAAACAAACAAAATAAATGTTATTTATTAACACAACAATTAATTCTCAGAGGTACTCAGTCCCTATTAATCTTCTCTGCCTCATAATGGTATGAAAACATCTGCAATGTATATCTTATCTAGTATTATAATTTATATATTTATTATTAATATATTTTTGAATATATAATTTATATATTCATTAGGGAGTAGCATGACTCTTCCAAACATATGCAAAATAGCTGTGATAAGTGTTATTTGCCTCATGCTGACATCAGTTTATTTAACAAATAGTACTTACTTTTTTGTGTATGACACATAAGTAAAAAGAACTCGAATAAGAGTTTATAAAAACTATGTATTTAGCACTCACTATATTTTCGTTGGACTTTAGACGCTTTATCATTCAACCCTTACAACAACCCTACGATATAGGTATCACTAATAATTTGCTAATTGAATAACCAAGACAAGAAAGAATTAGATTGGCTTTGCCAAAATTGTATTAGTGACTGCAGTGTGATTACAGCATGCATTTCTCATCATAACAGAGTGAGATAAGTACTGAACCTGGAGTAAGTATATAGACTTCCAAGCATAAGTGAAAGACATTTTTTCCCTTGAAGGTTTGGAAGGATTCCCAGAGAATTTAGTAGTTGATCTAGATCTGTTGAGATACATAATAGATTTCAAAGAACTTTTTTAAAAAGGAAGACTATTTTAGAGAGAGGCAATAGCAAAACTTAAGAAAAGAGTGTAGAAAAAAACGGGAAGCTTGTTTGGGGAGCATTGTGAATTACAGCAATGGTAGAGAAGGGAAACTCATTAGATGCAGCAAGTCTCTTGACAGGCCATTGATTACCCTCTTGTTTCTGGACCTGCTATGTTGAACTGTGCATCAAAATACAGTCTACCTCTGAACTTTTAGGAAACAGGCTACTATAGAGGAAGACATGCAAAAGCACCAAATGGAACTCAATCTAAATTCATCTGGGGATCATAAAGTAACAAAATAGGAGACTAACACCCAAGAATAGCCAAGATGAGTACCAGGAGGTTTACTCCATGGCTTGGAGGCCAGCCACAAACTCTAGGGGTAAAGGCAGCTCAGATAGAGAAGGGAGCACCAAATAAAGGGAATAAAGGGTATTGGGAAGGGGAAGATCTGTCCAGGATGGAAGATGCATGCTGAAAGTAGACTATAGACTGAACATGATTGCCACTCAATGCCATTTTTGCAAACCACAGCACCCAAAAGGACAAAGAGAACAAAAGGAGTGTCCTGCCACAGAGGCAGTGTGGGATGGGGGGGGGATGGGGGTGGGAGGGATACTGGGATCCGTGGTGGTGGAGAATGGGCACTGGTGGAGGGATGGGTACTCGTTCAGTGTATAACTGAAACCCAAGCACAAAAATTTGTAAGTCTACAAATGTACCTCATGGTGTTTCGCTAATAAAAATTTAAAAAAGAAAAAATCTTGAACACTAAAAATCAAAAGTTGTATAGATTCTCCAGATGTACCCATTGATAAATAGGTCATTTTGTAAACATTTACCTTAGAAACAGACAGACCTGCATTCAATCCTTAGCTCCAAGACTTAGTATACTATTAGTAGTACCAGTGGTCAAGTCATAACTTCTTTGTGAGTGTAGTATTAGCTCACAGAATTAGTGTAAAAGCTAAGTGATGAACAACGTAGCTCCTAGTGCTCAGTAAATTTTGGTTCATTTCAAAGATTTTTGGCATACAGAACGAAAGATGTTGAGCTATCACTATTTGAAAAAGATATACTTCAAGTACACAGAAAGGAAGAATGAAATATAGTATTCATAGTAATATTCTGGGTAAATAAAGCTTTAGACTTTTGTAAGGTTTTCAATCATTTATTTTCAGTTGAGCATAATTAGTGGTCAGTGTCATTAACATTTGTATAAGACTATATAGCAAATTTAAAATTCTTTCCCCTTCAAAAGCATTTTTCAGACACCCAGAAAGCATTGTCCATTGCCACTTCTGTGTCCCGAGCTTTTTAGTTGAGGATGTCAAAGCTTTGTTTATTATTTTCCCCAATAAGACTTGTGTAACTTCCTCAGTAAATTCATATCTTTACCCACAGACCAGGAAAAATGCTAACAATGGTTATAAATTATCTTCCATAACTTTTTCAGCTATTCATTCCCCTTGTCAGCTAGAAGCATGTCTAAAGCTGAGACCAGATTCAATGGAAACTTGAGCCAGCACCTGTGTAAATACATTTTAAGGCTTATTTTCCTGAAACCGGATGACTACTTTTTAAAAATCCGCTATATTGTCTTTTATCTAAATTGCTGTTTCTTTTATACTTTGAAGCACTTGGAATATGATTTTTAATGTTGTTTTGTTTCGTTGTTTGGGGGGTTTTTGAAGTATGTTTCAAAAAGAGGGAATAATTTTGTAAGGACGGTAACACTACTGTGTTTAAAATGAAACTTTGGACAGAAACTAGCCCAAATCCAAAAGAACAAAAGCAACCAGTGTCGGCGCGGATATGGTGAGAAAGGGAGCCTCTTTCACTGTTAGGGAGAATGCTGACTGGTTCAGTCCTTTTGGAAAACAGAATGGATGATTCTCAAAATTTTAGAAATTGAGCTCCCATTTGACCCAGAAATACCACTTCTGGGAATATATCCTGGAGAGACAAAAAAGTACAGTCGAAATGACATATGCACTTCTATGTTCATTGCTGCACAGTTCACAATAGCCAATACTTGGAAAAAACCCAAGTTCCCGAGAACAGATGACTGGTTAAAGAAACTTTGGTACATCTACACAGTGGAATACTATGCAGCTGTTAGAAAAGATGAAGTCATGACATTTACATATAAGTGGTTCTACATGGACAGTATCATGCTAAGTGAAATGAGCCAGAAAGAGAGGGACAGACATAGAAAGACTGCAGTCATCTGGGGAATATAAAGTAACAGAATGGGAGATGAACACCCAAGAATAGTTGAGATAAGTACCAGGAGATCTGCTCCACAGCTTGAAAGCTGGCAGCACATGGTGGGGGAAAAGGCTGCTCAGATAAAGAAGGGAACACCAAGTAAAGGATGTTTGGAGGATTCGCTCGGGATGCAAGATGCATGCTGAAAGTTGACTATAGACTGAACATGATGGCCACTCAATACTTCTATTGCAAACCACAACACCCTAAAGGAAGGAGAGAGAAAAAGGGAATTCCCTGCCACAGAGGCGAGGCGGGGTGGGGGGATCGGGTGGGGAGTTGGGGCAGCTACTGTGTTCATTGGTGGTGGAGAATGGGCACTGATGGAGGGATGGGTACTCGATCACTGTATAACTGAAACCCAGGCATGAAATGTTGTTTGTCTACAACTGTACCTCATGGTGTTTCATTAATAAAATAAATAAATAAATAAAATGAAACTTTGTTCGTATACTGGAATGTGTTTCTCTTTTATATGGATTAACTGTATATGGCTCAATGTACATTTACTCTTCATTTTAATCCTTTTAAATATATGCCAATCAAAACCAGAATGTGACAATACATATGACTATCTCTACCTCCTAAAAATCCTTCATATCCTATCTAGGTTGTTAAAACCCTAGAAAAACTACAAAGGCCCATTGATAGGTGGGTATCTATTCCTTGTGGCCCCATGGCTCTGGTCAACTTCAGAAACTAGACAGGTTAGTTTCGTCATACTTATTGCTACTGTTTCAAGACCTACTTCTTCCTCTCCTGCAGAACCTGTGATCTCCTCTATGTAGACGCCATAGCTCTTCAGAAACTCTTCTGTAGCCTGTACACAAATATAAGGATAAGGATAAGGATGAGGATTTTCTTTTTCTCGTATAGTTTATGAGAACTAGCTAAAAGTTTGGATTCCATGTGATCAGACAGATTTATAGACAAAAGAAGGTGGGATATAGACATGGATTTCTCTCCTACCAAGAGTATTAAGAGTAGTATAAAACTTTAGTTTTGTTTGGGTGGGGAGGAGGATTGGGCCATACCCATCCAGCAGTGCTCGGGTTTTGCTTCTAATTCTGTACTTATGGATGACTTATTGTGGGAATAAACCACACACTAATGATAATGATGATTAGCACTCAAATAAGAAATAAATCCTGCACTGAGTAATAGCTAGGGCCCTAAAATACAGTACAGATTTAATTTTTTTTTACTAATTCCTTAGTTTCCCTTTTCTCTAATTCACAGTTTTCATATGGCAATGCAGCATATATTTATATATGCATATATATGAAAATTGATCATGTATACTACAATTCTACTAAAATCATTGATTATATTTAGTAATATTTGCATAGTCTAGTAATTCTATGTACATTATCATGTCATGTGTAAACAGTGATTTACTTTTCTTTTTCAATCTGGATTCTTTGGTTTCTTCTTCCTTAATTGCTCTGGCTAAGACATCTAAAATTAGATTGAAATGTGGTGAGAGTAGACATCCTTGTCTTGTTCAGACCCTTAAGAAAAACCCATTGAGTATTATATTGGCTTTGATTTAACATAAATGCCCATTATATGATGGTATATTTCTGATATTCCAGTTTACTGAGAATTTTGATGTCGAATCTTATAAAATAGTTTGCCAGCATCTATTAATAAGGTCAGGTGATTATAAGTTTTCTTTTAGTTAATGTTATGTTTAATAGAAAATGCTTTACTTTTGTGTGTTGAATGAATATCCATCACCTTATTCATGATGAACTAGTGTCTGATATTTTGTTGCATTTTGTCAATTTTAAAAAATAATTTACATTTATGTCTAAAATATTAGTATGTCATATAAATTTGTGTTCTTTTCTTGTTTAGTAATGATAGAGATTATTTATTTCAAAATATTGGATGTTTTGGAATATTATGTTCTTATACTTGAGCAGAATCAGTATTAGTTCTTTCTTGAAAATTTCATAGAATTAAATTATGAGAGCTGTTTAGTTCTGAATTTTGTTCTTGGAGATATTTTGATTACAGTTTCTATTTAAACTCTTTGATTGGTTTGCTGAAGATATTATTCATGGTTCAGTCTTTTAGGGTTATATGATTCCAAAGTTACTCAAGAGTCAAATTTTTGGCTTAAAACAGCACTCACAAGATACTATATACATTTCTATATTTTCTATTGTAATTTGGTTATATGACTTTTTATTATTTTCATTACTGGATTTTTAATTGAATCGCCATTAGACACAGTTACAAAGCTTTCATGATTTAGTTTCAGTCATACAATTTTTTTTCTAATTTGATTGAATCACCATGAGAAAGTTACAAGCTTTCATGTTTGGGTTACAATCACACAATGATCAAACACCCATCTCTCCACCAGTGCACAGTCCCTATCACCAATCTCCCCAGTATACCCCCCTACCTCACCCTCCCCTGCCTCCATGGCAGATAATATTCCCCATAATCTCTCTCTACTTTTGGGCATTATGGTTTGCAATACAGACACTGAGAGGTCATCATGTTTGGTCTATTATCTACTTTTGGCACACATCTCCCATCCCGACTGATCCTTCCAGCCATCATTTTCTTAGTGATCCCTTCTCTATTCCATCTGCCTTCTCCCCTCCACTCATGAGGCAGGCTTCTATCTATGGGGCAATCCTCTTGGCCCTTGTATCTACTGTCCTTGGGTGTCAGCCTCATGTTATACAATTTTTGAATACTCATCTCCCTACCAGTGTATATTTTCCACCACCAATGTTCCCATCCCTACCATAATTCAACCCCATAACAACTCCCACATTTATGGCAGGCACTTTCCTTATTACTCTCTCTCTACTTTTTGGAATTATGGTTTGCAATACAGATACTGAGAGGCCATAATGTTTGTTATTTGTCTACTTTCAGCACACATCTCCCATCCCGAATGATCCCTTCTCTGTTTCAGCTGCATTCTCCCCCAGTTCATGAGACAGGCTTCCAACTATTGGGCAACATTCCTGGCCCTTGTCTCTGTTATCCTTGGATGTCAGTCTCATATTATCTTATTTTATATAAAAAATGAGTAAAGTCCTTCTATGTCTGTCCCTCTCTTTCTGACTCATTTCACTTAGCACGATACTCTCCATGTCCATCCACCTATAAGCAAATTTCATGACTTTATTTTTCCTAACAGCTGCATAGTATTCCAGTGAGCATATGTACCATAGTTTGTTTATCCAGTCGTCTGTTCTTGGGCACTTGAGTGGTTTCCATTATCTTGCTATTGTAAACAGTGCTGCAATGAACTTACAAGTGCAGATTTTTTTTTTTGCATCCCTGGGATATATTCCCAAAGTGGTATTGCTAGGTCGTATGGAAGTTCAATTTCTAGTTTTTGAGGAATGTCCATATTGTTTTCCAAAAAGGCTGGACCATTTGGCATTCCCACCAACAATGAATGAGACTCACTTTCTCTGTACATTCATGCCAGGACTGATTTTTCTTGTTGTTTTTGATGTGTACCAATCTCTGTGGTGAAAGATTGTTATTCATTGTTGTTCATTGTTGTTTTTATTATCTTTTCCCTGATGATTAGCGGTATAGAACATTTTCCATGTGCCTTTTGATCATTTGTATTTTTTTGAGACCGTTTCTATTTATTTCTTCTCCCTATTTTTGATAGGGATGAAGTTGTATTGTTTTGTTTTGTTTTTTCTTTTTCTTCTAGGGTCACACCCGGTGATGCACAGGGGTTATTCCTGGCTCATGCACTCAGGAATTACTCCTGGCAGGGACCATATTGGATGCTGGGAATCGAACCCAGGTCAGCTGCGTGCAAGGCAAATGCCCTACCCGCTGTGATATCACTCCAGCCCCGGGGATGGAGTTTTTTTTTCTTGTAAAGTTCTACCACTGTCTTATGGGTATTGGGTAAATTATCTTTCCCACTCTGTGAACTGTCTCTGTATTTTGGTCACCATTTCTTTTGAGTTGCAGAAGCTTCTTAGTTTTATTTAGCCCTATTTTGTTTACCTTTATTTCCAATTGCCTAGTCAGTAGTAGTTCATCCTTAAATATGTCTTTAACTTCAGTGTCATGGAATGTTTTACCTATATTTACCTCCTCATACCTATGGATTCATGTCTGCTATTGATGTCTGTAATACGTTTTGATCTGACCTTTGTCCCTGTCATTAGAGAGAGACTGAGTTCATTTTTTTTCATGTTGCTGTTTTTCCCAGCATTTTCCCACCACTATTTGTTGAGGAGGTTTTTCTTGCTCCACTGCACATTTCTTGCGCCTTTATCAAAGATTGAGTGATCGCATATTTGAGGGTCTGTGTCAGGGTATCAAACTCTATTTCACTGGTCTACAGGTCTGTCTTTATTCTAACTCCAAAATGTTTTAATTGCTACTTCTTTGTAGTATAGTTTGAAGTTGGGGAAAGTTATACCTCCCATCATCTTTTTCCCATGGATTGATTTAGGTATTTGTGGGGGCTTATTGTTCCGTATGAATTTCAGGTGTGTTTTGTCTATTTCTTTGAAAACTGTCATGGGTTACTTTGTAGGTACCACATTGAATTTCTATAATGCTTTGGTAGAGTATTGCCATTTTGACAACATTAATCCTCCTGATCCACGAGCAGATTTGTCTACATTTCCTCATATCCTCTTTTATTTCTTAAAGTCGTGTTTTTTAGTTTTCTTTGAATAGGTTCTTCACATCCTTAGTTAAGCTGATTCTGCAGTACTTGAATTTATGAGGCACTATTGTTAACAGGGTCGCTTTATTGTACTATTTCTTCTCTTATATTATTTGTATATAGGAAAGCCATAGACTTTTGAGAATTGATTTTGTAACCTACCACTTTATTACACAAACCTATTGTTTCTAGGAGCTTTTCTGTAAGAGTCATTAAGATTTTCTAAATATAGCACCATGCATTCTTCAAATAGTGATAGCTCGACCTCTTTCTTTCCTATCTTGATGCCCTTTGTGTTGCCTAACTTCCAGTACTATATTGAATATAAATGTGCAAGTACTTGCATATTATAGTGAATAGAAATGGTGAGAATGGGAAACTTTGCTTGTCCCAGATCTTAGAGGGAAGGATCTTAGTTTTCCCCATTGAGAACAATGCTTGCTGTGGGCTTGTGGTAGATGGCTTTGACTATACTGAGGAAAGCTCCTTCAACTCCCATTTTGTGTAGACTATTTATCATGAACACGTGCTTAATCTTTTCAAATGCTTTATCTACATCATTTGATATAATTATATGGTTTCTATATTTGCTTTTATTGATATGTTTTATTATTTTGATTGACATGAGAGTGTTAAACCATCCTTTTATATCCTGGATGAATCCTACTTGGTCTTGGTATATGATCTTTTTGTTGAGACTTAGGGTTCTGTTTGCTAGTATTTTGTTGAGGATCTTTGCATATGTGTTCATCAGGGATATTGATCTGTAATTCTCCTTCTTTGTAGTCTCTTTGTATGCTTTTGGTATTAGGGTGATATTTGCCTCATAGAAACTGTTTGGAGTGTTTCTGTTTCTTCAATTTCCTGGAAAGGCTTGGAGGATCTTCAGAGTAGGTTCTCTTTATAGGTTTGAAGAATTCATTAGTGAATCCATATGGATCAGGGCTTTTCTTTTGAGGGAGACTTTTGATTGCTGTTTTGTTTTTCTTGTTAGTGATAGCTCTGGTCAAGTATTCATTGTCTTCTTGGTTCAGCCTTGGGAGATCATAGCAATCCAGGAAGTTACCCACTTCGTCAAGGTTCTCTTATTTTGTGGCATAAAGATTCTCAAAGTAATCTTTGACCATCCTTTGAGTTTCTCTAGTTATTAGTACTGCCTGTTTTGCATAAAGTAGATATTTGATAGCTATCTATTGGATTAATTTATTTTATAATTTTTACAGACCTCAAGTTTGTTTATAGCATATGAATCACTATCTACTGTATATTATGGCACTTAGTATGTGCTTAATATTTTTTTTATTTGTGACTCATTGCATGTTATGCCCCAGTTCCAGACATTTTTTTTATCCAGTGTTTTCAGGATAAAGAAATTTTCTCTGTAAATGAATATTCCCAAGTGACTGATACTCAGAATATTTTGCTTTCAATATCATTATGTATTTTCTAATGAGATAATAAAACTATTAACATCTTTCAGAGCACAGATAGTGACTATAATTTAGCTTTTTATTTTAGAAACTGGAAAAAGAATAGGGTCTACATACTCAGTTGTTTCAATGGCTCCATCTCTAAACTGTGTGAGTTTGGGTATTTCTGTATTTCTGTAAACAATTCTAACAGTTCATCATTTGTAAAATAACAGCTGTTCTGAGTAGCTGAGATTTTTGAGAGGTTCAGAAAATGAAGTTTGGAACACTGCTCCCAATTTGTAAATCTATCAAAAAATGAAAGATGAGGGTGACATTAATATAAGTTATTGAAGTAATATGAAATGATAACTACCATTGGATATTTAGAGAACAGAGAATGGACATGCACACTGTGAAAATGGCTCAGTCTGAATCATACTGTCATGAGTTGAAAATAATTTTATATTAATAATGTTTGAGAATGCACTTCTTTCTACTTAAATTTTGCAAATTTTCATTTTTCTGGATTAATTATTATTGGTACCTTGCATGTTTGGTGTCAAGGATAATTTTTATCTTACAGAAAATTCTCTGGGTCCCCTGATGTTGAAAATGCACACCATTAAGTGTAGATGTTAGAAAATCTTGGAACAGTGAAAAAGGAACAGGTGACATTAAACATTTTTTAACTGTTGATCCTCAAATTATCTAGGATGTTTTTTCTCTATTTTCTTCTTGTTTATAATTAAGTAAAACCTAGGATCTTGAGTTTACCTGACATTAAAACCAAACATGAAAAGAACTAATTTATTCACTTTTATTGGGTTCTGCATTGGAGAAGAATTTCAGGACTAATAAGAACATTATTTTTGTCCATAATTATGCTGATTTCAGTTTTTTGTTAGATTTTGAGAAACTTGAGTTTATAGAAGGAAATTGTATTATCTTTGTAAAAAATGTTTCTTTTCTAATGTAATGACCATGAGATACTGAGATAAGGAGTTACAAATCTATTCGTGGTTGGATTTCAATGTTCTAACACCCATCGGTCTCTTCACATTTCTCACCACCTTTCTCAATGGATGCAGTCTATCCACTGTAATATCTGATGATTGGAAATAAAGGCCAGAGTTTCTTCAATTAAGTATTCAACGTGCCAACTGTTCATTTTACTGCCTCACTAGCTGCCACGTCACTTACTTGGTCATATTTATTGGTATATTCTGACAACTCATCTTTCAGGTAGTAATCAGTAAAATAGATGTCAAAGAGGAGTTGGAGGGGACAAGAAATTGAAATTGATCAGCTGTCCAAAGGACACTGTAAAAAGAAAACTTTGCAGAAAAAATGAAAAATATGGATGGAGACGGTGTATTTGGTCAAGATTATTTTATGATTTCTATTTCATATTCTGTTTTATCGCGTTTCTTTTTCAACATCCATGTATTTTAAAATATATCATTACTTCCTCCTGAAATACTCTACCTGCTCTTTGTTACATAGGTAAAAATCTTTTCCTTTCAATATTATGACTATCAATTGATGCTAACTCTTCTTTAATTTCAAAACTTTAATATTAATAATTTGTAAGTATTTCTCTGGGCTGGAGCGATAGCACAACGGTAGGGCGTTTGCCTTGCACGCAGCCAACATGGCTGACCCAAGTTCGATTCCTCCGCCCCTCTCGGAGAGCCCGGCAAGCTACCAAGAGTATCTCGCCACGCGGCAGAGCCTGGTAAGCTCCCCGTGACGTATTTGATATGCCAGACACAGTAACAACAAAGTCTCCAATGGAGACGTTACTGGGCCCGCTCGAGCAAATCGACGAACAATGGGAGGGCCCTTACCTTACCTTACCTTACCTTACCTTACCTTACCTTATTTCTCTTACTATATAGCATACTGACTATTATAATTATCTTATTTTGTCTTTCAGTGCCATGGCATAAAAATTTCAACTGTTCCTACAAATATTTATCCCCTGAATCTTACTTTTCAAAACTCACTCATTTACTCTTTTTGTTTCACTCATTTACTCTTATTTCCCTTTTTAAATATTTTTAAAATGCCTCATTGTATACAATGTTTTGTTTAAATTTCAAAGATATAGGGATGATTCTCTATTTTATTTTATTTTTTAGTATTGTAAAAGTTCATAATGTGTATGTTTATTTTTTATTTTTTATTTTTTAAAAATTGTATTGAATCACTGTGAGATAGTTACAAGCTTTCATGTTTGAGTTACAATCACATAATGAACAAACGCCCATCCCTCCATCAGTGCACATTTCCCACCACCGATATCCCTGGTATACCTCCTCTTTACAATCCTCCCCCTGCCTCCATGGCAGATAATATTTCCCATAGTCTCTCTCTACTTTTGGGATTTATGGTTTACAATGCAGATACTGAGAGATTATCATATTTGGTCCATTATCTACTTTCAGCACACATCTCCCATCCCGACCGGTTCCTCAAGCCATCATTTTCTTAATGATCTCTTCTCTATTCCAGCTGTCTTCTCCCCTTTGCCCATGAGGCAGACTTCCAGCTATTGAAACACAGGTTCAAAGTAAAAGACTGGAAAACAATCCTAAGGAATCTATAGGCAAACAACTCGTATAAAAAATCTAGCGTAGCCATTCTAGTATCAGACCACATGGATTTCAGACTGAAGAAGGTCACAAGAGACAGTGAAGGTCATTTCTTATTGATCAAGGGATCCGTACAACAGGAAGAACTTACAATACTAAATGTATATGCACCTAATGAGGGACCAGCAAAGTAATTACAACAGTTACTCATAGAATCGAAGAAAGACATAGATAGCAACACAATACTAGTGGGAGACTTGAACACCTCTTTATCACCTCTTAATAGATCAACCAGACTCAATCTTAGCAAGGACATACTTCATCTGAGGGAAGAAATGGAAGAAAGGGGTTTAGTAAATATATATAGGACACTTCATCCTCAAAAGGCTGAATACACACTCTTCTCAAGTGTGCATGGAAAATTCTCCAAGATAGACCATATGCTGAGCCACAAAACATGCCTCCATAAAATTAAGAAGATAGAGACTCTATCAACAATCTCAGACCACGATGCGCTGAAATTATAAGAAAATCACGCACACAAACAGAAAACTAAATCAAAAACCTGAAAATTAAACAGCTCACTATTGACAATGAGTGGCTTAGAAAAGAAATCAAAGAGGAAATCAAAAGATTCCTGGAAACGAACGAAAACGAGGGCACGAGTTACCAAAATGTATAGGACACAGCAAAAGCTGTGTTAAGAGGAAAGTTTATAGCTCTACAAGCATTCCTTAGGAAAGAGAAGCGAGCCCACATAAGTAACCTATTCTGTTTTATAAAGACCTATATTGAGTTCCAAACAAGCCATGTAATTTACAGATTTCAGCTAGCAATAGTATGTAAAACCTGAAATTGAATACAGTTTATGGAAGTATACTAACCCATTATTTCCCCAATACTCTACACTTTGACTCCTTGCCTATAGTTTCCACTAATTACTATATTACTATTAAGCATAAAATCTTGTAACACCTATGTGGGACTTTCCAAGTATCAAAAATGATTTTGGTTGTTTTTTTTTTTTTGCATGCAGTTGGGCCACATACAGCAATTCTAAGGGGTTACTCCTTGCTCTACATTCAGGAATTACTCCTGGCAGTGCTCAGGAGAACTTATGAGATGGCAGTATTGAACCCGGTCGCCTGCAAGCAATGCTAGTGTCCTACCTGCTGTACTATTACTCTGGCCCTGGTTTTTGGCTTCTCAATATGCTGTATCCACCATAGTGTCACTCTAAGGGGGAAGTCCTCAAAACACTCCTTTGGAAAGAATGGAGATGTGGCCTGAAATAATTAGGATTCAGGCTCACATCTACCCTCCTTTAATATGGAGTTTTTCCATCATTGATGGAGATGGGAGTGAGATCAGAGGTAATGTTGAGCCCAGGAAAGTAGCAGTTAGAGGTATATGGAAAAATAACGTCCCCACTTTTTCTTGAAGTTATCAAATAGTTCAGTGGATTCCTAATAAGGACCAGACTTAAGTCTGTGTTTAAGTCTATGTGTGTATTTTTCTTTTATTTTTCTTATTTTCTTCTATTCTTTATTTTATCCTCCTCAACTCCCCACACCCTTATTCCCATATTATTAATTTTAAGAAACAATTCAGTGTTTTTGATAAATTATACTCCATAACCATGTTGAATTCATAGCTTTGATTTTTTTCTGTGAGTTGCAGATTAAATTTCAGTTTTCAAATTTTATCTCAATGAACTTTTAAAAGGACTATATAGCATGGGAATTCTAATAACTAATTTTCTTCTTATCTATGAAGTGAAACACTTCACATGTAACATGAAGCATCTAGGCACCATGTTCTGCAGTAGAGATAAAGAAGCCCAGAGAGGGGAAATGATTAGTTTCAGGATCACAGAGAAATTTGCCACAGAGCTATAACTACTTTGTGTAAATAGAGTAGGGAATACATGCACATGATACAAAATTTTAAAATAATAAAATCTGAAGTGTGAAAAATAACCTTTTGTCCTTCAGACTTGAAGTTCTGTCTGTCAGAGACCACCACTAAATTTTAGTTTCTGTATGCCCTTGTAGATACATTATATGAATCTATAAACATATAGAAAATGTATATTTTCCTCACAAACTTATTTATTATTTTGGAGAGTGTTTATTCAACTTTAAAGTTTATATAGGAGGTTATTTACATTGTTTGTACATAATTCATTTTAAGTGTAAGTATTATTCTTATTGATCATTTATATTTTATCTATTGATGGTCCTTTACCTTATTTACAGTCTTCTGCTATTAATGCCACATTATTATAATACATGTCACATATTTTATAAATTTTAAAATATTTTGCCAAAAATGTAATCCACACAAATTGTAAGGTTGTAGCTCTGCATTTATTATTTGAAAAAAAGTGAAATTATAAATGAAGATACTATTTGGTGTACCAGTAAAATAACTTTCAACTGATTTGTGGTGAAGGGCAGCAAGGAACTTTGGTATCTATATCACAATGTAATCACACTGAACATGAAACTGGAAAGAAATGCTCAGAATTTGCTTAATGAATTACTTCAACCCAACTCATTAGCTGACTCAGATCTCTAAGAAGATTCTCAGTCTATGATGATTAACTATTATTTATTTCCTTAGTATGTTTCTCTGTATTTATATGAGTGAGATCATTTGGTATGTGGGTGTATATCACTCTATCACTATCATCTCATTGTTCACTGATGTATTCGAGCAGGCGCCAGTAGTGTTTATATATATGCATATATCCCTTTTTTTTGCTTTTTGGGTCACACCCAGCAATGCACAGGTGTTACTCCTGGCTCTGCACTCAGGAATTACTCCTGGTGGTGCTCAGGGGACCATATGGGATCGAACCCGGGTTGACCATGTGCAAGGCAAATGCCCTACCTGCTGTGCTATTGTTCCAGTCCCCCCAGTTTCTTTTATCAACCATCTGTTACTTGGCAATTAAGTTTCAAAAAAAGGCTGAACATCTGATAAGCGTACTCTTTTCCATTTTTAAACACACTTCTGACAACATGGTTTGATGTCAGGATAAGCATAACTGAATCAGACACTTAACTCATATTAAATGATGAACATGGAAAATGTTGTTTCAAAAATTTTTAAAATAGGCCATTCTCACTGTTTTGAGGTTATAGCTTATTGGTTTTATTTGAATTTCCCTGATACCAAGTGATAAAGAACATGACAAACAGAACAATAAGACCATAAAGAAAAATATAGGTAGTGGTGTAATAATAGGGGTAAATAGGGTGTAGAATTGAAGTAGTTTTAATCAATAGGCTAGATATCCAAAAAGAAAGAGAAAAATGTGACAGAATTAGAAAACTGCAATCAGAGGTCATTGAACTGAAGAACATGGTGGGTGAACTGAAAATTCACTAAAACACATAAGCAGCAAAGTGACAGTAGCCTAGGAATGACATAGTGTGCTTTAAAAACAAGACGCATAAAATTAACAATAAAAACAAAATACATAAAATAATAAAATACAGTATATATCAGATAATTGTGATATAAGTATAATAGGAACAATAGCTAAGCTCTAAGTTCCAGGATTCTCAGGAGATAGTAAAATTAAAGAACTATTGGACAAACAACTTATAGCTGAGAACTCTCTGAGGAGTGACTCATACTCAGGCCCAAGAAGCTCAGAGTTTGAAACAAAATAAATTCAATGAAGGACTTCAAGGCAATATATTGGTTTTAAAGTGATAAAAGCCAGAGAGAATTCTGAGAATGGCAAGATCAAAGAAGAAACTAAAGTATAAAGGAATCCTAATAAGACTCATAACAGGCAATTAACTACAACTCTATAACATGACAATAACATGACTTAATGAAAATGTTGAATGAAATAAATATCCCAACAGTGATAGTCTATCTTGCTAAATTATCATTCATTAATGTTTAAGGGGAGACACAAAACTCTACAAATAACTAAAGAGTTCCATGACAGTTACACCAACTTTGCAAAAAGCAGTGTCCTTTAAAAGGCAAATAAATAATTAAATATGCCAGTGAGCAGTGAACACACACACTCACACACACGCGTGCCTGCGCACACACACGCACGCAGCACGCACGGCAAAAAGTCCAGCTTTGGAGTACTAAGATAGTCAATTTTTTTAAGTGGGAATAGGGACAGTGAGGTTTTGTACAATGCACCTGAGGTTCACTCATTAAGAGTCAATGCAGTATCAGAACTTCAGGGGGAAACTGCATTAATACCATGGAAAACATCTTTAGAGGGAATGTTCGAGAAGCTGCAGTTGGAACCTGGTCATTACATAGAATGCAGATATCTCAGCACAAGTGTAGAAAATAAAATATGGCTAAAGACATAAAGACAGACAGACTTCACACAAGAACTCACAATCCATACAAAATTATGCCAGTAAGTTCTTCCATTTCAATAATCAGTGGCTTACATTCATTAATCAAAGGACATGGGGTATTAAGTCAAAAATAAACTCAACCATCTACTGATTCTCTTGCTTATAAAAGATTCAGATGAATGGTCATGATAAGCACATGCTCAAAGTAAAAGTCTAAATAATTTAAATAATTTAAATTATGAATCAGAAGATCATCAGGAAGTCAAATATTTACAGAGAAGCTCATTTGACCGTCCAAAGTAATCAGAATTTATTTCTATTATAACAAAATAGTTAAGAAGCACTTATTATGTAATCTGACCATCTAATTATTGACTTACCTCCTCCAACATTTCCAGAAATTCCATGACATTTTTTTGAGATTTTGATCTAGGTTGTTGGCATAAATTTTCTATTGCAGGTTATTAGTATCCAAGACCTAGGATTAATATTTATATAATCTAAGGAGATGGAGGAAATAGGAGGTTTATGTCTCCTGTATTGCTTATCGGTCACCTAAATTATGTCATAGAAATATATGATCATCTAGGATTAATTTAGAATAAGACCAATCTCAGTTTTAAACTTCTCAGTTGAAAAGCTATATACTTATTAGATAAAGAAAAAGGATTTTAGAATGCTCTTGCAAATATACTGATGTGATCTTTGTTTTGGGCTTTTTATTTTTGAATTTTATTTTAATTTTATATATTTGTTCACAATAATTTATTACATTTAATATTTCAACACCAATCCCATCACCATTATAGCTTCCAAACAACATATTTCAAATGTTTCCATTCTGACACCCAAACCCTGCCCTCAAATCAGGACCTAAATAATTTATTTTGTATTGCTTGTTACGAACAATCTGCTAAAAATGATCCAGAATTTTCTTTAGAGGAAAGTGTGAGAATTGTTATATTTCACCCTGGAGCCATTATGCCCTTCAATAATAGATTACTAACATGTTGTTAATGGTTGAGCCTCGTGTGTATGCATATATATACATATATACATATGTATGTGTGTATACATATATATAATTTTTTTCTCCCTGAAATGGGTTGCTTTCTACTTTACCCCTCATCAAATGTGGTGTGCTACTCTTGGTACATCAGTGGTGTAGAGTAGGAGATGACACGTTGCCACAAATGCATTCACATGCTCCAGGAATTCTAAAATTTTAAATAGGGTGATACACCAGAGGTTAATTTTGTTGTTGTTGTTAATTGGTTGGAGACTTTGGGATCCAGAAGCTTCTCTGCAGCTTTTTGCTCTTGTGTTACTCTCTTCTGGGAGATTTATTAGTGAGTGGATCATGGCCATTAATGAGCTTATATGACACCAGAGGCAGTTGTTGGGCGTGACTGCCAAACTACCGTAAGCAAAGGGAGATGGTGGGAGGTCGCCTATTCCTGACTCCATGCGAGTCTGGAGATTTCAGTCACAAGTACCACATACCTAAGTTTTTCAGCAGATTCCCTCATAGATGAAGCTTGTCAGAATGGAGATCAGCCGAGAGCATGGTGGCAATTGTGCTCTGGAAATTTTTGGCTACTGGGTCTCTGTTGGGGTTGGGAGGAGAATTCACTCGCCCTCACTCTGGGTTACTCCGGATGAGATAAACTGGCATGGTGTGCAGAGGCATCTCTGCAGCATATAGCTCGTTAATGTCATCTTTCGATGCAGTGGACAGATTATATTCTGACTTTTCAATCAACTTCCTGTGACTTGCGATATCATTTCAATATTTAATGTTCTTTTTCTTAACTGATAAATCACGTATCATGGTGGCACATTAAATACAAGGTTTTTAAGATATGTTATAACTCAAAGATCATATATTCCTAATTATTCTCAATGGTCAGAGATAAAACACATATTATGTTTTCTGAATGAGACCCTTATGATAGAATTGAAACTAATTATGAAATTAGTTTCATGGAGCTACAGAAAGGATTAAAATTTTGTATGGAGTGACAAAATTGTGTTTAAAATTCTTGCACTCTGAGATTCAGTTTATTTTTACTTTGTTTTAGAAAAAGATAATGGTGTAATGTCAAACAGGTCAGTGTCATCCTAGTGAGCCTTGTTTACATCAACTATATATTGGGCTATATAACTATCTCTCAAGTTGGCTTTTATCTGATCTTTATCGTAAACTAACCAAATGGGTTAATATTACTAAATGACTTACTCCAGTTCATTTTTTAATATATTCAATTAATAGATATTTAATATTTATATTATAGTTTTTAATTCATTATTCTTAGTAAGTATCCTAACAACTGTAGTCCTGTTGCAGAAATATAAAACATAGGAAATAAACAATAACAGCACAGTAATTTTACAGTGACTCTCTTATCATTTGAGGAGTGTGATAATTCAGGCCAAATAAGTAGATTCTCATTGTATTTTATTTTGATAAAGTTTACAACGATTTATTGCATTCAATGTTACCACACCAATACCAACACTGTTATACCTTTTCACCATTATTTTGAATTTTCCCAACTACCAGCCAACTCTGCTCCAATAGCAGGTCTTAAATAATTTATCTAATATTGCTTGTTATGAATAATTTGCTAAAATAATCAAAAATATTTCTTTAGAAAATTCCTTAGAAAGTGTGGGAAGATTGTTGTATCTCACCCTGGAACCATTAAGCCCTTGTATAAGAGATTATTAACATGTTACAGGTTGAGTCTTGTGTGCTAATACTTTATTAATCAATATTGGTTTCCTTCTACTTTACATCCCATCCAATGTGGTGTGCTACTGTTGGTACATCACTGGTGTAGAATATGAGATGTTCATGGACACATACTCCATGAATAATAAAACTTTAAATAGGGTGATAGAGCTAGAGTTCAAGTTAAAACTGGATGGTGATTTGGGGGTCCAGTGGCATCTCTGCAGCTTGGTGATCCCTTTGAGATTTATTTATGATTCTCTGGATCATGTCCATTAATGAGCTTATATATTGTGAATATATTTAAAAGATATTTACCAAACCCTATCTCTTTCACTAATCAATGGTCTGCATAAAATCTCTTTGAGAAGATCCTTCCATTTGCATTTTTGGTAATTTAAATCACTACTATCACTATTAACTGATTTAAAACTTTATGTTAATTTTGTTTTAAAAGAAACATGTGTCATATGTATCTGTACCTTCATTATGCTATGTGTTTTATGTTATCACACATTCATATATATAAAAAAGATTATAAAACCAATTTGTGCTTTTATTTTAATGCCTTTGCAAGCACAAATACATAAATGCACATATGTGTATAAGCATGTTATTTGTACATATGCTGAGTATTTCTTGTAATAAGTCCTCTATAGCACTAGAGTTTCTTAGTAGCTTTTAAAAATAGAGATCAAATAACTCCAAATATAAGAAACAATGAATAATCAATTACTATATTAAAAGCATAGAGGATTAAGAGACCATTATTTTCTTTGTGTTTTTTATTATGAATATATTTATCCTCTTTATATAAGAATATGTGCAAACATTATGGATGAAATTTAGGTAGTTTTCAAGTATCCTCAAGCTTGAAGGGATTTTTAAATTTAACTGTCCTGTTATCATTCAATATCATTCTAATGCCTAACAACCCCAATTGAACGCTTATGCTTAAATAGATGTGACTCACTGCCGGCATTTTCTATCTTCGTTGTCTACGCACCAACATCCAACTATGATGAAGATATTGAGAAGTTCTACATGGAGCTGGAGAAGTTCTGTAAAGAAGACTACACCTTCTACAAGCTCATTGTTGGTGATTTTAATGCCAAGATAGGATGGAGAAGGTCGTGCAAAGAACTCCACATCAGGACCAGTGGCCTAGAATGGAACGAAAAGGGTGAGAGTCTGAGTTCATCATGTCGACCAAGACCATCCTTGGTAACTCACAGTTCCAGAAGGTCGAATCTAAATGTTGGACATGGGAGTCTCCTGGTGGACAGTTCCACAATGAAATTGACCACATCATATTTAATCAATGGTTTTGCCTGATCAATGTCCCTGTTGTCCCAAAATCCCAAATGCGATAGGACCACCATCTCCTTCATGCAGAATTCTACTTCAAGAGCGGGGAGAAAGGGCTAAAAAGTTTAAGAAGAGAACTCCCAGAATGACCACCAACTGGGAGCTCATTAGCACTATTGCGGCAACATGTTGTCATTGACAACATTGACAAGGAATATGATCGACTGGTTCAGCACCTCCATGACTGTGCGAGGAATGCTGAGAGTGGGAAAGCCACAAACAGACACCTGTCTTCTGAAACTCTCAACCTCATTTGCCAATGTGGTTCGACATGAGCTTAAGGCAATCAAAAGCTAATGGCAGCACTCACAAAGCTGTGCTCAGAAACAATAAAGGAAGACCTCAAAGAGAGAAGAGCAGCAGTGTTGGCCGATGCGACAAAAGCTGGGAAAAGTATTCCCAATGCCTGCCTGTCCTTCACCAACTATAAGACCAAGATGACTGCCCTCCGACGTCCTGATGGATCCATCACATCTTCCAGAAGGCTAATGGAAAAATTATCCACAACTTCTACTCAGATCTCTTAGATAGTCACGTTCACCTGCCCACATACCAAATTCCGAAGGATGGATATGTCATTCCCAATTTTCTCCCTTCCAAAATCCGACACACCATTTTGATGGTAAAGAAGTGAAGAGCACCCGACCCAGACAAGATCAAACCTGAACACCTGAAGAATCTGCCATCAGTACTCATCAATACACTGGCTCGGCTTTTCACATGCTACCTGTCTGAATGCAAGGTTCCATTCCAATGGAAAAACAGCAGGACCATTCTGTTGTACAAGAAGGGAGACATCCATCACATCGGTAACTATCACCAGATCTTCCTGTTGTCCCTCGTCTAAAAGTTGTTCATTCAAGTCATCCTGAATAGAATAGGCAGAACACTAGATGATAGACAACCAGGTGAGCAAGCCGCGTTCTGAAAAGGATTCAGCACGATCGACCATATCCACACAGTGACCAAGCCCATTGAGGTTTTGCAAGAGTTGAAGATGCTGCTCTGTCTATTGTTAATTGATTTAAAGAAGGCCTTTGATTCTGTTGTGACTGAAGCAGTCATCGAAGCCCTAGACAAACAGGGCATTCAAACTCAGTACATCAGGATGCTCCATGAGGTGTACTACGGATTCACCACCAGGATCTCACCATTCTACAAGGAAGTGATCAATTACGTAAAGAGAGGGGTTCGGTAGGGTGATACCATTTCACTGAAACTCTTCAGTGCCATCCTCGAGAATGTCATGTGACAACTAGAATCAGAAGAAAGGGGAGTGAAAATAGACAGTCAGCAACTACACCACCTCCACTTTGCTAATGACATCGGTCTAATAGCACCAAACATTACCCAAGCGATGCGAATCCTGGCTGACTTCGACCATGAGTGTGGAAAGTTCAGACTGCAGCTGAATCTCACCAAGACAATGTTCATGAAAAATGAACTAGTTCCTGACATTTCATTTGCTCTCAACGGAATGAACATCTCCAAATGCAGCAGCTATGTGTACCTGGCTTGAGAACACAACATGAGGAACGATTTGGTACCGGAACTGTTCAGGAGGATGAGAATGGTGTGGAACCCCTTCAAGAGCATCAAAGAAGTTGTTCAGAGGATGAAGAACCTCCGATTCTGGGCACATCTTTTCAACTCCATTCTCCTTGCACTAACATACGCCTCAGAGACCTGGGCCCTACGCAAACAGGATGAGAACGCTATTCGGATCACCCAAAGAGGAATTGAAAGAGCTATGCTTGGAGTATCATGCTCGAGTGAGAGAAGGAATCCGGAGTTCCGCCCTCTATTGACGAACGAAGGTTAAAGATGCTGCCTTGTTTTCCAAGATGTCGAAAATCAGATGGGCCAGTCACTTAATGTGATTTGGAGACAACCACTGGACTAAAGCCATTACCGACTGGATTCCACGAATGTCAAATAACACCTGGCCGCCCATCTACAACATCTCGTTTGTTCAGGGTCTTAACGAAAAAGTTGGACTTCTTCGTTAAGACCCTGAACAAACGGTTTGATGCTCTTCATGTTCTTGGAGTGAGCAGATGCCACTGGGCTACATTATTACATGACAGGGTCGAATGGAGTCATTACTGTCACCCGCTCAAGCAAATCGATGTACAACAGGATGACAATGATTACAAGTGATTACAAGTCCAAAATTAAAATTACATCTCTAAGATTTTATAATGAATTGTGATATACCTGAACAAAACTCAAGTCTTGTGAATTCCAGTCAATGGTCTCTCCATTTTCTGTGACACAAATATTTTTGCTAAGAATAGATTGCTCGAGCGGGCCCAGTAACGTCTCCATTGGAGACTTTGTTGTTACTGTGTCTGGCATATCGAATACTCTCGGTAGCTTGCCGGGCTCTCCGAGAGGGGCGGAGGAATCGAACTCGGGTCGGCCATGTTGGCTGCGTCCAAGGCAGACGCCCTACCCGCTGTGCACCCAACAAAGTGCATGATACATTAATAGATACACAGTAAATACTATATTACAAAGCACCGGCATTGGTTTTACTGGGCTGTTCAGTTATTCATAAGTACATTGTAAAGAATGTATGTGCTTTAGAACAGCTTCTTTTAAAAGATTGTTTTAATGTTTGGGACAAGGCATGTCAATAGTAAGTCCAGTTGTCTGAATTGCAAATTCAGAAATATTTTCCATACATTTTTTATGATATCCCTCCTGCAGAATCTAGAATTCCTCTGGGAACTTTATCCCATTTACCATTAAAATCTTCCTTGGAAAATGAGTGTAATCTATTATTCTATATTTACTTGTTCTTGTAGAAGAATATATGCCTCAGAAAAGTAGAGTACTCCTAATGTGACCTTATTTCACTAACTAAGATTAATTAGACTTAGGAATTGCAGTAGTGTCTTTATGGTTGGGTGTCCCACTTCAATAACACCTGTGGGCTTGGAAGTAGACCCATTAGTATTGGAAACAGAGTATGCCTTATGGGAGCTGATTCCAAAAGGTCAGTGGCACTCATAACACCATCTTTTATATGCATTTCAGTCTTCAATTGCAGAAGAGAAAAGCTTTTAGCAAATTGTGCTTTTTGTTAATTCAAGTAATGCCATGATATAGTAAAGGTGTACTGGCATGAATCTCTTAGTGGTTTTATTTTCCGTATGTTAAATGAAGGGCTGGAACAATAGCACAGTGGGTAGGGCGTTTGCCTTGCACACAGCCAACATGGCCGACCCGAGTTCGATTCCTCCGCCCTTCTCAGAGAGCCCGGCAAGCTACCGAGAGTATCTCGCCCGCACAACAAAGCCTGGCAATCTCCCCGTGACGTATTCGATATGCCAAACACAGTAACAAGAAGTCTCACGATGGAGATGTTACTAGGCCCGCTTGAGCAAATCGATGAACAACGAGGACCGTGACCGTGACTGTGTTAAATAAAGATGATAATACCTACCTCAAAACACTGCTGAGATGATTAATTTAAATATTATATGGTCAATTTATAGTATGGAAAAATTCATAGTAAATCTGTTAAAGAGTAGATTTTGTTCCTTAAGGGCCTCCAATGAAATGTTAGTAATTATGTTTCCAAGAAACCACCCTTGGAATGAATGCTGGGATTTTATAATTTATTTAAATTTGGGGGCTAGAGAGATAGACAGTTCAATAGGTTGGAGCACATGCTTTGTATCTGGAGAGCCCTGATTCAATTCCCAATACTGCATGTGCTGGGAGCAACCCTAAGCACAGCAGAGTGTGACCCCAAAACAGATTCTTTTTTAAAAATTTACTTATTTCACTCCTTTTACCCAATTTTTATTATTTTTTGTATTGTCCATGTATTGCACAATTGGTTGTAGTTGCACTTGTGGCACAAGGGATTACCACAACAATCCTGGAAAGTTCATTTGATGATTTGTGATATTGTCAGGATTCAACTTGCAGCTTCATACAAGGCAGGCATTCTATATACTAAGACATCTTCCCAGGCATAATTTTTGAAAAGCTCCTTCAAGCACATATTTTTTAACTTCTTTGTCAAATTAAAATAAGGGAAGAAGAGAGTATAGAAACTTTACTATGTGGTTATTACTTTATATTTTACATAAAATAACCTAAAATAGATGTGTTTTCTTTTTCTAATATATATATTACAGACTGAACAAAGGGAGAGGGAAGCTAAGCTGTAGTTAAATTTGTGACGTAGTTCTCCTGTTATTAATTATCAACTGGTCTTCACTTATTTATTTCCCCTATTTTATACCACAGATATTCATTGAGTGACAAAAAAGGAGTCTTTTAATTTCTGAACTATCCAGTAAGCAAATTAGAAAAAATACAACAGTAAATTTGACAGAAAAATACTAAAGACTGGGATAAAGGAGTGGGATAAAGGGATGTACACATTGAGGCGAGGGCAAACTTTAAGCATGAGAAGTTCTTGTTTTAAACTAGAAGAATATGTTTCTGTCTCTTAATCTTGTGAAGATATGTGCATTTGTTTATCACTGTTCCACTTATAAATTCATTCAAAATGTATTTAATTCATTCATACAAATTACATATGACAAGACTCTGTTAATAGCAAGAGAGCAAAACATTTGTAAAATATATGTTTTTCAGTAACATTGCTGTTTTTCAGCAGTGGTGATCCGGATATCTCTGTATTCTAAGAGTTATGTGTATTTTATATTTCTATGCATCTCTGATAAATTCACATGTGCATGGCAGCAATCTCTTATATTCCAATAACTTCACTTTCTTTTGATGTGACTATGTTCATGAAACATGGATTTTTACTTTTGAATTTTGTAACCTGAAGGTTTGAGGTTTAATCACTACCGATGTAAAAGCCATTATAAAATCTGTAAGTTCTTTTTTACACATATTTTACCTGTGCTGTTGTCATGACATATATTTACAATACTTGCTGAAGTATAAATCTTTGCATAGCTCTTGGATTTGAGACAAGAAATATTGCCAGAGCCCAGCTCTGCAAACTCCTTCAGACTATAAGTGTTCCACATTCTCTGGCAAAAGCAACCTTAATTTTCTTTTTCTCTATCTTTTCCCCAGAAAAACAAAATTAAGTGAGTAGACCTAATAAAGTTCTGCCAGCATTGATGATGAAAGTACAGCTGTGAAAATTAAACAAATATACTATTGAGTTGCATACAGTTTAATAGATTTAACAAACTAGGTTTAATAGATTCTGTGTATTTATTCACATCTCTGATATGTCAGGGTATATATTCATGCAATTTCTGCTTAGACTTACTTTAGAAGAGTAACTGCTAAAACACATTTACTGAGCCTTTACCTATTGTATTTCTTCTACTAGGGAAACAGAAGTATCTTTGTGCCAGCAGAAATGATTGCACCATTGATAAATTCCGGAGGAAAAATTGTCCATCTTGTCGTCTTCGAAAATGCTATGAAGCAGGGATGACTCTGGGAGGTATGAAGTATTCTTTTTTTGTTCTCATCTAATCCCCTCATTGTTTCATGAAACAAAATTTATCTACTTTTTCCCCCATAAAAAGGTGTCATTATGTAAAATACTGTTAATGATAGTTTCATGCATCCATCTTCCCAACACCACACTTAACATGATTGTTCACTTCCCTCCACAAATATCCCATGGGGGCCTCCCAGTAACCAATTTCCAATTGTGTCCTTTGGCTGTTTGTTGCCTCTTGACTGTACCTTTATGTTCCACATATAAGAGATATTATTCTGTATATGTTCCTTCTATTATGACTGACTTCACTGGAATATATCCTTAAATTCCATTCACATAGTAGAAAATTGCATTATATAATCTTATTAGCATACATAGTATTCCATTGTGTATATTTGCTACAACTATGCATCAATAGATGTATATTTGGATTGTTTGCATATACTGACTACTGTACTAAGTTCTACAATAAGCACAATATACCCTTTCAAATGATGTTTTTGTATTTGGATGGTAGATGCCACATTTCTACATTTAATGTTTTCAAGGATGCTACCTATGCTCTGACCTCTTCATGAATAAAGTGGTCATTTGTTGGTGCCTTTTTTTTCTTTTTGGGTCACACCCATCGATGCTCAGAGGTCACTTCTGGCTCTGCACTCAGGAATTACTCCTGGCAATGCTTGGGGGACCATATGGGATGCTGGGGATTGAACCCGGGTCGGCCTTGTGCAAGGCAAACGCCCTACCTGCTGTGCTATTGCTCTGGCCTCTGATGCTGCCTTTTGAAATAAGCAACCATGCTACTTCCTCCTTTGGGGTTCGTTATATAAGCAAAAGAACTAAAGTGGTTTTAGGGTCCATATTTGGATAAATAAGAGTGGATTTGACCACGAAGAGTTTTCTAGGGGAAATAAAAAGTAACTGCTCTGACTATATGATGTTTATTTGTGGCACAAATGAGAGAACCAGGTAATACAAAATAATCACAGGTTCATAATGACCCAGGCATATGTTGGCCCTGAAAATCCAGGAGTATCTGTTAGATGGTACCTAGGTTGTAGGGCTAGTCACTTGGAATGAAATGCTGATTGTCTTTGGATTGTGTGACTAGAGAGCCAAACAGTGCTAATTTCCTGTCCCACGTTCTCCCAGGAATGAGCATCCCTTTTAGTGATTTCCTTTTATTTGGAGATCTATTGATAATTTAAGAAACCATTTTTTCCTTAGCACAGGTGTAAAATGCTTCTCTTTCAAGGACAACCCCTAGTCGTAAGGCCTTCTATTCCCCAGTCTATCCTGAGTGTTGTCACAACTTCAGAAAAAAAATAGATGATATGTAATGCCCCTTCAAACTTCTTCATTTATTCATATTCATATATGCTCCATGCCAGAGTTGTTCTTATTTCTTGCTGTTTCCAAAAATAAGCAACATTTATTTAAAAAAAAAGCTTAGTCGTCAATTTTGATTTGCAGATGAAATCTGAAGATACACAAACTAAATGCCTGAAACTTTAGCCACATTATCTGATTACTTAACATCCTGGAAAGCCAAGTGCCTAAAATTCTGCCCCTCCCAACCTGACATACTTCCGCAGACTAATTTAGAGCAGCATTTCTTTTTTTTATTAGTGAAACACCATGAGGTACAGTTATAGACTTACAAATTTTTGTACTTGGGTTTCAGTTATACAATGATCAAGTACCCCTCTCTCCATCAGCGCCCATCCTCCACCACCACGGGTCCCAGCATCGCTCCCAGCCCCATCTGCCCCATCCCACCCTGCTTCCCTTTTGTTCTCCCTCTCTCCTTTTGGGTCCTGTGGTTTGCAAGATAGGCATTGAGTGGCAATCATGTTTGGTCTATAGTCTACTTTCAGCATGCTTCTCCCACCCTGGGAGGATCATCCCAACCCCCTTTATTTGGTGCTCCCTTCTCTATCTGAGCTTCCTTTTCCCCTACCATGTGTGGCTGGCCTCCAAGTCATGGAGCAAAATTCCTTGTACTAATCTCGGCCACTCCTGGGTGTTAGTCTCCCATTTTGTTGCTTTATGTTCCCCAGATGAATGCAATATTAGTGTGTCTATCCCGCTCTTTCTCACTCATTTCTCTTAACATGATACTTTCCATGTAGTACCACTTGTATGTGAATTTCATGACTTCATCTTTTCTAACAGCTACATAGTACCCCATTGTGTAAATGTACCAAAGTTTCTTTAACCAGTTATCTGTTCTCGGGCAGTCAGGTTTTTTCCAGATTCTGGCTATTGTAAAGAGTGCTGCAATGAACAAACAAGTGCAGATGTCACTTCGACTACTTTTTTGCCTTTCTGGGATATATTCCCAGGAGTGGTATTGCTGGGTCAAATGGGAGCTCAATTTCTAATTTTTGAAGAATCGTCCATACTGTTTTCCAAAAGGGTTGGACTAGAGCAGCTTTTCTTAAACTTCTTCCACTCACATCTCCTTTTTCAGTGAAAATAGCTGGGAAAGCCCTTTCAGAAGCACCTTGATTTCATTATGCATTTGAATTTTAAATTAATATTGGTCATTGCACATTCAGAGATGTTTTACCCTAGCCAAAATTTGCAACTCCTACATTCAGTTAAACAACATCATATGTGATTAAACAGTTTTAAAATGTAAGATTTAGAGCACCTTCCCATCTTTGATTCTGCAGAGTTCAATATATTCAGTCCTGTGTTTGCCTATTTGCATATTTACAGCAATATAATATAATCTGCTAAGTCTTCATCTGGAAAATTCTATCTCCATTTTTATAAATCATCAATATTTAAAAAATCATTGTTCTACAAATGAATTGATTCATGCTCTGTTGCAGAAAATTTTAACAGAAGCATCTCAAAGTATGTCTAGTACTCTCAGACATCAGAATAATGTATTCTGTGAGTGTTTTTTCAGTTAGTCACATCAATTGAGACTCAAATGTCAGGAAAAATGCAGTCTCATTCTTGTTTCTTGGCTTACTCGAGGAAAATACTACAAACCTGGTGAAATGGAGAGAAAAAATCAGAAGTGGTGCAACTTAATACTGAGAAAATTTGACAAAGGTATTGATAAGGAAACTTTCTCCTTGTAAACGCTTTGACCTTATTGTGAGAGTTCTGTTATACTCAAATCTCAATTGTTTACCCTCAATTGTATAAATTATATATACAAGGTGGGGATCTCCCATATATAGAATCTTAATTTTCCATCTATTGATAAGAATTTTAAGCAAGTCTGGTTTGATGCATATAAATTTTAATGATAATGAAAATACTCATAACCTTTTAAGTCCAATACTTAAAATTCATGACTCAGCTAACACCCTTGATTATTTTTCAGTTTGTGATATAACTACAGTAAACTTACATATAGCAGTCTATATATAATAGCCTTGCACTTGGCTGACTCTGGTTCACTGCCAAGCACCTAATGAGGCATTTTCTGCTGAACAATGCCTGAGTGAAAAGCCAGGAGGAAGCCCTGAAAAATCTGTGTGTGACCCCAAAATTGAAGAAATTCCAACAACCAGAGCATCTACAAAAATCATAGTAATCACCTCACAATTAAAGTATCACTAGATCTTTTCTGGAATCATATTCTAATGAGTTCAATATTATATTCAGCTACCATGTCAGACGAAAAACAGTTGTAGCTATCCTTTACACAAAATTGAAAAGTAAGGAGCTGGAGCAATAGCACAGCGGGTAGGGTGTTTGCCTGGCACACAGCCGACCCGGGTTCGATTCCCAGCATCCCATATGGTCCCCTGAGCATTGCCAGCAGTAATTTCTGAGTGCAGAGCCAGAAATAACCCCTGTGCATCACTGGGTGTAACACAAAAAGCAAAAAAAAATTAAAAATTAAAATCTTCCAGAATGGGAATTAATGAGTGAACAGGCATTAGTGCTTCAGTTATATTGGTGATATGAGCAAGTGGTATGCCTATATATACAAAACACAGATTTAACAAAACTGAAAACATGAGATTTAAGCTGCAACAAGTGGAACTTTGTAATGTGCCTGTCAACTTGACAGGCAGGGATAGGGCAAGGGCTCAGGGTGAGGAAGAAATATGGAAACATATGTAGAGGAAGTTGTACCCTGGTGGTGGGATTGGTATTAAAATATTATATGCCTAAAACTCAACTATTAGCAACTTTTTAAATCACAGTTCTTAAAATAAATATATAAATATGTTGTAATTAAACCACAAGAAAAAGAAAATTATTATTCTAAATTCGTCCCTCTATTTTCTACTACATTTCTGTAAGTCTTCCTTGGTGTAAGTTTTTAACTTGACAATTCAGTGAATTTACAACTTTAAATCAACAATGAATAAATATAGAAAACTTCAGTAAAGGTGTATTTTCTGAACTAAGACTTGCCTCTCACAGAGTTTGAGTTTTAGGCTGCATGATCTGACTAAACTGACTTTTGCTGAAGTGTTTCATCTATTATTTGATGATGGGATATTATCAACTTGGGTATAGTTAAAAAACACAAACTTCTTCCAGCTTCTTGGTGTTTGTCCCTCCTACCTTCCATTCTACCTGTCTACTTCTTTCATTCATTTAGTAACATGTTAACAATAGCATCAACTATTTTAGTTCTGATGTTACAATATTACAAAGCAAAAGTGTCAATGCCCCTCCCTCACTAAATTTTTTGAAATTTAGTTACTATAGTTTATGCTCTATGTTTTCACTAGTCTTGACAGTTATATATTTGTTATCTCATTTTACCACCACCAAAATGTCCAAATTCCTCTACCAATGTCCTAGAGATTTTTCCTTTCTACCTCAGTATTTCCCTCCCCCATGCATTTCTCTCCACCAACCTGGTATTCTAAAGTCTGTAATCCAATGCCCAGGGTTTTTTATCGTTTGATGTTATCTATATGCTTAAATTTTTTTCTGTATGTACCACAGAAGAGTAAAATCATCTTGTACTTGTCCTTATCCCTCTGGATTGCTTTGCTCAACATGGTATCCTCCAGTTCCATCCAAATTTCTGTGAAGCACATGACTTCATTTTTTTCTTGTGGCTATATAGTATTCCATTATATAGATTATACCACAATTTTTTTAGATTTGAAAATTATTTTGTTTTAAAAATTATTTTTGTTAAAACACCCTGATATACAAAGTTTTACATAATGCAGTTGTTTCAGACATATAGTATTCCAAACCTCCAGTGTGACATTCCATCCACCAATGTCCTCAGTTTACCACCCAACCCCAGCCTGCCCTTAGGTGCATAACAAATTTACTTCGTATAACTTGCTTCAACAAAACTTAAATAAATGGGAAATAAAATGATCAGAAAATAAATCAATAAAAGCCAATTTGTGATTGCTATATTATTTTAACCTATGAAAATAAGGAAAATAAAGCATTTTATACAACATAATAAAATACCTATTCTCATTTACATAAGTAACTTTTCAACTCTGAAATTTAAAATATAGTGTACTAAATTTTATTTTGTATTTGGATTTCATTATGGTAATAATCATGTCTTGCCTATTATTAATAAAACTTTTTAAAAAACCTGTGATACATTCTGGGGGAAAAGTCATCTCAGATAGAGAAGGGAACATCAAGTAAAGGATGTTTGGAGGACTCGCTCAGGATGTGAGATGCATGCTGAAAGTAGACTATAGACCAAACACAGTGGCCACTCAATATCTCTATTGCAAACTACAACACCCTAAAGGAAAGAGAGCAAAAGGGAATGCCTTGCCACAGAAGCGGGGTGGGGTTGGAAGGAATGGGGTATGGGGGTGGGAGGGCTACTGGGATCATTGGTGGTGGAGAATGAGCACTGGTGGAGGGATGGGTACTCAATCATTGTATAGCTGAATCCCAGTCACAAAAGTTTGTAAGTCTACAACTGTACCTCATGGTGTTTCACAAAAAAAAAAAAAAAACACTGTGCTAATATATTTAGCCCTATTTTTTTTAACTTTAGCTGCCACCCAGTTAAAAGTTTAATTCTTAAATGTCTTTAAAACAATGGTCATTGGAAGATTGCTTGTTTGATTTTCATTGTTGAAGTTTTTAATGACTAATCTGGGTTTTTTGTGATTTATATTGAATAGTGTTAAGAATTAACGAAAATACTTTAACTCAAATTTATTTCAAAAAGAAGCATTTGCTTCCTTTTGAAATAAGTTTTTTTTAGCATTTTGAAATAACAGCTCTTTATGTTTCTAAAAAGAAAGTGTTCAAAGAGATAAAAATTAATGGGCTGAGCATGTATTCTCTGCATTCAAGAGATTCCGATTCTCAGGCACCACAAATTGTTCTTAAAGCACAGGCAGGAACAATCCCAGACCACAGAACTGTGAGGAGGCCCTAAACAAACCTGGGTGTAGCCCAAAGTACAATTAATTAACTAATTAATTAAAAGCTTCTGGGGTGGTTGTATTCTCAAACTGATTCTTTACAAACTATATCAGGCTATTTACTGCCCATTCATTACAGAATAGACATTTCTTTGTACATGCTCATTTCTGACTTCTTTTAAAAACCAAGCAATTGTTTCATTGATCTATATTACTTGCCATCTTTCCATTTCAGAAAATAGTTATAGGAGAAGTGGTAAGGCACTTGCCTGTGTGCAGCCTACCTGGATTCAATCCCTGGCACCCCAAGCCCTGTCAAAAGTGATTCCTGAATAAAAGAGCTAAGAGTATGGCCTGAGCACAGCTGAGTATGTCCCCTAAATAAAATAAAACAAGTACCTATAAATATTATTGTACAGAGAAAGACCTTCCCTCTGGTGTATTAGCTTCAGAGTTTTCACAATTCATAATTGAATAAATATATAATCATGTCTCACTTTTGTCCGTACTTTCCAATGATATAATTCCAGTTTCCAAGAAGCAATGAGAGAAACTTCTCTCTGCCGTCTTCTCCCCTAATCACTTTCTCTACTTTATGTCTATTCCTCTCCAAATATTTCCATTGTTCTTTGCAACTCTCATTTCAAACATTTTTTAAATTGCACTGGCACCTACATACTGCCAAAACCTAGAGGAGAAGAAATTTGCCAGATTATTGAGAATCTGAAGAGCACAGAAATTTTCTTCACATGTTACTCTAGCATGTTACTCTAGCATGTTTTAGATATGCTTACCATTCATTGTCTTGATGATGTAGAATAAATGACTTTATGTCCGTGAACCTCATTCCCTCAATAGCCATATAGGAATAATGAAATCTTCTTTGCTGGGCATTAATAACTTGAAATTTAACACTATTATAACCTTATTACCTCAATTATAATAAATTTTAAAATAATAAAATAGGGGCTGAAACGGTACTACAGCAGATAGGACTTTGCTCATGGCCGACCCGGGTTCAATCCCCAATATCCCATATGTTCCCCCAAACACCGCCAGGAGTAATTCCTGAGTGTAGAGCCAGGAGTAACCCCTATGCATAGCCGGTGTGAACTAAAAAGCCAAAAGTTTTTTCAATTTGAAATAATAAAATAATAATATAAAATCTCCTTTACAAAATTCTGTTTGTAAAGAAAATTATAAAGTGTAAGTACACAATAAATATCACTGTAACCCCACTTCTTATCTGCATGGAAATATGTTTATGTGTTCTCAGATCATTTTACAGACTGTTAGGGCCAGCACTGCCCCATGCTATTATAGTGTGGTACTGGATCCTTAGTTCTCTTAACTCTAAATCACCCCGAAATAAAACTTTGAAGTTTGTTCTCTGTGGCTTATATTACCATCCTCCAATTATATTCATATTTAATGACATTAAAAGGAACAGGATACATTTCACTTTCCTCACAGTTCTAGAATAAATTTGTTTAGAAAGAGACCAGAGACCATATCTTTTAATTCATCCAATCTAAATTATATGGAATATCACATAAGTTGTCTTCTGTCTCTGAGTTTTTGCTTTTTGAGAACTGTGATTTAGAGCTAAGTAATATTTTCTAATCATCAAATTGATGGTAACACATATCTTGTATATAAATAACTCTCCTATAAAATTTCCAGTTAAAATCTTGAGTTTTGAAAGCATAGCAGCAGCAGATAGATTTTATTATTGTTTACTTTTGCTATAAATGCTCCAAAATTCCCCAGTTGTGTTTGACAAAGTGCGATGATGTCATAGGACAATGATTTTCAAAGGTAGTAGGCAGAAAGATAAGAGTACACTGGTTCTGATTTCAAATATAACATCTCAGGAAAAAGTTTCACTTGAACTTGACCACAGCTTTCAATTTAAGAATACTACTTGTTGTTACATACTGCAGGATGTACTCTTGAAGTTCATCAAAGTGTCTCAAATATTTTCTTCTTGTATATAAATAATTTCCTGACCAAGATTTTTAAATACTTTTGTGGATTTCTGAGATATTTGTAAGAAATAGAATTACTGAGGAGTGGGGACAAGTGGGGAGAGAAATACAGAGTCACTCAGACACCAGCAGAACCTTCAGCTTGTCTATTATTGGTATTATTTCCATGATAACAAATATCTAGGAAGCACATTGGAAATGTCATTGCTACCCTAGATCACCTCTTTTGATATCAGATTTCATTCTCAGTCCAGTTAATCCTTTGCTAGACGTTTTAGATCACTTAAGCCAGTCATAGAAATGTCTCCTCTACCCAATTAATTCCTCTTTGGGTCAATGAGTCTGCAGCTGAAGTGAAAATTGACTATTGAAGGACATTTCAGCCTTTGTATCTCAATAATTAAATAAATGTAAACACCACTCCTCAAGAAACCATTTATAGAAAAGCTTCAACTTGTATTTGTATCTAAGGAGAAAATCTGGATCCTGACCAAGATAAAAAGGTCACTGGCCCAAGCTCTCAGTCTCTTGCTGGCCACAGTAAAACAAAAAGAGACTGAGGATTCTCCCCACAGTAGAATATGAAGCATGTAAGCTTTGATTCATGAGATGTTAGCACACAGACATTAATTTTTAAGTATTTTCAGCTCTAGAATGAATGTATAGATGGGATTGTTTAGCTGCTGCAAATAATTCAGAAGACTGCTTAGACTGTCTTAAATAGACACTAATTGATGTAATGAGACTTTTGATTCCATTCCTCTCCCAATTCCATATCTCTCTTCCCCACCCTTCCACAATTCTTAAACCACTGTGGACTTAGGGATACACAGCTAGGTAGCAACAAGGGCCAAAGGTAACATAGCAAGTAAACTGGTGTTGAAAGGAACTTGGTAAATGGAGGAGGTACACTGGTTATAGGTGTGGTGTTGTAATTTTCTTCATAAGAAACCACCATTAACAATATGGTGAATCAGAACTTCAATAAAAAGTTATAAAATTCTTTAACCACTGTGTTCAGAGAATTAATTGGAAATATATGTATCACTCTTTAGCATATTTATCAATAAAGCAAAAAGAAAGGCGGAAAAGACCCAACTCAAAAAAATGATTTTTATCTCCCCACTCATTTTACAGCCAGGAAAAGAGAAAAGTCGAACCCCTAGTGCAACCAGCACCTCTTGTAATTTTGCATGCTACTTTCTTTGTCAGAGAATCTGACCTAGGTATCTGATTATGAGACCTTCTAGATGTTAGACCATCTTTAATTTGCTATATTAAACGGTGTCTATCATCTTACAAAAACTTCCATGTTGGCACTTGCAGGTATCTCTAAACAACCGCATGATAAAGAAAGACTGATTTGCCTCACTCTGAGTAAAGTTTCTAGAGGATTCTCTCTTAGATAGTCTGAAAGTATCTGAAGTCTAATGTTTAGTTCTTACTCCTCAATATAGAGTTTGATATATTTGTATTGGGGACTGCAAGTGAGACCAATGGTGTTTTCATATCTCTTAGATGTTTTAAGAACTACCTCTTGAAGTAGTAACAATTACCATTCATATAGTGATGAGTATCATGATTTCTGTTCCTTAAATCTGACTCAACATTAGCAGAGTGCTTTTTAATTGTTCTTAATTATATGTGATCGCAGTCATGTGGAACCAGCAAAGGTTTTTTTCACTTGCTCACTTTCCACTATGTACCACCTGAAGATGCTATGCTACCTTTTACCCTTTTATAAGAACTGAGCCTGTCTAAGGTTTTTTGGCCACTTTTCTTCATTATAAAACAATTTATTAGTTTCTTTTACCACTATTCTCTTGAACCACTGCCAAGGACTTAGATCTTAACCTTAGGCCTCATATATATACAGAAGATCAGTAAACAAATACTATATTTATGTATTTTCTGGAGAAATAAACCAAAGAAGCAACCAGGTCCTTTCTTTAGAAGAATAGATTAGAAGAATAGATTCAAATATGGTTTCTCCCTCTTCTCAAAGTTTAAGTGTCTGTCTTCAAAAGTGAAAACATGCTTGAACCTTTCATAAAGAGGAAGGAAATAACAGCAGAGAACCATTGTCATTTAATTTGCTTCATGTTACATTTAGGAAGATAGGGAAAGTGAATCAGACTTCACATCTTAATTCTATCCTCACCGATCACTTATATGGAAAGGTTGAATCTCCATCAGGGGTGAGGTCTTGTTCTCCTCAAACTGTGTATTGACTCAAGAGGAGATGCACTTAAAGTTTGTAACATAGTGCTATACTCTCTCTTACTATGCTCACTCTGTCCCAGACCCAGAGTGGTTTATTGAAACAAATTTCCTGATAGATTTGGATTTTGTGAAGGAGTGGTCAAAAAGTATCAAAGTGAGGACCACTCTCCCTGTCTTGATTGAAGTCTGCATTTCCTCCCTCTTCCATCTCCAGTGTCCTCACTTTCTTTTCGTGCATGTATGTGTATGCCCACACACTCCCTTACCCCCACTTTCCCCTGACTCAGCAACATACTGGAGAAAAGCCAAAGAAGAACTTCAGGAGGGAAGGAAGTTTTACCCTCCTCGGAGCCTAGTTATAATCCCCAAACGAGTAAGATTTTCCCTAATGAGAATTGAAAGGCACATATGGTTTATTTTTAACTGTTTTCATTTTGTTTGAATGTTGCATATTTCTGCTAGTGAATTTTCTTTTTATAACACCATTAATACACCAATGGTATTTTTTTATTTAGAACAGACTGACAGAATTAGTCTGTTAACATTGGGCCTTCCTCTATTTTCCTTTTTTCTTTCTTTTTTTTCTCTCCAGTTTGTTTTCCAGGTCAGGCTGACCTGTTCAGCATGGGCTGTTTCACATTTGTTTTTAATGTTAGTTTAAATGTAATTGTAGAATCTTGTATGCTCTAATTTTATGTGGTTACTTTTTCCAATGGAAAACACTATATGTTAAAGCATTTCCAGGTTCTGCAATTACACATGAGCATAGTTTTGGTAATGACTTAGCCCCTCACACAGAATGGCATCCAAACAGTGAGCCCCTATCTTCTGGCTCAGTAGTCAGGGAGAAGAAACTTGGAAATAATTTCTGCCAAATCCTGTGCTTTGGCAAGGATATGCAGCACTGAATATCATTCTATTATTAATTATGTTTACTTCTCTATGAACTAAAACCCATTAGACTAAATATTCCAACATAAACCTTAAACGATAAAATGTGATATTTTCTCCTGGACGTTCCTCTGACTCAGAATTGAAATTTGATAGAAAAGGGATTTTGGGGGAAGGACCAAGAAGCCTTCTTGCCTAAGAGAATCTGGCATATTCTTTATTAGTGTACACTTAAACTTGGATGTACCCCTTACAAATCTCTCACTACTATGTTAGCCAAGTACTAACTATACTTCATCTCTTGTTCCTTTCATAGTTCTTTCCCACTCATCTTCAACTGACCCTTCTCATTGGCATGATATTCATACTTATGAAGTAGAAAACATACCTAAAAGTAAAGATGCACAATTCTAGATCCTGTTGTGCCATCCTCTATCTTTTTAACCTGAGGGAGGCCTTAGCTTTCCCATATATCTATCTTTAGAATAAGAATCTTTAAAATAAGAATTTTAAGAGATAGTTCAAGGGGTGAGCATATTCTCTGCATGCTGGAGAGCCAGGTTCAATCTCCAAGCCCAACAGAGCATAGTCCTCTAAGTACTACCACATATGGCCCCCAAATTAAGGAAAAAATCTAATAAAATAAAGACTGGTTTAAATAGGAGAGGAAAAATAGATAGGATCTGGAACAATCTAACATGCTCTTAACCATGGAATCTTTTCTTCAAACAAAATTTTATGTAGCACCAAATGTAGATATAAAATAAAGCACTGATTCTGATTTGAAAAGAAAATCCCTATTATTAGAATCACGTGCTCAGAAACTACTCTCTGGAACCCTTAAATAAACCTTTAGAGCTCTTTGAATTCTAATATACTACTAGATTAATGTCTGGAGACTGTTCCACTTCTGATTCTACTATTCTAATTTATGTCAATCTCTGGAAACTGTAGTTAAGTTTTTCAGAAAGTTTGTTGACATAAAGGGAATTACCATCAAATGACATGACGTTTAGCAACTAGTAAAAGACATCATTTCTTGACATACAAACTGTACTTAGTTCTGTACACTCATTGTATTAAGAAAATATACAACTTTGTGAAACATCTTTTTATTACCTTACTATTCTGAAATTTGTCAGTTCTATCCTCAACCTTTGATTTGAGATGTAAGGTTATACTTCTTACAGGTTTTCTACAGTTAGCAGTTTTTCAGAATTTTTTCTAGCTAGAGAGAGATTTGTAGAAATTTATGTAGTTGGGGCAGAGAGACAGCACAGCAGCTAGGGTACTTGCCTCACAAACTACTGACCCAGATTCTATCCCAAGCACTCTACATAGTCCCCCAAGATCACCAGAGTGATTCATGAACACAGGGCCAGAAGTAAGCCCTAAACACAGCCAGTGTGGCCTGAAAACATACAAACAAAAAAGAAAATGATGCAGTCTGCAGATTGGCATACACTTTTAAAGGACTCAGAGGACTCTCACTGAAATAATCTCATTTCCTTTTAACAACGGTCTTATGCGGTAATCATTTTACATTGCCACCATTCTATTGATATGAAAACAAATAGAAGCAAAATGAAACTATTTGTTCCAGATTACTTATCTTATAAGATAAATAATTTAAAGGCTTTTAATGTGAATAAAATTTTAGAATTTCTATACCATCATTACTTGCTGTCTCCTCAAATTCAGTGCATTTTTCTCGTATCTCATCTTCTCTGTACTCTGTGAGCACAAGCAAGTGCATTTATTTCTCATCAACATCATTATAAATTAGGTCATTTTATCCCCACCTTCCAGATGAGGAAATTGAGGTACAGAGACTGTGTCTTGGCCAAAGTGACACAATTAATAAGCACTTAAGCCAGGAAGATTTCTACCACACAACAAATAATTGAATCCACGACTCTCTTTTCAGAAAATACTCAATTCCTTTTAAAGCCTCATTAGATTGGGTCAGGTCCAGCAAAGACAACATCTCTTAAAATTCTACTAAATTTTGATCTTAATAACATCTCCCCAGTTTTTTCATAGTTGTATCCAGAATGATTTTTGACTATTTATAATTGTAAAATGGTGTTTGTTCGCCAGAGAGTTGGAAATCACAGAGAGATTTAGAAGTCTACCAACTAAAGAGAGTGATTTTTCTATATCCCAAATTTCTCCAAATGGTGAAATATAAGGAAGAGAAACATCCTTGAACTTCAACAGAAGCAGTGAAATTTTCTCATTTTGGAAACTTCTTCAACTACACTGTCTTTCCCCTACACATATAAGTAAAAGCTTCTATACTGATGTGTCAAGAAATGCACTGAAACAGTATTTAATTGTGACATTGACTAGAGAATCTACAGATTAATCACATGTAACCCTCTTTGGGGTAGTGCTATTGAATCTGATTTTGTAAAGCTCTTGTGGTAGAGGCAGCCAAAACAGGAGGTTTAAAACTACACTCTCCTAACACCCTTTATTTCCCCTAGCATGTGTGGCTGGCCTCAAGCCATGAAGCAAAATTCCTGGTACTAATCCTCCCAGGATGGAGAAGAATGCTGAAAGTAGACTATAGACCAAACATGATTGCCACTCAATGCCTCTTTTGCAAACCACAACACCCAAAAGGAGAAAGAACGAAAGGGAATGCCTTGCCACAGAAGCAGGATGGGATGGGGGGAAGGGATACTGGGGCCCGTGGTGGTGGAAAATGGGCACTGGTGGAGAGATGGGTACTTGATCATTGTATAACTGAAACTCAAGCACAAAAATTTGTAAGTCTACAACTGTAGCTCATGGTGTTTCACTAATAAAAATTAAAAATTAAAATAAAACTACACTCTCCATAAGAAGGCAGCATAATCTATACATTATATGAGAGTCTGCACCAGTCCCCTAAAGATATGATGGGACAGAGAAGCACTTCATCAGAAAGCACCCTTTCTTGTCTTCATGGAGCTAAGCCTGAAACACGTGGAATAGATGCATATCAACTCACAAACATTAGAACATTTGCCCTTTACTATCCCCTTTCTTCTGGCTCACCACTTAATTTAAATTAAACAGTAAGTCTCTGCCATTAATTGGGGCTGAGAGACATGTATCTTACCTGAAGGATTAGATATGACATGGGGGCTCAGGTGCAGATGAATGGGAGGTGCTTGGGTTTGCCTTCAAGGAAGAAAATAAATATCTTGCACATTAAGTAACATCTGAGATTACCAAGCTTCATTATCCAACATACAAGTTACCTAGCAACATATTTGCCTCTGCTACATAGAGAGGATATAGTAGCTCATGGCAGGATAAAAATCATATGATTTTAATTATTTTAGTCACCCTCTTCAGGCACAAAATCCAGAACACCTGATGCAGCTTGCTTGGGCCACTATGTACAAGGGGCAACACATTGGCCCTTACCTGGAGATAACCGGGAATTTAACTTTCTTTCTCCAATTTATGTTGCCTTATATTTCTCAGGGCTGGATCAATAGCACAGTGGGTAGGGCATTTGCCTTGCACGCAGCTGAACCAGATTCTATTCCTCCGTACCTCTCGAAGAGCCTGGCAAGTTACCGAAAGTATCCCACCCACACAGCAAAGCCTGGCAAGCTACCCATGACATATTTGATATGCCAAAAATGGTAACAAGTCTCACAATGGAGACATTACTGGTGCCCTTTCGAGAAAATCGATGAACAATGGGAGGACAGTGCTACGGTGTTACATATTTCTCAGAGGAAGCTATGACATAACATCCAAGTTTTCATTAGCACTACACAGAGAGGGAAAATAAATTCTTCCTGATAGATTCTCCCCACAGTCTCTGCACATATTGATTTTACTTGTAATGTGTTGGCTTCGGTCATCACCCCACTGAGATCTGAGTCACTGGCAGGAAAGTGGAGGTGACAAAATGTACCTCACTGATTGTACATTACCAATCACTCTGTGTCCCTTCATATTTTGAAAAACCCCTGTATTCAACTGTATAAAAGTTGCTAGGATTTTGTTTCTTTTTCAATAGCATGAGTATGGTACTTTTTTGCTTTTTTCAGTAGAGTGAATAGGGTATACTAAAAGAACAGCTTCCCTAGGGAACAGTTTATATTCACAATGCCTTTTCATGGAGCTTTCTAAAATAATGGAAATGTCTTCAATGTCCAATGTGATAGCTACTAGAACTGGCTTTCATACACTTGAAATGTGGATTCTGAAAGTAAATACTTATATTTTTGATGACTTGTATTTTTAATAATATTTCATTTAAGTTCAATTGTAGGTAGTCACATGTGACTAGTGGCTGCTACATTGATTGGACAGTTAAAATCTAGAAGGAACTCAGAATAGCAGTTAGAGACACATAGTTATTAGTAAAATATTCATATATGTTATGCAGAAAGTTCTGGATTAGGAAACACTGTCACTGTCACTGTCTTTCCGTTTTTCACTGATTTGCTCAAGTGGGCCCAATAACGTCTCCATTTTGAGACTTCTTGTTACTGTGTTTGTCAAATTGAATAGGTCATAGGTAGCTTGCCAGGCTTTGCCGTGCGGGTAAGATACTCTTGGTAGCTTGCTGGGCTCTCCGAGATAGGCGGAGGAATCGAACCTGGCTCAGCCTGGCTGGCTGCGCACAAGGAAAATGCTCTACTGCTGTGCTATTGCTCTAGCTCTGGACTAGGAATAAGAACCCTAATTCTATTTCAGTTCTGTTATTAGGCAGTGTAACCTTCTCTGTCCTCAATCTAACATCTGTGACTTGAAAGTGTGGAATAATTGGGAAGTAGAAAACACTGAAATCAACTTTGGAACACAGATGTGTATCAGGAAAAATAAATATAATAGTAATTTATTATTATAGTTTGTTTCTGTGAGTGCATGTGTCTGTTTCATATACATATAAATGGCAGGGATAGGAAGACATTAATTCCAGTTCAGATTTCTTAACATTTTTATTAAACCCATCCAAATCACACCACTGTATTTTCTTTATAGATTCTAACATCATATTAATCTATTGACAGATTAGATCATTTCTAAGGACCCTTCCTGCTTTATCAAATTATTTGTCTTTGTACCATTTTAGTGCCCCAAATCTGTTTTCAGTTTTAGAATATGACTAGAAGTATTCTCATAGCTTCCTATTTCCTCTCCTCTGAATTTGATGCTAATATTAGAGTAAATGGTGAAGACAAATGGCAGAGATAGTATAGCTTCCACCCCCCTCTGCAACTCTGGTATTAGACTAAAAGTAAGATTTGGCGCTTCTAAATTCTTGGGGAGGCAGCATAGTAGAAAGTACCAAGAACATAGCAGTTTTAATCAGTAGATCAGGTTTGGAATATAGGGTTAACTTCCTTGATAGCTGTGTTAGCTTATGTAAAACAAGGATGGGGAAAATTCTCAACCTTATAAAATCATTGTAGAGTTACAAGTACAATGTGCTCATAAAACGAGACAAGTAGGAGGCCCTGAAAAAAATATTCTTATTTCTTTTATTTACCTCAACTTATAGCTAATTACATTACTGCCCTTTATAAGGCCGGAAGTGATAGTACGTGGTCTGTAAACTCATTATCTCAAAGCCAGAAAATACCAGTGATGGGGAAGAGGTCTACCTCTACACCAGGGGACTAGATTCAGTAGACTGTATTAGTTTCAGGAGCTAGGCTCACCAGAAAGCAAGATATCACATTAGATCAGAGAGAATATAGGTTAGCTTATTTAATACTTACTAGCCTGTGTCCTTCTGATAGATGAGATTTTACTTTAGATGTACATATTTCCTTATTACTGACTTGTCCTTGACCTGTAGAAATGGTTATTGGACTATGTTATATTGCAATTGGAATTCAGTTTCCAGGGTCTTTAACTTCTTATCTGCCTTCTCCTGATACCACAAGGCCCCATTTTCTCTTCCTTTATTTGTTGGTCCGAACAAACTCCATTCTTCATTAATTTACTGAGTTACTCTATCATTGGGGCTGGAGCCATAGCACAGCAGGTAGGGCGGTTGCCTTGCACACGATTTCTCCGCCCCCTTGGAGAGCCCGACAAGCTACCAAGAGTATCTCGCCCACACAGCAAAGCCTGGCAAGCTACCTGTGATGTATTCAGTATGCTAAACACGGTAACAAGGTAACAAGTTTCACAATGGAGACATTAATAGGCCCACTTGTGCAAATCAATGAACAGCGGGAGGACAGTGCTACAGTGCTACTCTATCATTGGTGTTTATACTAAAAGACTTGAAACTACTTAGGACTGAAAATCAATTCCTTATTAGCATAGTTTCCCCTCAGGAGCCAGAAACTTATGCTTTTGTTGTATTTATGCATTTAAATTGGGAAATAAATTATTTGTTTTTTACCTCATTATGATGTTAAAGGTATTAGAGATAGAGATTTTTGATCTACTATAATGCAACTGACTATGCTAAAACTCATAGCTATGACTTATTGATTATTTATATTTAAATGCTACAGAAATAGCATAAATAAAAATCAGGATGACTAAGGACCTCTAAATTGTGTATGTGAGAATGGGGTGGGTGGGTCATAAGGATTGAGATCAGTAATATTGTTGTTTTAAGTAATTTTTCCAGCATTTGTTCTAGTAATTGTCTCCTAACATGGTTCCCACACAAGCATATTTTATTATTTTTTGATATTATAGGAAATGTCAACTCTTTAACTTATCTTCTCACTTTTTTAAAATTATCAAAATGTAAGTGGCAGTGCAACTTACATATAGGGGTAATTTCTGACAATGTCTGAAGCTGTTATACTGTTAAATGAGATACAGCAATACCAGGAAATTGCATTTTACTGGATCAAAGTGAGACTTGGTAGTCTAAATATTATATGGATCATTCAAGGGCATTTCTAAAAAAAAAACAATACCATATCCTCTTCAATGAAAAGGGTTCTTGACAAATTTTCCATCTTCATCGAGCTTTCTAGAGGTGTCTATGAATGTGTTAATTTATGGAGAGAGAAGAAAATCGAGAGAGAGAGAGAAGGGAGGGTCACAAATCTAAGTCACTGTACTTCTTCATTTCTCGAGAAACAGCAAAGGACAAGTTTACTCTTTCTTTCACAGGTTTGCCATTAAGTCTCTTTCTTTAGCAATCTAGTATGATGTACAAGGCATAGATATAATTGTATCAGTTTCTTGATTTAAAACATTCTGTATTTGTCTATTGAGTTTAAGATAGAACCCAGATTTCTAAATATGATATAGTGTAGTATATATCACTGTCACTGTCCTCCTGTTGTTCATCAATTTGCTCGAGCAGGCCCAGTAACGTCTCCATTGTGACACTTGTTACTGTGTTTGCATGTCAAATACATCATGGGGAGCTTGCCAGGCTTTGCCATGTGGGTAAGATAATCTCGGTAGCTTGCAGGGCCCTCCGAGAGGGGCGGAGGAATCGAGCTCCGGTCGGCCATGTTGGCTGTGTGCAAGGCAAACGCCCTACCACTGTGCTATCGCTCCAGCCCATATTATATATATATATATATATATATATAATATTTATATGCATCTAAATGCATACATATAAACTTATATGTATATATTTGTACTTTAAAATAAGGTACCAATGTTGATTTTATCTTCATTAATAGTCACTCTACCCACAGGTGCATAGACTCTATTTCCCAAACATTCCTTAGTACATTTATTTATGTTCATTCTAATATCTTCTGCCTGGTAAAATAATTTTTCAAGTCCATTCAAATATGATATAAAGAATTTTTCGATCCTACATATGGTAGGAGAGACTACTGTATCTTATGTTCACCTGTCATCCCTTTCACTGATTTGCTCAAGCGGGCTCTAGCAACGTCTCTATTTGTCCCAGCCCTGAGATTTTAGCAGCCTCTCCTTACTCGTCCTTCCCAAAGCTGCTGTATTGAAGGCTCTTTCAGGGTGAGGGGAATGAGGCCCATCATTGTTACTGTTTTTGGCATATCAAATACACCACCGGTAGCTTGCCAGGCTCTGCTGTTCTGGGAAGGATACACTCAGTAGCTTGCCAGGCTCTCCAAGAGGTATGGAGGCTTTTGGAGAGACCCCTAATCTCTTTTGCAGGTGTTCCCAGTCTACTGATTACAAGCTTTTGGTCGACTGGCATGTTGTAATGCTCTGCACGCTGACAAATATGCACCTGCCTGCACCTGGCAGCACTTGGGACATCTGCGACCTTGATCTCCTTGAGGTTGATGGAGTGAGCCCGGAGATTGTTTAGCATCTGGCAGAGCAGGACCCCATCTCCGAGGGTCTATGCCAGGTTGAACACCTGAGCCGAGTCCCAAGTCACTGGTGGTTGGCGGACAGCATCTTGCAGTGGATGAGCCACTGTGAGCACTGCTGAAATAGCTCCATGCTTGACAGCTCTGCAACTCAGCTGGCTGGGACAGGTGGTAATGCTGTGGCCGCCACCACAGTTTCTTCGTGCCACACCGACATTGTTCTGTCTGAATCCAATATTTATTAACATGCATAAATATATGTGTGTACGTATGCTAAAATATTTACCAGTTTCACATATTCTATAATTACTTGTGGATATTTATTTCTCACATTTTTTTTTATAATTGCTTGTCAACACTACCAGTTTCACCTATTTCACAATTGCCTGTGGACATTTATTTCTCTATCAGACCAGTGTAGAACATATGTCCATTCTGTAACTCATAAGCAAAAATCTAATAATGCATGTCAAATGAATGAATCATGAATATATTAGTAAATCATTTCATTGAAGATTAAAGATATGAATACTGATAACTGCATTTAGGCAGGGAGTGACCTAAATATATACCACATCTCTCTGACAATGCGGAGCAGAAAGAAAGTGAAATAAGAAAGTTTTAATTCAGTAGGTATTTGAAATGAAGAATTGTTTATTGAACTAGTATTAAAACTGACATTTTTATTAAGTACTTTAGTATTTGTGACCAGAACATTTTAAAGTTCTTGTTATCTTTGCTCATTCTTTCAAACAATCTCTCTTTACTGCGTGATTTTGGCTATTGGTAATATATTCAAATTTCCCTTCTCTCCCAATAGCCCGGAAGCTGAAGAAACTTGGCAATCTAAAACTACAGGAGGAAGGGGAATCTTCCAGTGCCAACAGCCCCACTGAGGAACAAACCCCAAAGTTGACAGTATCTCACATTGAAGGCTTTGAGTGTCAGCCCATCTTTCTGAATGTTCTGGAGGCTATTGAGCCAGGCGTGGTGTGTGCTGGCCATGACAACAACAAGCCTGACTCTTTTTCAGCCTTGCTTTCTAGTCTCAATGAACTAGGGGAGCGACAGCTTGTGCACGTGGTCAAGTGGGCCAAGGCCTTGCCTGGTAAGGAAAAGGGAAATATGGCAATGGGATATAGGGGGAAATCCTACATACCAGATACCGTGCTTGTTTCTTTCCTGACTCTTGACTCATCCAGCCTTTATTATATCCCTGTGGGGAAGCAATTAGCATAATTATCACATTAAATATGATGGATATAACAAAGATTATTTCATATTTAACCCACAGATACACTCAGCAAAACTTCCCTTAATCACAGATCTCATAATCATATGTGTATATGCCTAAAGATTCTTCTATATATACACACAGGATCACCAAATAATCATATATATATATATGCCTAGATGTTATTCTGTCTTCAATGTTATATTTAGAAGTAATATCATTATAATCACTGTCACTGTCCTCCCATTGTTCATCGATTTGCTCGAGCAGGCCCAGTAACGTCTCCATTGTGACAATTGTTACTGTGTTTGGCATATCAAATACGTCACAGGTAACTTGCCAGGTTTTGCCATGCAAGCGAGATACTCTCAGTAGCTTGCCAGATTCTCTGAGAGGGCGGAGGAATCGAACTCGGGTTGGCCATTTGGCCACTTGCAAAGCAAATGCTCTACCCACTGTGCTATCGCTCCAGCCCTTCATTATAATATAAAATAATAAATATATTATGTTACAAATAAAATTGGGCTGGAAGTCAGAACATTTAGTTTCAAGTATTGAGTCTGATTATTTTATCCCTTCTATCTTTGGATCTTAGTTTCTTCATATACATAATAAGAGAAGAGTAGCCTGGAATAAATTGATAGCTTAAAAATTTTGCTCCAAGGAACTCTTAGCGATCTTTAAATTACCTTAACAATTATAGTGGGTGGAAATATTAAGTGATAGTGAATGGAATGAAAAATATATAATTTGTGCTTCACTACTTCAATGATCAGGAAATCACAATGCTGCATACCGTTTGAACAGTCTGGTTATTCAAATATTAGAGCTACAGAAACGTTAAAGGTCCTCTACCCAATGGTTTCTGAATTTTCATCTAATAACTCAACTCATTGTTTCTCAAAATCATAAAGCCAATACACGTGTATTTTGTTGATTTAAAGCCAGAGACTCACCCTCATTAACCCCAAAGAAGTCTCAGTGCACTCCTAAAGTATCTTAATGCTTCACAAAATACTAAGGATTCTATAATCATTTTTAAGATTTAAAGAATCTTTTGAAACATCATCAACCAAGGCTTTTCTTATGGAGTAACTGCCCTCTACTAACAACTGATATTCAATTTTATATGTTGAAAAGAGTAGTTTCCTATGTGTTATTTTATTTTAATAAGAATTTCTTTAAAATAAGGACCTGAGCAATAGTTTAGTGGATAGGTCCTTGCACATGATTGACCCGGATTTGATACCCACATCCCATATGGTCCCCCAAGCACTGCCAGAGTAATTCTTGAGTGTACAGCCAAGAGTAACACTTAAGCAATGCCTGTCTGGTCCCCCAAACAAAAAACTCATTTAAAGAAGAAAAGAATCCATTAAAATAGATATAGAGTCCTTTAAAATAGATAAAGAGAATAATTCTTTAAAATATATATTTCCAGTATTTTATAGAAGACACTGGAGCTCCAAGAAGTCATATGCTCCCTAAACTGGAGTATTAAAAACCTGAGAATAATGCTCTGTTTTTCCGAATAACCTACCACGATGCTGATTAAGTGTTGGATGAATCTATGCCAAAGGAAATCTGTGACCAGCCATCCGTCCAGTCATTCCTTGATAGCAATTAACATCTGAGATTACTTCAAAGTATTGATATTAAATAGTAAATATTCTAATAAGATTATATATCTAAAAAAATTAACCAGCATTGTTGTTTTTGTGTTCATGGTGATTAAACTTAAGTGCTAAATAGCTCTCACCTAGAACCATTAATTAGTATTGCTGCGAAACTATGCTTTTAAAAACATTTGTTAAGTCTCTGGAATATTCTGGGGAAAGAATCAGTACTGACAACTCGCTTTGTATTTTTACAGTTAAATCTCTATGTACCTTCTTATTTTTTAATCAACAGTCAAGGCAAATCCTGCTTCCCTTTGACTCCCTCTACAGAGATTCAGGGTTCAAGATCCCAACCTTCTCTACCCAAAAGATCCTTGGAAGTTCCATAACTACTTGGTTCTTACTTTTTTTTCTAGTGAAGAAATCAATATAGGTCGTCTATGTCACAGAAAGCCTTCAGACATGAAATACTCTGGAATCGGAGGCACTGGCTTCTTTATTATTATAGTACAGATGGAAAGCAGACAATTGGGAACTAAGACTTTAGCAAAGGGTATTGTTATGAGGAACTGCACTAAACCCTGGTATCTGGGAGAATTCGTACCAAGTGAAAAGAGAAAGAAAATAGATTGTTTAAGAGCACAAATATCAACTATGTGGAACAACATGAATAAATAGAATAGACTTAAGAACAGCTAGTGACTTTGGTAATTCTTGGTTTGAGACCATCACAACTGTAGACTGAAGAAGAGAATTAGAACACCTTGGTTTTAGTTCTAGTTGACCACATGTAGACAATATGACCATGGAGAATTCTGTTAAATTACCTGCTTTTTAGGTTCCTTGTTGACAACTTGTAACATTGATCATCCTCTAGGGTAATTACAATGGGCAAATGAAAACATCAACAGTGAAGAAGCATCATCCAAATTATTACAGGCATTCAAGCCAAATTTCAGATAACTTATGGGTACACTTGAAAAGGTAGAAATGAACTCGCTGGTAGGGGTTGATCTCTGAGGTAACATTTTAAGTATCCAACTGAAGGCTAACAGGATTTACAAACCGTTGAAAACTTGGCCATATCTGTTCTACCTATTCTACATTGCAGGAATGTTCCATGAACTTAAAGAAGGTAATATCAAATCATACAATTAGCATTTTCTTAAATTAAAAAGTGAGGATCTTTAAACATTTTATTAACATTCATCAAATGCTTACTTGAATAACTTAACTCTTCTATGTGGTAGTAAGAGCGAAATAAATGAGAAGAGATAGTCCCTGTCTTCATGAAGCTAAAAATCTTTGGGAAGAAACAGATTTATATATGTATATATATGCAAACTTTATATAGATTTATATATAAACATATACATGTATGTTTATACGTACATATAAACATGTATATAAACTCTCCCATTACTCTGCAGCATGAGATAAAGAGATATTCAGAAGCTGTATATACTATTCTAGAAATTCACTTTTCAGTTGAGTTCCAGCTGATCAGTGCCAAATCTGACCACTGTCTCTACCCTAACTCCAGGTTTCCGCAACTTGCATGTGGACGACCAGATGGCAATCATTCAGTACTCTTGGATGGGGCTGATGGTGTTTGCCATGGGCTGGCGGTCCTTCACCAACGTCAACTCCAGGATGCTCTACTTTGCCCCTGACCTTGTTTTCAATGAGTAAGTGCTTATGGGCTTGTGATTTACATAAATACAACCTTTTGGCTAGATCTGTTTTGTTTCAATTGTACAATGAAATAACAGTGGTTGTTAGCTCATTCGATCTACATGTGAGACAGTAGAGGCCAGCATGCTGAGAAATGTTTTGCCTGGCTGAAAGGCTAAATGGTGGTGGGAAAAGAATAGATTGGTGCACAGGCCATCCTGTTCCACTAAACCTGGTAATTTCGACCTTCCTTATAATATAGAAATTTATATAAATTTTATAAAATAATATAAAAACTTTTTAAGAACCTCATGTAAATGTCTTTCCCCTCCACTTAAACCACATGGAGAATGAAGAAACAGAGAAGTAGTAGGGCTAAATTTAGTGTTTGTGTTACTACTGATGGCTACTGCCAGTCATTAATTTGTTGAGCAATTCCTTTGTGCAAGGACATATGGAATAGGATGATGCAAAGTACTTTTTAAATCTAGTCTTGCTAAGTTCTCATGATAACCTGATTGCCTTACTTAATCTTTTTAACTTTCGGGGAGTTTAGGCCACACCCAGAGGTGCTGAAAGCTTACTCCTGGCTCTAAATTCAGGGATGAAGCCTGGTGGGGCTCATGGGACCATATGTGGTGCTGAGTATGTAACCTGAGTCAGCTATATGCAAGGCAATCACCTTACCTGCTGTACTTCTGCTCTGCCCGCCCCTCCCCACTAATTTTTCATGGATGAATAAAATTGGCTTCTTAAAGTTAAGTGACTCACCCAAGGTCATGGATCTAGTCTAGTGCATGTTGGCAGCAATTATAAAAAGGAATCTACAAGCAGTGGTGAAGAGCTAATGACATATTGGTGGTGTTTCTAGTGAAATAACATTGAATGTTTAAAACATAAATATTAACACTATTGTAAGTTATGTTACCACAATAATAATAATAATTCTTAAAAATAAAAACAAAATAATATATTTATGGAATCTTCAGCCCTTTTACTTCTTCATAATAGTAACTGATGGTGTTGTACAGCTCCACGACTCTAGCTATGTGAATTTGGCCTGGTCAACTTCTCTGTTAAAACAGACTTTCTTGATGTCTTCCCTGCCACCAGTTCTACATATCTTTCATAAATTTGTCAAGGGTTCAGATTTTAATTATTTTAATTTATTGGCTAAAATACCAATTCTGTAATTTTCTAGACTATTGTCTTTGGGAAAAACAGTTAACTTTCCTCTTTCAGTGCCCTCATCTTTTAGTAAAATTGAACAGATTTCTACGAGAACCATTTCTCAAATGGTTTGTTATTATTAGTAATATGTCAGCTAATGGATATTAAGTACCTGTCCCATAAAGACAAGAAATAAGATAATTACCTTTAGGCTACTCTCTTTCTCTGATAGTGTTAATCTCTGTCTGCTCTTTGAGATTTTTTATGACATTGTGAATGAAGCTGGCCAGAAAAATCTATCCAAGGACTTTCAGTTTATTTTCACATTAAATAATCCCTTTGTTTAAGGCAGGAGTTTACTTTCTATCCCCTTGATCCCTCTAACCCAGAAATACCTTAAAATAAAACCAATGAATTCTTCTAGTACCACAGTATCATTTTAAGGGAAATTTATTGTCCATAGTTACCATATTCTAAGCTCTCCCCGATAGAAGTTAAGAATATCATAGTTTTTTTTACTTTAAATCCCTTATGGTTTCCATATTTCCAAGTATCTTTAAATCTATACTTTAGAGAAGGGATTTTAAAGCTCTTTTCCAATATATTTCCCACCCCCATACTCCTATTTGTTCTGTAATCATTGAATTAACTCTTGGGCATGTGAACTAATCTCTCCACTAATTTTAAAATTTTCTATTTTTAGGAGAATTGTGATACTAAGCAGGATTCAGGGGGGCTAGAGTCAACTTCTGATGATGCTCAGCCTATAAGCCAGACAGTTCAATGCTGAGGTCTGCACTATAATGCTCCTAGTACCTAGAGGTGCTCTCAAGTCATCAGGGTCAAAACTGGAATTGCTCAGAGGCTTCCAGCTCTACGCCTAGAGGTGCTGTCTTGGTGGTCGTATGGTGCCAATGTATATCAAACATGGGTACTTCCATAGCAAGGAATGTGTCCCTGGCTCCACCGCTTTCGAAATTTTGCAAGATAATAATTATTCTGTAAATCCTCCTTTTTCTTCACTGTTACTATGTAGAACCTCAAAATTTGCTATGTTTCTCATCATCAAAAGGTACTGTAGTACTCCCATAGTATTTGAATCCTAGACATATCAGGTCCAGGATTTATGAAACATCACATACTCCTTCTTGTAGAAAATGTTATAGAACCTATGTTATGGCTCTTAGGATCAAATAGTCATTGCTAGAAAATGTTTCACATTTCGAGAAAAATAATTTTTATTTAATGATATTATCACTCACTGTTATCACTGTCCTCCCGTTGTTCATCGATTTGCTCGAGCAGGCCCAGTAACATCTCCATTGGAGACTTTTGTTGTTACTGTGTTTGGCATATCAAATACATCACAGGTAGCTTGCCAGGCTCTGCCGTGCAGGCGAGATACTCTCGGTAGCTTGCCAGGCTCTCCAAGAGGGGCGGAGGAATCAAATTGTTGGCTGTGTGCAAGGCAAACACCCTACCACTGTGCTATCACTCCAGCCCTAATGATATTATGAATATTGTAATATGTTAAATATCCCTAGCAGCCCTTTCCACTACATACCAAATAACCCACTCAATGTGACAACAGAAGATGCCTCCCCCAACATTTTTAGTACCCTCTAGGGCTGTTCCAATTCTTTAGTTGAAAATCTAACTGCTAATAGTCTCCTCAAGGTATTAATAGGTAGAGATAAAACCAAAAGCAGTGACTCTGGGACAACCAACCTGTTTGCTGATGTCTCTAACGAACCCTGTGATCAGCTCTACTTTCATGTATCTCTCACTTTCTCTCTCACTTCCTCTCTCACTTTCTTTCTCACTCTCTTTCTCTCCTTGTCTCTTCATTGAAAGTACATTTGTAATAGCTATGGGTTAAACCATACCTGTATGACTGAGTAAATTACTAAACTTTCCTGAACCTTAATCTCCTCATCTATAGTATGGTTAGCATATCATGATGGCACCTTCTTACATGTGATTTATTGAGTATTTAATATGACAGGCAATTTCTCCTCTTTTGAAAACTTTTTAGATGCAAATTTAACTTTTTAATATTTGGGTACTGTGATTTAAAAAGTAACATATAGTTGAATTTCAGGTAAAAAAATTTCGAACCCCCATTTCACCACAGTCAACTTCTTTCCACCATTGCTGCCTTCCCCTCTTATCTATTTTCCCACTTACTTTTGCTCTCCTACTGAATCTCATTCCTACCCCTCATTTTATATTTTCCATTCTAATGTCCCATTAAAAAAATATTCTCTCCCTGCTATTTTTTATCCTAACTCTTTCATAACTGTTTCTCCTTCTTTCTGAATTCCTTCCCTTGTATTTCACCTCTTCTTACTCATCATTTATCCACCCGGCCCTGCAGCAATGAACTAAAAATCCTTCATTCCAGGACCTTCATTCATATCAGTGTTGTCCTCAATCAAGGCTTGAAATTACAATGGTCATCAAATTAGGGTCAAATACCAAGATCAGCAGATTTAATTGAAAAATACGTAGGTGAAAGAGTTTAGAGTAGCACTGTTCTGGTCAACTAACTTGTTTGTGATACTATATACACATTTTCTCTTTCCAGTTGTTTTCCAGTATGAATTGAATCTGAATCATCTACCTCTTTTTCTCCTTATTATGACTGACAGTATATCTTTTGATATAGGGCATTGAGCTTCCACCCAGCCAATTCCGGGCCTGTTATGCCTATGGTTTGAGGATCAAAATTTCAAACTACAGTCCCCAAACTCAACCTTGGAAGCATTTTTTATCCCATCAATACTGTGGATGTCAAATAACCTTTATTTTGCCACAGATCTCTCTCTTTTTCTCTCTCCCTTTCTCTATCATTTATCGTTTCTAGTATGGAACTTGAAAGGCTGAACACCTATTATAACCTGAAAATTCTTGTGTCTTTATTCTGAGTTGATTTTTAGTCTCTTTTGATAGAAATATTTCAAATTTGGTTACCTAAAGGACATATATGACTCTGCCACAGCTAAGGTATTAGAACTATGGTCAGAAAGACCATATTACTGGCCCTTTATGTTCTTTCATTAGATTTTCCTGTCTCCATCCCTGTTTCAAGAAAAAGGAGTATAGAGACAGAAAAATTACATCTGATAAGCTATCCTACTTGGGGAATTAGGAGTAATTATCAGGATGTCAAGAATGGAGAAGAAGAGGTTAAAATTCATAGACAAAGGGTTTAGCACAGATGTATAGATTTGAATCCTGCTCAAGTCTCCTCTGGAAGCTTGCCACAAGATTGAGGGAGGAGGGTGAAGGGCACAGGTAAAGCGCAATACCTGATAACCTTTAATTATCTGTATTGCAAACCATAAGGCCAAAAAGGAAAGAGACAGAGAGAGAGAGAGGGAGAGGGAGAAAGTGAGAAAAAGAGAGAGAGAACAGTGCCTGCCATAGTGACAGTGGGACAGGGGGTGGGAGGGAATCTAAGACCATTGGTAGTAGGAAAAGTACACTGGTGAAGGGATGGGTGTTTGTACTTTATCTGACTAAAATCCATGAACAACTTTATAAATATGTATATGACTAGTTCAATTAAAAAATTAATGGAAAAATATCAAAATTTCTTAGAACTCCATGAAATTGAAGTAAATAGAAATAAGGTCAATAACTGAATATAAAGAAAATAAAATGTGGAATTTTATTAAGGAAAGGCAAAATAAATCATGGACAAATCGGTACCCCTGGGTCAAAACTCTGGGGGAATTTTGGGAGGGGGCAGGCCATGTATCAGCCCAGCAGGAACCCGGGCAGCCACATCTATACCTTACTGCTGCAGACACGCCAAAGCGTAAACTTCACCACTTCACTAATATTCTCTGCAGAGACACAAAACTGTGAAAAATTTCAGGTACCCCAGTGCCAGATTAAGAATTCTTGGGTTGGGGCTGGAGCGATAGCACAGCGGGTAGGGCGTTTGCCTTGCACGCAGCCAACATGGCCGACACAGGTTCGATTCCCAGCACCCCATATGGTCCCCTGAGCACCACCAGGAGCAATTCCTGAGTGCATAAGCCAGGAGTAACCCCTGAGCATCGCCGGGTGTGACCCAAAAAGCAAAAAAAAAAAAAAAAAAAAAAGAATTCTGGGGTCTTCCCGGAGGTGGAATAGGTAGCCTTCCACCACCCACCAGTAGTTCCAGAAGCTCCAACAGCCATGTCCACCTTCCACAGCTGCTATTATGTCAACTAATTGATCCAGACCTTATATCCTGGTCCCCAGAACATACGGTGGCCTCATGACACCTCCTAATTCCTCAACTGAAATTCAGTAGGAGCACATCAGATTAGATGGGAAAGTAACACAGAAACCAAGTAAATTCAACAACCAAAAATAATAACACAGAAGTCTCAACTAACAATTAGCAACAAACAGCTTAGTGAATCCTTATACAAGGACTTAACAACCCCATTACTCATAAAAGAATTTTTGCATTAAAGTTTTTATTTTTAAAAAAGTATTTATTATAATATTAGGTTTTTTTTTATCTAATCAACTTCAGTTCTTGAACACTATAAACAGTTGTGGCTTTTGTCTACATTTAAAAATGATTAATATTTTTTAAAAATTTAAAAAGTTAATGGAGGGGCTGGAGCAATAGCACAGCGGGTAGGGCGCTTGTCTTGCACGCAGATGACCCGGGTTCGATTCCCAGCATCCCATATGGTCCCCTGAGCATTGCCAGGGGTAATTCCTGAGTTCAGAGCCAGGAGTAACCCCGGTGCATCGCCAGGTGTGACCCAAAACACCAAAAAAGTTAATGGAAAGGAAAGAATAATTTTGTTCTTTATAACTGAAACAGGACGAGAAACAGAAAACTCTTCTTGGAGAACTTGCTTAAAGAAGGAACTGAGATATTTTCTCCAGGATTATTTTAAGTCTTACTAAATTCCTCTCCTTCACAATTTGTCTTATTCCTAGGTACCGCATGCACAAGTCCCGAATGTATAGTCAGTGTGTCAGAATGAGGCACCTTTCTCAAGAATTTGGATGGCTCCAAATCACTCCCCAAGAATTTCTCTGCATGAAGGCACTGCTGCTGTTCAGCATTAGTAAGTACCTGAGGTTTAGGAACCCTTGAATTCCTAGGGGCTCAAATGGAAGCTGATTTTTCCTATTGGAGCATAACCAGGGAGAAGCCAGCTCCTGTGCATTTTCTTCTTTTACGCTCTCTCCTCCACTGTCTCTTAGCATCCCTTTTCTTAACAGGATTGGATTTTTTTTGGTTTAGAGATAAATTAATTTGCTGGCAATTAATCTCCATTAGGTTTTCACATACTCACAGTCTCTTTTGGGGACAAGGTCTTTTCAGTCTTTACATTTTCCCCATAAATTCTATCACAAAACAGACAAGGACCAACTTAGATTTCTTTTTATGTTTGTGTTTTTCTTGTCACCCTACATTTCTTGTATGACAGGAAGGATTGTCTCCTGGGAGGCATTTTCTCTTCTGCCAACAGGAAGAGACCTATGAAAGGGTTTACTTGGCAGCTTTCCTTATAATATCTATTTTAAGAAGAGTGCTGCTTTAGCTTTTTTGAGGGAAAAGGAAGCAAACTTTCAATATATAAAGCTATGTGTTTTAATTGTGAAAGTCAGAGCTGAAATACAGGTAATAATAAAACAATTTCATAACTAATATGTACTTATTTTATTATATATGACATATATAATATACATAATATATATACCACAAAAATGGAAAGCCATAGAAGAATAAATTCAAATTTTATTTATCTTTCTATTCTTGTCCCTAAAACTACTGGCAGAGTGAAGGTTTCAGACATTAGATTTCAACTGACAGAAAGCCAGAAACATGTCCCAGTGGGAGTGGGAGTTATGTTTGTAGTCAGAAAACTTGATGCTCTTTCTAATGCTCCTTCATGGAAAGACTTTTCCTACTCATTCTGTTTTTGCCCCCATCAGTTCCAGTTGATGGCCTAAAAAATCAAAAATTCTTTGATGAACTTCGAATGAACTACATAAAGGAACTTGATCGTATCATTGCATGCAAGAGAAAAAACCCCACATCCTGCTCAAGGCGCTTCTACCAGCTCACCAAGCTTCTGGACTCTGTGCAGCCTGTAAGCAAATGATGTGTGTGTAGGGGTGCTTTGGCCTGATAGAGCCAAATGATAATACGTTCTTCTAGGATCTGGCACAACCTGTTGGGAGGCGCTTCCATTCCCCATTGGTTTTGAGTGTCTTCCAGAAAGAAAATACAATGGAGAAGAAAGGAACACAGGTCACAATGTCCCGGCTGGATGTTGTGAAAGAGGTGGAGGAGCTGAGAACAGAGCTAATGGGACACAGAAAAGGCTCTTAGAGCAAATAAGTCCTCTAGGCAGAAAAAGTAATGTTTTTCCCCCTTTCCTCAAGTGATGTGTATGTGAGTTTGTGTGTTTGCATGTGCATACGTAATATGTGCACACTGGTTAAAAGAAATTTCCTACCTGTCCTGTGTCAGTTAGCTATAGTATCTCTTGGGAGCCCTCAGTAACTGCCTGGAATCCATTACTGCACATGTGGTTTTACACACATGTACATACACACATGGTTAGGAAAGGGGGTGGGAAGTAGGGGTGAGAGGATGGCAAAATCTAGGTTGAAGGTAATTTCTGCTAACTCTATTTTCTCCCTCTCTTATTGTTCCCCTACAGATTGCAAGAGAACTGCATCAGTTCACATTTGACCTGCTAATCAAGTCCCACATGGTGAGCGTAGACTTTCCAGAAATGATGGCAGAGATCATCTCTGTGCAAGTTCCCAAGATCCTTTCTGGGAAAGTCAAGCCCATCTATTTCCATGCCCAATGAAGCTTTGGAATCCCTTATTTCCTCATTCTCACCACTTTCCTTTTCAGATATCTTCTGCCTGAATGAATAACTGCACGACTCTGCAATGCCTTGAGAAATTTCCACTACTGGTGTGCAATATGTCATGAAGATATTCCATAGTTCAATTTGCTGTGCTTTTTTTCTCTTATTTTTAAATCCCTCTTCTTCTCTGACCCTCACATGGCACTTTAGACTCTGCTTCTTACCATGACTCTTACCCATGATTTCAATAGTGTTGTATATCTTTAAATCTGTGATGATTCCTCTATGGCCCATTGTCAAGTTGTGCTTGTTTATAGCAGTATGCCGTGTGCCAGCCACACAAACATTTACTCACCTGATGTCACAGCAAGTTTAGTTTTTATGAGTTTCTGGCAAAACAAAACAAAAACAAAAGCAGAAAACTTGCTAGTGATTTTTCTCTTAAAGTTATGAAAACAAACATTTTTAAAGAGGATAACAGTCATTAAAATAAGGTGGAAATTCTAGGCCCATGGGGAATTGAACTGCTTTTATTCTTAACCCTCCCTCCTGGAAAAAATTATTTTCTGCCTAGGGCTATTGCTGTTAAAGGGCAGGATGACCCCAGAGTTGAGTTGGGGTAGGAGGGAGGACTTATTAAAAACAGGACAAAGAGGACAACTAGATCAACAGTACCTGCCTAAGGCCATTGTCCCTGAGGGCTTGACTGTTCAACTCTAGTACAGTTCATTGTACTGGACAACGTGCTTCTTATTTGTAAACTCTTTTGCATGTGAATATCTCCCCCTTCTAATCCATTTTCTGTATCATTCTCTTTTTACACTTAAATGAAATTTCCATAGCTTTTTAAGAACTTCAACTAGATCTAGTCCAAACATGGCTATATCCCCTGAAGAATCTGACCAGAGGGAGGAGATATCTGATTCTTTGGAAGACATGGTCTGATCCAGTTTAACTTTCTCATTTGTGGGTCTGAATGGAACTTGAGTCTAGAGTCAGAGAAAAAGGAGCTGGTGACTTGCTGTTCTCCTTCCTTGGACCTAAGAAGTTTACTGATCCTTCTTTATCCCTATCTTTAATACACCCAACTGTTTTCTGCCTGAATTTCTATAGCTGCAAATTCTCAAAACAATCCCTTCTGTGTTTTGTGATCCTGAGTTTCAACTGACAGCATTTAAGTCATTACAGTGAACTTTGTTTACATCTTTGGGCATGTTCACAGACTGCTAAAGCCTCTTCCACTTAAATGGCTAGCAAGGCAGCAGTACTGACATGTAGATGTCATTAAGTTTAAGATTTCTTACCAAGTACTCTCTCAACTATCAGATCTCTATAGTTCTTAAATAAACTGGAAAAAAGTATCATTGGGATTTGACAAGATGTGTATTTTGACCTTGTCCCCAGAGATGCTACCTTCCCTCCCTTTGAAGACATGTCCACTTTCTACTTCAGAGCAGCTAAAGGGAGATCCCAGATCAGGTTTGAAGAGAAAAATCAATTACCAGGGAGGGAAGAATGAAATAATTACAACCCAAAACTGTAAATGATCATCTTGCTACCCAGCAGGAGATACACCTGCAGAAATCCTATAAAGAAGAGAGAAGAAATCAAGAGGAGACTAAGACACCTAACTAAAGTCTTCAGAGGCAAAGTTTAAACCCTGGTGGACATCATCTGTTGAGTATACTTCCATTCCTCCTCTGCTGCTGAATATGGACTCTGACGTTGACCATGCTCACTCAGAGTAACACTTTCATTGCAGCCTCACAGAGGAAGGCTGAGATATTGAGACTATACAAACATGGCCATCTTTTGGAAAAACCTGATTGTTGTGACTCCCATGGGTTACTACCCATGAATTCATAATGTGTTCCTTGGACACTGGTTTCATAATGTCCTTGGCATAACTCTGTTCAGTTACTTTGTTTCCCAACCCTGAGTTCAGCAGAATGTTCACCTACTTTCTTATATCGGTACTGCTCTCTCAGCTCTTAGTAAGAATTTGTTTCCCATTTCATTGGTTCACTCTATTTGTTGAGAATATAGTTTCTTTTGGCATTACATGATATAGGTGAATTTCCTCCACCGATTTCTGTGTTGATAGCCAAAAGAATTTCAAAACAGCTCTTGAAATAATGAGGGAGATGTGATGGGTATATCAATCCGAGATTGGTGTACATTACAAAAGATAATAGGCTCTCTTTCTGGGGTAGAATAGACACATTCTGATTTACTTTGTTATGGCACCATATGGTTTACATAATAAGCCCACAAAATTACTTTTAGTTGTTCTAAACAGAAGAAAAAAATTATAACTCTTTCACTTAAAATCTGTTATACTTTAATAGCCCCTTTATATCTGTTTTGAGATGGTCTTCATCTTTTCTGGTGCATGAATGCTATTATGTCATTCTAATATTTCATCTTGTAAATACTGGAGGTTCTCCTTTTTCTCAGACTATCAGTTTTCAGCTTTATGGGTTTCCCAATTATGACATTTGTTCTTATGAATATATTATATTTTTAAATGTTTAAAGATAAAACCTATGAAACATCAGTGTAATTAAAATCAACATCAAATGAATTACTCTGAATTACCAAATGGTAAGACTAGAGAAAAACTACCTAAACAAGGCATTTGACCTAGTGTTTTTGAACTAGTGTTTCAGTGGGCGAAGGAGATTTTGGCTTGTCTTTGTTCTTCCACAGATAAAAGGGAGTATTTTTTTCCTTTTAGTCATTGATGTTGCAACAAATTCAAGTTCATAATTCTCATTTTGCATTTATTCTGCTCCACAAACTGAGTTGATATGGTTGCTACACTGTGCTCATGTGTGAAGGATCAGCCATCCAGACCCACTGCTTTTGTGAGCTGGAAGATGAGGATCATTCACAAGACAATTCACAGGACCTATCTCTAAAGATATTTACAGTTCTCAATTGGACGAAGAGTGGGGAAGATTAAAAAGAAACAGCAGAGAAAAGATTCCATCTGTGCTGGGCAGCAGACAGCTGCCAGGGTCACAAACTCTGTGGTTTAAAAAAAAAAAGAAGTAATGTGGCAGTTTCAGCTCTTATTGATTGGGCAATATGCCCAGGCCTAGCCTCTGAGATGAAATGAGGATTGGGTTCTTTGTTTTACTGTTTTTCTATGCCACAAACAGTATCATTGTTCTTATAGACTTGTTATTTTTCATTTAGAAGGGATTTTTGAAGGATTCTGTCATATATCATTGAAAATATAACCAGTAATGCATATATTTTTGCAGAAGCTCACCAGCACTGAAAGAAAAAGATATTTACTCTGTTTTTTGGTTAGTTGCTGAGGTGATTGTCAAAGGTTAGAAAGCATGTGCTGATGCTTTCCTCTCTGTCCATAATATTCTTCCAAATACATATGTGCATATATAGCAAGAAGTATTCTACTTGTACTTTAAGAGACCATAGACCTACTATCCATCCACATAATAAGAAATTAATGCAAGTGGCCTAACTTTGAGCTTCAAATTGTTTGTTTCACTAGGGGTATGACAGATATGGCTTCATTTTTATTCCCTTGAAATTCAGCAGTGGGCAAAAGTTCAAACTATTTTTTTACCCCTTCCAAGTCCTTTGCCAGAGAGATTCACTTCCTGAAACTAAACAGTCTAAGAAGTATTCTTGTTATTCTCTGCATAGACTTGGGTAAACAATAAACTGACTTTTAGTTATCCTCTGCTAGTTGCCCAGGTGAGAGGACCATGGTTTAAGGGAGGACCTTCATCTTTGAATATACTCCTCCATAATAGGACACAGTTACCAGGAATGCAAAGTTAGGGATCAAATTCCAAACTTAAAGTAAGTCAGATAATATGTGCAATTTCCTGTAAAAGGAGGATTCTACCCCTCTTTACTTTTATAAGCAGGTCTGTTCTCACCACTAATCTAATTGAAAATCTTTGAAAGCAATTAAACTACAAAGAAATGAAAGAACCCTATTATATAACCAAAGATTACACTGTATCTGCTAAGATACCAAAAAGTTTAAAGACAAGGAGGGAATAAGCATTAGTGCCTCTTTAGTAAACTACCCAAAGACAGACTAAAAAACTTTGCTGGTGACTAACCTATGAGTGTTGTGGGTTTCTTCCTGACTGTACATGTTTAGAGGAGTGGGAAGTAATTCTTGGGGATTAAGCAGGATAATAGGTCCTTTAATAAGTGATTTTATGAGCAAAACTAGTTTTCCTCTTTTTCTAGTAGTAGTTGCTGATCAAATTCTCAAAGCTCCATTATTGCATGATTGAAATTGGAGCTCTCTTGGCCACTGTGTTTGCTTGTGCCCGTGTTAGTTTATTGAACATGTGAACTCAGCCCTTGCTGAGAATATTTAAAGAACTATATTTTACACCTTAGGGAAAGCAGACAGAAACCTTCATTTCTGCCTATTTTTCAATGGCATAAAAATTCTCTGTAGTTTAAAGTAGGTGTTTGAAATATAGTGTAAATTAGTATTTGTATCAATGTTTCAAAACTTAATTATATATAGATGTACTATGTGCTGATAGCCTTACATTTCTCTGTAACTTTATATTTGGTTCAAAGTACAATTGACACTATATACTTGTGGAAAATGCTGCAATTACATTTTGGAAGCTCTCTAAGAATGGAAAATATATCTGGGTGATAATATAAATAAGAGATTTCTGTCTATAATTGGGCCTTACCTGGAGGCCTTACAAAGGGCAAAGAAGGGGAAATATAAGGGTACATGATGTATTGCACTTTACTATCCTAAGACAGATGAATGTGTAAAGGATTGTGAAGTTATTGGAACATATTTGAATGTACCCATAGGGAAAGCTGGAAGGCTGAAGGCCCACCCAGATGGCTGATGCCCCCACCCCATAGGAGACCTGAAAAGTAGAATAAATGTATCTCTGTTCTCCCCGATATTTGTTTGAGAGGGAACTTTTTGCATTTGGGAATCTGGAATAAGTGCTCCATATTTCAAAAAATTCACTTGTGATTGAGGTGTTCTTGCTACTGGGTATGCTATAATTCTGGTTTGATATTGGTATTTTAAGATTTTTATAATGAAATTGCATTTTTCTTTGTTAGAAAAACTGTGTCAATGCACTAGACATTGTAGTTTTGTAGGTACAGATCCATCTCTGAACAAGACTTTTCCTTCAGTTAAGAGATTGACATATGTGGGTGTATTGCCCGGAGCCTCCCAACCCCTTCTAGGTGAAGGCAGAAAAACCTACATTATCCATTCCACTATAGACACTTCATATGAGGTAACAATCAATTTGACATGCCCCAGTCTCTCCTAAAAAAGTGGTGTTGGAATTCCGCTGGTAGATACTAAAAGAAAAAGCAGCTTTTGACTCAGCTTCAATTTACCCCAACTTCAATTTGGCCAAAAAGCAGATAACATGTATTGAACTCTTTCTTATCATAATTCAGTATGGCAAAGACACTGCTTCTTTTCATCATACCACTCATCTCTTTACCTTTTATGGAATTTAAATAAGAAATTGAACTGAGTGGACCCTGAAACCTAAAACAATTCCCACAGTCACTACTTAACAAGGTAGACTGCATTAGCCACCAAAGACTGGAACACACTCATAGACTAACAGAAGAAAAATTATGAAATATTGCTGCTCCTCTATTGGTGCTAATCCTATTTTTTCTTAACATTTGAAGACTGTACCCTGTGCAGTGTTGCAATTTCTTTCAACCTTAGCCTTTGGTACAACTGTGCTGGTATGAAATGCCTATGGTTTTGTCCTATTGCATTAGCCACTGTTGTGTTGAGAATAGACACCATTTGGATTATTGATACTAAAGAAAATAGACACCATTGGGATGATTCAAGATAAACCTTTCTGCTTTCCCCTAGAGTGGATATTGGATCAGGGAGTGCCTCAGATATGACATTTTTATGCTGTCCTTGAGATTAATTTGGAAGGAGAAGGGAGCTATGTAACAAGAATAAAAGAATTTTCAATGTTGATGGAAAAATTTTTAAGTAGAGTAAGAAAAAATATAAGCATATTTTCAAAAGAAATAATAATTTTGCTTTGATGGGGCTACAGTTTACACAGGGGTGGTAAGCCTCCACTGGGCAGCAGCTAGTGTTCTGTTAACATTTTGTAATCTTGAAATCTTTTGTTGCTCTAAATACAATTAAAAATTGCAGAAACTTGTTTCTTGGCATAGATGTCTGGCTCTGGATTTGTCTCTGTGTCTGGTTTCAGAAATGTCATACACTACATAAAATATTGGCTTTGCTGAAGTGCCAGCTAAAACTTGGCCATGGCCCCTGTTGTGACTGCAGACTCAAGTTATTGTTAACAAAGAGACCTGAGAAAATGTTACTAATGTCCTCTTATCACCATTGTTAATGATTTAAACAAAAAACAATCTAAAATTCAAGATGAATGTCATTAGGTTCTTTTAATTAGGTTCTTTTATTGGATCCCTTTATTGAAGAGATTTGGCATCATGCCCAGTAACTTTTTCGTGTACTTTAATTTTCATATATTTAAATGATCTTTGTACAGGGATTGTACATGTACCCTCTGATAGCTTTGGCATAAGTTGACCTGGTACTAGCAAAATTTCAAAGGATCTACTTTAGAAAGCACGAATACACACTGTTAACCTATTAAAGCATCTTATCAAAACCTCTTTTTCTACTGGGTGCAAGCCATATAAAATTAAGCTTTTCACCTCATCCTCACCCTTATTGGAACCTAAAAATGTGGGTATTTCATTGCCCTGTTCTCAAGAATCTTCAGATAATGAAGGGGTATATTCTCGTCTTATTTTTCACAGACCATGTCATACTTGACCACCCAGGTAAACCCAAGCAGGGTACCAGAATGTAATTTACAAGTCAGTGCTTACTCCTATCACTGCATCTGACTTGGGAACAAATCCTGGCACCACATAATTATCTAAAGAAATGTGTTTGTAGGATGTATGTATTAGTCAGATCCTGTTCCCTTCTGACCATCATTCTTTAGAGTTCCCTTTTTTCCTTTTTTGTCCCTGCACAATGACATAAAACCAACTCATGTAGGTTAATTTTACAGTCAGCTTCTTCATAAAGTGACACTGTGGCTTGCATCTAACATGGATTTTCCAAGGAGAAAAAAAACTAAAATGTTAAGGCAAAGGATGCCAAGTAAATTGAAAATAGCTTAGGACAAGAGTCCTGTATGTGAATTTAGGATTCTGGCTGGGTGATATACTCTATGATACTGGGCAACAATGTGTAATTTTCTTGACCTTAGTTTTGTCTCCACAAAATAAGCATATCATGGTCTTTCTCACAGTGATTCAATAAAAAAATCTTTAAAATAATTAAACATATCAGAAGATGTGAAATTCTTTACTAATGAGTTAGGAAACCCCTTGTAATGTGAACACCATGATTATTAAAAAGCACATCAAAATCTTTTAAAGCTATTGGATACAAGTTAAAGAAAAGAGCCTTTCATTATCCTTAAAACACAATTTTGAAACTAGAATCTCTGTTATAGTGTCAAACATTACCAACCTTCTGTGAGTGCTCCTGTGTTTTAGATGCTGTCAGGCATTGATCATTGGGATCAAAAGTGAAATTTTGACTATTAGCTATTGTCATAAATAATCATGATAAAAAATAAATGAAACACAGTCCATTTTTTTCAGTGACTTTGTAGTTTACTAATTGCCTTAGGCAAGACCAGTCTGAGTCATCAATCACAACTAACCACTAAATTCCCTTATTCAATCCTCTGAAAAGTTTGAGAAAACCTTTTCTTTTTTAATTATATCTGCTTTTTTGAATGATAATTGACACTAAACAGTACATATCCCAGACTTTTCATTGTTTGCATAAAGAAACAATGCCAAAAATATATTTAATAATGTTTCTGTGAACTAGGATTCACCACCAGCAAGACTGTATCCAAAAAGTGGAGTGAAAACCATACTATTTAAAACAATTCTCCCAATTTCCATTGGAGGACTTCAAATCTCTGACATTAACACAAGCTAGGCTATCAGCAGTCTTTCTCAGGCAACAGAATGTAGTAAGGGTAACTACATATAGTTTGTTTTGAACAGAGGGATATATTTGAAGAATCTGTGAGAGATTATAGCATGAAGGGATGCAACAAAGTCAGTCAGAGCATAGATATCATACTGGAGATTTTTCTTTAACCCACGGTTAAAGCTGAGACATAGAAATCCTTGCCAGCATTTTACTTGACAGATATCAAAACCTCATTTGAAACTTATACTGAGGAGGCAGGTAAGTAATCAAGACCATTTTGTAGATAACAGAATCAAAATTCAAAGACTGCTTATGCATAAATAACAATCTTAAGTATAAAACAGTTCTGATAAGTTCTGTGAAGTGAGATTTTCTTGCATTGGTCCCTGGATGGTTAACAGAGCTCCCTAAATAGGTATTAGTGCCATCTTGGGTAGTACAGACTATAACAAACCAGGCAAATTGGTACCTTTGTTTTGCATATATGAGATCCAGGAATTGACCCCAGGCACTGCAAAGAAACAAAAAGGAGGAAGAGGAGGAGAATGCGAAGGAGAAGGAAGAGGAAAAGGTGAAAAAATAAGAAAAGGTGAAGAAGAGAAGTGTAGGGAGGATGAATGCCAGAGTAGATACAACATATCACCTCCTAGAAGGAGTTAATATCTGACTTAGGACTTGAACAATGAATGACAGTCCACAGGAGGAAGGCAGACAACCAAAGCAGAGGGAGAAATGTCCAACAGTAGCCTATAATATGACTTCTTTTGAGAGCAAAAAATTAAGCTAATGGCGAGTAAGAACTAGAAATGAGTCTCAGATAGAGCCAAGCGTACAAAACCATTTGTGTGCTTGACAAAAAGTGGGATTTTTCTCTCAGAATTTTAAGTAGCACTAGTTTGGGAAATTCTGGGGTTACATAGTACTCCATGTACAACTTACTGCCCCCCTACTTAACAAAAGAAGAATGCAAGTGAAATTTACACTATTCAAAGGAAAAGTTTGAACTTTCTTGGTGTGTATGTGCATCTTTATGTATAACACACACACTCACATATGTATAATCTACAAAATTCAATGTTTAAGATATTCTCAACAAGGGTCAAGATAGTACACAGGCTAACAAGCTTGATTTTCATGCACTGATCCCATTAGGTCCTTTGGACTGCAGATAGTCATCAGAGGTATTCCTAAACATAGAGACAGGAGTAAATCTTCAACACCACTGGGTGTGGCCTCAATTTTCCCCTCCCCACAAGATATTCTACACAGGTTACTTGTCAAAACCCACAATATTACATAAAATTAATTTAATCAATGAATAATTTTTTTAACTAAAGAAAACTAGCAAATAGTTTTGGGAAATCATATTTTACAACACTCACAGGAATGACACAGAGATAATGGAATAACAATACAAAATGATAGCAAACAAAAATTGTGAATGCATATATGAGAAAATCATCAAACTAAAGTATCAATATTATATTGAGTCTTACACAATTCTCATATCTATAAAATAGGTTGAGCAGAGTTACTTCCATTATGTAGATAACAAATTTGAGGTTTACTTCTGGTTCAAATAAAGATTAGTTCTAAGTAATGCGTTAAACCTAAAGTATTTTTGTTGCCAAAGCTTATAATTTTGATAAATACACTATATCTTTGAAAGATTTGTTGGTTTACTCGGTACTTATAAAGAAACCAAAGGAACTCATAAATTTTCAGAATCATAAATATTACTAAAGATTACTAAATATGATAATGGATTTGTCTTCACAATCACACATTTCATGATGAATAAAGAAGTTAACTATATGACAATAGGTTTGTCTTCACAATCACATATTCAAGGATGAAAAAAGTGTTGTCTAGTATACATAATCCATAGTCATCTTCACCTGAATTTCAGAAGAGTCCTGTTTAATATTTTTATCTTTACTATATAACAAGTCTTTTATCTCATACCTTTTTCTTCTTTCTATCTCTTCGTTATATGCATTTGTTTTACAGAAGTTTCTTCAGTATCCAGAGAATTTAATAATTCCTTTATCTATAAAGACATGTAGGGGAGATAAACAATATATCATGAATTAAGATGCCAGATTCTGCAGATAAACATAGTTTAACAGAGCTCATTCCCACTCTACATTCTCATTCCCCCACACCCATTTATAAGACAATGGAGAGAAGGACTTGGCTAGTTTTTACATCTCCAAATCACCTTCTTAGAAACTTTCTACAAAAAAATTATTTACCAATCTGGAAGTTCCAAGGTTTATTTTATGACAAGGTATATAATTGCATCCTTATGTTTTAGAATATGTATCATAGAAAGGACTAAAAGTATTTAGCTCTGCTTGTTAATGTCCAGCCACTAGCCTTCTTGACAATATAGCCAGTCCTCTTTTGCTTTTTGTTCCACAACTGTCTCTACCCAGAGCATGCCATATTGCCTACCATTCTAAAAACCTGTCAATCTTTGTACATGTTTATTTCTACTAATAGCCCCTGGGTCTTTCTTGAAAATTTTTGCAGTGGTCTCTGTGACAAATTTTTCATGGTCAGCTCTAGTGTATTGGAGGGTGGGGTGGGGTGGGCCTAAGGTTCATTTCTGGCAATGCTCAATTTGGCAATATAAGCATGACATTTTGGTTCCCAGAAAAAAATTATTATCGGATAAATATGCTGTTAGCTATATCTTCTATCAAGAATAATTTTAAAGGCAACAGAGACTGCTTAAGTTGTCTCTATATATGGTCGCATTATGAATTTTATTAATGTTGTAGGTCAATAACTAGAGTACAGGCAATATTTTTGAAAAATTATAATAAACAAGTAAACAGCAATACATGTTACTGTCTTCTCTTCATATGGTACCCTTCATAAGGAATTCCCTCCCATATTTCTTGCTAGGAAGATTATTCTTACCCATTAGGATAGCTCTGACTCTTACTCAACTATAATTTTTTTAAATTTTTACTAGTGAAACACCATGAGGTACAATTTTAGACTTACAAATTTTTGTGCTTGGTTTCAGTTATACAAAGATTGAGAACCCATCCCTCCACCAGTGCCCATACCCAACTCCAATGTTCCCAGCATCCTTCCCACCTCCAATCTGAACCCACCCCTGTGGCAGGGCATTCCCTTTTGTTCTCTCTCCTTTTGGGTACTGTGGTTTGCAAAAGAGGCATTAAGTGGCAATCATGTTCAGTCTATAGTCTACTTTCAGCATGCATCTCTCATCCTGGGAGGATCCTCCCGAAACCCTTTACTTGGTACTTCCCTCTCTATCTGAGCTGCCTTCTCCCCCAGCATGCAGGGCTGGCCTCCAAGCCATAGAGTGAATCTCCTGGTACTTATCTTGGATATTCTTGGGTCTAAGTCTCTCATTTTGTTACTTTATATTCCTCAGATGAACGCAGTCTTTCCGTCTGTCCCTCTCTTTCTGACTCATTTCACTTAGCATGATACTTTCCAAGTAGATCCACCTATATGCAAATTTCATGAATTCATCTTTCCTTTTTTAAATTTTTTAAATTTTTTAATTATTTATTTTTTATTAGTAAAACACCATGAGGTACAGTTATAGACTTACAAATATTTGTGCTTGGGTTTCAGTTATACAATGATCAATTACCCATCCCTACACCGGCACCCATCCTCAACCATCACGGGTTGCAGCATCCCTCCCACCCCCCAATCCCCCATCACACCCTGCCTCTGTGACAGGGCATTCCCCTTTGTTCTCTCTCTTCTTATGGGTCCTCTGTTTTGCAAGAGAGGCATTGAGTGGAAATCATGTTTCAGCATGCTTCTCCCACCATGGGAGGATCCTCCCAACACCCTTTATTTGGTGCTCTCTTCTCTATCCGAGCTTCCTTTTCCCGTAGCACGTGTGGCTGGCCTGCAAGTCATGGAGCAAAATTCCTGGTACTAATCTCAGCCACTAAGGGGAGTTAGTCTCCCATTTTGTTGCTTTATGTTACCCAGATGAATGCAATCTTTCTGTCTCTATCCCACTCTAAGTCATTTTGCTTAACATGATACTTTCCATGTAGTATCACTTGTATGTAAATTTCATGACTTCATCTTTCTAACAGCTACATAGTACTCCATTGTGTAAATGTACCAAAGTTTCTTTAACCAGTCATCTGTTCTTGGGCACTCAGGTTTTTTCCAGATTCTGGCTATTGTAAAGACTGCTGCAATGAACAAACAAGTACAGATGTCACTTCGACTATACGTTTTTGCCTCTCTGGGATATATTCCCAGGAGTGGTATTGCTGGGTAAAATGGGAGATCAGATTCTAAGTTTTTGAGATTCGTCCATACTGTTTTCCATAAGAGTTAGACCAGTCGGCATTCCCACTAGCAGTGAAGGAGGGTCCCTTTCTAGCCACATCCTCGCCAGCACCTGTTGCTTTTGTTCTTGTGGATGTGGGCCAGTCTCTGTGGTGTAAAATGATATATCATTGTTGTTTTGATCTGCATCTCTCTGATGATTAGTGATGTAGAGCATTTTCTCATCTACCTTTTTGCCATTTGGATTTCTTTTTGGCGAAAGTTTCTGTTCATTTCCTCGCCCTATTTTTGATGGGGTTGGGTGATTTCTTCTTGTGTTGTTTGACCAGTACCTTGTATAGCCTTGATATCAACCCCTTTTCGGATGTGTATTTGGTGAATATCCTTTCCCATTCTGTAGACTGCCTTCGTATTTTGGTCACTGTTTCTTTTGAGGTGCAGAAGCTTCTTAGTTTAAGATAGTGTCATTTGTCTATCTCTGTTTTCACTTGCTTGGCTAGTGGTGTGACATCTTTGAAGATACCATTAGCTTTAATATCAGGGAGAGTTTTTCCAACTTTGTCTTCAATGAACTTTATGGATTGCGATCTGATGTTGAGGTCATAAATCCATTTTGATGTTACTTTTGTGCATGGGGTTAGGCAGAGATCTGAGCCCACTGTTTTGCAAGTAGTCGTTCAGCTTTGCCAGCACACTTTACTACAGAGGCTTTCCCTGGTACATTTCACATTTCTTGCCCCCTTATCGAAGATTAGATGATCATATGCTTGGGAAGAGATGTCAGTATATTCAACTCTGTTCCATTGGTCTGCAGCTCTACCTTTATTCCAGTACCATGGTGTTTTAATTATTACTGCTTTGCAGCAGAGCTTGATGTTAGGCAAGTTGATTCCTCCCATTTTCTTTTTCCCAAGAATTGCTTTAGCTATTCGTGGGAGCTTATTGTTCCATAAAATTTCAGGAGTGTTTGCTCCATTTCTTTGAAGAATGTCATGGGTATCCTTATAGGTATCACATTGAATTTGTACAGTGCTTTGGGAAGTATTGCCATTTTGACAATGTTGATTCTCCCCATCCATGAGCAGGAGATATTTTTCCATTTTCTCTTGTCCTCTTTTATTTCCTGAAGTAGCATTTTGTAGTTTTTTTGTACAGATACTTTACTTCCTTAGTTAAGCTGATTCCCAGGTACTTGATTTTCTGGGGCACAACTGTGAATGGGATTGTTTTCTTCATGTCACTTTCTTCTCTTTCACTATTTGCATATAGGAAAGCCAAGGATTTTGGGGTATTCATTTTATAGCCTTCCACTTTACTATACAAGTCTATTGTTTCTAGGAGTTTCTTGGTAGAGGTTTTAGGGTTCTCTAAGTATAGTATCATATCATCTGCCAATAGTAAGAGCTTGATTTCTTCCTTCCCTACCTGGATGCCCCTAATATCTTTTTCTTGCCTAATCTCTATTGCAAGTACTTCCAGTCCTATATTGAACAGTAGTGGAGAGAGTGGGCATCCTTGTCTCGACCCTGATCTTAGGGGGAAGGCTCTCAGTTTTTTCCCATTGAGGATGATGCTCGCTGTAGGCTTGTGGTAGATGGCTTTAATTATATTGAGGAAAGTCCCCTCTATCCCCATTTTGGCTAAGGTTTTCATCATAAATGGGTGCTGGATCTTGTCAAATGCTTTCTCTGTATCTATTGATATGATCATATGCTTTTTATCTTTTCTTTTGTTGATATGATGGATTATGTTGATTGATTTCCGAATGTTAAACCATCCTTGCATCCCTGGGATGAATCCTACTTGGTCATGGTGTATGATCTTTTTGATGAGTAGTTGGATTCTATTTGTTAGTAGTTTGTTGAGGATCTTTGCATCTGTGTTCATCAGGGATATTGTCCTGTAGTTTTCTTTTCTTGTGGTGTCTTTGTTTCCTTTTGGTATTAGAGAGATATGGGCTTCATAGAAACAGGGAGAGTTTCTGTTTTTTCTATTTCCTGGAAAAGCTTGAGAAGACTGCCAATATGTCCTCTTTAAATGTTTGGAAAAAATCTCTAGTGTATCCATCTGGACCTGGGCTTTTGTTTTTGGGAAGACTTTTGATTACAGTTTCAATTTCCTTGATATTAATAGGACTATTCAGGTACTCTCTATCTTCTTGATTCATCTTTGGGAGATAATAGGAATCCAGGAATTTATCCATTTAATCTAGGTTCTCTTGTTTTGTGGCATACGACTTTCAAAGCAGTCTCTGGTGATCTTTTGAATTTCTTTGGTTTCTGTTGTGATATCCCCGTTCTTATTTCTGATTCGATTTATTAGGGTTCTATCTATTTCTTTGTGAGTGTTGCTAGTGGTTTATCTATCTCATTTATTTTCTCGAAGGAGCAGCTCTTGGTTTCATTGATCTTTCGAATTGTTTCTTTGGTTTCCATGTCGTTGATTTCTGCTCTAAGTTTTATGATCTCTTTCCTTCTGCCCAATTTGGGCTATTTCTGTTGTTCCTTTTCTAAGATCTTGAGCTGTGAAGTCAAGTTGTTTATGTGCATCCTTTCTTCTGTCCTGAGATATGCTTGCAGAGCTATAAATTTTCCCCTTAAAATGGCTTTCACTGCGTCCCATAAGTTCTGGTAGCTTGTGTCTTCATTGTCATTTGTTTCCAAGTACCTTTTGAGTTCGTCCTTGACTTCCTTCCTGATCCACTCGTTGTTCAGCATTGAGTTGTTTAATTTCCAGGTGTTTGATTTGGTTCTCCGTGTCTGTGTGTGATTCACTTCTATCGTCAGTGCATCATGGTCTGAAAAGATGGCTGATACTATTTCCATCTTCCTGATTCTGTTGAGGTATGTTTTGTGGCCTAGGACATGGTCTATTTTGGAACATGTTCCGTGTGCACTGGAGAAGAATGTGTATTCTTTCTTTGTGGGGTGTAAAGCCCTGTATAGGTCTATAAGTCCTTTCTCTTCCATTTCTTCTTTCAAAGTCAATGTTTCCTTGCTGAGTTTTGTTCTTGTTGATCTATCCAGAGGTGATAAGGCAATATTGAAATCTCCAGCTACTATTGTGTTGCTAGCAATGTCCTCCTTAACATCTGTTAGCAGTTGTTTTAAGTATTTAGCTGGTCGCTCATTAGGTACATATACATTTGATAGTGTGATTTCTTCCTGTTGTACATATCCCTTGATAAATAGAAAATCTCCTTGGCTGTCCCTTCTAATCACGTGGTGTGCCTCAATTCCCGTCTCCCTCAGACCAAGGATGAAATCGGCCGTTCTCAGAAAATCTAGTTAGACGCGTGGCCCCAGGAAGGGGCTCTGCCACCGGAGGCTACCTGTATGAGTCGGTAGAGGGTGGCGGAATGGCTCAGCTTGGGGTTCATGCCGTGTGCCTCAATTCCCATCCCCCACAGACCAAGGATGAAAATCGACTTGTTGGGATCGGGAGTTCCCTGGCCCTGGGAGGCGCGGAGAGACCAGATAGACACAATTCCTGCAGGAGTAAAAACGGGGTTTATTTAGACCAGCATGCTGGGGCTCCGCAGCATACCCCAAAAACGGGCAGTGGCTGAGAGCCCCGAACTTCTTCAAAGGGGATCTTATATAGGCCTTCACTGGCCGTTACAGCAAAGCCCACGCATTTCATAGCCAATAGATTTGCAACAACATATACTTTCTTAACCAATCCATTTAAAAGTACCTCACTCCTTAGCCTATAGATTCAAAGATCAGCATTTACGTACATCGACTGTCAGCACAAGCAAGGTTATAGCTGGAATCATTAAGCCTTAGGAAATCTCCCTTGACCATCCTCGTTTTGAGTTACCCAAGTCTGCAGGGTGCTTTAGTGAGACAATACATTCCAGGAAAGGGCAATTTCCCCCAACCACCCGCATCCTGAGTTATCCTTTACTCAAATCTGCAGGGTGCTTTACTGAGACAATACATTTCAGGGACAGTAAATCACTTTCCAAGTCCCCTCTCCCCCAGGTGCAAAGCAGCCAAGCAGTTTTACAGAAAGCAATGTTGCAAGTTAGCTGAAGTACACAAAAATTTGATGCCCTAATATGGATTCTTTCATTCCCCACTTCTTTTCATGAGCATCTCTAATCCTAGAGATCATGGGGGGGTCGGGGCCTAATTCGAGGACCCGTGGTTAAGAGTAGCTTTCCTCAGTGGGTAGAGTCCGGTATTGTTGCCCAGAATTAGGAGGACCTTCAAGACTCAAACCAATTCTCCCAGGCTTCTCCGACGTCGTTCAAGGCCTTCCCGTAGCTTGGCTATAGAGTCTCTGACAACCTCAGTGTGGTCTGCGTAGAAACAGCATCCCTCCACCAGATCAGAGCAAAGCCCTCTGTTCTTGAGGAACAACAGGTCGAAGGTCGAGTCCTCTCAGGTTTTGGGAGATTATCTCGAACAGGGATGTGAGAGATTTCTCCATGAGGTCTTAAAAAGAGTTAAAGCAACAGAAACCAAAGCAACATAATGCCATACCCATCTCTATCATTAAAACAATGAAAAGGATTAACTCTACAAACAGGTTTGGTTGATAATATAACTTCCTGTGTTCAGATTTTTCTAATGGTCACAGAAACACCAAGCCATTCTCTGGCTTTCTCAGTACAGACTGGAAAAGCTTCTGCCCATATACTGAAGCTATCAATGAGAACCAACATATATTTATACCTTGAACATATGAACATTTGATCATTTGTATAAGGTCAAGCTGCCGATTCACCTCTAAGTTCCTTGATGCTGAACAGGTGTTAGGAGAGGAGGCTCAGGATTTCCACTAGGTTCATTAATGGCACAGAAAGCACAGTTCTGAATTACTTCTATCTTACTTGCTGTTCAGTTCCTCCCCATGGAAGATGGTTCTCACTAGTGTTAAAACATAACCCTTTAATAATATTCCATTGCATTGGTTCAGGAGTTGTTAATCCCATGATGCAACAGAAATTAAGAGCTGATAATATTCTTGTTCTCTCCAAATGACTGTTCACAGAAAATGAGATGCAATAAAATTCACAGTATTTTAGAACTAGATATTAATCTACTCTAATTTAACCAGTTTAGATGCCTTTCTCGACACTTTGGCCAATTCAGACCGGGGGGAAGCAATTCTGCACTTTGAGATGAGCTTCACCCTAGTAAAGCTCTGGCTTTCAATGCTCGTATCAGACTAGTGACAACATGTATAATATTGAGTTCCCTTTACAGATTAGGCTGTTTTACCTACAGACAGTAAACTAAGTTTTATCTAAATTTCCCCAAAGGGGGTACCTTTTAGATCAAGATTAGAATACATTTATTCAATTACCACTGTCAAATTAGAATCTGATTCTTACAAAAAGCTACTTACAGAAACATGGTTTTCTCTCCACCTTCATTTTAAAACGTTGCAAGATAGTTTAACAAACCTGGCTTGTTCTTTTGCATAAACACAGTAAGATTAGAGAACTCTCCATTTGGGATACCCAATTATTTACTGAGAAGTCCTGGGGATCAGCTAAAGACAGGAGACACAACAATAGTGGCATTAATCTTCATTAATCTTATCTGGCACGTCAGAGCTACCCAGGCCTGGCCAGAAGATGTCCCGCGATGTCTCGAGCCCTTGGGTTGTGGCTTTGGTCCTCGTTTTCCACAGAGATGTCCTGGCAGAAAGGAATCCATCCCATCCCTTCTTCAGGGCTGGGAGAAATCCTGGTTTCCAGGTTTTTCCTTGACGCTGAGAGTAGGCCCAGACTGAGTTAGTCATTGCAGAGTCCTAGATTCCTCATTCTCCATAGCAGTGATGGTTTCCAGTCTTTTCTCGAGCCAGCCTGCCTCTAGGGTCGCTCTGAGGTTTGTAGGGTTCTTGAAACAGTACCTGTTAAATCCCTGCTCCTGTCATTTAGACAGATCCCCCGACTGTTTCCCTGGAAGAGGGCTTTGGGGTCCCATGGCTGGTTTTTCCTGTCTGCATGAGGGGTAGGCCCTATTACAGAGAGGAAAGACTTATCTGGATTTATGCAAACCAACATAGTGCCATGAAACATCAAAAAACATACTGAAGGTACAAAAGAAGAGAAAAGCAAGTATTTCACTTTACTCACAGAGATGTAATACACCTGTTTGCTGTGGGTCCTAGTCAGAGAAGCTAAAATCTGTAGAGATAAAGCATACCGTTTAACATGTTTTTAATCCCATGTCAAAACCCTTGATTTCTGCAACTTTTGAAAAATTCAATGATCTTAAGAGCACTGTAACAGGAGTCCAGATAATCCATCAATCATCTTTACCATAGATCTTACCACAAAGGTGCTAGAAGAATTCTGCATGTGATTTAAAGCGTTTCTTATAACAGTTTGACCAGTTCCTTTTCTTTAGAACAACCTCAAATCTTCTACACATTCCTTTACATACATTCTGTAACTTTCATTCATTTAAAAATCAATTTCACTTTAACAGAATTCCTTTCCTTTCTTCCCACTGACCATATCTCCATCCATTATCTTTCTGACTTATGGCATACATCTATAGTAGTACAATGTACGATGTGATCTCCCAAATTTAGACACAAGTTACCAACCATCTCACTTAACATGACAAAACTGTACTCTGCAGTACTATTTCAAAAGCATTAGATCAGTTCCATAGATATTCAAAATGCCTTAAAAATGCTCACAATTAAAGCTCTTACAAGGTATATCCACTGGGCAAAAGATCACTTTACATTAGAAATTAACCAGGAGACATCTTAAAATTCTGATTTACAGGAAAACACAAAATACAAAAAGATTAAAACACTCATGTATTACCATGAAACAGAAAGCATCTCAGGTCAGGGCTAGGTTGATACCTGGAGACAAAGCTTGGCATAAAATAAAATTATCAAAATAATAGCATGCACTTTCAAGCACTAGACAAGCAATGCTATGGCTTCAAATTATCAGGCTGACATCTGAGACTAATTCAATACAACTTATTACTAAGTAGCCCTAGAAATTTTAGTTACCAAGAGTCTCAGAGATCAGATAGAGCACTGGTAGGACAAACTTTGTAACCAATTTTATAACTCTAGAAACTCATGATTAAACTAAACCATTACTTTTAAACCAGTTTTAATGTGTCATAGTTATTTTAACTCTTTCTAGGTCAAATATTCTAATCCAATGCAGATACAAATATGTACATTAACATAACAGCATAAGACCTATAAACAATCAATTTTTATAAAACATGATAAAACCTTCTTTGGCTTAATTTCAATAATTCTTGTACCTTAATTATTTAAAATCATGAGCTTTCTACACCAGATACTTTTTAACAATTCCACAAAAATACAAACATGCTTTCAGACACAGAAAAAGCCCTTTGGATTTTTTTTAACCAAACTTTGATATCAGCATAAGAAAATATTTGAATTGTTGTGTGAGCACAAAAAGGATGGCAACAATCTATCTTTCCCACCGCCAGCATTCTGTAGTTTCCCCCACTCCAGGGAGGTAAATGGAGATGGGCAGGAAAAGGAAGGAAACCTTATGGCCAGGCTGCTTGATCTTAGTTGCAGTTTATTCCAATCCTCTCTCCACTCTCGTACCAAAGACTAGCCTGCCTAGAGCTGGGAATCTGCAACCCAAAGATCAGGCCTGGCTAGCACCTGAGATCTCCGTATCTAAGACCTGCTAGGTTCTGTGAGAAAAGGGAAACTGCCTCTTACAAATTTTTCATAAAAGTTAGCTGAGGCTTGTAAGACAAGTTCTTGCTTTCTCTGAACTCTTATTTCACTTTAGTTTCAGGCTCTAGTTCCATAGCTCTTCTAGATAGTACAAGATTCTTAAGTTCAAAAAGGATTTCAACTGTTAATAATATAATCATCAATGTTCTTCTAACAAGAAATTTAGATTGAGAATTCTGCTTTCTCTGTAGGCTCAACCTTCTGATAAGGATTAACCCTTGTCTAACAGGTTCCTAAAACAACCGCATTTCTTAAATCACTGGGTTGCATGTCACTATCTTCTCTAAAATTTCTACTTCTGATTTCAGCCTGGTTCCAACACTCGAGTGTTCCACACAGACACACAGACAGACAGACAGTCAGACACAGACAGACGGACACAGACAGACAGACAGTGAACTGACGAAAACACCACACGTACATGTGCACATATCTGTAGTTGATCGATCAATCTGACCCTTCAAAAAATGGCAGGGAGAAACTGATGGACTGAGAAAGGAAGGGACAGCTCCCAGGGCGGCTGATTGGGAACTCTGCTCCTCATTTCCCAGCCTAACTAGTCAGTCTCCCACTTGTTAAAAATGGGTCAAGAAAGCGCTTTTGTTGATATAAGCCGGCAAAATAAACTATGACAAAGATGTTACCATATTTTCGCCAAGGCTAATTCTGAGGCAGGGAACTAGTACCTTCCTATCAGACATGGGGATAGGCTTCTTTGTTTCTGATGTCAAACAGTTAATCATAAGATCTCGCATTTTCCTGCCTCCTCTGCTTTGATACTCTCCTATTTCTTTTGTTACCTGCAAAGATCTGACTGCAAAATGATCTGGTAATGCAAACTGCCATTCACTGGCTATCTTTCCCCAATATACTCAGGCCACATGGTGTTACAGAGGTCAATAAGATCTCCTTATCTAAAACTACCTAGTTGGAAGCTCCTCAGATGATTTCCTAATTGCAAGCAACAATCTATGAAAAGGGATGGTTCCTTGGCAAAACTTTTCTCCAGGTCTATCACTTTCGCCTCTCCTAAGGGGACTCTAACCTCCCTTAAATTGGCCTTTATTCAGAGGCTCATCTCCACCTGGGTGGGCCTGGCTTTGGGCAGACCCACAGCTGTGTGCCTGAGCCGAACTTAGTGCTGTGGTCTTAAAAACTCTGCTCCTTAAAAAAAAACAGTTCTGCCTTCTCTCAGCTTGCTACATCTTCCCTGCTTTTGCTGGCTTGCTGCTTTTCTTAGGCTTCTTACCTGCCTTTTACCCCTTTTTTTTTCTTTCTGCCTTACATCTGGACTGCCTTCATTAGCATTTGAATTGACCTCTAGCTGAGACTGGGTGGGGAAAAGGATTTTCTGCCTGTAAATTGATCTGCCTTAGTTTCCCAGAATCTTCTCACTAGTGGGCTTTCCTCCCATCCCCCCCATAGTGGATGGTGATGCAAGACAGACAAAGGAGGGGTGCCTCTTTGCAGAGACTATTCAGATGCTTGCCTGGTGGAGAACTTCACAGCAGATCTTCCACAGATTACCTCCTTTATCTGAGCCACAAGGTTTGGAGAGAAGGAACCTCGTGGGGGCCAATCCACACCGAAGGAAGGTCATTCTGATGAACAATAAGTGTCAAATTTACCTTTCTTGATCATCAAGCCCAGATCCTGAGCTTTCCTGTGGATCTTAGAGAAGTGATCAATTCTGACCCGTATTAAACAATCTTAATGATCAATTCTGACCCGTATTAAACAATCTTAATAAACAGAATTAGGAGAAAGATAATAAATACACACACTATGGATACACGCACAGATCACACTTAGGCACTCGCTCGGACCGGTCCACTCTTTCACACGGGTTTGCACCACACTCACCAGTCACCCTGGGACTCCCAAATATGCCCAAAGGACATGCACATGATTTTTCACCTCCAGAGGGTTTAGTTTTTCCAAGTGAAGAGATCGGAAGTAGGGAAAGGCCAGTGCTGGCCCGGGAGTGGCAATAGAGAGTTCGGGGTTCAGGGGCAGAGGAGGAGCAGAGTAAGTGGGGGCCCCTTCTCCCCCCAGCCTGGCACTCCTGCCTAAGGCTCCTGGTCCGGGTACCCCCGGGGAGCAGGCTGGTAGATGACTCCCTTGACCTGGAAGATGAGCGGCGAGTGGAACGATCCCTCGGGGGGGGGGGGGGCAACCAATCTGGAACGTCGGCCATCCTGCAGAGCAAAAGGTCTGCCATTTAGGCTTTTTAACAATCAGAAAAAGATTCTGAGCACGAGAGCAGACCTCTGACCAGTGGGAGAGAGTGAGTGAGAGGAGTGGACGGAGATTGTCCCATGGTTCCAAAGACGGTGTCTCGGTAGAGAAAAAGGACGAGCGTGATCCAACCTACAAAAAAGAATGACGCAAGCGCAAGGCCTTTTGGAGAGGAAAGAAGAATAGAGAAGTAATAGAGCGGCCGATGATTCCTGACACACCAGATGTAGCCTCTCCGAGGCTACCACAAAAGAGGCCTCCAGGCGTCCCTGGCCCTCATCCACCTCCGGGGCGTCCCCCAGGGCTGCGGCCCGTGTCTATTCCCGACACGTCTGTCAGACACAAGGCTCGCACACACAACAGTGTGCTGCACACCACTGTCACTGTGCTGCACACCACTGTGCTTGTGTCACCGATCGGTAACTACAGTAAAACGGTACCGGAGAAACAAAGAGAGAGAAAGCGGCGCCTTAACTTACCCCGTGGCTCAATCCTGCGTCCCTGGGGCAGGGTCCTCGGTGATCTCGGTGGAACCTCCAAATGTTGGGATCGGGAGTTCCCTGGCCCTGGGAGGCGCGGAGAGACCAGATAGACACAATTCCTGCAGGAGTAAAAACGGGGTTTATTTAGACCAGCATGCTGGGGCTCCGCAGCATACCCCAAAAACGGGCAGTGGCTGAGAGCCCCGAACTTCTTCAAAGGGGATCTTATATAGGCCTTCACTGGCCGTTACAGCAAAGCCCACGCATTTCATAGCCAATAGATTTGTAACAACATATACTTTCTTAACCAATCCATTTAAAAGTACCTCACTCCTTAGCCTATAGATTCAAAGATCAGCATTTACGTACATCGACTGTCAGCACAAGCAAGGTTATAGCTGGAATCATTAAGCCTTAGGAAATCTCCCTTGACCATCCTCGTTTTGAGTTACCCAAGTCTGCAGGGTGCTTTAGTGAGACAATACATTCCAGGAAAGGGCAATTTCCCCCAACCACCCGCATCCTGAGTTATCCTTTACTCAAATCTGCAGGGTGCTTTACTGAGACAATACATTTCAGGGACAGTAAATCACTTTCCAAGTCCCCTCTCCCCCAGGTGCAAAGCAGCCAAGCAGTTTTACAGAAAGCAATGTTGCAAGTTAGCTGAAGTACACAAAAATTTGATGCCCTAATATGGATTCTTTCAGACTGTTCTCAGGGGATCTAGTTAGACGCGCTGCCCCTGGAAGGGGCCCTGTCTCCAGGTGGGTACCTGGATGAGTGAGTCCAGCTGTAATTTTTAAACTTGAATAAGCTTCCCATAAACTTAAACCAAATATTTTGGCTCACAATTAGTTATAAAACTAACCTAATGCCATCTAAATTGTAGAAAACTCTAATACACTTGATATACAATATTTTCTTTTATTTTTAGTGGGATCCCATGAAAAATAAGGGTGATTGGGTCAGAAAGACAGTGGATAGGACACTTGCCTTGCATATGATTGACAGGATTTGTTTCCAATGTGGTTTGCCAGCACCCCAGTATGGTTTCTTGAGCCTTTCCATGAGTTTTTCTAGAGCAAAGAGAGAGTAGTAAGTCATGGGCACTGCCAACTGTGGTGTGGCCAACCCCAATAAAGAAGGTTTTAATTACTGATATCCTAGCTTAAAATGTGACAAGGGAGAAACATAGCTATTTTAGAAATTTGTTGTAGACTTTCACTTATAGCATTGGGTTATACTTCCCACTTACCACAGAACACAATCAAAACATAATATGTAGCATAAAATATTATTAAATACATTGATGAGGTGGTGTTATATGATCCATAGCCACAAATAAATTAGAACACGACTGTTGAAGCCAATATGAGCATTGTATCAGCTCCTTAATGACCATTTTTTTTTACATTGATGTCTATAAAATGAGGGAAAAGCAGAGAAGGACTAGAATTTCAAACAGTGAAAGGTCTGATCGAAGATTTTTACATAAGCCTGGTATAGTAAGGCAGGAATTCTTAATCATATTCCACTCACAATCCTCTTTAATCTATTTGTGTAACTATTGGTTTATTGAATAGGTGTACAAACAAATCATTTTATGGATAATAAATTACAAGTTAATATTAAAACAATTTTATATGCCAATTCATATTTAACTATGTGATCCTCTGTGGAGGTCACCACCTGTGTAAACACAAAAAGGAACGGCAAAGGGACGGCAGTGGCCTCTCTCTCCTGCCGCCCGCATTCGGTAGTCTCAGGCCATTTCCCCACTCCATGGAGGTCGATGGCAATGGGCAGGTGAAGGAAGGAAACGAGGGCGAGGCTGGTTGGTCTTAGTAGGAGTTTATTACACAGAATAAACGTATATCATGGAGGGCCCAGGATCTCTCAAGCACGTGTTCCCACATTCTCTCAGACCGGTCTCTTCAGTTCTCTCAGCCCTGCCTTTCCAGGTTCTCTAAAGCACGTGTTCCCTAGATAGCCCCAAAAATCACCTTATATAGGTCGTGGTACCTCTAAAGGGCACAATACAGTGATGTCATCAAAAGGAGTTACAGAAGGAACACTGAGGTGGCAAAACATACATTGTGTCTTTACATCTGCAGGCCAGTGATTTCAGCCTCCAGAAAGAAGATACAAAACCAAGACTGAAACTTTTACAAGCACTTTCACAAGCTATAGAATTTGGATTTGCATCAGAAAGACCAGTCTGCTAGAGCTTGAAATCTACATCCCAAAGACAAGTATCTGAGCTTTGCATCCCAAAGACTAGCCTGGCTGAGCCTGAATCTACATCCCAATGATCAGGCCTGGCTAGCACCTGAGGTCTGTGAGAAAAGGAAAACTGCCTCTTACAATATACTGGTTATTTACTGAAGGATCGAGGTTGTGGGAGGGATACTGGGAACATTTGTGGTAGAGAATGGGCACTGGTCAAGGGATGGAACATTGTATGACTGAAATGTAATCACGAAATTTGTAAGTCTGTAACTGTATCTCACGGTGATTCAGTAAAAAATAAATTAATTAAAAGTTACATTCAAGAGAAAAAAACCAAAATTTACAGTAAGTTTAAAAGTGCCATGTTAATAAATTGTTACAAAGATGTAAAAAATACCCCAAGACACATCCTAATCAGAATGATGAAACCAATAGATAGCAACAGAATGCTGAAAGCAGCAAGATGAAAGAAAGAAATTGCTTATAAAGGAGCATCCTTAAAATTCACAGCAGACTACCAGATGAAACCTTCTGGGCCTGAAATAGTGGTCTGAAATAGTGAAAAAACTCAATGAAATGAACAACTCACCAAGAATATTTTACCCAGTTTCTTATTCAGATTCAAAGAACCTATACACAACTTCACTGACAAAGAATGACTTAGGAGCTTCATAGACTCAAAATCATTGATACAAGAAGAACTAACGGGATACTTTAAGATAAAACAAGCATCACAAGTACAATAAACTCCTACATAAGCTGGCACTGTGGGAAGCCAAGAGCCCTCTCATAGACCCTGGTCCTGGTTCCCATGTTAGGAACTGCTTGGGACAGACATTGGTGACAGTCTCCCAGGACTTCCTGATCTCAGCAGATACCTGATCTATAGCCACATAACATCAGGCTGACAGTTATCTTATCTGGACTCATCTATAGTAGCCTCCAGGATGCATCTACTGCACTAAGACCCTTTTATATGCAAATGTAAAGCTCAGGATGCACCTACTGCCATAAGACCCTTTGATGTACAAGTGTTTACCTTGAATGTTAGGTAAAGCTCTTGTTGCTGACCTTACCATATATGGTTATATTGCTTCTGCCCCGACCCTATATAAACAGCCTGTATCCCTCAATAAAGCCTGTCCCTTTTTCTCTCTGTTTCTAAACTGTACTCTGTCTCTTGTGTCTTGTGTTCATTCGGTTGGTCCTTTCCTGCACCTACGGATCCTAGGGCCGCCTCCGCGGGCCGGAGAGTGGTTTTGCGGGCCCTCCGCATGGCACAAATAAATATCGTAATAATGTCTCAATGTCAACGGATTAAATGCACAAATCAAGAGGCACAGAGTGGCAGGATGGACAGAAATTAGATTCCAACACTCTGCTGCCTGAAAAAAAAACATATATGAACGATCAAAGCAAATATAGGCTCAATGTCAAAGGTTGGAGAACTATTCTCCAAGTAAAACAAAAGGCCTCAAAAAAACCCGAGTGAAGATACTACCATCAGACCACATAGATGTCAGACTGAAAAAGGTTATAAGAGACAACAAATGTTGTTTCTCAATGATCAAGGAATCTGTATATCAAGGAGAACTCACATTCCTAAATGTATATGCACCTAATTAAAGACCAGAAAAACACTTGAAACAACTGCTAATAGATTGGAAAAACACTGATGGCAAAACAATAGTAGTTGGAGATTTCCACACCTCTTTGTCACCTCACAATAGATCAACAAGACTAAAGCTCAGCAAGGAAATACTTTATTTATTAGAGAAAAACGGAAGATAGGAGGTTTGTAGATATTCATAGGACTTTCCACCCCCCCAGAGCTGAAAACATATTCTTCTCCAGGACACATGGGACATTCTCCGAGATAGACTACATGCTGCGTCTAAATATACCTCCATAAAATTAAGAAGATTAGGCCCTCCCGTTGATCGTTGATTTGCTCGAGCGGGCCCAGTAACGTCTCCATTGGAGACTTTGTTGTTACTGTGTCTGGCATATCGAATACTCTCGGTAGCTTGCCGGGCTCTCCGAGAGGGGCGGAGGAATCGAACTCGGGTCGGCCATGTAGGCTGCATGCAAGGCAGACGCCCTACCCGCTGTGCTATCGCTCCAGCCCAAAGGTAAAGGCCCTCCCATTGATCGTCGATTTGCTCTAGCAGGCCCAGTAACGTCTCCATTGGAGACCTTGTTGTTACTGTGTCTGGCATATCGAATACTCTCAGTAGCTTGCCGGGCTCTCCGAGAGGGGCGGAGGAATCGAACTCGGGTCGGCCATGTTGGCCGCTTGTAAGACAGACACCCTACCCGCTGTGCTATCGCTCCAGCCCTAAAGGTAAAGGCCCTCCCGTTGATCGTCGATTTGCTCGAGCGGGCCCAGTAACGTCTCCATTGGAGACTTTGTTGTTACTGTGTCTGGCATATCGAATACTCTCGGTAGCTTGCCCGGCTCTCCGAGAGGGGCGGAGGAATCGAACTCGGGTCGGCCATGTTGGCTGCTTGTAAGGCGAACGCCCTGAAATTTTTTAATTTAGTAGAATTGCTATTTATTCAGCCATTGATTAGGCAGATTGAATTGGGCATGAACTCCACGTTACTTTTTTCCCTTTTTTATAATTTTATTTATAGAGCAGTTACAAAGCTTTTGGGTTTAAATCTCGGTCATACAATAAAACACCCGTCCATTCACCAGTGCCCATTCTCCACCACCAAAAATCTCAATATACCCCCAGCCCAGACCCTTCCCCTACCTGTGGGGCAGATCATTTCCACATTACTCTCTCTCTAGTTTGATTGCATTCAATATTTTGACATCAGATCCACCATTATTATTTGGGATTTTACCCCAACACTCAGATCTGCTGAAAAGGCAACACTAGACATTTTATTTTCTACTGCTGGTTATGAATAACATATGATGTCACGTGGACACAGTAGTGGCCACGCAATTTTGGAATTCCAAAATTTTAACAAATAAATCTGGAGGGATTTATGCCAAAACCTGCTGGGGTCTGAGATTTGTTCCCGAGTCTCTTGGATCATGGCTGTTAAGCAGTTTGATGAGGAGCTGGAGAGGATGTTCGTGGGTGGCGACTCGGGGTCTTATTGGGGCAGGGAAGAAAGGGCCGCCTCCACCCCCATCCTGCGAGGCCCTGCATGTCTCGTCCTGCGGGTCCAAACCTGACTGTACAATGACCTCTGGAGGATGATGGCCACCGAGCTGCCAGGAGGGAGCAGGCGGAGGGACAACACCCTTTCCCCCCTGAGGTGGCCCAGCGCCAGTAACCTACTGCGGGGACCAGACACATTTCTGTCAAAAGCTGCTGGGTTCTGAATTTGTTTGAGTCTCTGAGATCATGGCCATTAAGCAGCTTGGTCAGGAGCCAGAATGGCTGTTCATGGGTGGCGACTCAGGGTCTCTTTCGGGTGGGGAGGAAAGGGTCGACACCACCCCCATCCCATGAGACCACACATGTCTCGTCACTGAAGGCCCAAACCTGACTGTCCAGTGGCCTCTGGAGATAGCAGCCACCACGCCGCCAAGGGGTAGCAGATGGAGGGACAGCACCCTTTCCCCTCTGGGTTGGCCTGGCGACAGTAACCTACTGTGGTGTCCGGATGCATTTCTGCCAAAAGCTGCTGGGTTTCGAGATTTGTTTCTGAGTCTTTGGGATCATGGCCATTAAGCAGCTTGATCAGGAGCCAGAGAGGCCGTTTTTGGGCAGCGACTTCGGGGCTTGTTGGGGTGGGGTGGAAAGGGCCGGCTCCACCCACATCCCATGAGGCCCCGCATGTCTCATCACTGTGGGTCCAAACCTGACCATCCAATGGACTCTGGATGATGGTGGCCACCAAGATGTCAGCGGGAACAGGCCAAGGCACAAAACACATTCACACCTGGGGTGGCCCGAGACTGGCAACTACTGCAGGGATCTGACGCATTTCTGCCCAAAGCCGCTGGGTTCCGAGATCTGTTTCTGAGTCTCTGGGATAATGGCCGCTAAGAAGTTTGATCAGGAGCCAGAGAGGCCATTCGTGAGTGGTGGATTGAGGGTCTCGTTGGGGCAGGGAGGAAAGTGCCGGCTCCACCTCCATCTGGTAAGGCTGAGTGTCTTGTCACTGCGAGTCCAAACCTGACTGTCCAATGGCCTCTAGAAGATGGTGGACACCAATCCACCAAGTGGGAGCAGGCAGAGGGACAACACCCATTCCCCCCTGGAGTGGTCCAGTGCTGGTAACCCATTGTGGGAACAGGATTCATCTCTGCCAAAAACCGCTGGGTTCCAAGATTTGTCTCTGTGTCTCTGCAATCATGGCAGTTAAGTAGTTCAATCAGGAACCAGAGAGGCCTTGCCTCCAATTATATAACTTAGCCAGAGGTGGTTTGTTGGTGTGTCTCCCACATACCTAACTTTTGACTGTTTACTTTGTTGGTAAACATTATCCTAATTTTTGGGGGTCTGGCCAAAGACACAGCAGCAATTTTGGGGTATCTAGAAGTCTGAAGGAGCCACTAGGCTGCTGATTCACTTGCTTCACAGGTACAAACTGACCTGCTGGTGGCACCATACCCTCAAGAGGATTGAAATTATATCAACTATCTTTTCATACCACGATGTGTGTAAACACACAAAAAATAAAACGGCCGGCGGTCTTGCCGTTTCCCCACTCCAGGGAGGTCGATGGCGATGGTCAGGTGAAGGAAGGAAACGAGGCCAAGCTAGTTGGTCTTAGTAGCCGTTTATTACATGGAAGAGATGTATGTCATGGAGGCCTCAGGAATCCTCGAGCACGTGCGCCTTTGTTCTCCCAGCTTCTGCCCTCAGCCCCATCTTCCCAGGTTCTCTGATGCACATGTCCCCCCAGAGAGCCCTGAAATCTCCCTTATATAGATCATAGTACCTCTAAAGGGCGCAATACAGTGATGTCATCAAAAGGAGTTACAGAAAGAACATTGAGGCGGCAAACATACATTGTTTCCTTACATCCGCAGGCCAGTAATCCTGGCCTCACCTTTTCACAAGCTACAAGCACTTAGATTAGCACAACAAAGACCAGTCTGCTAGAGCTTGGAATCTACATCTCCAAAAAAGCAGTCTCATCCAAGCTAGTCAGGACACACAGGAAACTGCTTCTAGGATGTGTTTCTCCTCTCCTTGTCCAAACAACATATAAGCATACATAATATTAATCATTTCGTATGGACACAGTAAGAAATACTTTGAGCTTATAGAATTGCTCTCCTAGGGCCATCTCGATCTCAGACTGCAGTGCTCAGGCCAGATATCTTTCCTATTCCTAGCAGCAGGGCCCTAGTCTCGTCGTTACTTTTGGATCATGACATCATTTGCCTATGATCAAACTCTTAACTTATAGTTAAGAATCGTGGCACCTTGGCCTGGCCCATCGCGATGCCAGGGTAGCACATAACTTACCGGCTTGCCCTGGTTCCATCCAGTCCCACGTCGGGACCCTGCCCTTGGAATGCTAGGAAGTGAGGGCAACTGAGGCTTAAGTTGAGAAGGCAGATGCCCAGGAGTGAATAATATTCAAAGCCAATCAATTCCTAAGTTACGGAGCATATTAATTAATTGCCTTCCTGTATCTATACAAAAGGACATTGCATTAAAGTAAACTGCTCAAAAGACATAAGGAGAGGAGAAAGACAATATTAACTTACAGTACAGCTTCAGTGTCTAAGAAGGATGAGACCTTACAAATTGGTTGGGGAAGAGAGCATAGAAGAGGTTACAGACAGACAAAGTAATGGGAGTGACTCGGGAGCACTGTGATGGGTACAATCTGATAAACCTAAGCTCCGTGTACTCCAACAACGATGTACTGAAAATTGAAATGAATCATGCACAGAAATGGATAATCAAATCAAACACCTAGAAATTAAATAGCTCACTACTGATAAACCAGTGTCTTATGTTGGGGAACAGTTTTTCACCAACATGCCCAGACACGTTGCTCACTGGATCCAGCAGATCGAGGCTAAGGATGATGGGTTCGCTGAGAAACCACTCCGGGAGACAGCTGATGGCTGCTCACCTTATGGCCTAAAGTTCACATATTTTATATAGGGTATTGGCTTAAGAGGACAGTCTAATCACATAAAGTTTAGTATTACTGACCTATCACCTTTCCAACTCTTCTTTGCCCTGGTCCAATCCCTGATAAGGCTAGTTGCTGCAGTTTGGAATGCAGTTAGGTGAAAATTTTTGGGGGATGGGACTTAACACCAGATTCCTGGAGCTTGTATCTGCTATGAAGGCACAGATTTTATCAGCTCTGGTGCCTGTGGCCATGCTCCATATATCTCCTTCTTTATTTAAATTCAAAACAATTAATAATAGGGAGATAATAAAAGTTTTCCCCAATTAAAGGTGCATCACCTTCTCATTCTCTTAGTAAAGGAAAGAGAAAAGCAATATATTACCCATATATTACAGTTGGGAGTCACATATTACAGTTAGGAAAATAGGTTGTTAGGGTCTCATATTGCTGAACTGTAAATTGATGGAACAATACCTGAATCATGTTTGAGCAAGTCTGAGTAAGCAAGGGGCTATGGCTAATAAACCGAGAACCATAATAAAGGGGGTAAGGCAAATATCCAAGACCAGGAGAAGAGGGGGTGGACATGGAAGCATTCCCTAAAATCATCGCGAATTTTAACCATATTCTTGATATCATCCTCAACTATCCCAGATTTATCAATAAAATAACAACACTGTTCATCAAGAAACACACAGATCCTTCCCCTTTTGTGTGTTGCAAATTAAATCAAGTGCTCTCTGAAGAATGACTTCAACCAGGGAAATAATCTGACATTGCAGCGTCACCAGGGATGATGTGGTGGAGTCAACCACCCCCAGCAACTTGTTGGTGAAGTCTTGGGTTGTCAGGAGCATTACATCAAGTGCTTCAGAGGGTAGTCCAACTGAGGCAACTAGTCCAGAGGAAGCCAAGAGAGGCAGGAAAATTGTGCGGTTCTGTCAGGTTCTGGGCAGGAGTCAGGAGCCAGGCAAATTCACCTCTGTATACTTAGAATCTGATTCTTAAAAAACAGCAAGTTACAGAAACATGATTTTCTCTCCACCTTCATTTTAAAATTTGCCAGAAGATATAACAAATCTGACTTTTTTTTACATAAAAACAGCAAGATTAGAGAGCTCTCAGTTTGGGGTACCCCGTTTTTTACTGAGAAGTAGAGCTCTCAGTTTGGGGTACCCCGTTTTTTACTGAGAAGTCCTGGGGGTTGGGTAAAGACATGAGACACACCAATAACGGCATTAATTTTTATCTGGCACATCAAAATTACCCAGGCCTGGCCATGAGATGTGAAGATCAGGTCTCACAATGAACTGGAGTTAGCCTCGAGTCTTCAGGTTCAACTGGATGTGGCCTTGCACCTCATTTTTCATAGAGGTGTCCTGGCAGAAAGGAGTCTATCCCATACCTTCTTCAGGGCTGGGAGAGATCCTGGTTCCCAGTTTTTTCTTGACGCTGAGAGTAAGGCCCAGGCTGAATCAGTCATTGAGGATTTCCAGATTCTTCTTTTTACATAGCAGAGATGATTTCCAGTTTTTCCTTGAGCCGACCTTCCTCCAGGGTCCCCCTGAAGTTTGTAGGGTACTTGAAACAGTACCTGTTAAATACTTGCTCCTGTCTGTAAAAAACTCTGAGGGAGGTCAGGGGGTAGCCCTGACGGCTCTTCCTCTGGCCGCCCAGGTCCTGGAGGGCACAGGCCGCTCCCCAACCGGGGTGGCCTGCGCCCTGGGGCATATGGCAGATGAGACAAGGGCCAAGAATGTTGATTAATCAGATGCTGTTTATTCCATTTTCATCCGCGTTCACTCCTGTCTCTCTCTCTCCTTCTCTGCCGGCCCCCGATCTGGAACTGCTTTCTCCTTCAGTCTCTGACTCTGGATCTCGATCTGATTCCCCCAGCCCACTCTTACAGTCTAGTTTAATCCCCAAAACCATGAGGGGCTGGGCTTTCACATAGGTGTGGTCACAATCAATAGGGTTAAAGTTATAGGACAGATTCTCTTTCAGCAGGATGACCCACCCAAGGTTAGAATTCCATGGGTGTGTTTCTCCTCTCCTTGTCCAACAAACATATAAGCATTCATAATATTAATCAGTTTGTATGGACACAGTAAGAAATTCATTAAGCTTATAGAATTGCTCTCCTGGTGTCATCTCGATCTCAGACTACAGTGCTCAGGCCAGATTAGTCTCTCCTATCCCTAGCAGAGTCCTAGTCTCATCTTACTTTTGGGTCATGACAGCATTTGTCATGATCAAGCTCTTAACTTATAGTTAAAAATTGTGGTGCTTTGGCCAGGCCCATCTCAATGCCAGGGTAGCACATAGCTTACCGCTTGCCCTGCTTCCATCCAGTCCCGCGTCAGGACCCTGCTTTTGGGGGTGCTAAGAAGTGAGGGAAACTGAGGCTTAAGTTGAGAAAGCAGATGCCTGGGAATGAATAATATTCTAAGCCAATTAAACCCCAAGTTACAAGAGCATTATATTAATTGTCTTCTTGTGTCTATACAAAAGGACATTGCTTTAAGGAGAGGAGAAAGGCAATATTATCTTACAATACAAGTTCAGTGTCCTAGAAAGATCCTACCTTACATATTAACAGAAACAGGTTAGGGGAATAAGCTGATTAACTGTTTGGGGAAGAGAGCATAGAGAACTGGTTACAGATAAAGAAAAGAATGGGAGTGACTCAGGAGCACTTTGATGGTGTGATCCGATAAACCTAAGCTCCTTGTGGCAAGGGAGAAAGGACAAAGCAATGTTATCCTACACCTTTCATTTAGACCAATCCCTTGACTGTTTCCCTGAAAGAAAGCTTTGATGTCCCATAACTGATTTTCCTGTCTGCATGAGGGGTAGACCCTATTACAGAGAGAAAATACTTTTATCTGGGTTTATGCAAACAAACATAGTGCCATGAAGTATCAAATATACAATGAAGGTACAGAGAAGAGAAAAGAAAACATTTCACTTTACTCTCAATAAGATGTAATACACTCATTATAACTCTTTGCTAAATTGCTCTAGAAATTTTAGTTACCAGAAATATCAGAGATAAAATAGAATACTGGTAGGATAATTTTTGCAACCAATTTTATAACTCTAGTAACTCATGTTTTAAACTAAACCATTACTCTACAAACCTGATATTAGGTACCACAATTATTTCAACTCAGATTCTACCAATCCAATGCAGATCCTTTGAACCAAATTTTATGAGAAAACCTTCTTTGACTTAATTTCAGTATTTCTTGTACCTTGGTTATTGCAAATCATGAGCTTTCTATACAAGACTCTTTAACAATTCTAGGAGAAAACAAACAAGTTTTCAGACACAGAAAAAGTCCCTTGTTTTTTTTCAAACTTTAATATTAACATAAGAAAACACTTGAACTGCCAATTTTCATGAAAACATTAGCATACTGTTATTGGTGTCTTCTGTACCTCTGTTGTTTTGTAAAACGGCCTAACTTTTCTTTAAGTTTGGCTGAGGCTTGTAAGATTTCAATCTTAATGAAAGATTGGCTGAGCATTGCATTCTCTGAACTCTTATTTCACTTTAGTTTCAGGCTCTAGCTCTGCAGCTTTTCCTAGATAGTGCAGATTCTGAAGCTTAAAAGAATTTCAACTATTTTTAATAACCATTAATATTTTTCCAATAAGAAATTTTAGATAGATAATGTCAATTTCTCTGTACTGAACCTTTTAAATTGCTAGGCTGCATATCATTCTGACTTCTCATGATGATCCTACTTGCCCAAGTCTAAATATTCCTACTTCTGATTTTATTTTTTTAGGGAATAAATTTTATGAGGCAAGCAAGACTTAATGCACAATAATAAATTCAGTAACAGCTGAAACAAAGCTCTTCATTTGCCCATGGTGGAAAAAACCAAAATATTATGCATAATTTTTACAAGCACATTTTTAAAAAAAACTTTCATTAATGAAACACCATGAGGTATAGTTGTAGACTTACAAACTTTTGTGCTTGGATTTCAATTATAAAATGATCAAATACCCATCCCTCCACCAGTGACCATTTTCCACCACCATGGGTCCCAGTATCCCTCGCAACTCCACCCCTATCCCTCCCTGTATTTGTGGTGGGGCATTCCCTTTTGTTTTTTCTCTCCTTTTGGGTGTTGTGGTTTGCAAAAGAGGCATTGAGTGGCAATCATGTTTGGTCTATAGTATACTTTCAGCATGCTTCTCCCATCCTGGGAGGATTCTCCCAATACCCTTTATTTGGTGCTCCCTTCTTTACCTGAGCTCCCTTTTCCTCAAGAATGTGTGGCTGGCCTCCAAGTCATGGAGCAAATCTCCTGGTATTTATCTCGGCCACTCTTGGGTGTTAGTTTCCTATTTTGTTACTTTATGTTCCCCAGATGAATGCAATCTTTCCATGTCTGTCCCTTTCTTTCTGACTCATTTCGCTTACCATGATACTTTCCATGTTGTACCACTTATATGTAAATTTCATGACTTCATCTTTTCTTACAGCTACATAGTACTCCATTGTGTAGATGTACCAAAGTTTCTTTAACCAGTCATCTGTTCTCCAGCACTCAGGTTTTATCCAGATTCTGGCTATTGTAAAGAGTGCTGCAATGAACAAACAAGTGCAGATGTCACTTTGACTATACTTTTTTGCCTCTCTGGGATATATTCCCAGGAGTGGTATTGTTGGTTCAAATAGGAGCTCAATTTCTAATTTTTGGAGAATCGTCCGTATTGTTTTCCAAAAGGGCTGAAACCAGTCGGCATTCCCAGCAGCAGTGAAGGAGGGTCCCTTTCCCGCCACATCCACGCAAACACAGGTTGTTTTTGTTCTTTTGGATGTGGGCCAGTCTCTGTGGTGTGAAATGATATCTCATTGTGTTTTGATCTGCATCTCCTTGATGATTAATGATGTAGAGTATTTTCTCATGTGCCCTTTAGCCATTTGGATTTCTTCTTTGAGAAATTTCTTTTCATTTCATCGCCCCATTTTTTTCTGATTTTAACCTGACTCTGGCATTTGAGTATTCAACACAGACAGACAGAAAGAAAGACAACAAACATCACATGTGCATGTGCACACATATATACTTGAGCGATCGATCTGACACTTTACGAGTGGCAGGGAGAAAACTGATGTACTGATAAAGGAAGAGGCAGTCCCCAATGCAAAATTTAACCCTGTCGGCCAATTGGGATTGTCTCCCATTTCCCAGCCTAAGCAGCCTGTTTTATGCTCGTTAAAAATGGGTCAAGATAGAGATTTTAATAGTATAAAGCCGGAAAAATAAGTTATAACAAAGTTGTTGTAAATCTAAGGTCGTCAGATGTTACCATTCTTTTTTACTTTTCTAGTTCTGGGACAGAGAGTTAGAGTTTTCTTAACAGACATGGGGATAAGTGGGGGTTCCAGACTATTTGGATGGTCCAGAAAATGTTTTGAGGGAACAGGAAAGGTGGGGGTGCTAAATTCTTCAGAGGGTCCCATCTTTGTGGGTTTGGACTTGCAGTCCATTTTCCAATGATGTCCATTCTGACACCAAGGACAGAGAGTATTAGGTTTGGAGGTAGCTCCTTGGGAGGGGGGGTCCTCCTGGAGACAGTTATTCTTCCAGTGACCTAACTCACCACATTTAAAGAAGCGAGGGTTGCTTATGTGGTGATCCTACAAGGCGGCAGCTATTGATGCAGCGTGGAAGGAGGATGATCCTACATCTTTTGTTTTTATGATTGAATCCTTGAAATGAGCATGCCGCATTCTTTCGCAGGCACACTTACATTCAGGATCATTGCATCCCAGACCAATTGGTGTACCATTTCATCCTGAATAATGGTTTTAGACTTAGCGCTTCACACTTTCTTTAACACTCTGAACAAAGTTGGGGCGGGGGGGGGGCGGGGGGGAGATCTGTTGCTTTCTGAGGCAGGGAAATTAGAGATGCGCCAGAGTGCCTGTCAGTGCCAGGCTTGAGCTTCTTTCAGGACTAATTTCCATATAAAAGGACTTGGGCGAAAAATTCAGCTGACTGATGCAATAAGGAGTGTGGATCCTTAGCTATCCCCTCCCCCAGCAGGTATCTAAGGTCCAAACTGGTGGGACCCAGGAGTCTACATTACAGTGATCAGCCTTCCAGCACTCATCTCTATAAAAGACCTCCCACTGAAGAAAAAGAGAACCCTGCAGGATGGTGCGAGCAATGTCCAGACAAAATAGTATACAGTATCGACTTTGTCCAAGACACTTTAAGGCCATCCTGGTGGTGAGTGGATCCTTAAATTTCTGAGAAGAGGGGGTCCATGTACGGGGTGTCACTCGCACTACATGTACTTGATAATGAAAGGTTGTGTCTGGGAGGACACTGGGTGCCTAAGGAACTGGATACGGGGGTGAGGTGGGGACGGTGAGAACTGATGGCAGGGCCTAAATAGGACAATCAACATATTTGGCAGGACAAAGAAAAGGCTAAGAGTGACTTTCAGCATGACCCTTAGAAGCAGTATCTGACTCCTCCTCCCCAAGGGCTGCCCTGGGTGAACTTTTGTCAGCCTGGGGATGCATTTGTGGCCTCCTGCGAAGTCCACACTTCTTCAAAAGACTTAAACACACTGGTGAAGGGCTGGAAGAATGACAAACATTTCAGGGGAAATACTTCCTTAACTCTTGCCTGAGCCATAGAGGCCAGGGACTGGATTTGGGATCATATGGGTTTGGTGATCCAGGAAGTGATCTCACACATATGTCCCCAAAAAGCTTTACCCTGAGACTAGCTAAGTTTCATGCTGTGAGAGTATAAAATCTCTTGCAGGTTGCTTAGAGTAAGAGTCTTTGGATCTGATAGCTCCCATGGTTAAGGATAGAGGGAAGAAGAGTTGGGGGAAGGGATGTATAACTCTCTGGTACTCACCTGGCTGGACCCCTTGCAGGATCTTAAGGTTTCCTTGTCATTGGAGGACAGTTATACTTCGCCTGCCAGATTGCTCCCTTGCGGGGCAAGTCAGCCATTACTGGATTCACGGAACCGTAGGTTGGAATCCACACAGACCCAATAGCAGAAGCTTTGGTCTTATTCACTCACTCTCCAGACACTCACTTGGTGCACTTCACTCACACGTTTCAGGATTCAAAGGTAGAAAGGAATTTTTTTCAAAAGGCTGTTTTATAAAAAAGATCAGGAAGGTAATGAGACAAGGAAAGATGATTGAGGGGCTGAAGAAGCTGGATATTACCCCAGATTGGGCCAGGGGAACTCACCCGTCTGAAAACCTCACAGAATACCTTCCGTAGATGTCCATATTCAGGATGCCAGATGTTGGGGAACAGTTTTTCTCCAACGTTCCCAGACACGTTGCACACCGGGTCTGGACAGACATGGGGCAAAGGATGATGGTTGTGTGGAGAAACCATTCCGGGAGACAAATGATGGCCACTCACCTTATAGCCAACTATACACATATTTTATAGAAGCCCTTGGCTAAAGAGGATGGCTCAATCACATAAAGTTTAGTATTACTAACCTATCGCCTTTCCAACTCTGATTTGCTCTGGCTCAATCCCAGATAAGGCTAGATGCTACAGTTAGGAATGAAATTAAGTGATAATTCTTGGGGGATTGGACTCAACACCAGATAGCTGGTGCTTGTATCCATTAGGCAGGGACAGATCTTAACAGCTCTGGTGCCTGTGGCCATGCTTCAAAGTCTTAGAGAGAAAATCAAAGAGGAAATTGATAAATTCCTGGAAACAAAAGAGAATCAGGACATGTGAGACACAGCAAAAGCAGTATTTAGAGAAATGCTTATAGCTCTGTAAGCATTCTTCAGGAAGGAATAAAGGGCCCACATTAATAACGTAAACTCAAAGCTTAATATCTTTGAAAATTCCCTACAAAAGAAGGAAGCAAATAATAAAACTTAGAGCAGAAAACAATGAACTGGAATCCCCCCCCAAAACTAAAGGTCCAAATCACCAAAAAAGAAAAATAAATGAAAACAAGAGATGGTTCGGGAAAAAATAAACAAGACCGATAATTCACTAGCAAGTCTTACAAAAAAAATCACAGAGAGAACCCAATGAAAGAATCAGAAATTCAAAGAGGGACATCACAACAGAAAACACAAAAAACGGCATCATCAGAAATTACTTTGAAAATATTTATGCCAAGAAACAAGAGAAATGTGAAGAAATAGATGAATTTCTGGACTCCCATAACCTCCCAAGTATAGTCTTAGAAGTGTTAAAGTAAATGAACAGACCTATCACCATAAAGAAAAGTGAAATGAAAATCACAATTCTTCCTGAAAATAAAAGGCGAGCTTTTTTTCCTCTTTGCCCCCTGAAGCTGTGCTGATTTTCTCCCAAACCCAAGTCAGTTCATCCACCGGTACTTGAACACGGAATTTGGATTTCTCCCTGCAAGCCCCCCAGGCATCCTCTCGGACAAGCTGTGCTGGTCTTCTCCCCTACCCAGTCTTTACTCCCCTCCCCACACACACACCAAGTACCCAGGGGGGCGTGGCCTTTTCAGAAGTGGGCATGACTTCTGTAGAAGTGGGCATGGTCTAACTTTCATCCGGCTAACGCACACACAGCCACAGGTAGTTTAGCCACACCGAGGAACCTAGTCCCCAAATCTACACACCAACATAAAGAAACAACGCAAATCCCCAGCACATGAAGAGGACAATGAAAAGAATCCAGAAACCTCTGTTGATACAATACAGCAAGGAGCAAGGACAAAGAAGGAAATCACAGACAAAGGATCACCCCCTAGATTCACAGCAGACCTATCAGAGGAAACCCTTCAAGCCCAAAGGCAATGGCAGGATATAGTGGGAAAAAAAAACTCACTGAAATGAATGCTTCACCAAGAATACTCTATCCACCTAAACGCTCACTCAAAATCAAAGGAACAGTACACTATTATCTAGATACACAGCAGCTCAGGAACTTCATAGACTCAAAACCAAACCTAAAAGAAGGACTAAAGGGGCTTTTATAAGAGAAGACAAACCCTGCAAGCACAACAAACCCTTACAGAAAGATGACACAAGACCCCATAACAATAATCTCTCTCAACGTCAATGGTCTAAATTCACCAATTAAGAGACACAGAGTGGCAAAATGGATTCAGAGTCAAAACTCAACATTGTGCTGCCTACAAGAAACTCATCTCAACAGGCAGAGCAAACACAGACTCAAAGTCAAAGGATGGAAAACAATCCTGCAAGTAAACAGCTCCCTAAAAAAAGCTGGGGTGGCCATACTAGTATCCTACAACTTTAACTGTAGCTTGAAAAAGATTAGAAGGGACAGTAAAGGCTATTTTCTCTTCATCAAGGGATACGTACAACAGGAAGAAATCACACTCTTAAATGTATACGCACTTAATGAGGGAACAGCTAAATATTTAAAACAACTGCTAACAGATGTTAAGGAGGACATTGCTAGCAACACAATAGTAGCTGGAGACGTCAACATCTCCTTATAACCTCTGGATAGATCAACAAGAACAAAATGAGCAAGGTAACATTGGCTTTGAAAGAAGAAATAGAAGAGAAAGGGCCTATAGACCTATATAGGCATTTACACCCCACAAAGAAAGAATACACATTCTTCTCCAGTGCGCACGGAACATTTTACAAAATAGACCATGTGCTAGGACACAAAACATACCTCAATAGAATCAGAAAGATAGAAATAGTATCAACAGTCTTTTCTGACCATGATGCACTGAGAATAGAAGTGAATCACATACAGACACGGAGAACAAAATCAAACACCTGGAAATTAAACAACTCAATGCTGAAGAACGAGTGGATCAGGAAGAAAGTCACGGACAAGATCAAAAGATACATGGCAACAAATGAGAATTAAGACACGAGCTACCAGAACTTATGGGATGCAGCAAAAGCCATATTAAGGGGAAAATTATAACTCTGCAAGCATATCTCAGGACAGAAGAAAGGATGGACATAAACAACTTGACTTCACAGCTCAAGATCTTAGAAAAGGAACAACAGAAACAGCCCAAATTGGGCAGAAGAAAAGAGGTCATAAAACTTAGAGCAGAAATCAACGACATGGAAAACAAAGAAACAATCTGAAAGATCAATGAAACCAAGAGCTGCTTCTTCGAGAAAATAAATAAGATAGATAAACCACTAGCAACACTCACAAAGAAACAGAGAGAACCCTAATAAACTGAATCAGAAATAAGAAATGGGATATCACAACGGAAACCAAAGAAATTCAAAAGATCATCAGAGACTACTTTGAAAGTCTGTATGCCACGGAACAAGAGAACCTAGAATAAATGGATAAATTCCTGGATTCCTATCATCCCCCAAAGCTGAATCAAGAAGATAGAGAGTACCTGAATAGTCCTATTAATATCAAGGAAATTGAAACTGTAATCAAAAGTCTTCCCCCCAAAAAAGACCAGGTCCAGATGGATACACTAGAGATTTTTTCCAAACATTTAAAGTGGACCTATTGGCAGTTCTTCTCAAGCTTTTCCAGGAAATTGAAAAAACAGAAACTCTCACAGTTTCTATGAAACCCATATCTCTCTAATAACAAAAGGAAACAAAGACACCACGAGAAAAAAAAAACAGACCGATATTCCCGATGAACACGGATGCAAAGATTCTCAACAAAATACTAGCAAATCGAATTCAACAACTCATCATAAAGATCATACACCATGACCAAGTCGGATTCATCCCGGGGATGCAAGAATGGTTTAACATTCGGAAATCAATCAAAATAATCCATTATATCGACAAAAGAAAAAAATCATACGATCATATCAATAGATGCAGAGAAAGCATTTGACAAGATCCAGCATCCATTTATTATGAAAACCCTAGCCAAAATGGGGATAGAGGGGACTTTCCTCAATATAGTTAAAGCCATCTACCACAAGCCTACAGCAAGCATCGTCCTCAATGGCGAAAAACTGAGAGCCTTCCCTCTAAGATCAGGGATGAGACAAGGATGTCCACTCTCTCCACTGCTGTTCAATATAGTACTGGAAGTACTTGCAATAGCGATTAGGCAAGAAAAAGATATTAGGGGCATGCAGGTAGGAAAGGAAGAAATCAAACTCTCACTATTCGGAGATGATATGATACTATATTTAGAGAATCCTAAAACCTCTACCAAGAAACTTCTAGAAACAATAGTCTTGTATAGTAAAGTTGCAGGCTATAAAATCAATACCCAAAAATCCATGACTTTCTTATATGCAAATAGTGAACGAGAAGAAAGTGACATGAATAAAACAATCCCGTTCACAATTGTGCCTCAGAAAATCTTGTACCTAGGTACCAGCTTAACTAAGGAAGTAAAGGACCTGTACAAAGAAAACTACAAAACTCTGCTTTAGGAAATAAAATAGGACATCAGGAAATTGAAAAATGTCCCCTGTTCATGAATTGGGAGAATTAACATTGTCAAAATGGCCATAATTCCCAAAGCACTGTAAAAAATCAATGCGATCCCTATTACAATACCCATAACATTCTACAAAGAAATGTAGCAAACACTCCTGAAATTTATATGGAACAATAAGCCCCCACGAATACCTACAGTAATTCCTGGGAAAAAGAAAATGGGAGAAATCAACCTCCCTAACTTCAAACTCTACTACAAAGCAGTAGTAATTAAAACAGCGTGGTACTGGGACAAAGGCAGCGCTCTAGACCAAAGTAACAGGGTTGAATATACTGACATGTCCTCCCAAGCATATGATCATCTAATCTTCGATAAGGGGGCAGAAAAAGTGAAGTGGAGCAGTGAAAACGTCTTTAACAAATTGTGCTGGCAAAACTGGATGGCTACATTCAAAAATGTGGGCTCAGATCTCTGCCTAATGCCATGTACAAAAGTAAGATCAAAGTGGATTAAAGACCTTAACATCAGACCGGAATTCATAAAGTTCACGATCACGATCACAACTATCCTGTTATTCTTCGATTGCCTTGAGCAGGCCCCAGTAACATCTCCTTCATCCTAGCCCTGATATTTTTTAAAAAGTGCTATATTCAATGCTCTTCCAGGGTTAGAAGAATGAGACCCATCATTGTTACTGGTATTTGGCATATTTGGTACGTCACGGGGACTTTGCCAGACTCTGCCGGGTGACCAGGTTACATTCAGTATTCTGTCAATTTGTCCAAAGAATGAAAAAATAAGATTTTGTGTGGCTGTGAATGCGGCCACATGCTTCTGGGAGCTGGGTTTTATAGTCTCTAGGTCTTCGCCATTGATGGGATTATACGGTGCCAGTAGGCCAGTTGGTGGGTGTGACTCCTGCCTACTGGAATATAAAGTTCATTGAAGACAAAGTTGGCAAAACTCTCCATGATATTGAAGCTAATGGTATCTTCAAAGATGTCATGCCACTGGGCCAAGCAAGTGAAAACAGATAGATAAATGGGACTGTCTTAAACTAAAAAGCTTCTGCACCTCAAAAGAAACGGTGACCAAACTACAAAGACAGTCTGCAGAATGGGAAATTATATTCGCTGAATACACATCCGATAAGGGGTTGATATCAAGGATATACAAGGTAATGGTTAAAATCCACAATTAGAAAACATCCAACCCCATCATAAACTGGGGCGATGAAATGAACAGAAACTTTCTCAAAGAAGAAATCCGAATGAATAAAAGGCACATGAGAAAATTCTCTACATCTTTGATCATCATAAGATGCACAGCAAAGCAACAATGAGATATCTTTTCACAACATAGAGACTGGCCCACATCCAAAAGAACAAAAACAACGGTGCTGGCACGGATGTGGCGAGAAAGGGACCCTCCTTCACTGTTGGTGGGAATGCCGACTGGTTCAGCCCATTTGGAAAACAGTATGGACGATTCTCCAAAAATTAGAAATTGAGCTCCCATTTGACCCAGCAATACCATTCCTGGCAATATATCCCAGGGAGGCAAAAAAGTATAGCCAAAATGACATCTGCACTTGTTTGTTCATTGCAACACTTTTTACAATAGCCAGAATCTGGAAAAAACCTGAGTGCCCGAGAACAGATGACTGGTTAAAGAAACTGTGTTACATCTACACAATGGAGTACTATGTAGCTGTTAGAAAAGATGAAGTTATGAAATTTACATACAAGTGGTACTTCATGGAAAGTATCATGTTAAGCGAAATGAGTCAGAAAGAAAGGGACAGACACAGAAAGATTGCATTCATCTGGGGAACATAAGGTAACAAAATAGGAGACTAACACCCAAGAGTGGCCAAGATAAATACCAGGAGGTTTGATCCATGACTTGGAGGCCAGCCACACATTCTTGAGGAAAAGGGAGCTCGGATATAGAAGGGAGCACCAAATAAAGGGTATTGAGAGAATCCTCCCATGATGGGAGAAGCATGCTGAAAGTATACTATAGACCAAACATGATTGCCACTCAATGCCTCTTTTGCAAACCACAACACCCAATAAGAGAGAGAGAGAGAGAACAAAAGGGAATGCTCTACCACAGAGGCAGGGTGGGATGGGGAGAGGATGGTGGGTGGGAGGGATACTGGTACCTGTGGTGGTGGAAAATAGTCACTGGTGGAGCAATGGGTATTTCATAATTGTATAATTGAATCCTAAGCACAAAAATTTGTAAGTCTACAACTGTAACTCATGGTGTTTCACTAATAAAAATTTAAAAAAAAAGAAAAAGAGAAAAGAAAAAAAAAGAAAAAAAAAGCTGAGGCACAGGTAGACTCACTGGTGATTTCTTTGAACATTTTAATAGGATCTACTGCCAATTAATTTTAAGGTTATCCAGGGAATTAAAGAAAAACATATGCTCCCAAATAGTTTCTATGAAGCAAATATCCCCCACCTACCCAAAGGAAATAGAGACAACACACAAAAATAAAAGTACAAGCATCCCTGTTGCATACATATGCAAAGATACTTAACAAAATATTAACAAATAGAATCCAATAATTCATCAAAATTATTCAACACCATTACGAAGTAGGATGCAAGAATGGTTTAACATTTGCAAATCAATCGACTTAATACACTATATAAATAAAAGGAAAAATAAAACCATATTATCGTATAAATAGATGGATAGAAAGCATTTTACAAGATTCAGACCCATTCATGATAAAAGCTCTCGACAAAATGGGATCTGAAGCAACATTCCTCAATATATCCATAGTCATCTACTATGAGCCCACAGCAAATATAATTCTAAATGGGGAAAAACAATAACTTTATCCCAAGATCAAGCACAGACAAGATTTCCCAGTCTCACCACTCCTATTCAGTACAGTTTTGGAAATATTTGCCACTGGAGTTAGGCAAGAAAATATATTGATAGCATCCAGATGGGAAAGAAAGAAGTAAAGTTTTCACTATTTGCAGAAGAAATAATACTATACTTTAAAAAATTCCAAAGTGTATTAAAAAATTTCTAGAAACAACATATTTTTATCGTATATTAGCAGGTTACAAGGCCAAACACAAAAGTTCATGGCTTTCCTAAATATCAATAATGCAAAAGAAGAGAGAGCTATTAGGAAATAATTCTATTCACAATCATGTTTAAGTAAATAAAATATCTCAGAATCAGATAAACTAAAGAGGTTAAAGAGATACACAAAAAGAAAAAAACTACAGAAAGGTACTTCAAGAAATAAAAGAGGACCTGAGAAGATGGAAACACACCCCCTCCTCATGGATTGGGAGGATTAATATTGTCAAAATGGCAGTACTGTCCAAAGCATTATACAGATACAATGCAGTCCCCATCAGAATAGCACTGTAGCACTGTCCTCCCATTGTTCATCAATTTGCTCGAGCAGGCACAGTAACATCTCTATAGTAAGACTTGTTGTTACTGTTTTTGGCATATCAAATATATTACGGGTAGCTTGCCAGGCTTTGCCGTGTGGGCAGGATAGTCTCAGTAGCTTGCCAGGCTCTCCGAGAGGGACGGAGGAATCTAACCCAGGTCGGCCTGTCGCATGCAAAGCAAATGCCCTACCAGCTGTGCTATTGCTCCTGCCCATAGAATACCCACGAAATTTTTCTAAGAAATAGATCAAACACTCCTGAAATTCATATGAAATAATAAACTCCCATGAATAGCTAAAGCAATCCTTGGAAAAAAGAAGATTGGAGGCATCACATTTCTGAACATCAAACTCTAATATAAAGTGGTAATAATTAAAACAGCATGGTATTGGAATAAAGATAAACTTGCAGACCAATGAAATAGAGTTGAATATCCTGACACCAACCCTCAAAATCATAATCACATAATCTTTGATAAAGTTGCTTCTTTATGAAGTGGAGCAAGGAAACCCTCTTCAACAAGTGGTGCTAGCAAAACTGGATAGGTACATGCAAAAAATGAAATTATATCTCTTTCTAATGTTGGGCAAAAACCCAGATATAAATGGATTAAAGACTTCATTATCAAACCTGAATACATAATGTATTTATGGAAAAAGTGGGCAAAACCCTCTATGACACTGAAGCAATGACAACTAGAAAGATGAAATGCCACTGGCCAATTTAAGTGGGAGTAAAAATAAACAAATGTGTTATATTAAACTCATAAACTTCTGCACCTCAAAAGAAACATTGGCCAAGATACAACGACATCCCACAGATTGGGAAAAATTATTAACCCAATACTCATCTGATAACTTGTTTAATATAGAAGATATATAAGGCACTGGTCGAATTTTACAAGAAAAAATATCCAGCACCATCAAATATGTGGAGAAAAAATGAACAGAATCTTTCTAAAAAAAGAAATCCAAATGACCAAAAGACGCATGAGAAAATGCTTTACTTTGCTAATTATCAATGAGATGTAAATCAAAATAAAAATTAGATATCATTTCAAAACACAGAGACCTGGCACACATCAAATAGTACAAGAATAACCGCAATAAGATTAAAGGGGTTCTCCTTCATTGTTGGAAAGAATGCCGTTTTGGAAAACAATATTGACATTTCTCAAAAAACTGGCAATGAGCTTCCATATGTGTGGGAAGCCAAGAGCCCTCTCATAGACCATGGCCATGGTTCCCATATTAGGAACTGCTTGGGACAGACATTGGTGACAGTCTCCCAGGACTTCCTGATCTCAGCAGATACCTGATCTATAGCCACACATCAGGCTGACAGCTTATCTGGCCTTATCTATAGTAACCTCCAGGATTCGTCTACTGCCCTAAACCCCTTTGATATACAAATGTAAAGCTTAGGATATACCTACTGTCATAAGGTCCTTTGATATACAAATGTAAAGCTCAGTATGCACCTACTGCCATTCGACCCTTTGATGTACAAATGTCTACCTTGAATGTTAGGTAAAGCTCTTGTTGCTGACCTTACCATATATGGTTATAGATAGTGCTTCTGCTCCTGACTGAGCTGCCTGGACTCTATATAAACAGCCTGTATCCCTCAATAAAGTACTGTCCCTTTTTCTCTCTATTTCTAAACTATACTCTGTCTCTTGTGTCTTGTGTTCATTCGGTTGGTCCTTCCCTGCACCTACGGATCCTAGGGCCACCTCCGCGGGCCGGAGAGTGGTTTGCGGGCCCTCCGCACATATGACTTAGCAATACCACTCTTGGGAATATATCCCAGGGATACAAAAAAGCACAGTAGAAATGACATCTGAACATCTTTGTCTATTGAAGAACCTTCAAAATAGTCAGAATCTGGAAACAATATGAGTTCCAGATAACAGAAGACTGCAACAAACAAAACAAACTGCCCTCCCGTTGTTCATTATAATACATCTACACAATGGAATACTATTCAGCTGTTAGTAAAGATGAAGTCATGAAATTTGCTTATAAGTGGGTGGACATGTAGAGTATCATGATAAGTGAAAAGAGTCAGAAAGAGAGGGACAGACATTGAAGGACTACACTCATTTGTGGAATATAAAATAATATGACACTCATTTGTGGAATATAAAATAATATAATATGAGCCCATAACCTACGGACAATAGTGACAAGGGCCAGCAGAATCGCTCCACAGTTTGGAAGCCTGCTTCATGTACTGGGGGAGAAGGCCGTTGGAATGAAGAAGAGACCACCAAGTCAATGATGGTTGGAGGCATTGCTTCCGGATGGGAACTTTGTACTGAAATAGACTAAGCACCTAACATGATGACCTCTCAGTATCTGTATTGCAAACCATGATGCCCCAAAGCAGAGAGAGTATGAAGGAAGATGCCTGCCACAGAGGCTTGGAGTGGGATAGGGTTGTGTTAGTGGGAGGGTTACTAGGGACATTGGTGGTGGAAAGTGTGCACTGGTGGAGGAATGGGTGTTTGATCAGTGTATGACTGATATTAAATCATGAAAGCATTGCAACTGTATATCATAGAAATTCAATTATATATATATTTAAAGAATGATAACAGGTGAAGACTTGAATCAATGAGCTTGAAAATGAGCTTCAGGAAATATTCAGGGAAGAGCAGAAGATTGAAAAACACTTCAAAATAGCTCAAGGGCAGATAAGAGACATATGGGATGAATTCAAGAGAAACAAGATAAGTACTATTGGAGTCCCAGAGGAACAGGGAGGCAAGCCCAATGAGGTAGTAACAGTTAAAGACATCACTGCTAAGAGTTCCCAGAGCTGGAGGATGTAGGTATCTAGATCCAAGAAGCCCAAAGGGTACCAGCTAAAAGAGACCCTAATAAAAAGACACCAAGATATATCTTAATCAGAACAATGAATATCATAAAGATACAATACTGTAAGCAGCAAGGTCAAAGAAGGAAATTATATACAAAGGAGCATTCTTTGTATTTACAGGAGACCTATCTGAGGAAACCCTTCAGTCCTGAAAACAGTGGTGGGATATAGGAAAAAAATCAATGAAATAAATGCCTCACCAAGAATACTGTACCAGGATAGACTTTCATTCAGATTTGAATGAAAGATCCACAATTTCCGGATACAAAATAGCTCAGTAACTTCATTGACCCAAAAGTAATTTTAAAAAAAGGAATGAAGGGGCTACTGTAAGACAAGACAAGCCCCACAGATACAACAAACTACAACAGAAATTACAGAAAGATGGCAAAAATTTCCATGAAAATAACCTCGCTCAATGTCAAGGTCTAATTGCACAAATTAAGAGAAACAATGAAAAAAATGGATTTAAAACAAATGGATTAAAGAACAACATTCTGCTACCTACAAGAAACAAACTTGAACAGTCAAAGCAAACACAGAAAGCAAAAACATTCTTTTGACAGAAAATGATCCCTCAAGGAAACAATTTTCTCAAAAAAGTCGTGGTGGCTATACTAGTATCTAAAAGCATATATTTCAGGCTGAAAAAGATTAGATGTGACAGCGAAGGCCATTTTTTAATAATCAAGGGACATGTACATAAGGAAGAAATTACACTCCTAAACATAAGCGCACCCAATGAGGGATCAGCAAAATACATAAAACGACTGCAAATAGACTTCAAGGAGGACATTGGCAACAACACAATAGTAGTCTTAATCTTCAACACCATCTTGTCATATCTTGATAGATCAATGAGCCTAGAAGTCAGCAAGAAAATACTGAATTTGAAGGAAGAAATGGAAAAGAGAGCTATTAGATTTTTACAGGGCATTTCATCCCCAAAGAACTGAATACAATTTTTTCCAGTGCATATGAAACATTCTCCAAAATAGATCACATACTGTGCCTCAAAACATAAAATCAAGAAGAAAGTGTATCAAAAATCTTTCAGACCATGATGTATTGAAAATAGAAGTTAATCACATGTGATAACAGAAAATCAAATCAAACACCTGAAAATTAAAGAGCTAACTACTGAACAACAAGTGGCTTAAAGAGAAAACCAAAGATGAAATAAATGGATTCCTGGAAACAAATGAGAATGAGGACATAAGCTACCAGAAATTTGGGGGCGCAGCAAAAGTTAAGAGGAATGTTAAGAGGAATGCTTATGGTTCTGCAAACATTTTCAGAAAGAAATAAAGGGCCCACAAAAATAACTTAACCTCACATCTTAAGATCTTGGGAGATGACCAACAAAAAGATCCCTAATGAGGCAGGAGGAAGGAAATAATAAAGCATAGCGCAGAAAACAGTGAGCTGGAATCCACCCCCATCCAAGTCCAAATCATCAATAGAACCAAGAGACCGTTATTGAGAAAATAAACAAGATTATAAACCAGTAGCAAGATTCAGAAAGAAAAAGAGAACAAAACAGGGGGAGAGAGACCCCTCAAAACCGAATCATAGGTGCAAAGGGGAACATCACAACAGAAACTAAGGAAATTCAAGTAATTATGAGACTACTTCGAGAGTCTGTATGCTATGAAAGAAGTGTACCTCCAAGAAATGAATAAATTCTTGGGCTCCTATAATCCCTCAAGGCTGAACTAAAAAGATTGGGAATATCTGAACAAACCTATCACTATTGAGGAAATTTATATGATAATCAAAAGTCCTCCCCAAAACAAAAGCCCAGGATCAGATGGATTCACTTGTGAATTCTTCCAAACCGTTAAAGTGGACCTACTGCTAGTCCATTTCAAGCTTTTCCAGGAAATTGAAGAAAAACACACAAACAGTTCCTACATGGCAAGTATCACTGATATCAAAAGAGACAGAAACTACACAAGAAAGAAAACTACAGGCCAATATCCCTGATAAACGCAGATGCAAAGATCTTCAACAAAATACTAGCAAATAGAATCCAGTGACTCATCAAAAATATCATACACCATGACCAAGTAGGATTCATCCCTGGGATGCAAGGATGGTTTAACATTAGTAAGTTAATCAACATAATACATCACATCAATAAAAGAAAAATAAAAACGATATGATCATATTAATAGATGCAGAGAAAGCATTTGACAAGTTCCAGCACCTGTTTGTGATAAGAACTTTCAACAAAAAAAGAGTTGAAGGAATTTTCCTCAATATAGTGAAAGCCACCTTTCTCAAGCTCATAGCAATCACTATTCTCAATGGGGAAAAATAAAAGCCTTCTCTCTAGGCTCAGAGAATAGATAAAATTACAACTCTTGCCCCTTCTATTCAATATACTACTGGAAGTACTTGCTATAGCAGTTGGAGAAAAAAATAGTAGGTGCATCCAGATAGGAAAGTAAGAAGTCAAGTTATCACTATTTGCAGATGGCATGATACTATAATCACAGAACCTTAAAGGCTCTACCAAAATTCTCCTAGAAACAATAGATTTTCATAGTAGAGTGGCAGGTTACAAAATCAATACCCAAAAGTCTATGGCTTTCATATATGGAAATAATGAAAAGGAGAAAGTGATATTAAAAATATTATCCCATTCACAATCGTGCTGCAGAAAATCAATAACCTTAGAATCAGTTTAACTAAGGAGTTCAAGGACCTATACAAAGAAAACTAAAAAACCCTATTTCAGGAAATAAAAGAGAACATGAGGAAATGAAAACATATCCCCTGCTTATTGATTGGAAGGTTTGACATTGTCAAAATGCCAGTACTTCCAAAAACATTGTACAGATTCAATGTGGTCCCTATACAGATACTCAGGACATTTTTAAAGACATCAATCAAAAACTCCCGAAATTCATATGGAACTGTAAACCTCCACAAATAGTTAAATCAATCCACAGCAGAAAGAAGATAGGAGACATCACCTTCCCCAATTTCAAACTGTATTACAAAGTGGCAGTAATTAATACAGCATGATATTGGAATAAAGACAAACCCACAGACAAATTGGAATAAAGCTGAATATTCTAGCACAGAACCTCTAATATATTAACAGCAAAACTTTGATAAGGGAGCAAGAAATATGAATTGGAGGAAGGAAAGTCTCTTTAATATGTGGTGCTGGGAAAACAGTACAATTACAAGCAAAAAACTGAACTCTGACCTTTATCTAATGCCATGCACAAATATCAGATAAAAATGAATTAAACACCTCAAATCAGACCCAAATCCAAAAAGTACATGAAAGAAAATGTAGGCAAAACCCTCCGTGACTTTGAAGCTAAAGGCATCTTTAAAAATGAAACATCACTGACCAAGCCAGTGGAAATAAAGATGAACAAATGGGACTAAGAAGCTTTTGCAACTCAAAGAAAACAGTGACCAATGTGCAAAGACAGCACAATGGAATGGGAGAAGTAATTCACTCAATACCTATGTGATAAGTGGTTACTATCAAAGATATACAAGGCACTGTTAGAACTTTACAAGAAAAAGGAATTCCATCAAAAATAGGGAAAATAAATTAACAGAAACTCCCTCAAAGAAGAAATTCGCATGGCCAAAGGGGCATTAAAAATATTTTACATTGCTAATCATTGTGAAGATGAAAATCAAAACAACAATGAGATATCCTCTCACATCACAAAGTCTCCCACATCCAAATAAGCAAGAACAACCAGTGCTGGTGGAATGCAGGAAGAAAAAGACCCTCATTCACTGCCGGTGTGAATGCCAACTGGTTCAGCCTTTTTGTAAAACAATATGTACATTCCTCAAAAATCTATAAATTAAGTCAGAAATACTTCTTATAGGAATATGTCCTGGGGTTCTAAAAACACAGCAGAAATGTCATATAATCTATTTTAATTGCCACACAATTCACAATAGCTAAAATCTGGAAACAACCTGACTTCCTGAGGACAAAGAACTGGATAAAAAATATGGTACATCTACAAAATGTATCACTTCACAGCTGTTGGTAAAAATGGAGTCATAAAATTTTCCTATAAACGTATGAACATGGAGAGCATCATTCTGAATGAATTGAGTTAGAAGTAGAGAGACAGATACAGAATGATTACATTCATTTGTGGGATATAAAGAATAGTGTGAGACTAATATACAAAACCTTGGAAAACAGGAGCAAGGAGGACAGGCCAATAGCTGGAATTTACCATAATTGTATGGTAGTGGAGGGTAGTTAAGATAAAGGAAGTTCCAATATGGAAACAGTAGTTGGAAATTATCAATCTGGGTAAGATATGAGTTATGAGAATAGATAAAGGGATATAGGTAAAGAGACCACTATGACATGATGGCCATTTAGATGGCCATTGCAAACCATGATGCCCCAAATGAGAGATGGAGAAAGACAAGAGTCAGGTTGCGGTGGGGGAGAGTTAGGGGTGGACTGGAGGGAAAGTGGAGATATTGGTCTTGGGAAATTACGCTGGTGTATGGATGGGGGTTGGAACATTGTATTACTGAAACCCAATCATGAACAGCTTTGTAATGCCCTATCTCATTGTGACTCAATTTTTTAAAAACAGCTAGAAACTGAGCTTCCACACAGCCCCAAAAATACCACTTCTGTGAGTATACCCAGGGGGTCCCTCTGAGAGACAAGAATGGACCCAGGGCAAGATGCAAGCTACCCTGTCATCAAAAGGGATAGGCTTAGAACCATAGGAAGTATAATAAGTTAAGAGTATGGTCATGGAACAAAGTCTGCCATGACCCAAAAAGAAGTAACTGAATAAAGACCCTCCTAGGGTTGGGAAGAATTAATTCGGACTGAGAACTCTGTTCTGGAATATGTAACAAAATATTTCCAGGAAGAACCACACTTGAAGTTTAATATATCTCTTACTGTGTCCATACAAGAAGCCTATAAATATTATTAAGAAGCAAATTTTTAAGATAACTGTTTAAATGCATATGGGCTAAGAAAAGGCAATAATAGTAAACCCTTAAATGGAAGTATGCCCTTGGGTGAATCTAGAAGGATGAGATTTTGTCCTTGAATATCTCCCAGAAGAATTTCCCCTGAAGCAAGGGCTTTAAATCTGTTCGTTGTGTATGATAATGTTCATTCACACCTATGTGTAAATGCTACCTCCAACCCTTTATGATTTCTCTGTAACTAACGTTGTGAGACTTGGATTAATTGCCACTTATTACCAACCAGACTGGTGTTCCCCATTCCTTCCTTCCTTCACCTATCACCATTGGTCAGGTGGGATGGGAGAATGGTGATTTGGCCATGAATACACCAAGAAGACTCTAGGTTCACCACAAACAGGCCCCTGAGCAAACTCTCATAACTCTAGAACAAATGGAAAATAGAAGTTCAGCAGTCAAGAAATCAAATAGAATCTGTATTCAAATATACAAACGCTGCAAGTTTTTTCAACACTGTTAAACATTGTTCATATTTAAAGCCTAGAATTTTGAACAATTAATTTCCTGGTATAAAAGTAAAAGAAATTCACATATTACACATTCTATGATTTGACACACATATGGAAAATTTTTAGTGAAGGGAAAAGAAGAACACAGATCATCACTATGGACAAGAATTGAAAGTTCTACAAAGATTCCTCCAGACCCTGTGCCAGGCTGGACCTCATATCTGGGGCACACTGGAGGGTGATGGATGAGTTCCCCCCCCCCCCGAAAACAGATCCCCAGCAGCCAAAAACCTCCAGAACCTAATTACCACATGTTCGTGACCAATATCTATGGGCTCAAACAAGCCTCATCCATGAATGATTCTTTTGAAAAACTCAGGTATGCAGGTTTTGTTACTGAAATCTCCAGACTCTCAAGGAGTCGGAAGTGGGTGACCTCCACACATTAGCCTATTGTTCTAAGAGCCTGACTGTCACACTCACAAACTCTCTCTGGTGCAATGTATAAGCTCCTTAACCAGCCATGATTCAGAGACCCACAAATAAATCTTTGAATAGAACATCAAGCTGCATAGTTGCCTCAGGCCCAAAAGTTGCCATCCGGTTAATATTTTAACTCCATTTATATCACCTTCCTGGGCCGGTTTACCCCTCCTTAGGCAACCTGGTGGTCCTCCGCTCCCGGAGGGTCACCATATTGATGCCGAACTTAGTGCGGACACCCGATCGGCATAGCTCACTACAGCCCAGAACTCCTGGACTCAAGCGATCCTCCAGCCTCAGCCTCCCGAGTAGCTGGGACTACAGGCGCGCGCCACCACGCCCGGCTGGAGTGATAGCACAGCGGTAGGGCGTTTGCCTTACAAGCGGCCAACATGGCCGACCCGAGTTCAATTCCTCTGCCCCTCTCGGAGAGCCTGGCAAGCTACCGAGAGTATTCGATATGCCAGACACAGTAACAACAAAGTCTCCAATGGAGACGTTACTGGGCCCGCTCGAGCAAATCGACGATCAACGGGAGGGCCTTTACCTTTACCTTACCTATATCACCTTATTTAAAATTTTAGAATTCCAGGAGTATGCAGTTGTGTTCGTGGCTATGTGACATCTCATACTCCATATCACTGATATACCAGGAGTAGCACACACTGGATAGGATGCAAAGTAGAAGGCAAACAATCCAAATTAAAAAAATATTAGCACATAATGTTCAGCCTGTAACAGCATGTTAATAATCTCTTATATAAGGACTCAATAGCTCCATTGTGAGATACAACAAACTTCACACACTTTCTTCTAAGTAATCTTTTTGATAATTGTAAGATAATTATTCAAAACAAGCACTACAAAATAAATTATTTAGGGCCTGCTATTGGGGCAAACTTGGGTGGTGGTTGGTAAAATTCAAAATAATGAAGTAAGGTGTAATGGTGTTAGAATTGATGTTGAAATATTGAATGTAATAAATTATTATGAAAAACCTTATAAAAGTAGAATTTTAAACAGGAATTAATGCTCAAAGTAGGCAATGGAATATACATGATAACCTATGAGTATCTGTACTGAAAACCACAATGCCTAAAAAAAAGGAGGGGGGAGGGAAAGAGAGAGAGAAAGAAAAGTGTGCCTGAGATAGAGTGGCAATGTGGGGTGGGGGGAGGGAAACTGAAGGCACTTGTGGTGGTAAATGTACACTGGTGAAAAGATGGGTGATAGAACATTGTATGACCAAAGCCCCATCACAAACAAATTTGTAACTATGAATCTCACAGTTTAAAAAGAAAACAGAGTGAGAGACAGGGAGAAAGGAGAGAGAGAAGTGTGGTGGGAAGGGAGAGCGATGATCATGGATAATTGAGAGTTTATTCATTTTTAAATTAAAAAATCATCTATAAAGCTAACAGAAGAATTTTCCATAGCTCAGCTTATTGTAAATAATGCTACACACATCATTGAGTTCAGATACCTTTGTAAGTAAGTAGATAAATTTTCAGAAGTAGAGTTGTTGAATCATATGCTGGTTAATTTTATATTAAAATTTCTAGGATAGCAGCACTGTACTCCCGTTGTTCATTGATTTGCTTGAGTGGGCACCAGTAATGTCTCCATTGTGAGACTTGTTGTTACTGTTTTTTTTTTTGCATATTGAATACGTCACGGGTAGTTTGCCAGGCTTTCCCATGAGGGCAGGATACACTTGGTAGCTTGCCGAGTGCTCTGAGGGGTCTAAGATTGTAATATTTTTAATTTGTAAGATCCTATATATTGTTTTATTGTTTCCCACTGTAGCTACAGGAATTAACATCGAAACCAACTGTATACTAGGATATATTTTCTCCACATGTGTAAGATAACATTGGTTTGTCCTTTCTGCCTTGCCACAGAGAGCTTAGGTTTATTGGGTTGCACACATCACAGTGTTCCTGAGGCACTCACATTCCTCTGTGTTTATCTGTAACATTTATCTTCTAATCAGACTCTGTTAACTTGTAAATATTGCTTTTCTCTTCTTCTTATGTTCTTTGCATAGTGAATTCAGACCAACTCCCTTTTTTATAGACACAGGAAGACAATGCTATGCTTTTGTAACTTAGGAGTTAATGAACTCCGAATAATATTCACTCCGAGGGCATGTTTTCTCAACTTAAGCCTCAGTTGCCCTTACTTCCTAGCACCTCAAAAGCAGGGTCCCGGCGAGGGACTGGATGGACCCAGAGCAAGCTGTGAGCTACCCTGGCATCGAAATGGGCCAGGCTAAAGCGCCATAATACTTAACTATAAATTAAGGTTGTGGACAAATTCTGTCATGACCCAAAAAGTAACAATTGGATTAGGACCCTTCTAGGGTTCACTATCATTGTATCACTGTCATCCCGTTATTCAACGATTTTCTCGAGCGGACCAAAGTAACGTCTGCAATCATCCTAGCTCTAAGATTTTAGCAGCCTCACCTTACTCGTCCTTCCCAATGGTGCCGCATTGGAGGCTCTTTCAGGGTCAGGGGAATGAGACACATCATTGTTACTGTTTTTGGCATATCGAATATGCCACGGGAGCTTGCCAGACTTTGAGATGCAGGCAGGATACTCTCTTTAGCTTGCCGGGTTCTCCAAAAAGGAGAACTACACTATAAGAGGTCTCTGGGTCTTTGTTTTATAGTCTCTTCTAACACTTCTAAGGTTAGGAAAGACTAATCTGGCCTGAGTACTGCAGTCTGAGATTTATTGTGAGATGTACCCAGGAGAGCCAACCTATAAGCTTAATGTATCTCTTACTGTGTCCATACAAAATGACTAATATTACTAAGCACTAAAAATTAAGATGAATGCTTAAATGGTTATTGGACTAAGGAAAGGAGGAACACACTCTAGATGGTATTTTGCCCTTGAGCTGATCTCCTGACGGCAGGAGATCAGGAAGGGCTTTCATATATTAATTGTGCTACCAGACTTGGGTGTAGTTGCTACTGCCAAGGTTTGGAGGGTGGGAGAGACTAGAGAGACCAGGACAGGGAGTCAGAGCATAGAGAGACTAGCAAAAGGGAGAGGAGGAGACTGGAATGGGGAGCTTAGTGAGACTAGAACAGGCGCTTGGGGAGAATGGAATAAATTGCAATTGATCACCAACCAAACTGGCCTTTGTTTCTTCCTTTGTCCGCTCTTGGTGTTGGCCATCCCAGGTAGGGAAGCGGCCCAAGACCACTGAATACAGGCAGTGAGAGATAGCCATGAGCTTTTATTTGTTTTATGAATACACACACATGCTCACATGCATTTTATTTTACTACATAGGTAAAGGTAAGGTAAAGCCCTCTTGCTGATCGTCGATTTGCTCGAGCGGGCCCAGTAACGTCTCCATTGGAGACTTTGTTGTTACTGTGTTTGGCATATCGAATTCTCGGTAGCTTGCCGGGCTCTCCGAGAGGGGCGGAGGAATCAAACTCGGGTTGGCCATGTTGGCCGCTTGTAAGGCGAACGCCCTACCGCTGTGCTATCACTCCAGCCCCTTTTTACTAGATACACTGACTAAAATGAGACTCTATTTCATTGTGTTTACAATTTAGTGGATATCTCACTAAAATCTGGTGATAGCCAGAAATGATATAAGATAGAGGGTTGTGGGCACTTTGGTGACAATATTATGGACAAACTTTGTATCTCAACACCTTAAGTTTCAACACTATTATACCTGTATTGCCTTGGGCTGGAGCAATGGCACAGAGGATAGGGTGCTTGCCTTGCACATGGCTTAACCTTATTTCATCTCAGCATACCATAAGGTTCCCTGAACACAGCCAGAAGTGATCTCAGAGGGTAGAGACAGAACTAAGCTCTGAGCACTGCCGGGTATGTTCCAAAATATGTTTATATGTGTATTACCTAAACTGCAATAAATTTTTGACTGGGGATACTCAGTAGCTTTTTTGTGTAACATTCTTGTATCTTTGAGAGAAAATGTTTATTGGGTACTTTGTCATTTATTAATTATTGCATTATAATTGAATTAAAATTATGTAATTACATTACATATATAGTCTTTTAACTGTGTTAATCATTTATTTTTGCTGTAATTTGTTTTGGGGGCCTCCTCCACCTGCAACAACCAGGCCTAGGACCCTCCTATCATTGATGATCATCTTGTTTTCTGCTCTTACACCAGATATTTACTCACCTGATGCTAATTATCAAACCTTAAAGCTCCAAACCAGCAATGAAAAAGTATTACTGCACATACCCTCACATTGGGAACAGGTAGACTGTGACAGTCTTAGTTCTTGAATAGTATACACCCATATATCTTAATTAACAGAATAACTAGTTGAAGATTCCCTTGTCATACTCAAATATTACTTTATGGCAAGGAAATACTCTCAGAAAAACAGAGATATTATAAGTACTCTTCTGGTATAGACAGTTGAGAAGATTACTTCCTAAGTAACAGGGAATATAAACCTCCATCATTAACACCCATAACTCATAAAACAATGAGAAATAAAGGAACTCAGCTGTTGTGGCCTACAGAGATAGAAAGTCAGGCTAAAACTCAAACTCATAAAAACTCTTCAGCCTGACAAGATGCTCCACATCATTAATCATCAGGGAGATGCAGATCAAAACCACAATGAGATATCATTTCACACCACATAGATTGGCCCACATCCAAAAGAACAAAATCAACCTGTGTTTGTGTGAATGTGGCGAGAAAGGGACCCTCATTCACTGCTGGGGGGAATGCCGACTAGTTCAGCCATTTTGGAAACCAATATGGACGATTCTCAAAAAATTAGAAATTGAGCTTCCATTTGATCCAGCAATACCACTCCTGGGAATATATCCCAGAGAGGCAAAAAAGTATAGCCAAAATGACATCTGCAATTGTTTGTTCATTGCAGCACTCTTTAGAATAGCCAGAATCTGGATAAAACCTGAGTGCCCAAGAACAGATGACTGGCTAAAGAAACTTTGGTACATTTACATAATGGAGTACTATGTAGCTGTTAGAAAAGATGAAGTCATGAAATTCACATACAAGTGGTACTACATGGAGAGTATCATGTTAAGCTAAATGACTCAGAAAGAAAGGGATAGACATAGAAAGATTGCATTCATCTGGGGAACATAAAGTAACAAAATAGGAGACTAACACCCAAGAATGGCCGAGATTAGTACCAGGAATTTTACTCCATGGCTTGGAGGCCAACCACACATGCTAGGGGAAAAGGGAGCTCAAATAGAAAAGGGAACACCAAATAAAGGGTGTTCAAGGATCCTCCCAGGATGGGAGAAGCATGCTGAAAGTAGACTATAGACCAAACATGATTGTTACCAATTGCCTCTTTTGCAAACCACAACACCCAATGAGAGAGAGAGAACAAAAGGGAATGCTCTGCAACAGAGGCAGGGTGGGATGGGAGGGATGGGTGTGGGAAGGATACTGGTATCCGTGGTGGTGGGAAATGGGCACTGGTGGAAGTATGGGTATTTGATCATTGTATAATTGAAACCCAAGCACAAAAATTTGTAAGTCTACAACTGTATCTCATGATGTCTCACTAATAAAAATTTAAAAAAAAGAATACACTTACTTATATGCTTTTCTTTAAAGGTAAATGGAATCCCTGTCGCAATTATTCTGTTTCTTATACTACTATTAAACACCCATACCCTGTACTGTCTAACTCCCAATGTAAATAAAATATACTTCCCCATTAAAAAAATCTCTTCAGCCTGGTTGGAGTACTTTAATCAACACTCATCTCTTTGTCAACAGAAATTAAGAAAGCACTGGCAATTGAAATTAAACAATTACTAGATGAGAAGTTCAAGCAACTCAAAGAGAACTGTATAGAGGATGAGACATTCAATTCAAACAGAATGGAAGGACTTAAAGAACTCACTAGCAAGTCATAGAAGCAGAATTTCACATGTCAAATATAGACAAACTTGAAGACAAAATACAAGCCAGCATTGATAAGCAAGTAGTAAAAGAAAAGAGAAGCAAAATAATAGAAGAGAATCTAAGGTACTTAATGGATAACAGCAAGAGGAGTAATAACTGAATTATATGAATACCATAAGGTGAGAAATAAAGGAAAGGGGAAAAAGAAGTGATGGGAGAGATAGTAGCAAGTAATTTCCTCAGTCCTGGGGGGAGACCGCTGCACAGATTCAAGAAACCCAAAGATTACAAAACAAAGTAGATTCAAACAGAACAATACCAAGACATATAGTAATCAAAGTGGTAAAAACCAAAGAGACAAACTTTGTAACGCATTAAGCGAGAAGAGATACTTTAACTATAATCAAAACAATATAATAATCACAACACATATCTCATATTAAACAGTACAGATAAGAAATGAGTGGAATGACATGTTCAAATTACTGACTGAAAAAATAAACTTTTAACCTAGATTTCACTACTCTTGCAATGTTCTGGATGGAAGGATACAAATATCCTCGAACAAACAAGGGCTGTCTGTTAGATGGGAGGGAAGGATAAAAACATTTTCAGACAAGCACGACTTTGTAACATTTGTTATAACTAAACTGACCCAGAATGAAATGCTGAAAGATAACTTATATAAAACAAATAGCCAGTTGTTGATACTACACTGCCATAGAGCAGATAACAATACTGTCTTTTGTTCAACAATATTCCTGAATCTCAATTTACTAAACTCTTCCATCAAAAGACATAGTGTGGTGAGATGAATCAGGAAACTAAATCCATTAATTTCTGCTTGTAGGAAACACATCTAAAATAACAGGATATACATAAGTTATAAAAAATATATGGAACATGGGGGGCAGTATGATAGTACAGTAGGTAAAGCATTTGCCTTACATTCAGCCTACCTGAGTTTGATCCTTGCCATTCCATATGATCTGCTGAGCATCTCCAGGTCTAATTCCTGAGTGCAAAGCCAGAAGTAGCCCAGGAAAAGTCCTGCAGTATTTCTGTGTGTGTTCTATAAAATAGCAAAAGAATATTTGAGACACAGCAATAGCAATGTTTAGAGGGAAAATCATAGCACTACAGGCATACATTAGGAAATAAGAAAAAGATAAAATCAATAACCTAAGTGAACATCTTAAAACGGAGAACAAACAAGAAATGAATCAAAAGATTAGCAGAAGAAAGGAAACAATAAAAACCAGAGTATAAATCAATGATATGATTTATCAATGACCACAAAAGGAAAACAAAGAATAAAATCATGAGCTGGTTGTTTGGAAGAATAAACAAGGTAAACAAACCTTTAGCTAGACTCACAAGGATAAAAGAGAAAGTGCTCAAATATATCAATCAGAAAAGAAAGAGAGAAATTGCAATTAAGCCATCAGAAACCAAAGACAACATAAAAGCCTACTATGAACAATACTGTGCTGTTGAGCTGAAGAACCTAGAAGAAATGCAAATATTATTAGAACTTATTCCAAAAACTAAATGAGGAGGAAGTAGAAAACCTGAATAGGCTAATCAAAAAGAAGGAATTGAAATAGAAATTAAGAATCTCTCTAAGAACACAAGTCCTGGTCCAGATGTGTTTACTGATGAGTTTTATAAAACTTTCAGATGACTTATTGCCATTGATCCCTAAGTACTTTCCAAATATCCAAGACCCAGTAATTTTCCCTAATACTTATATGAAGAAAACATGACACTGTACTGAAAGCTGACAGAAATACTACCAAAACTGAAAATTTTAGACCAATCTCAATGAATATAAATGAAAAATCCTCAACAAATTTTTAAAAGTTCATACATCATGATCAAGTGGAATTCATCCAGGGATGCAAGGATGATTCAGTATACAAAAATGAATTAACAGAATAAATCACATCAGTAAAAGGAAAGATAGAAATCAGTGATAACTTCAATCAATACAGAGAAAGCTTTTGACAAGATCCAACACTCATTAATGATAGGAAAATACCCTCAATAAAATAGTAGTGGAAGAAAACTTTCTCAAGGCAGTAGCAGGTATTTATAACAAGGCTAGTTTATTTTTAATAGTGAAAAACTGAAATCATTCCCACCTCTGAGATCACAGACAAGACAAGTATGCAGACTGTCCTCAGTCTTATTAAACATTGTACTAGAAGTACTTGAAGCAAAAATTAAGCAAAAAAGGAAATCAAAGGGATCCAAAATGGGAAAGAGGAAATCAAATTGTCTTTATTTGCTATGACATGATGATATACATTGAAGACTCTAAAGACTCCACAATCTTCGTGACAACCAATACAGCAAAGTAGTCAGCTACAAATTTGATGCACAAAAATTGGTTTCCTGTAGGCAAATAATAATTCAGAGGAGAAAAGGATCAAAAGTTCATTACATTTAAAATAATGTCCAGAAATATCAAATACAAAGGAATTTGTATTTGATATTTTTATATCCTTTATATATATCCTTTGTTTATATAAATAAAGGATATAAATATCCTTTATATATATATCCTTTATTATATATTATATATATCCTTTATTTATATCCTTTGTATCAAATACAAAGGAATTATCATAAGAGGTGAGAGATCTATACCATGAAAACATTAACATACTTAAGAAATAAACTGAAAAAGACTAGTAAATTGAAAAACAAGAATGGTTTTTCAAAAAAAACTGGGTACTGAAACAAAACAAGAATGTTTTTCCTTTTACTAGTCTTTTTCAGTTTATTTCTTAAGTATATTAATGTTTTGATGGTGTAGGTCTCTCACCTCTTTTGATAAGTTGATTCCTATGTACGTGAATTGAAAAAATTCAATATTGTCAAAAATAACAATCCTACCTAGAATACTCCACAGATTCAGTGCAATTCCTATACAAATTCAGAGAACATTGTTCAAGGACTTAGAACAGTTGATTATAAAGTTTGCGTGGAATCATAAAAGACACAACACCCAAAAGGAGAGAGAGAACAAAAGGGAATGCCCTGCCAAAGAGGCAGTGTGGGATTGGGGGGTGCAGGGGGTGGGAGGGATACTGGGACCCGTGGTGGTGGAAAATGGGCACTGGTGGAGGAATGAGTATTTGATCATTGTATAATTGAAATCCAAGCACAGAAATTTGTAAGTCTACAACTGTACCTCATGGTGTTTCACTAATAAAGAATTAAAAAAGACCCTAAACACCGAAAACCATACAAAAAGATAAGAAACTGGAGGTATTTCATTACTTAACTTGAAGCAATAATATAGAGCCATAGTGATCAAAACAGCATGGTACTGAAACAAAAACGTTTATCTGGTCAATGGCCAGAATGGAATATTAAAGAACAACACTTCATATAAATGGTTAGAATTTTTTTAAACAAAGGTGATGAGGCCAAAAAATAGAATAAAGATAGCCTTTCAAGTGGTGTTTGGAGTATCAGATCACCATGTGCAAGAAATTAAAGCTGAATCCATATGTCACAACTTACAAAAAGTCAAATCAAAGTAGATCAATGATCTTGAGATCACATCTGAATCTATAAAGTTTATTGAGAAAAAAATAGGCAGAATGTTCCAATATCTAGACCTGAAAAGGGTCCTCAAAGATATGATGCCAATAGCAAAGGCTAAACAATCAAAACTAAGCAAAACTAAACAATCAAAACTAAAAAGATTCTGTAAGATGAAAGAAACATGACTAAAATACAGCTATGAGTAGAAGAAAATATTTTCACTCAACATTTGTTGATATCAAGGATCTATGAAGTACTCACAAAGATCAACAACAACAAAAATCTAAATCTAAAAACCCCCAAATATATAAAGAGTAAATGAACTGAGGAAGACCAACAGTCTTCTGATAAAGACAAACAGATGGCCAACAGACATATGAAAAATGCTCATCATTACTTATAATTAGGGAAATCTAAATCAAGATGACAATGAAATATCATCTCATGTCAGTGAGAATGACACATATCAAAAATACTGAGAAATATATCTTGGCAGGGATGTGATTAAAAAGAAAGTTTCATCCACTGCTGGTGGTTAGTAATTTCTGGCTCAAACCCTATGGAAAACAGTATGGAGCACTTATCAGCAAACTTGAAATTGAATTCCCAGGATCCAGAATTTCACTTTCGGGCATCTATCCAAGGACAGAAAATAATTCATTAAAAAGAACATATTCACACCATTATGCATTGAAGCACTCAGTACAATAGCTATGACTTGGAATTAACTCAGATGTCCAAAGACAGGTAATGGACCATAAAGATATGATATAATATAGACAATGGAATATTACATAGTTGTATGGAATGAGGAAATTATGCAATTCATGATGACATGGAAGGAACTGGAAGATATCATGCTAAATGAAATATTCCAGAAGAAGTATAAACACAGGATGATCTCACCTATATGCCATTTAGACTAACTGAATGAGGGAATGCATGCCTTAAAGAGATTACCAAGATCCCAATAGCCCCAAAGTAGAAGGGGAGAAATGGAAAAAACAGAGTAGAAGTGATAAGGAGAAGAGAGAGATGAGAAGCAACAGGAGGTAGGTCAAGGGGCTACATGTACATTGGTGGTGTTTCAGGAATTATAGAGCCAAATAGCCAAATCATAAAGTCACTAGACTGAAATCACGAGACGCAAACATTAACAACTAAACTTACAAAGGTACTTGACAGAAGGGCAGATTGGGGGAGGGCACCTGGGAACACTGGTGAATTGGAAGATGACACTAATAGTGGGATCAATGCTGGAACATTGTATGTTAAAACTCAACTATGAATAACTTTGTATGTCCTGGTCCTTTATTAAAGATTTAAAAAGAAACCCAACACTTTTGATAAATATGTTAACAATTACTATGTTTTTTTTTGTAGAAGTGAAATCAGAAACATAACAATTTTCCTTACAGCAGGCTTATCAGAATGAAAAATCACTTGACCACTTGATATTCTAATTGATCACGATCACGACCATCCTGTTGTTCGTAGATTGCCTTGAGCAGGCCCCAGTAACGTCGCCTTCATCCTAGCCCTGAGATTTTATAAAATGTGCCATATTCAAGGCTCTTTCAGGGTTAGGATAATGAGACCCATCATTGTTACTGGTATTTGGCATATTGGGTACGCCACGGCTTGTTTTCCAGACTCTGCCGTGTGGGCAGGTTACATTCGATAGCCTGCCAGTTTGTCCAAAGTAAGGATGAGATAATAAGTTGTCGCGTGGCTGCAAATGTGGCTGCAAATGTGGCCGCACACTTCAGGATCTAGGTTTTATAGTCTCTGGGTCTTGGCCGTTGATGGGATTACATGGCGTCAGGGGGCCAGTTGGTAGGTGTGACCCCTGCCTACTGGAATATGGAGGATCTGGGTGGAGGATGCTCAGCCCCGATCCGATCAGGCTTGGAGATCTCAGCCCCGGGACCCGCATGCCTTTGTTCCTCTGCTGGTACCTTCATGCGTGTGGAGAGTGGTCTCAGCATGGTGGTAGCTGGTTCTGGAGGTCTTCGGCTGCTGGAGCCCTGGTCGGGGCGGGGAGGGAAACTCAACCCGCTCCCCTCCAAGGGGCCCCAACGAGGACAGCCAGGCGCGGGGGCAGGAGACTAATAAATATCCTATTACTCATCAATTTTCTTGAGCAGGCACCAGTAATGCCTCCATTCATCCCTGTTGCATGCTAGTGTAGCCCAATGGCATCTATTCACTACAGGAACACAAAGAGCCTCAAACCATTTATTCAGGATCTTGATGAAGAAGTCTGACCATCTTGTAAGTGGCCACACGTTCTTTTGACGTCATGTGAAATCCAGTTGGTAACAGCTATAGTCCAGCAGTCATCTTCAAATTGCATTATGAGTCAAGCCCATCTGATTTTCTATGCCTTGGAAAATGAGACAGCATCCCTGATTCTCAATGATTCTTGAATGTCAACGGAGGTCGGAACTCTGGTTTCTTTCTCTCACTTGAGTGAAGCGTGATACTCCAAGAATAGCTCTTTTGATTCCTCTTTGGGAGACCCAAAGAGCATTCTCATCCTGTTTTCATAGGGCCCGGATTTCTGAGGCATATGTTAGTGCAGGGAGAATGGTGGAGTCGAAGAGATGTGCCCAAAGCTATAACTATTCATCCTCTTAGCTATTTCTTCAAAGCTCTTGAAGGAGTTCCAAGCTGCTCTCTTCCTCCTGTGCAACTCAGGTGCTAGGTCATTCGTCATGTTGAGTTCTCAAACAAGGTATGTATAACTGTTTCATTCGGAGATGCTCATTATATTGAGAGCAAATGGAACGTCAGGAACTAGTCCGTTTTTCATAAACATTGTCTTCATGAGATTCAGCTTTAGTCACGGTTAAAGTCGGCCAGCATTTGTGCCACTTGGATAAGGTTTGGTGTTATTAGAACGATGTCATCAATGAATCAGAGGTGGTGTACACCTGTCTGTCCTTCACCAACTACAAGACCAAGATGACTGCCCTCTGATGTCCTGATGGATCTATCACATCTTCCATAAGGGCAATGGAGAAGATTATCCACGACTTATATCTTTGATATCTTTGATGATCACGTCCAGCTGACCACATAACAAATTGAGCAGGATGGATATGTCGTTCCGAACGTTCTACCTTCTTAAATCCGACACACCATTTTGTTGGTAAAGAATCGAGGGGGTATGCTGCCACCAGCAGGTCAATCTGTACCTGTGAGGTGAGTGCATCAACAGCCTGATGGCACCTTCAGACTTTCAGATACCCCAAAATTGCTTCTGTGCCCTTGGCCAGACCCCAAAAAACTTGGGGCAAAGTTTACCAAGAAAGTAAATGGCCAAAAAATGAATAAATAAAATTAAAAAAAAAGAAAAAAGAAAAAAAGTAAACGGCCAAAAGTTAGGTATGTGGGAGACACACCCACAAACCACATCTGGCTCAGCTATATACTTGGAGGCATGGACTCTCTAGTTCCTGATCAAACTGCTTAATGGCCATGATCCCAGAGATTCAGAAACAAATCTCAAACCCAATGACTTTTGGCAGAAATGTGCCCATTCCCTGCAGTAGGTTACTGGCGCTGGGCCACCCCAGGTGGGAAAAGGTTTCATGCCTCGGCCTGTTCCTCCTGGCGGCCTGGTGGCCACCATACCCTAGAGGCCACTGGACAGTCAGGTTTGGGCCCACAGTGACGAGACACATGGGACCTCACTGGGTGGGGGTGGAGCTGGCCCTTTCCTGCCCATCCCAATGAGACCCCGAGTCACCGCCCACGAACGGCCTCTAAGGCTCCTGATCAAGCTGCTTAATGGCCATGATCCCGGAGACTCAGAAACAAATCCGAAACCCAGCTGCTTTTGGAAGAAATGCGTCCGGACCCTACATTAGGTTACTGTGCCAGGCCATACCAAGGGGGAAAGAGTGCTATCCCACTGTCTGCTCCTCCTAGGAGGCTCGGTGGCCGCCATTCTCCATAGGCCATTGGACAGTCAGGTTTGGCCCCTCAGTGATGAAACACGCAGGGCCTCACAGGATGTGGGTGGAGCCAGCTCTTCCCCCACCTCCCGTCCCAACGAGACCCTGAGATGCCGCCCACAAATGGCTTTTCTGGCTCCTGATCAAGCTGCTTAATAGCCATGATCCAAGAGACTCAGGAACAAATCTAGGAACCCAGCAGGTTTGGGCAGAAATCACTCCAGATTTAATTCTTAAAATTTCTGAATTTCAAATTTGCACAGCCACTACGGCAGCTGCACGACATCATATTTTATTCATAACCAGCATTAAAAATCAAATTGTCTACTGTTGCCTTTTTAGCATATCTGAGTGTTGGAGTCACTGTCCTCCCGTTGTTCATCGATTTTCTCGAGCAGGCCCAGTAACGTCTCCATTGTGAGACTTTTTTGTTACTGTGTTTGGCATATCGAATACATAATGGGTAGCTTGCCAGGCTTTGCCGTGCGGGCAAGATACTCTTGATAGCTTGCCGGGCTCTTCAAGAAGGGCAGAAGAATCGAACTTGGGTCAGCCATGTTGACTGCATGCAAGGCAAATGTCCTACCCGCTGTGCTATGTCTCCAGCCCAAGTTTTGGGGTAAAATCCAAAATAATAATGGTGTCAAAATATTGAATGTGATCAAAGTAGAGAGAGAGTAGTGTGGAAATCATCTGCTCCACAGGCAGGGGGAGGTGTGTGATGGGGGTATACTGGGTTTTTTTTTGGGGGGGTGAAGAATGGGTACTGATGAAGGGATGGGTGTTTCGTTGTATGACTGAGACTTAAACCTGAAACCTTTGATACTGCTCTCACGGTGACTCAATAAATAAAATTATAAAAAAATGAAAAAAAAGAATAGAACAGCACCTGGTCCAGACAAGGTCATACCCCAAACACTTGAAGAATCTGCTGTCAATAATCGTCAATACACTGGCTCAACTCTTCCCATGCTACTTGTCTGAATGCATGACATTGGTAACTATAGCCGGATCTGCCTGTTCTCTGCCTTCTACAAGCTTTTTGCTCGAGTCATCCTGAATAGGATTGGCAGAACACTAGATGAAGGACAACCACACAAGCAAGCCGGGTTCCCAAAAGGATTCAGCACGATCAATCATAACCACACAGTGACCAAGCTCATTGAAGTTTCTCGGGAAATCAAGGTGCCACTCTGTGTAATGTTCATTGATTTAAAGAAGGCCTTTGATTCTGTTGAGACTGAAGCAGTCATCGAAGCCCTAGCCAAACAGGACATTCAAACCAGTACATCAGGATCCTCCATGAGCTGTATTACAGATTCACCACAGGATCTCACCATTCTACAAGGATGTGATCATCTACATAAAGATGAGGGTTTGACAGGGCGATACCATTTCACCAAAACTCTTCAGTATCTCCCTCGAGAACATCATACGACGACTGGAGTGGAAAGGAATCGGAGTGAAGATAGACGGTCAGCAACCAAACCACCTCCAGAATGCAAAATAAAGGAACAAAATATAATGCTATAGCCATTATATTCTTGTTCCTTAAAAACTCTGCTATGCTTGAGTTAGGAAAAGTTTTTCTTCTCCAGGTCCAAATGTTTTAAAAATTGTCTAATGTATCATATTTCTTGTTTAGACCAATAATTTTGAAATCCAAAAACCCATTGAATGGGTATCATTAATAAAAAAACAGGAGGTTTTACTCCCTTACACAGATATGTTACCTAAAAAGATGAATTTATTCCTGAGATTTTTGGGTTCTTGAGAGTCATGCAAAAGATTTGCATACAAAATTTTGATTCTTTATATATGAAAAATTATTGTCCAGTTAAAGTACATGTGTCCAGGTCCTTCTTGTAAAATATGACCACTTTCTCATCAATTAGCACCACCAGGGTCTGCCTCTGTGGCAGGCACTTTATGCATACAGAGAAGTCTAGGCCAAATCAATTTGGGTTAAATTGTATATAATCTTTTCCTAAAAGCCATTATCTGCAATTGCACCCCCCCCCCGATAAGCCCCTTTCTTCTCCTTTGATTGTGTATCTCTCATACCTCACAGTTATCTAAAACTCTTAGAAGAAAAACTATTGTTTTACAAAAGTAAGAAAAAAATCAATCAACACAAACCATCATATCAACAAAAGAAAAGATAAAAATATCATCATATAAAAACAAGCAGAAAATCATTTGACTAGATCCAGCACCCATTTATGATGAAAACCCTCGCCAAAATGGGGATAGAGGGGACTTTTCTCAATATAGTTAAAACCATCTACCACAAGCCTACAGCAAGCAGCATCCTCAATGGGGGAAAACTGAGAGCCTTCCCCCTAAGATCAGGGAGGAGACAAGGATGCCCAATCTCTCCACTACTGTTCAGTATAGTACTGGAAGTACTTGCAATAGCGGTCAGGCAAGAAAAAGATATTAATTGTATCCAGGTAAGAAAGGAAGAAATCAAGCTCTCACTATTTGCAGATGATATACTATACTTAGAGAACCCTAAAACCTCTATCAAGAAAATCCTAGAAACAATAGACTTGTATAGTAAAGTGACAGGCTATAAAATCAATACCCCCCTCAATTATATGATCATCTAATCTTTGATACAGGTGCAAGAAATGTGAAGTGGAGTAAGGAAAGACTCTTTAACAAATTGTGCTGGCATCACTGGACGGCTACATGCAAAAAATGGGCTCAGAACTCTGCCTAACACCATGTACAAAAGTAAGATCAAAATGGATTAAAGAACTCAACATCAGACCAGACACCATAAGGTACATTGAAGACAAAGATGGCAAAACTCTCCATGACATTGAGGCTAATGGTACTTTCAAAGATGCCACGCCACTGACCGAGCAAGTAAAAACAGAGATAGATAAATGGGACTATCTTAAACTAAGAAGCTTCTGCACCTCCAAAGAAACAGTGACCAAAATACAAAGACAGTCTACAGAATGGGAAAGGATATTCACCGAATACACATCTGACAAGGGGTTGATATCAAGGATATACAAAGTACTGGTTGAACTCCACAGGAAGAAAACATCCAACCCAATCAAAAAATGGGGCAATGAAATGAACAGAAACTTTCTCAAAGAAGAAATCCGAATGGCAAAAAAGCACATGAGAAAATGCTCTACACCATTAATCATCAGAGAGATGCAGATAAAAACCACAATGAGATACCATCTCACACCTCAGAGACTGGCCCACATTCAAAAGAACAAAAGCAACCGATGCTGGCACGGATGTGGCGAGAAAGGGACACTCCTTCACTGTTGATGGGAATGCCGACTAGTTCAGCCCTTTTGGAAAACAGTATGGACGTTTCTCAAAAAATTAGAAATTGAGCTCCCATTTGACCCAGTGATACCACTCCTGGGATTATACCCCAGAGAGGCAAAAATGTGTAGTCGAAGTGACATCTGCACTTGTTTGTTCATTGCAGCACTCTTTACAATAGCCAGAAACTGGAAGAAACCTGAGTGCCCAAGAACAGATGACTGGTTAAAGAAACTTTGGTACATCTACACAATGGAGTACTATGTAGCTGTTAGAAAAGATGAAGTCATGAAATTTACATACAAGTGGTACAATATGGAAAGTGTCATGCTAAGCGAAATGAGTCAGAAAGAGAGGGATAGACATAGAAAGATTGCATTCATCTGGGGGATATAAAGCAACAAAATATGAGATCAATACCTAAGAATCGCTGAGATCAACACCAGGAGGATTACTCCATAGCTTAGAGGCCAGATATTCTAGGGGAAAGGGCCGTTCAGATAGAGAATGGAGCACCAAATAAAGGGTGTTTGGAGGATCCTCCCAGGAGGGGAAATGCATGTTGAAAGTAGACTATGGACTGAACATGATTGCCACTCAATGCCTCTTTTGCAGACCACAACACCCAAAAGGAGAGAGAGAACAAAGGGGAATGCTGTGCCACAGAGGCAGGGTGGGAGGGGGGGTGGGGGGGATATTATCCATGGTTGTGAAAAATGGGCACTGGTGGAGGGATGGGTATTTGATCATTGTATAATCTAAACCCAAGCACAAAGATTTGTAAATCTACAACTGTACCTCATGGTGCTTCACTAATAAAAAAAAAATCAATACCCAAATGTCCATGACTTTGCTGTACGCAAATAGTGAAAGAGAAGAAAGTGACATAAAGAAAACAATCCCAGGGGCTGGAGCGATAGTACAGCAGTTAGGGCATTTGTCTTGCACACGACCGACCTGGGTTTTATTCCCAGCATCCCATATGGGCCCTCTGAGCACCACCAGGAGTAACTCCTAAGTGCACAAGCCAGGAGTAACCCCTGTGCATGGCTAGGTGTGACCCAAAAAGCAAAATTTTAAAAAAAGAAAAAAAAACAATCAAGTTCACAATTGTGCCTCAGAAAATCAAGTACCTAAGAATCAGCTTAACTAAGGAAGTAAAGGACCTGTACAAAGAAAACTACAAAATGGTTTTTTCATTTCATCATCATTTCATCATCCTGTTAATCGTCGATTGCCTCGAGCAGGCCCCAGTAACGTCTCTTTCATCCTAGCCCTGAGATTATATTCACAGCTCTTTAGGAGAATGAGACCCATCATTGTTACTGGTATTTGGCATATTTGGTACGCCACGGGGAGTTTGCCAGACTCTGCCCTGTGGGCAGGCTACATTCGATAGCCTGCAAGTTTGTCCAAAGTAGGAATGAGATAATAAGATGTCATAAAAAAAAAAAAAAGTTCTGTTAAGATGTCGCGCGGCCGCGAAAGCGGCCGCGCGGTTCCGGGATCTGGATTTTATAGTCTCTGAGTCTTGGCCGCTGATGGGATTACACGACGCCAGGGGGCCAGGTGGTGGGTGTGACCCCCGCCTACGTGTAATCCCATCAGCGGCCAAGACTCAGAGACTATAAAATCCAGATCCCGGACAAAATGGTACCTTAGGAAATAAAAGATGACATGGGAAATGGAAAAATGTCCCCTGTTCATGGATTGGGAGAATTAACATTGTCAAAACGGCAATAATTACCAAAGCACTGTAAAAAATCAATGTGATCCCTATTACGATACCCATGACATTCTTCAAGAAATGGAGCAAACACTCCTGAAATTTATATGGAACAATAAACTCCCACGAATAGCTAAAGCAATTCTTAGGAAAAAGAAAATGGGAAGAATCAACCTCCCCAACCTCAAACTCTACTACAAAGCAGTAACAATTAAATCAGCATGGTACTGGACTATTAAATCAGCAGGGTACTGGAAAAAAGGCAGAGCTGTAGACCAATGGAACAGGGTTGAATATACTGACATCTCCCCCCAAGCATATGATCACTTAATCTTCGATAAGGGGGAAAGAAAAGTGAGGTGGAGCAGGCTAAACCTCTTTAACAACTTTTGGGAGCTGGGTTTTGTAGTCTCTGAGTCTTGGCCGCTGATGGGATTACACAACGCTAGGGGGTCAGTTGGTGTGTGTGATCCCTACCTAATGGAATATGGAGGATCTGGGTGGAGGATGCTCAGCCCCAACCCAAGCAGGCTTGGAGATCTCAGCCCCGGGACCCGCATGCCTTTGTTCCTCTGCCGGTACCTTAACAAGTGTGGAGCGTCATCTCAGCATGGTTTACCTCCATATAAAAGAAAATAAACGGTATATAGAAGAAAATTTATAAAAATAAAATTGGAAAATAAAACAAGTTATATGAAATAAGATGATTATTGATACAAGTGATCACTCATGTGAGGTAATATTCCATTGTTTTGTTTTAATTTCCCAGATGAGTTCCCCAGTAACAAAAGCTCATGATCATAGGGGTCTAATAGTTTAATAGTGATTTCTTCAAAAGCTTTTAAGAATCACTTCCGTTTTTTTAGTCTCTTTCAGAAAGTTGAAAAAACAGAAATCCTTTCAAATAGCTTTTTTGAGGCAAAAAGTATCCAGATGACAAAAGCAGGAAGAAACATCACTAAGAAAGAAAATTAGAGAACTGTATCACTGATGAACATTGACGCAAATGTCTTCAACCCAATATTAGACAATCAAGGGGGAAGAGCAATAGTACAGTGAATAACGAATGTGCTTTGCATGTGACCAACTGAGATTCGATTTCTGGGATGCCATATGATCTCCCATGCCATTTCAGGAGTTATCTTTGAGTGAAGATCCTGGATTAAGCCCTGACCACCACTGAGTGTGGCACAAACAACAGCAACAACAACAATATAACCACATCAAATAAAACATCAAAAATACCAGACATATATCTAAGTAGGGATTCATCCTGGGGGTGCAAGGAGATTTTAATATATGCAAGTCAGTTAACATAATACTCATATCAATACAAGAAAAAGCATGTTATCACTTCAATAGACAGAAAACATTTGACAATGTCCAACACTCATTCATGATAAAAACTCTCAACAAGTCAGAAGTTTCGTCTGGCACCTGGGAGAGGACCAGATAGGCTCCTCAAAGAGTTGATGTGGCAGATCTGCGCAGGACGGCAACCGAGCCCCACCTCCCAGCAACAAAGCTGAAGGTCTCCGGGAACTCTCTCCCCTTCCATTCAGGTACAGCCCGACCCCAAGGCCTGGGACTCTCTCTGGGCATGCACAGCTAGCTCGATCTCATAGACAGCCAGTTTCTTCCCCTGATCTGCACGGGACTGCAACCGAGCCCCACCTCCCAGCAACAAAGCTGAAGATCTCTGGTAGCTCTCTCCCCTTCCATTCAGGTACAGCCCTCTCCCAAGGCCTGGGACTCTCTCTGGGCATGCGCAGCTAGCTCGATCTCATAGGACAGCAGTTTTTTCCCCCTGATCTGCGCGGGACCAGTGCAGGGACCCTTTCTGAAGCCGCGGTCGCTAACGCGGCCATGAAATATTTTCCCACTGCATATGCCCTAGGAACCATAAACTACCTTCTTAGATGGAATCTTCCCTATTTTAGCTCAGCCACTAGAAACTCAGTAGCCAATAACTCATAAGCCTATCTCAACTCACACTGCATATCAAGCAGAATAGTAACAGTGAACGTGAAGGACTAAACCACACTTGTTACAATGGTAAAGCAACACAAAAGCCCACCAAACTTTGTTATTGAATAGGCTAGCCCAGAAGACATCAACAGTACTGGAGTGTTAGACAACCTCTCTGACAAGGAATTCAGAAGGGAGCTACTTAGGATGCTTAGGGAACTAAAAGAAACAATGGAAAGCAATGCCAATAAAAGACAAGAGGATTTGAAGGCAGAAATGAGGAAAATGCAATCGGAAATGTCAGACCTGAAAAACCTGGTAGGCAAATTGAAAAACTCAGTGGAAGGTCTCACAGTAGAGTAACAGCCGCTGAGAACAGAATCAGTGAGCTCGAAGATGAAGTTCAGAGACTCTCCAGGAAAGAGCAGAAAATGGAAAAGAGACTCACTATTCGGGAACAGATGGCAAGAAAAGATCGTGACTAAGCCAAGAGGGCTAACATAAGAATTATTGGAGTCCCAGAGGGACAGGAAGAAAACCCAGGTACCTTGAGCCCAGAGTCTAAGGTCACAAATTTCTGCATTACTTGGGCTCCGTGGGACATCATTCATGCGTGAGGCTTGGCCTGAGTGTCTGGAAAGCGGCCTGGAGCATGGAGGTCAGCTGATGGGGCTGGGTCCTTTGGGGCAGGAAGGGCTCTCACCCGGCCCAGTCTGGGGTGCCCCAGAATAATATTATATCTTCAAAAATAGCTCCTAGAAATAATAGATTTGCATAGCAAAGTGGCAAGCTATAAGATTAATATGCAAAAGACCATGGATTTCCTGTAATAAAAGATATTAATTAGGAGCTGCGCGAGACGGGCACGGAGGCACAGCTCTGGGCAACAAAGCTGAATGGCTCCAATTCCAAACAGGTACAGCCCGCCCCCAAGGGCCTGGGACCCTTTCTGGAAATGCGCAGCTAGATCCAGCCCCTAGAAAGCCGGTTTTCAACCCCTGAGCTGCGCGGGATGGGCACGGAGGACCAGCTCTGGGCAACAAAGCTGAACGGCTCCAATTCCAAACTGGTAACGTACCCAACTCCTCGCCCCGTGCCAGGGACTCTTTCCGGAGCCGCGGCCGCTAATTGCGTCTGCGAAATATTTTCCCACTACATGTGCCATAGGAACCATAAGCTACCTTCTTAGATGGAAACTTCTCTATTTTATCTCAGCCACTAGAAACACAGTAGCCAATAACTCATAAGCCTATCTTAACTCACACTGCATATCAAGCAGAATAGTTACAGTGAACGTGAAGGACTAAAGCACACCTCTCACAATGGTAAAGCAATGCAAAAGCCCACCAATCTTTCATATTGAAGAGTCTAGCCCAGATGACACCAACAGTACTGTAGTGTTAGACAACCTCTCTGACAAGGAATTCAGGAGGGAGCTACTTAGGATACTTAGGGAATTAAAAGAAACAATGGAAAGCAATGCCAATAGAAGACAAGAGGATCTGAAGGCAGAAATGAGGAAAATGCAATCAGAAATATCAGACCTGAAAAATCTCGTAGGCGAATTGAAAAGCTCAGTGGAAGGCCTCAGCAGCAGAGTAACAGCTGCTGAGAACAGAATCAGTGAACTCGAAGATGAAGTTCAGAGACTCTCCAGAAAAGAGCAGAAAATTGAAAAGAGACTCACAATTCGGGAACAGATGGCAAGAGAAGATCGTGATGAAGCCAAGAGGGGTAACATAAGAATTATTGGAGTCCCAGAGGTACAGGAAGAAAACCTTGATGAAGAAGAAACAGTCAAAGACATCATTGCTACAACGTTTCCAGAGCTGAAGAAAACTTGTGACTACATTCAGGAGGCCCGAAGGGTACCAGCTAGAAGAAATCCGAATAAAAATACCCCAAGACACATTCTTATCAAAATGACCAAAACCTTAGACAGAGACAAAATTCTGAAAGCAGCAAGATCGAAGAAAGAAATCTCTTACAAAGGAGCATCCTTAAAATTCACAGCTGATTTTTCTGATGAAACCCTCATGGCCCGAAAACAGTGGTGGGACATAGTCAAAAAACTCAATGAAATAAATGCCTCTCCAAAAATACTTTACCCAGCGAGACTCTCATTCAAAATAGAAGGAACAACACACAGTTTCACAGACAAACAACAGCTCAGGAAATTCATAGACTCAAAACCATGGTTACAAGAACAACTAAATGGGCTACTTTAAAGCAAGAAAGGCCCCTCAAATACACCAAATTTTAACAGAACAATGGGACAAAATCCCATAACAATAATCTCTCTCAATGTCAATGGGCTAAACGCACCAATTAAAAGACACAGAGTGGCAGGATGGATTAGAAAATTGAACCCAACATTCTGCTGCCTGCAAGAAACGCATCTCAATAGTCAAAGCAAACACAGACTCAGAGTCAAAGGCTGGAAAACAACCCTACAGGCAAACAGCTCCCATAAAAAAGCTGGGGTAGCCATCCTTATATCAGACCACATCGATTTCAGAGTGAGGAAGGTCATAAGAGATAGTGAAGGCCATTTCTTATTGATCAAAGGATCTGTACAACAGGAAGAACTTACAATAATAAATGTATATGCACCTAATGAGAGACCAGCAAAGTACTTAAAACAACTACTCATAGATTTGGAAAAAGACATCAATAGCAACACAATACTAGTGGGAGACTTCAACACTGCTTTGTCACCTCTTGATAGATCAACCAGACTCAAGCTTAGCAAGGACATACTTCATTTGAGGGAAACAATGGAAGAAAGGGACTTAGTAGATATATATAGGACACTTCTTCCACAAAAAGCTGAATACACATTCTTCTCAAGCGTACATGGAACATTCTCCAAGATAGACCACATGCTGAGCCACAAAACATGCCTCCATAAAATTAAGAAGATAGAGATTGTATCAACAATCTTCTCAGACCATAATGCGCTGAAATTAGAAGTAAATCACACACAAAAACAGAAAACTAAATCAAACACCTGGAAATTAAACAGTGCACTATTGAACAACGAGTGGATTAGACAGGAAATCAAAGAGGAAATCAAAAGATTCCTAGAAACGAATGAAAATGAGAACACGAGTTACCAAAACTTATGGGGCACAGCAAAGCCTGTGTTAAGAGGAAAGTTTATAGCTCTACAAGCATTCCTCAGGAAGGAGCAGCGAGCACACATAAGTAACCTAACCTCACAGCTTAAGAGCTTGGAGATGGACCAAAAAAAGGAGCACAACACGAACAGGAGAAAGGAAATAATAAAACTTAGAGCAGAGATTAACGAGATGGAAACCCAAAAAACAATCCGAAAGATCAATGAAACCAAAAGCTGGTTCTTTGAGAAAATTAACAAGATCGATAAGCCTCTAGCAAAACTCACAAAGAAAGGGAGAGAGAAAACCCTAATAAACCGAATCAGAAATGAAAAGGGGGTCATTACAACAGAAACCACAGAAATTCAGAGGATCCTCAGGGAGTACTTTGAGAAGCTTTATGCCACGGAACATCAAAACCTCGAGGAAATGGATAAATTCCTAGACTCCTACAGACTCCCAAGGCTGAACCAAGAAGACCTGGAATACCTGAACAGACCTATCACCATCAAGGAAATTGAAATGGTAATAAAACGACTCCCCAAGCACAAAAGTCCTGGCCCGGATGGATTCACTAGTGAATTCTTCCAAATCTTTAAAGAGGACATACTCCCAATGCTCTTTAAGCTTTTCCACGAAATTGAAATATCAATAACACTTCCAAACAGTTTCTACGAAGCAAATATCACACTGATATCAAAAGCAGACAGAGATACCACAAATAAAGAGAATTACAGGCCGATATCCCTGATGAACACAGATGCAAAGATCCTCAACAAACTACTAGCAAATAGAATCCAACTACTCATCAAAAAGATCATACACCATGACCAAGTAGGATTCATCCCAGGGATGCAAGGATGGTTTAACATTCGAAAATCAATCAACATAATCCATCATATCAACAAAAGAAAAGATAAAAAGCATATGATCATATCAATAGATGCAGAGAAAGCATTTGACAAGATCCAGCACCACTTTATGATGAAAACCCTAGCCAAAATGGGTATAGAGGGGACCTTCCTCAACATAATTAAAGCCATCTACCACAAGCCTACAGCAAGCATCATCCTCAGTGGGGAAAAAATGAGAGCCTTCCCTCTAAGATCAGGGATGAGACAGGGATGCCCACTCTCTCCACTTCTGTTCAATATAGTACTGGAAGTACTTGCAATAGCGATTAGGCAAGAAAAAGATATTAAGGGCATTCAGGTAGGAAAGGAAGAAATCAAGCTCTCACTATTCGCAGATGATATGATACTCTATTTAGAGAACCCAATAACCTCCACCAAAATACTCCTAGAAACAATAGACTCGTATAGTAAAGTTGCAGGTTATAAAATCAATACCCAAAAGTCCATGGCTTTCCTATACGCAAACAGTGAGAGAGAAGAAAGCAACATGGAAAAAACAATCCCGTTCACAATTGTGCCCCAGAAAATCAAGTACCTAGGAATCAGCTTAACTAAGGAAGTAAAGGACCTGTACAAAGAAAACTACAAAACGCTACTTCAGGAAATAAAAGAGGACATGAGGAAATGGAAAGATATCCCCTGCTCATGGGTCGGGAAACTTAACATTGTCAAAATGGCAATACTACCGAAAGCATTGTATAAATTCAATGCAATCCCTATAAGGATACCCATGACATTCTTCAAAGAAATGGAGCAAACACTCATGAAACTTATATGGAAAAATAAGCCCCCACGAATAGCTAAAGCAATTCTTGGGAAAAAGAAAATGGGAGGAATCAAACTCCCTAACTTCAAACTGTACTACAAAGCAACAATAATTAAAACAGCATGGTACTGGAACAAAGGCAGAACTGTAGACCAATGGAACAGGGTTGAATACACTGACATCTCCCCTCAATCATATGATCATCTAATCTTTGATAAAGTTGCAAGTAATGTGAAGTGGAGTAAGGAAAGCCTCTTTTATAAATTGTGTTGGCATCATTGGACGGTTACATGCAAAAAAATAGGCTCAGAACTCTGCCTAACACCATGTACAAAAGTATGATCAAAATGGATTAAAGACCTCAACATCAGACCAAGGTACATTGAAGATAAAGTTGGCAAAACCCTCCATGACATTGAAGCTAATGGTATCTTCAAAGATGCCACGCCACTGGCCGAGCAAGTGAAAACAGAGATAGATAAATGGGACTATCTTAAACTAAGAAGCTTCTGCACCTCCAAAGAAACAGTGACCAAAATACAAAGACAGCCTACAGAATGGGAAAGGATATTTGCCGAATACACATCTGACATGGGGTTGATATCCAGGATATACAAAATACTGGTTAAACTCCACAAGAAGAAAACATCCAACCCCATCCAAAAATGGGGCAATGAAATGAACAGAAACTTTCTCAAAGAAGAAATCCGAATGGCAAAAAAGAACATGAGAAAATGCTCTACATCATTAATCATCAGAGAGATGCAGATCAAAACCACAATGAGATACCATCTCACACCTCAGAGACTGGCCCACATTCAAAAAAACAAAAGCAACCAATGCTGGCGTGGATGTGGCGAGAAAGGGACACTCCTTCACTGTTGGTGGGAATGTCCACTGGTTCAGCCCTTCTGGACAACAGTATGGACGATTCTCAAAAAATTAGAAATTGAGCTCCCATTTGACCCAGCAATACCACTCCTGGGAATATATCCCAGAGAGGCAAAAATGTATAGTCGAAGTGACATCTGCACTTGTTTGTTCATTGCAGCACTCTTTACAATAGCCAGAAACTGGAAGAAACCTGAATGCCCAAGAACAGATGACTGGTTAAAGAAACTTTGGTACATCTACACAATGGAGTACTATGTAGCTCTTAGAAAAGATGAAGTCATGAAATTTACATACAAGTGGTACAATATGGAAAGTATCATGCTAAGCGAAATGAGTCAGGAAGAGAGGGATAAACATAGAAAGATTGCATTCATCTGGGGGATATAAAGTAACAAAGTATGAGATTAATACCCAAGAATTGCTGAGATCAGCACCAGGAGGATTACTCCATAACTTAGAGGCCAGCCGGGTATCCTAGAGGAAAGGGCAGTTCAGATGGAGAAGGGAGCACCAAATAAAGGATGTTTGGAGGATCCTCTCAGGAGGGGAGATGCATGTCGAAAGTAGACTATGGGCTGAACATGTTTGCCACTCAATGCCTCTTTTGCAGACCACAACACCCAAACGGAGAGAGAGAACACAGGGTATTGCCCTGTCACAGAGGATATTATCCATGGTGGTGCAAAACGGGCACTGGTGGAGGGATGGGTATCTGATCATTGTATAATTGAAACCCAAGCACAAAAAATTGTAAATCTACAACTGTAAAAAAAATAAAGATAAAAAAATTAAAAAAAATTAAAAAAACGATATTAATTAAATATAGATCTTTAGCAAATAACTCCATTCACAATTTTACCTCAAAAATCAAGAACCTAAGAATCAGCTTTACTAAGGAGGCAAAAGAAATAGACAAATACATCTGCAAAACACTACATCACAAAATATTGGAGAATAGGAGGAAATGTAAACACATCCCCTTCTCATAGATTGGGAGGATTAATGTAATAAAAATGCCAATAATTCCCAAAGAATCAGTGGACAGAATCAACGGAGTCCCTATAAGGATACTCATGACACTTATTTTATAAACTCAAACAGTCCTGAAATTCATATGGAATAATATCCTCCCTTCTGAAATATCTAAAACAATCCATGAGAAAAACAAGTTGGGAGGCATCACTTTCCCCAATTTCAACTACAAAGTGATAATAATTAAAACATGTGCTGTATAATATCTCCGGTGGGAGGCCAGTGAGATGCCCCGGAGACTCTCCCCCTTGATGCCAGCGTTCAGGAGGCCTCGGGCCGCTCACCCAGCTGGGGCGATCCAGGCCATGGGGCAGATGGTGGAGGAAATGAGGGCCAAGCCGATTGATTGATCAGTTGCCGTTTACTCCATTCTCCCCACGTGCCTGCCCCAGTCTCTCTGAGCCCCCCCATTCTAGTCTCACACTCCCCTCATTTCCATCTCCTTCTGTCTCTCCTGCTCATCTCTCTGCACTCCATCTCACAGCCTGGGCACTTTCTCTCCATGTGCCTGCTCTTGTATTCTTCTACATTCTCTCTCTATCCCCCTTGCTAGTCTCTCCATGCTCCACCATGCTGCCCTTCCCTTTCCTCACTCTCTCCCCAGCTCTCCTGCCTCTCCAAATCCCCAGCACTCTGGGCCTACACTGCACCCAGTCAGGTAGCAAAATCAACCTAAGAAAGCCCTTCCTGAGCGCCCACCCATTTCAAAGGAAACACCACTGTCCGTCACTGTCTGTCACTGTCCTCCTGTTGTTCATCAATTTGCTTGAGCGGGCCCAGTAACGTCTCCATTGGAGACTTTTGTTGTTACTGTGTTTGACATATCGAATACATCACGGGTAGCTTGCCAGGCTCTGCCGTGCGGGCTAGATACTCTAGGTAGCTTGCTGGGCTCTCTGGGCTCTCCAGGAGGGGCAGAGGAATTGAACTCGGGTTGGCCATGTTGGCTGCATGCAAGGTAAATGCCCTACCACTGAAGAGATATTACAAAGCCCTTGCTGACTGCCCAGGGACGAAATAACTCTTAAGGTGTTTTTCTCCTTCCCTCAGTCCAATAACTATGAACCTCTTAATACTAGTTATTTTTGTATGGGCACAGTAAAAGATACATTGAGGCTTGTAAGGCAGCTCTCCTGGGAACATCTTGCCACAGACTCAGACTACAGAGCTCAGGACACATTAATCTTTCCTAATCCTAGCAGGGTCCAAATCTAGTTACTACTTTTTGGATCATGACAGCATTTGTCCATGACCAAGCTCTTAACTTATAGTTAAGCATTATGGCAGTTTGGCCAGACCCATTTCGATGCCACGGTAGCACATAGCTTACCACTTGCCTTGGTTCCATCCAGTCCCTCGTCGGGACCCTGCTTTGGGGGAGGCGTTAGGAAGTAAAGGCAGCTGAGGGTTAGATGAGAGAACAGATGTCCAGGAGAAAAATATCACTGAGAGAAACATTACAAAAGCATAGCATATACTATTTTCTTGTGTCCATACAAAAAGGACATTGCTCTGAATAAACTATGCAAAGGACTTAGGGAGAAGAGAAAAACAATATTTACAAGTCAAGAGAGCACAAAGAAAGAGGTTACAAATAAACACAGAGGAATAGGAGCATTTTGATGGGAACAACCCAATAAACCTAAACTACCTTAGGGGCTAGAGTGATAACATAGCAGGTAGGGCGTTTGCCTTGCATGTGGCTGACACGGCCAACCCGAGATAGATTCTTCCGCCTCTCTCGGAGAGCCGACAAGCTACTGAGAGTATCTCACCCACACGGCAAAGCCTGGCAAGCTACCCGTGACGTGTTCGAAATGCCAAACACAGTAACAAGTATCAGTATGTTACTGGGCCTGCTCGAGCAAATCGGGAGGACAGTGACAATGACCTTAGGCTATGCAGCGTAGAATAACATTGCCACAAGGAGCTTAGGTTTGTCGGGCTACACCCAGGACAATGCTCCCGAGTCACTCCTATTCCTCTGTTTATCTGTAAACTCTTCTCTGTGCTTTCCTCCATGGCCAGCTAATCACCTTTTCTCCCTAATCAGATTCTGTTAGCTTGTAAGATCAGATCCTTCTAAGGACACTGAACTTGTATTGTAAGTTATGTCCTTTGCATAGTTTATCTTAAAGCAATGTCCTTTCTGTATGGACACAGGAAGACAGTTGATATTATGCTTTGTAACTTGGGAGTTGATTGACTCCGAATAATATTTACTCCTGGGCATCTGCTTTCTTGACTCAGTTGCCCTTAGTTACTAACACCCCAAAAGCAGGGTCCTGAGGAGGGACTGAATGGATCCAGGGCAAGCTGTGAGCTACTCTAGCATCGAAACAGGCCAGGCCAATGCGCCACGATACTCAACTATAAGTTGAGGGCATGATCATGGACAAATGTTGTCATGATCCAAAAGTAAGTAAAGACGAGACTAGGACCCTGCTGGGCTAGGAAGACTAACCTGACCTGAGGACTGTAATATATATATATGTATATATATGTACATATCATAATATATATAGCGGAATATATAGTGAGATTTCCCCGGGAAGAACCAAACTGTAAGTTTATCTCTTACTGTGCTCATACAGAATGACATTGCTAGAGATATTAGAAGTAGACTTACTACAATTATTTAAGTAGATTACTAGCTGAGGAAAGAACACACGCTTGTTGGAATCCCACCTTTGAGCAGATCTCCTAGTATTCTAGAATAAATCTCTTTAGATGAGATTTAATCCTTGAGCTAATCTCCTCCAGGAGTGGTCTTACCTCTCTTTGCTGATTTGTTAATGTTCAACCCACCTTTGTGCCACCACCCTACATGATTGCTATATAAGCTAAGACTGTAAAGTTGAAGGGGGCTTGGGGCTCGAGAGAGCAGAGACTGAGGCTCAGGCTGAGGCTCGGGCAGAGGCTCAAGATTGAAATAAACTACAATTGATACCTACCAGCCTGGTCCTCGTTCATTGCTTCGCCTGCTCATCGCCATCGACCTCCCTGAGGTGGGGGAAACTGCTCGACACTACCAAACACGGGCAGCGGGAGAGATAGAATGCCGCCGGACCTTCTGAAAACACACATTGCAGGAAGAACAAAGCAGTGTTTTCCTACAGTGTGTTACTAGAAAAAAGGCAGACTCTCAAATCAATAGAATAGAGTTGAGTATCTTGAGATAGACCCTCATATATGTGGTCAGTTAATCTATGGTAAAAAGAACAACAAATTTAAAGTGGAGTGAAGAAAAGTTTTTCAACAGTGGTGCTGGGAAAACTGGTCAGGTACATGCAAAAACAAAAAAAAGTCAGACTTCTTTCTGACATTATGAAAAAAAGTAAAGTTAAAATGGATTAAAGAGAAGCCGAGCTGGTCTCTTCTCCCCACCCAGGTCAGTTTTCCTGCTGCTTCTCGAACCCGGGACTTGGATTTCACCCTGACAGCACCCAGACGTCCCCCAGACACCAAGAGGCAAAGCAGATCTGAGCCTCTCTGCCTCTCCCTTTCCGCCGCCCAAGCCGAGCAGGTCTTTTCTCCGCACCCAGTCTTTACTCCCCGGACACACACCAGGTATCCGTGGGGGTGTAGACAGTTTAGAAGTGGGTGTGGCCTTTAAAAAGTGAGCGTGGCCTAATTTTGGGCTGGCGGCCAAGTTTTCTTATACCAAAAAATCCAAGCCCTACACCTAAACACCAACATGAAGAAACAATGCCAATCCCTGCCACAGGGAGACGAGGAGGAAACAAGTCCAGAAGCCTCAGTAGGTGTTAGCCACCTTAGGGACCTCTCTGACAAAGAATTCAGATATGAAGTCATTCACTTGATCACTTGATCCCCCGTTATTCATCGAATTACTCGAGCGGGTGCCGGTAAAATCTCCATTCATCCCTGTTGCTTGCTAGCGTAGCCCAATGGCATCTGTTCATTCTAGGAACATGCAGAGCCTAAAACCGATCATTCAGGGTCTTGACGAAGAAGTCTGACCATGTTGTAGGTGGGCGTCCACGCAATCTTTTGACGTCCCATGGAATCCAGTCAGTAATGGCTCTAGTCCAGCGGTTGTCTGTAAACCTCATTACATGTCCAGCACATCTGATTTTTGATGCCTTGGAAATGAGACAGCATCCCTGATTCTTGAGCGTTGACGGAGATCAGAACTCCGGAATTCTATCTCTAATTTGAGTGAATCGTGATATTCCAAGCATAGCTCTTTCAATTCCTCTTTGAGAGACCCGAATAGCGTTCTCATTCTGTTTTCGTAGGGCCCAGGTCTCTGAGGCATATGTTAATGCAGGAAGAACAGTGAATCCTTTTCGAAATCCAGCTTATTCACATGGTTGTCCTTCATCTAGTGTTCTGCTAATCCTATTCAGGATGCCTCGAGTGAACGGTTTGTAGATGACAGATAATAGGCAGATTGGGCCATAGTAGCCAATGTCGTGGTTGTCTCACTTCTTGTATAGTAGTACAGTCCTGCTGGTTTTCCATTGGGATGGAACCTTGCATTCAGACAGGTGGTGTGTGAAGAGCCGAGCCAGTGTATTGATTGAGTACTGATGGTAAGTTCTTCAGGTGTTCAGGTCTGATCTTGTCGGGGCCAGATGCTCTTTGTTTCTTTACCGACGAGATGGCATGTTGGATTTTGGAAGGGAGAACATTGGGAACACATATCCATCATGCGGAATGTGGTATGTGGGCAAGTGGACGTGGCTATTAAAGAGATCTGAGTAGAAGTCATGAATAATCTTCTACATTGCCCTTCTGGAAGATGTGATATATCCATCAGGATGTCGGAGGGCAGTCATCTTGGTCCTGTAGTTGGTGAAGGACAGGCGGGCATTACGAATGCTTTTCCTGGCTTCTGCCACATCTACCAGCACCACTGCTCTCCTGTCTTTGAGGTCATCCTTGATGACTTCTCTGCATTGTTTTGCCAGCTCAGACGTTCGCTTGCAGTTGCCTGAGGCATGTGCCAAGCCACGTTGGCAAATAAGTTCAAGAGTGTTCCATGAAAGGGAGTTTTTTGTGGTTATCTCTCTCTTGGCATTCCTCGCACAATCATGGAGGTGCTGAATAATTTCATTGTATTCCTCATCAGTGATGTCAATGACGGCATCTTCCCATGTTGCCACAACAGAGCCAAAGAGTTCCCAGTTGGTGGTCGTTCAGGGAGTGCTCTTTTAAACTTTGCATTCTTTTCTCCTCGTTCTGTGAGGTATAACTTTGCACGAAGGAGACGGTGGTCCGATCTCGTTTGGAATTTTGGGACAACAGCAACATCGGTTAGGCAAAACCACCGATTGAATATGATGTGGTCTATTTCATTGTGGAACCATCCACCGGGAGACTCCCATTTGCAACGTTTAGATTCAGCCTTTTGGAACTGTGAGTTACCATGGAAGGTCTTGGTTGACATGATGAACTCAGACAGTCTGTCACCCTGTTTGTTCCATTCTAGTCCATGGGTCCCGATGTGGAGTTCGTTGGCTGATCTTCTTGGTCCTATCTTGGCATTCAAATCACTGACAATGATCTTGTAGAAGGTGTGATCTTCTTTATAGAGCTTCTCCAGCTCCATGAAGAACTTCTCTATTTCTCTTTAACCATAATTGGATGTTGGTGCATAGGCAACAAAAATAGAAACTGTCGGCAGTGAGCCACATCTATTCAAGTGTAATTGATTGATTTGGGTTGTTAGGCATTCGAATGAATCAATGCTCATGGCTAAGTTTGTGTTGACAAAGATACCGACACCACCGACGCCTCTTTTGTCACATGTTCCAAGGAACAGTTCTTCTCCAGTGTCGAAAACGTAGTGATGTGATCAATGTCTTCTCGTTTCGGTCAGAACACTGATGTGGTACTTGATGTTTCGTGCTTGTACCATCAGGTCCTCGGTGCATGCATCAGATGCCAGCGTACGTGCATTAAAAATACAGACAATCATTTTTGTCTTTATTCATTTTGGCAGTCATTAAGATGTTCAATCAACTAAATGAAACAGTCAGACAAATGTCCACTAAATTGAAAGAGGACATGAAAGAAACAATCGATCGCACAATCAACAAAATACAGGAAGAAATGAGAGCTGAAATTGGAAAGCTTCTCGCAGAAATGGCACGGATCAGAGATTCCATACATGAAATCAAAAACTCAGTCTGTACCCTCAAAAATAGAATGACCACAGCTGAGGAAAGAATCAGCGAACTGGAAGATCAGCTGCACCAAGCCAAGACACAACAACAAACAGTGGCAAACGACCTCGAAATGGCTCTACAGAGAATCAGAGTCCTAGGAGACGATTCCAAAAGAAACAACATTAGAATCATTGGACTACTAGAAGCTCAGGGAAACAATCCCAATGAAAAAACCAGGGTTAAACAAATCATTGCTGAGAAATTCCCAGAGCTTCACAATACAGCCATTCAGACTCAAGAAGACCGAAGTTTGCCAGCTAAAAGAGACCCTAACAAAAACACTCCAAGACATATCATGGTTAGAATGATCGATGCTGCCGATAAAGACACAATACTGCAAGCATCAAGGGCAAAGAAGAAAATCACATACAAAGGAGCATCCCTGAGATTCAGAGAAGACCTATCAGAGGAAACCCTGCAAGCCCGAAGGCAGTGGCGAGATATAGTGAAAATACTCACTGAAATGAATGCTTCACCAAGAATACTCTATCCGGCTAAACTCTCATACAAAATCGAAGGAACAGTACACTATTTTCTAGATAAAAAGCAGCTCAGGAACTTCATCGACTCAAAACTAAACCTAAAACAAGAGCTAAAGGGGATACTATAAGACAAGACAAACCCAATGAGCACAACAGAGCGTAAACAGAAAGATGACACAAAGCCACATAACAATAATCTCTCTCAATGTCAACAGTCTAAATTCACCATTTAAGAGACACAGTGTGGCAAAATGGATACAGAGACAGAACCCAACATTCTGCTGCATACAAGAAACTCATCTTAACACTCAGAGCAAACACAGACTCAAAGTCAAAGGATGGAAAACAATCCTGCAAGCAAACGGCTCCCTCAAAAAAGCTGGCGTGGCCATACTAGTATCCTAAAACATTACATTCACCTTGAAAAAGATTAGAAGGGACAGTGTAGGCTATTTTCCCTGCATCAAGGGATACGTACAACAGGAAGAAATAAAACTCTTAAATGTATACGTACCTAATGAGAGAACAGGTAAAAATTTAAAACAACTGCTAATAGATTTTAAGGATGACATTGCTAGCAACACAATAGTACTTGGAGACTTCAACATCGCCTTATCACTTCTAGACAGATCAACAAGTACAAAACCCAGCAAGGAATCATTGGCTTTGAAAGAAGAAATAGAAGAGAAAGGGCTTATAGAACTATACAGGGCTTTACACCCCAAAAAGAAAGAATACACATTCTTCTTCAGTGCACACGGAACATTTTACAAAATAGACCATGTGCTACAACACAAAACATAACTCAACAGAATCAGGAAGATAGAAATAGTATCAACCATCTTTTCAGACCATGATGCACTGAGGATAGAAGCGAATCACACACAGACACGGAGAACCAAATCAAACACCTGGAAATTAAACAACTCAATGCTGAACAACGAGTGGGTCAGGAACAAAGTCAAGGACGAAAACAAAACATACCTAGAAACAAATGAGAATGAAGACACGAGCTACCAGAACCTATGGGATGCAGCAAATGCAGTATAAAGGGGAAAATTTATAGCTCCGCAAGCCTATCATAGGTCTGTAGAAAGGATGCACGTAAAAAACTTGACCTCACAGCTCAAGACCTTAGAAAAGGATCAACAGAAAGAGCATAAAACAGTCAGAAGGAAAGAGATCATAAAGCTTAGAGCAGAAATCAATGACATGGAAACCAAAGAAACAATCTGAAATATCAATGAAACCAAGAGCTGGTTCTTCAAGAAAATAAACAAGATAGATAAACCACTAGCAACACTCACAAAGAAACAGAGAGAGATAACCCTAATAAACCGAATCAGAAATGAGAAGGGGGATATCACAACAGAAATCAAAGAAATCCAAAAGATCATGAGAGACTACTTTGAAAGTCTATATGCCACTAAACAAGAGAACCTAGAAGAAATGGACAAATGACTGGACTCCTATAATCTCCCAAAGCTGAATCAAGAAGACCTGGAGAATCTGAATAGAGCTATTAATCAAGGAAATAGAAACTGTAATCAAAAGTCTTCCCAAAAACAAAAGCCCAGGTCCAGATGGATTCACTAGCGAATTTTTCCAAACATTTAAAGAGGACCTACTGCCAGTCCCTCTCAAGCTTTTCCAGGAAATTGAAAAAAATGGAAACTCTGCCAAAGAGCTTCTATGAAGCCCATATCTCTCTAATCCAAAAAGGAAACAAAGACACAACGAGAAAAGAAAAAAGCAGGCCGATATCCCTGATGAACACGGATGCGATGATTCTCAACAAAATACTAGCAAATAGAATTCAACTACTCCTCAAAAAGATCATACTCCATGACCAAGTAAGATTTATCCCAGGGATGCAAGGCTGGTTTAACACTCGGAAATCAATCAACATAATCCACCATATCAACAAAAGAAAAGATACAAATCATATGATGATATCAATAGATGCAGAGAAAGCATTTGACAAGATCCAGCACCTATTTATGATGAAAACCCTAGCCAAAATGGAGATCGAGGGGACTTTCCTCAATATAGTTAAAGCCATCCACCACAAGCCTACAGCAAGCATCGTCTTCAATGGCGAAAAACTGAGAGCCTTCCCTCTAAGATCAGGGACAAGACAAGGATGTCCACTCTCTCCACTGCTGATCAATATAGTACTGGAAATACTGCAATAGCGATTAGGCAAGAAAAAGATATTAGGGGCATGCAGGTAGGAAAGGAAGAAATCAAGCTCTCACTCTTCGCAGATGGTATGATACTATACTTAGAGAATCCTAAAACCTCTACCAAGAAACTCCTAGAAACAATAGGCTTGTATAGTAAAGTTGCAGGCTATAAAATCAATACCCAAAAGTCCATGGCTTCCCTATTTGCAAATAGTGAAAGAGAAGAAAGTGACATGAAGAAAATCATCCTGTTTACAATTATGCCCCAGAAAATCAAGTAACTAGGAATCACCTTAACCAAGGCAGTAAAGGACCTGTACAAAGAAAACTACAAAACGGTACTTAAGGAAATAAAAGAGGATACGTGGAAATTGAAAAATATCCCCTGTTCATGGATCAGGAAATTTAACATTGTCAAAATGGCAATACTTCCCCAAACACTGTATAAATTAAGCGCAATCCCTATTAGGATGCCCATGACAGTCTTGAAAGAAATGGAGCAAACACTCCTGAAATTTATATGGAACAATAAGCCCCATGAATAGCTAAAGCAATTTTTGGGAAAAACAAAATGGGAGGAATCAACCTCCCTAACTTCAAACTCTTCTACAAAGCATGAGTAATTAAAACAGCATGGGATTGGAACAAAGGCAGGGCTGTAGACCTATGGAACAGGGTTGAATATACTGACATCTCCCCGCAAGCATACGAGCATCTAATCTTCGATAAGGGGGCTAGAAAAGTTAGGTTAAGTAGGGAAATCCTCTTTAACAAATTATGCTGGCAAAACTGGATGGCTACATGCAAAAAAAGTGGGCTCAGATCTCTGCCTAACTCCATGTACAAAAGTAAGTTCAAAGTGGATTAAAGACTTCAACATCAGACCGGAATCCATAAGGTACATTGAGGAAAACGTTGGTAAAACCCTCCATAACATAGAAGTTAATGGTGTCTTCAAAGATGTCACACCGCTGGCCAAGCAAGTGAAAACAGAGAGACAATTGGGACTATCTTAAACTAAGAATCTTCTACACCTCAAAAGAAACAATGACCAAAATACAAAGACAGTCTACAGAATGGGAAAGGATATTCGCCAAATACACATCCGATAAGGGGTTAATATCAAGGATATACAAAGTACTGGTTGAACTCCACAAAAATAAAACATTCAACCCCATCAAAAAATGGGGCAATGAAATGAATAGAAACTTTCACAAAGAAAAAATCCGAATGGCTAAAAGGCACATGAGAAAATGCTCCACATCACTAATCATCAGGGAGATGCAGATCAAAACCACAATGAGGTATCATTTCATACCGCAGAGACTGGCCCATACCCACAAGAACAAAAACAACCGGTGCTGGTGCGGATGTGGCGAGAAAGGGACAGTCCTTCACTGCTGGTGGGAATGCCGACTGGTTCAGCCATTTTGGAAATCAGTATGGACGATTCTCAAAAAAATAGAAATTGAGCTCCTATTTGATCCAGCGATACCACTCCTGGGAATACATCCCAGAAAGTCAAAAAAGTATAGTCGATGTGACATCTGCAATTTTCTGTTCATTGCAGCAGTCTTTACAATAGCCAGAATCTGGAAAAATCCTGAGTGCTCTAGAACAGATGACTGGTTAAAGAAACTTTGGTACATTTACACAATGGAGTATTATGTTGCTGTTTGAAAAGACGAAGTCACGAAATGTACATACAAGTGGTACTACATGGAAAGTATCATGTTAAGTGAAATGATTCAGAAAGAAAGGGATAGAAGTAGAAAGTTTGCTTTGCATTAATCTGGGGAACATAAAGTAACCAAATAGGAAACTAACACCCAAGAATAGCCGAGATTATTACCAGGAATTTTACTCCATGTCTTGGAGGCAAACTACACATACTAGGGGAAAAGGGAGCTCAGATATAGAGGGAAACACCAAATAAAGGTGTTGGGAGGATCCTCCCAGGATGGGAGAAGCATGTGGAAAGTAGACTATAGACTAAACATGATTGTCACCCATTGCCTCTTTTGCAAACCACAACACCCAATAAAAGAGAGAGAGAACAAAAGGGAATGCCCTGCCACAGAGGCAGGGTGGGATGGGGGGGATTGCGGGTCGGAGAGATACAGGGTTCCGTGGTGGTGGGAAATGGGCACCGGTGGAGGGATGGGTATTTGATCATTGTATAATTGAAACCCAAGCACAAAAATGTGTTAGTCTGCAACTGTACCTCATGATGTCTCACTATTAAAAATTAAATTAAAAAATAAATAAAATAAAATGAAAACTAAAAAAAAATGGATCAAAGAAGTTGATATAAGACCTCAATCCATAAGATACATATAGGAAAATGTAGGCAGAACTCTCCATTACATTGAAGCTAAAGGCATATTGATTTTTTATTCTTTTTTTTTGGCTTTTGGGGGTCATCCTTAGCTTTGCTCAGGGCTTACTACTTACCTTCTACTTACGATTTACTCACTTACTACTTACTTAGGCTCTGCACTAAGGAATTCCTACTGGTGGTTCTCTGGGACCATATGACATGCTTGGGATCAAACTGGGATCAACTGCTTGCAAGACAAAGGCACTACAGGCTGTACTCTCACTCAGTTCCCAAGGGCATATTCAAAGATGAATCATGACTGATAAAGCAAGTATGAATATAAACAAATGGGTCTACAATAATTAAGAATCTTATGTACCTCAAGAAAAATGATGACCAAGATCCAAAGAGGTCCCACAGCCTGGGAAAAATTATTTTTTCACTATCACTCATCTGATACTGAGTTATATCAGAGATATACAACCACTGATAGAACTTCACATGAAAAAATATTCAACCATAAGACTAACACCCAAGAATAGCAGAGTACCATGTTTTAAGTACCAGGCAGTTTACTCCATGGCTTGGAGGCCAGTCACACACGCTGGGGGGGAAAGGAAGCTCAGATAGAGAAGGAAGGACCGGATAAATGGTGTTGAGAGGATCCTCTCAGGATGGGAGATGCGTGTTGAGAGTAGACTCTAGACCAAACATGATTGTCACTCAATGCCTCTTTTGCAATCCACAGCACCCAAAAGGAGAGAGAACAAGGGTGAATGCCCTGCCACAGAGGCAGGGTGGTATGGGGGGGACGGGGGGTAGGAGGAATACTGGGATCAGTGGTGGTGGAGAATGGGCACTGGTGGAGGGATAGGTATTCGACCATTGTATAACTGAAACCCAAGCACAAAAGTTTGTAAATCTAAAACTGTACCTCATGGTGTTCACTAATAAAAATCTAAATAAAAAATATTCAACCATATCAAAAATGGTGGAAGAAATGAAAAGAAACTTCTCAATGTAGAAATACAAACGGCCAAAGCACACGAAAAATGCTCTGTTTCACTAATCATTAGGGAGATGCAGAATCAAAACAACAAAGAGATATCATCTCATAGAACAGACTGGTACACTTCAAAAACAACAAGAACAGACAGTGTTGGCACGGGTGCAGGGGAAAAAGATTCTCATTCACTGCTGCTGAGTATATCGACTGGTCAGGCCTTTATGGAAAACAAGATGGACACTATTAGTAAAATCTAGGAATTGAGACTGCATTTAACTCAGCAACTTGACTTTTAGAATACATCCCAAGGGCCCAAAACAAAATGGACAGAATAAATTTGGAATCCTATATTGCACTATCCACAATAGCCCAAGCCTAAAACCAACCAAAACGCCCAGGAACAGATGAGTGAATAAAGAAATTATAATTTCTTTATACACACTGTAGCACCGTAGCACTGTCCTCCCGTTGTTCATCAATTTGCTTGAGCAGGCACCAGTAAGGTCTCCATTGTGAGACTTATTACTGTTTTTGGAATATTTAATATGCCACGGGAATCTTGCCAGGCTCTGCTGTGCAGGCAGGATACTCTCAGTAGCTTGCAGGGTTCTCTGAGAGGGACAGGGGAATCGAACCCGGGTCAGCCACGTGCAAGGCAAACGCCCTACCCTATGTGCTATTGCTTATACACAATGGAATATTATTAGTCCATAAGGAAAAATAAAATTATGCAACTTGCTGCTATATGGAAGGGCATATAGAGTATCAGGCTGAGTGAAGTTAATCAGAGGGAGAGAGGCCAAGACAGAATCATCTTTCATATGCGGTATATAAAGAAACATAATGGTGAAATAAGAAATGCCCAAAGGCAATGAAAACAATGATCATGAGAACTGGAATTGAGTACGAAGAATGCCACTTGTGTTTTGGACTGGCGGTGGGTAACAATTATGGTGGGGGGAAGCTTTCAACCAGGAAAGATAGGTACTTAAAGGTGGTAAAGTGTTATATATTAAACCCTGTAGCACTGTAGCACTGTACTCCTGCTGTTCATCGATTTGCCTGAGCAGGCACCAGTAACCTAAAGTTACTGTAAAATCTCCATTGTGAGACTTGTTGTTTTTGGGATATCGAAAACCACTTGTTTTTGGCATATCGAATATGCCACAGGTAGCTTGCCAGGCTCTGCCATGCAGGCAGGATACTCTTGGTAGGTTGCCAGTTTCTCCAAGAGGGATAAAGGAATCAAACCCGGGTCGGCCGCGTGCAAGGCAAATGCCCTACCCGCTGTAATATTGCTCCAGCCCTATATTAAACCCTATTAACAACAATACTGTAAATCACTGTAAATACTGTAAATCAAGACCCAGAGACTATAAAACCCAGCTCCTGGAAGCACGCAGCTGCAGTTGCACCGCACGACATCTTATTATCTTATTCTTACTTTGGACAACCTGGCAGGCTACTGAATGTAACCTGCCACATGGCAGAGTCTGGCAAACTCCCCGTGGTGTACCCAATATGCTAAATACCAGTAACAATGATGGGTCTCTTTCTCCTAACCCTGAAAGAGCCTTGAATATGGCACCTTTTAAAATCTCAGGGCTAGGAAAAAGGAGACGTTACTGGTGCCTGCTAGAGGCAATTGACGAACAACAGGATGATCGTGATCATGATCATGACTGTAAATCACAATGCAAAAACTTGAATAATAAAGTTTCTCTCATAGAGGTTCACTTGTGGGTGGGAAGCAAATGGGGGTCGGTGGGAAACTAATGGAGGGAAGTGGAACTGGAAAAGTGATCAGTGTTGAAACACTTTATACCTGGAAACCAATCATGAATAACCCAGTAATTTCACAATGAAAGATTAACTCTCAATGAATTTGGGGTTGATAAAATGTTTCTTAACATGGTTAAAGTCATTTACCAGAAGCCAACAGCAAATATTATACTCATTAGTAAAAATTGAAGGTCTTCCATCTAAGATAATGCACAAGACAAGGCTGCCCACTATTATCCTACTAGTCAATTTAGTATTGAAAGTTCTAACCATAGTAATTATGTAAGAAAGAGATGTTGAGGGCCTACATATTTGAAAAGAAGAAGTAATACCCTTGCTTTTGGCATATGACATGTACTATATTTATAAGATCTCAAATATCCTAAAAAAAAACTCCTAAAAACCTTAGACTTGCACAGTAAAGTGGCATGCTCCAAAATCCATGCCAGATATCCACAAGTTTTTCATCATGCAAATAATTAAATAGAAGAGAGCCAAATTAACAAACAGTTTTTCTCACTTTTGTGCCTCAGAAAAGCAAATATCTAGGAATCAGCATTGTTGGAATACAAGGAGTTTAGGTTTATCAGGTTACACCCATCACAGTTCTCCCGAGTGACTTCCATTCCTTCGTTTGTCTGTAACCACTTCTTTGTGCTCTCTTCCCCAACCAATTCTCCAATTCTCCAATCAGAATCTGTTAATTTGTAATGTCAGATCCTTCTAGGACACTGAACTTGTATTGTAAGTTAATATTGCCTTTCTCCTCTCTTTATGTCTTTTGAATAGTTTACTGCAATGTTCTTTTTGTATAGATACAGGAAGACAATTAATATTATGCTTTGTAACTTAGTATCTAATTGGCTTTGAATATTATTCACTCTCAGGCATCTGCTTTCTCAACTTAAGCCTCAGTTGTCGTCACTTCCTAGCACCCCCAAAAGCCAGTAAGTTATGTGCTACCCTGGTATCGAGATGGGCCAGGCCAAGGTGCCACAATTCTTAACTATAGGTTAAGAGTTTGATCATAGGCAAATGCTGTCATGATCCAAAAGTAATGACGAGACTAGGACCCTGCTAGGGATAGGAAAAACTATTTGGCCTGAGCGCTGTATTCTGAGGTTGAGATGGCCCTAGGAGAGCAATTCTATAAGCTCAAGGTATTTCTTACTGTGTCCATACAAAATGATTTAATTTATATATGCTTATATGTTTGTTGGACAAGGAGAGGAGAAACACACCCAGGGGATTCCGTTCTACGGTGGGTCAATCGGCTAAATGAGAATCTGCCCTAGAAGCTGCCTTAGCTTGTGTCCTGACTAGTTTGGATGAGGCTGAACATTTCTCCCTTCAATCTGCCTTCAGTAAATAATTTCAGTATATTGTAAGAGGCAGTTTCACTTTTCCCACAGAAATCTCAGGTACTAGCCAGGCCTGATCTTTGAGATGTACATTCCAGGCTCAAGGCAGGCTAGTCTTTGGAATGCAAAGCTCAGATATTTGTCTTTGGGATGTAGATCCCAAGCTCTAACAGACTGGTCTTTGGGATGCAAATCCAAATGCTTGCAGCTTGTGAAAGTGCTTGTGAAAGGTTTCAGTCTTGGTTTTGTATCTTCTTTCTGGAGGCTGAAATTACTGGCCTGCGGATGTAAAGAAACAACATGTGTTTTGCTGCCTCAATGTTCTTTCTGTAATTCCTTTTGATGACATCACTGTATTGTGCCCTTTAGAGGTACCATGATCTATATAAGGAGATTTTCGGGGCTCTCTGGGAGAACATGTGCCTGAGAGAACGGGGAACACAGGCTGAGAGAATCTGGGGGACACGTGTTTGAGAGAACTGAGAGAATGGGGAACACAGGCCCTAGAGTACCTGGAAAGCAAGTGCTTGGGAGATCTTGGGACCTCCATTGATGTCGTTGGACCCCATGGGTGGCTCACGCGAGTTGGGAGTAGAGAAAGACGGTCACTCTCTCTCACTCCTCCTCTGCCACCCAAGAGCCCCTGGGTAGGCTAGGACTGGTAAAGTCTGTAGTGAGGACCTGCTTGGTACAGGCCTAAGTCCCGCCAGCCCCACAAGGTGGCCGTCAAGCCACACCTGAAGTCCGCTTGATCTTCTTGGCACAGGAGTTAATCCCCACCACCCGATTTCTCGGGAAGCCATGGACTCAAGTTGGAACAAGAGTTTGCTCTTTGCAGGAAAGGAGAGACAGTTCCACGCCTTGCCTGGGGTTTCTAGGGTTCTTGTGTCGCTTGCAGAAAATAATTTCAGGAGTAGACGAGCATTGATGTAACAGATTTTTTGAAGGCTTTTGGAGAGGGAGAGAAAGGGATAAGCAGGTAAACGGGGGAAAGAGAGTAAGAGAGAGAGAGAGAGTAACGTGTCCAGAGGGAATGCGGGCTTCTCCTAGGATGGAGAGAGCCCCAACTGGGCTCTCGAGCTGGCTCTTCTAGATCCTTCTGACTTGGAATGTTCTGGAATCTCCTTGGGGCTGGGTCACTGGATTTAACCAGATTGAAAGGGGGTCCAAGAATCTTCTGACTCGGAATGTCCTGGAATCTCCTTGGGGCTGAGTCTCTGGAGTTAACCAGATTGAAAAGGGGGGGTCCGAGAATCTTCTGACTCGGAATGTCCTGGAATCTCCTTGAGGCTGTGTCACTGGAGTTAACCGGATTGAAAGGGAGGTTCGGGGATTTTTGAAAAAGGAGGAATTTCATGGGGAGGAGGCCCATATCTTCAGGGTCTAGGGATGGTCTTATCATGTCTTTGTTCTCTGTATCCACAAGGTGGGTCAGTCCTGGAATTCTTCTTCCATGAAACTTTGTTAATTCAAGTTTCATCACCGAGGGCCTTTTCCCTATCTACCTGCCTACATCACCATGACATACATTTCTTCCATGTAATAAACTGCTACTGATGTAGGCAGGTAGATAGGAAAAGGCCCTTTGCTATGAAACAAAGTTTCATGGAAGAAGAATTCTAGGAATTACCCACCTTGAGGATACAGAAAACAAAGACCTGATAAGACCATCTGCAGACCCTGAGGATATAGGCCTCCTCCCCATGAAGTTCCTCTTTTTGGACCTCCCTGGTAGCCTCCTTAGCAATGGACTTTTACCTGGGAAGAAACTTCACATGGGTGCAGGCTAGAGAAACCCTATAAAGGGCACCTTGAACAAAGGAAGGGTGCGCATATGCTGCCTGAGCCCATGTGCTGCTTGCGCCCACGTGGCCGAGCACATGTGGTGCCCGGGCACATGTGTCGTCTGCATCTCCCCTCTTGAGATGTGTACTTTCATGCTTTTGTGTCTAATGCTAAGATGTGTGTAGGGGCTCTCTCCGCCCTTGGAGAAGTCGGTGTTCTCTCTTGAGTACGTTACTCTCTCTCTCCCTCCATACCTAAAATTCCTCCAAATAAAATCTATTTACTTCACTGCTTGTCTACTCCTGAAATTCCTTTCTGCGAGGCAAGACAAGAACCCAGTAACCCTGGGTCCCGGGTGGCAGAGGCGGTTGGGGAGAAAGTGAACGTCTTTCTCCTCCCCACTTCACATAAGTCACCCGTGGGGCCCACCGACATCACTACTATGACCAACCAGCCTGGCCCTTGTTTCCTTCCTTTGCCTGCCCATCGCCATCGACCTCCCTGGAGTGGGAAAACGGCCTGAGACTGCCGAATGTGGGCAGTGGGAGAGAAGGCTGCTGCCATCCCTTTGCCAGGCTTTTTTTGTGTTTACACACAGCATAACAAAAGAGGTGAATGAAACACACAAAAAAAGCTGTAAATCACTGCTACAAAAAATAAAAGATGACACAAAGAAATAGAAGCACATCCCTATTCATGGATTGAAAAGATCAATATTGTCAAAATAGCAATTGTGCCCAAAATATTATATAGGTTCAATTCAGTCCCAATAGAAATATCATGAAGCTCTAAAAAATTATAGTTTTATATTTATTGAGATACTGTCAGTTACGAAGTTGTTTACAAGAGTTTTTTTGGGTATATAATATTCCAACACCAATCCCACCACCAGTGTACCTTTCCTTCCACCAATGTCCCCAGACTTTCTCCCACCCCCAGCCAATCCTCTTGACAGATATAAAATAAATAAATTTAATGTTGCTTGCTACAACAAATGAGAATGCTACTCGGGTCTTCCAAAGAGGAATTGAAAGAGCTATGCTTGGAATATCACGTTTCACTCAAATGAGAGAAAGAATCCGGAGTTCCAACATTCATCGATGATCAAGAATCAGGGAAGCTGTCTCGTTTGCCAAGGTGTCAAAAATCAGATGGGTTGGTCACATAATGAGATTTAAAGAAGACCGCTGGACTAGAGCTGTTACCGACTGGATCCCACGGGATGTCAAAAGACCGCGTGGCCGCCCACCTACCAGATGGTCAGACATCTTCATCAAGATCATGAATGATCGGTTAGAGGCTCTTCATGTTCCCAGAGCGAACAGATGCCATTGGGCTATACTAGCACGCGACAGGGACAAATGGAGACGTTACTGGAGCCCGCTCAAGCAAATCGACGAACTAACGGGAAGTTAAGTGATTAAGTGATTAAGCTACAACAAAAGTTAAAGAAATGTCAAATGGACTAGTATAAAATAAACTAATAAAATTCCATTGTGATGATTAATGTGCATAGAATTTTAACATATGTAAAGGAAGCACTGTAGCACTGTCCTCCCGTTGTTCATCGATTTGCTCGAGTGGGCCCAGTAACATTTTCATTGTGAGATTTCTTGTTACTGTGTTTGGCATATTGATTTTGTCACGGGTAGCTTGCCAGGCTTTGCCATGCAGGCGAGATACTCTCGGTAGCTTGCCGGGCTCCCCGAGAGGGGCGGAGGAATCGAACCCGGCTTGGCTGGGCCAGCCACATGCAAGGCAAACGCCCTGCCGCTGTACTATCGCTCCAGCTCTACGTAAAGGAAGAAAAAAAATAATTTAATACAATATAGTATACTGCCTGTTCGTATTTATATATAACTAAGTTTTCAACTCTGGCTTCTAAAATACATTGCATTGAATTTTATTTTGTGCTTGATTTTATTGTTGTAGTTAGCATGTCTCTGTCATAAATAAACCTCAAATTATTCTGTGGCAATATATTTTATATTTTTCATAAAATTTGTGAAATCTACAAAAGTAAAATTTAGTAATAGTGAAGATAATTAAGAAAATATAAATGGGAATATATAAATAGACTCTTCCTAAGAAAGGTAATATTGGTTTTATAGCACTGTCGCACTGTAGCACTGTCCTCCCATTGTTCATCGATTTGCTGGAGCGGACAACAGTAATGTCTCCAGCGTGGGACTTGTTGTTACTGTTTTTGACATATCAAATATGCCATTGGGAGCTTGCCAGGCTCTGCCATGTGGGCAGGATACTCCTGTAGCTTGCCGGGCTCTCCAAGAGGGATGGAGGAATTGAACCTGGGTCGGCCACGAGCCCTACCCACTGTGATATCGCTCCAACCCGTGGTTTTATAACAGAAAATATTTTAGATATTCCTTGTGGGCATTAATAAGTTAAATATTGAAATAAAACTCTGTATATAAAAAACTGATTAGACAGAACAATCAATGCAATTGAGAGCTTAATTTGTTAGCATGTGGAAGCTAGGAGTAAACATACATTTCTAAATCTAGTAGTGGGCAAACATATGCACTATTAGGGATGGCCATACTCAACGTCACATGTTGGGAAGTTTTTCCTGTGCGTTAAAGAAGATCTTTTAATGCCTTTTTGTAAACTTGTGTCTGGGTTATAAATACCCTAAGCTGTAGCCTATGAAGCTCTGTATTGATCGTTCAAATCTGAATGATAATCTAGGTAGGGTATTGCTGGTGAAGTGTTTATTTCTTTGTTTTTCCTCCATAATTTTCTGGTTTGGAGACTTATTTAATACAACTGCTTTAAATCTAGGGGTTTTCCCATAGATTTAAAACAGATGTAAAGTTCCTATTTTGATCTGTTGCTTTCAGTATTCTGCCTCTGTCTTTGGCTTTTGTCATTTTGATTAAATGTGCCTTGGAGTTTTCCAAGCTTTTTCTGTTTTCATTGGGAGTCTTCAAGATTCTTGGGTCTTGGTGCCTGTATTCATCAACTCTGGGAAATTACTATCAGTGACTTCTTTAACTATTGTTTCTTCATCAAATTTGCATTTCTGCTATGTAGAAACTATCAATGATTGTTATTTTGTTCCTCATTAACTCATCCCATATTTCTCTGCTGGTCTGTTAATTTCTTTTCAGACTACTTTATCTAGCTGTTTCCTAGCACTTTCCTCCTCTCATATTGGAGTTCCTTGATCTTCTTAGCTGCTGTTATTTTGTGATTCATAGAGGCTATTGAGTTTTTTATATTATCTTCATTTCTGTCATTTCTGATTGTGGTAGTTTTCTTATTTATACTCAATTTCTTGTGCTTTGCTGACTAGCTCTGCTATAGTTTCTTTGAGTTCATTAAAGTATGCCTAAAGATATCAACCAGAGTATTAGCTTCAGATGGAATGGCAGAGCAGCAATCAGAAGTTCATGACATTTTAAAAAGACACAGATCAAATGATCTTGAAATCCGTATATAATAATACCACCCTCAGTACAGTCAAAGTCATACTAGGGAAAAAGAAGATGGGCTGTTTCTACTTCCCCAATTTTAAACACATCATAAGACACTCCCTACCCATTTTCCATAATTACCACACCATATTTGATGCGGTTTAGACAGTAGGCAACAAATCATAGAGGGAAATATATATATATATACATATATATATCACTTGATCGCTTGATACCCCGTTATTCATCGATTTACTTGAGCGGGTGCCAGTAACGTCTCCATTCATCCCTGTTGCATGCTAGTGTAGCCCAATGGCATCTGCTCGTTCTAGGAACATGCAGAGACTCAAACCGATTATTCATGGTCTTGACGAAGAAGTCTGACCATCTTGTAGGTGGGCGTCCACACGATCTTTTGAGGTCCCGTGGAATCCAGTCAGTAATGGCTCTAGTCCAGCGGTCGTCTGTAAACCTCATTACATGTCCAGCCCATCTGATTTGTGATGCCTTGGCAAATGAGACAGCGTCCTTTATTCTTGAGCATTGACAGAGATTGGAACTCCGGATTCTATCTCTCATTTGAGTGAAGCGTGATACTCCAAGCATATATATATATATGGAGAACCTGGCAAGCTACCGAAAGTATCCCGCCCACATGAGTAAATTGATGAACAACAGGATGACAGTGATACAGTGATACTATCAAGATGTGGTAATCAAAACTGTGAGGTACTGGTATAAGAACAAAGTCTTAGATCAGTGGAATATAATTAAAAGTCCATAGATAGATCTGCAGGTAATTTTCAGGGAAAAGGGGAAAAGTATAAAGTGGAGCAAGCAAAGCTTCATCAACAAATGATGCTGGTAAAATCCATCAGTTATATACAAAGAAATGAACTCAGATCCCTTTCTAACACCATGCACAAAAGTCAAGTCAAAATGAATTCAGAAAATTGACATCAGACAAGAATACATAACTTATATTGAAATTATATTGAGGAAAACATATATAAACCTCTTCATGACATTGAATCTCAAGGTGGCTTCAATGATTAAATGTCATTCGCCAGGCAAACACAAGCAAAGACTAAACAAATGACATTAATAAGCTTCAAACTAAGAAGCTTCTGCATAGCAAAAACAAAAACAAAAACAAAAAAACAAACCACAGACTAGGAGTAATATTTTCCCACCACTTATCTGACAAAGTGTTAACATCCAGGACGTAAATGACACTGGTAAAACTTTACGAGAAAACACCAAAACCCATAAAAATGCGAGGAAAGAGATGAAGAAAAACTTCCTTAAGAAGACATACAGATGGCTCGAAGTTATATGAAAAAATTTGCTCCATCATTTATCATCAGAGAAATACAAAGCTTAATATATAGTATTAGAAATTTTAGTTCACAGTTATGATATTTAATAAAAATTGCGTCATTTTTGTGTGTATGGCATTTGCCAGATAAGAATACTTAATGTTGTTTTTAAGATATATCAATTAAACATGTTTTCATTTCATAGTTCTATAAATAAAGAAGTATTGTACATTTTAGAATAGACAAAATAATTTAGAGGCAGTAAGATAAATACCATTTGATTTTGTCCATTCTTGGAATGAAAAGAATTAGATGGCAAAGTAAAATCAAATTTTTAGAGTATTGAACAAAATCATGTTAATTTGAAGGTAAAGAGGATAAAAGTTGCTAATTGTATGTATGGTGAAGTATAAATACTATTTTGGTGGCAAACAGAATATCATATGTAAATGTTGATTCATAATAATGTACACATAAACTCAATGTAACATTACAAGCAAGGTACTTGAATTTTAATAAGCATTAGTATTGCATTAAAATTATAGTAAATATTATTAATAAATATAAGAAATAATAGTAAATAGTTATTCAGAAAACAACTTCATAATAAGACAAGAAGAAAAACTATCCGTAATTTGAAAAAATTAACAAACATGCACAACATTGTAGGATAATATTTGTTTGCCCTTCCTCCCTGTCCACAGGGATCTTGGGTTTGTTGATTCCTCCCCCAACCTATCGATTACCTTTGCCTCCTGATAAGACTCTGCTGAATTGTAAATATTGTTTTTTTCTCTACTCCTTAAAGTCCTTTGCATGGTTAGTTACTTCAGAGCAATTACTTTTTGTATGAACACAGGAAGATAGTTAAAAAGATAAGCTCATAACTTGGGAGTTAATTGACTCCAGATAATATTACCTCCTGGACATCTGCTCTCTCAACTTAAGCCTCAGTTGCCCTTACTTCCTAGATCTCCCAAAGCAGGGCCCCAACGAGGGACTAGATGGACCCAGGGCAAGCTGTGAGCTACCCTACCATCGAAATGGGCCAGACCAAAGTGCCGTGATACTTAACTATAAGTTAAGAGCATGGTCATGGACAAATTCTGTCATGAAGCAAAAAGCAATAACTAGGTTTGGACCCTGCTAGGGTTAAGAATGATTTATACGGCCTGAGCACTGTAGTCTAAGTCTGTGGCAAGATGTCCCCAGGAGAGTTGCCCTATAAGCCTAAATGTGTCTATTACTGTGTCAATACAGAATGGCAAATGTTAGGAAGTAGAATTAAGATGTTTATTAAGTTAAGGAGAGGAGGAACACACCCTAAGTGCTGTTTTGCCCTCATGGGCTGCAGGTCATCAGGAAGGCCTGATAAACATGATGATTGCACTTCCCGGGAAGAGGTGTGGTTTGGGAGACATGGTAAGAGAAGAGGTGGTAAAAGTGGTGGCTGGAGAAGGAGTGAGAGAAAGGTAGAGAGTTCAGAGAGAAAGGGGAGAGAGTTCGAGAGAGGCAGAGTGGGAGCTGTGGGCAGAGCAAGGGACAGAGCGAACGAGAGATGGAGAGAGCGTTGTGGAGCGAGTCAGAGGGTTATAGAGATCTGGGAGAGAGTTGGAGACAGTTATGGACAAGTTTGGGAGAGGGTTGTGAGAGTTGTGGAGAGAGTTTGGGAGACACGAGAGATGGAACAAACAGCATTTGATCACCAAGCAGCTTGACCCTTCTTCTTCCTTCTTCAGCCCAAGGCAATGGCTGTCCTGCATGATGAAGTGGTTCAAGAGAACCGAACGCGGGTGGCGAGAGAGAGCCACCCAGAGAGCCCATGAACATCCGTTAATGTGTGATCACTCCTAATGTCACCCAAGCAAAAGGAGTTTACACAGCTCCGATAATCGTGCTTACACACAACATTATACATATTTACTTCAATATCTATCACTCTACATAAAATATTTATATCACATATTGGAATAATATTGTTCTTTTTCTCGCAGATCCCAAAACATGAATTTAGACTAATTGGTGTTTCTAAATTGTGTCAGTATGAGAGAGTATAGTTAACAATGTAATCAAAAGAATTATATACTGAAAATAGAAGATATTGTACAAAAAGTAGAGTACACAAAAATATGTTAACTTATCACCTCTACTCATAGATTGGAATAATAAAGGTCATTTTTGATGACCACGTTACCTCTACTGTTATGTTTACTTGTTGTGGTGACAGTGTGCACCATTGTTTACTTGATAATTTTGCAGGAAAAGCTTTTAAAATTGTAGAATTGAGTATGAAGTTATTTGTTGGATTGTCATAGTCATAATTATTTTGTGTTAAATGATATCTACAACTGAATTGTTCATATTTTCCCTCCTGAATATTTGATGGGATTTTACTCATTAACTCCAAAGTTTCTTATGTTTCTATATAATATTTATGTTTCTATATAATATTTCCAAAATAATCAGAAAATTTAGAAACAGCAAAATAACCATTGTGGCAAAATTATTATTGCAAATATAAATGTTTTAATTATAAAAAGTCTATTTGGGGATTGGAGAGAAAATAAAGGGCTTAACTCTGCTGTGATCCCAAGAACTGTATTACCTGAGCACCATCAGGTTTGATCCCTGGGCACAGAGCCAGGAGTAAGACCTGAGAACCTCTGTGTGTGCACCCGTTTAGAAAACAAAAATAAATGATAAATTAAAAATTTCATTTTGACAAAAAGAGCACAACTTTTAAAATTTCTATGCTTCTGATAATCATCACAAAATGTGTTTAAAATGTAAATTTACATGTAAAATTTAACAAACAAAATTATAGTGGAAAATCTAAACACAGTTTACTCAGAAATAGACAAATTAAATAAAATTAAGGATATAGAATATTCGTACAGAAAAATTAAGCCAGCATTTTTGGACATATGTTGAACTTTATCCCCAACACTGAAGAATACATATTCTTTCAGAGCACATGTAGAACATTTTTTGTTGTTGTTTGGGCAACAACATCAGTGTTTGCTCTTGGCTTCCCACTTAGAGATCACTTCTGGTGGTGCTCAACAAACACCATATAGGATACTGGAAATCAAACCTGGGTGAGTTTAGCCATGTGCAAGATCTGCATCCTACCTACTATACTATCACTCTGGCCCCACTTTCAAACTGGGGGCATTGGTAGAGGGTAGTGGACACAGGTGATGGGATTGGTGTTAAAACAATGTACACTCAACCATAAATTGCTTTGAAACTTTGCAATTCATGGTGATTAAATAATTAAAATATAATGCCCAGTGCAACTATATCATATAAACACTGTAAATCAATGTTCTGAGGTATAGTAATGTACGAAGAAACAAAGAATAAGAAATATTCTGTTATACCTATAATATATGTGAAGTATTCCTTTATGGTGGAGTTTAGTGAAATTAAATGGATGTTGAAAACTCTAAAAATGCATATATATATATGTATATATATATATGCTAGGATAGGGCTTAAAACTAAACTGTAGGCAGAATTAAGCCTTTTATAACTTTTTTCCTTCTTTAACAAATTCATTGAAATATGATTCATATATTGCATTCATTTAAAGTGTATAATCCAGGGGGCAGAACAATAATATTGTGGATAGGGTGCTTGCCTTGCATGAAGTCAACCTGTCTCCAATCCTTGGCATCTCATATGACCACCCAAGCCATACCAGAAGTGACCTCTGAGTGCAGAACCACGAGTAAGTACTGAGCAAATCTGGGTGTGACCCCAAACAACAAAAAAAGTATGTAATCCATGGATATTTAATTCACTGATTTGTATATACACCTGTGTAAGTTTTCAATAGAAAAGGTGCATGGGTCTGAGCAGGATGCGATCATTTGGTGGCCAAGAGCCACCTTCCCAGGCTAGATGATGGTGGCGGATGGACAGGCAAGCAGAAGAAGGGAATGGGAAAACTGGGCCTGGGTCCCAGGCTGGTCGGTAGTCTACTTCTCTCTCCTCCCAAGTCGTCCAATTTCTCCCCTCATAGCACAGGCATAGTCGTAGTTTTGGTCATAGTTCCAGTCATCATAGTTTCGTCATCCTAGTCTCCTCATAGACTTCAAAGTCTTCCACTTCATTATATCTTCCTCGTTTCAATGTAGACTCATAGTCCTCTACTTCCACTCATTTTCTTCATCTTGCCCTCCTTCTAGTCCCAAAGTCCTAAAGTCTCCAAAATCTCAGTTCTCCTCTAGTCTTTAATGTCTAGTCATTGACTTTCTCATCTTCAATGTCTAATCCCCTCTTACCTCTTACAGCATAGTTAAATAGAAATCATGAAGGGTGGGGATACACAAAGGTGTGGTTGATAACAACATATCATAACAACAAACAGATGTAAAGGTGGGGTTGATAACAACATATAACAACAAACAGATGTAATGCCACTCCTTCAGAAGATTAACTCAAAGGATAAAATCTCATCTGAAGAGATTACTCCAGGTTACTAGGAGATCTTTCAAGGGCAGGATTCCACCGAGGGAATATTTCTTTCTCCTTTCCTCAGCTAATAATCCATTTAAACAATCATTGTAAGTTTAGTTCTTATATATTTCCAGTCATTTTGTGTGAACACAGTAACATATTAAACTAAAGTTTGACTCTTCCTGGGGTCATCTGGCTAAACGTTCCAGACCACAGTCCTCAGGTCAGTTTAGTCTTTCCTAACCCCAGAAGGGTCCTTATTCAGTTACTTCTTTTTGGGCCATGACAGAATTTGTCTATGACCGTGCTCTTAACATGTAGTTCAGTATTTTAGCACTTGGCCTGACCCATTTCGATGCCAGAGTAGCTCACAGCTCGCTCTGGTTCCAACCAGTCCCTTGTTGAGCCCCATCTCTTGGAGTGCTAGAAACTAAGGGCAACTGAGGTTTAAGTAAAGTAAATATGGATCCCCAGGAGAAAATATAATTCTGGAGTCAATTAACTCCCATGTTAAAAAGAATAGCATGAACTACCTTCCTGTGTCTATACAAAAAGGACATTGTTAAATAAACCATCCACATGATATAAAGGAAAGAGAAAATCAATATAGGAGTATTAGAGCTTGATGGAATTGGGTGTGCCTCAGTTACACTGTTGTAGGAGTGGCTCAATAAATCTTCAGCTCCCTGTGGGAGAAGCAAGGACAACCCAATATTATCCAACACACCTGCACATAGTATTTTATTTGTACCAAAAGAAAATCATACACATCTTTAGCTATCACCCTCCAAAACTTTACATACATACTCTTTTCACCCCTCAGCAAATATCATTATAATTTCTTTGTTTAGGTATTTGTGTATTTTAGCCATTTCACATAAATTGAATCATAAATTATTTGTTCTTTTTGACTACCTTCATGTCTTCAAGGTTCATCCTTTCTAAAATATGACATTGGGGGCCAGAGCAATGGTGCAGTGATCTTGCAAACAGCTAACCCAGGTTTGATTTCCTGAATCACATATGTTCTCCTTAGTCCATCTGGAGTAATTCCTGTGAGAAAAGCCAGGAGTAAGCCCTGAGCACTTCTGAATGTGCCCTTCCCCCACCTGAAAACAAATAAACAAAGAAAAAAGTATGACATCAGTATGTAATTTCTTCTGATTGCCAAAATGTATTTTGTTTATCCATTCATTCACTATGTGTGGGCTTCCCAGTGGCTCTCAGAAGGCCTCATTATCTCCCTGTGATTTTTTGATAATCAGAAAGGTTTTTCCATGCCAGAACCCAAGGATACAGTGCTACTTAGACACTTCTATGCTGGAAATAACCCGGGCCACACCAGGCAGTCTTCAGATGCCTCTATGGTTGCATTCAGTAACATTCTGTGGGGCCATGTGGTGCCGAAGATCTAATCAGCTACAAGACATACAGCTTGATCTCTGTAAGACCTCTCTAGCCCCAACCATTATCATAAGTTTATATACAATTTGGTTGCTCAGATCATTGGTTATTATTAAAAATACTGCTAAAGTGTTCTTTGAAAGCTTTTGTACTTGCAATGTAACATCTGTTATCTTGGATATGATCTTTTTATATAATAGAAAGTTTAGGTAATAGGGCTACAGTAATTGTAAATTTTATTATATTGCTATACAAAGTTACTGATTTTTTGTCATTGTTATTATGGGCAATATTTTATTGCGATTTTATATGCATATGCTTGATAGAAATTAAGGCATCACCACATCCTCAATAAATAATCTTTTCCATTATGGGGTAAAAATAAAATAGTAATATTGCCACAAATTATGATCAAAGTCATCAGAACTAGAGATTTTGTCTATAAAACTGAGTTTATGTCAGTCAGACACCTCAGCTAATCTGTCAGAGTTAGGCCCGGTTTCCGGGCTGAGATCTCTGGAGCCTTCTCTGCATGAGGTGGACAAGTCTCTGCCCCGAAGAGAGGTCCAGAACCCCACCCACGCCCAACTTCATACAACATATATATGGCCCAGTTCCAAGATTAATCGCTAAGAGTTACCCAGCTGCTAAATGACCTCAGTAACAAAACTATTGAATATTTCCAAATTTCACAGTACTATAGTTGAGTAGGAGCACAACAAATTAGATGGGAAAGTTGTATAGAAGCCCACTAAGTCCAGTTAGTGAGAACAATAACACAGAAGCTCAACTAGCAACTAACAGCTGAGAAAATCCTCAGGCAGTGACCTTAGCAAGACTGTTGGGAAATATATATTCTAACAAACAATAATGAGTAAATTTCTACCTGCTAAGGGATCAGGTTTGGCAAAGAAGTGAGAAACTGGGGAGATTGGTGGAGGGAAGTTCCCACTTGAGATATATATATCTTTACACGTGATAAAATAAAATATATATATTTTACACGTGATATATATGTATATATATAAAGACTATATATATATATATAAAGACTGAACTTACATTGGAGGTAGAGAAGTCCCTAGAGAGAAATGGATGGAAGTGTTCTCTCTGATGATGGGTGTGGTGTTGGTATGATATATGAATGAAAGTATAAATAAAAGTATAAATAAATAACAGTAGTGTATCTCCCACTACCTCAATAAAATTGACTATAAAATTTAAAAATAGATAAAATATAAGTATTTTCGTTAAGTTATTGACAACTTTACATACATTATTTTAGAATTATCTACACATGGCATTAGTGATTTAAATGTTTTTATTATTTTTAAATTTTATTTCTTTACTTTCATTATTTTGGGGTTTGGGAGCCATAGTCATCAATGCTCAGGGAATACTTCTCTATAATGAGGAGTAGTGGCCCCCAGTGATGCTCAGTGTTTTTTTTAATTATTTTTTATTAGTGACACACCATAAGGTACAGTTGTAGACTTACAAATTTTTGTGCTTGAATTTCAATAATACAATAATCAGATACCCATCCCTCCACCAGTGCCCATTTCCCACCACCACTGATCCCAGTAACCTTCCCAACCCCTATCCTCCCCATCCAACCCTGACTTTGTGGCAGGGCATTCCCCTTTTTTCTCTCTCTCCTTTTGGGTGCTGTGGTTTTCAAAAGAGGCATTGAGAGGTGATCATGTTCGGTCTATAGTCTATTTTCAGCATGCATCTCCCATCCTGGGAGGATCCTCCCAACACCCTTTATTTGATGCTCCCTTCTCTATCTGATCAGTGATGTTCAGCGGACCAATCAATGAATGTAGGATTTGAAACAACAAGGATAGGCCATAAGTAAGGCAAGTGGCTTACCTCCTGTACAATACCTCTCTGGCACCATGTTTTTTTTATTATTAAGCCATAATATTCTTTTTACCGCTGGAACGATAGCACAGCGGTAGGGCATTTGCCTTGCACGCAGCCAATATGGCCGACCCGAGTTCGATTCCTCCGCCCCTCTCGGAGAGCCCGGCAAGCTACCGAGAGTATCTTGCCCGCACGGCAGAGCCTGGCAAGCTCCCTGTGACGTATTCGATATGCCAGACACAGTAACAACAAAGTCTCCAATGAAGACGTTACTGGGCCCGCTCGAGCAAATCGATGATCAATGGGAGGACCTTTTACCTAATATTCTTTTTGTCGTTGTTGTTTTTTGGGATATACCTGATGATGCTTGGGCACTACTCCTGGCTCTATGCTTAGGAGTAACTCCTGGCATAGTTCAGGGGACCAATGGGCTGTCAGTAGTCACGATTTGCTGCATGCAAGGCACCTTACCCACTCTATTATCTCTCCTGCCCGAAGTTCAGAATCACTGGATCACTGTCATCCTGTTGTTCATCAATTGCCTCGAGCAGGCCCCAGTAACATCTCCTTTGTCCTAGCCCAGAGATTTTAAAATGTGCCCCATTCGAGGCTCTTTCAAGGTCAGGAGAAAAAGACCCATCATTATTACTGGTTTTTGGCATATTGAATACGCCACGGGGAGTTTGCCAGACTCTGCTGTGGGAAGGATACTTTTGGTAGCATGCCAGGTTCTCCAGAGTAAGAACTAGATAATAAGATGTTGTGTGGCCACAAATGCAGCCATGTGCTTCCGGGAGCAGGATTTTATCGTCTCTGGGTCTTGGTCATTGATGGGATTCACGGCGCCAGGGTCAGCTGGTGGGTATAACACCTACATACTAGAATATGGGGGATTTGGGTGGAGGAGGCCCCAGTCCCAACCTGAACAGGCTTGTAGATCTATGTCCTGGGTCCCGCACACCTGGGTTCCTCTGCTGGTTCCTTCAGGCCTGAGGCTCGTCCAAATGTGTGGAGAGTGGTCTTAAGCATGACTGTGGCTGGAACCAGAGGTCTTCAGCTGCCGGGGCTCTGCTCGGGGTGGGGAGGGAAGCTCAACCCACCCTCCTCCAAAGGGCCCTGGTGAGGACAGCCAGGCAAAGAGGCAGGAGACTGCATTGTTCTCTTCCGGGTGCAGGGTTTAATAGTCTCTGGGTCTTGGCCGTTGATGGGATTACAGGGCGCCGGGGGCAGTTGGTAGGTGTAATGCCTACGTACTAGAAGATGGGGGATCTGGGTGGAGGAGGCCCCAGTCCCAATCCGAGCAGGCTTGGAGATCTATGCCCTGGGTCCCGCACACCTGGCTTCCTCTGCCGGTTCCTTCATGCGTGAGATTCATCCGAACGTGTGGAGAGTGGTCTTAAGTATGGCTGTGACTGGAACCAGATGTTTTCAGCTGCCAGGGCTCTGCTCGGAGTGGGGAGGGAAACTCAACCCACCCTCCTCCAAGGGGCCCCGGTGAGGACAGCCAGGCGCGAAGTTCATAATATTCTTTTTAAATATATTTTTTATTGATTGAGGATCTGTGATTTATAATGCTATTTTTGGTGTGTTTTATGCGCAAAATCCTACACCACATCCATCATCAATGTACCCACTTCCCTTCCCCATGGAAATCCATACCCGTCCCCTTAATACCCCCAACTTAATTTTGTGGATCAGTTCTCCTGTTGTGTTGTCTTTGGCCCTTTATTGCTATGTTACATCCTTGGGTCCCACATATTAGTGAGATCACTTTGTGTCTATATCATTCTTTCTGATTGATTTAACTCAGCATATTCTATAGTTCTATCTATATTTTGAAAATTACATGATTTTGTTCTTTGTTAAAGTTGCACAGTATTTCATTGTGTATAACACAACTTCTTTTTTGCTTTATTTTTATTGAGTCACTGTGAGATACACAGCTACAAAGCTGTTCATAATTGAGTTTGAGTCATACAATGTGCCAACACCCATCCCTCTACCAGTGTACATTTAGCACCATCAATGACCCCAATTTCCCTCCCACCGCCCCGCCACCCCACCCCAGCCTGCTTCTATGGCAGGCATTTTCCTCTCTCTCTCTCCCTCTCTCTCTCTCTCTTTACCTCTCTCTCTCTCCTTTTGCTAATTATGGTCCACAACACAAATACTGAGAGGTTATCAATAACACACTTCTTGATCCAGTCATCTGTACATGGGCACTTAGGTTATTTCCATTTCATGGCTATTATAAAAATTATATGAGTAACATAGGTGTGTATTGTATCCTTTTGAATTAATACTTTTATGCCTCAGGAATATAAAAAGTGCCCAATATCATTCATGATTATGAAAATAAAAACAACATTGCCAGGGATTATGGCATATATTAAGAAGCCTGGGAAAAGCCAGTGTTGGTGAACGTGTGCTAAAAAAGGAATACTCATCCAATGTTGATGGGAATATCATTTGGTTTAGCCTCTATGGAAAGTAATATGAAGACAACTAAAAAATAATAGGAATAGAATTTACATATGGCCTAGCAATATTACTGCCCCCAAACATAATATTCATTATACATATTTATAAGTTATATGTATATAACACAAATATATAAATGTATTTCTATTTAATTGTATTCATATAATACAAATATATGTAGCACTGCACTGTAGCATTGTCCTCCCATTGTTCATCAATTTGCTCGAGCAGGCACCAGAAATGTCTCCATTGTGCAATTTGCTCGAGCAGGCACCAGAAATGTCTCCATTGTGAGATTTGTTGTTACTGTTTTTAGCATATCCAATACAACACAGGGAACTTGCCAGGCTCTGCAATATGGGCGGGATACACTCAGCAGCTTGCCGGGCTCTCTGAGAGCCAGTGTCTCAATCAATAAAAAAAATAAAATTAAAAAAATTATAAAAATATGGACTCCTTCACGAATTTGCTTTGGCAGCACATATACTAAAATCGGAATGATACAGAGAAGATTAGCATGGCCCCTGAGCAAAGATGACAAATATATGTATTTATATAAAATGTATTTATATATTAATATTATAACTGAGTTTATATTATATTAATAGCATTATGATGTTATTTATATATACACAGAACTTAACAAATCCATTATTTACAAAAATTTCACCCTTCAATATTGGAGGATGACTTTTCATTTTGTTGTTATTTTTGAAAAGTAAAATCATTCATTTTGCTGATAATCTCTTGATATCGTAATTTCTTTATTGGTTACTGATTGGAATCATATTTAAGAAATCATTGTTTTTCTGGAGCAATTGTATAGCTGGTAGGGCTTGCATGCTGTCAACCTATGTTTGTTCCCCAGCAATACATATGGTCATAGGACTCTTGCCAGGAGTGATGCTTGAGCACAAACCCATGAGTAAGCCCTGAGCACTGGTAGGTGAATCCCTCAAACAAAAAATAAAAATAAATCATTGTCTAATTCAAGGTAAAAATATTTGTGCTTATATTTTCTTCAAAGTTTTTTCTTCAAAGTTATTTTCTTTATAGTTTTAAATTCCTGTTTGCTTTTTGGGTCACACCTGGCGATGCACAGAGGTTACTCCGGGCATTGCTCAGGGGAACATATAGGATGCTGGGAACTGAACCTGGTTTGGCCGCGTGCAAGGCAAACGCCCTACCCGCTGTACTATCGCTCCAGCCCCACACGGCAGGTAGGGCGTTTGCCTTGCATGTGGCCAACCTGGGTTAGATTCCTCCATTCCTCTTGGATAGCTGGGCAAGTTACCAAGAGAATCCTGCCCACATAGCAGAGCCTGGCAAGCTCCCCTTGGCATATTTGATATGCCAAAAACAGTAACAACGAGTCTCACAATAGAGATGTTACTGGTTCCCACTAGAGCAAATCGATGAACAACAGGAGGACAGTGCTACAGTGTGTATAAAGAAATCATAATTTCCTTATTCAGTCATCTATTCTTGGACATTTTGGTTGTTTTTAGATTTGGGCTATTGTGGATAGTGCAATATAGGATTCCAAATTGTTATAAATCAAGCAAAAATCAACAATACACAATGAGCTCCAAAATCTTAAAAATAAAAGCAAATAGTCACAAATGAGAAAACATCCATTAACTCACAACAGATATTTTCCTCAAAGAAACTACTGGCCAGAATAGAGTCACATGATATATCTAAAGTACTTAATGTAAAATATCTCCAAGATTTCTCTATCAAGTAGTTCTGAAGGAGAGATAAAATGTTTTATGGACAAGGACCAAATAAATAGGTAGGGTACATTTGCACAACTTAAGTTCAATTCTCAGCACCCCATTCAGTCCCCTGAGCCTATTAGTAGTCCCTGAATACAGCGCCAGGTTTAAGCCCTGAGTTAGTTCCTTACCTGATATACTACCTCTCTAGCCCCTAAAACATCTAGAGTTAATAAAAATGATAAAATTCTTTAAATCATTAATTTTACCAAATATTAATCAAATAAACTCACAATCAAAAGGTGCAGAGTGATGGGTGAATAAGAAAACAAACTAAATATTTTGCTTTTTTAGGAAACAACTTTAATGCTATAGAAAAATTTTAAAATTATAGACAATTTATCAACAGGTAAATGGTGGACTAAAACAGGAGTTGACTGTATACAACTTCTAAATAAAAAAATAGATTTAAGATAAAAGTGTAATCAAATGGTTAGATTCTTGGCACTGTGTATGGTTCCCCTAGTTCCACCAGTAGTGACTTTGAACAATGAGCCAGGAGTAATCACAGAGCCAAGAGTAGCCCCTGAGCACCATTAGGTATGGCCCAAACCCTTCTTCAACAAAATATGTGATAAGAGATAAAATTGCACATTAAATAATGAGTAAAGGGTCTACACATCAAGAGAACTTAATAACCAATAACATATTCACCAAATCAAAATAAATAAAATAGATAACAAGTCTAAATATAGATATGAACAGCAGCATAATTGCTGTAGGAGATAATCTTTTACCATTTAACACAACTAGACACAAATCAACAAGAAAACAGCTATCTTACATGAGAAGACTGAGGCCAGGGAGACAGTCCAGCAAGCAGTGTGCTTAGGCAAGCTGACGTGACTTTGATCTTCGTCATCACGTATGTAGCCCTGACAGGAATAATGTTTAGGCAAAGATATATCAACAAACCCTGGAGAGAACTAGGTGTGGTGAAGAAAGAAAGAAAGAAAGAAAGAAAGAAAGAAAGAAAGAAAGAAAGAAAGAAAGAAAGAAAGAAAGGAGGGAGGGAGGGAGGGAGGGAGGGAGGGAGGAAAGGATGGAAGAAGAGAGAAGGAAGGAAGGGGAGAGAGGAAAGGAAGAAGAGAGGGAAGGAAGGGAGGAAAGACTAAGGAAGGAAGGAGCGAGGGAGGGAGGGAGGGGAAGAACATATTTCAATATCCTTAATGAACATAGAGGCAAAGCTCCTAAAGAAAATTTTAGTGAAAGAAATTCAACAAGACATTGAAAGGATTGTCCACCATAATCAAATAATATTTGTTTCAGGAATATACGGGTGGCTCAACATATGCAAACAAATTAAAATGATACATCAACACAATGAAAGATAGTTTATATGATCAGGGCCAGGGAGATAGCTCAGACATCCGGGATTCAAGCTTTGCCTGCACAAGACCTGAGCTCAAACCTCAGCTCCACAGATCTCCACTCTGAACAACACTGAGTATAGTGCTCTGACAGGGACAGAAATTACAGTAAATCATTGAGTTTAAATAAATATCAAGCATAATCAATGAGGAAATAAAATCAATTACCTTTGCAATGGCCATAAAGTAAAGAAAGCTCTGAAAGAAAAAAATCAGTCAAAAGATAATACCTTGGGTGTATAGCACCACTAGCAGGTCAATCTGTACCTGTGAGGCGAGTTCTTCAGTAGCCTGACGGCGCCTTCAGACTTCCAGATACCTCAAAATTGCTGCTGTGCCTCTGGCCAGACCCCCAAAAACTTGGGGCAAAATTTACCAAGAAAGTAAATGGCCAAAAGTTAGGTATGTGGGAAACACACCCACAAACCACCTCCGACTCAGCTATACAATTGGAGGCATGGCCTCTCTGGTTCCTAATTGAACTGCTTAACAGCCATGATCCCAGAGACTCAGAAACAAATCTCAAAACCCAGCGGCTTTTGGCAGAAATGCGTCCGGTCCCTGCAGTAGGTTACCGGTGCTGGGCCAACCCAGGTGGGAATACGTTTCGTGACTTGGCCTGCTTCCCCTTGGCGGCTCAATGGCCGTCATCCTCCAGAGGACATTAGACAGTCAGGCTTGGGCTCACAGTGATGAAACTTGTTGGGCCTCATGGGATGGGAGTGGAGCCAGGCCTATCCTCCCCACCCCAATGAGACCCCATGTCATTGCCCACGAACAGCCTTTATGACTCCTGATCAAGCTGCTTAATGGCCATGATCCCAGAGGCTCAGAAACAAATCTCAAAACCCAGCGGCTTTTGGCAGAAATGCATCCGGAACCCACAGTAGGTCACTGTCGCCGGGCCACCCTGGGGGGTAAGGGTGCTCTCCCTCCTCCTGCTTCTCCCTGGCGGCTTGGTGGCCATTATCCTCCAGAGGCAACTGGACAGTTAGGCTTGGGCCTGCAGTGACGAAACTTGTTGGGCCTCACGGGATGGGGGTGGAGCCAGGCCTGTCCTCCCCACCCCAACGAGACCCCAAGTCATTGCCCATGAACGGCCTCCCTGGCTCCTGATCAAGCTGCTCAATGGCCATGATCCCAGAGACTCAGGAGCAAATATCAAAACCTAGTGGCTTTTGGCAGAAATCCCTCCAGATTTAAATGTTAAAATTTTGGAATTTCAAAATCACATGGCCCTACTGCAGCCATGCAACATCATATGTTATTCATAACCAGCAATAGAACACAAATTGTCTACGGTTGCCTTTTCAGCATATCTGAGTGTTCGGGTAAAATATCAAATAATAATGGTAGGTCTGGTGTTGAAATATTGAATGTGATCAAAGTAGAGGGAGAGTAATGTGGAAATCATCTGCCCCACAGGTAGGGGGAGGGTGTGGGATACTTGGGTATACTGGGGTATACTGGGGTTTTTGGTGGTGGAGAATGGGCACTGGTGAAGGTACGGGTGTTTCATTTTACGACCGAGACTTAGACCTGAAAGCTTTGTAAGTGCTCTCACGGTGATTCAATTAAAAAAATTATAAAAATAAAAAAAAAGTAAGGTGGAGTTCACACACAATTCAATCAGCTAATCAGTGGCTGAATAAATAGCAGTACTCCTACAAAAAAAAGATAATACCTTGTTCCAGGGTATCAGAGAGTCCATGCAAATGGAGCTGAAGAAGTTAAAAATGAGCCAGTCACACCAACAGAATTAAACATATGGAGGGCAGTTTCAGTGATATTGAAAATAAAATTCTAGTCACAACCAATAATGGAGTTACAGAAGAAAAAGAAGTAGAAAAATAGAATAGAATGTAAGATTTGTAATAGGTAATAGCAAGATAAATAATCTTTGTTTCATAAGAATAATGGACAGGGTAAAGAGAATGGGGAGAATGGCTGGTGGAAGAAATAATAACTGATAATTTTCCTGATATCTGGATAGAGGCTCCTGCTCATAATCAGGAGACCCAAAGAGTATCAACAAAATAGATGCCAAAAAATGCCAAAAATAATAGTGATCCAAGTGGTAAAAAGAAAAAGAAAAAGAAGAGAGGGGCTGGAGTGATAGCACAGTGGGTAAGGAATTTGCCTTGCACGTGGCCAACCTGGGTTTGATTCCCATTATCCTATATGGTCCCCTGAGCACCGCTAGGAGTGATTCCTGAGTGCGAAGCCAGGAGTAACCCCTTTGCATCGCCAGGTGTGACCCAAAAAGCCAAAAAAAAAGAAAAACAAAAAAGAAAAAGTAGAGAAAAACTACATAAAACGGGAGAGAAGAAAATTCTGCAACCCAAGTGAAAACAGAGATAGATAAATGGGACTATCTTAAACTAAGAAGCTTCTGCACCTCCAAAGAAACAGTGACCAAAATACAAAGACAGTCTACAGAATGGGAAAGGATATTCGCCGAATACACATCTGACAAGGGGTTGATATCCAGGATATACAAAATACTGGTTAAACTCCACAAGAAGAAAACATCCAACCCCATCCAAAAATGGGGCAATGAAATGAACAGAAACTTTCTCAAAGAAGAAATCCGAATGGCAAAAAAGAACATGAGAAAATGCTCTACATCATTAATCATCAGAGAGATGCAGATCAAAACACAATGAGATACCATCTCACAACTCAGAGACTGGCCCATATTCAAAAGAACAAAAGCAACCGATGCTGGCGCAGATGTGGCGAGAAAGGGACACTCCTTCACTGTTGGTGGGAATGTCGACTGGTTCAGCCCTTCTGGAAAACAGTATGGACGATTCTCAAAAAATTAGAAATTGAGCTCCCATTTGACCCAGCAATATCACTCTTGGGAATATACCCCAGAGAGGCAAAAATGTATAGTCGAAGTGACATCTGCACTTGTTTGTTCATTGCAGCACTCTTTACAATAGCCAGAAACTGGAAGAAACCTGAATGCCCAAGAACAGATGACTGGTTAAAGAAACTTTGGTACATCTACACAATGGAGACAATGGAGTACTATGTAGCTGTTAGAAACGATGAAGTCGTGAAATTTACCTACAAGTGGTACAACATGGAAAGTATCATGCTAAGCGAAATGAGTCAGAAAGAGAGGGATAGACATAGAAAGATTGCATTCATCTGGGGGATATAAAGTAACAAAATATGAGATTAATACCCAAGAATAGCTGAGATCAGCACCAGGAGGATTACTCCATAGCTTAGTGGCCAGCCAGGCATTCTAGAGGAAAGGGCAGCTCAGATAGAGAAGGGAACACCAAATAAAGTGTGTTTGGAGGATCCTCCCAGGAGAGGAGATGCATGTCAAAAGTAGACTATGGACTGAACATGTTTGCCACTCAATGCCTCTTTTGCAGACCACAACACCCAAAAGAGAGATAGAACACAGGGGATTGCCCTGCCACAGAGGTGGGGGGAATGGGGGGATGGGGGTGGGAGGGATATTATCCACGGTGGTGGAAAATGGGCACTGGTGGAGGGATGGGTATCTGATCATTGTATAATCAAACCCAAGCACAAAAAATTGTAAATCTACAACTGTACCTCATGGTGTTTCACTAATAAAAAAAGAAAAAAAAAGAAAATTCTGCAACCCAAGGGAAACAAAATGTAATTGAAAGAGACCATCTTTCTCATATATTACAAACCAGAAAGGAGTGAATTATACATTCAAGGTACTAAACAAAAAAATCTAGACTAGAGTCCACTCAACTGCAAACCTATGATATTGACTTGAGGGAGAGACATGAACATTTTAAGACAAAGAGCTGGCAACAATTGCATCAACTAAAACAATCCTGCAAGAATTATTGAAACTCCACCATAAACAGCAAATAAACTCTGGCAAAAACAACTTGATTTCTTTTCCTTTTTTTAATTTCCCCCTCTGGAAAGCAAGATGGCAGCCGCCTCGGAGCTTTTTGGAAAGCCAGGTATGAGCAGGTCGTGACGGGGCGACTGAAACCTCATGGGAAGGGGGGTGTTCCCGGCTCGTCCTTCTCGCCCTACAGAGGTCACGAGTTGCCCCCCATGAGTGGCTCTCCGACATGGCCATGGCTCCAGAAGCACAAGGACTTAATTCAGAGCCCGACAGATTGCGGCAGAGAGGTGAATGGACTATGCATTAATCCACGTCACCATGCCTGTCTGGAGGGGAAAGGTTGTTGCTCCCTTCAGCCTTTATCCCTCTGGAAAGCAAGATGGCAGCCAATCTCATAATTATCTGACTCTTGGCAGAAATACTTCCAGGCTTAATAAGTAAAATACTAGAAATCCAAAATCTTGCGGCCGCTATCGCGGCTGTGTGACATCATTTGGTTCTTGTAACCAGCTGTAGAAAACAAATTATTTCACAATGCCTTTCCAGCAGGTCTGATTTTGGGGTGTAGACTCTGAATAATAATGGTGCATCTTTTGTCGAAGCAATGAATCTAATCAAAGTAGATAGAGTGTTAACTAGAATTCATCTGTCTCACGGGCATTGGGAGGGTTGAGAGGGGGGTTTATTAGGGTTCTTTGTGGTGAAAAATGGATACTGGTGAAGGGAAATGTGTTTGATGATTGCGTGACCAAGACTTAAACCTGAAAGCTTTGTAGTTTTTTCCACAGTGATTCAATAAATAAATAAATTAAAAACAGATGAAATTCTTTTATGCATGGATGAATTATTTGGCGTTTACTTTCATATTAAATCATTTGAATCCCACAAACAAAAAAAATCAACTTGATTTCATACTCACACAAAAATAGCAACACAGCCTTTTATATCAATAACTTTTCTCTCTCAATGTCAACTGAAAACATTCCCCTTAAGAAGGCAAATCAGACAAGACCACAAATAGCCAAAAACATAATTAAAAACTAGAAATTGTGAAGTAAGGTAGCTAGAGAGGGCATAGTCTCTAGGGCAGCGAGCCAAGTAAGGAGCCACAGGGAACTAGAAGACTACTTTTAAACTAAGGTGCCTACATGAGCACTTAGGTCAGAGGGCATTCCAGTAGTTTTAGAAGTACACCAAAGCAGAACTCTAACCCAAGACCACCATCAATGTGGTCCCCTTGCCCACAAATACAGCAGTGGTAGGGAGGCCTCTGGGGTGGCTGTAGCTCACGTGGCCACGGTTTTTTTCTCCTTTCATTGTGCTTTGGACTCACAGCTCAACCTCCATTACCTAATTCTTACAAGAACATCCTGGCTATCCTGAACATATTCGGCCAATTCTAAATAGCCTCTTCTATTCCAATAATTCCAACTAGCCTATTCTAATCAAAATACATCAAAATTTACCAAAATAACAATGAACGTAAAAATTGAACATGGCTATTGGAAAGGAATACATTAAATGAAGCTACACTATACAGGCCTCACATAAGTCACAAAAGAGAACCAAAGAGAATGTTAATATTCTTTCTTTTAACAGAAAAGAGTATTTATGACACGGAGGGCGGGGCGGCTGCGGTAGGGGCTCACTCGGTCCAGCAGTGGCCTCAGTGCAGGGCTGTGCACACGTAATACAGGCGCATTGCGTCCTCGGCTCGGGCACTGTGCGACTGGAAAAACACCGCCTCCTTGTGGCCGCACTTTTGGCAGGGGTGGTCCTCGGTCCGCGGCAAGGTGGGGTCCTGGGACACATTGGCGATGATCTGGGTCAGTTCGTCCACTTCATGCGTGATTTTGTTGACGTAGATGCAGCTATTACGGCTTCCTGCTGGTAATCGCAATTCCGGCACGCGTAGAGCAGAATGCGGTTCTCCTTGTCTTCCTTGGGGTAAAGCATGTTGTTACATTCTTGGCAGAACCGGATACCCACGAAACCAGGCTCATAGGTCCCCGTCCGGTTCCATAGCGACGTTCCGCCCACCAAGCCAAACGCACTTGCTCTCGAGAATGTTAATATTCTTGAAGGAGAAAAGGGAGACTACCATTGACCAAACTTTTCAAGAAACTTCTCTTAAAGCAAAAGGGGGATCACTGGTGATAAACTGGAGGGATCCACCTCCATACTCCTACAGAAACAAGAAGAAACAGTGCAGATCCCCACCACAAAGAATGGATGAAGGAAAGAGCCCCGAAGCTTCAACAAGGAATATCCATATACTATCTCACCAATAAAGAAGTCAGAGCTGAAATGGTGAGGATGTTCAATGAGCACAAAGAAATGGTAGAACATACATCCAGAAAATTAAAGGAAGATATAAAAGAAACAGTGTAATGGATAGCCAAGAAAATACAGGAAGAAATGAGAGAAGAATAAAGGAAACTACAAACAGAAGTGTCACTAATAATTCAGTAGATGAAATTAAAAACGCAGCGAGTGCCTTCAACAGTAGAGTGACAACAATCGAAGAGAGAATCAGTGAGCTTGAAGATGAGCTGAAGAAAGCATATAGGCAACAACAGACAATGGAAAAAGACCTGAAAATAACTATAAGTTGAGTCAGAGACTTAGGGGATGAACTCAAGATGAACAACATAAGAATTATTGGAGTACCATAATGACAGGAAGTCAGCCCCACTGAAATGATAACAGTTAAAGATATCATTCCTGAGAAGTTCCCAGAGCTGAAGAATGAGGGCATCCAGATCCAAGAAGCCCAAAGGGCTAAAAGAGACCCTAATAAAAGACTCCAAGATATATCATACTTAGAATGACAAACACCACAGATAGAGACACAATATTGCAAGCAGCAAGGTCAAAGAAGGAAACCACATACAAAGGAACACCCCTTAGATATAAAGCAGACTTATCAGAAGAAAACTTCCAAACCTGAAGACTTGATCACTTGATCACTTGATACCCCGTTACTCATCGATTTACTCGAGTGGGTGCCAGTAACGTCTCCATTCATCCCTGTTGCGTGCTAGCATAGCCCAATGGCATCTGCTCGTTCTAGGAACATGCAGAGCCTCAAACTGATCATTTAGGGTCTTGACGAAGAAGTCTGATCATCTTGTAGGTGGGCGTCCACACGATCTTTTGACGTCCCATGGAATCCAGTCAGTAATAGCTCTAGTCCAGTGGTTGTCTTTAAATCTCATTACGTGTCCAGCCCATCTGATTTTTGATGCCTTGACAAATGAGACAGTGTCCCTGATTCTTGAGCGTTGATGGAGATCAGAACTCCGGATTCTATTTCTCATTTGAGTGAAGCATGATACTCCAAGCATAGCTCTTTCGATTCCTCTTCGAGAGACCCGAATAGTGTTCTCATCCTGTTTTCGTAGGGCCCAGGACTCTGAGGCATATGTTAATGCAGGAAGAACAGTGGAATCGAAGAGATGTGCTCGGAGCTGGAGGTTCTTTGTCCTCTTCGTTATTTCTTCAAATAAATAAAATCCATTTCTAAAAAAATGGATCTCATTCCCCAGTAAACCTGAAGACAATGGTGGAAATAGTAAAAAAAACTCAATGAAATGAACGCCTCACCAAGAATACTTTATCCAGCTAAACTCTCACTCAGACTCGAAAGAACAATACCCTATTTCATGGATAAAGTTACAGCTCAGTAACTTCATAGACTCAAAACCAAACATAAAAGACGGACTAAAGGGGTTACCATAAGACAGGAAAAAACCTTACAAGCACAACAAACCTCTACAGGAAGATGGTGCAAAACCCCATGACAATAATCTTTCTCAATGTCAATGGTCTAAATGAAACAATTAAGAGACAGAGTCGCAAAATGGATTACAAAATGAAACCCAACATTCTGCTGCCTACAAGAAACATATCTGAATAGTCAGAGCAAAAATAGACTCAAACTGAAAGGATGGAAAAAATCCATCAAGCAAGCAACCTACTCAAAAAATCTGGGGAAACCCATACTAGTATCTTACAACATAGATTTCATGCTGAAAAAGATAAGAAGGGACAGAAAAGGACATTTTTAATAATAAAGGGATATGTACAGCAGGAAGAAATCATACTTCTAAACATATACGCACCCAGTTAAATACTTAACACGAATTAAGTACTTAAAACAACTGCTAATAAACTTCAAGGAGGACAATAGTAGCAAAACAATAGTAGTTGGAGACACAATAGTAGGAAAACAATAGTAGTTGGAGACATCAACACAGCCTTATAACCTCTGTATTGATCAGCAAGACTAAAATTCAGCAAGGAAGTACTGGATTTTAAGGAAGAAATAGAAGTAAAAGGGCTAATCAATTTACACAGAGCCTTACATCCTCAAAAAAACCAAATTCACATTTTTACAGTGCACATGGAGCATTTTCCAAGCCTGCTTACAATGCAGATTGTTACAACATGCCAGTCAACCGAAAACTTGCATTCAGTAGACCGGGAACACCCTTAAAAGCGATTACAGCCCCCCAAAAGCCTCCATCCCTCTTGGAGAGCTCAGCAAGCTACCCAGAGTATCCTGCCCGTACAGCAGAGCTGGGCAAGCTACACGTAGCGTATTTGATATGCCAAATAGTAACGATAATGGACCTCATTCTCCTGACCCTGAAACAGCTCCGAATACGCCATTGAGCTATGCTACCGTGCGATAGGGACAAATAGAGTCGTTACTGGTGCCCAATTTAGTAAACTAATGATCAACAGGATGATAAGTGACAAGTGATACAAGTGATGTATTTTTATATATTTTTATATAGTAGAAGACTAATATCCATGGCCAGGGAAAAAGGGTTAGGAGGACTGGTAAATTGTTAAAAGTAACCACAAATGAGTGTAGGGCTGAGGGTAGGTAAGATAGAGAAGAGATCAGTATGACAATAGTAGCTGGGAATGATCATGCTGGAAAAGATATTAGAGTTATATATAGGTAAAAGGATTGCCTTGATAATCTCTCAGTATCAATATTGCAAACCTCAATGCCCAAAATGAGAGAAAGAGAAGAAAAGTGAATTCCATACAGGTAGGCATGGGGTGAGGTTTGGTGGGTGATGGGAGGGAACCTGGGAACACTGGTGCTGGGAAATGTACACTGGTGGAGGGGTACATGTTGGAATACTGAATGGCTGAAATTCAATCATGAACAACTTTTTAGGGGTCTATCTCACTGTGACTCATTACAAAACTTTTAAAAATAAATAAATGATGTAAAAAACAACAAACAAACAACGAAAAAGAAATGGGAGGTGTTATGTTACTAATTCTAAACTGAATTGTAATGCCATAGTGATCAGAATTAGAATAAATTAGAATAAATAGACTGGAATAAATGTAAGCTTTCTGATCAATGAATCAGAATTTCATGCCCCATGACAAAACCCAAAATATATGGATAGTTTATTCTAATAAGGGAGCTGTGAAGATTATTTGGTGTAAAGATACATTCTTCAACAAAAGGTTTTGGAAAAATTATAACAAATGTGAAAAATTAAATCTTGATTCATATATAACACTTTATACTAAATCCAATGCAAATTGGATCAAATACTTTGAGATCTGACCAGAAACCATACAGCACATTGAGGAAGAAAAAAACACTTTAATATTTGTACCTCAATGGTGTGTTCAATTTTCTGATACCACTGGCAAAGGCAACAAAACCAAAAGTAGACAACTGGGATTCCATAAAATTAAAAAACTTCTGCATGACAAAAGAAGCATGGTTTAAAAGACAGCTTACAAGATGGGGAAAATATTTACATTCACTACATCAGGTAAACTTCATATTTCAAGGATATACAAAGTTCGCTCAAAGATCAACCAAAAATTTTTTAAAATACTATCAAAACGGAGAGAGAAAATTAATAGACTCTTCTCAGAGGAAGACAGGCAGACGACCAGTAGGAATAGTAATACATGATCAGTATCACTTATAATCAGAAAATTCAAATCAAGATGACAATGAGATACCATTTCACACCAGTGAGAATGACACATATAAAAATAATAGCAACAACCTGCGTTGGTAGGTATGTGGAGAACAAATACCTCTTATCAACTGCCTGTGGGGTTGTTTTTTGGTTCAATCCCTGCGGAAAATAATATGAAGAGTCCACAGTAAACTTAAAATTGAACTTTAATATGAACCAGCAATCCTACTTTTGGACAGCTACCCTGAAAACTTAAAACAGTTATTCAAACAGAATTATGTACACCATGTTAAACTTTGTGGTTAGTACAATAGCTGAGATATGGAATAACCCTTCAAGTCCTTCAACAGATGAATTAAGATATTGTATATATACAAATGGAAAACTATGCATCTGCAAGGAACAACAAAATCATGCAATTTTCTGAAAGATAGTTGTATCATATTGAATGAAGTAAACCAGAATAAAAAATACAAACAGGGGATCATCTCATATTTCTGTAGTATATAGAATAAGTGGATGAGGAAATGTAATGTTGTGAAGGGGAGATTCCTAGATCACCTTTGAACCCAGAGGTTAGTGAGGAAAAGGACAAAAAATTAAAAAAATAAATCAAGGGGATAAGGAAGATGATAAAGAGAAGTAATGGGTTGGGTAATGGATAGGGTAAGTAATGGATAGGGTTGGGTCTTCAGTTATACTGGTTATATGGGAGAGTGGCATAGGTATATACCCAAAGAACAGACTCAAATTGAAAATATGATATCTAAATTGCATCCACTGAATTTTGCAACTTGCCTGTCAAAGATGATATTTTGATGATGGGGGGAGTGAGTTGAAGAGGTATAGGGTTTGGGAATATTTGTGGAAGGAAGTTTCAGTGGTGGTAGGATTACTGTTGAAGTATACACCTAAGACTCAACTGTCAATAACTTTTTAAAAAAGATATGTTAAATTAAGTAATTCAGAAAAAGAAATACATATATACCATAGTCATAGTTCTGTGTGGTGTATAGAATAACTGGACAATGGAATTCAATGTATTAAATGGAGGTTTATGTCATCCTTTCTCTGAGAGTATAGGGATGAGAAGGACAGAGAAAGAAAGAAATCTAATGAGTAAGGAAGAAGAGAAAGGGAAGTAACAGGAGATCTACTATCAAGGACTTTGAGTACACTGATGATTTTGGTGAGTGATATAGCTATGTATCCAAACCTCAGATTCAACAACACTAAACAGATGAGATACAAACTTCAAAAATCAGACTTAAAAATTTCAATGTGGTAGGCTGGTCTGGGGTAAGTTTCATAGGAAGGAATTTGGGAAAACTAGTAGAGGGAAGTTCACACTGTGGTGGGATTGGTGCTAGAACATTACATATCTAAATCTCAACTATTCATAACTCTCTCTAAATTATGGTTCTTTAATAAAATAACTTTTAGAAATGTTGGAGCACATAAAATTCATAATAAGCCACAAGAGTACTGGAAATCAAAGAGCAATAATACTCTATCTATATATTTATATAGATATACACATATATATATATGTTTGTGTGTATCTGGCATCCAAATTGTAAAAGAGAAAGCAAAGTACACCTACTGCAGATTACATGATAATGTACATTGGAAGCCATAAATACTCCAAACATACTAGAAATAATTATTTAATGTTATTAAGTGGTAGCTACAAATCAAAACTAAATTTTTTATAAATTTCAATATATGGAAACTGACCTATAGAGAAAGAAATAATAAAAATTATTTACAGTTATAGAAAATGTTATATACCAAGGAATTAACAAAGTATATTTTTCACAATTTAAAATGGAGGAATGAAAAATTAGATATTTTCCATGTTAATTGACTGGAAAAATTGTTACTGTTAAAATCTCCATCCCACATAAAGCATTATAGTCACTCACCAAAATTTGTATCAAAAATTCAATAGAACTGTCTGAATACACAGAATGAAGATTAATAACATTTCTAAGAAATCACTCCCTGAATTCCAAAGCAGTTCTCAGAAGAAAAAGCTGGGAGGCACCTGGTTCCTCTATATTTTTTTCTGAAACAGTATTGGTATATTTATTTAGTCTTTTTTTTTTATTGAATCACTGTGGGAAAAGTTACAAAGCTTTCAGGTTTAAGTCTCAGTCATGCAATTATCAAACACATTTCCCTTCACCAATACTTATTTTTCACCACCAAGAACCCCAACCCCCCCCCCCCCCCCAAACCCTCACAATGCCTGTGAGGTAGATGAATTCTAGTTAACACTCTATCTGCTTTGAGTAGATTCATTGTTTCGACAAAAGATGCACCATTATTATTTAAAGTTTACAATCCCAAATCAGACATGCTGAAAAGGCATTGTGAAATAATTTGTTTTCTACAGCTGGTTACAATAATCAATGATGTCGCTCGGCCACAATAGCGGCTGCGTAATTTTGGATTTCTGGTATTTTACTTATTAAGCCTGGAAGTATATCTGCTGAGAGTCAGATAATTATGAGATTGGTTTCTGTGGCTATGGAGTCATGTCCGTGCCAGAGAGCCGCTCGTGGGGAGCAACTCGTGACCTTGGTAGGGCGTGAAGGATGAGCCGAGACGCCCCCCTTCCCATGAGGTTTCAGTGGCCCTGTCACGACCGGCTCATACCTGGCTTTCCATAAAGCTCTGAAGTGGCTGCCATCTTTCTTTCCAGAGGAAAAAAGGCGGAAGGGAGCAACACTCTTTCCCCTCTGGGCAGGAATGGTGGTGTGGATTAACGCATAGTCCATTCACTTTTCTGTCGCAAGCTGCCAGGCTCTTCATTAAGTCCTTCCTTGTGCTTCTGGAGCCATGGTCGTGCCAGAGAGCTGCTCTTGGGGGGCAACTCGTGACCCTATTTGGTCTTTAAGAGCACAGCATTCTTTGGGTGAAAGTGTTTCAGGGAACTAACAATAAAGAAGAAATTCCCTGATGCAGTGATGCTATTATTCAAGATCCCAATGGTTTAGCATCATGAAATGGCTTAGTGCTTAGGAATGAACCTCTTCACCAGCAGCAGCACAAAGACTAACATTACTAGAATACCTATTAGAATCCCGGAAGCAAAATAGAAAACAGGGCTTTGACTCAAAGTCCTTGCATAAAGGAAGTACTTCCATTCCAGTTTTAAATTTTGTACTTCCATTCCAGTTGTAAATTTTGATGATGGCAGAAGCATTTTACCTCAGAAGTTTTAATTACATCCATTTCCTTCAAAGCTTTACACCTTGGAACTGACAGTCCTTCCTCTGGGAGCTGCGCTGCCGCCTCCTCCCCACGCACCCCGCCCCTGGGCAGCCGGCCAGGAGCGACAGCCAGAGAAGTGGCCACTGCATCCCCGCTGGGCTCCAGCTGAGAGTCCTTAAAATGGCCGGGCCAGGAAGAAGCGTGCGGGAAAGGCCCAGGCGCCTCCTCCTGGCCCGGGCGGAGGAAGAGGAAGAGGAGGAGGAGGTAGGCGATGGGGAACGAGGAGGAGGTGGGGAGGGAGGACAAGGAGGAGGAGGAGAGGAGGAGGAGGGGGTAGGGGAGAAGGGAGGGAGGAAAGAAGGAAAGGAGGAGGAGAAGGAGGAGAGGAGGGGGAGAGGGGAGGACGAGGGGAGGAGGGGAGGACGGGGTATGATCGTTTCCTCTATTTTAAACTAAACTAAAAAACTGTAAAATCCAAAACAGCATAGTATAACAAGAAACAAATGCTCAAACCAATGGAATGAAATAAATAGCCCAAAATAGAAATTCATATAAATTGGCAGCAGAATTTGCAATAAAAGGACAAAGAAAATAAAATGTACAAAACATATCCCTTCAACATATGGCATTAGAAAAACTGTATGAACACATGCAATGTAATAAAATTGGACTATTTCATTCCATGAACAAAAATTAACTCCGTATTGATTAAAAACCAAAAATTTTGATCCAAATTCATAAAATACATAGAAAATCACAGGCAAACAATACATGAGTGTTTTGAGTAGTCTTTAGTAATTTGATTACACTGGCAAGGAAGACAAAATAGACAAGAGACTGTGTTTTTATAAAAAAAGAGCTTCAGTATTTCAAAAGAAACTGTAACTAAAAGGTCCCTGAGAACTAAAGAAAGGCTAGGCAGGAATGACATAAGGGTGTCTGTATCGAACTCAGAAACACCCAGTTTGCTACCCACTTCAAGAGTGAACCCCACCCACAAATGGGAAAGGACTGATATTCAACCTGACTTGGATTTGCCCAGCCCAGCTAAGCTACCTGAGAACTTGTAGGATAACATTTGGTTTGTCCTTTCAGCCTTGCCGCAAGAAACTTAGTTTACCTTAAATCAATGTCCTTTCTGTATGGACAGAGGAAGACAGTTAATATTATGCTTTTGTAACTTGGGAGTTGATTGACTCAGAATAATATTTACTCCTGAGCATCTGCTTTCTCGACTTTGTTGCCCTTAGTCGCTAGCACCCCCAAAGCAGGGTCCCCGTGAGGGACTGAATGGACCCAGGACATGCTGTGAGTTACCCTGGCATCGAAATGGGCCAGGTCAAAGTGCCACAATACTCAACTATAAGTTGAGAGCATGATCATGGACAGATGCTGTCATGATCCAAAAGTAACGATGAGGTAAGGACCCTGCTGGGGTTAGGAAGATTAATCTGGCCTGAGGGACTGCGGTCTGGAATACATAGTGAGATGTCCTCAGGAAGAACCAAATCTTAAGTTGATATATGTCTTACTGTGCTCATACTGAATGACATTGCTAGAAATAATAGAAGTAGATTAACTACAACTAAGTGGATTACTAGTTGAGAAAAGAAGAAAGTGACACACCCTTGATGGGATCCCTCCATTAAGCATATCTCCTAGTAATTCGGAGTAATCTCTTTAGATGAGATTTTATACTTGAGTTAATCTCCTGGAGGAGTGGCCTTACCTCTCTTTGTTGATTTTTTTAATGTTAAGCCCACCTTTTTATCACCATCCTATGTGATTGTTATATTAACTAAGACTGTAAGAGTGGACGGGGCAGAGTCAAGAATCCAGAGCGAAGAGCTCCAGGGAGCAGAGTCAGAATCAAGAGCGAGAAGGGCTCCAGAGAGAGAAGTAGAAGCATTCCAGAGAGAGAAGCAGAAGAGCTCCAGAGAGAGAAGCTGAAAGTCTCCAGAGAAAGAAGCAAAGGGGCTCCAGAGAGAGAGAGATCGGGAGAGACCAGAGGAGACACTACAGAAACAGAGTCAGAGAGACAGATAGAAGAGAGCACAGCAGCACAAACAGAAGCAGAGAACAAAGGAGGAGCCATCCCTATCCAGTTCATACATAGCGTCTCTAGAGCATCAAATGCGGGCGGTGAGAGAGAGCCATCTGGAGAGCCCGCCAAAACATATCATCATCATCATCATCATCATCATCATCATCATCATCATCATCATCCCTTCTTCTCCTTCTGCACATTTGTACTTTTACAAGAACGAAAGAAAGTTCAGGCAGGCGTCACATCAGGGACTCTGGATCAAACTCAGGAGCCTCATTTTTGCTCACCAGGTCAGGTGTGAACCACGCCCACAAAAGGAGTAAACATAGAAAGACAACCTAACTGCAAGTTTATAACCACAAAATATCACACAAGAAAAAACTCCAAAATGCACAGGTCACAATGGCAATGAAAGGTAGAAACCCACCAGGCAAAGAGAGTGAAGAAGCTAACCCAGATGACCCAACCAGTAAGAATGAGCTTTATAAATTCTATGCTAAGGAACTCAGAATGGAATTGTTGATGCATAAGGAGCTAAGAGAAACAATGGAACACACTGCTAATAAAAAATAAGATATGAAAGCAGAAATGAGAAAATTACAAAGGAAAAATACAAACAGAAATGGCAGATCTGAAAACTCTGGTAGTTGAAATGAAAAACTCACTGGAAGGCCTCAGTCACAAAGTAACAGCTGCTGAGGAAAGAATTAGTGAGCTTCAAGATGTGGTGCAGAAAATTTAAGGAAAACAGGAGAAGAGAAAAAGGACCTTCAAGACAAACCAACAAATGATGCAATAAAGCCAAGAGGAACAACAAAAGAATCACTGGAATACCAGAGGGGCAGGAAGGAAATCCTGATGAAGAAGCAGCTGTCAAAGCTATCATTGCTGATAAATTTCTGGAGCTGAAGAGCACATGCACCCAGATCCGAGAGGTCTAAAGGGTGCCAGCTAAAAAATCCAAATAATCCAAATAAAATTACTTCAAGACATCATAAGCAGAATGACGAAAATCATAGGTAAAGATAGACTACTGAAAACAAGAAGATCAAAGAAGGAAAGTTCTAACAAATGAACATCCTTAAGATTTGCACTGACTTATCCAGGACTGAAAATGTTGGTGGAATATAGTGAAAAAACTAAACAAAATAAATGCTTCAGAGAGAATAATTCATCAACCAAACTCTCATTCTGATATGAAGGAACAGTACACAATTTCAGAAATAAAGAACAACTCAGAAAGTTCATAAAATCAAAACTATTGTTACAAGAACTAAGTGCGCTACTTTAAGACAATACAAATCCCACAAGTGCAGCAAACTCCAAGATAAAGATAGCACAAAATCCCATCACAATATTATCTCTCAGTATCATGTCAATAGACTAAATGCAAAAGACACAGAGTGGCAGGATGGATTAGAAAAATGAATTCAACATTCTTCTACCTGCAAGAAACATACTTGAACATTCAATACAAACACAGCCTCAAAGTCAAAGGCTGGAAAACAATTCCCCAAGTAAATAACAACCTTAAAAAGCTGGTGTCACTTTATGTTCTCCAGATGAATGTAATCTTTCTATTACACCCAAGAATAGCCAAGATAAGTACCACGAGGTTTACTCCATGGCTTCGAGGTCATCTAGGGGAAAAGGCAGCTCAGATAGAAAAGGGAGCACCAAATAAAGGGTGTCGGGAGGATCCTCCCAGGATGGGAGATGCATGCTGAAACTAGAATATAGACCAAACGTGATTGCCACTCAATGCCTCTTTTGCAAACCACAGCACCCAAAAGGAGAGAGAGAACAAAAGAGAATACAGAGGCACCACAGAGGCAGGGTGGGATGAGATTTTGGGGGTGGGAGGGATACTGGTATCAGTGGTGGTGGAGAAAGGGCACTGGTGGAAGGATGGGTACTCGATCATTGTATAACTGAAACCGAAGCACAAAATTTGTAAGTCTACAAATGTACCTCATTGCATTTAACTAATAAAAATTTTTAAAAAAAGAAAAAAAGCTGGTGTCACCATACTTGTATCAGGCCACAAGACTTCATACTGAAGAAGGTTATAAGAGACTGTTAAGGTCATTTCTTTTTTTTTTCATTTTTTTCCCTTTATTTATTTTTTTTACAGTTGTAGATTTACAATTTTTTGTGCTTGGGTTTCAATTATACAATGATCAGATACCCATCCCTCCACCAGTGCTCATTTTTCACCACCATGGATAATATCCCTCCCACCCCCATCCCCCTATCCCCCCTGTCTCTGTGGCAGGGCAATCCCCTGGGTTCTCTCTCTCCTTTTGGGTGTTGTGGTCTGCAAAAGAGGCATTGAGTGGCAAACATGTTCAGTCCATAGTCTACTTTCGACATGCATCTCCCCTCCTGGGAGGATCCTCCAAACATCCTTTATTTGGTGCTCCCTTCTCTATCTGAACTGCCCTTTCCTCTAGGATACCCGGCTGGCCTCTAAGTTATGGAGTAATCATCCTGGTGCTGATCTCAGCTATTCTTGGGTATTAATCTCATACTTTGTTACTTTATATCCCCCAGATGAATGCAATCTTTCTATGTCTATCCCTCTCTTTCTGACTCATTTCGCTTAGCATGATACTTTCCATATTGTACCACTTGTAGGTAAATTTCATGACTTCATCTTTTCTAACAGCTACATAGTACTCCATTGTGTAGATGTACCAAAGTTTCTTTAACCAGTCATCTGTTCTTGGGCATTCAGGTTTCTTCCAGTTTCTGGCTATTGTAAAGAGTGCTGCAATGAACAAACAAGTGCAGATGTCACTTCGACTATACATTTTTGCCTCTCTGGGATATATTCCCAGGAGTGGTATTGCTGGGTCAAATGGGAGCTCAATTTCTAATTTTTTGAGAATCGTTGTTAAGGTCATTTCTTAGTGATCAAGGAATCTATATATCAGGAAGAACTCACACTCCTAAATGTATATGCAAATAATGATGGACCAGCAAAATACTTGAACAAACTGCTAATAGACTTTAAGAAATGTAAAATCTTAGCACACTGAAGGTTGTGTGTTCACAGGCTCTCTGGACAGCTCTATCTCATCGCCCATGTTCAGTGCTCTTCTTTTTTTTAGATTTTTATTATTGAAACACCATGAGGTACAGTTGTAGATTTACACATTTTTGTCCTTGGGTTTCAGTTATACAATGATCGAATACCCATCCTTCCACCAGTGTCCATTCTCCACCTCTTGAGCCGCTGTGTGTGGCATGGATCAGGAAGCTGTTGGCCAAGGGCAGACGAAGGAAGAAACGAGAGCCAGACTGGTTGGTTTTAGTCACCGTTTATTCTAATCCTCTTCACTCCTGTCTGCCTCTCTCCTGAGCCCCAATCTGGAACCATTTCTCCCTCTTGCTCTGACTCTGGATATCTGGAGCCCAAGCCCCCTCCGAGTTTACAGTCCTAGTTTATATATCAATCACGTAGGGTAGTGACACAAGGTGGGTTGAACATTAACAAATCAACAAAGAGAGGTAAGACCTCTCCTTCAGGAGATTAATTCAAGGATAAAATCTCATCTAAAGAGATTACTCCAGGTTACTAGGAGATCCACTCAAGCGTGGGATCCCAAAAAGGGTCTGTTATTTCCTCAGATAATAATCTACTTAAATAGTTGTAGTAAATCTACTTCTAATATTTCTAGCAAAGTCATTCTGTATAAGCACAGTAAGAGATATAAACTTACAGTTTGGTTCTTCCTGAGGACATCTCACTATATATTCCGCAGTCCTTCAGGCCATGTTAGTCTTCCTAGCCCCAGCAGGGTCCTAGTCTCATCGTTACTTACTTTTGGATCATGACAGTATTTGCCCATGATCATTCCCTCAACTTATAGTCGAGTATCATGGCACTTTGGCCTGGCCCATTTTGATGCCAGGGTAGCTCACAGCTTGCCCGGGTCCATTCATTCCCTCGTCGGGACCCTGCTTTGGAAGTGCTAGGAACTAAGGGCAACTGAGTCAAGAAAGCAGATGCCCAAGAGTAAATATTATCCAGAGTCAATCAACTCCCAAGTTACAAAGCATAATATTAACTGTCTTCCTGTGTTCATACAGAAAGGACATTGCTTTAAGGTAAACTATGCAAAAGACATAACTTACAATACAAGTTTAGTGTCCTTAGAAGGATCTGATCTTACAAACTAACAGAATCTGATTAGGGAGAAAAGGTGATTAACTGGCTGGGAAGGAGAGCACAGAGAAGAGTTTACAGATAAACAGAGGAATGGGAGTGACTCAGGAGCACTGGGATGGGTGTTACTCGATAAAGCTAAGTTACCTGAGGAAGGACAATACAGTGTTATCCTGCAAAGAAAGACACTGATAACAATACTATAGTAGTTCGAAATTTCAATACCATTTTGAAACCTCTCAATAGATCAATCAGACCAAAGCTCAGTAAGGAAATACTTTAGTCTAAGGAAGAAATGGAATAGAAGGGGTTAGTACGTATATGTCTGCCTTTTAATTCCCAAAACCTGAATATACATTCTTCTTCAGTGCACATGGGATATTCTCCATGATAGCCTACATGCTGGGTCACAAAACATAGCACAAAGAATTAAGAAGATGGAAATTGTATCAAATGTCCTTTAATACCATGATGCACTTAACATAGAAGTTAGTCACACACAAAAACTGAAAATAAAATTAAACACTTGGAAATGAAACAGCTCACAATTGAGCAACCAGTCCATTAGAAAACAAGTCAAAGAGGAAATTGAAAGATTCCTCAAAACAAATGAGAATAAGGACAGTGATACAAGAATTTGTGGGACACAGCAAAATTGCAGTGTTAAGTGGAAAGCTAACTCTGAAAGCATTCATTGGGATAGAAGAAGGGGCACATCAATAACTTAACTGCTCAGCTTAAGATCTTGAAATATGCCTAACAAAATGAGCCCAAACCAGACAAAAGGAAGTAAATAGCAAAATTTAGAGCAGAAATCAATGAGCTGTAACCACAAAACCCAGTCCAAAAGATAAATGAAACCAAGAGCTGGTCCATTGTGAAAATAAATAAGATTGATAAACCACTAGCGAGACACAAAAAGAAACAAAGTGTAACAAACCTAATAAACAAAATCAGAAATATGAAAGGGGATATAATAGCAGAAACTACAGTAATCTGTAGAATGATCAGAGACTATTTTGTAAATCTTTATGACATGAAATACATGAAATAAGGGAATCTTCAAGAAATGGATAAATTCCTGGATTCCTGTAACTCCCTCTTCCTCCAAGGCTGAATCAAGAAGATTTAGAATACCTAAACACACCAATCACCATCAAGAAAACTGAAATGAAAAATCTCCCCCAAAAAGCAAAAGTTTCCCCATTAAAAAAAGCCCTGGCCCAGTTGGATTCACTAGTGAATTTCAAACCTTTAAAGAGAATCTTCTGGCAATCCTTTTCAAGATTTTCCAGGAAACTGAAAAAAAAACAGAAACACTCCCAAACAGTTTATATGAGGCAAATATCACCCTGATACCCAAAGCAGACAGACACTATGAGAGAAGAAAATTACAGACCTATATCCCTGATAAACACAGATTCAAAGATCCTCAATAAACTCTGAGCAAATATAATTCAATAGCTCATCAACAAGATCATACACCAAGAACAAATTGGATTCATCTCAGTGATGGAAGTATGGTTTAACATTCGCAATTCAATCAACATAATAATTTATATCAATCAAAGAAAGGATAAAATGGTATGACCAGGTTCAGATAAATATTTGACAAGGTCCAGCACCTGTTCATGATAAAAACTCTCAACAAAATGGGAGTTGAAGGGACTTTTCTCTATATAGTCATCAAAACCATCTACCACAAGCTCACAGCAAACATTATACTCAATGGGGAAAAAATAATAGCCTTCCCTCTAAGATCAGGCATGACACAATATCACCACTTCAATTCAATATAGTACTGAAAGTACTTGCCATAGCAAATAAAGGCAGAGAGAACAGAGAGAAGTCCATTATTGTATTTTGGAGTAATTATTGGAGTAACAAAATTATTGGAGTAATAAAGATTATTGAAGTAATAAAATCACCCAGTTGGAAGGAATATTAACCAGATGGTATCATATACTGAACCCAGACCATTATCATTTGGAATCCATAGCCAATTTGTTGTTCTTTATATGATATTCTATAGAAAAGTAGTTTCTGAAGATAGTAAGCTAATAAGTTACGTTATAGGGACATTTTCTATGGTGCCAAAGACACACCTACTAAAAAACCCACATTTGTTTAGTGGTCCTCGTCTCCACGACCTTCTCAGTATGATAGAATTCCATTGTATAATATTTGTTAATGTGTCATGTTAAAGGTCAAGAAGAGAAATAAGCTTGGAATATCTTAGTTGTCAATAAGAGGCATACTATAACATTCAGTGTCTGTTTCTTTTTTTAAATTTTTTTACTGAATAGATCCTTAAAAAGCTGTTAATGATGAGATTTAAGTCACAACATTCCAAGACCCATCCCTCTATCAGTGTACATTTCCCAGCATCAGGGTCTCCAAGTTCTAATTCATCACCCCCACCCTCCAGCCTGCCTTGATTTCAGGGTCTTTTCTTCTCTCTGCATCTCTGTCTCTGTCTCTCTGTTTCTCTTTCTCTCTCTCCTTTTGGGCATTGTGGTTTGCAATATTTGAATCAATCATAAGTGTGGGGGAAGAGGGTAGGTAAGACAGTGTATGTTTCTTGAACTGCTTAATCAATGACTGACTGTCAGTCATTCATTTTTCTCCTGTCTCTAAAGAACTCTAATAGGAAAGCATAAAGTCCTTATTTAGGATATTAATAACAATGATTAACTCTTGTATTTCTATGTATTAATACATCACATAGAGGTATTTAAGGGAATGTCAAGGAAGGAAAAGCAGTTCTTAGAAGGAATGGTTTTGAGAAGCATCCAATATCATGAGGAGCCTTCACCTTATAAACAATGGGTTTGGGGTCTTGAGAAGTTGGTGTCATAGAAAGTTTGGAGTAGCTTCCTTTCATCTTGCTATATTATCACAATAACAGGAATTCTACAGTATAACTTTTTTAGAAACCACACATATCAACAAATCTACTTCAGGCTATGCAGAAGATAGCTCTATTTTGTTGATTCTAAATAGTCATATAACTTATTTTTTTCTCTCATTCTTTCCAATATATATAACTTTCATAACTTTTTATTAAAGTTATTAAAGTATTTTAATTAAAGTATTAAAGTGTTTTATAAATACTGTGATTTACAAAATTATTCATAGTTGAGTTTTAGACATATAATATTGCAGTACTGATCCCACCACCAATGTCAATCTCCCTCCAGCAATGTTTCCAGGTTGCTCTCTTGACAGCGCACTCCATCCTGCACTCTTGACAGGCACCTTTTGAAGTTTGGTTGTTAAAGTCTCTTGATTTCAGTGTTGTTGACACTATGGTTTAGTTATTTGGTTCTATCATTCAAAACTTTTCACATGTCTCTTTTCTTCCTCTTTCATTTTCCCCTACTTTTTGTCTGCATCATGTTCCAATTAATTTTTTTATTTTAATGATTTTTGGTCCACAGCCCACTGTTCTCAGGACTCTGCACAAGGATTATTACTGGTGGAATTTGAGGAACAATATGTAGGGCTGAGAACAGAACTAGTATTTCCCACATGCAAGGCAAGTGCCTTGCCCTCTGCACTCTCTCAAGCCTTGCTTTAATTTTTTCAATGCTGTTATTTCTGATTTCATTTGCCCTACCTCTCTCTCCCAGTTCAATTTCTCACTCTTTCTGAAATCTCTCTCTCTCTCTCTCTCTCTCTCTCTCCTGTTTGTGAAATCGTCATTTATAGATTTCCTAGGAAACCTTTTAACCAAATTCCTGCCAGACGTTATGAAAAGCCAACAAAATAATGCATCTATGATCTGAGACCACACTTGCTTTTCCACATTACTGGAAGTAAAATAAGCCTTATCCTGCTCCGGCAGAACCCCCTGAAAATCTCCAACAAATAAACACTTCAACAAACTGCTGTATTTAGACCAACTCTGCTTCACAACCACATTTTCACTTCTTGGTTTCATTTATTGATGACAGCACCTTGATCCTAGCACACTCCCCTGATGTGAGCCTGTAAAGTCTGTTGAACCTACTTGTCTGCAAGTCCTTTGGGGTTAGAGCTCAGGACCTATTTCTATAATGATCAGTACTGAGTTCTAAAAAAAGAATTTTGATAACACATAAATGGCTTCTAGAAAACAATACAGCAATAAACACTGGAATGATAATGTGAATTACTGTTCAGAAAACCTGTAACTCCAAACTTTACCAATCACATTCATGAAGCACTAATAGTAATAATGAAAGAGTGGTGGAAACCATTTGGTTGCACATATGGGGACATAAATCCAGGTACGTCCTCAAGTACATTAGAGCTTTGGCCATTACGCTAATAACAAAAACAGACAGATGCTAAAGAAATAGAAAATGCAGACAAATTACTGACAAAAATTCTCAGCAAAACCTTAGTGAACTGAAGTCAAAATTTAATAAAAGAATCATACACCATGATAAAGTGGAATTCATTCCAGAGATGCAAAGAACACAATAATATAATCCATAGCATTTAACACACCATATCAGAAAATGTCAATATAAAAATCTTATGCATCTCCAGACCCGTCTGACTGAGCACTGGGAAGATGGCGGAAGCACGATTCAAATAGCCTGAGACGCAGCAGACGCAAGTGTGCACGGGCCTCAGGGCGAAGCAACGGCTTGAAGCCGCCCCCACGTGACCCCTGTGCATGGACAGGCACCCACCTGCAGCTCCCAGGGCCTACATGCGAGGGCCCGAAAGGGCAGGCTTCCACACGCACATGTGCCCCCATCCTGCGTGCCGCGTGCTCATCACTGCCCCCCACTCCCCCCCACCCAGTGCCTTAGAACCTTATGCAGCGGTGGGGTGTTTGCCTTGTGCGCCGCCTGCCTGGCGGAGCCTGGTCCGAGTTCTTGATAATATAAATTCTTTAAAAAAATAGAGATATTGGGTGATGTCTCTGTGGACCAAAATAAAATTTTGCCTCAAATACTGCATTAATTACTTTAATTTTTAGAAAATGTTGACTTTCAAGGATTCTCACATACCCACAAAAACATGAAAAATGACTGAATATTCAACAAAGCAAAATTATTTTTAAAAGCTTGCTAAAATACTTGGAAAGTGCCAAAAGTTTAATATGGGGGCCAAGAAAATTAATATGAGGGTATGTTTTGTGTGTATGTCTCCTACAACGAGTCAAACCAAAGGTAAACTTCACTTTCTTTGGATGATAAGATGACTCATACTGAAATACATATCCCTGAGCTGGAATAACTACAATGGAGCTAAATCCCCACAAAGGCAAAGGGGTAACTAGAACCACAATTAACATAATCTGGGGAAAACCCAAGAAAGCATAAAAACAAGCACTAATGATGTTAAAATCAGAGTACCTAATTACCCAGAACATTTAATTTTAGCCATGATTATATGATTACACTTACTATATTATATTCTGAATGCTATGCTATATGCTGTATTTGATATATATACTAACAGCCTAATGGTAGCAATTGGCCATCATTTGTGCTGAGTGCACTTCATAAACCCCACTTTGTTTGATATAGTAACTTATATTATTCGAAACACTATCCAAAGAGCTGTTGATTCAAAGTTCTACCAATAAGTAAAGCATGACCCAGTTGAAAGAACCTGAGTCAGAACTCGAATATCTAGGCCAATAGCTAGAGACCTTCATATAACAATCTAGATTTTTCTGCAACCGTATTTTAATACAAGTGTGTTTGACTGCAGTCCATTTTAATAAATGCATGTCTAGAGTGAAGTAGAAAATCACTTATACACGTGTCCAAAATGATTAATAGTTTCGATGTTTTATAGTATCAATAAATGTAATTATCAACTAGAAATGAAGGAGTAGGGTATTACTTTGGATTGGTGGAATAATCTCTGTCCCACAAAGCTGGAAATTTGGAATGCCATTGAAATCTGGATTCTTTTAAGAACTGGAATGTTAACGTTCTTATTGATAATTTGTTGCAGCATCAAGATCCTGTGCTAAGGAAAAGATGGCATCACTACCCCACAACCAGATGGATTTATGCTCAGAAACTAACATCATCTTTGACCATTCGAAAATTCACCTGGAAGAGGCAGCACATCAATGATACTAATAGTTCTCATTTAAAAATAAAAATGGCCGAACTGCAATGGGGCCGCCCCGGCTCTCAGGAAACCTCTAACTCCGGAAGTCACGCCCACAACTTGCCCCCAGCGCCATCTTACAGCACACAGAAACAAAGAAGAAAACCGGCTGGAGGGCCCCACAGCTCCCAGAGAATTCTCCGGACCCCAAATAGAGCCGATATCACCGGGAGGTTCCAGATGGGGTAGGTGCTGCCGCCTCGCCTTCTCCAGATGGAATCCCGGTGACCATGAGCTTCTACAAGCATAGCTCTGGCATGCGGGTACCAGGATATTTTTTTCCGAACCGCCTGGCCACTTACGCAGCCTGTGCGATTTTTCCTTATATGCAAAGTGATCGATGGAAAGTAAATCATCCAACATTTCTCCCTGAAAATCAGGCTTGACTCTTTTGCAAACCACAACACCCAAAAGGAGAGAGAGAACAAAGGGGAATGCCCTGCCACAGAGGCAGGGTGGGATGGGGGGTTGGGGTTGAGAGGGATACTGGGATCCGTGGTGGTGGGAAATGGTCACTGGTGGAGGGATGGGTATTTGATCATTGTATAATTGAAACCCAAGCACAAAATTTGTAAGTCTACAACTGTACCTCATGGTATCCCACTAATAAAAATTTTTTTAAAAATCAAATAAAAAATAAAAATAAAAATAGGGCATATTCGGGAAATCGCTCAACTAACAATAACCCCAAGTTTGGGATAGTTTCCTGTGCAAAAGAGTTTGAGTCTTTTAGAACATAAACAGCCAATCAAAACTGACCCACGGAAGAATAAAATATATTACAAGGCAAGCTAAACATACCCAGGAAATAATGGTATAAAACCCTTTAAGATCTTTTAGATGTAGAGCAAAACAAGGCAAAAATAAATTGGAAATAAAACTTTATACTTCAAGGGTGCCAACTGATTAATTATGTGAAATACTCCAGACTGTTCTTCAATTATTTATTGAATTTTAATTTGCTAACTAATGTGCTGAATGCATTTGTCAACTTAAACAATGGCTCACATGTTTGGAAGTAGGCTGGAAACCCAGTATTGTCTTGAATAAATAGCCAGTCTGTGAACAAACTGATGGGTAATGAAGGTGACCCTAAAGCTTGGACAGTTTGGGTAATTGTCTTCTTGTATTTGTTTTATCACCCCATGCATGTATGTACCATTTTCTGTGACTTTTCCCTGGTGGATACAGGTTAAAGTTGCCAATCTGATCGACTTCAGACACTACCCAAAGCAGTAGATTCAGTTAGAAACCCATCAAAATTCTGATAGTATTTTTCAGGCACTTATATAAAATTCTGATAAAATTTTCATTGAATTATTAACCTTCCTAAATAGCTAAAGTATTCTGATAAAATTAAGTTCAGAAATATAGTAATCCCTGACACTAAATTATACCATAGACTATAGGAATCAAACAACATGGTACTGTAATAAAGATGTACTCCCAAGCCAATAGAATAGAATTGATACACCATACATAATCCAGCAGATATATGGAAAGTTAAACATTTAAAAGGAGTTAAGTACTTGGTATGAAATAAGAAAACCATCTTCACCAAATAGTGTTGGAAAAACAAGATGAACCACCTGAGGGTAGGTGTGAAGACGGGTTGGAGGGGAGATGCAGGGGTAGTTGAAATAAATCCCAGATTCCTTCCCACACAATTTTTAACTCAAATTTGCCACATTGTTGTCTTCATTCTCTTCCTGTTCTAGGTCCTGCGTCAATGTTTATTAAGGCAGAGTATCTTAGAAATTGTATTGTGTTAAGTTCATGAAATCTGGAAAGAATTTACCTTTCTCAAATCTAAGACCTAATGTTTGTTACTCTATTGTGTCTACCACTTTCAGATTCCTTTACTAGCAATTGAGTCTGATATTCAGTAGGTGGAGGATAAGACATGGGCATCAATGTAACTCTAAATTTTCAGTTTTCTGTTCCATCAACTCATAATTTTCTAGTGCATAAACATGTCCTACTGCCTGGTTATCATGTTTCAGATTTCTCCAGTATGGAATTTTAAAAATATCCTCATAATTATCTCCTGTTTCAACTTTTCTACTCTAAGGATCGATACTATCCCTGTATCACTCCTCCCACCTTTTACTCACAGCTAAAGCTCATCTCTCCCACCATGTAAATAGATTAAATAGCATAAAATTACTATTCTATACGTAGTTACAAAGTTGTTTATGATTGGGTTTTGGCCACACAATGTTTTGATACCCATCCCATCAAATTATTATCTTCCTTGTCCTACTCTGACCTGGCTACCTGCACTAACTGGGCATTCTACCAGTAGACAAAGTAGCCTTATCCTGGCTAATTTCTTCCTCCAAGTCTCTATTTCCAAGATATTGATACTGAACCTCTTGTAACTAGTGAGTCATAAAGAAATCATAGCTTAATATCAAATAAATGTCTGAGCCTGGTTTCTTACCCTGTCCTATTATTTTGCTTCTACAGTTGCTATCCAAAATGGAATTAATTAGTAGTACACATTTTTCAGGTACAGTGTAACCTTTCCATGGTGAAGTATTAGTGACAGATTCTAATTATAAGCTTTACTTCAGTGCATAGACAAACACTGCGATGATTAGACTTAGCTTTTGAAGATTAAAGCATTTACACTCCAAATCTCTTTAATTTTATTGGAAAGGGGAGAAAATGTCATGTAAATAATTCATTTCAAAGCATAAATCCAACACAGAACTCCTATGTCAGTAATCACCACCCACCCACTTGCATCATAATCTGAGAAACAATCACAAAAAGGCCCAAGTTCCTTATATATCCGTTTATATATATTAAGTATTCCAGTTTAGAATTAATTTATTTTTCCTTCCCCTATAATGTTTTGCGGAATGTCACCTTCATTTTCTTACTAGTAGACTGTGGGAAGACTTTTTTGGCTTCACGTGTTTAAGTATATTTGATATAAATACTTGGCTTGACTTGACATCCCGTTACATAATCAATTTGCTCGAGTGGGTGCCAGTAACGTCTCCATTAGGCCCTGTCGCATGCTAGTGTAGCCCAATGGCATCTACTTGCTCCAGGGACAAGAGGAGCCTCAAAACATTCGTTCAGGGTCTTGACAAAGAAGTGTGACCATCTCGTAGGTGGGTGGCCACAGGATCTTTTGATGTCCTGTGGAATCCAGTTGGTAACGGCTTTAGTCCAGTGGTTGTCTCCAAATCTCATTACATGCCCAGCCCATCTGATTTTTGACACCTTAGCAAACAGCGTCCCTGATTCTTGATCATCAATGGAGGTTGGAACTCCAGATTCCTTCTCTCACTTGAGTGAAGCGTGATACTCCAAACATGGCTCTTTTAATTCCTCTTTGGAAGACCCAAACCGCATTCTCATCCTGTTTTTATAGGGCCCAGGTCTCTGAGAAGTATTTTAATGCAGGAAGAATGGTGAAGTCAAAGAGATGTGCCTGGAGCTGGAGGTTCTTTATCCTCTTAGCTATTTCTTCGACTCTCTTGAAGGCATTTCAAGCCGCTCTCTTCCTCCTGCACAACTCAGTTGCCAGGTCATTCGTCATGTTGACTTCGCGACCTAGGTAAACAAAACTGCTGCATTTGGAAATGTTCATTTCACTGAGAGTGAATGGAATGTCAAGAATGAGTCTGTTTCACATGAACATTGTCTTCATGAGATTCAGCTGCAATCTAACATTTCCACACACACGGCTGAAGTCAGCCAGCATTTGTGCTGCTTGGCTAATGTTTGGTGTTATTAGAATAATGTCATCAGCGAAGTGGAGGTGCTGTAGTTGACGACCGTCTATCTTCACTCCCATTCCTTCCCATTCCAGTCTTCGCATGATGTTCTCAAGGGTGGCACTGAAGTGTTTTGGTGAAATTGTATCACCCTATCGAATCCCTCTCTTTATGTCGATGATCACTTCCTTGTAGAATGGTGAGATCCTGATAGTGAATCCGTAATTCAGCTCATGGAGGATCCTGATATATTGAGTTTGAACGCCCTGTTTGGCTAGGGCTTTGATAACCTCTTCAGTCTCAACAGAATCAAAGGTCTTATTTAAATTGATGAACATTAGACAGAGCGGAATCTTGAACTCCCAAGAAACCTCAATGATCTTGGTTACCGTGTGGATATGGTCGATCATGCTGAATCCTTTTTGGAACCTGGCTTGCTTGCATGGTTGTCCCTCATCTAGTGTTACTATTCAATCCTATTCAGGACGACTTGTTGAACAGCTTGTAGACAACAGTCAACAGGCAGATCGGGCAATATTTGCCAATGTCGTGGATATCTCCTTTCTTGTACAGTAGAACGGTCCTGCTTTTTTCCATTGGGAGGAACCTTGCATTCATACAGGTAGTGTGTGAACAGCCAAGCCAGTGTATTGAGAGTATTGACAGCAGATTCTTCAGGTGTATGGGTCTGACCTTGTCTGGGGCAGGTGCTGTTCGCTTCTTTACCAATTAAATGGGTGTCAGATTTCGGAAGGGAGAATGTTGGGAATGACATATCTATCCTGCAGAAATTGGTATGTGGGCAGATGGGCGTGGCTATCAAAGAGATCCAAGTAGATGTCATGAATAATTTTCTCCATTGCCCTTCTGAAAGATGTGATAGATCCATCAGGACGTTGGAGGGCAGTCATCTTGGTCTTGTAGTTTTCAATGGACAGGCAGGTGTTGCGAATGTTTTGCCCAGCTTCTGCCGCATCGGCCAGCACTGCTGTTCTTCTATCTTTGAGGTCTTACTTTATTGATTTTCTGCACTGCTTTATGATTCTGACATTAGCTTGTGATTGCCTGAGGCTCGCACGAAGCCATGTTGGCAAAGGAGCTCAGAGTTTCTAAAGGCAGTGAGGCTTCTTTCTGTGGCTTTTCCTCTCTAAGCGTTCTTTGCACAATCATGGAGGTACTGAAGCAAGCGATCGTATTCTTCATCAATGTTGTCAACCACGGCATCTCCCCATATCGCCATAATAGTGTCAAAGAGCTCCCATTTGGTGGTCGCTCTGGGAGTTCTCTTCTTAAAATTTTCAGGCCTTTCTCCCCACTCTGTGAAGTAGAATTTTGCACAAAGGAGATGTTGGTTTGATCCCGTTTGGAATTTTGGGACAACAGCGACATAGGTCAGGCAAGACTGTCAATTGAATATGATGTCGTCAGTTTCATTGTGGAACTGTCCACAGGGAGACTCTCATGTCCAACGTTTAGATTCTACCTCTGGAACTGTGAGTTACCATGGATGGTCTTCGTTGACATGATGAACTCTGACAGTCTCTCACCCTGTTCGTTCCATTCTAGGACATGGGTCCCAATGTGGATTTCTTCAGGTGATCTTTTCAGTCTTATCTTTGCATTAAAATCAATCACTGACATTGATCTTGCAGAAAGTGTGGTCTTATTTATAGAACTTCTTCAACTCCATGTAGAACTTCTCAATTACTTCATCATTGTAATTGGATGTTGGTGTGTAGACAACGAAAGATAGAAATTGCCGGCAGTGAGCCACATTGATTCAAGTGTAATCGTCCTATTCGAATTGTTAGGCATTTAAATGAATCAATGCTCATGGCAACTTTGTGTTGACAAGGACACCGAGACCACCAACACCTCTTTTGTCCCATGTTCCAAGAAACAATTCTTCTCCAGTGTTGAAAATAGCGTGATGTGATCAATGCCTTCTCATCTCAGTCAGACAAATCATGTCATACTTGATCTTCCGCATATGTACCATCAGGTCCTCAACAGATGCTTCCAATGCCAGCATAGGGTGTTGAAAGTACAGACAGTTATTTTAGACCTTCTTTGTTATGACAGCCTACTTTGGCCCTGAGATTTCATCAACCTCTCCTTGATCATCCTTCTTAAACCTGCCATATTGGGGGCTCTTTTAGAGTCAAGGGAACGAGGCCCATTGTTTTTACTGTTTTTGGCATATTGAATACGCCACGGGTAGCTTGCCAGGCTCTGCCCTGCAGGCGGGATACTCTTGGTAGCTTGCCGGGATCTCCTAGAAGGTTGGAGGCTTTTAAGGAGGCCTTTAATCGCCCTTACAGGTGTTTCCATGGTTCACACCATATTTGAACCCCATTAAATATGGTGCAGTAATTATGGAAAAATGGGTATTAAGTGTCTTATGATGTGTCGTGTGGTCCGGAAAGTGGACTGGAAAGTGGTAGTGGCTGGGTAGTGGAGGTAGTGGAGGTCTGCTGATGAGGTATTTATCTGATACCGGCAGGGTGGGGCTTCTGGGTGTGATCCCTGGGTAGACGGAGATTGGTGGAAGCAGGGATATAATCTTTGTTTCCGGGTCCCATTGAGCCTAGAGTCCAAGGTCACAAGTTCCGCTTTACCTGGTTCTGTAGGGCTTCACTCATGCATGAGGCTCGGCCTACTTGTCCAGAAAGTGGCCTGAAGTGTGGCAGCGGCTGGGTAGTGGGTGTAGCGGAGGTCAGCGATGAGGTATTTATCTGGTTCCAGCGGGGTGGGTCTTTTCAGTGTGACCACTGGTTTGCCGGAGATTAGTGGAAGCAGGCAGAGGATCTGTTTCTGGGTCCCGTTGAGCCTGGAGTCCAAGGTCACAAGGTTACCCAGCCACTGCCACACTGCAGGCCACTTTTTGGACCATTCGGGCTGAGCCTCATGCATGAGCGAAGCCCCACAGAACCAGGTAAAGTGGAACTTTGTGACCTTGGACTCCAGGCTCAACGGGACCAGGAAACAGAGATTCTCTGCTTGCGTCCACCAATCTCCGGTGACCCAGGGATCACACCCAGAAAACCCACCCTGCTGGAGTCAGATAAATACCTCATCGACCGACCTCCACTACCTCCACTACCCAGCCGCCACCATATAAATAACTAAGTATACTTATAAATATAATAGTGTCATTGAATCCTGGTAGTCCAGCTGGCAGAAAATCTATAATTCCAGTCTAGATGGAGTGCATGGTGCCTGGGAAGAATAGAAGGAAGATAAATCAAGAAGAGAAGGAACTCACAAATCTTGGCACAAAATTTGTTGAGGAGAGAGAACTGGAACTCACAACAGGGCTAATGGACTGCAGCAAGAAATCCTGAAACATGATATTGGAAGAAAGGACTTTGTTAAAGCATGAATGAGCTGATAACAAAATGGTAAATATGGTGGGATTCAGACCTCGGAAATACATGATTTGGCACAAATTATGGGCATGATTGAAGACGATAGTATACAAATTAGTGACATAATATCTCCCTGAGAGGAAAATCTAAGTATAACTCAGTTAATGGCATATAAATTAACCAAAAAGACATATTCCTTTTAAGATAAAATAGTAAGTACGAATCTTCCTCTAAAGTGGACTAACATGGACTAAAAAAAGCCAACTTGCTTTAGAGTTTTCTAGTCAGAAGTTGGGCTTGAATTTTCAAAGTACATACGACTTAATACAAACAGAAATCTTGTTCATTTCAGTGCAAGACACTACGACTTTGCCTTCTGGTTAAAAGGGAAGAACTTAACAAGAGTTTGGGGATCCAGAACTTGAAGTGAAGGGGGGTGACTAGTTTCTCTCCTTCTAATTTCAGGTTTTTCCCCAGAATTATTCACAATTATACATAAATAAATTTCATTTCTGTTCCACAAGATACTTATAGATGACTTATTTTGTCTCTAGAAGCCTACATTTATATTTATGCAAACTAAAGATAATACAATGTTGCCATTGGTATTTCTTAGTAAATATTAAGTAAATTAAATACATCTCTGGCTTTCTTCTAATGTCCACAAGAGGACAGATACATTTATTCTTTAAAGCTGGGTGGTCTGAGCTGTGCTAGACAAGAAAGTGTCTGATGACCACTTCCAGACTGAATACGGGATGAAAGTCAGGACAGGAGAATGGTGGATTTGGAGGATGTTATATATAAGAATATCAAATGTATCTAATCATGGAAAATATAATTTAATTTCCCATCTTTCATTTAAGACACTGAACTATAAAGCAGCATTAACTTCCATCATAAGGGTTTTGTCTCTCTCTGAGTTTATGCCACAATTTATTGCTTCATATTTACCCTTTTAGTCTATTATTTAGTAGATGTGGTAGTAGAGGTTGTAATGGGTGCACACAATAATTTGTTGAGTGTCGTGCATATGCTAGACATGCTGCTAAATGCATCATATTCGTTATCATAAAGAGCCCTGAAGCCACGTTATAGATGAGAAAACGGAAAAGGAAGGTTATATTTATTAATGAAGAGTCACATTGTTAAAAAACAACAGAGTCATGACTAGCTACTAGATTTCTGACTCTAGATCCTTTGTTCTTCTGTACTATGGGTAAATTAGGGAGGTCCGGATTCACCTGAGTCAGGTCTATTTACAAATACTTTCCTTCTGGTTTCATATATACGTAGACCACCATTTGTTTTGGAGGTGAAAATACATTTACACGTTACTAGCACTCATACTTTCATTAGACATTAGACATTTTTTACAGTTATCATGCCCAATTCCAAGTTGTCACAGAGTGGGTATTGATGACTCCTGTTTTAATGTTCACATCTAGCTCTCTCAGCCTCTCATTACATATCTGAAAAAGGTTGTATCTCCTGACATGGATCAGATGTCATAAGTAAGATATCTCACTTTCTCATTTCCTTCCTAATACCTCTTGATAACCTTAGCTTTCACCCTTTTAGTAAAACATTTTAGAAAGAAAAACTGGCAGAATCACGCTGATTGCTTAAACCTTGATAAAATAAAAGCTACCTGGAAAAAATGCAACCCACGTTCTCCACTCATGGACATCAGAAATGAAGTCTAAAAGTCACAAAGTCAGTCAGGATTTCTAACAAAGTAGGCCACCAGAGTGGACTAATTAATGCTATTTGGCAGTGGACTGGCTGAAACCTGCACTTTGGAAGGGTTGTAAGCCAGTCAGGCCACAGCTGCTCTGAGAGCCCATAGCCTATTCCTGGCCTATTCCTTAGCCCTGCAGTTTTATTAGATTCATTTTTATGTGCGTTTTAAGACTATAAATGCAGCCAAAACCAACATCAAATAACATCAAGGAACACAAGGTCATGATCCCCCAACCCCCAGTTCTTAGAGGTGGGGTGAGTAAAATGTTCTAGTTTTCTCTCTTCATTATTTGCAGAGGGAGAAAACTGCTGCTGCTCTGTGAGCTATTCTCAGATACTGCTGCCTCAGAAATCACTGTCAAAGACATTCAGGTCACCATAACCCCAAGATTCAGAAGGAAGGGAAATATGGGGGGAGAGAAAACTCAGCCAACAAGCAATCCTCAAATCTTTGCTTCCCTGTTGCTATGAATGCTGAGTCTAATGGTCTTGGCTGGGGCATGCTGGGAGGGACTCTTGGAGAAACCAATTTTCTGTCTCTAGGCTACTTGACTCCCTCCTCCCTTTTCTTCCCTTTCCCAGTTTTATTTCCTTGAAGAGTCAGCCTGAAACCAGTGTTCCAAGATGCTTCTCATTTTGGGGGCAAATCCCAGCTCTCCCAAAGGTTACACAGAGACAAAGACTGTTCTTGAAAATTGGAAGTTTACCGACAGTACAAGCTTGGAACTGAATCTGAAACCAGATGCAGAGACCAAACTGCCTGAGCTGAAAGAGTTTCCCAGTACAAAGATATTCAGAAAATCATTTCAGATTACAGATTTTCTGACACATGGTAATGATTGGTAAGGGCAAAATACTAGGATTCATGGGAAAGTGCCTTGGTCTTTCAATCAGGAACCAAGTCCTGGGTTCTAGCTCTGAAGGTGTGTTGCTTAAAATTAGTGGGTAAGGTGTTTGCCTTGCACGTGGCTTACATGGCTACTATCCCTAACATCCTATATGGTCCTCTTGTGCACTGTAAGGACTAGTTTCTGAGTGCAGAACCAACATTAACCCCTGAGCATTGCTAGGTGTGATCCCAAAAGACAAAAAAACGTTTTTAAAAAACAAACAATCAGATTCTTGCAGAAACATAGTAACTTTCTCTTCACATATTCTTCTAAAATAGAATATTTGTATTTTTAAAAATACATAATATGTGTAGAGTTACCAAAGTTTCTTTAACCAGTCATCTGTTCTCGGGCACTCAGATTTTTTCCAGATTCTGGCTATTGTGAACAGTGCTGTAATGAACATACAGATGTCATTTCCACTGTGAATTTTTGCACCCTTGGAATATATTCCCAGAAGTGGTATTGTGGGGTCGTATGGAAGTTCAATTTCTAGTTTATGAAGGAATGCCCATATTGTTTTCCAAAAAGAGTGGGCCAGTTTTCATTTCATTTCATTTCATTTCCATCAACAATGAAAGAGAGTACCTTTCTCCCCACATCTGCACCAGCACTGACTGTTCTTGTTCTTTTTGATGTGTGCCAGTCTTGTGGTGTGAGATGATATCTCATAGTTGTTTTGATTTGCATCTACCTGATGATTAGCGATGTGGAGCATTTTTTTATGTGCATGCCTTTTGACAATTTGTATTTCTTTTTTTTTTTTTTTTGCTTTTTGGGTCACACTCGACGATGCACAAGGGTTACTCCTGGCTCTGCTCTCAGGAATTACTCCTGGCGGTGATCAGAGGACCATACGGAATGCTGGGATTTGAACCTGGGTTGGCCGCATGCAAGGCAAACGCCCTACCTGCTGTGCTATCACTTCAGCCCCTATATTTCTTTTTTAAAAGAAGCTTTCATTGATTTCTTCACTCCATTTTTTTCCCACTTCTTTTTTTTCCCTTTATTTTATTTTATTTTATTTTTTAAAGTTGTAGATTTACAATTTTTTGTGCTTTGATTTCATGGAATGCTATGCAGCTGTTAGGAAAGATGAAGTCATGAAACTTGCTTATAAGTGGATGGTCATGGAGAATATCATGCTAAGTGAAATAAGTCAGAAAGAAAGGGATAGACATAGAATGACTGCATTCATTTGTGAAATATAAAATAACATAATATGAGACTGACACCCAAAGACAGTAGACACAAGGGCCAGGAATATTACTCCATGGTTGGAAGCCTGCCTCATGAACTGGGGGAGAAGGCAGCTGGAATAGAGAAGGGATCACTAAGTCAATGATGGTTGGAGGGATCGTTCAGGATGAAAGGTGTGTGCTGAAAATAGATAAAGGACCAAAGGTGATAGCCTCTCAGTATCTGTATTGCAAAGCATTATATCCCAAAGTAGAGAGAGAGAGTGTGGGGTAAATTGTTTTCCATAGAGGCAGGGGGAGGGTTGGGATGGGAGAAGGGATACTGGGGACATTGGTGGTGGAAAATGTGCACTGATAGAAAGAATGGGTGTTTGATCATTGTATGACTGAAACTCAAAATGAAAGCTTTTTATCTGTATGTCACGGTGATTCAATTAAAATTTTTTAAAAAAATAAAAAAAACATAATATGTTAAAATTTTGTTTGCTAAGATTTGATAAAGAAAGCTTAGAAGCAGCAATGTAGCATGACAAAGGGAAGTTAATTCTAAAACTTTTATTATGTGCTTGTTCCCTTAACAGACAAGGGCTTATGTCCTGCTTCTGTACCCCAGATCCAAGTTAGAATTTGGTTAAGTGACATCTCTATTTAGAAAATATAAAAAAAATTTGTTTAGTCTATGGGTTAAAAATACAACCTGAGTCCAGAAATTACAGTATATACTAGGACTTAAAGGCAGAATTTCTTTGGCAGATAGGTTATATGTGGAAATGTTGGTTAAAACTGCCTCCCATGCCTATAGTAGTGAGTAGAAACTGGGAGCAATAAATTGGAAGTCCTGTGAACTTTGTTCCTGTGCAAAAAAGGAAGCAATAATGCTGTTTTCCTATCTATTGCACTTGGTTTATCACTTTTATATCAGAAGCTTACAAACTTTTTGGTTCCAAAGCCCTTAAAATCTGTTTATTTTCTTTTTGATTTGTGTAAAGACAAGCTGGGTTCAATCCCTGGCACTTATATTACTGCCCACCACCTGGCACCAATAAAGGTGTCTGAATTAAAAACTTGGAAACACCAGGGTTCTTGGGTCACTGTCACTGTTCTCCCATTGTTCATCGATTTTCTCGAGCGGGCCCAGTAATGTCTCCATTGTGAGACTTTGTTGTTACTGTGTTTGGCATATTGAATACATCACGGGTAGCTTGCCAGGCTTTGCTGTGCGGGCGAGATACTCTCGGTAGCTTGCCGGGCTCTCCGAGAGGGGCGGAGGAATCGAACTCGGGTCAGCCAAGTTGGCTGCGTGCAAGGCAACCGCCTTACCCGCTGTGCTATTGCTCCAGCCCACCAGGGTTCTAAAACTCTAAAAATTATTTAGTCATAATATTCCCACTTTCCCTTAACTTTCTTCAAGAAATGTCTAGTTCCATAATTTCAAAGTATTTTTGTTGTATAGTTATTAAATAGATGAAGAATATGCTTATATATTATCTACAACATTGCTATTGGAGTTGTGTGTTCCAGCCAACTCATCAAAGTATGCTTCATATTGTAGGTGGGTATATAATTTTAGAAGTTTATACCTGACATGCTCATCAACTTGGAATATGATTTATACAATTATTTTCTGGAAATGTTTATGATTATTTATTTAAAATAAACATATATATGCTCTATGATCCAGGTAGTCTATAAGTGTATAACCTGAAAATTGATGCACACATAAACCATGTTACATATACCCAGGCAGCCATAGTAGGATTGCTCATAATAGCACCAACTCTTGCACAGTTTAACTACTGATATTGAGTATATTGGATAGATCGTAATTTTTTTTTGGCTTTTGGGGTCACATCCAGCTATCTTCAGAGGTTACTCTTGGCTATGCACTCAGAAATAACTCCTGACAGTGCTTGGGGGACTCTATGGGATACTGGAGGAACCCAGGTTGGCTGTGTGCAAGGCAAACTTCCTACCTGCTGTACAATCGCTATAGCCCAGTAATATATGTAGACAGTGGAATACTATGTGATAATGTTAACAAAATAATTATAATTCTATATAAATAGCAACTTATGATAGTCTCACCAATATAGTATTGAGGAAAATCAATAAGCATATCTACCATATAATTCCATTAATACATATTTTCAAAAGAAAATACACTCTACGGATTACTTGTATATTGTTAAACTATATTTTAAACAGACATCAAATACTGCCTAAATAAAGTAGCCCAAGTGGTCTGAGGCTAAAATTTCACATCTGGCAGCAATGAATTCCTCAGAGATAGTACAAAGCATCATTGTCATCACCTGTTACGTTTACTTTGCAGCATTAAACAATTTGAATTATCGTTAAGGCAGTAGAACAAGCGAGTATCTGATCTCGTACCTCACAGGCAAAAATTTGACGCTCTATGTTTAGTGAGGGGGTATTAAAGATAAGATCGAGATGTCTATTTCATCTATCTGACATGAAGTAATATGTGTCAGTATATCAATTTTCCAGAGGTGGTATCAGGAGGATTCAATGAGAAGTTGAGCATAGATATCTACCCTTTTTCCTGTACAACAATATAGAGGTTGCCATATTTTTAATAACAAGATAAAATTAAATTAAAAATATTCAAATATAGGTGACAATATTATCAAACAATAAAAACCAAAGTAAAAACTAAGAAAATCACAATTTGAATAAGAAAATAATTAAATTATACAAACATTGAGATGACAAAGGTGTTGGAATAACCTAAAAAGTTTTTAAACAAGCCAAAGATTATCACTTAACATTTTTTTGAATAAAGGAAAAATAGAATTTCGTAGTGAAGGAAAAAATAAGTCACTACAAAATACACTAATTTCCAATCTCACTATTTGAAAAATATAGGATTATAGTAGAAGAGAAAACAAACAAATATTCTACTGATCAATTCCAATAGTAAATGGCAAGTGACAAATTAGAGAACTAGAAAATTTGAGGAAATAATATAATTCAAACACTATCAATAACAATAAAAGGCTAAAATATTAATAATCTCTAGAGAACATTGAGAAAATATTTTTAAAAAAACACTGTGTAATTTGAGTCCAATAAATGAAGGACAATGGAAAGTGATGCATTTTTAAGAAAGTAAAGAAAATAATTACCAATCTGTAAATCTGGATATAATTAAACTCTATTTCATAAAGTAGGTAAATAAGGTGTTATCAAATAAAGGAAACTTTAGAGAATTTATTATAAGCAGACCTACCAAAAGAATGCCTAAAAGTTTTCTTTATTTAGAAAATAAATCCTAACAGAAGAAATCTTGGAAGCATAGAAAGGAAAGAATATCAGATTGGGTACAATTAAACTTGAACATAACAGACTAACTTACTTATCATGAATTTCTTATAATATTTTATAAATGAACCACACTAAAAAGTCTGATATCATTCTCAAATGTAGAATAAATTCTTAGCAAGTTATTTTTAAGTCTAGAGGATAAAGAAACATAATAATGCAATGCTTATGAATTACACTACACTTGATCTTAGCCAAAAGGCCGAGAAGCGATATTGACACCTCCATTACCTCCATTACCTCCACTACCCAGCCGCGGATGCCCTCCAGGATGCTTTCTGGACACTCAAGCCGGGACTCACGCATGAGTGAAGCCCCAGAGAGCCAGGAAAGCAGAACTCTGTGACCTCGGACTCCAGGCTCAACAGATGCCGGAGCAGAGATCCTCTGCCTGCTCTCAGCAGCCTGGGTGACCTCCATTGCCTCCATTACCTCCACTACCCAGCCGCGGATTCCCTCCAGAATGCTTTCAGGACTGCGTGGCCACTATGCGGCCGCCCAATACATCATAAAACACTTAATACAAGATTACTACACCATTGAATGCATTGAAATGTGGTTTGAAGAAAGGGAACACCTGTAAGGGTGATTAGAGGCCACGCTAAAAGCCTCTATCCCTCTCAGAGAGCCTTTCAAGCTACCTAGAGTGTTCCGCCCAAATGGCAGAGCATGGCAAGCTATCCATGTTGTATTCGATATACTAAAACCAGTAAGTACAATTGGTCCAATTCTCCTGACCCTGAAAGAGCCACCAATATGGCAGCGTTAAAAAGGATGAGGAAGGAGAGGCTCATCTAATCTCAGGGCCGACCTAGGCTGCCAAAAAGAAGAAGGACAAAAATGGCTGTCTGTACTTTCAGTGAACATATGCTGACATAGGATGCATCCACTGAGGACCTGATGGTACAAGCACGAAAATATGACAAGTATGTCAAGTATGACATCATTGGTCTGACCGAGATGAGAAGGCACCAATCACAACATGCTGTTTTCGACACCAGGGAAGAACTCTTCCTTGGAACATGTGACAAAAAGGTGCTGGTCGTGTCGGTGTCCTTGTCAACATGAACTTGGACAAAAACATTGATTCATTCGAATGCCTAACAACCCAAATTCGACGATTACACTTAAATAGATGTGGTTCACTGCTGGCAGTTTCTATCTTCGTTGTCTATGCACCAACATCCAATTATGATGAAGGAGAAATTGAGAAGTTCTACATGGAGCTGGAGAAGTTCTATAAAGAGGACCACACCTTCTACAAGATCATTGTTGGTGATTTTAATGCTAAGATAGGACTGAGAAGATCAGCCGAAGAACTCCACATTGGAACCCATGGCCTAGAATGGAACAAACAGGGTGAGAGACTGTTCAAGTTCATCATGTCGACCAAGACCATCATGGTAACTCTCAATTCCAGAAGGCCGAATCTAAACGTTGGACATGGGAGTCTTCGGTGGATGGTTCCACAACGAAATTGACCACATCATATTCAATCGACAGTTTTGCCTGACTGATGTTGCTGTTATCCCAAAATTCCAAACGGGATCAGACCAGCGTCTCCTTCACGCAAAATTCTACTTCACAGAGTTGGGAGAAGGAATGCAAAGTTTAAGAAGAGAACTCCCAGAATGACCACCAGCTGGGAGCTCTTTGGCACTACTGCAGAAACATGGGAAGATGCCATCATTGACAACATTGACAAGGAATACAATCGACTGGTTCAGCACATCCATGATTGTGCAAGGAACACTGAGAGAAAGATATCCACAAAAAAGACGACTGTCTTCGAAAACTCTTGAGCTCATTCGCCAACGTGGCATGGCGCAAGCCTCAGGGAACCACAAGCGAACATTCGAGCTCGCAAAGCAGTGCAGAGAAGCGATAAAGGAAAACCTCAAAGAGAGAAGAGCAGCAGTGCTGGCAGAAGGGGCAGAAGCTGGGAAAAGCATTTGCAACGCCCGCCTGTCCATCGCCAACTACAAGACCAAGATGACTGCCTTCCGACATCCTGAAGGATCTATCACATCTTGCAGAAGAGCAATGGAGAAGATTATCCATGACTTCTACTCGGATCTCATTGATTGCCCATGTGCCAAATTCCACAGGATGGATATGTTATTCCCAAAGTTCTCCCTTCTGAAATCCGACATGCCATTTCATTGGTAAAGAAGCAAACAGCACCCGGCCCAGACAAGGTCAGACCTGAACACCTGAAGAACTTGCCATCAGTACTCATCAATACACTGGCCTGGCTCTTCACATGCTACCTGTTGAATGCAAAATTTCATCCCTATGGAAAACCAGTAGGACTGTACTACTGTACAAGAAGGGAGACATCCACGACATTGGCAACTATTGCCCGATCTGACTGTTGTCCGTTGTCTACAAGCTGTTCACTCGAGTCATCTTGAATAGGATTGGCAGAACACTAGATGAAGTACAATCATGCAAGGCAGCCGGTTTTCAAAAAGGATTTAGCACAATGGACCATATCCACATGATAACCAAGCTCATTGAGGTTTCTCAGGAGTTCAAGATGCCACTCTGTCTAACGTTCATTGATTTATAGAAGGCCTTTGATTCTGTTGAGACAGAAGAAGTCATCAAGGCTCTAGCCAAACAACACGTTCAGAGTCAATACATCAGGATTCTCCCTGAGCTGTATTGCGGAATCACTACCAGGATCTTACCATTCTACAGGGAGGTGATCGTTGACGTCAAAAGAGGTTTTTGCCCGGGTGATACCATTTCACTGAAACTCTTCAGTGCCACCCCCGAGAACATCATGTGACGACTGGAATGGGAAGGAATGGGAGTGAAGATAGATGGTTGGCAACTACACCACCTCAGCTTCACTGATGACATTGTTCTTATAACCAAACATCAGCCAAGCAGTACAAATGCTGGCTGACTGACCTTGAGTGTGGAAAGGTCGGACTACAGCTGAATCTAACGAATACAATGTTTATGATAAATGGTCTCATTCCTGACGTTCCATTCACTCTCAACGGGATGAACATTTCCGAATGTAAATTATGTGTATTTAGGTCGAGAAGTCAACATGACGAATGCGCTGGCACCTGAGTTGTGCAGGAGAATGAGAGCTGCTTGGAACGCCTTCAAGAACTTTGAAGAAATAGCTAAAAGGACAAAGAACCTCCGGCTCAAGGCACATCTCTTTTATTCCAGTGTTCTTCCTGCATTAACATATGCCTCAGAGACCTGGGCCCTAAGAAAGCAGGATGAGAATGCTATACGGGTCTCTCAAAGAGGAATCAAAAGAGCTATGCTTGGAGTATCACGCTTCACTCAAATGAGAGAAAGAATCTGGAGTTCTTTCCTTTGTCGATGGTCAAGAATCAGGGACGCTATCTCGTTTGCCATGGCGTCGAAAATAAGATGGGCTGGACACGTAATGAGATTTGGAGACGACCACTGGACTAGAGCCATTACCGACTGGATTCCACGGGACATCAAAAGATCACGTTGCCACCCACCTATGAGATGGTCAGACTTCTTTGTCAAGACCCTGAACTAATGGTCTGAGGCTCTTCGTGTTCCTAGAATGAGCAGGTGCCATTGGGCTACATTAACATGTGACAAGGATGAATAGAGACGTTACTGGCACCTGCTCGATCAAATTGATGAGCAATGGGATCTCAAGTGATCAATTAATCAAGTTTATGTATTTATAGCAAAATAATAAAATGCCCATACTAGTAAACTATAACAAACTATGGAAGTGGATTGAAATACTGACAGCAACAACTAAGAAAATTATACAAAGAGATAATACCAGAGAACAGTACAAATAAATTAAGATTGAAAACCTTTGAAATGTTCAAAGAACCAATAAGAATATAAAGAAAAGAAAGCAGGATTAGTAAACAGAGAAATCATACAGAAAAAAACAACAAACCAATAAACATAAATGGCTTAAATAAATTTTAAGAAAAGAACAGAGTAGGAAAACTCTCACTAATCCAATGAAATCTTTTGTAAAAGAAGCTTACTTTTTTTTGCTTTTTGGGTCACACCTGGCGATTCACAGGGGTTTCTTCTGGCTCTGAATTCAGGACTTACTCCTGGCAGTGCTCAGGGGACCATATGGGATGCTGGGAATCAAACACGGGTTGGCCGCGTGCAAGGCAAACGACCTACCCACTGTGCTATCTCTCCAGCCCCAAAAGAAGCTTACCTTAAATAAAACAGCATCACGAAGTTAAAAGTAAAAGAATGGAAAAGATAGATAAAAGGAAAAAAATTCCCCACTGAGGATAATCCTTGCTGTGGGCTTGTGGAAGTTGACTTTTACTAACTTGAGGGAAATTACTTTAACTCCTGTTTTGTTGAGAGTTTTTACCATTAACGCGTGCTGGATCTTGTCAATTGATCTTCTGTATCCATTGATGTGATCATATGGTTTTGGCTTAGTTTTATTGATATGGCTTATTATATGAATTGAAATGCAAATATTCAACCATCCTTGCATCCGCAGGATGAATCGTACTTGGTCATGGTGTATGATTTTTTTTGATGAGTCATTCAATTCTATCTGTTAGCATTTTGTTGAGGATCTTTGTATGTGTTCATCAAGGATATCTACCTGTAATTCTCTTTTTTGTGATGTCTCTGTATACTTTTAGTGTTTTGCCTGATAGAAAATGTTTGGGAGTGTTTCTGTTTCTTCAGTTTCCTGGAGAAAGCTTAAAAAAATAACGAGTACGTATGTCTTCTTTAAAGATTTGGAAGAATTCACTAGTGAATCCATCTGGGATTGGGCTTTTCTTTAGGGAAGAATATTGTTTACCATTTCAATTTCCTCCATGGCTATAGGTCTGTTCAGGTATTCCAGATCTTCTTTGTTGAGTCTTGGGAGGTTACCGAAGGAATTATCCAATCCAGGAATTTATTCATTTTTTCAAGACACTCTTGTTTTGTACTGTGAAGATTTTCAAAGTAATCTCTGATGATCCTGTGGATCCAGTTTCTGTTGTGATGTCCCCCTTTGCATTTCTGCTACAGTTTACTAGGTTTCTCTCTGTTTCTTTGTGAGTTTCACTCACGGTTTATCATCAATATTCCCTCTAAGATCAGGCACAAGACAATGTCGCACACTATCATCAGTTCTTTTCAATATAGTACTGGAAGTACTCGCCATAGGAAATAGGCCAGATAAGGATATCAACGGCATTCAGATAGAAAAGGAAGAAGTCTTGCTCTCACTATTTTCAGATGTCACTATACTATACTTAGAAAATCCTTAATACTCCCCGAAATAGCTCCTAGAAACTACAGATTTGCATAAAAGAGTAGCAGATTACAAAATCAATGTCCAGAAGTCAATGGTTTACTTATTTGCAAATAATGAATGAGAAGAGATGCCTAAAAAAATAATATTGGACCTGAGCGATAGTACAGTAAGTAGGGCATATGTCAGACCTGGGTTCAATCCCCGGCATCCCATATGGCCGTGCAAGCACTGCCAGGACTAATTCCTTATGGCAGAGCCAGGAGTAACCCATACGCATCGCTGGGTATGACACAAAGAGCAAAAAGAGAGAGAGAGAGAGACAGACAGAGAGAGAGAAAGAAAAGAAAAATAAACAATATCACTCATAGTCATATCTCAGAATATCAAGCACCTTGCAATCAGTTTAACTAAAATGGTGAAGGACCTATACAAAGAAAACTATAAAACAGTGCTCTAAGAAATAAAAGAGGACAAGAGAAAACAGAAACAAATTCCCTGCTCATGAACTAGGAGGATTAACATTACCCAAACGGCAAAACTCCTTAAAGCATTATACAAATTCAATGTAGTTTCTATAAGGATACTCACAACATTTTTCAAAGAAATAGATCAAACACTCCTGAAATTCATACGGAAGAACAAACTTCTATGAATAACTAAAGCAATACTTGGGAAAAGGAGTATGGGAGGCATCACCTTCCTCAACCTCAAACTTTACTACAAAGCAGTATTAAAGAAAACAGCAGGGTACTGGAATAAGACAGACCCACAGATCAATGGAACAGAGATGAATATCCTGACCCCGGTCCTCAAATATATGATCATCTAATCTTTGAAAAATGAGCAAGAAATATGAAGTGGAACAAGTATCTTGAACAGACAGTGCTGGGAAAACTGGGCATCTACATACAAAAAGGAAACTCACATCTCTTTTTAACACCAAGCACAAAAGTCAGATCAAAATGCATTAAATACCTTGATATCAGAAATGAATCCTTAAAACACTGCAGAAAATGTGGGCACAACACTCCATGACAATGAAGCTAAAAGCATCTTCAAAGACAGAACATCACTAACCAAGAAGTGGTAGACAAGACAAATGGGACTACATTAAAATCAGAAGCTTCTGAACCTCAAAAGAAGCAGTGAGCAATATACAAAGACATCACACAGACTAGGAAAAATATTTATTCAATACCCATCTGTAAGAAGTTAATATATAAGACATATAAGGCATTTGTAGAGCTTACAATAAAAAACTCCAACCCCATCAAAAAATGGGGAGAAGAAATAAACAGAAACTTTCTCAAATAATAAATATAAATGATCAAAGGACACATGAAAAATACTCTATATCGCTATTCATCAGGAAGATGCAAATTAAAACAACAATGAGGTATCATCTCATATCACAGAGACTGGTAAACATCAAAATGCGCAAGAACCACCAGTACAAATGAGGGGAGAAAGGATCTCTCATTGGTGGCAATGCAATCTGCTCCAGCCTTTTTGGAAAAAAATATGGGCATTCCTAAATAATGCTAGAAATTGACAGACCTACAGATCAATGGGTCATATGATCCATATGACCCAGCAATAGAACTTCAGGGAATATACCCAAAACATACAGTAGACATGATCTTAGCACTTCAATGTTTATTGAAGCACTATTCCCAATAGTCAAACAGCCCCACTGCCTGAGAACAGATGACTGCTTCAAGAAATTATGATCATCTAATTGAAATAATATGCAGTTGTTAGGGAAAAATGAAATTATGAACTTTGCTTATAAATGGATGTACATAGAGGATATCATGCTGATTGAAGGAGAGAGAAGGTCAGAAGGAGAAAGATTACACAGAATGATGGGACTATTTTGTGAGATTAAAATGAACAAAGAGGATATCATGCTGATTGAAGAAGAGAGAAGGTCAGGAGACAAATACCGAATGACAGTAGAAACAAGGGCCAAGAGAATTGGTCCAAGTTTGTAAGCCTTCCTCAAGTGCTGGGAGAGAAGGCAGCTGCAATAGAGAAGGGACCATATGACACAGATTGTATTTTTAATTTAAGTAATTATTTTTATTGAATCACCGTAAAATACAGTTACAAAGCTTTCATGTTTGGGTTTTGGTTATACAATGATCAAATACCCATCTCTCACTATTGCACAGTTGCTAATGATTACTTTTTGGATAAGAACTGCATACTTAATACAGGTAAAGAAAAAAATAATAACCTTCAGTACATGTATTGCAAAACCATTATGCCCCAAAGGGGAGAGAAAGTGATACAGACAGAGAGAAAGAAGGAATGTGCCTGCCATAGAGACAGTATAGACAGGTTTCGTGGAGGTTGGTGGTAGGGAAGCTGGGGACATTTGTGGTGGAAAATATACACTGGTGGAAGGATGGGTGTTGAAACACCGTCTGAAACCCAACCATGATCAGCTTTGTATCTCACAGTGGCTCAAAAAAATTTTAAAAAATAAATTAAGTTTAAGAAGATAAAAAAACAGGAATAGCAATATAAAATATAAAGTGTATTTCATAGCAAAAAAGTTTAACAAGACATAAAGAACATTACCTAGCAATAAAATGTTCAATCCAAAACTAGACGTTAGAACACAATATGCAAAACAAAAAGAAAATGAAAGCCTTGAAATAGAGAATGCCAGAAGGTCAAATTGAATGAAAAAAATGTGGATTAATTCCAAGAGGCTCCTCTTTTTTAAATTCTCATCCCAGTTCACAGTTGCTTCTCTTATATTTCTTTCAAGATGTTTCTCTGTTGTAGTAAAAAATTTGGTATCTGAGAGTCACTTACAAAAGGAGGTAAGAGGCTGAAAAGATAATACTGGTGGTGAGGTACTTGCCTTGCTTGTGACCAACCCTGGTTAATCCCCAGTACAGTGTATAGTACCACAAGCATTTCCGGGACTGATTCTGTGTACAGACCCAGAAGTATGCCCTAAGCACCACTAGGTGTGGCCCGAAGCCAAATAAAAATGTGGAAGATATACAAATTAAAATATAAGCCATCAATAAATGAAAAAATAGAAGATATGATGGATATAAATTCATAGACTGCAAAAACTAACATTGTAAAATAACCGACTTATCAAACACACTATATGGATTTAATGCAGGCTCCATAAAAATTCCCAAGACACCCCTCATCATATTAAAATTTATATGGAGTTTTAAAATTAATAAAATAGCCAAAGAAATCCTGGGGAAAGAATATGGGATACTTTTGTTTTTCAAAACATAAATTATACTATAAAATTAGATTATGTCATTATAATAAAAGCATGCTTTCAAATAATTTAAATAGAATTGTTGGCTAGAAACATACTCTCAGGTATATTGAGAGCTAATCTTTGAAAAAAGGGCAAGGTATGTGAAATAGTGTGGAAAACCTCTTCATCAAATGGTGCTGTGAAGACTAAGTAGCGACATGCGAGAAAAGAAGAAACTTTAATTCCCATCTCGCACCATACATAAAATGAATGTAATGTAATTTAAAATGTCAATATTAAATATAATACATAAGTAGCATACATAGAGAGAAATGCAAGCAGAACTTTCACTGACATTGACTCAAGAGATATCTTCAATGATTAAGTGTCTTTGGCCAAGCGAAGAGAAACAAACAAACAAGCAAAACAAACAAAGCACATACAATTAAGAAGCTTCTGTACTTGTAAATAAATGATAACTGGAATAAAACAACATATTATGGACTGAGAGAAAATATTTTTTCACAACATATCTGACAAAACATTACTATCCAATGTTTATAAATAACTTGCAAAACTACAAAAATGAATACTAAGCAATCCCATCAGAAAATGTGGAGAAGAAATGAAAACAATTCTTCTGAGAAGATCAACAGATGTCTAATAAGTATATGGAAAAGGTGCTATTATCACTTATCAGGGAAATGAACTTAAAGCAATGAGTTATTCCTCATAAGTGAGATTGACACATATCAACAAGTAGGAACAACCAGTGTTGGTTGAGATGTGGTTGAAAAGTAATCCATGTCCAATGTTGGTGGTGGGAATGCCATATACTTAAGCCTCTATGGAAAATAGTATGGAGCATCTAACCTCCAAGCCTCCAAATGCTGTTTTGAAAATGTTTCCTCTCCTGTGTTCATAAAGTGCTACTCACTGTAGCCAAGATTAGGAAACAACCCAAGTGTTCAAAAATATGAGTGGAAAAAGAAACTGTTGTACGCATTCACAGTGAATATTGCAAGACGTAAAAAAGATAAAGTCGTGCAATTCATCAATACATGGATGGAATTGGTGGGCATTGTGCTGAGCCAAACAGGCAGAGGGAGTAGGACATAAGGGTTTCTATCATATATGAAATATAGATAAGCATAATAAGGGTATAAAAGTTGGCCGATGTTAGCAGACATTGAGTCAATATATAGAGCTGAATTTGTCAAGAGATTGTGGAGAATTAGAGTTTGGGGGATTTGAAACATTGGTGGAATAAAGATGACTTTCTGATGATGCATGCAAGTTGTATAGCTAAAACTCTTAACAGTACAATACATCATGGTACCTAAATGAACATTGAAAAATAAAATAGTTTTTAAGGTCTCATCAGTGTTACCTTAGCATATACAATGTTAAACAGAAAAAAAAACTATTTTTCAAAAATCCTAGTAGCACAGCGGGTAGGGTGTTTGCCTTGCACGCGGCCAACCCGGTAGGTCCAGGTTTGATTCCTCCGCCACTCTCGGAAAGCCCTGCAAGCTACCGAGAGTATCTCACCCACACGGCAAAGCCTGGCAAGCTACCCGAGACGTATTCAATATGCCAAACACAGTAGCAACAAGTGTCACAATGGAGATGTTACTGGGCCCACTCGAGCAAATCGATGAACCACGGGAGAACAGTGCTACAGTGCTATAATAGTTTCTTATGTTTATTTGCAGCTTGAATCATATAGGTGACAAGCAAGACAAATTATGTATTTCATTTTATGTCTTCCCTATGTGTTGAGCATTTCTGTTGTGAATGGCATAAAAATCTGTTACCTGACAATATGACCTCAAATAGCTTTGAAATAAGTGAGAATGTTATAATTAGGCAATTGAATGTCTTTCCTTGGAAGAAAATTATTTAGACTCTCATATATGAGGCAGAAGTACAAGTTCTTTGCTTAGGTTAAATAGGGAAAGAATGGAATTTTCTCTAATCTGAAGGTCATAGGCTTAAGCATTTGAGGTACTTTACCAGAGAAAATTTTCCTGAATTAAACAATTTTGGATTAAAAAAAAGTTTTGAATAAAAAGCTAGAAAAAAAACTGAATCTAGAAAGAATGGAGAAAATGACTCAAAGAACACTCATGATCAAATAAACCATTAGCACTTTTAAAAAAATAAAGTTTGAAAGAAATGGCAAAAAAAAGTTTTGGGTTTCAGTACTAGACTGAAAACAACAGAATGATCCTAATTTCTTTGTCATTGATCTAAAGTTTCAGTACCAAACCTCAATCCTTTTTAATTGAGTGATCTTACTTTGTAGCTAAGGAGTTCAAATAAAAAAGCCATATTCCCCCTGATGAAGACATTACAAACAACGCTTTTAAGGATAATAATTACTTAGCAGTCTGCTAACTTGTCAGGTTCCTAATCACCAGATATGAGGTTGGTGCATAGGCAGGAACTAAAAAATCATAAAGGTGACTCCAAACAGTGGCCACCTAGTATTAAAAAGGGAAATCAAATAGGATTTTCTTGGTACTGGTGCTAAATCTCCAGATCAAATCAGGTTAAGCCAAGGGCTTGAATAATAATAAAGGGCTCTGTATTTTCTTGAAGAAAAAAGGGTCTAGAATCTATGTAGAATTCAGTAAAATTCTATACATCGTTTTTGTCTACAAGTACTTAACTCTCTTAAGTACATGAGTTAAACTTGTCCCCGCTCAAACCAGGTAACTGGCTTAAAAGAGAGCCATATATGTGTGATATATTCATTTTCCCCAGCCTTAGCTACACTGAGTGACTAGACACTGGATTTTCTGACAGGAGTTGGCACTAAAAAAATATATTGCTGATGATAAGACCGGTCAACAGATTAGGTTTGAGCCTCAAGTATAGAATATTATAGATCACTTGACTTCCCGTTAATCATTGATTTGCTCTAGCGGGCATCAGTAACATCTCCATTTGTCGCTGTCGCGTGCTAGTGTAGCCCAATGGCGTCTGTTCTTTCTAGGAACATGAAGAGCCTCAAATCAATCACTCAGGATCTTGATGAAGAAGTCTGACCATCTGGTAGGTGGGCGGGTATGTGGTCTTTTGACGTCCCGTGGAATCCAGTCAGTAATGGCTCTAGTCCAGTGGTCATCTCCAAATCTCATTACGTGTCCAGCCCATCTGATTTTTGACACCTTGGCAAATGAGAGAGCATCCCTGATTCTTGATGGTCGACGGATGTCAGAACTCCGGATTCTTTCTCTCATTTGAGGGAAACCTGATACTCCAAGCATAGCTCTTTTGATTCCTCTTTGGGAGACCCGGATAGCGTTCTCATCCTGTTTGCGTAGTGCCCAGGCATCTGAGGTGTATGTTAATGCAAGAAGAATAGTGGAGTCAAAGAGATGTGCCGGGAGCTGGAGGCTCATCGTAGCTATTTCTTCGACGCTCTTGAAGGCGTTCCAAGCAGCTCTCTTCCTCCTGCGCAACTCAGATGCCAGGTCATTCATTATGTTGACTTCTCGACATATATACACATAATGTTGCATTCGGAGATGGTGGTTTCATAGAGAGCGAATGGAGTGTCAGGAACGAGGCTGTTTCTCATAAACATTGTCTTCGTGAGATTCAGCTGTAGTCCGACCTTTCCACACTCACGGTCAAAGTCGGCCAGCATTTGTGCCACTTGGCTAATGTTTGGTGTCATTAGAACAATGTCATTAGCAAAGCGGAGGTGGTGTAGTTGCCGACCATCTATCTTCACTCCCATTCCTTCCCATTCCAGTCGTCACATGATGTTCTCGAGGGTGGCACTGAAGAGTTTCGGTGAAATGGTATCACCTTGCCGAACCCCTCTCTTGACATTGATGATCACTTCTTTGTAGAATGGTCAGATCCTGGTAGTTAATCCATAATACAACTCACGGAGGATCCTGGTGTATTGAGTTTGAATACCCTCATTGACTAGAGCTTCAATGACCACTTCAGTCTCAACAGAATTAAAGGCCTTCTTTAAATCAATGAACGTTAGACAGAGCGGCATCTTGAACTACCGAGAAACCTCAATGAGCTTGGTTATCATGTGGATATAGTTGATGGTGCTGAATCTTTTTCAGAACCTGGCTTGCTTGCATTGTTGTCCTTCATCTAGTTTTCTGCTAATCCTATTCAGGATGACTCAAGTGAAGAGCTTGTAGATGACAGACAATAGACAGATTGGGCAATAGTTGCCAATGTCGTGGATGTCTCCCTTCTTGTACAGTAGTACAATCCTGCTGGCTTTCCATTGGGATGGAAACTTGCATTCAGACAGGTAGTGTGTGAAGAGCCAAGCCAGCGTATTGATGACTACTGATGGCAGGTTCTTTAGGTCTTCAGGTCTGACCTTGTCTGGGCCAGGTGCCGTTCGTTTCTTTACCGACAAAATGGCGTGTCGGATTTCGGAAGGGAGAACATTGGGATCGACAAATCCATCCTGCAGAATTTGGTATGTTGACAGGTGGACATGGCTATTGAAGAGATCTGAGTAGAAGTCATGGATAATCTTCTTCATTGCCCTTCTGGGAGATGTGATAGATCCATCAGAACGTCGGAGGGCAGTCATCTTGGTCTTGTAGTTGGCGAAGGACAGGTGGGCGTTATGAATGCTTTTCCCAGCTTCTGCCACATCCACCAGCACTTCTGCTCTACTCTCTTTGAGATCTTCCTTTATCGCACCTCTGCACTACTTTGTGAGCACAGACGTTCACTTGCGGTTGCCTGAGCCATGTGCCAAACCACGTTGGCAAATAAGCTCAAGAGTTTTAGAAGACAGGTTTTGTGTGTGTGTGTGTGGCTATCTCTCTCTTGGCATCCCTCGCACAAGCATGGAGGTGCTGTACCAGTCGATCGTATTCCTCGTCAATTTTGTCAACAATGGCATCTTCCCATGTTGCAGCAATAGTGCCAAAGAGCTCCCAGTTGGTGGTCGTTCTGGGAGTTCTCTGTGTAAACTCACACAAAGGGGGCACAGCACACACACAGCGGCAGTGGCTCTATCTCTCCCGCCGCCCGCGTTTGGTAGTCTCACTGTTCTCCCACCCCGGAGAGGTCGATGGCGATGGTCAGGCGGAGGAAGGAACGAGGGCCAGGCTGGTATGTATTAGTCGTAGTTTATTCTGATTCTCTCCTCATCTGTCTCTGCTCCTGTCTCTCTCTGTCTCTCCTCGTCTCTGCCCCCTGTCTCTGCTCTCTGTCTCTGCCCCTCTTCTCCTTCTGTATCTCTGCTCCCCATTCTTCCTCCCCCAGCTACTTCATTCTCCTTCTCCATCCCCCTTCATCCTCCTCTTCCTTCTGATCTTCTCTGAACCTCCAGCCCACTCCTACAGTCTGCTTAAATCCTCTCTCCATGAGGAATTGGGGAAACAATTACACATAGGTGTGGTCACAATCAATAGGGGTAGAAATCTTAGCCTCAGGGAAGACCACTCCTAGAACAGATCCTTCCTCAGCAGGAGGACCCACCCTAGAGCATAATCCCATGGGCATGCCTCTCCTCTCCTTGTCCATCAAGCATATAAGAATATAATATAAATCATTTTGTATGGATACAGTAAGAAATATCTTAAACTTATAGAATTGCTCTCCGAGGGCCATCTCGATCTCAGACTACGGTGCTCAGGCCAGATAGTTTTTCCCATCCCTAGCAGGATCCTAGTCTTGTCGGTACCTTTGGATCATGACAGCATTTGTCTATGATCAAACTCTTAACTTATAGTTAAGAATCGTGGCACTTTGGCCTGGCCCATTTCGCTGCAGGGTAGCTCACTGCTTGCCCTGGGTCCATTCAGTCCCTCGTCGGGACCCTGCTTTTGGGGTGTTAGGAAATAAGGGCAACTGAGGTTTAAGTCGAGAAAGCAGATGCCCGGGAGTGAATAATATTCAAAGCCAATCAAATCCTAAGTTACAAAGCATACTGTTAACGGTCTTCCTGTTATTCGTCGATTGCCTCGAGCAGGCCCCAGTAAAGTCTCTTTCATCCTAGCCCTGAGATTATATTCAAGGCTATTTAGGAGAATGAGATCCATCATTGTTACTGGTATTTGGCATATTTGGTACGCCACGGGGAGTTTGCCAGACTCTGCCCTGTGGGCAGGCTATATGCGATAGCCTTCAAGTTTGTCCAGAGTAGGAATGAGATAATAAGATGTCATAAAAAAAATTTCTGTTAAGATGTCGCGCGGCCGCAAATGCGGCCGCGCGGTTCCGGGATCTGGATTTAATAGTCTCTGAGTCTTGGCCGCTGATGGGATTACACGGCGCCAGGGGCCCAGGTGGTGGGTGTGACCCCCGCCTACTGGAATTTGGAGGATCTGGGTGGAAGGTGCTCGGCTCCAATTCGAGTAGGCTTGGAGGTCTCGGCCCCGGAACCCGCGTGGCTTTGTCCCTCTGCCAGTACCTTCCTGTGTGCGGAGAGTGGTCTCAGCATGGTGGTGGCTGGTCCTGGAGGTCTTCGGCTGCCGTAGCCCTGGTCGGGACGGGGAGGAAAGCTCAACCCGCTCCCCTCCAAGGGACTCCGGGAAGGAACACCCAGGCGCGGGGGCAGAGACTGCACTCTTCTCGTCCGGGATCTGGATTTAATAGTCTCTGAGTCTTGGCCGCTGATGGGATTACACGGCGCCAGGGGGCCAGGTGGTGGGTGTGACCCCCGCCTACTGGAATTTGGAGGATCTGGGTGAAAGGTGCTCGGCTCCAATTAGAGTAGGCTTGGAGGTCTCGGCCCCTGAATCGGCGTGGCTTTGTCCCTCTGCCAGTACCTTCCTGTGTGCGGAGAGAGGTCTCAGCATATTGGTGGCTGGTCCTTGAGGTGTTCGGCTGCCGTAGCCCTGGTCGGGGCAGGGAGGAAAGCTCAACCCGCTGCCCTCCAAGTTACTCCGGGAAGGAACACCCAGGCGCGGGGGCAGAGACTGCACTGTTCTCGTCCGGGATCTGGATTTTACAGTCTCTGAGTCTTGGCCGCTGATGGGATTACACGGCGCCAGGGGCCCAGGTGGTGGGTGTGACCCCCGCCTACTGGAATTTGGAGGATCTGGGTGGAAGGTGCTCGGCTCCAATTCGAGTAGGCTTGGAGGTCTCGGCCCCGGAACCCGCGTGGCTTTGTCCCTCTGCCAGTACCTTCCTGTGTGCGGAGAGTGGTCTCAGCATGGTGGTGGCTGGTCCTGGAGGTCTTCGGCTGCCGTAGCCCTGGTCGGGACGGGGAGGAAAGCTCAACCCGCTCCCCTCCAAGGGACTCCGGGAAGGAACACCCAGGCGCGGGGGCAGAGACTGCACTCTTCTCGTCCGGGATCTGGATTTAATAGTCTCTGAGTCTTGGCCGCTGATGGGATTACACGGCGCCAGGGGGCCAGGTGGTGGGTGTGACCCCCGCCTACTGGAATTTGGAGGATCTGGGTGAAAGGTGCTCGGCTCCAATTAGAGTAGGCTTGGAGGTCTCGGCCCCTGAATCGGCGTGGCTTTGTCCCTCTGCCAGTACCTTCCTGTGTGCGGAGAGTGGTCTCAGCATATTGGTGGCTGGTCCTTGAGGTGTTCGGCTGCCGTAGCCCTGGTCGGGGCAGGGAGGAAAGCTCAACCCGCTGCCCTCCAAGTTACTCCGGGAAGGAACACCCAGGCGCGGGGGCAGAGACTGCACTGTTCTCGTCCGGGATCTGGATTTTATAGTCTCTGAGTCTTGGCCGCTGATGGGATTACACGGCGCCAGGGGGCCAGGTGGTGGGTGTGACCCCCGCCTACTGGAATTTGGAGGATTTGGGTGGAAGGTGCTCGGCTCCAATTCGAGTAGGCTTGGAGGTCTCGGCCCCGGAACCCGCGTGGCTTTGTCCCTCTGCCAGTACCTTCCTGTGTGCGGAGAGTGGTCTCAGCATGGTGGTGGCTGGTCCTGGAGGTCTTCGGCTGCCGTAGCCCTAGTCGGGGCGGGGAGGAATGCTCAACCCGCTCCCCTCCAAGGGACTCCGGGAAGGAACACCAAGGCGCGGGGGCAGAGACTGCACTGTTCTCGTCCGGGATCTGGATTTCATAGTCTCGTAGTCTTGGCCGCTGATGGGATTACACGGTGCCAGGGGGCCAGGTGGTGGGTGTGAACCCCGCCTACTGGAATTTGGAGGATCTGGGTGGAAGGTGCTTGCTCCAATTCGAGTAGGCTTGGAGGTATCGGCCCCGAACCGGCGTGGCTTTGTCCCTCTGCCAGTACCTTCCTGTGTGCGGAGAGTGGTCTCAGCATGTTGGTGGCTGGTCCTGGAGGTCTTCGGCTGCCGTAGCCCTGGTCGGGGCGGGGAGGAAAGCTCAACCCGCTGCCCTCCAAGTTACTCCGGGAAGGAACACCCAGGCGCGCGGGCAGAGACTGCACTGTTCTCGTCCGGGATCTGGATTTTATAGTCTCTGAGTCTTGGCCGCTGATGGGATTACACGGCGCCAGGGGGCCAGGTGGTGGGTGTGACCCCCGCCTACTGGAATTTGGAGGATCTGGGTGGAAGGTGCTTGCTCCAATTCGAGTAGGCTTGGAGGTCTCGGCCCCGGAACCCGCGTGGCTTTGTCCCTCTGCCAGTACCTTCCTGTGTGCGGAGAGTGGTCTCAGCATGGTGGTGGCTGGTCCTGGAGGTCTTCGGCTGCCGTAGCCCTGGTCGGGACGGGGAGGAAAGCTCAACCCGCTCCCCTCCAAGGGACTCCGGGAAGGAACACCCAGGCGCGGGGGCAGAGACTGCACTCTTCTCGTCCGGGATCTGGATTTAATAGTCTCTGAGTCTTGGCCGCTGATGGGATTACACGGCGCCAGGGGGCCAGGTGGTGGGTGTGACCCCCGCCTACTGGAATTTGGAGGATCTGGGTGGAAGGTGCTCGGCTCCAATTCGAGTAGGCATGGAGGTCTCGGCCCCGGAACCCGCGTGGCTTTGTCCCTCTGCCAGTACCTTCCTGTGTGCGGAGAGTGGTCTCAGCATGGTGGTGGCTGGTCCTGGAGGTCTTCGGCTGCCGTAGCCCTGGTCGGGGCGGGGAGGATAGCTCAACCCGCTCCCCTCCAAGGGACTCCGGGAAGGAACACCCAGGCGCGGGGGCAGAGACTGCACTGTTCTCGTCCGGGATCTGGATTTTATAGTCTCTGAGTCATGGCCGCTGATGGGATTACACGGCGCCAGGGGGCCAGGTGGTGGGTGTGACCCCCGCATACTGGAATTTGGAGGATCTGGGTGGTAGGTGCTCGGCTCCAGTTCGAGTAGGCTTGGAGGTCTCGGCCCCTGAATCGGCGTGGCTTTGTCCCTCTGCCAGTACCTTCCTGTGTGCGGAGAGTGGTCTCAGCATGGTGGTGGCTGGTCCTGGAGGTCTTCGGCTGCCGTAGCCCTGGTCGGGGCGGGGAGGAAAGCTCAACCCGCTGCCCTCCAAGTTACTCCGGGAAGGAACACCCAGGCGCGCGGGCAGAGACTGCACTGTTCTCGTCCGGGATCTGGATTTTATAGTCTCTGAGTCTTGGCCGCTGATGGGATTACACGGCGCCAGGGGGCCAGGTGGTGGGTGTGACCCCCGCCTACTGGAATTTGGAGGATCTGGGTGGAAGGTGCTTGCTCCAATTCGAGTAGGCTTGGAGGTCTCGGCCCCGGAACCCGCGTGGCTTTGTCCCTCTGCCAGTACCTTCCTGTGTGCGGAGAGTGGTCTCAGCATGGTGGTGGCTGGTCCTGGAGGTCTTCGGCTGCCGTAGCCCTGGTCGGGACGGGGAGGAAAGCTCAACCCGCTCCCCTCCAAGGGACTCCGGGAAGGAACACCCAGGCGCGGGGGCAGAGACTGCACTCTTCTCGTCCGGGATCTGGATTTAATAGTCTCTGAGTCTTGGCCGCTGATGGGATTACACGGCGCCAGGGGGCCAGGTGGTGGGTGTGACCCCCGCCTACTGGAATTTGGAGGATCTGGGTGGAAGGTGCTCGGCTCCAATTCGAGTAGGCATGGAGGTCTCGGCCCCGGAACCCGCGTGGCTTTGTCCCTCTGCCAGTACCTTCCTGTGTGCGGAGAGTGGTCTCAGCATGGTGGTGGCTGGTCCTGGAGGTCTTCGGCTGCCGTAGCCCTGGTCGGGGCGGGGAGGATAGCTCAACCCGCTCCCCTCCAAGGGACTCCGGGAAGGAACACCCAGGCGCGGGGGCAGAGACTGCACTGTTCTCGTCCGGGATCTGGATTTTATAGTCTCTGAGTCATGGCCGCTGATGGGATTACACGGCGCCAGGGGGCCAGGTGGTGGGTGTGACCCCCGCATACTGGAATTTGGAGGATCTGGGTGGTAGGTGCTCGGCTCCAGTTCGAGTAGGCTTGGAGGTCTCGGCCCCTGAATCGGCGTGGCTTTGTCCCTCTGCCAGTACCTTCCTGTGTGCGGAGAGTGGTCTCAGCATGTTGGTGGCTGGTCCTTGAGGTGTTCGGCTGCCGTAGCCCTGGTCGGGGCAGGGAGGAAAGCTCAACCCGCTGCCCTCCAAGTTACTCCGGGAAGGAACACCCAGGCGCGGGGGCAGAGACTGCACTCTTCTCGTCCGGGATCTGGATTTTATAGTCTCTGAGTCTTGGCCGCTGATGGGATTACACGGCGCCAGGGGGCCGGGTGGTGGGTGTGACCCCCGCCTACTGGAATTTGGAGGATCTGGGTGGAAGGTGCTCGGCTCCAATTAGAGTAGGCTTGGAGGTCTCGGCCACGGAACCCGCGTGGCTTTGTCCCTCTGCCAGTAACTTCCTGTGTGCGGAGAGTGGTCTCAGCATGGTGGTGGCTGGTCCTGGAGGTCTTCGGCTGCCGTAGCCCTGGTCGGGGCGGGGAGGAAAGCTCAACCCGCTCCCCTCCAAGGGACTCCGGGAAGGAACACCCAGGCGCGGGGGCAGAGACTGCACTCTTCTCGTCCGGGATCTGGATTTAATAGTCTCTGAGTCTTGGCCGCTGATGGGATTACACGGCGCCAGGGTGCCAGGTGGTGGGTGTGACCCCCGCCTACTGGAATTTGGAGGATCTGGGTGGAAGGTGCTCGGCTTCAATTCGAGTAGGCTTGGAGGTCTCGGCCCCGGAACCCGCGTGGCTTTGTCCCTCTGCCAGTACCTTCCTGTGTGCGGAGAGTGGTCTCAGCATGGTGGTGGCTGGTCCTGGAGGTCTTCGGCTGCCGTAGCCCTGGTCGGGACGGGGAGGAAAGCTCAACCCGCTCCCCTCCAAGGGACTCCGGGAAGGAACACCCAGGCGCGGGGGCAGAGACTGCACTCTTCTCGTCCGGGATCTGGATTTAATAGTCTCTGAGTCTTGGCCGCTGATGGGATTACACGGCCCCAGGGGGCCAGGTGGTGGGTGTGACCCCCGCCTACTGGAATTTGGAGGATCTGGGTGGAAGGTGCTCGGCTCCAATTCGAGTAGGCTTGGAGGTCTCGGCCCCGGAACCCGCGTGGCTTTGTCCCTCTGCCAGTACCTTCCTGTGTGCGGAGAGTGGTCTCAGCATGGTGGTGGCTGGTCCTTGAGGTGTTCGGCTGCCGTAGCCCTGGTCGGGGCAGGGAGGAAAGCTCAACCCGCTGCCCTCCAAGTTACTCCGGGAAGGAACACCCAGGCGCGCGGGCAGAGACTGCACTGTTCTCGTCCGGGATCTGGATTTTATAGTCTCTGAGTCTTGGCCGCTGATGGGATTACACGGCGCCAGGGGGCCAGGTGGTGGGTGTGACCCCCGCCTACTGGAATTTGGAGGATCTGGGTGGAAGGTGCTCGGCTCCAATTAGAGTAGGCTTGGAGGTCTCGGCCCCGGAACCCGCGTGGCTTTGTCCCTCTGCCAGTACCTTCCTGTGTGCGGAGAGTGGTCTCAGCATGGTGGTGGCTGGTCCTGGAGGTCTTCGGCTGCCGTAGCCCTAGTCGGGGCGGGGAGGAATGCTCAACCCGCTCCCCTCCAAGGGACTCCGGGAAGGAACACCAAGGTGCGGGGGCAGAGACTGCACTGTTCTCGTCCGGGATCTGGATTTCATAGTCTCGTAGTCTTGGCCGCTGATGGGATTACACGGTGCCAGGGGGCCAGGTGGTGGGTGTGAACCCCGCCTACTGGAATTTGGAGGATCTGGGTGGAAGGTGCTTGCTCCAATTCGAGTAGGCTTGGAGGTCTCGGCCCCGAACCGGCGTGGCTTTGTCCCTCTGCCAGTACCTTCCTGTGTGCGGAGAGTGGTCTCAGCATGGTGGTGGCTGGTCCTGGAGGTCTTTGGCTGCCGTAGCCCTGGTCGGGGCGGGGAGGAAAGCTCAACCCGCTCCCCTCCAAGGGACTCCGGGAAGGAACACCCAGGCGCGGGGGCAGAGACTGCACTCTTCTCGTCCGGGATCTGGATTTAATAGTCTCTGAATCTTGGCCGCTGATGGGATTACACGGCGCCAGGGTGCCAGGTGGTGGGTGTGACCCCCGCCTACTGGAATTTGGAGGATCTGGGTGGAAGGTGCTCGGCTTCAATTCGAGTAGGCTTGGAGGTCTCGGCCCCGGAACCCGCGTGGCTTTGTCCCTCTGCCAGTACCTTCCTGTGTGCGGAGAGTGGTCTCAGCATGGTGGTGGCTGGTCCTGGAGGTCTTCGGCTGCCGTAGCCCTGGTCGGGACGGGGAGGAAAGCTCAACCCGCTCCCCTCCAAGGGACTCCGGGAAGGAACACCCAGGCGCGGGGGCAGAGACTGCACTCTTCTCGTCCGGGATCTGGATTTAATAGTCTCTGAGTCTTGGCCGCTGATGGGATTACACGGCCCCAGGGGGCCAGGTGGTGGGTGTGACCCCCGCCTACTGGAATTTGGAGGATCTGGGTGGAAGGTGCTCGGCTCCAATTCGAGTAGGCTTGGAGGTCTCGGCCCCGGAACCCGCGTGGCTTTGTCCCTCTGCCAGTACCTTCCTGTGTGCGGAGAGTGGTCTCAGCATGGTGGTGGCTGGTCCTGGAGGTCTTCGGCTGCCGTAGCCCTGGTCGGGACGGGGAGGAAAGCTCAACCCGCTCCCCTCCAAGGGACTCCGGGAAGGAACACCCAGGCGCGGGGGCAGAGACTGCACTCTTCTCGTCCGGGATCTGGATTTAATAGTCTCTGAGTCTTGGCCGCTGATGGGATTACACGGCGCCAGGGGGCCAGGTGGTGGGTGTGACCCCCGCCTACTGGAATTTGGAGGATCTGGGTGGAAGGTGCTCGGCTCCAATTAGAGTAGGCTTGGAGGTCTCGGCCCCTGAATCGGCGTGGCTTTGTCCCTCTGCCAGTACCTTCCTGTGTGCGGAGAGTGGTCTCAGCATATTGGTGGCTGGTCCTTGAGGTGTTCGGCTGCCGTAGCCCTGGTCGGGGCAGGGAGGAAAGCTCAACCCGCTGCCCTCCAAGTTACTCCGGGAAGGAACACCCAGGCGCGGGGGCAGAGACTGCACTGTTCTCGTCCGGGATCTGGATTTTATAGTCTCTGAGTCTTGGCCGCTGATGGGATTACACGGCGCCAGGGGGCCAGGTGGTGGGTGTGACCCCCGCCTACTGGAATTTGGAGGATCTGGGTGGAAGGTGCTCGGCTTCAATTCGAGTAGGCTTGGAGGTCTCGGCCCCGGAACCCGCGTGGCTTTGTCCCTCTGCCAGTACCTTCCTGTGTGCGGAGAGTGGTCTCAGCATGGTGGTGGCTGGTCCTGGAGGTCTTCGGCTGCCGTAGCCCTGGTCGGGACGGGGAGGAAAGCTCAACCCGCTCCCCTCCAAGGGACTCCGGGAAGGAACACCCAGGCGCGGGGGCAGAGACTGCACTCTTCTCGTCCGGGATCTGGATTTAATAGTCTCTGAGTCTTGGCCGCTGATGGGATTACACGGCGCCAGGGGGCCAGGTGGTGGGTGTGACCCCCGCCTACTGGAATTTGGAGGATCTGGGTGGAAGGTGCTCGGCTCCAATTCGAGTAGGCTTGGAGGTCTCGGCCCCTGAATCGGCGTGGCTTTGTCCCTCTGCCAGTACCTTCCTGTGTGCGGAGAGTGGTCTCAGCATGGTGGTGGCTGGTCCTGGAGGTCTTCGGCTGCCGTAGCCCTGGTCGGGGCGGGGAGGAAAGCTCAACCCGCTCCCCTCCAAGGGACTCCGGGAAGGAACACCCAGGCGCGGGGGCAGAGACTGCACTGTTCTCCTCCGGGATCTGGATTTTATAGTCTCTGCGTCTTGGCCGCTGATGGGATTACACGGCGCCAGGGGGCCAGGTGGTGGGTGTGACCCCCGCCTACTGGAATTTAGAGGATCTGGTTGGAAGATGCTCGGCTCCAATTCGAGTAGTCTTGGAGGCCTCGGCCCCGGAACCCGCGTGGCTTTGTCCCTCTGCCAGTACCTTCCTGTGTGCGGAGAGTGGTCTCAGCATGGTGGTGGCTGGTCCTGGAGGTCTTCGGCTGCCGTAGCCCTGGTCGGGGCGGGGAGGAAAGCTCAACCCGCTCCCCTCCAAGGGACTCCGGGAAGGAACACCCAGGCGCGGGGGCAGAGACTGCACTGTTTTCGTCCGGGATATGGATTTTATAGTCTCTGAGTCTTGGACGCTGATGGGATTACACGGCGCCAGGGGGCCAGGTGGTGGGTGTGACCCCGCCTACTGGAATTTGGAGGATCTGCGTGGTAGGTGCTCGGCTCCAATTCGATTAGGCTTGGAGGTCTCGGCCCCTGAATCGGCGTGGCTTTGTCCCTCTGCCAGTACCTTCCTGTGTGCGGAGATTGGTCTCAGCATGTTGGTGGCTGGTCCTGGAGGTCTTCGGCTGCCGTAGCCCTGGTCGGGGCGGGGAGGAAAGCTCAACCCGCTGCCCTCCAAGTTACTCCGGGAAGGAACACCCAGGCGCGCGGGCAGAGACTGCACTGTTCTCGTCCGGGATCTGGATTTTATAGTCTCTGAGTCTTGGCCGCTGATGGGATTACACGGCGCCAGGGGGCCAGGTGGTGGGTGTGACCCCCGCCTACTGGAATTTGGAGGATCTGGGTGGAAGGTGCTCGGCTCCAATTAGAGTAGGCTTGGAGGTCTCGGCCCCGGAACCCGCGTGGCTTTGTCCCTCTGCCAGTACCTTCCTGTGTGCGGAGAGTGGTCTCAGCATGGTGGTGGCTGGTCCTGGAGGTCTTCGGCTGCCGTAGCCCTAGTCGGGGCGGGGAGGAATGCTCAACCCGCTCCCCTCCAAGGGACTCCGGGAAGGAACACCAAGGCGCGGGGGCAGAGACTGCACTGTTCTCGTCCGGGATCTGGATTTCATAGTCTCGTAGTCTTGGCCGCTGATGGGATTACACGGTGCCAGGGGGCCAGGTGGTGGGTGTGAACCCCGCCTACTGGAATTTGGAGGATCTGGGTGGAAGGTGCTTGCTCCAATTCGAGTAGGCTTGGAGGTCTCGGCCCCGAACCGGCGTGGCTTTGTCCCTCTGCCAGTACCTTCCTGTGTGCGGAGAGTGGTCTCAGCATGGTGGTGGCTGGTCCTGGAGGTCTTTGGCTGCCGTAGCCCTGGTCGGGGCGGGGAGGAAAGCTCAACCCGCTCCCCTCCAAGGGACTCCGGGAAGGAACACCCAGGCGCGGGGGCAGAGACTGCACTGTTCTCGTCCGGGATCTGGATTTTATAGTCTCTGAGTCTTGGCCGCTGATGGGATTAAACGGCGCCAGGGGGCCAGGTGGTGGGTGTGACCCCCGCATACTGGAATTTGGAGGATCTGGGTGGTAGGTGCTCGGCTCCAATTCGAGTAGGCTTGGAGGTCTCGGCCCCTGAATCGTCGTGGCTTTGTCCCTCTGCCAGTACCTTCCTGTGTGCGGAGAGTGGTCTCAGCATGGTGGTGGCTGGTCCTGGAGGTCTTCGGCTGCCGTAGCCCTGGTCGGGGCGGGGAGGAAAGCTCAACCCGCTGCCCTCCATGTTACTCCGGGGAGGAACACCCAGGCGCGCGGGCAGAGACTGCACAGTTCTCGTCCGGGATCTGGATTTTATAGTCTCTGAGTCTTGGCCGCTGATGGGATTACACGGCGCCAGGGGGCCGGGTGGTGTGTGTGACCCCCGCCTACTGGAATTTGGAGGATATGGGTGGAAGGTGCTCGGCTCCAATTAGAGTAGGCTTGGAGGTCTCGGCCCCGGAACCCGCGTGGCTTTGTCCCTCTGCCAGTAACTTCCTGTGTGCGGAGAGTGGTCTCAGCATGGTGGTGGCTGGTCCTGGAGGTCTTCGGCTGCCGTAGCCCTGGTCGGGGCGGGGAGGAAAGCTCAACCCGCTCCCCTCCAAGGGACTCCGGGAAGGAACACCCAGGCGCGGGGGCAGAGACTGCACTCTTCTCGTCCGGGATCTGGATTTAATAGTCTCTGAGTCTTGGCCGCTGATGGGATTACACGGCGCCAGGGTGCCAGGTGGTGGGTGTGACCCCCGCCTACTGGAATTTGGAGGATCTGGGTGGAAGGTGCTCGGCTTCAATTCGAGTAGGCTTGGAGGTCTCGGCCCCGGAACCCGCTTGGCTTTGTCCCTCTGCCAGTACCTTCCTGTGTGCGGAGAGTGGTCTCAGCATGGTGGTGGCTGGTCCTGGAGGTCTTCGGCTGCCGTAGCCCTGGTCGGGACGGGGAGGAAAGCTCAACCCGCTCCCCTCCAAGGGACTCCGGGAAGGAACACCCAGGCGCGGGGGCAGAGACTGCACTCTTCTCGTCCGGGATCTGGATTTAATAGTCTCTGAGTCTTGGCCGCTGATGGGATTACACGGCCCCAGGGGGCCAGGTGGTGGGTGTGACCCCCGCCTACTGGAATTTGGAGGATCTGGGTGGAAGGTGCTCGGCTCCAATTAGAGTAGGCTTGGAGGTCTCGGCCCCGGAACCCGCGTGGCTTTGTCCCTCTGCCAGTACCTTCCTGTGTGCGGAGAGTGGTCTCAGCATGGTGGTGGCTGGTCCTGGAGGTCTTCGGCTGCCGTAGCCCTAGTCGGGGCGGGGAGGAATGCTCAACCCGCTCCCCTCCAAGGGACTCCGGGAAGGAACACCAAGGTGCGGGGGCAGAGACTGCACTGTTCTCGTCCGGGATCTGGATTTCATAGTCTCGTAGTCTTGGCCGCTGATGGGATTACACGGTGCCAGGGGGCCAGGTGGTGGGTGTGAACCCCGCCTACTGGAATTTGGAGGATCTGGGTGGAAGGTGCTTGCTCCAATTCGAGTAGGCTTGGAGGTCTCGGCCCCGAACCGGCGTGGCTTTGTCCCTCTGCCAGTACCTTCCTGTGTGCGGAGAGTGGTCTCAGCATGGTGGTGGCTGGTCCTGGAGGTCTTTGGCTGCCGTAGCCCTGGTCGGGGCGGGGAGGAAAGCTCAACCCGCTCCCCTCCAAGGGACTCCGGGAAGGAACACCCAGGCGCGGGGGCAGAGACTGCACTCTTCTCGTCCGGGATCTGGATTTAATAGTCTCTGAGTCTTGGCCGCTGATGGGATTACACGGCGCCAGGGTGCCAGGTGGTGGGTGTGACCCCCGCCTACTGGAATTTGGAGGATCTGGGTGGAAGGTGCTCGGCTTCAATTCGAGTAGGCTTGGAGTTCTCGGCCCCGGAACCCGCGTGGCTTTGTCCCTCTGCCAGTACCTTCCTGTGTGCGGAGAGTGGTCTCAGCATGGTGGTGGCTGGTCCTGGAGGTCTTCGGCTGCCGTAGCCCTGGTCGGGACGGGGAGGAAAGCTCAACCCGCTCCCCTCCAAGGGACTCCGGGAAGGAACACCCAGGCGCGGGGGCAGAGACTGCACTCTTCTCGTCCGGGATCTGGATTTAATAGTCTCTGAGTCTTGGCCGCTGATGGGATTACACGGCCCCAGGGGGCCAGGTGGTGGGTGTGACCCCCGCCTACTGGAATTTGGAGGATCTGGGTGGAAGGTGCTCGGCTCCAATTCGAGTAGGCTTGGAGGTCTCGGCCCCGGAACCCGCGTGGCTTTGTCCCTCTGCCAGTACCTTCCTGTGTGCGGAGAGTGGTCTCAGCATGGTGGTGGCTGGTCCTGGAGGTCTTCGGCTGCCGTAGCCCTGGTCGGGACGGGGAGGAAAGCTCAACCCGCTCCCCTCCAAGGGACTCCGGGAAGGAACACCCAGGCGCAGGGGCAGAGACTGCACTCTTCTCGTCCGGGATCTGGATTTAATAGTCTCTGAGTCTTGGCCGCTGATGGGATTACACGGCGCCAGGGGGCCAGGTGGTGGGTGTGACCCCCGCCTACTGGAATTTGGAGGATCTGGGTGGAAGGTGCTCGGCTCCAATTAGAGTAGGCTTGGAGGTCTCGGCCCCTGAATCGGCGTGGCTTTGTCCCTCTGCCAGTACCTTCCTGTGTGCGGAGAGTGGTCTCAGCATATTGGTGGCTGGTCCTTGAGGTGTTCGGCTGCCGTAGCCCTGGTCGGGGCAGGGAGGAAAGCTCAACCCGCTGCCCTCCAAGTTACTCCGGGAAGGAACACCCAGGCGCGGGGGCAGAGACTGCACTGTTCTCGTCCGGGATCTGGATTTTATAGTCTCTGAGTCTTGGCCGCTGATGGGATTACACGGCGCCAGGGGGCCAGGTGGTGGGTGTGACCCCCGCCTACTGGAATTTGGAGGATCTGGGTGGAAGGTGCTCGGCTTCAATTCGAGTAGGCTTGGAGGTCTCGGCCCCGGAACCCGCGTGGCTTTGTCCCTCTGCCAGTACCTTCCTGTGTGCGGAGAGTGGTCTCAGCATGGTGGTGGCTGGTCCTGGAGGTCTTCGGCTGCCGTAGCCCTGGTCGGGACGGGGAGGAAAGCTCAACCCGCTCCCCTCCAAGGGACTCCGGGAAGGAACACCCAGGCGCGGGGGCAGAGACTGCACTCTTCTCGTCCGGGATCTGGATTTAATAGTCTCTGAGTCTTGGCCGCTGATGGGATTACACGGCGCCAGGGGGCCAGGTGGTGGGTGTGACCCCCGCCTACTGGAATTTGGAGGATCTGGGTGGAAGGTGCTCGGCTCCAATTCGAGTAGGCTTGGAGGTCTCGGCCCCTGAATCGGCGTGGCTTTGTCCCTCTGCCAGTACCTTCCTGTGTGCGGAGAGTGGTCTCAGCATGGTGGTGGCTGGTCCTGGAGGTCTTCGGCTGCCGTAGCCCTGGTCGGGGCGGGGAGGAAAGCTCAACCCGCTCCCCTCCAAGGGACTCCGGGAAGGAACACCCAGGCGCGGGGGCAGAGACTGCACTGTTCTCGTCCGGGATCTGGATTTTATAGTCTCTGCGTCTTGGCCGCTGATGGGATTACACGGCGCCAGGGGGCCAGGTGGTGGGTGTGACCCCCGCCTACTGGAATTTAGAGGATCTGGTTGGAAGATGCTCGGCTCCAATTCGAGTAGTCTTGGAGGCCTCGGCCCCGGAACCCGCGTGGCTTTGTCCCTCTGCCAGTACCTTCCTGTGTGCGGAGAGTGGTCTCAGCATGGTGGTGGCTGGTCCTGGAGGTCTTCGGCTGCCGTAGCCCTGGTCGGGGCGGGGAGGAAAGCTCAACCCGCTCCCCTCCAAGGGACTCCGGGAAGGAACACCCAGGCGCGGGGGCAGAGACTGCACTGTTTTCGTCCGGGATATGGATTTTATAGTCTCTGAGTCTTGGACGCTGATGGGATTACACGGCGCCAGGGGGCCAGGTGGTGGGTGTGACCCCGCCTACTGGAATTTGGAGGATCTGGGTGGTAGGTGCTCGGCTCCAATTCGATTAGGCTTGGAGGTCTCGGCCCCTGAATCGGCGTGGCTTTGTCCCTCTGCCAGTACCTTCCTGTGTGCGGAGAGTGGTCTCAGCATGTTGGTGGCTGGTCCTGGAGGTCTTCGGCTGCCGTAGCCCTGGTCGGGGCGGGGAGGAAAGCTCAACCCGCTGCCCTCCAAGTTACTCCGGGAAGGAACACCCAGGCGCGCGGGCAGAGACTGCACTGTTCTCGTCCGGGATCTGGATTTTATAGTCTCTGAGTCTTGGCCGCTGATGGGATTACACGGCGCCAGGGGGCCAGGTGGTGGGTGTGACCCCCGCCTACTGGAATTTGGAGGATCTGGGTGGAAGGTGCTCGGCTCCAATTAGAGTAGGCTTGGAGGTCTCGGCCCCGGAACCCGCGTGGCTTTGTCCCTCTGCCAGTACCTTCCTGTGTGCGGAGAGTGGTCTCAGCATGGTGGTGGCTGGTCCTGGAGGTCTTCGGCTGCCGTAGCCCTAGTCGGGGCGGGGAGGAATGCTCAACCCGCTCCCCTCCAAGGGACTCCGGGAAGGAACACCAAGGCGCGGGGGCAGAGACTGCACTGTTCTCGTCCGGGATCTGGATTTCATAGTCTCGTAGTCTTGGCCGCTGATGGGATTACACGGTGCCAGGGGGCCAGGTGGTGGGTGTGAACCCCGCCTACTGGAATTTGGAGGATCTGGGTGGAAGGTGCTTGCTCCAATTCGAGTAGGCTTGGAGGTCTCGGCCCCGAACCGGCGTGGCTTTGTCCCTCTGCCAGTACCTTCCTGTGTGCGGAGAGTGGTCTCAGCATGGTGGTCGCTGGTCCTGGAGGTCTTTGGCTGCCGTAGCCCTGGTCGGGGCGGGGAGGAAAGCTCAACCCGCTCCCCTCCAAGGGACTCCGGGAAGGAACACCCAGGCGCGGGGGCAGAGACTGCACTGTTCTCGTCCGGGATCTGGATTTTATAGTCTCTGAGTCTTGGCCGCTGATGGGATTAAACGGCGCCAGGGGGCCAGGTGGTGGGTGTGACCCCCGCATACTGGAATTTGGAGGATCTGGGTGGTAGGTGCTCGGCTCCAATTCGAGTAGGCTTGGAGGTCTCGGCCCCTGAATCGTCGTGGCTTTGTCCCTCTGCCAGTACCTTCCTGTGTGCGGAGAGTGGTCTCAGCATGGTGGTGGCTGGTCCTGGAGGTCTTCGGCTGCCGTAGCCCTGGTCGGGGCGGGGAGGAAAGCTCAACCCGCTGCCCTCCATGTTACTCCGGGGAGGAACAGCCAGGCGCGCGGGCAGAGACTGCACAGTTCTCGTCCGGGATCTGGATTTTATAGTCTCTGAGTCTTGGCCGCTGATGGGATTACACGGCGCCAGGGGGCCGGGTGGTGGGTGTGACCCCCGCCTACTGGAATTTGGAGGATATGGGTGGAAGGTGCTCGGCTCCAATTAGAGTAGGCTTGGAGGTCTCGGCCCCGGAACCCGCGTGGCTTTGTCCCTCTGCCAGTACCTTCCTGTGTGCGGAGAGTGGTCTCAGCATGGTGGTGGCTGGTCCTGGAGGTCTTCGGCTGCCGTAGCCCTGGTCGGGGCGGGGAGGAAAGCTCAACCCGCTCCCCTCCAAGGGACTCCGGGAAGGAACACCCAGGCGCGGGGGCAGAGACTGCACTCTTCTCGTCCGGGATCTGGATTTAATAGTCTCTGAGTCTTGGCCGCTGATGGGATTACACGGCGCCAGGGGGCCAGGTGGTGGGTGTGACCCCCGCCTACTGGAATTTGGAGGATCTGGGTGGAAGGTGCTCGGCTCCAATTCGAGTAGGCTTGGAGGTCTCGGCCCCTGAATCGGCGTGGCTTTGTCCCTCTGCCAGTACCTTCCTGTGTGCGGAGAGTGGTCTCAGCATGGTGGTGGCTGGTCCTGGAGGTCTTCGGCTGCCGTAGCCCTGGTCGGGGCGGGGAGGAATGCTCAACCCGCTCCCCTCCAAGGGACTCCGGGAAGGAACACCCAGGCGCGGGGGCAGAGACTGCACTGTTCTCGTCCGGGATCTGGATTTTATAGTCTCTGCGTCTTGGCCGCTGATGGGATTACACGGCGCCAGGGGGCCAGGTGGTGGGTGTGACCCCCGCCTACTGGAATTTAGAGGATCTGGTTGGAAGATGCTCGGCTCCAATTCGAGTAGTCTTGGAGGCCTCGGCCCCGGAACCCGCGTGGCTTTGTCCCTCTGCCAGTACCTTCCTGTGTGCGGAGAGTGGTCTCAGCATGGTGGTGGCTGGTCCTGGAGGTCTTCGGCTGCCGTAGCCCTGGTCGGGGCGGGGAGGAAAGCTCAACCCGCTCCCCTCCAAGGGACTCCGGGAAGGAACACCCAGGCGCGGGGGCAGAGACTGCACTGTTTTCGTCCGGGATATGGATTTTATAGTCTCTGAGTCTTGGACGCTGATGGGATTACACGGCGCCAGGGGGCCAGGTGGTGGGTGTGACCCCGCCTACTGGAATTTGGAGGATCTGGGTGGTAGGTGCTCGGCTCCAATTCGATTAGGCTTGGAGGTCTCGGCCCCTGAATCGGCGTGGCTTTGTCCCTCTGCCAGTACCTTCCTGTGTGCGGAGAGTGGTCTCAGCATGTTGGTGGCTGGTCCTGGAGGTCTTCGGCTGCCGTAGCCCTGGTCGGGGCGGGGAGGAAAGCTCAACCCGCTGCCCTCCAAGTTACTCCGGGAAGGAACACCCAGGCGCGCGGGCAGAGACTGCACTGTTCTCGTCCGGGATCTGGATTTTATAGTCTCTGAGTCTTGGCCGCTGATGGGATTACACGGCGCCAGGGGGCCAGGTGGTGGGTGTGACCCCCGCCTACTGGAATTTGGAGGATCTGGGTGGAAGGTGCTCGGCTCCAATTAGAGTAGGCTTGGAGGTCTCGGCCCCGGAACCCGCGTGGCTTTGTCCCTCTGCCAGTACCTTCCTGTGTGCGGAGAGTGGTCTCAGCATGGTGGTGGCTGGTCCTGGAGGTCTTCGGCTGCCGTAGCCCTAGTCGGGGCGGGGAGGAATGCTCAACCCGCTCCCCTCCAAGGGACTCCGGGAAGGAACACCAAGGCGCGGGGGCAGAGACTGCACTGTTCTCGTCCGGGATCTGGATTTCATAGTCTCGTAGTCTTGGCCGCTGATGGGATTACACGGTGCCAGGGGGCCAGGTGGTGGGTGTGAACCCCGCCTACTGGAATTTGGAGGATCTGGGTGGAAGGTGCTTGCTCCAATTCGAGTAGGCTTGGAGGTCTCGGCCCCGAACCGGCGTGGCTTTGTCCCTCTGCCAGTACCTTCCTGTGTGCGGAGAGTGGTCTCAGCATGGTGGTGGCTGGTCCTGGAGGTCTTTGGCTGCCGTAGCCCTGGTCGGGGCGGGGAGGAAAGCTCAACCCGCTCCCCTCCAAGGGACTCCGGGAAGGAACACCCAGGCGCGGGGGCAGAGACTGCACTGTTCTCGTCCGGGATCTGGATTTTATAGTCTCTGAGTCTTGGCCGCTGATGGGATTAAACGGCGCCAGGGGGCCAGGTGGTGGGTGTGACCCCCGCATACTGGAATTTGGAGGATCTGGGTGGTAGGTGCTCGGCTCCAATTCGAGTAGGCTTGGAGGTCTCGGCCCCTGAATCGTCGTGGCTTTGTCCCTCTGCCAGTACCTTCCTGTGTGCGGAGAGTGGTCTCAGCATGGTGGTGGCTGGTCCTGGAGGTCTTCGGCTGCCGTAGCCCTGGTCGGGGCGGGGAGGAAAGCTCAACCCGCTGCCCTCCATGTTACTCCGGGGAGGAACACCCAGGCGCGCGGGCAGAGACTGCACAGTTCTCGTCCGGGATCTGGATTTTATAGTCTCTGAGTCTTGGCCGCTGATGGGATTACACGGCGCCAGGGGGCCGGGTGGTGGGTGTGACCCCCGCCTACTGGAATTTGGAGGATATGGGTGGAAGGTGCTCGGCTCCAATTAGAGTAGGCTTGGAGGTCTCGGCCCCGGAACCCGCGTGGCTTTGTCCCTCTGCCAGTAACTTCCTGTGTGCGGAGAGTGGTCTCAGCATGGTGGTGGCTGGTCCTGGAGGTCTTCGGCTGCCGTAGCCCTGGTCGGGGCGGGGAGGAAAGCTCAACCCGCTCCCCTCCAAGGGACTCCGGGAAGGAACACCCAGGCGCGGGGGCAGAGACTGCACTCTTCTCGTCCGGGATCTGGATTTAATAGTCTCTGAGTCTTGGCCGCTGATGGGATTACACGGCGCCAGGGTGCCAGGTGGTGGGTGTGACCCCCGCCTACTGGAATTTGGAGGATCTGGGTGGAAGGTGCTCGGCTTCAATTCGAGTAGGCTTGGAGGTCTCGGCCCCGGAACCCGCTTGGCTTTGTCCCTCTGCCAGTACCTTCCTGTGTGCGGAGAGTGGTCTCAGCATGGTGGTGGCTGGTCCTGGAGGTCTTCGGCTGCCGTAGCCCTGGTCGGGATGGGGAGGAAAGCTCAACCCGCTCCCCTCCAAGGGACTCCGGGAAGGAACACCCAGGCGCGGGGGCAGAGACTGCACTCTTCTCATCCGGGATCTGGATTTAATAGTCTCTGAGTCTTGGCCGCTGATGGGATTACACGGCCCCAGGGGGCCAGGTGGTGGGTGTGACCCCCGCCTACTGGAATTTGGAGGATCTGGGTGGAAGGTGCTCGGCTCCAATTCGAGTAGGCTTGGAGGTCTCGGCCCCGGAACCCGCGTGGCTTTGTCCCTCTGCCAGTACCTTCCTGTGTGCGGAGAGTGGTCTCAGCATGGTGGTGGCTGGTCCTGGAGGTCTTCGGCTGCCGTAGCCCTGGTCGGGACGGGGAGGAAAGCTCAACCCGCTCCCCTCCAAGGGACTCCGGGAAGGAACACCCAGGCGCGGGGGCAGAGACTGCACTCTTCTCGTCCGGGATCTGGATTTAATAGTCTCTGAGTCTTGGCCGCTGATGGGATTACACGGCGCCAGGGGGCCAGGTGGTGGGTGTGACCCCCGCCTACTGGAATTTGGAGGATCTGGGTGGAAGGTGCTCGGCTCCAATTAGAGTAGGCTTGGAGGTCTCGGCCCCTGAATCGGCGTGGCTTTGTCCCTCTGCCAGTACCTTCCTGTGTGCGGAGAGTGGTCTCAGCATATTGGTGGCTGGTCCTTGAGGTGTTCGGCTGCCGTAGCCCTGGTCGGGGCAGGGAGGAAAGCTCAACCCGCTGCCCTCCAAGTTACTCCGGGAAGGAACACCCAGGCGCGGGGGCAGAGACTGCACTGTTCTCGTCCGGGATCTGGATTTTATAGTCTCTGAGTCTTGGCCGCTGATGGGATTACACGGCGCCAGGGGGCCAGGTGGTGGGTGTGACCCCCGCCTACTGGAATTTGGAGGATCTGGGTGGAAGGTGCTCGGCTTCAATTCGAGTAGGCTTGGAGGTCTCGGCCCCGGAACCCGCGTGGCTTTGTCCCTCTGCCAGTACCTTCCTGTGTGCGGAGAGTGGTCTCAGCATGGTGGTGGCTGGTCCTGGAGGTCTTCGGCTGCCGTAGCCCTGGTCGGGACGGGGAGGAAAGCTCAACCCGCTCCCCTCCAAGGGACTCCGGGAAGGAACACCCAGGCGCGGGGGCAGAGACTGCACTCTTCTCGTCCGGGATCTGGATTTAATAGTCTCTGAGTCTTGGCCGCTGATGGGATTACACGGCGCCAGGGGGCCAGGTGGTGGGTGTGACCCCCGCCTACTGGAATTTGGAGGATCTGGGTGGAAGGTGCTCGGCTCCAATTCGAGTAGTCTTGGAGGCCTCGGCCCCGGAACCCGCGTGGCTTTGTCCCTCTGCCAGTACCTTCCTGTGTGGGGAGAGTGGTCTCAGCATGGTGGTGGCTGGTCCTGGAGGTCTTCGGCTGCCGTAGCCCTGGTCGGGGCGGGGAGGAAAGCTCAACCCGCTCCCCTCCAAGGGACTCCGGGAAGGAACACCCAGGCGCGGGGGCAGAGACTGCACTGTTCTCGTCCGGGATCTGGATTTTATAGTCTCTGAGTCTTGGCCGCTGATGGGATTACACGGCGCCAGGGGGCCAGGTGGTGGGTGTGACCCCCGCCTACTGGAATTTGGAGGATCTGGGTGGAAGGTGCTCGGCTCCAATTCGAGTAGGCTTGGAGGTCTCGGCCCCGGAACCCGCGTGGCTTTGTCCCTCTGCCAGTACCTTCCTGTGTGCGGAGAGTGGTCTCAGCATGGTGGTGGCTGGTCCTGGAGGTCTTCGGCTGCCGTAGCCCTAGTCGGGGCGGGGAGGAATGCTCAACCCGCTCCCCTCCAAGGGACTCCGGGAAGGAACACCAAGGCGCGGGGGCAGAGACTGCACTGTTCTCGTCCGGGATCTGGATTTCATAGTCTCGTAGTCTTGGCCGCTGATGGGATTACACGGTGCCAGGGGGCCAGGTGGTGGGTGTGAACCCCGCCTACTGGAATTTGGAGGATCTGGGTGGAAGGTGCTTGCTCCAATTCGAGTAGGCTTGGAGGTCTCGGCCCCGAACCGGCGTGGCTTTGTCCCTCTGCCAGTACCTTCCTGTGTGCGGAGAGTGGTCTCAGCATGGTGGTGGCTGGTCCTGGAGGTCTTTGGCTGCCGTAGCCCTGGTCGGGGCGGGGAGGAAAGCTCAACCCGCTCCCCTCCAAGGGACTCCGGGAAGGAACACCCAGGCGCGGGGGCAGAGACTTCACTGTTCTCGTCCGGGATCTGGATTTTATAGTCTCTGAGTCTTGGCCGCTGATGGGATTAAACGGCGCCAGGGGGCCAGGTCGTGGGTGTTACCCCCGCATACTGGAATTTGGAGGATCTGGGTGGTAGGTGCTCGGCTCCAATTCGAGTAGGCTTGGAGGTCTCGGCCCCTGAATCGTCGTGGCTTTGTCCCTCTGCCAGTACCTTCCTGTGCGCGGAGAGTGGTCTCAGCATGTTGGTGGCTGGTCCTGGAGGTCTTCGGCTGCCGTAGCCCTGGTCGGGGCGGGGAGGAAAACTCAACCCGCTGCCCTCCAAGTTACTCCGGGAAGGAACACCCAGGCGCGGGGGCAGAGACTGCACTGTTCTCGTCCGGGATCTGGATTTCATAGTCTCGTAGTCTTGGCCGCTGATGGGATTACACGGCGCCAGGGGGCCAGGTGGTGGGTGTGACCCCCGCATACTGGAATTTGGAGGATCTGGGTGGAAGATGCTCGACTCCAATTCGAGTAGGCTTGGAGGTCTCGGCCCCGGAACCCGCGTGGCTTTGTCCCTCTGCCAGTACCTTCCTGTGTGCGGAGAGTGGTCTCAGCATGGTGGTGGCTGGTCCTGGAGGTCTTCGGCTGCCGTAGCCCTGGTCGGGGCGGGGAGGAAAGCTCAACCCGCTCCCCTCCAAGGGACTCCGGGAAGGAACACCCAGGCGCGGGGGCAGAGACTGCACTGTTCTCGTCCGGGATCTGGATTTTATAGTCTCTGAGTCTTGGCCGCTGATGGGATTACACGGCGCCAGGGGGCCAGGTGGTGGGTGTGACCCCCGCCTACTGGAATTTGGAGGATCTGGGTGGAAGATGCTCGGCTCCAATTCGAGTAGGCTTGGAGGTCTCGGCCCCGGAACCCGCGTGGCTTTGTCCCTCTGCCAGTACCTTCCTGTGTGCGGAGAGTGGTCTCAGCATGGTGGTGGCTGGTCCTGGAGGTCTTCAGCTGCCGTAGCCCTGGTCGGGGCGGGGAGGAAAGCTCAACCCGCTCCCCTCCAAGGGACTCCGGGAAGGAACACCCAGGCGCGGGGGCAGAGACTGCACTGTTCTCGTCCGGGATCTGGATTTTATAGTCTCTGAGTCTTGGCCGCTGATGGGATTACACGGCGCCAGGGGGCCAGGTGGTGGGTGTGACCCCCGCATACTGGAATTTGGAGGATCTGGGTGGAAGATGCTCGGCTCCAATTCGAGTAGGCTTGGAGGTCTCGGCCCCGGAACCCGCGTGGCTTTGTCCCTCTGCCAGTACCTTCCTGTGTGCGGAGAGTGGTCTCAGCATGATGGTGGCTGGTCCTGGAGGTCTTCGGCTGCCGTAGCCCTGGTCGGGGCGGGGAGGAAAGCTCAACCCGCTGCCCTCCAAGTTACTCCGGGAAGGAACACCCAGGTGCGGGGGCAGAGACTGCACTGTTCTCGTCCGGGATCTGGATTTTATAGTCTCTGCGTCTTGGCCGCTGATGGGATTACACGGCGCCAGGGGGCCAGGTGGTGGGTGTGAACCCCGCCTACTGGAATTTGGAGGATCTGGGTGGAAGGTGCTCGGCTCCAGTTCGAGTAGGCTTGGAGGTCTCGGCCCCTGAATCGGCGTGGCTTTGTCCCTCTGCCAGTACCTTCCTGTGTGCGGAGAGTGGTCTCAGCATGTTGGTGGCTGGTCCTGGAGGTCTTCGGCTGCCGTAGCCCTGGTCGGGGCGGGGAGGAAAACTCAACCCGCTGCCCTCCAAGTTACTCCGGGAAGGAACACCCAGGCGCGGGGGCAGAGACTGCACTGTTCTCGTCCGGGATCTGGATTTTATAGTCTCTGAGTCTTGGCCGCTGATGGGATTACACGGCGCCAGGGGGCCAGTTGGTGGGTGTGACTCCCGCATACTGGAATTTGGAGGATCTGGGTGGAAGGTGCTCGGCTCCAATTAGAGTAGGCTTGGAGGTCTCGGCCCCGGAACCCGCGTGGCTTTGTCCCTCTGCCAGTACCTTCCTGTGTGCAGAGAGTGGTCTCAGCATGGTGGTAGCTGGTCCTGGAGGTCTTCGGCTGCCGTAGCCCTGGTCGGGGCGGGGAGGAAAGCTCAACCCGCTCCCCTCCAAGGGACTCCGGGAAGGAACACCCAGGCGCGGGGGCAGAGACTGCACTGTTTTCGTCCGGGATCTGGATTTTATAGTCTCTGAGTCTTGGCCGCTGATGGGATTACACGGCGCCAGGGGGCCAGGTGGTGGGTGTGACCCCCGCATACTGGAATTTGGAGGATCTGGGTGGAAGATGCTCGGCTACAATTCGAGTAGGCTTGGAGGTCTCGGCCCCGGAACCCGCGTGGCTCTGTCCCTCTGCCAGTACCTTCCTGTGTGCGGAGAGTGGTCTCAGCATGGTGGTGGCTGGTCCTGGAGGTCTTCGGCTGCCGTAGCCCTGGTCGGGGCGGGGAGGAAAGCTCAACCCGCTGCCCTCCAAGTTACTCCGGGAAGGAACACCCAGGCGCGCGGGCAGAGACTGCACTGTTCTCGTCCAGGATCTGGATTTTATAGTCTCTGAGTCTTGTCCGCTGATGGGATTACACGGCGCCAGGGGGCCAGGTGGTGGGTGTGACCCCCGCATACTGGAATTTGGAGGATCTGGGTGGTAGGTGCTCGGCTCCAGTTCGAGTAGGCTTGGAGGTCTCGGCCCCTGAATCGGCGTGGCTTTGTCCCTCTGCCAGTACCTTCCTGTGTGCGGAGAGTGGTCTCAGCATGTTGGTGGCTGGTCCTGGAGGTCTTCGGCTGCCGTAGCCCTGGTCGGGGCCGGGAGGAAAGCTCAACTCGCTGCCCTCCAAGTTACTCCGGGAAGGAACACCCAGGCGCGGGGGCAGAGACTGCACTGTTCTCGTCCGGGATCTGGATTTTATAGTCTCTGATTCTTGGCCGCTGATGGGATTACACGGCGCCAGGGGGCCAGGTGGTGGGTGTGACCCCCGCCTACTGGAATTTGGAGGGTCTGGGTGGAAGGTGCTCGGCTCCAATTAGAGTAGGCTTGGAGGTCTCGGCCCCGGAACCCGCGTGGCTTTGTCCCTCTGCCAGTACCTTCCTGTGTGCGGAGAGTGGTCTCAGCATGGTGGTGGCTGGTCCTGGAGGTCTTCGGCTGCCGTAGCCCTAGTCGGGGCGGGGAGGAATGCTCAACCCGCTCCCCTCCAAGGGACTCCGGGAAGGAACACCAAGGCGCGGGGGCAGAGACTGCACTGTTCTCGTCCGGGATCTGGATTTAATAGTCTCGTAGTCTTGGCCGCTGATGGGATTACATGGTGCCAGGGGGCCAGGTGGTGGGTGTGACCCGCGCCTACTGGAATTTGGAGGATCTGGGTGGAAGGTGCTCGGCCCCAATTCGAGTAGGCTTGGAGGTCTCGGCCCCGGAACCGGCGTGGCTTTGTCCCTCTGCCAGTACCTTCCTGTGTGCGGAGAGTGGTCTCAGCATGGTGGTGGCTGGTCCTGGAGGTCTTCGGCTGCCGTAGCCCTGGTCGGGCAGGGGAGGAAAGCTCAACCCGCTCCCCTCCAAGGGACTCCGGGAAGGAACACCCAGGCGCGGGGGCAGAGACTGCACTGTTTTCGTCCGGGATCTGGATTTTATAGTCTCTGAGTCTTGGCCGCTGATGGGATTACACGAAGCCAGGGGGCCAGGTGGTGGGTGTGACCCCGGCATACTGGAATTTGGAGGATCTGGGTGGAAGATGCTCGGCTCCAATTCGAGTAGGCTTGGAGGTCTCGGCCCCGGAACCCGCGTGGCTCTGTCCCTCTGCCAGTACCTTCCTGTGTGCGGAGAGTGGTCTCAGCATGGTGGTGGCTGGTCCTGGAGGTCTTCGGCTGCCGTAGCCCTAGTCGGGGCGGGGAGGAATGCTCAACCCGCTCCCCTCCAAGGGACTCCGGGAAGGAACACCAAGGCGCGGGGGCAGAGACTGCACTGTTCTCGTCCGGGATCTGGATTTCATAGTCTCGTAGTCTTGGCCGCTGATGGGATTACACGGTGCCAGGGGGCCAGGTGGTGGGTGTGAACCCCGCCTACTGGAATTTGGAGGATCTGGGTGGAAGGTGCTTGCTCCAATTCGAGTAGGCTTGGAGGTCTCGGCCCCGAACCGGCGTGGCTTTGTCCCTCTGCCAGTACCTTCCTGTGTGCGGAGAGTGGTCTCAGCATGGTGGTGGCTGGTCCTGGAGGTCTTTGGCTGCCGTAGCCCTGGTCGGGGCGGGGAGGAAAGCTCAACCCGCTCCCCTCCAAGGGACTCCGGGAAGGAACACCCAGGCGCGGGGGCAGAGACTTCACTGTTCTCGTCCGGGATCTGGATTTTATAGTCTCTGAGTCTTGGCCGCTGATGGGATTAAACGGCGCCAGGGGGACAGGTCGTGGGTGTTACCCCCGCATACTGGAATTTGGAGGATCTGGGTGGTAGGTGCTCGGCTCCAATTCGAGTAGGCTTGGAGGTCTCGGCCCCTGAATCGTCGTGGCTTTGTCCCTCTGCCAGTACCTTCCTGTGTGCGGAGAGTGGTCTCAGCATGTTGGTGGCTGGTCCTGGAGGTCTTCGGCTGCCGTAGCCCTGGTCGGGGCGGGGAGGAAAACTCAACCCGCTGCCCTCCAAGTTACTCCGGGAAGGAACACCCAGGCGCGGGGGCAGAGACTGCACTGTTCTCGTCCGGGATCTGGATTTCATAGTCTCGTAGTCTTGGCCGCTGATGGGATTACACGGCGCCAGGGGGCCAGGTGGTGGGTGTGACCCCCGCATACTGGAATTTGGAGGATCTGGGTGGAAGATGCTCGACTCCAATTCGAGTAGGCTTGGAGGTCTCGGCCCCGGAACCCGCGTGGCTTTGTCCCTCTGCCAGTACCTTCCTGTGTGCGGAGAGTGGTCTCAGCATGGTGGTGGCTGGTCCTGGAGGTCTTCGGCTGCCGTAGCCCTGGTCGGGGCGGGGAGGAAAACTCAACCCGCTGCACTCCAAGTTACTCCGGGAAGGAACACCCAGGCGCGGGGGCAGAGACTGCACTGTTCTCGTCCGGGATCTGGATTTTATAGTCTCTGAGTCTTGGCCGCTGATGGGATTACACGGCGCCAGGGGGCCAGGTGGTGGGTGTGACCCCCGCCTACTGGAATTTGGAGGATCTGGGTGGAAGATGCTCGGCTCCAATTCGAGTAGGCTTGGAGGTCTCGGCCCCGGAACCCGCGTGGCTTTGTCCCTCTGCCAGTACCTTCCTGTGTGCGGAGAGTGGTCTCAGCATGGTGGTGGCTGGTCCTGGAGGTCTTCGGCTGCCGTAGCCCTGGTCGGGGCGGGGAGGAAAGCTCAACCCGCTCCCCTCCAAGGGACTCCGGGAAGGAACACCCAGGCGCGGGGGCAGAGACTGCACTGTTCTCGTCCGGGATCTGGATTTTATAGTCTCTGAGTCTTGGCCGCTGATGGGATTACACGGCGCCAGGGGGCCAGGTGGTGGGTGTGACCCCCGCATACTGGAATTTGGAGGATCTGGGTGGAAGATGCTCGGCTCCAATTCGAGTAGGCTTGGAGGTCTCGGCCCCGGAACCCGCGTGGCTTTGTCCCTCTGCCAGTACCTTCCTGTGTGCGGAGAGTGGTCTCAGCATGATGGTGGCTGGTCCTGGAGGTCTTCGGCTGCCGTAGCCCTGGTCGGGGCGGGGAGGAAAGCTCAACCCGCTGCCCTCCAAGTTACTCCGGGAAGGAACACCCAGGTGCGGGGGCAGAGACTGCACTGTTCTCGTCCGTGATCTGGATTTTATAGTCTCTGCGTCTTGGCCGCTGATGGGATTACACGGCGCCAGGGGGCCAGGTGGTGGGTGTGAACCCCGCCTACTGGAATTTGGAGGATCTGGGTGGAAGGTGCTCGGCTCCAGTTCGAGTAGGCTTGGAGGTCTCGGCCCCTGAATCGGCGTGGCTTTGTCCCTCTGCCAGTACCTTCCTGTGTGCGGAGAGTGGTCTCAGCATGTTGGTGGCTGGTCCTGGAGGTCTTCGGCTGCCGTAGCCCTGGTCGGGGCGGGGAGGAAAACTCAACCCGCTGCCCTCCAAGTTACTCCGGGAAGGAACACCCAGGCGCGGGGGCAGAGACTGCACTGTTCTCGTCCGGGATCTGGATTTTATAGTCTCTGAGTCTTGGCCGCTGATGGGATTACACGGCGCCAGGGGGCCAGTTGGTGGGTGTGACTCCCGCATACTGGAATTTGGAGGATCTGGGTGGAAGGTGCTCGGCTCCAATTCGAGTAGGCTTGGAGGTCTCGGCCCCGGAACCCGCGTGGCTTTGTCCCTCTGCCAGTACCTTCCTGTGTGCAGAGAGTGGTCTCAGCATGGTGGTAGCTGGTCCTGGAGGTCTTCGGCTGCCGTAGCCCTGGTCGGGGCGGGGAGGAAAGCTCAACCCGCTCCCCTCCAAGGGACTCCGGGAAGGAACACCCAGGCGCGGGGGCAGAGACTGCACTGTTTTCGTCCGGGATCTGGATTTTATAGTCTCTGAGTCTTGGCCGCTGATGGGATTACACGGCGCCAGGGGGCCAGGTGGTGGGTGTGACCCCCGCATACTGGAATTTGGAGGATCTGGGTGGAAGATGCTCGGCTCCAATTCGAGTAGGCTTGGAGGTCTCGGCCCCGGAACCCGCGTGGCTCTGTCCCTCTGCCAGTACCTTCCTGTGTGCGGAGAGTGGTCTCAGCATGGTGGTGGCTGGTCCTGGAGGTCTTCGGCTGCCGTAGCCCTGGTCGGGGCGGGGAGGAAAGTTCAACCCGCTGCCCTCCAAGTTACTCCGGGAAGGAACACCCAGGCGCGCGGGCAGAGACTGCACTGTTCTCGTCCGGGATCTGGATTTTATAGTCTCTGAGTCTTGTCCGCTGATGGGATTACACGGCGCCAGGGGGCCAGGTGGTGGGTGTGACCCCCGCATACTGGAATTTGGAGGATCTGGGTGGTAGGTGCTCGGCTCCAGTTCGAGTAGGCTTGGAGGTCTCGGCCCCTGAATCGGCGTGGCTTTGTCCCTCTGCCAGTACCTTCCTGTGTGCGGAGAGTGGTCTCAGCATGTTGGTGGCTGGTCCTGGAGGTCTTCGGCTGCCGTAGCCCTGGTCGGGGCCGGGAGGAAAGCTCAACTCGCTGCCCTCCAAGTTACTCCGGGAAGGAACACCCAGGCGCGGGGGCAGAGACTGCACTGTTCTCGTCCGGGATCTGGATTTTATAGTCTCTGATTCTTGGCCGCTGATGGGATTACACGGCGCCAGGGGGCCAGGTGGTGGGTGTGACCCCCGCCTACTGGAATTTGGAGGGTCTGGGTGGAAGGTGCTCGGCTCCAATTAGAGTAGGCTTGGAGGTCTCGGCCCCGGAACCCGCGTGGCTTTGTCCCTCTGCCAGTACCTTCCTGTGTGCGGAGAGTGGTCTCAGCATGGTGGTGGCTGGTCCTGGAGGTCTTCGGCTGCCGTAGCCCTAGTCGGGGCGGGGAGGAATGCTCAACCCGCTCCCCTCCAAGGGACTCCGGGAAGGAACACCAAGGCGCGGGGGCAGAGACTGCACTGTTCTCGTCCGGGATCTGGATTTCATAGTCTCGTAGTCTTGGCCGCTGATGGGATTACATGGTGCCAGGGGGCCAGGTGGTGGGTGTGACCCGCGCCTACTGGAATTTGTGGATCTGGGTGGAAGGTGCTCGGCCCCAATTCGAGTAGGCTTGGAGGTCTCGGCCCCGGAACCGGCGTGGCTTTGTCCCTCTGCCAGTACCTTCCTGTGTGCGGAGAGTGGTCTCAGCATGGTGGTGGCTGGTCCTGGAGGTCTTCGGCTGCCGTAGCCCTGGTCGGGCAGGGGAGGAAAGCTCAACCCGCTCCCCTCCAAGGGACTCCGGGAAGGAACACCCAGGCGCGGGGGCAGAGACTGCACTGTTTTCGTCCGGGATCTGGATTTTATAGTCTCTGAGTCTTGACCGCTGATGGGATTACACGAAGCCAGGGGGCCAGGTGGTGGGTGTGACCCCGGCATACTGGAATTTGGAGGATCTGGGTGGAAGATGCTCGGCTCCAATTCGAGTAGGCTTGGAGGTCTCGGCCCCGGAACCCGCGTGGCTCTGTCCCTCTGCCAGTACCTTCCTGTGTGCGGAGAGTGGTCTCAGCATGGTGGTGGCTGGTCCTGGAGGTCTTCGGCTGCCGTAGCCCTGGTCGGGGCGGGGAGGAAAGCTCAACCCGCTGCCCTCCAAGGTACTCCGGGAAGGAACACCCAGGCGCGGGGGCAGAGACTGCACTGTTCTCCTCCGGGATCTGGATTTTATAGTCTCTGAGTCTTGGCCGCTGATGGGATTACACGGCGCCAGGGGGCCAGGTGGTGGGTGTGACCCCCGCATACTGGAATTTGGAGGATCTGGGTGGAAGGTGCTCGGCTCCAATTAGAGTAGGCTTGGAGGTCTCGGCCCCTGAATCGGCGTGGCTTTGTCCCTCTGCCAGTACCTTCCTGTGTGCGGAGAGTGGTCTCAGCATATTGGTGGCTGGTCCTTGAGGTGTTCGGCTGCCGTAGCCCTGGTCGGGGCAGGGAGGAAAGCTCAACCCGCTGCCCTCCAAGTTACTCCGGGAAGGAACACCCAGGCGCGGGGGCAGAGACTGCACTGTTCTCGTCCGGGATCTGGATTTTATAGTCTCTGAGTCTTGGCCGCTGATGGGATTACACGGCGCCAGGGGGCCAGGTGGTGGGTGTGACCCCCGCCTACTGGAATTTGGAGGATCTGGGTGGAAGGTGCTCGGCTCCAATTCGAGTAGGCTTGGAGGTCTCGGCCCCGGAACCCGCGTGGCTTTGTCCCTCTGCCAGTACCTTCCTGTGTGCGGAGAGTGGTCTCAGCATGGTGGTGGCTGGTCCTGGAGGTCTTCGGCTGCCGTAGCCCTAGTCGGGGCGGGGAGGAATGCTCAACCCGCTCCCCTCCAAGGGACTCCGGGAAGGAACACCAAGGCGCGGGGGCAGAGACTGCACTGTTCTCGTCCGGGATCTGGATTTCATAGTCTCGTAGTCTTGGCCGCTGATGGGATTACACGGTGCCAGGGGGCCAGGTGGTGGGTGTGAACCCCGCCTACTGGAATTTGGAGGATCTGGGTGGAAGGTGCTTGCTCCAATTCGAGTAGGCTTGGAGGTCTCGGCCCCGAACCGGCGTGGCTTTGTCCCTCTGCCAGTACCTTCCTGTGTGCGGAGAGTGGTCTCAGCATGTTGGTGGCTGGTCCTGGAGGTCTTCGGCTGCCGTAGCCCTGGTCGGGGCGGGGAGGAAAGCTCAACCCGCTCCCCTCCAAGGGACTCCGGGAAGGAACACCCAGGCGCGGGGGCAGAGACTGCACTCTTCTCGTCCGGGATCTGGATTTAATAGTCTCTGAGTCTTGGCCGCTGATGGGATTACACGGCGCCAGGGGGCCAGGTGGTGGGTGTGACCCCCGCCTACTGGAATTTGGAGGATCTGGGTGGAAGGTGCTCGGCTCCAATTCGAGTAGGCTTGGAGGTCTCGGCCCCGGAACCCGCGTGGCTTTGTCCCTCTGCCAGTACCTTCCTGTGTGCGGAGAGTGGTCTCAGCATGGTGGTGGCTGGTCCTGGAGGTCTTCGGCTGCCGTAGCCCTGGTCGGGGCGGGGAGGATAGCTCAACCCGCTCCCCTCCAAGGGACTCCGGGAAGGAACACCCAGGCACGGGGGCAGAGACTGCACTGTTCTCGTCCGGGATCTGGATTTTATAGTCTCTGAGTCATGGCCGCTGATGGGATTACACGGCGCCAGGGGGCCAGGTGGTGGGTGTGACCCCCGCATACTGGAATTGGGAGGATCTGGGTGGTAGGTGCTCGGCTCCAATTAGAGTAGGCTTGGAGGTCTCGGCCCCTGAATCGGCGTGGCTTTGTCCCTCTGCCAGTACCTTCCAGTGTGCGGAGAGTGGTCTCAGCATGTTGGTGGCTGGTCCTTGAGGTGTTCGGCTGCCGTAGCCCTGGTCGGGGCAGGGAGGAAAGCTCAACCCGCTCCCCTCCAAGGGACTCCGGGAAGGAACACCCAGGCGCGGGGGCAGAGACTGCACTGTTTTCGTCCGGGATCTGGATTTTATAGTCTCTGAGTCTTGGCCGCTGATGGGATTACACGGCGCCAGGGGGCCAGGTGGTGGGTGTGACCCCCGCATACTGGAATTTGGAGGATCTGGGTGGAAGATGCTCGGCTCCAATTCGAGTAGGCTTGGAGGTCTCGGCCCCGGAACCCGCGTGGCTCTGTCCCTCTGCCAGTACCTTCCTGTGTGCGGAGAGTGGTCTCAGCATGGTGGTGGCTGGTCCTGGAGGTCTTCGGCTGCCGTAGCCCTTGTCGGGGCGGGGAGGAAAGCTCAACCCGCTCCCCTCCAAGGGACTCCGGGAAGGAACACCCAGGCGCGGGGGCAGAGACTGCACTGTTCTCGTCCGGGATCTGGATTTTATAGTCTCTGAGTCTTGGCCGCTGATGGGATTACACGGCGCCAGGGGGCCAGGTGGTGGGTGTGACCCCCGCATACTGGAATTTGGAGGATCTGGGTGGAAGATGCTCGGCTCCAATTCGAGTAGGCTTGGAGGTCTCGGCCCCGGAACCCGCGTGGCTTTGTCCCTCTGCCAGTACCTTCCTGTGTGCGGAGAGTGGTCTCAGCATGATGGTGGCTGGTCCTGGAGGTCTTCGGCTGCCGTAGCCCTGGTCGGGGCGGGGAGGAAAGCTCAACCCGCTGCCCTCCAAGTTACTCCGGGAAGGAACACCCAGGCGCGCGGGCAGAGACTGCACTGTTCTCGTCCGGGATCTGGATTTTATAGTCTCTGAGTCTTGTCCGCTATTGGGATTACACGGCGCCAGGGGGCCAGGTGGTGGGTGTGACCCCCGCATACTGGAATTTGGAGGATCTGGGTGGTAGGTGCTCGGCTCCAGTTCGAGTAGGCTTGGAGGTCTCGGCCCCTGAATCGGCGTGGCTTTGTCCCTCTGCCAGTACCTTCCTGTGTGCGGAGAGTGGTCTCAGCATGTTGGTGGCTGGTCCTGGAGGTCTTCGGCTGCCGTAGCCCTGGTCGGGGCCGGGAGGAAAGCTCAACTCGCTGCCCTCCAAGTTACTCCGGGAAGGAACACCCAGGCGCGGGGGCAGAGACTGCACTGTTCTCGTCCGGGATCTGGATTTTATAGTCTCTGATTCTTGGCCGCTGATGGGATTACACGGCGCCAGGGGGCCAGGTAGTGGGTGTGACCCCCGCCTACTGGAATTTGGAGGGTCTGGGTGGAAGGTGCTCGGCTCCAATTAGAGTAGGCTTGGAGGTCTTGGCCCCGGAACCCGCGTGGCTTTGTCCCTCTGCCAGTACCTTCCTGTGTGCGGAGAGTGGTCTCAGCATGGTGGTGGCTGGTCCTGGAGGTCTTCGGCTGCCGTAGCCCTAGTCGGGGCGGGGAGGAATGCTCAACCCGCTCCCCTCCAAGGGACTCCGGGAAGGAACACCAAGGCGCGGGGGCAGAGACTGCACTGTTCTCGTCCGGGATCTGGATTTCATAGTCTCGTAGTCTTGGCCGCTGATGGGATTACATGGTGCCAGGGGGCCAGGTGGTGGGTGTGACCCGCGCCTACTGGAATTTGGAGGATCTGGGTGGAAGGTGCTCGGCCCCAATTCGAGTAGGCTTGGAGGTCTCGGCCCCGGAACCGGCGTGGCTTTGTCCCTCTGCCAGTACCTTCCTGTGTGCGGAGAGTGGTCTCAGCATGGTGGTGGCTGGTCCTGGAGGTCTTCGGCTGCCGTAGCCCTGGTCGGGCAGGGGAGGAAAGCTCAACCCGCTCCCCTCCAAGGGACTCCGGGAAGGAACACCCAGGCGCGGGGGCAGAGACTGCACTGTTTTCGTCCGGGATCTGGATTTTATAGTCTCTGAGTCTTGGCCGCTGATGGGATTACACGAAGCCAGGGGGCCAGGTGGTGGGTGTGACCCCGGCATACTGGAATTTGGAGGATCTGGGTGGAAGATGCTCGGCTCCAATTCGAGTAGGCTTGGAGGTCTCGGCCCCGGAACCCGCGTGGTTCTGTCCCTCTGCCAGTACCTTCCTGTGTGCGGAGAGTGGTCTCAGCATGGTGGTGGCTGGTCCTGGAGGTCTTCGGCTGCCGTAGCCCTGGTCGGGGCGGGGAGGAAAGCTCAACCCGCTGCCCTCCAAGGTACTCCGGGAAGGAACACCCAGGCGCGGGGGCAGAGACTGCACTGTTCTCCTCCGGGATCTGGATTTTATAGTCTCTGAGTCTTCGCCGCTGATGGGATTACACGGCGCCAGGGGGCCAGGTGGTGGGTGTGACCCCCGCATACTGGAATTTGGAGGATCTGGGTGGAAGGTGCTCGGCTCCAATTAGAGTAGGCTTGGAGGTCTCGGCCCCTGAATCGGCGTGGCTTTGTCCCTCTGCCAGTACCTTCCTGTGTGCGGAGAGTGGTCTCAGCATATTGGTGGCTGGTCCTTGAGGTGTTCGGCTGCCGTAGCCCTGGTCGGGGCAGGGAGGAAAGCTCAACCCGCTGCCCTCCAAGTTACTCCGGGAAGGAACACCCAGGCGCGGGGGCAGAGACTGCACTGTTCTCGTCCGGGATCTGGATTTTATAGTCTCTGAGTCTTGGCCGCTGATGGGATTACACGGCGCCAGGGGGCCAGGTGGTGGGTGTGACCCCCGCCTACTGGAATTTGGAGGATCTGGGTGGAAGGTGCTCGGCTCCAATTCGAGTAGGCTTGGAGGTCTCGGCCCCGGAACCCGCGTGGCTTTGTCCCTCTGCCAGTACCTTCCTGTGTGCGGAGAGTGGTCTCAGCATGGTGGTGGCTGGTCCTGGAGGTCTTCGGCTGCCGTAGCCCTAGTCGGGGCGGGGAGGAATGCTCAACCCGCTCCCCTCCAAGGGACTCCGGGAAGGAACACCAAGGCGCGGGGGCAGAGACTGCACTGTTCTCGTCCGGGATCTGGATTTCATAGTCTCGTAGTCTTGGCCGCTGATGGGATTACACGGTGCCAGGGGGCAGGTGGTGGGTGTGAACCCCGCCTACTGGAATTTGGAGGATCTGGGTGGAAGGTGCTTGCTCCAATTCGAGTAGGCTTGGAGGTCTCGGCCCCGAACCGGCGTGGCTTTGTCCCTCTGCCAGTACCTTCCTGTGTGCGGAGAGTGGTCTCAGCATGGTGGTGGCTGGTCCTGGAGGTCTTCGGCTGCCGTAGCCCTAGTCGGGGCGGGGAGGAATGCTCAACCCGCTCCCCTCCAAGGGACTGCGGGAAGGAACACCAAGGCGCGGGGGCAGAGACTGCACTGTTCTCGTCCGGGATCTGGATTTCATAGTCTCGTAGTCTTGGCCGCTGATGGGATTACACGGTGTCAGGGGGCCAGGTGGTGGGTGTGACCCCCGCCTACTGGAATTTGGAGGATCTGGGTGGAAGGTGCTCGGCTCCAATTCGAGTAGGCTTGGAGGTCTCGGCCCCGGAAACCGCGTGGCTTTGTCCCTCTGCCAGTACCTTCCTGTGTGCGGAGAGTGGTCTCAGCATGGTGGTGGCTGGTCCTGGAGGTCTTCGGCTGCCGTAGCCCTGGTCGGGGCGGGGAGGAAAGCTCAACCCGCTCCCCTCCAAGGGACTCCGGGAAGGAACACCCAGGCGCGGGGGCAGAGACTGCACTGTTCTCGTCCGGGATCTGGATTTTATAGTCTCTGCGTCTTGGCCGCTGATGGGATTACACGGCGCCAGGGGGCCAGGTGGTGGGTGTGACCCCCGCCTACTGGAATTTGGAGGATCTGGTTGGAAGATGCTCGGCTCCAATTCGAGTAGTCTTGGAGGCCTCGGCCCCGGAACCCGCGTGGCTTTGTCCCTCTGCCAGTACCTTCCTGTGTGCGGAGAGTGGTCTCAGCATGGTGGTGGCTGGTCCTGGAGGTCTTCGGCTGCCATAGCCCTGGTCGGGGCGGGGAGGAAAGCTCAACCCGCTCCCCTCCAAGGGACTCCGGGAAGGAACACCCAGGCGCGGGGGCAGAGACTGCACTGTTTTCGTCCGGGATATGGATTTTATAGTCTCTGAGTCTTGGACGCTGATGGGATTACACGGCGCCAGGGGGCCAGGTGGTGGGTGTGACCCCGCCTACTGGAATTTGGAGGATCTGGGTGGTAGGTGCTCGGCTCCAATTCGATTAGGCTTGGAGGTCTCGGCCCCTGAATCGGCGTGGCTTTGTCCCTCTGCCAGTACCTTCCTGTGTGCGGAGAGTGGTCTCAGCATGTTGGTGGCTGGTCCTGGAGGTCTTCGGCTGCCGTAGCCCTGGTCCGGGCGGGGAGGAAAGCTCAACCCGCTGCCCTCCAAGTTACTCCGGGAAGGAACACCCAGGCGCGCGGGCAGAGACTGCACTCTTCTCGTCCGGGATCTGGATTTTATAGTCTCTGAGTCTTGGCCGCTGATGGGATTACACGGCGCCAGGGGGCCAGGTGGTGGGTGTGACCCCCGCCTACTGGAATTTGGAGGATCTGGGTGGAAGGTGCTCGGCTCCAATTCGAGTAGGCTTGGAGGTCTCGGCCCCGGAACCCGCGTGGCTTTGTCCCTCTGCCAGTACCTTCCTGTGTGCGGAGAGTGGTCTCAGCATGGTGGTGGCTGGTCCTGGAGGTCTTCGGCTGCCGTAGCCCTAGTCGGGGCGGGGAGGAATGCTCAACCCGCTCCCCTCCAAGGGACTCCGGGAAGGAACACCAAGGCGCGGGGGCAGAGACTGCACTGTTCTCGTCCGGGATCTGGATTTCATAGTCTCGTAGTCTTGGCCGCTGATGGGATTACACGGTGCCAGGGGGCCAGGTGGTGGGTGTGAACCCCGCCTACTGGAATTTGGAGGATCTGGGTGGAAGGTGCTTGCTCCAATTCGAGTAGGCTTGGAGGTCTCGGCCCCGAACCGGCGTGGCTTTGTCCCTCTGCCAGTACCTTCCTGTGTGCGGAGAGTGGTCTCAGCATGGTGGTGGCTGGTCCTGGAGGTCTTTGGCTGCCGTAGCCCTGGTCGGGGCGGGGAGGAAAGCTCAACCCGCTCCCCTCCAAGGGACTCCGGGAAGGAACACCCAGGCGCGGGGGCAGAGACTGCACTGTTCTCGTCCGGGATCTGGATTTTATAGTCTCTGAGTCTTGGCCGCTGATGGGATTAAACGGCGCCAGGGGGCCAGGTGGTGGGTGTGACCCCCGCATACTGGAATTTGGAGGATCTGGGTGGTAGGTGCTCGGCTCCAGTTCGAGTAGGCTTGGAGGTCTCGGCCCCTGAATCGTCGTGGCTTTGTCCCTCTGCCAGTACCTTCCTGTGTGCGGAGAGTGGTCTCAGCATGGTGGTGGCTGGTCCTGGAGGTCTTCGGCTGACGTAGCCCTGGTCGGGGCGGGGAGGAAAGCTAAACCCGCTGCCCTCCATGTTACTCCGGGGAGGAACACCCAGGCGCGCGGGCAGAGACTGCACAGTTCTCGTCCGGGATCTGGATTTTATAGTCTCTGAGTCTTGGCCGCTGATGGGATTACACGGCGCCAGGGGGCCAGGTGGTGGGTGTGACCCCCGCCTACTGGAATTTGGAGGATCTGGGTGGAAGGTGCTCGGCTCCAATTAGAGTAGGCTTGGATGTCTCGGCCCCGGAACCCGCGTGGCTTTGTCCCTCTGCCAGTACCTTCCTGTGTGCGGAGAGTGGTCTCAGCATGGTGGTGGCTGGTCCTGGAGGTCTTCGGCTGCCGTAGCCCTAGTCGGGGCGGGGAGGAATGCTCAACCCGCTCCCCTCCAAGGGACTCCGGGAAGGAACACCAAGGCGCGGGGGCAGAGACTGCACTGTTCTCGTCCGGGATCTGGATTTCATAGTCTCGTAGTCTTGGCCGCTGATGGGATTACACGGTGCCAGGGGGCCAGGTGGTGGGTGTGAAACCCGCCTACTGGAATTTGGAGGATCTGGGTGGAAGGTGCTTGCTCCAATTCGAGTAGGCTTGGAGGTCTCGGCCCCGAACCGGCGTGGCTTTGTCCCTCTGCCAGTACCTTCCTGTGTGCGGAGAGTGGTCTCAGCATGGTGGTGGCTGGTCCTGGAGGTCTTTGGCTGCCGTAGCCCTGGTCGGGGCGGGGAGGAAAGCTCAACCCGCTCCCCTCCAAGGGACTCCGGGAAGGAACACCCAGGCGCGGGGGCAGAGACTTCACTGTTCTCGTCCGGGATCTGGATTTTATAGTCTCTGAGTCTTGGCCGCTGATGGGATTAAACGGCGCCAGGGGGCCAGGTCGTGGGTGTGACCCCCGCATACTGGAATTTGGAGGATCTGGGTGGTAGGTGCTCGGCTCCAATTCGAGTTGGCTTGGAGGTCTCGGCCCCTGAATCGTCGTGGCTTTGTCCCTCTGCCAGTACCTTCCTGTGTGAGGAGAGTGGTCTCAGCATGTTGGTGGCTGGTCCTGGAGGTCTTCGGCTGCCGTAGCCCTGGTCGGGGCGGGGAGGAAAGCTCAACCCGCTGCCCTCCAAGTTACTCCGGGGAGGAACACCCAGGCGCGCGGGCAGAGACTGCACTGTTCTCGTCCGGGATCTGGATTTCATAGTCTCGTAGTTTTGGCCGCTGATGGGATTACACGGCGCCAGGGGGCCAGGTGGTGGGTGTGACCCCCGCCTACTGGAATTTGGAGGATCTGGGTGGAAGGTGCTCGGCTCCAATTAGAGTAGGCTTGGATGTCTCGGCCCCGGAACCCGCGTGGCTTTGTCCCTCTGCCAGTACCTTCCTGTGTGCGGAGAGTGGTCTCAGCATGGTGGTGGCTGGTCCTGGAGGTCTTCGACTGCCGTAGCCCTAGTCGGGGCGGGGAGGAATGCTCAACCCGCTCCCCTCCAAGGGACTGCGGGAAGGAACACCAAGGCGCGGGGGCAGAGACTGCACTGTTCTCGTCCGGGATCTGGATTTCATAGTCTCGTAGTCTTGGCCGCTGATGGGATTACACGGTGTCAGGGGGCCAGGTGGTGGGTGTGACCCCCGCCTACTGGAATTTGGAGGATCTGGGTGGAAGGTGCTCGGCTCCAATTCGAGTAGGCTTGGAGGTCTCGGCCCCGGAAACCGCGTGGCTTTGTCCCTCTGCCAGTACCTTCCTGTGTGCGGAGAGTGGTCTCAGCATGGTGGTGGCTGGTCCTGGAGGTCTTCGGCTGCCGTAGCCCTGGTCGGGGCGGGGAGGAAAGCTCAACCCGCTCCCCTCCAAGGGACTCCGGGAAGGAACACCCAGGCGCGGGGGCAGAGACTGCACTGTTCTCGTCCGGGATCTGGATTTTATAGTCTCTGCGTCTTGGCCGCTGATGGGATTACACGGCGCCAGGGGGCCAGGTGGTGGGTGTGACCCCCGCCTACTGGAATTTGGAGGATCTGGTTGGAAGATGCTCGGCTCCAATTCGAGTAGTCTTGGAGGCCTCGGCCCCGGAACCCGCGTGGCTTTGTCCCTCTGCCAGTACCTTCCTGTGTGCGGAGAGTGGTCTCAGCATGGTGGTGGCTGGTCCTGGAGGAATTCGGCTGCCGTAGCCCTGGTCGGGGCGGGGAGGAAAGCTCAACCCGCTCCCCTCCAAGGGACTCCGGGAAGGAACACCCAGGCGCGGGGGCAGAGACTGCACTGTTTTCGTCCGGGATATGGATTTTATAGTCTCTGAGTCTTGGACGCTGATGGGATTACACGGCGCCAGGGGGCCAGGTGGTGGGTGTGACCCCGCCTACTGGAATTTGGAGGATCTGGGTGGTAGGTGCTCGGCTCCAATTCGATTAGGCTTGGAGGTCTCGGCCCCTGAATCGGCGTGGCTTTGTCCCTCTGCCAGTACCTTCCTGTGTGCGGAGAGTGGTCTCAGCATGTTGGTGGCTGGTCCTGGAGGTCTTCGGCTGCCGTAGCCCTGGTCGGGGCGGGGAGGAAAGCTCAACCCGCTGCCCTCCAAGTTACTCCGGGAAGGAACACCCAGGCGCGCGGGCAGAGACTGCACTGTTCTCGTCCGGGATCTGGATTTTATAGTCTCTGAGTCTTGGCCGCTGATGGGATTACACGGCGCCAGGGGGCCAGGTGGTGGGTGTGACCCCCGCCTACTGGAATTTGGAGGATCTGGGTGGAAGGTGCTCGGCTCCAATTAGAGTAGGCTTGGAGGTCTCGGCCCCGGAACCCGCGTGGCTTTGTCCCTCTGCCAGTACCTTCCTGTGTGCGGAGAGTGGTCTCAGCATGGTGGTGGCTGGTCCTGGAGGTCTTCGGCTGCCGTAGCCCTAGTCGGGGCGGGGAGGAATGCTCAACCCGCTCCCCTCCAAGGGACTCCGGGAAGGAACACCAAGGCGCGGGGGCAGAGACTGCACTGTTCTCGTCCGGGATCTGGATTTCATAGTCTCGTAGTCTTGGCCGCTGATGGGATTACACGGTGCCAGGGGGCCAGGTGGTGGGTGTGAACCCCGCCTACTGGAATTTGGAGGATCTGGGTGGAAGGTGCTTGCTCCAATTCGAGTAGGCTTGGAGGTCTCGGCCCCGAACCGGCGTGGCTTTGTCCCTCTGCCAGTACCTTCCTGTGTGCGGAGAGTGGTCTCAGCATGGTGGTGGCTGGTCCTGGAGGTCTTTGGCTGCCGTAGCCCTGGTCGGGGCGGGGAGGAAAGCTCAACCCGCTCCCCTCCAAGGGACTCCGGGAAGGAACACCCAGGCGCGGGGGCAGAGACTGCACTGTTCTCGTCCGGGATCTGGATTTTATAGTCTCTGAGTCTTGGCCGCTGATGGGATTAAACGGCGCCAGGGGGCCAGGTGGTGGGTGTGACCCCCGCATACTGGAATTTGGAGGATCTGGGTGGTAGGTGCTCGGCTCCAATTCGAGTAGGCTTGGAGGTCTCGGCCCCTGAATCGTCGTGGCTTTGTCCCTCTGCCAGTACCTTCCTGTGTGCGGAGAGTGGTCTCAGCATGGTGGTGGCTGGTCCTGGAGGTCTTCGGCTGACGTAGCCCTGGTCGGGGCAGGGAGGAAAGCTCAACCCGCTGCCCTCCATGTTACTCCGGGGAGGAACACCCAGGCGCGCGGGCAGAGACTGCACAGTTCTCGTCCGGGATCTGGATTTTATAGTCTCTGAGTCTTGGCCGCTGATGGGATTACACGGCGCCAGGGGGCCAGGTGGTGGGTGTGACCCCCGCCTACTGGAATTTGGAGGATCTGGGTGGAAGGTGCTCGGCTCCAATTAGAGTAGGCTTGGATGTCTCGGCCCCGGAACCCGCGTGGCTTTGTCCCTCTGCCAGTACCTTCCTGTGTGCGGAGAGTGGTCTCAGCATGGTGGTGGCTGGTCCTGGAGGTCTTCGGCTGCCGTAGCCCTAGTCGGGGCGGGGAGGAATGCTCAACCCGCTCCCCTCCAAGGGACTCCGGGAAGGAACACCAAGGCGCGGGGGCAGAGACTGCACTGTTCTCGTCCGGGATCTGGATTTCATAGTCTCGTAGTTTTGGCCGCTGATGGGATTACACGGTGCCAGGGTGCCAGGTGGTGGGTGTGACCCCCGCCTACTGGAATTTGGAGGATCTGGGTGGAAGGTGCTCGGCTCCATTTCGAGTAGGCTTGGAGGTCTCGGCCCCGGAACCCGCGTGGCTTTGTCCCTCTGCCAGTACCTTCCTGTGTGCGGAGAGTGGTCTCAGCATGGTGGTGGCTGGTCCTGGAGGTCTTCGGCTGCCGTAGCCCTGGTCGGGGCGGGGAGGAAAGCTCAACCCGCTCCCCTCCAAGGGACTCCGGGAAGGAACACCCAGGCGCGGGGGCAGAGACTGCACTGTTCTCGTCCGGGATCTGGATTTTATAGTCTCTGCGTCTTGGCCGCTGATGGGATTACACGGCGCCAGGGGGCCAGGTGGTGGGTGTGAACCCCGCCTACTGGAATTTGGAGGATCTGGGTGGAAGATGCTCGGCTCCAATTCGAGTAGGCTTGGAGGTCTCGGCCCCGGAACCCGCGTGGCTTTGTTCCTCTGCCAGTAACTTCCTGTGTGCGGAGAGTGGTCTCAGCATGGTGGTGGCTGGTCCTGGAGGTCTTCGGCTGCCGTAGCCCTGGTCGGGGCGGGGAGGAAAGCTCAACCCGCTCCCCTCCAAGGGACTCCGGGAAGGAACACCCAGGCGCGGGGGCAGAGACTGCACTGTTCTCCTCCGGGATCTGGATTTTATAGTCTCTGCGTCTTGGCCGCTGATGGGATTACACGGCGCCAGGGGGCCAGGTGGTGGGTGTGACCCCCGCCTACTGGAATTTGGAGGATCTGGTTGGAAGATGCTCGGCTCCAATTCGAGTTGTCTTGGAGGCCTCGGCCCCGGAACCCGCGTGGCTTTGTCCCTCTGCCAGTACCTTCCTGTGTGCGGAGAGTGGTCTCAGCATGTTGGTGGCTGGTCCTGGAGGTCTTCGGCTGCCGTAGCCCTGGTCGGGGCGGGGAGGAAAGCTCAACCCGCTCCCCTCCAAGGGACTCCGGGAAGGAACACCCAGGCGCGGGGGCAGAGACTGCACTGTTCTCGTCCGGGATCTGGATTTTATAGTCTCTGCGTCTTGGCCGCTGATGGGATTACACGGCGCCAGGGGGCCAGGTGGTGGGTGTGACCCCCGCCTACTGGAATTTGGAGGATCTGGTTGGAAGATGCTCGGCTCCAATTCGAGTAGTCTTGGAGGCCTCGGCCCCGGAACCCGCGTGGCTTTGTCCCTCTGCCAGTACCTTCCTGTGTGCGGAGAGTGGTCTCAGCATGGTGGTGGCTGGTCCTGGAGGAATTCGGCTGCCGTAGCCCTGGTCGGGGCGGGGAGGAAAGCTCAACCCGCTCCCCTCCAAGGGACTCCGGGAAGGAACACCCAGGCGCGGGGGCAGAGACTGCACTGTTTTCGTCCGGGATATGGATTTTATAGTCTCTGAGTCTTGGACGCTGATGGGATTACACGGCGCCAGGGGGCCAGGTGGTGGGTGTGACCCCGCCTACTGGAATTTGGAGGATCTGGGTGGTAGGTGCTCGGCTCCAATTCGATTAGGCTTGGAGGTCTCGGCCCCTGAATCGGCGTGGCTTTGTCCCTCTGCCAGTACCTTCCTGTGTGCGGAGAGTGGTCTCAGCATGTTGGTGGCTGGTCCTGGAGGTCTTCGGCTGCCGTAGCCCTGGTCGGGGCGGGGAGGAAAGCTCAACCCGCTGCCCTCCAAGTTACTCCGGGAAGGAACACCCAGGCGCGCGGGCAGAGACTGCACTGTTCTCGTCCGGGATCTGGATTTTATAGTCTCTGAGTCTTGGCCGCTGATGGGATTACACGGCGCCAGGGGGCCAGGTGGTGGGTGTGACCCCCGCCTACTGGAATTTGGAGGATCTGGGTGGAAGGTGCTCGGCTCCAATTAGAGTAGGCTTGGAGGTCTCGGCCCCGGAACCCGCGTGGCTTTGTCCCTCTGCCAGTACCTTCCTGTGTGCGGAGAGTGGTCTCAGCATGGTGGTGGCTGGTCCTGGAGGTCTTCGGCTGCCGTAGCCCTAGTCGGGGCGGGGAGGAATGCTCAACCCGCTCCCCTCCAAGGGACTCCGGGAAGGAACACCAAGGCGCGGGGGCAGAGACTGCACTGTTCTCGTCCGGGATCTGGATTTCATAGTCTCGTAGTCTTGGCCGCTGATGGGATTACACGGTGCCAGGGGGCCAGGTGGTGGGTGTGAACCCCGCCTACTGGAATTTGGAGGATCTGGGTGGAAGGTGCTTGCTCCAATTCGAGTAGGCTTGGAGGTCTCGGCCCCGAACCGGCGTGGCTTTGTCCCTCTGCCAGTACCTTCCTGTGTGCGGAGAGTGGTCTCAGCATGGTGGTGGCTGGTCCTGGAGGTCTTTGGCTGCCGTAGCCCTGGTCGGGGCGGGGAGGAAAGCTCAACCCGCTCCCCTCCAAGGGACTCCGGGAAGGAACACCCAGGCGCGGGGGCAGAGACTGCACTGTTCTCGTCCGGGATCTGGATTTTATAGTCTCTGAGTCTTGGCCGCTGATGGGATTAAACGGCGCCAGGGGGCCAGGTGGTGGGTGTGACCCCCGCATACTGGAATTTGGAGGATCTGGGTGGTAGGTGCTCGGCTCCAATTCGAGTAGGCTTGGAGGTCTCGGCCCCTGAATCGTCGTGGCTTTGTCCCTCTGCCAGTACCTTCCTGTGTGCGGAGAGTGGTCTCAGCATGGTGGTGGCTGGTCCTGGAGGTCTTCGGCTGACGTAGCCCTGGTCGGGGCAGGGAGGAAAGCTCAACCCGCTGCCCTCCATGTTACTCCGGGGAGGAACACCCAGGCGCGCGGGCAGAGACTGCACAGTTCTCGTCCGGGATCTGGATTTTATAGTCTCTGAGTCTTGGCCGCTGATGGGATTACACGGCGCCAGGGGGCCAGGTGGTGGGTGTGACCCCCGCCTACTGGAATTTGGAGGATCTGGGTGGAAGGTGCTCGGCTCCAATTAGAGTAGGCTTGGATGTCTCGGCCCCGGAACCCGCGTGGCTTTGTCCCTCTGCCAGTACCTTCCTGTGTGCGGAGAGTGGTCTCAGCATGGTGGTGGCTGGTCCTGGAGGTCTTCGGCTGCCGTAGCCCTAGTCGGGGCGGGGAGGAATGCTCAACCCGCTCCCCTCCAAGGGACTCCGGGAAGGAACACCAAGGCGCGGGGGCAGAGACTGCACTGTTCTCGTCCGGGATCTGGATTTCATAGTCTCGTAGTTTTGGCCGCTGATGGGATTACACGGTGCCAGGGTGCCAGGTGGTGGGTGTGACCCCCGCCTACTGGAATTTGGAGGATCTGGGTGGAAGGTGCTCGGCTCCATTTCGAGTAGGCTTGGAGGTCTCGGCCCCGGAACCCGCGTGGCTTTGTCCCTCTGCCAGTACCTTCCTGTGTGCGGAGAGTGGTCTCAGCATGGTGGTGGCTGGTCCTGGAGGTCTTCGGCTGCCGTAGCCCTGGTCGGGGCGGGGAGGAAAGCTCAACCCGCTCCCCTCCAAGGGACTCCGGGAAGGAACACCCAGGCGCGGGGGCAGAGACTGCACTGTTCTCGTCCGGGATCTGGATTTTATAGTCTCTGCGTCTTGGCCGCTGATGGGATTACACGGCGCCAGGGGGCCAGGTGGTGGGTGTGAACCCCGCCTACTGGAATTTGGAGGATCTGGGTGGAAGATGCTCGGCTCCAATTCGAGTAGGCTTGGAGGTCTCGGCCCCGGAACCCGCGTGGCTTTGTTCCTCTGCCAGTAACTTCCTGTGTGCGGAGAGTGGTCTCAGCATGGTGGTGGCTGGTCCTGGAGGTCTTCGGCTGCCGTAGCCCTGGTCGGGGCGGGGAGGAAAGCTCAACCCGCTCCCCTCCAAGGGACTCCGGGAAGGAACACCCAGGCGCGGGGGCAGAGACTGCACTGTTCTCCTCCGGGATCTGGATTTTATAGTCTCTGCGTCTTGGCCGCTGATGGGATTACACGGCGCCAGGGGGCCAGGTGGTGGGTGTGACCCCCGCCTACTGGAATTTGGAGGATCTGGTTGGAAGATGCTCGGCTCCAATTCGAGTTGTCTTGGAGGCCTCGGCCCCGGAACCCGCGTGGCTTTGTCCCTCTGCCAGTACCTTCCTGTGTGCGGAGAGTGGTCTCAGCATGTTGGTGGCTGGTCCTGGAGGTCTTCGGCTGCCGTAGCCCTGGTCGGGGCGGGGAGGAAAGCTCAACCCGCTCCCCTCCAAGGGACTCCGGGAAGGAACACCCAGGCGCGGGGGCAGAGACTGCACTGTTTTCGTCCGGGATATGGATTTTATAGTCTCTGAGTCTTGGACGCTGATGGGATTACACGGCGCCAGGGGGCCAGGTGGTGGGTGTGACCCCGCCTACTGGAATTTGGAGGATCTGGGTGGTAGGTGCTCGGCTCCAATTCGATTAGGCTTCGAGGTCTCGGCCCCTGAATCGGCGTGGCTTTGTCCCTCTGCCAGTACCTTCCTGTGTGCGGAGAGTGGTCTCAGCATGTTGGTGGCTGGTCCTGGAGGTCTTCGGCTGCCGTAGCCCTGGTCGGGGCGGGGAGGAAAGCTCAACCCGCTGCCCTCCAAGTTACTCCGGGAAGGAACACCCAGGCGCGCGGGCAGAGACTGCACTGTTCTCGTCCGGGATCTGGATTTTATAGTCTCTGAGTCTTGGCCGCTGATGGGATTACACGGCGCCAGGGGGCCAGGTGGTGGGTGTGACCCCCGCCTACTGGAATTTGGAGGATCTGGGTGGAAGGTGCTCGGCTCCAATTCGAGTAGGCTTGGAGGTCTCGGCCCCGGAACCCGCGTGGCTTTGTCCATCTGCCAGTACCTTCCTGTGTGCGGAGAGTGGTCTCAGCATGGTGGTGGCTGGTCCTGGAGGTCTTCGGCTGCCGTAGCCCTAGTCGGGGCGGGGAGGAATGCTCAACCCGCTCCCCTCCAAGGGACTCCGGGAAGGAACACCAAGGCGCGGGGGCAGAGACTGCACTGTTCTCGTCCGGGATCTGGATTTCATAGTCTCGTAGTCTTGGCCGCTGATGGGATTACACGGTGCCAGGGGGCCAGGTGGTGGGTGTGAAACCCGCCTACTGGAATTTGGAGGATCTGGGTGGAAGGTGCTTGCTCCAATTCGAGTAGGCTTGGAGGTCTCGGCCCCGAACCGGCGTGGCTTTGTCCCTCTGCCAGTACCTTCCTGTGTGCGGAGAGTGGTCTCAGCATGGTGGTGGCTGGTCCTGGAGGTCTTTGGCTGCCGTAGCCCTGGTCGGGGCGGGGAGGAAAGCTCAACCCGCTCCCCTCCAAGGGACTCCGGGAAGGAACACCCAGGCGCGGGGGCAGAGACTTCACTGTTCTCGTCCGGGATCTGGATTTTATAGTCTCTGAGTCTTGGCCGCTGATGGGATTAAACGGCGCCAGGGGGCCAGGTCGTGGGTGTGACCCCCGCATACTGGAATTTGGAGGATCTGGGTGGTAGGTGCTCGGCTCCAATTCGAGTTGGCTTGGAGGTCTCGGCCCCTGAATCGTCGTGGCTTTGTCCCTCTGCCAGTACCTTCCTGTGTGAGGAGAGTGGTCTCAGCATGTTGGTGGCTGGTCCTGGAGGTCTTCGGCTGCCGTAGCCCTGGTCGGGGCGGGGAGGAAAGCTCAACCCGCTGCCCTCCAAGTTACTCCGGGGAGGAACACCCAGGCGCGCGGGCAGAGACTGCACTGTTCTCGTCCGGGATCTGGATTTCATAGTCTCGTAGTTTTGGCCGCTGATGGGATTACACGGCGCCAGGGGGCCAGGTGGTGGGTGTGACCCCCGCCTACTGGAATTTGGAGGATCTGGGTGGAAGGTGCTCGGCTCCAATTAGAGTAGGCTTGGATGTCTCGGCCCCGGAACCCGCGTGGCTTTGTCCCTCTGCCAGTACCTTCCTGTGTGCGGAGAGTGGTCTCAGCATGGTGGTGGCTGGTCCTGGAGGTCTTCGACTGCCGTAGCCCTAGTCGGGGCGGGGAGGAATGCTCAACCCGCTCCCCTCCAAGGGACTGCGGGAAGGAACACCAAGGCGCGGGGGCAGAGACTGCACTGTTCTCGTCCGGGATCTGGATTTCATAGTCTCGTAGTCTTGGCCGCTGATGGGATTACACGGTGTCAGGGGGCCAGGTGGTGGGTGTGACCCCCGCCTACTGGAATTTGGAGGATCTGGGTGGAAGGTGCTCGGCTCCAATTCGAGTAGGCTTGGAGGTCTCGGCCCCGGAAACCGCGTGGCTTTGTCCCTCTGCCAGTACCTTCCTGTGTGCGGAGAGTGGTCTCAGCATGGTGGTGGCTGGTCCTGGAGGTCTTCGGCTGCCGTAGCCCTGGTCGGGGCGGGGAGGAAAGCTCAACCCGCTCCCCTCCAAGGGACTCCGGGAAGGAACACCCAGGCGCGGGGGCAGAGACTGCACTGTTCTCGTCCGGGATCTGGATTTTATAGTCTCTGCGTCTTGGCCGCTGATGGGATTACACGGCGCCAGGGGGCCAGGTGGTGGGTGTGACCCCCGCCTACTGGAATTTGGAGGATCTGGTTGGAAGATGCTCGGCTCCAATTCGAGTAGTCTTGGAGGCCTCGGCCCCGGAACCCGCGTGGCTTTGTCCCTCTGCCAGTACCTTCCTGTGTGCGGAGAGTGGTCTCAGCATGGTGGTGGCTGGTCCTGGAGGAATTCGGCTGCCGTAGCCCTGGTCGGGGCGGGGAGGAAAGCTCAACCCGCTCCCCTCCAAGGGACTCCGGGAAGGAACACCCAGGCGCGGGGGCAGAGACTGCACTGTTTTCGTCCGGGATATGGATTTTATAGTCTCTGAGTCTTGGACGCTGATGGGATTACACGGCGCCAGGGGGCCAGGTGGTGGGTGTGACCCCGCCTACTGGAATTTGGAGGATCTGGGTGGTAGGTGCTCGGCTCCAATTCGATTAGGCTTGGAGGTCTCGGCCCCTGAATCGGCGTGGCTTTGTCCCTCTGCCAGTACCTTCCTGTGTGCGGAGAGTGGTCTCAGCATGTTGGTGGCTGGTCCTGGAGGTCTTCGGCTGCCGTAGCCCTGGTCGGGGCGGGGAGGAAAGCTCAACCCGCTGCCCTCCAAGTTACTCCGGGAAGGAACACCCAGGCGCGCGGGCAGAGACTGCACTGTTCTCGTCCGGGATCTGGATTTTATAGTCTCTGAGTCTTGGCCGCTGATGGGATTACACGGCGCCAGGGGGCCAGGTGGTGGGTGTGACCCCCGCCTACTGGAATTTGGAGGATCTGGGTGGAAGGTGCTCGGCTCCAATTAGAGTAGGCTTGGAGGTCTCGGCCCCGGAACCCGCGTGGCTTTGTCCCTCTGCCAGTACCTTCCTGTGTGCGGAGAGTGGTCTCAGCATGGTGGTGGCTGGTCCTGGAGGTCTTCGGCTGCCGTAGCCCTAGTCGGGGCGGGGAGGAATGCTCAACCCGCTCCCCTCCAAGGGACTCCGGGAAGGAACACCAAGGCGCGGGGGCAGAGACTGCACTGTTCTCGTCCGGGATCTGGATTTCATAGTCTCGTAGTCTTGGCCGCTGATGGGATTACACGGTGCCAGGGGGCCAGGTGGTGGGTGTGAACCCCGCCTACTGGAATTTGGAGGATCTGGGTGGAAGGTGCTTGCTCCAATTCGAGTAGGCTTGGAGGTCTCGGCCCCGAACCGGCGTGGCTTTGTCCCTCTGCCAGTACCTTCCTGTGTGCGGAGAGTGGTCTCAGCATGGTGGTGGCTGGTCCTGGAGGTCTTTGGCTGCCGTAGCCCTGGTCGGGGCGGGGAGGAAAGCTCAACCCGCTCCCCTCCAAGGGACTCCGGGAAGGAACACCCAGGCGCGGGGGCAGAGACTGCACTGTTCTCGTCCGGGATCTGGATTTTATAGTCTCTGAGTCTTGGCCGCTGATGGGATTAAACGGCGCCAGGGGGCCAGGTGGTGGGTGTGACCCCCGCATACTGGAATTTGGAGGATCTGGGTGGTAGGTGCTCGGCTCCAATTCGAGTAGGCTTGGAGGTCTCGGCCCCTGAATCGTCGTGGCTTTGTCCCTCTGCCAGTACCTTCCTGTGTGCGGAGAGTGGTCTCAGCATGGTGGTGGCTGGTCCTGGAGGTCTTCGGCTGACGTAGCCCTGGTCGGGGCAGGGAGGAAAGCTCAACCCGCTGCCCTCCATGTTACTCCGGGGAGGAACACCCAGGCGCGCGGGCAGAGACTGCACAGTTCTCGTCCGGGATCTGGATTTTATAGTCTCTGAGTCTTGGCCGCTGATGGGATTACACGGCGCCAGGGGGCCAGGTGGTGGGTGTGACCCCCGCCTACTGGAATTTGGAGGATCTGGGTGGAAGGTGCTCGGCTCCAATTAGAGTAGGCTTGGATGTCTCGGCCCCGGAACCCGCGTGGCTTTGTCCCTCTGCCAGTACCTTCCTGTGTGCGGAGAGTGGTCTCAGCATGGTGGTGGCTGGTCCTGGAGGTCTTCGGCTGCCGTAGCCCTAGTCGGGGCGGGGAGGAATGCTCAACCCGCTCCCCTCCAAGGGACTCCGGGAAGGAACACCAAGGCGCGGGGGCAGAGACTGCACTGTTCTCGTCCGGGATCTGGATTTCATAGTCTCGTAGTTTTGGCCGCTGATGGGATTACACGGTGCCAGGGTGCCAGGTGGTGGGTGTGACCCCCGCCTACTGGAATTTGGAGGATCTGGGTGGAAGGTGCTCGGCTCCATTTCGAGTAGGCTTGGAGGTCTCGGCCCCGGAACCCGCGTGGCTTTGTCCCTCTGCCAGTACCTTCCTGTGTGCGGAGAGTGGTCTCAGCATGGTGGTGGCTGGTCCTGGAGGTCTTCGGCTGCCGTAGCCCTGGTCGGGGCGGGGAGGAAAGCTCAACCCGCTCCCCTCCAAGGGACTCCGGGAAGGAACACCCAGGCGCGGGGGCAGAGACTGCACTGTTCTCGTCCGGGATCTGGATTTTATAGTCTCTGCGTCTTGGCCGCTGATGGGATTACACGGCGCCAGGGGGCCAGGTGGTGGGTGTGAACCCCGCCTACTGGAATTTGGAGGATCTGGGTGGAAGATGCTCGGCTCCAATTCGAGTAGGCTTGGAGGTCTCGGCCCCGGAACCCGCGTGGCTTTGTTCCTCTGCCAGTAACTTCCTGTGTGCGGAGAGTGGTCTCAGCATGGTGGTGGCTGGTCCTGGAGGTCTTCGGCTGCCGTAGCCCTGGTCGGGGCGGGGAGGAAAGCTCAACCCGCTCCCCTCCAAGGGACTCCGGGAAGGAACACCCAGGCGCGGGGGCAGAGACTGCACTGTTCTCCTCCGGGATCTGGATTTTATAGTCTCTGCGTCTTGGCCGCTGATGGGATTACACGGCGCCAGGGGGCCAGGTGGTGGGTGTGACCCCCGCCTACTGGAATTTGGAGGATCTGGTTGGAAGATGCTCGGCTCCAATTCGAGTTGTCTTGGAGGCCTCGGCCCCGGAACCCGCGTGGCTTTGTCCCTCTGCCAGTACCTTCCTGTGTGCGGAGAGTGGTCTCAGCATGTTGGTGGCTGGTCCTGGAGGTCTTCGGCTGCCGTAGCCCTGGTCGGGGCGGGGAGGAAAGCTCAACCCGCTCCCCTCCAAGGGACTCCGGGAAGGAACACCCAGGCGCGGGGGCAGAGACTGCACTGTTCTCGTCCGGGATCTGGATTTTATAGTCTCTGCGTCTTGGCCGCTGATGGGATTACACGGCGCCAGGGGGCCAGGTGGTGGGTGTGACCCCCGCCTACTGGAATTTGGAGGATCTGGTTGGAAGATGCTCGGCTCCAATTCGAGTAGTCTTGGAGGCCTCGGCCCCGGAACCCGCGTGGCTTTGTCCCTCTGCCAGTACCTTCCTGTGTGCGGAGAGTGGTCTCAGCATGGTGGTGGCTGGTCCTGGAGGAATTCGGCTGCCGTAGCCCTGGTCGGGGCGGGGAGGAAAGCTCAACCCGCTCCCCTCCAAGGGACTCCGGGAAGGAACACCCAGGCGCGGGGGCAGAGACTGCACTGTTTTCGTCCGGGATATGGATTTTATAGTCTCTGAGTCTTGGACGCTGATGGGATTACACGGCGCCAGGGGGCCAGGTGGTGGGTGTGACCCCGCCTACTGGAATTTGGAGGATCTGGGTGGTAGGTGCTCGGCTCCAATTCGATTAGGCTTGGAGGTCTCGGCCCCTGAATCGGCGTGGCTTTGTCCCTCTGCCAGTACCTTCCTGTGTGCGGAGAGTGGTCTCAGCATGTTGGTGGCTGGTCCTGGAGGTCTTCGGCTGCCGTAGCCCTGGTCGGGGCGGGGAGGAAAGCTCAACCCGCTGCCCTCCAAGTTACTCCGGGAAGGAACACCCAGGCGCGCGGGCAGAGACTGCACTGTTCTCGTCCGGGATCTGGATTTTATAGTCTCTGAGTCTTGGCCGCTGATGGGATTACACGGCGCCAGGGGGCCAGGTGGTGGGTGTGACCCCCGCCTACTGGAATTTGGAGGATCTGGGTGGAAGGTGCTCGGCTCCAATTAGAGTAGGCTTGGAGGTCTCGGCCCCGGAACCCGCGTGGCTTTGTCCCTCTGCCAGTACCTTCCTGTGTGCGGAGAGTGGTCTCAGCATGGTGGTGGCTGGTCCTGGAGGTCTTCGGCTGCCGTAGCCCTAGTCGGGGCGGGGAGGAATGCTCAACCCGCTCCCCTCCAAGGGACTCCGGGAAGGAACACCAAGGCGCGGGGGCAGAGACTGCACTGTTCTCGTCCGGGATCTGGATTTCATAGTCTCGTAGTCTTGGCCGCTGATGGGATTACACGGTGCCAGGGGGCCAGGTGGTGGGTGTGAACCCCGCCTACTGGAATTTGGAGGATCTGGGTGGAAGGTGCTTGCTCCAATTCGAGTAGGCTTGGAGGTCTCGGCCCCGAACCGGCGTGGCTTTGTCCCTCTGCCAGTACCTTCCTGTGTGCGGAGAGTGGTCTCAGCATGGTGGTGGCTGGTCCTGGAGGTCTTTGGCTGCCGTAGCCCTGGTCGGGGCGGGGAGGAAAGCTCAACCCGCTCCCCTCCAAGGGACTCCGGGAAGGAACACCCAGGCGCGGGGGCAGAGACTGCACTGTTCTCGTCCGGGATCTGGATTTTATAGTCTCTGAGTCTTGGCCGCTGATGGGATTAAACGGCGCCAGGGGGCCAGGTGGTGGGTGTGACCCCCGCATACTGGAATTTGGAGGATCTGGGTGGTAGGTGCTCGGCTCCAATTCGAGTAGGCTTGGAGGTCTCGGCCCCTGAATCGTCGTGGCTTTGTCCCTCTGCCAGTACCTTCCTGTGTGCGGAGAGTGGTCTCAGCATGGTGGTGGCTGGTCCTGGAGGTCTTCGGCTGACGTAGCCCTGGTCGGGGCAGGGAGGAAAGCTCAACCCGCTGCCCTCCATGTTACTCCGGGGAGGAACACCCAGGCGCGCGGGCAGAGACTGCACAGTTCTCGTCCGGGATCTGGATTTTATAGTCTCTGAGTCTTGGCCGCTGATGGGATTACACGGCGCCAGGGGGCCAGGTGGTGGGTGTGACCCCCGCCTACTGGAATTTGGAGGATCTGGGTGGAAGGTGCTCGGCTCCAATTAGAGTAGGCTTGGATGTCTCGGCCCCGGAACCCGCGTGGCTTTGTCCCTCTGCCAGTACCTTCCTGTGTGCGGAGAGTGGTCTCAGCATGGTGGTGGCTGGTCCTGGAGGTCTTCGGCTGCCGTAGCCCTAGTCGGGGCGGGGAGGAATGCTCAACCCGCTCCCCTCCAAGGGACTCCGGGAAGGAACACCAAGGCGCGGGGGCAGAGACTGCACTGTTCTCGTCCGGGATCTGGATTTCATAGTCTCGTAGTTTTGGCCGCTGATGGGATTACACGGTGCCAGGGTGCCAGGTGGTGGGTGTGACCCCCGCCTACTGGAATTTGGAGGATCTGGGTGGAAGGTGCTCGGCTCCATTTCGAGTAGGCTTGGAGGTCTCGGCCCCGGAACCCGCGTGGCTTTGTCCCTCTGCCAGTACCTTCCTGTGTGCGGAGAGTGGTCTCAGCATGGTGGTGGCTGGTCCTGGAGGTCTTCGGCTGCCGTAGCCCTGGTCGGGGCGGGGAGGAAAGCTCAACCCGCTCCCCTCCAAGGGACTCCGGGAAGGAACACCCAGGCGCGGGGGCAGAGACTGCACTGTTCTCGTCCGGGATCTGGATTTTATAGTCTCTGCGTCTTGGCCGCTGATGGGATTACACGGCGCCAGGGGGCCAGGTGGTGGGTGTGAACCCCGCCTACTGGAATTTGGAGGATCTGGGTGGAAGATGCTCGGCTCCAATTCGAGTAGGCTTGGAGGTCTCGGCCCCGGAACCCGCGTGGCTTTGTTCCTCTGCCAGTAACTTCCTGTGTGCGGAGAGTGGTCTCAGCATGGTGGTGGCTGGTCCTGGAGGTCTTCGGCTGCCGTAGCCCTAGTCGGGGCGGGGAGGAATGCTCAACCCGCTCCCCTCCAAGGGACTCCGGGAAGGAACACCAAGGCGCGGGGGCAGAGACTGCACTGTTCTCGTCCGGGATCTGGATTTCATAGTCTCGTAGTCTTGGCCGCTGATGGGATTACACGGTGCCAGGGGGCCAGGTGGTGGGTGTGAACCCCGCCTACTGGAATTTGGAGGATCTGGGTGGAAGGTGCTTGCTCCAATTCGAGTAGGCTTGGAGGTCTCGGCCCCGAACCGGCGTGGCTTTGTCCCTCTGCCAGTACCTTCCTGTGTGCGGAGAGTGGTCTCAGCATGGTGGTGGCTGGTCCTGGAGGTCTTTGGCTGCCGTAGCCCTGGTCGGGGCGGGGAGGAAAGCTCAACCCGCTCCCCTCCAAGGGACTCCGGGAAGGAACACCCAGGCGCGGGGGCAGAGACTGCACTGTTCTCGTCCGGGATCTGGATTTTATAGTCTCTGAGTCTTGGCCGCTGATGGGATTAAACGGCGCCAGGGGGCCAGGTGGTGGGTGTGACCCCCGCATACTGGAATTTGGAGGATCTGGGTGGTAGGTGCTCGGCTCCAATTCGAGTAGGCTTGGAGGTCTCGGCCCCTGAATCGTCGTGGCTTTGTCCCTCTGCCAGTACCTTCCTGTGTGCGGAGAGTGGTCTCAGCATGGTGGTGGCTGGTCCTGGAGGTCTTCGGCTGACGTAGCCCTGGTCGGGGCAGGGAGGAAAGCTCAACCCGCTGCCCTCCATGTTACTCCGGGGAGGAACACCCAGGCGCGCGGGCAGAGACTGCACAGTTCTCCTCCGGGATCTGGATTTTATAGTCTCTGAGTCTTGGCCGCTGATGGGATTACACGGCGCCAGGGGGCCAGGTGGTGGGTGTGACCCCCGCCTACTGGAATTTGGAGGATCTGGGTGGAAGGTGCTCGGCTCCAATTAGAGTAGGCTTGGATGTCTCGGCCCCGGAACCCGCGTGGCTTTGTCCCTCTGCCAGTACCTTCCTGTGTGCGGAGAGTGGTCTCAGCATGGTGGTGGCTGGTCCTGGAGGTCTTCGGCTGCCGTAGCCCTAGTCGGGGCGGGGAGGAATGCTCAACCCGCTCCCCTCCAAGGGACTCCGGGAAGGAACACCAAGGCGCGGGGGCAGAGACTGCACTGTTCTCGTCCGGGATCTGGATTTCATAGTCTCGTAGTTTTGGCCGCTGATGGGATTACACGGTGCCAGGGTGCCAGGTGGTGGGTGTGACCCCCGCCTACTGGAATTTGGAGGATCTGGGTGGAAGGTGCTCGGCTCCATTTCGAGTAGGCTTGGAGGTCTCGGCCCCGGAACCCGCGTGGCTTTGTCCCTCTGCCAGTACCTTCCTGTGTGCGGAGAGTGGTCTCAGCATGGTGGTGGCTGGTCCTGGAGGTCTTCGGCTGCCGTAGCCCTGGTCGGGGCGGGGAGGAAAGCTCAACCCGCTCCCCTCCAAGGGACTCCGGGAAGGAACACCCAGGCGCGGGGGCAGAGACTGCACTGTTCTCGTCCGGGATCTGGATTTTATAGTCTCTGCGTCTTGGCCGCTGATGGGATTACACGGCGCCAGGGGGCCAGGTGGTGGGTGTGAACCCCGCCTACTGGAATTTGGAGGATCTGGGTGGAAGATGCTCGGCTCCAATTCGAGTAGGCTTGGAGGTCTCGGCCCCGGAACCCGCGTGGCTTTGTTCCTCTGCCAGTAACTTCCTGTGTGCGGAGAGTGGTCTCAGCATGGTGGTGGCTGGTCCTGGAGGTCTTCGGCTGCCGTAGCCCTGGTCGGGGCGGGGAGGAAAGCTCAACCCGCTCCCCTCCAAGGGACTCCGGGAAGGAACACCCAGGCGCGGGGGCAGAGACTGCACTGTTCTCCTCCGGGATCTGGATTTTATAGTCTCTGCGTCTTGGCCGCTGATGGGATTACACGGCGCCAGGGGGCCAGGTGGTGGGTGTGACCCCCGCCTACTGGAATTTGGAGGATCTGGTTGGAAGATGCTCGGCTCCAATTCGAGTTGTCTTGGAGGCCTCGGCCCCGGAACCCGCGTGGCTTTGTCCCTCTGCCAGTACCTTCCTGTGTGCGGAGAGTGGTCTCAGCATGTTGGTGGCTGGTCCTGGAGGTCTTCGGCTGCCGTAGCCCTGGTCGGGGCGGGGAGGAAAGCTCAACCCGCTCCCCTCCAAGGGACTCCGGGAAGGAACACCCAGGCGCGGGGGCAGAGACTGCACTGTTTTCGTCCGGGATATGGATTTTATAGTCTCTGAGTCTTGGACGCTGATGGGATTACACGGCGCCAGGGGGCCAGGTGGTGGGTGTGACCCCGCCTACTGGAATTTGGAGGATCTGGGTGGTAGGTGCTCGGCTCCAATTCGATTAGGCTTCGAGGTCTCGGCCCCTGAATCGGCGTGGCTTTGTCCCTCTGCCAGTACCTTCCTGTGTGCGGAGAGTGGTCTCAGCATGTTGGTGGCTGGTCCTGGAGGTCTTCGGCTGCCGTAGCCCTGGTCGGGGCGGGGAGGAAAGCTCAACCCGCTGCCCTCCAAGTTACTCCGGGAAGGAACACCCAGGCGCGCGGGCAGAGACTGCACTGTTCTCGTCCGGGATCTGGATTTTATAGTCTCTGAGTCTTGGCCGCTGATGGGATTACACGGCGCCAGGGGGCCAGGTGGTGGGTGTGACCCCCGCCTACTGGAATTTGGAGGATCTGGGTGGAAGGTGCTCGGCTCCAATTCGAGTAGGCTTGGAGGTCTCGGCCCCGGAACCCGCGTGGCTTTGTCCCTCTGCCAGTACCTTCCTGTGTGCGGAGAGTGGTCTCAGCATGGTGGTGGCTGGTCCTGGAGGTCTTCGGCTGCCGTAGCCCTAGTCGGGGCGGGGAGGAATGCTCAACCCGCTCCCCTCCAAGGGACTCCGGGAAGGAACACCAAGGCGCGGGGGCAGAGACTGCACTGTTCTCGTCCGGGATCTGGATTTCATAGTCTCGTAGTCTTGGCCGCTGATGGGATTACACGGTGCCAGGGGGCCAGGTGGTGGGTGTGAAACCCGCCTACTGGAATTTGGAGGATCTGGGTGGAAGGTGCTTGCTCCAATTCGAGTAGGCTTGGAGGTCTCGGCCCCGAACCGGCGTGGCTTTGTCCCTCTGCCAGTACCTTCCTGTGTGCGGAGAGTGGTCTCAGCATGGTGGTGGCTGGTCCTGGAGGTCTTTGGCTGCCGTAGCCCTGGTCGGGGCGGGGAGGAAAGCTCAACCCGCTCCCCTCCAAGGGACTCCGGGAAGGAACACCCAGGCGCGGGGGCAGAGACTTCACTGTTCTCGTCCGGGATCTGGATTTTATAGTCTCTGAGTCTTGGCCGCTGATGGGATTAAACGGCGCCAGGGGGCCAGGTCGTGGGTGTGACCCCCGCATACTGGAATTTGGAGGATCTGGGTGGTAGGTGCTCGGCTCCAATTCGAGTTGGCTTGGAGGTCTCGGCCCCTGAATCGTCGTGGCTTTGTCCCTCTGCCAGTACCTTCCTGTGTGAGGAGAGTGGTCTCAGCATGTTGGTGGCTGGTCCTGGAGGTCTTCGGCTGCCGTAGCCCTGGTCGGGGCGGGGAGGAAAGCTCAACCCGCTGCCCTCCAAGTTACTCCGGGGAGGAACACCCAGGCGCGCGGGCAGAGACTGCACTGTTCTCGTCCGGGATCTGGATTTCATAGTCTCGTAGTTTTGGCCGCTGATGGGATTACACGGCGCCAGGGGGCCAGGTGGTGGGTGTGACCCCCGCCTACTGGAATTTGGAGGATCTGGGTGGAAGGTGCTCGGCTCCAATTAGAGTAGGCTTGGATGTCTCGGCCCCGGAACCCGCGTGGCTTTGTCCCTCTGCCAGTACCTTCCTGTGTGCGGAGAGTGGTCTCAGCATGGTGGTGGCTGGTCCTGGAGGTCTTCGACTGCCGTAGCCCTAGTCGGGGCGGGGAGGAATGCTCAACCCGCTCCCCTCCAAGGGACTGCGGGAAGGAACACCAAGGCGCGGGGGCAGAGACTGCACTGTTCTCGTCCGGGATCTGGATTTCATAGTCTCGTAGTCTTGGCCGCTGATGGGATTACACGGTGTCAGGGGGCCAGGTGGTGGGTGTGACCCCCGCCTACTGGAATTTGGAGGATCTGGGTGGAAGGTGCTCGGCTCCAATTCGAGTAGGCTTGGAGGTCTCGGCCCCGGAAACCGCGTGGCTTTGTCCCTCTGCCAGTACCTTCCTGTGTGCGGAGAGTGGTCTCAGCATGGTGGTGGCTGGTCCTGGAGGTCTTCGGCTGCCGTAGCCCTGGTCGGGGCGGGGAGGAAAGCTCAACCCGCTCCCCTCCAAGGGACTCCGGGAAGGAACACCCAGGCGCGGGGGCAGAGACTGCACTGTTCTCGTCCGGGATCTGGATTTTATAGTCTCTGCGTCTTGGCCGCTGATGGGATTACACGGCGCCAGGGGGCCAGGTGGTGGGTGTGACCCCCGCCTACTGGAATTTGGAGGATCTGGTTGGAAGATGCTCGGCTCCAATTCGAGTAGTCTTGGAGGCCTCGGCCCCGGAACCCGCGTGGCTTTGTCCCTCTGCCAGTACCTTCCTGTGTGCGGAGAGTGGTCTCAGCATGGTGGTGGCTGGTCCTGGAGGAATTCGGCTGCCGTAGCCCTGGTCGGGGCGGGGAGGAAAGCTCAACCCGCTCCCCTCCAAGGGACTCCGGGAAGGAACACCCAGGCGCGGGGGCAGAGACTGCACTGTTTTCGTCCGGGATATGGATTTTATAGTCTCTGAGTCTTGGACGCTGATGGGATTACACGGCGCCAGGGGGCCAGGTGGTGGGTGTGACCCCGCCTACTGGAATTTGGAGGATCTGGGTGGTAGGTGCTCGGCTCCAATTCGATTAGGCTTGGAGGTCTCGGCCCCTGAATCGGCGTGGCTTTGTCCCTCTGCCAGTACCTTCCTGTGTGCGGAGAGTGGTCTCAGCATGTTGGTGGCTGGTCCTGGAGGTCTTCGGCTGCCGTAGCCCTGGTCGGGGCGGGGAGGAAAGCTCAACCCGCTGCCCTCCAAGTTACTCCGGGAAGGAACACCCAGGCGCGCGGGCAGAGACTGCACTGTTCTCGTCCGGGATCTGGATTTTATAGTCTCTGAGTCTTGGCCGCTGATGGGATTACACGGCGCCAGGGGGCCAGGTGGTGGGTGTGACCCCCGCCTACTGGAATTTGGAGGATCTGGGTGGAAGGTGCTCGGCTCCAATTAGAGTAGGCTTGGAGGTCTCGGCCCCGGAACCCGCGTGGCTTTGTCCCTCTGCCAGTACCTTCCTGTGTGCGGAGAGTGGTCTCAGCATGGTGGTGGCTGGTCCTGGAGGTCTTCGGCTGCCGTAGCCCTAGTCGGGGCGGGGAGGAATGCTCAACCCGCTCCCCTCCAAGGGACTCCGGGAAGGAACACCAAGGCGCGGGGGCAGAGACTGCACTGTTCTCGTCCGGGATCTGGATTTCATAGTCTCGTAGTCTTGGCCGCTGATGGGATTACACGGTGCCAGGGGGCCAGGTGGTGGGTGTGAACCCCGCCTACTGGAATTTGGAGGATCTGGGTGGAAGGTGCTTGCTCCAATTCGAGTAGGCTTGGAGGTCTCGGCCCCGAACCGGCGTGGCTTTGTCCCTCTGCCAGTACCTTCCTGTGTGCGGAGAGTGGTCTCAGCATGGTGGTGGCTGGTCCTGGAGGTCTTTGGCTGCCGTAGCCCTGGTCGGGGCGGGGAGGAAAGCTCAACCCGCTCCCCTCCAAGGGACTCCGGGAAGGAACACCCAGGCGCGGGGGCAGAGACTGCACTGTTCTCGTCCGGGATCTGGATTTTATAGTCTCTGAGTCTTGGCCGCTGATGGGATTAAACGGCGCCAGGGGGCCAGGTGGTGGGTGTGACCCCCGCATACTGGAATTTGGAGGATCTGGGTGGTAGGTGCTCGGCTCCAATTCGAGTAGGCTTGGAGGTCTCGGCCCCTGAATCGTCGTGGCTTTGTCCCTCTGCCAGTACCTTCCTGTGTGCGGAGAGTGGTCTCAGCATGGTGGTGGCTGGTCCTGGAGGTCTTCGGCTGACGTAGCCCTGGTCGGGGCAGGGAGGAAAGCTCAACCCGCTGCCCTCCATGTTACTCCGGGGAGGAACACCCAGGCGCGCGGGCAGAGACTGCACAGTTCTCGTCCGGGATCTGGATTTTATAGTCTCTGAGTCTTGGCCGCTGATGGGATTACACGGCGCCAGGGGGCCAGGTGGTGGGTGTGACCCCCGCCTACTGGAATTTGGAGGATCTGGGTGGAAGGTGCTCGGCTCCAATTAGAGTAGGCTTGGATGTCTCGGCCCCGGAACCCGCGTGGCTTTGTCCCTCTGCCAGTACCTTCCTGTGTGCGGAGAGTGGTCTCAGCATGGTGGTGGCTGGTCCTGGAGGTCTTCGGCTGCCGTAGCCCTAGTCGGGGCGGGGAGGAATGCTCAACCCGCTCCCCTCCAAGGGACTCCGGGAAGGAACACCAAGGCGCGGGGGCAGAGACTGCACTGTTCTCGTCCGGGATCTGGATTTCATAGTCTCGTAGTTTTGGCCGCTGATGGGATTACACGGTGCCAGGGTGCCAGGTGGTGGGTGTGACCCCCGCCTACTGGAATTTGGAGGATCTGGGTGGAAGGTGCTCGGCTCCATTTCGAGTAGGCTTGGAGGTCTCGGCCCCGGAACCCGCGTGGCTTTGTCCCTCTGCCAGTACCTTCCTGTGTGCGGAGAGTGGTCTCAGCATGGTGGTGGCTGGTCCTGGAGGTCTTCGGCTGCCGTAGCCCTGGTCGGGGCGGGGAGGAAAGCTCAACCCGCTCCCCTCCAAGGGACTCCGGGAAGGAACACCCAGGCGCGGGGGCAGAGACTGCACTGTTCTCGTCCGGGATCTGGATTTTATAGTCTCTGCGTCTTGGCCGCTGATGGGATTACACGGCGCCAGGGGGCCAGGTGGTGGGTGTGAACCCCGCCTACTGGAATTTGGAGGATCTGGGTGGAAGATGCTCGGCTCCAATTCGAGTAGGCTTGGAGGTCTCGGCCCCGGAACCCGCGTGGCTTTGTTCCTCTGCCAGTAACTTCCTGTGTGCGGAGAGTGGTCTCAGCATGGTGGTGGCTGGTCCTGGAGGTCTTCGGCTGCCGTAGCCCTGGTCGGGGCGGGGAGGAAAGCTCAACCCGCTCCCCTCCAAGGGACTCCGGGAAGGAACACCCAGGCGCGGGGGCAGAGACTGCACTGTTCTCCTCCGGGATCTGGATTTTATAGTCTCTGCGTCTTGGCCGCTGATGGGATTACACGGCGCCAGGGGGCCAGGTGGTGGGTGTGACCCCCGCCTACTGGAATTTGGAGGATCTGGTTGGAAGATGCTCGGCTCCAATTCGAGTTGTCTTGGAGGCCTCGGCCCCGGAACCCGCGTGGCTTTGTCCCTCTGCCAGTACCTTCCTGTGTGCGGAGAGTGGTCTCAGCATGTTGGTGGCTGGTCCTGGAGGTCTTCGGCTGCCGTAGCCCTGGTCGGGGCGGGGAGGAAAGCTCAACCCGCTCCCCTCCAAGGGACTCCGGGAAGGAACACCCAGGCGCGGGGGCAGAGACTGCACTGTTCTCGTCCGGGATCTGGATTTTATAGTCTCTGCGTCTTGGCCGCTGATGGGATTACACGGCGCCAGGGGGCCAGGTGGTGGGTGTGACCCCCGCCTACTGGAATTTGGAGGATCTGGTTGGAAGATGCTCGGCTCCAATTCGAGTAGTCTTGGAGGCCTCGGCCCCGGAACCCGCGTGGCTTTGTCCCTCTGCCAGTACCTTCCTGTGTGCGGAGAGTGGTCTCAGCATGGTGGTGGCTGGTCCTGGAGGAATTCGGCTGCCGTAGCCCTGGTCGGGGCGGGGAGGAAAGCTCAACCCGCTCCCCTCCAAGGGACTCCGGGAAGGAACACCCAGGCGCGGGGGCAGAGACTGCACTGTTTTCGTCCGGGATATGGATTTTATAGTCTCTGAGTCTTGGACGCTGATGGGATTACACGGCGCCAGGGGGCCAGGTGGTGGGTGTGACCCCGCCTACTGGAATTTGGAGGATCTGGGTGGTAGGTGCTCGGCTCCAATTCGATTAGGCTTGGAGGTCTCGGCCCCTGAATCGGCGTGGCTTTGTCCCTCTGCCAGTACCTTCCTGTGTGCGGAGAGTGGTCTCAGCATGTTGGTGGCTGGTCCTGGAGGTCTTCGGCTGCCGTAGCCCTGGTCGGGGCGGGGAGGAAAGCTCAACCCGCTGCCCTCCAAGTTACTCCGGGAAGGAACACCCAGGCGCGCGGGCAGAGACTGCACTGTTCTCGTCCGGGATCTGGATTTTATAGTCTCTGAGTCTTGGCCGCTGATGGGATTACACGGCGCCAGGGGGCCAGGTGGTGGGTGTGACCCCCGCCTACTGGAATTTGGAGGATCTGGGTGGAAGGTGCTCGGCTCCAATTAGAGTAGGCTTGGAGGTCTCGGCCCCGGAACCCGCGTGGCTTTGTCCCTCTGCCAGTACCTTCCTGTGTGCGGAGAGTGGTCTCAGCATGGTGGTGGCTGGTCCTGGAGGTCTTCGGCTGCCGTAGCCCTAGTCGGGGCGGGGAGGAATGCTCAACCCGCTCCCCTCCAAGGGACTCCGGGAAGGAACACCAAGGCGCGGGGGCAGAGACTGCACTGTTCTCGTCCGGGATCTGGATTTCATAGTCTCGTAGTCTTGGCCGCTGATGGGATTACACGGTGCCAGGGGGCCAGGTGGTGGGTGTGAACCCCGCCTACTGGAATTTGGAGGATCTGGGTGGAAGGTGCTTGCTCCAATTCGAGTAGGCTTGGAGGTCTCGGCCCCGAACCGGCGTGGCTTTGTCCCTCTGCCAGTACCTTCCTGTGTGCGGAGAGTGGTCTCAGCATGGTGGTGGCTGGTCCTGGAGGTCTTTGGCTGCCGTAGCCCTGGTCGGGGCGGGGAGGAAAGCTCAACCCGCTCCCCTCCAAGGGACTCCGGGAAGGAACACCCAGGCGCGGGGGCAGAGACTGCACTGTTCTCGTCCGGGATCTGGATTTTATAGTCTCTGAGTCTTGGCCGCTGATGGGATTAAACGGCGCCAGGGGGCCAGGTGGTGGGTGTGACCCCCGCATACTGGAATTTGGAGGATCTGGGTGGTAGGTGCTCGGCTCCAATTCGAGTAGGCTTGGAGGTCTCGGCCCCTGAATCGTCGTGGCTTTGTCCCTCTGCCAGTACCTTCCTGTGTGCGGAGAGTGGTCTCAGCATGGTGGTGGCTGGTCCTGGAGGTCTTCGGCTGACGTAGCCCTGGTCGGGGCAGGGAGGAAAGCTCAACCCGCTGCCCTCCATGTTACTCCGGGGAGGAACACCCAGGCGCGCGGGCAGAGACTGCACAGTTCTCGTCCGGGATCTGGATTTTATAGTCTCTGAGTCTTGGCCGCTGATGGGATTACACGGCGCCAGGGGGCCAGGTGGTGGGTGTGACCCCCGCCTACTGGAATTTGGAGGATCTGGGTGGAAGGTGCTCGGCTCCAATTAGAGTAGGCTTGGATGTCTCGGCCCCGGAACCCGCGTGGCTTTGTCCCTCTGCCAGTACCTTCCTGTGTGCGGAGAGTGGTCTCAGCATGGTGGTGGCTGGTCCTGGAGGTCTTCGGCTGCCGTAGCCCTAGTCGGGGCGGGGAGGAATGCTCAACCCGCTCCCCTCCAAGGGACTCCGGGAAGGAACACCAAGGCGCGGGGGCAGAGACTGCACTGTTCTCGTCCGGGATCTGGATTTCATAGTCTCGTAGTTTTGGCCGCTGATGGGATTACACGGTGCCAGGGTGCCAGGTGGTGGGTGTGACCCCCGCCTACTGGAATTTGGAGGATCTGGGTGGAAGGTGCTCGGCTCCATTTCGAGTAGGCTTGGAGGTCTCGGCCCCGGAACCCGCGTGGCTTTGTCCCTCTGCCAGTACCTTCCTGTGTGCGGAGAGTGGTCTCAGCATGGTGGTGGCTGGTCCTGGAGGTCTTCGGCTGCCGTAGCCCTGGTCGGGGCGGGGAGGAAAGCTCAACCCGCTCCCCTCCAAGGGACTCCGGGAAGGAACACCCAGGCGCGGGGGCAGAGACTGCACTGTTCTCGTCCGGGATCTGGATTTTATAGTCTCTGCGTCTTGGCCGCTGATGGGATTACACGGCGCCAGGGGGCCAGGTGGTGGGTGTGAACCCCGCCTACTGGAATTTGGAGGATCTGGGTGGAAGATGCTCGGCTCCAATTCGAGTAGGCTTGGAGGTCTCGGCCCCGGAACCCGCGTGGCTTTGTTCCTCTGCCAGTAACTTCCTGTGTGCGGAGAGTGGTCTCAGCATGGTGGTGGCTGGTCCTGGAGGTCTTCGGCTGCCGTAGCCCTGGTCGGGGCGGGGAGGAAAGCTCAACCCGCTCCCCTCCAAGGGACTCCGGGAAGGAACACCCAGGCGCGGGGGCAGAGACTGCACTGTTCTCCTCCGGGATCTGGATTTTATAGTCTCTGCGTCTTGGCCGCTGATGGGATTACACGGCGCCAGGGGGCCAGGTGGTGGGTGTGACCCCCGCCTACTGGAATTTGGAGGATCTGGTTGGAAGATGCTCGGCTCCAATTCGAGTTGTCTTGGAGGCCTCGGCCCCGGAACCCGCGTGGCTTTGTCCCTCTGCCAGTACCTTCCTGTGTGCGGAGAGTGGTCTCAGCATGTTGGTGGCTGGTCCTGGAGGTCTTCGGCTGCCGTAGCCCTGGTCGGGGCGGGGAGGAAAGCTCAACCCGCTCCCCTCCAAGGGACTCCGGGAAGGAACACCCAGGCGCGGGGGCAGAGACTGCACTGTTTTCGTCCGGGATATGGATTTTATAGTCTCTGAGTCTTGGACGCTGATGGGATTACACGGCGCCAGGGGGCCAGGTGGTGGGTGTGACCCCGCCTACTGGAATTTGGAGGATCTGGGTGGTAGGTGCTCGGCTCCAATTCGATTAGGCTTCGAGGTCTCGGCCCCTGAATCGGCGTGGCTTTGTCCCTCTGCCAGTACCTTCCTGTGTGCGGAGAGTGGTCTCAGCATGTTGGTGGCTGGTCCTGGAGGTCTTCGGCTGCCGTAGCCCTGGTCGGGGCGGGGAGGAAAGCTCAACCCGCTGCCCTCCAAGTTACTCCGGGAAGGAACACCCAGGCGCGCGGGCAGAGACTGCACTGTTCTCGTCCGGGATCTGGATTTTATAGTCTCTGAGTCTTGGCCGCTGATGGGATTACACGGCGCCAGGGGGCCAGGTGGTGGGTGTGACCCCCGCCTACTGGAATTTGGAGGATCTGGGTGGAAGGTGCTCGGCTCCAATTCGAGTAGGCTTGGAGGTCTCGGCCCCGGAACCCGCGTGGCTTTGTCCCTCTGCCAGTACCTTCCTGTGTGCGGAGAGTGGTCTCAGCATGGTGGTGGCTGGTCCTGGAGGTCTTCGGCTGCCGTAGCCCTAGTCGGGGCGGGGAGGAATGCTCAACCCGCTCCCCTCCAAGGGACTCCGGGAAGGAACACCAAGGCGCGGGGGCAGAGACTGCACTGTTCCTGTCCGGGATCTGGATTTTATAGTCTCTGAGTCTTGGCCGCTGATGGGATTAAACGGCGCCAGGGGGCCAGTTGGTGGGTGTGACTCCCGCATACTGGAATTTGGAGGATCTGGGTGGTAGGTGCTCGGCTCCAATTCGAGAAGGCTTGGAGGTCTCGGCCCCGGAACCCGCGTGGCTTTGTCCCTCTGCCAGTACCTTCCTGTGTGCGGAGAGTGGTCTCAGCATGGTGGTAGCTGGTCCTGGAGGTCTTCGGCTGCCGTAGCCCTGGTCGGGGCGGGGAGGAAAGCTCAACCCGCTCCCCTCCAAGGGACTCCGGGAAGGAACACCCAGGCGCGGGGGCAGAGACTGCACTGTTCTCGTCCGGGATCTGGATTTTATAGTCTCTGAGTCTTGGCCGCTGATGGGATTACACGGCGCCAGGGGGCCAGGTGGTGGGTGTGACCCCCGCCTACTGGAATTTGGAGGATCTGGGTGGAAGGTGCTCGGCTCCAATTCGAGTAGGCTTGGAGGTCTCGGCCCCGGAACCCGCGTGGCTTTGTCCCTCTGCCAGTACCTTCCTGTGTGCGGAGAGTGGTCTCAGCATGGTGGTGGCTGGTCCTGGAGGTCTTCGGCTGCCGTAGCCCTAGTCGGGGCGGGGAGGAATGCTCAACCCGCTCCCCTCCAAGGGTCTCCGGGAAGGAACACCAAGGCGCGGGGGCAGAGACTGCACTGTTCTCGTCCGGGATCTGGATTTCATAGTCTCGTAGTCTTGGCCGCTGATGGGATTACACGGTGCCAGGGGGCCAGGTGGTGGGTGTGAACCCCGCCTACTGGAATTTGGAGGATCTGGGTGGAAGGTGCTTGCTCCAATTCGAGTAGGCTTGGAGGTCTCGGCCCCGAACCGGCGTGGCTTTGTCCCTCTGCCAGTACCTTCCTGTGTGCGGAGAGTGGTCTCAGCATGGTGGTGGCTGGTCCTGGAGGTCTTCGGCTGCCGTAGCCCTAGTCGGGGCGGGGAGGAATGCTCAACCCGCTCCCCTCCAAGGGACTCCGGGAAGGAACACCAAGGCGCGGGGGCAGAGACTGCACTGTTCTCGTCCGGGATCTGGATTTCATAGTCTCGTAGTTTTGGCCGCTGATGGGATTACACGGTGCCAGGGTGCCAGGTGGTGGGTGTGACCCCCGCCTACTGGAATTTGGAGGATCTGGGTGGAAGGTGCTCGGCTCCATTTCGAGTAGGCTTGGAGGTCTCGGCCCCGGAACCCGCGTGGCTTTGTCCCTCTGCCAGTACCTTCCTGTGTGCGGAGAGTGGTCTCAGCATGGTGGTGGCTGGTCCTGGAGGTCTTCGGCTGCCGTAGCCCTGGTCGGGGCGGGGAGGAAAGCTCAACCCGCTCCCCTCCAAGGGACTCCGGGAAGGAACACCCAGGCGCGGGGGCAGAGACTGCACTGTTCTCGTCCGGGATCTGGATTTTATAGTCTCTGCGTCTTGGCCGCTGATGGGATTACACGGCGCCAGGGGGCCAGGTGGTGGGTGTGAACCCCGCCTACTGGAATTTGGAGGATCTGGGTGGAAGATGCTCGGCTCCAATTCGAGTAGGCTTGGAGGTCTCGGCCCCGGAACCCGCGTGGCTTTGTTCCTCTGCCAGTAACTTCCTGTGTGCGGAGAGTGGTCTCAGCATGGTGGTGGCTGGTCCTGGAGGTCTTCGGCTGCCGTAGCCCTGGTCGGGGCGGGGAGGAAAGCTCAACCCGCTCCCCTCCAAGGGACTCCGGGAAGGAACACCCAGGCGCGGGGGCAGAGACTGCACTGTTCTCCTCCGGGATCTGGATTTTATAGTCTCTGCGTCTTGGCCGCTGATGGGATTACACGGCGCCAGGGGGCCAGGTGGTGGGTGTGACCCCCGCCTACTGGAATTTGGAGGATCTGGTTGGAAGATGCTCGGCTCCAATTCGAGTTGTCTTGGAGGCCTCGGCCCCGGAACCCGCGTGGCTTTGTCCCTCTGCCAGTACCTTCCTGTGTGCGGAGAGTGGTCTCAGCATGTTGGTGGCTGGTCCTGGAGGTCTTCGGCTGCCGTAGCCCTGGTCGGGGCGGGGAGGAAAGCTCAACCCGCTCCCCTCCAAGGGACTCCGGGAAGGAACACCCAGGCGCGGGGGCAGAGACTGCACTGTTTTCGTCCGGGATATGGATTTTATAGTCTCTGAGTCTTGGACGCTGATGGGATTACACGGCGCCAGGGGGCCAGGTGGTGGGTGTGACCCCGCCTACTGGAATTTGGAGGATCTGGGTGGTAGGTGCTCGGCTCCAATTCGATTAGGCTTCGAGGTCTCGGCCCCTGAATCGGCGTGGCTTTGTCCCTCTGCCAGTACCTTCCTGTGTGCGGAGAGTGGTCTCAGCATGTTGGTGGCTGGTCCTGGAGGTCTTCGGCTGCCGTAGCCCTGGTCGGGGCGGGGAGGAAAGCTCAACCCGCTGCCCTCCAAGTTACTCCGGGAAGGAACACCCAGGCGCGCGGGCAGAGACTGCACTGTTCTCGTCCGGGATCTGGATTTTATAGTCTCTGAGTCTTGGCCGCTGATGGGATTACACGGCGCCAGGGGGCCAGGTGGTGGGTGTGACCCCCGCCTACTGGAATTTGGAGGATCTGGGTGGAAGGTGCTCGGCTCCAATTCGAGTAGGCTTGGAGGTCTCGGCCCCGGAACCCGCGTGGCTTTGTCCCTCTGCCAGTACCTTCCTGTGTGCGGAGAGTGGTCTCAGCATGGTGGTGGCTGGTCCTGGAGGTCTTCGGCTGCCGTAGCCCTAGTCGGGGCGGGGAGGAATGCTCAACCCGCTCCCCTCCAAGGGACTCCGGGAAGGAACACCAAGGCGCGGGGGCAGAGACTGCACTGTTCCTGTCCGGGATCTGGATTTTATAGTCTCTGAGTCTTGGCCGCTGATGGGATTAAACGGCGCCAGGGGGCCAGTTGGTGGGTGTGACTCCCGCATACTGGAATTTGGAGGATCTGGGTGGTAGGTGCTCGGCTCCAATTCGAGAAGGCTTGGAGGTCTCGGCCCCGGAACCCGCGTGGCTTTGTCCCTCTGCCAGTACCTTCCTGTGTGCGGAGAGTGGTCTCAGCATGGTGGTAGCTGGTCCTGGAGGTCTTCGGCTGCCGTAGCCCTGGTCGGGGCGGGGAGGAAAGCTCAACCCGCTCCCCTCCAAGGGACTCCGGGAAGGAACACCCAGGCGCGGGGGCAGAGACTGCACTGTTCTCGTCCGGGATCTGGATTTTATAGTCTCTGAGTCTTGGCCGCTGATGGGATTACACGGCGCCAGGGGGCCAGGTGGTGGGTGTGACCCCCGCCTACTGGAATTTGGAGGATCTGGGTGGAAGGTGCTCGGCTCCAATTCGAGTAGGCTTGGAGGTCTCGGCCCCGGAACCCGCGTGGCTTTGTCCCTCTGCCAGTACCTTCCTGTGTGCGGAGAGTGGTCTCAGCATGGTGGTGGCTGGTCCTGGAGGTCTTCGGCTGCCGTAGCCCTAGTCGGGGCGGGGAGGAATGCTCAACCCGCTCCCCTCCAAGGGACTCCGGGAAGGAACACCAAGGCGCGGGGGCAGAGACTGCACTGTTCTCGTCCGGGATCTGGATTTCATAGTCTCGTAGTCTTGGCCGCTGATGGGATTACACGGTGCCAGGGGGCCAGGTGGTGGGTGTGAACCCCGCCTACTGGAATTTGGAGGATCTGGGTGGAAGGTGCTTGCTCCAATTCGAGTAGGCTTGGAGGTCTCGGCCCCGAACCGGCGTGGCTTTGTCCCTCTGCCAGTACCTTCCTGTGTGCGGAGAGTGGTCTCAGCATGGTGGTGGCTGGTCCTGGAGGTCTTTGGCTGCCGTAGCCCTGGTCGGGGCGGGGAGGAAAGCTCAACCCGCTCCCCTCCAAGGGACTCCGGGAAGGAACACCCAGGCGCGGGGGCAGAGACTTCACTGTTCTCGTCCGGGATCTGGATTTTATAGTCTCTGAGTCTTGGCCGCTGATGGGATTAAACGGCGCCAGGGGGCCAGTTGGTGGGTGTGACTCCCGCATACTGGAATTTGGAGGATCTGGGTGGTAGGTGCTCGGCTCCAATTCGAGTAGGCTTGGAGGTCTCGGCCCCGGAACCCGCGTGGCTTTGTCCCTCTGCCAGTACCTTCCTGTGTGCGGAGAGTGGTCTCAGCATGGTGGTAGCTGGTCCTGGAGGTCTTCGGCTGCCGTAGCCCTGGTCGGGGCGGGGAGGAAAGCTCAACCCGCTCCCCTCCAAGGGACTCCGGGAAGGATCACCCAGGCGCGGGGGCAGAGACTGCACTGTTTTCGTACGGGATCTGGATTTTATAGTCTCTGATTCTTGGCCGCTGATGGTATTACACGGCGCCAGGGGGCCAGGTGGTTAGTGTGACCCCCGCATACTGGAATTTGGAGGATCTGGGTGGAAGATGCTCGGCTCCAATTCGAGTAGGCTTGGAGGTCTCGGCCCCGGAACCCGCGTGGCTTTGTCCCTCTGCCAGTACCTTCCTCTGTGCGGAGAGTGGTCTCAGCATGGTGGTGGCTGGTCCTGGAGGTCTTCGGCTGCCGTAGCCCTGGTCGGGGCGGGGAGGAAAGCTCAACCCGCTCCCCTCCAAGGGACTCCGGGAAGGAACACCCAGGCGCGGCGGCAGAGCCTGCACTTTTCTCGTCCGGGATCTGGATTTTATAGTCTCTGCGTCTTGGCCGCTGATGGGATTACATGGCGCCAGGGGGCCAGGTGGTGGGTGTGACCCCCGCCTACTGGAATTTGGAGGATCTGGGTGGAAGATGCTCGGCTCCAATTCAAGTAGGCTTGGAGGCCTCGGCCCCGGAACCCGCGTGGCTTTGTCCCTCTGCCAGTACCTTCCTGTGTGCGGAGAGTGGTCTCAGCATGGTGGTGGCTGGTCCTGGAGGTCTTCGGCTGCCGTAGCCCTGGTCGGGGCGGGGAGGAAAGCTCAACCCGCTCCCCTCCAAGGGACTCCGGGAAGGAACACCCAGGCGCGGGGGCAGAGACTGCACTGTTTTCGTCCGGGATCTGGATTTTATAGTCTCTGAGTCTTGGCCGCTGATGGGATTACACGGCGCCAGGGGGCCAGGTGGTGGGTGTGACCCCCGCATACTGGAATTTGGAGGATCTGGGTGGAAGATGCTCGACTCCAATTCGAGTAGGCTTGGAGGTCTCGGCCCCGGAACCCGCGTGGCTTTGTCCCTCTGCCAGTACCTTCCTGTGTGCGGAGAGTGGTCTCAGCATGGTGGTGGCTGGTCCTGGAGGTCTTCGGCTGCCGTAGCCCTGGTCGGGGCGGGGAGGAAAGCTCAACCCGCTCCCCTCCAAGGGACTCCGGGAAGGAACACCCAGGCGCGGGGGCAGAGACTGCACTGTTCTCGTCCGGGATCTGGATTTTATAGTCTCTGAGTCTTGGCCGCTGATGGGATTACACGGCGCCAGGGGGCCAGGTGGTGGGTGTGACCCCCGCCTACTGGAATTTGGAGGATCTGGGTGGAAGATGCTCGGCTCCAATTCGAGTAGGCTTGGAGGTCTCGGCCCCGGAACCCGCGTGGCTTTGTCCCTCTGCCAGTACCTTCCTGTGTGCGGAGAGTGGTCTCATCATGGTGGTGGCTGGTCCTGGAGGTCTTCGGCTGCCGTAGCCCTGGTCGGGGCGGGGAGGAAAGCTCAACCCGCTCCCCTCCAAGGGACTCCGGGAAGGAACACCCAGGCGCGGGGGCAGAGACTGCACTGTTCTCGTCCGGGATCTGGATTTTATAGTCTCTGAGTCTTGGCCGCTGATGGGATTACACGGCGCCAGGGGGCCAGGTGGTGGGTGTGACCCCCGCATACTGGAATTTGGAGGATCTGGGTGGAAGATGCTCGGCTCCAATTCGAGTAGGCTTGGAGGTCTCGGCCCCGGAACCCGCGTGGCTTTGTCCCTCTGCCAATACCTTCCTGTGTGCGGAGAGTGGTCTCAGCATGATGGTGGCTGGTCCTGGAGGTCTTCGGCTGCCGTAGCCCTGGTCGGGGCGGGGAGGAAAGCTCAACCCGCTGCCCTCCAAGTTACTCCGGGAAGGAACACCCAGGTGCGGGGGCAGAGACTGCACTGTTCTCGTCCGGGATCTGGATTTTATAGTCTCTGCGTCTTGGCCGCTGATGGGATTACACGGCGCCAGGGGGCCAGGTGGTGGGTGTGAACCCCGCCTACTGGAATTTGGAGGATCTGGGTGGAAGGTGCTCGGCTCCAGTTCGAGTAGGCTTGGAGGTCTCGGCCCCTGAATCGGCGTGGCTTTGTCCCTCTGCCAGTACCTTCCTGTGTGCGGAGAGTGGTCTCAGCATGTTGGTGGCTGGTCCTGGAGGTCTTCGGCTGCCGTAGCCCTGGTCGGGGCGGGGAGGAAAACTCAACCCGCTGACCTCCAAGTTACTCCGGGAAGGAACACCCAGGCGCGGGGGCAGAGACTGCACTGTTCTCGTCCGGGATCTGGATTTTATAGTCTCTGAGACTTGGCCGCTGATGGGATTACACGGCGCCAGGGGGCCAGTTGGTGGGTGTGACTCCCGCATACTGGAATTTGGAGGATCTGGGTGGTAGGTGCTCGTCTCCAATTCGAGTAGGCTTGGAGGTCTCGGCCCCGGAACCCGCGTGGCTTTGTCCCTCTGCCAGTACCTTCCTGTGTGCGGAGAGTGGTCTCAGCATGGTGGTGGCTGGTCCTGGAGGTCTTCGGCTGCCGTAGCCCTGGTCGGGGCGGGGAGGAAAGCTCAACCCGCTGCCCTCCAAGTTACTCCGGGAAGGAACACCCAGGTGCGGGGGCAGAGACTGCACTGTTCTCGTCCGGGATCTGGATTTTATAGTCTCTGCGTCTTGGCCGCTGATGGGATTACACGGCGCCAGGGGGCCAGGTGGTGGGTGTGAACCCCGCCTACTGGAATTTGGAGGATCTGGGTGGAAGATGCTCGGCTCCAATTCAAGTAGGCTTGGAGGCCTCGGCCCCGGAACCCGCGTGGCTTTGTCCCTCTGCCAGTACCTTTCTGTGTGCGGAGAGTGGTCTCAGCATGGTGGTGGCTGGTCCTGGAGGTCTTCGGCTGCCGTAGCCCTGGTCGGGGCGGGGAGGAAAGCTCAACCCGCTCCCCTCCAAGGGACTCCGGGAAGGAACACCCAGGCGCGGGGGCAGAGACTGCACTGTTTTCGTCCGGGATCTGGATTTTATAGTCTCTGAGTCTTGGCCGCTGATGGGATTACACGGCGCCAGGGGGCCAGGTGGTGGGTGTGACCCCCGCATACTGGAATTTGGAGGATCTGGGTGGAAGATGCTCGACTCCAATTCGAGTAGGCTTGGAGGTCTCGGCCCCGGAACCCGCGTGGCTTTGTCCCTCTGCCAGTACCTTCCTGTGTGCGGAGAGTGGTCTCAGCATGGTGGTGGCTGGTCCTGGAGGTCTTCGGCTGCCGTAGCCCTGGTCGGGGCGGGGAGGAAAGCTCAACCCGCTCCCCTCCAAGGGACTCCGGGAAGGAACACCCAGGCGTGGGGGCAGAGACTGCACTGTTCTCGTCCGGGATCTGGATTTTATAGTCTCTGAATCTTGGCCGCTGATGGGATTACACGGCGCCAGGGGGCCAGGTGGTGGGTGTGACCCCCGCCTACTGGAATTTGGAGGATCTGGGTGGAAGATGCTCGGCTCCAATTCGAGTAGGCTTGGAGGTCTCGGCCCCGGAACCCGCGTGGCTTTGTCCCTCTGCCAGTACCTTCCTGTGTGCGGAGAGTGGTCTCAGCATGGTGGTGGCTGGTCCTGGAGGTCTTCGGCTGCCGTAGCCCTGGTCGGGGCGGGGAGGAAAGCTCAACCCGCTCCCCTCCAAGGGACTCCGGGAAGGAACACCCAGGCGCGGGGGCAGAGACTGCACTGTTCTCGTCCGGGATCTGGATTTTATAGTCTCTGAGTCTTGGCCGCTGATGGGATTACACGGCGCCAGGGGGCCAGGTGGTGGGTGTGACCCCCGCATACTGGAATTTGGAGGATCTGGGTGGAAGATGCTCGGCTCCAATTCGAGTAGGCTTGGAGGTCTCGGCCCCGGAACCCGCGTGGCTTTGTCCCTCTGCCAGTACCTTCCTGTGTGCGGAGAGTGGTCTCAGCATGATGGTGGCTGGTCCTGGAGGTTTTCGGCTGCCGTAGCCCTGGTCGGGGTGGGGAGGAAAGCTCAACCCGCTGCCCTCCAAGTTACTCCGGGAAGGAACACCCAGGTGCGGGGGCAGAGACTGCACTGTTCTCGTCCGGGATCTGGATTTTATAGTCTCTGCGTCTTGGCCGCTGATGGGATTACACGGCGCCAGGGGGCCAGGTGGTGGGTGTGAACCCCGCCTACTGGAATTTGGAGGATCTGGGTGGAAGGTGCTCGGCTCCAGTTCGAGTAGGCTTGGAGGTCTCGGCCCCTGAATCGGCGTGGCTTTGTCCCTCTGCCAGTACCTTCCTGTGTGCGGAGAGTGGTCTCAGCATGTTGGTGGCTGGTCCTGGAGGTCTTCGGCTGCCGTAGCCCTGGTCGGGGCGGGGAGGAAAACTCAACCCGCTGCCCTCCAAGTTACTCCGGGAAGGAACACCCAGGCGCGGGGGCAGAGACTGCACTGTTCTCGTCCGGGATCTGGATTTTATAGTCTCTGAGTCTTGGCCGCTGATGGGATTACACGGCGCCAGGGGGCCAGTTGGTGGGTGTGACTCCCGCATACTGGAATTTGGAGGATCTGGGTGGTAGGTGCTCGGCTCCAATTCGAGTAGGCTTGGAGGTCTCGGCCCCGGAACCCGCGTGGCTTTGTCCCTCTGCCAGTACCTTCCTGTGTGCAGAGAGTGGTCTCAGCATGGTGGTAGCTGGTCCTGGAGGTCTTCGGCTGCCGTAGCCCTGGTCGGGGCGGGGAGGAAAGCTCAACCCGCTCCCCTCCAAGGGACTCCGGGAAGGAACACCCAGGCGCGGGGGCAGAGACTGCACTGTTTTCGTCCGGGATCTGGATTTTATAGTCTCTGAGTCTTGGCCGCTGATGGGATTACACGGCGCCAGGGGGCCAGGTGGTGGGTGTGACCCCCGCATACTGGAATTTGGAGGATCTGGGTGGAAGATGCTCGGCTCCAATTCGAGTAGGCTTGGAGGTCTCGGCCCCGGAACCCGCGTGGCTCTGTCCCTCTGCCAGTACCTTCCTGTGTGCGGAGAGTGGTCTCAGCATGGTGGTGGCTGGTCCTGGAGGTCTTCGGCTGCCGTAGCCCTTGTCGGGGCGGGGAGGAAAGCTCAACCCGCTCCCCTCCAAGGGACTCCGGGAAGGAACACCCAGGCGCGGGGGCAGAGACTGCACTGTTCTCGTCCGGGATCTGGATTTTATAGTCTCTGAGTCTTGGCCGCTGATGGGATTACACGGCGCCAGGGGGCCAGGTGGTGGGTGTGACCCCCGCCTACTGGAATTTGGAGGATCTGGGTGGAAGATGCTCGGCTCCAATTCGAGTAGGCTTGGAGGTCTCGACCCCGGAACCCGCGTGGCTTTGTCCCTCTGCCAGTACCTTCCTGTGTGCGGAGAGTGGTCTCAGCATGATGGTGGCTGGTCCTGGAGGTCTTCGGCTGCCGTAGCCCTGGTCGGGGCGGGGAGGAAAGCTCAACCCGCTGCCCTCCAAGTTACTCCGGGAAGGAACACCCAGGCGCGCGGGCAGAGACTGCACTGTTCTCGTCCGGGATCTGGATTTTATAGTCTCAGAGTCTTGTCCGCTGATGGGATTACACGGCGCCAGGGGGCCAGGTGGTGGGTGTGACCCCCGCATACTGGAATTTGGAGGATCTGGGTGGGAGGTGCTCGGCTCCAGTTCGAGTAGGCTTGGAGGTCTCGGCCCCTGAATCGGCATGGCTTTGTCCCTCTGCCAGTACCTTCCTGTGTGCGGAGAGTGGTCTCAGCATGTTGGTGGCTGGTCCTGGAGGTCTTCGGCTGCCGTAGCCCTGGTCGGGGCCGGGAGGAAAGCTCAACTCGCTGCCCTCCAAGTTACTCCGGGAAGGAACACCCAGGCGCGGGGGCAGAGACTGCACTGTTCTCGTCCAGGATCTGGATTTTATAGTCTCTGAGTCTTGGCCGCTGATGGGATTACACGGCGCCAGGGGGCCAGGTGGTGGGTGTGACCCCCGCCTACTGGAATTTGGAGGGTCTGGGTGGAAGGTGCTCGGCTCCAATTAAAGTAGGCTTGGAGGTCTCGGCCCCGGAACCCGCGTGGCTTTGTCCCTCTGCCAGTACCTTCCTGTGTGCGGAGAGTGGTCTCAGCATGGTGGTGGCTGGTCCTGGAGGTCTTCGGCTGCCGTAGCCCTAGTCGGGGCGGGGAGGAATGCTCAACCCGCTCCCCTCCAAGGGACTCCGGGAAGGAACACCAAGGCGCGGGGGCAGAGACTGCACTGTTCTCGTCCGGGATCTGGATTTCATAGTCTCGTAGTCTTGGCCGCTGATGGGATTACATGGTGCCAGGGGGCCAGGTGGTGGGTGTGACCCGCGCCTACTGGAATTTGGAGGATCTGGGTGGAAGGTGCTCGGCCCCAATTCGAGTAGGCTTGGAGGTCTCGGCCCCGGAACCGGCGTGGCTTTGTCCCTCTGCCAGTACCTTCCTGTGTGCGGAGAGTGGTCTCAGCATGGTGGTGGCTGGTCCTGGAGGTCTTCGGCTGCCGTAGCCCTGGTCGGGCAGGGGAGGAAAGCTCAACCCGCTCCCCTCCGAGGGACTCCGGGAAGGAACACCCAGGCGCGGGGGCAGAGACTGCACTGTTTTCGTCCGGGATCTGGATTTTATAGTCTCTGAGTCTTGGCCGCTGATGGGATTACACGAAGCCAGGGGGCAGGTGGTGGGTGTGACCCCGGCATACTGGAATTTGGAGGATCTGGGTGGAAGATGCTGGGCTCCAATTCGAGTAGGCTTGGAGGTCTCGGCCCCGGAACCCGCGTGGCTCTGTCCCTCTGCCAGTACCTTCCTGTGTGCGGAGAGTGGTCTCAGCATGGTGGTGGCTGGTCCTGGAGGTCTTCGGCTGCCGTAGCCCTGGTCGGGGCGGGGAGGAAAGCTCAACCCGCTGCCCTCCAAGGTACTCCGGGAAGGAACACCCAGGCGCGGGGGCAGAGACTGCACTGTTCTCCTCCGGGATCTGGATTTTATAGTCTCTGAGTCTTGTCCGCTGATGGGATTACACGGCGCCAGGGGGCCAGGTGGTGGGTGTGACCCCCGCATACTGGAATTTGGAGGATCTGGGTGGTAGGTGCTCGGCTCCAGTTCGAGTATGCTTGGAGGTCTCGGCCCCTGAATCGGCGTGGCTTTGTCCCTCTGCCAGTACCTTCCTGTGTGCGGAGAGTGGTCTCAGCATGTTGGTGGCTGGTCCTGGAGGTCTTCGGCTGCCGTAGCCCTGGTCGGGGCGGGGAGGAAAGCTCAACCCGCTGCCCTCAAAGTTACTCCGGGAAGGAACACCCAGGCGCGGGGGCAGAGACTGCACTGTTTTCGTCCGGGATCTGGATTTTATAGTCTCTGAGTCTTGGCCGCTGATGGGATTACACGGCGCCAGGGGGCCAGGTGGTGGGTGTGACCCCCGCCTACTGGAATTTGGAGGATCTGGGTGGAAGGTGCTCGGCTCCAATTAGAGTAGGCTTGGAGGTCTCGGCCCCGGAACCCGCGTGGCTTTGTCCCTCTGCCAGTACCTTCCTGTGTGCGGAGAGTGGTCTCAGCATGGTGGTGGCTGGTCCTGGAGGTCTTCGGCTGCCGTAGCCCTAGTCGGGGCGGGGAGGAATGCTCAACCCGCTCCCCTCCAAGGGACTCCGGGAAGGAACACCAAGGCGCGGGGGCAGAGACTGCACTGTTCTCGTCCGGGATCTGGATTTCATAGTCTCGTAGTCTTGGACGCTGATGGGATTACACGGTGCCAGGGGGCCAGGTGGTGGGTGTGACCCGCGCCTACTGGAATTTGGAGGATCTGGGTGGAAGGTGCTCGGCTCCAATTCGAGTAGGCTTGGAGGTCTCGGCCCCGGAACCGGCGTGGCTTTGTCCCTCTGCCAGTACCTTCCTGTGTGCGGAGAGTGGTCTCAGCATGGTGGTGGCTGGTCCTGGAGGTCTTCGGCTGCCGTAGCCCTGGTCGGGCAGGGGAGGAAAGCTCAACCCGCTCCCCTCCAAGGGACTCCGGGAAGGAACACCCAGGCGCGGGGGCAGAGACTGCACTGTTTTCGTCCGGGATCTGGATTTTATAGTCTCTGAGTCTTGGCCGCTGATGGGATTACACGGAGCCAGGGGGCCAGGTGGTGGGTGTGACCCCGGCATACTGGAATTTGGAGGATCTGGGTGGAAGATGCTCGGCTCCAATTCGAGTAGGCTTGGAGGTCTCGGCCCCGGAACCCGCGTGGCTCTGTCCCTCTGCCAGTACCTTCCTGTGTGCGGAGAGTGGTCTCAGCATGGTGGTGGCTGGTCCTGGAGGTCTTCGGCTGCCGTAGCCCTGGTCGGGGCGGGGAGGAAAGCTCAACCCGCTGCCCTCCAAGGTACTCCGGGAAGGAACACCCAGGCGCGGGGGCAGAGACTGCACTGTTCTCGTCCGGGATCTGGATTTTATAGTCTCTGCGTCTTGGCCGCTGATGGGATTACACGGCGCCAGGGGGCCAGGTAGTGGGTGTGACCCCCGCATACTGGAATTTGGAGGATCTGGGTGGAAGATGCTCGGCTCCAATTCGAGTAGGCTTGGATGTCTCGGCCCCGGAACCCGCGTGGCTTTGTCCTTCTGCCAGTACCTTCCTGTGTGCGGAGAGTGGTCTCAGCATGGTGGTGGCTGGTCATGGAGGTCTTCGGCTGCCGGAGCCCTGGTCGGGGCGGGGAGGAAAGCTCAACCCAATCCCCTCCAAGGGACTCCGGGAAGGAACACCCAGGCGCGGGGGCAGAGACTGCACTGTTCTCCTCCGGGATCTGGATTTTATAGTCTCTGAGTCTTGGCCGCTGATGGGATTACACGGCGCCAGGGGGCCAGGTGGTGGGTGTGACCCCCGCATACTGGAATTTGGAGGATCTGGGTGGAAGATGCTCGGCTCCAATTCGAGTAGGCTTGGAGGTCTCGGCCCCGGAACCCGCGTGGCTTTGTCCCTCTGCCAGTACCTTCCTCTGTGCGGAGAGTGGTCTCAGCATGGTGGTGGCTGGTCCTGGAGGTTTTCGGCTGCCGTAGCCCTGGTCGGGGCGGGGAGGAAAGCTCAACCCGCTGCCCTCCAAGTTACTCCGCGAAGGAACACCCAGGCGCGGGGGCAGAGACTGCACTGTTCTCGTCCGGGATCTGGATTTTATAGTCTCTGAGTCTTGGCCGCTGATGGGATTACACGGCGCCAGGGGGCCAGGTGGTGGGTGTGACCCCCGCCTACTGGAATTTGGAGGATCTGGGTGGAAGGTGCTCGGCTCCAATTAGAGTAGGCTTGGAGGTCTCGGCCCCTGAATCGGCGTGGCTTTGTCCCTCTGCCAGTACCTTCCTGTGTGCGGAGAGTGGTCTCAGCATGGTGGTGGCTGGTCCTGGAGGTCTTCGGCTGCCGTAGCCCTAGTCGGGGCGGGGAGGAATGCTCAACCCGCTCCGCTCCAAGGGACTCCGGGAAGGAACACCAAGGCGCGGGGGCAGAGACTGCACTGTTCTCGTCCGGGTTCTGGATTTCATAGTCTCGTAGTCTTGGCCGCTGATGGGATTACACGGTGCCAGGGGGCCAGCTGGTGGGTGTGACCCCCGCCTACTGGAATTTGGAGGATCTGGGTGGAAGGTGCTCGGCTCCAATTCGAGTAGGCTTGGAGGTCTCGGCCCCGGAACCGGCGTGGCTTTGTCCCTCTGCCAGTACCTTCCTTTGTGCGGAGAGTGGTCTCAGCATGGTGGTGGCTGGTCCTGGAGGTCTTCGGCTGCCGTAGACCTGGTCGGGGCGGGGAGGAAAGCTCAACCCGCTCCCCTCCAAGGGACTCCGGGAAGGAACACCCAGGCGCGGGGGCAGAGACTGCACTGCTCTCGTCCGGGATCTGGATTTTATAGTCTCTGCGTCTTGGCCGCTGATGGGATTACACGGCGCCAGGGGGCCAGGTGGTGGGTGTGACCCCCGCCTACTGGAATTTGGAGGATCTGGGTGGAAGATGCTCGGCTCCAATTCGAGTAGGCTTGGAGGTCTCGGCCCCGGAACCCGCGTGGCTTTGTCCCTCTGCCAGTACCTTCCTGTGTGCGGAGAGTGGTCTCAGCATGGTGGTGGCTGGTCCTGGAGGTCTTCGGCTGCCGTAGCCCTGGTCGGGGCGGGGAGGAAAGCTCAACCCGCTCCCCTCCAAGGGACTCCGGGAAGGAACACCCAGGCGCGGGGGCAGAGACTGCACTGTTCTCGTCCGGGATCTGGATTTTATAGTCTCTGAGTCATGGCCGCTGATGGGATTACACGGCGCCAGGGGGCCAGGTGGTGGGTGTGACCCCCGCATACTGGAATTTGGAGGATCTGGGTGGTAGGTGCTCGGCTCCAATTCGAGCAGGCTTGGAGGTCTCGGCCCCTGAATCGGCGTGGCTTTGTCCCTCTGCCACTACCTTCCTGTGTGCGGAGAGTGGTCTCAGCATGGTGGTGGCTGGTCCTTGAGGTCTTCGGCTGCCGTAGCCCTGGTCGGGGCAGGGAGGAAAGCTCAACCTGCTGCCCTCCAAGTTACTCCGGGCAGGAACACCCAGGCGCGGGGGCAGAGACTGCACTGTTCTCGTCCGGGATCTGGATTTTATAGTCTCTGAGTTTGGCCGCTGATGGGATTACACGGCGCCAGGGGGCCAGGTGGTGGGTGTGACCCCCGCCTACTGGAATTTGGAGGATCTGGGTGGAAGGTGCTCGGCTCCAATTAGAGTAGGCTTGGAGGTCTCGGCCCTGGAACCCGCGTGGCTTTGTCCCTCTGCCAGTACCTTCCTGTGTGCGGAGAGTGGTCTCAGCATGTTGGTGGCTGGTCCTGGAGGTCTTCGGCTGCCGTAGCCCTCGTCGGGGCGGGGAGGAAAGCTCAACCCGCTGCCCTCCAAGTTACTCCGGGAAGGAACACCCAGGCGCGCGGGCAGAGACTGCACAGTTCTCGTCCGGGATCTGGATTTTATAGTCTCTGAGTCTTGGACGCTGATGGGATTACACGGCGCCAGGGGGCCAGGTGGTGGGTGTGACCCCCGCCTACTGGAATTTGGAGGATCTGGGTGGAAGGTGCTCGGCTCCAATTAGAGTAGGCTTGGAGGTCTCGGCCCCGGAACCCGCGTGGCTTTGTCCCTCTGCCAGTACCTTCCTGTGTGCGGAGAGTGGTCTCAGCATGGTGGTGGCTGGTCCTGGAGGTCTTCGGCTGCCGTAGCCCTAGTCGGGGCGGGGAGGAATGCTCAACCCGCTCCCCTCCAAGGGACTCCGGGAAGGAACACCAAGGCGCGGGGGCAGAGACTGCACTGTTCTCGTCCGGGATCTGGATTTCATAGTCTCGTAGTTTTGGCCGCTGATGGGATTACACGGTGCCAGGGGGCCAGGTGGTGGGTGTGACCCCCGCCTACTGGAATTTGGAGGATCTGGGTGGAAGGTGCTCGGCTACAATTCGAGTAGGCTTGGAGGTCTCGGCCCCGGAACCGGCGTGGCTTTGTCCCTCTGCCAGTACCTTCCTTTGTGCGGAGAGTGGTCTCAGCATGGTGGTGGCTGGTCCTGGAGGTCTTCGGCTGCCGTAGCCCTGGTCGGGGCGGGGAGGAAAGCTCAACCCGCTCCCCTCCAAGGGACTCCGGGAAGGAACACCCAGGCGCGGGGGCAGAGACTGCACTGTTCTCGTCCGGGATCTGGATTTTATAGTCTCTGCGTCTTGGCCGCTGATGGGATTACACGGCGCCAGGGGGCCAGGTGGTGGGTGTGAACCCCGCCTACTGGAATTTGGAGGATCTGGGTGGAAGATGCTCGGCTCCAATTCGAGTAGGCTTGGAGGTCTCGGCCCCGGAACCCGCGTGGCTTTGTTCCTCTGCCAGTACCTTCCTGTGTGCGGAGAGTGGTCTCAGCATGGTGGTGGCTGGTCCTGGAGGTCTTCGGCTGCCGTAGCCCTGGTCAGGGCGGGGAGGAAAGCTCAACCCGCTCCCCTCCAAGGGACTCCGGGAAGGAACACCCAGGCGCGGGGGCAGAGACTGCACTGTTTTCGTCCGGGATCTGGATTTTATAGTCTCTGAGTCTTGGCCGCTGATGGGATTACACGGCGCCAGGGGGCCAGGTGGTGGGTGTGACCCCCGCATACTGGAATTTGGAGGATCTGGGTGGAAGATGCTCGGCTCCAATTCGAGTAGGCTTGGAGGTCTCGGCCCCGGAACCCGCGTGGCTTTGTCCCTCTGCCAGTACCTTCCTGTGTGCGGAGAGTGGTCTCAGCATGGTGGTGGCTGGTCCTGGAGGTCTTCGGCTGCCGTAGCCCTGGTCGGGGCGGGGAGGAAAGCTCAACCCGCTCCCCTCCAAGGGACTCCGGGAAGGAACACCCAGGCGCGGGGGCAGAGACTGCACTGTTCTTGTCAGGGATCTGGATTTTATAGTCTCTGCGTCTTGTCCGCTGATGGGATTACACGGCGCCAGGGGGCCAGGTGGTGGGTGTGACCCCCGCATACTGGAATTTGGAGGATCTGGGTGGAAGATGCTCGGCTCCAATTCGAGTAGGCTTGGAGGTCTCGGCCCCGGAACCCGCGTGGCTTTGTCCCTCTGCCAGTACCTTCCTGCGTGCGGAGAGTGGTCTCAGCATGGTGGTGGCTGGTCCTGGAGGTCTTCGGCTGCGGTAGCCCTGGTCGGGGAGGGGAGGAAAGCTCAACTCGCTCCCCTCCAAGGGACTCCGGGAAGGAACACCCAGGCGCGGGGGCAGAGACTGCACTGTTCCCGTCCGGGACCTGGATTTTATAGTCTCTGAGTCTTGGCCGCTGATGGGATTACACGGCGCCAGGGGGCCAGGTGGTGGGTGTGACCCCCGCCTACTGGAGTTTGGAGGATCTGGGTGGAAGGTGCTCGGCTCCAATTCGAGTAGGCTTGGAGGTCTCGGCCCCGGAACCCGTGTGGCTTTGTCCCTCTGCCAGTACCTTCCTGTGTGCGGAGAGTGGTCTCAGCATGGTGGTGGCTGGTCCTGGAGTTCTTCGGCTGCCATAGCCCTGGTCGGGGCGGGGAGGATAGCTCAACCCGAGATCGTCCAGATCCCCGTCTACCTGTATCTATACAAAAAGGATATTACTTTAAGGTAAACTGTTCATAAGGCATATGGAGAGGAGAAAGGCAATATTTCACTCATACATCTAAAATCATAGATTTCTGGGAAACTGATCTTACAAATTAACAGTCTGATTAAGGGGAAAGCTGATTAATTGGGTGGGAAGCAGAGCATAGGGAAGACTGTTTACAGATAAACACACTAAAAGTGGAAGTGCTTCAGGAGCTCTGTGATGGGTGTAACCATATTAATGGGTGTAACCAGATAAACCTAAGCTCCTTGTAGAAGGACAAAGCAATGTTACCCAACAGTTCTCTTATTAAACTTTGCAGCTCTTTCTCCCCTCTCTGTGAAGTAGCATTTTGCATGAAGGAGACGGTGGTTCTATCCCATTTGGAATTTTGGGACAACAGTGATATCGGTCAGGCAAAACCTTTGATTGAATACGATGTGGTCAATTTTGTTGTGGAAGCGTCCACCTGCAGATTCCCATGTCCAACGTTTAGATTCGGCCTTCTGGAACTGTGAGTTACCATGGATGGTCTTGGTCGACATGATGAACACAGACAATCTTTCACGCTGTTCATTCCATTCTAGGCTATGGGTCCCAATGTGGAGTTCTTCGACTGATTTTCTTGTTCCTATCTTGGCATTAAAATCACCAACAATGATCTTGTAGAAGGTGTGGTCCTCTTTATAGAACTTCTCCAGCTCCGTGTAAAACTTCTCAATTTCTCCTACATCATAATAGGATGTTGGTGCGTAGAGAACGAAGATTGAAACTGCCGGCAGTGAGCCACTTCTATTCAAGTGTAAATGTCCGATTCGGGTTTTTAGGCATTCGAATGAATCAATGCTTATGGCCAAGTTTGTGTAGACAAGGACACCGATGCCTCCACTGCCTCTTTTATCGCACGTTCTGAGGAAAAATTGTTCTTTAGTGTTGACAATGGCATGATGTGCTTGATGCCTTCTTGTCTCGGTCAGACCAATGATGTCGTACTTGATCTTTTGTGCTTGTACCATCCGGTCCTCGATGGATGCATCCAATGCTAGCGTACGTGCATTGAACGTATAGATAATCATTTTTGTCTTCCTTCATTTTGGCAGCCTATTCGGCCTTGAGATTTTATCAGCCTCTCCTTATTCATCCTTCTCAATGCTGCCATATTGGTGATGCCTTCATTGTCAGGGGAATGAGACCCATTGTAATTACTGGTTTTGGCATATTGAATACACAATGGATAGCTTGTCAGGCTCTGCCTTGCGGGCGGAATACTCTCAGTAGCTTGCCAGGCTCTCCGAGAGGGATAGAGGCTTTTGGAGCGGCCTCTAATCGCCCTTGTAGGTGTTCCCATGGTTCAAACCATATTTGAAACCTATCAAATATGGCACAGCAATTCTGGAAGATGGGTATTAAGTGTCTTATAATGTGTCACACGGTCGCTTTTTGCGCGGTCCATAAAGCATCCTGGAGCGTGGTGGCAGCTGGGTAGTGGAGGTAGTGGAGGTAATGGAGGTCTGCCGGTGAGGTACCACTACCTCCACTACCCCGACTCCATCATGCTCCACGACACTTTCCAGACACTCAGGCCGAGACTCACAGAACAAGCCCCACAGAACAAGATAAGTGGAACTCTGAGATCTTGGACTCCAGGCTCAATGGACCTGGGGACAGAGATTCTCTGCTTGCTCCCACCAACCATTGTTGATGAAGGGATTAAAAACGGGAGCCCCACCCTACCCTGCCCTGTCTGCTTCCACCAACCGCCAGAGACCCAGGGATTGGATTGCTCAGAGAAAGTCCACCCTACCCCCACTGGTACCAGATAAATACCTCACTGGCAGACCTCCACTACCTCCAGTAGAATATTATAGGAATATTTGAAATCCTTCATCAGTCCATGTGTGAACTCCCAAATGCTAATGCATATGTATTGCCAGCTTTGACAGTAACTATTCTGTGACTTATTATTTCTGTGCTAATAGGCACAACTTTTCCATAATTTTACTTGGCAGAAAGAAGCCTAAAACACTATATCAGGATCCTCACTTTCGAACATTTGTTCAGTCACATATTTGAAATAGTAAGTCAATTCTTTGTAACTTGAATTTCTCAACTATAACATTAAAGACATTTACTCATTGGAACTTGATTTTATATTTGAATATCATGCAGTTGTTAATATTTAGCAATTTTGACATGTAAAACTGGCAATTCGTATGTAAACACATGCACACAGGTGGAAGCATTTACTTGTACACACTATAAAATACATTTCTTACTGTGGAACAGAGGAAAAAGGAATAAAAGTTATTGCAGTGCCTTAACAAAACTAAATGGTCAAGTCAATCGATAAGTTCATTACTAGGAAAAATGAATTTAGACACAGGTCTTTAAAGATTCAAGAATTTTCAGATAAAGGAAGAAAAGTCTTCTATTATCTATAAAATCTTTCAATTCTGTGTATGTACTGTATTTTCCGTACTTTTAAAGTCATTTTTACCTAATTAGAGAATAGAGTATATTGAAGTGTCCATTTGTCTGTAATTGCACCAAATAAGGAACCAAAAAATATGAAAGAAGAGGGCCTAGGGAATTGGAACTATGATATTTAGTCTTCAGTTTAACCAGTATTCCCTACTCAACCCATCATTACATTAAAGGTAAAGGATGCATCCAAAAGGAACAACATAAAAATCATCAGAACCCCCAAGAAATATAAAATAGATTTTGATGAAAATTTATTAATCAAATATATCATGTTTTTCAGAGACAATGAGTGCATTCAAGAGGCCAAAATTATCTCAGGCAAGAAAATGTCCCAATAAAATTTCTCCATGACATATCCTAATTAGAATTTAAAAAATCAAAGAAAGAATACAGAAAGTAGAGATATAAAAGAAGAAAATTACATAGAATAAATCTAATTTTTTAAGATTTATAGTCGAATTATGAAGTGAAACTTTGAGTCACAAGAAAATAAGGAGATATAGTAAGTTAAAAATCACAATTACAGAGGCATCCTCTGGGAACCTGGACCGTCCACCATCCTTGAGCCTCCTCCTGTTCGTCCCCAACGCTGCACGTGGTTTTCTCCCGCTCTAAGGTCAGTGAAAATTCGAACTTGGGACTTCACCTCATCCCTTCAATTCAATGTGATCCCTATAACGATACCCATGACATTCTTCAAAGAAATAGAGCAAACACCCCTGAAATTCATAATGGAAAAAATAAGCCCCCACGAATAGCTAAAGCAATTCTTGGAAAAAATAAAATGGAAGGAACCAACCTCCCTACCTTCAAACTCTACTACAAAGCAGTAATAATTAAAACAGCATGTTACTGGAAAAAAGGCAGAGCTGCAGACGATGGAACAGGGTTGAATATACTGACATCTCCCCACAATCATATGATCATCTAATCTTTGATAAGGGAGTAAGAAAAGTGAAGTGGAGCAAGGAAAGCATTTTTAACAAATTGTGCTGGAAAAACTGGACAGCTATATGCAAAAAAAAAGTATGCTCTCTTCCTAACAACATGTACAAAAGTAAGATCAAAATGGATTAAAGACCTCAACATCATACCAGAATCCATAAGGTACATTGAAGATAAAGTTGGCAAAACCCTCCATGACACTGACTCTAGTGAAATTTTCAAAGATGTCGTGCCACTTGCCAAGCAAGTGAAAACAGAGATAGACAAATGGGACTATCTTAAACTAAGAAGCTTCTGCACCTCCAAAGAAACAGTGACCAAAATGCAAAGACAGAATGGGAAAGGATATTCTCCAAATACACATCCGACAAGGGGTTGATATCAAGGATATACAAAGTACTGGTTGAACTCCACAAGAAGAAAACATCCAACCCCATCAAAAAATGGGGCGATAAAATTAATAGAAAGTTTCACAAAGAAGAAATCCGAATGGCTAAAAGGCACATGAGAAAATGCTCCACATCATTAGTCATCAGGGAGATGCATATCAAAACCACAATGAGATTTCATTGCACACCACAAAGACTGACCCACATCCACAAGAACAAAAGCATCCGGTGCTGGAGAGGATGTGGTGAGAAAGGGACCCTCTTTCACTGCTGGTGGGAATGCCGACTGGTTCAGCCCTTCTGGAAAACAGTAAGGACGATTCTCCAAAAATTAGAAATTGAGCTCCCATTTGACCCAGCAATATCCTCCTGGGAATATATCCCAAAGAGGCAAAGAAGTATAGTCGAAGTGACATATGCACTTGTTTGTTCATTGCAGCACTGTTTACAATAGCTAGAATCTGGTAAAAAACCGAGTGCCTGAGAACAGATGATTGGTTAAAGAAACTTTGCTACATCTACACAATGGAGTACTATGTAGCTGTTAGAAAGGATGAAGACATGAAATTTAGATACAGGTGGTACTACATGGAACGTATCATGCTAAGCGAAATGAGTCAGAAAGATGGACAGATATTGAAAGATTACATTCTTCTGGGGAACTTAAAATGACAGTTTAGGAGACTAACACCAAAGAATAGCCGAGATAAGTACCAGGAGGTTTGCTCCATGGCTTGGAGGCCGCCGCACACTCTAGGGGTAAGGGCAGCTCAGATGGAGAAGGGAGCACCAAATAAAGTGTGTTGGGAAGATCCACCCGGATGAGAGATGCATGCTGAAAGTAGACTATAGAACGAACATGATTGCCACTCAATTCCTCTTTTGCAAACCACAGTACCCAAAATGAGATAGAGAATAGGGGAGAGTGCCCTGTCACAGAGGCAGGGTGGGATGGGGGGATGGGGATTGGGAGGGATACTGGGATTAGTGGTGGTGGAGAATGAGCACTGATGGAGAAACGGGTACTCGACCATTATATAACTGAAACCAATGCACAAAAATTTGTAAGTCTACAACTGTACCTCATGGTGTTTCACTAATAAAAATTTTTAAAAAAGAAAATTTCTCCATGATACATCCTAATTAGAATTTAAAAAATCAAAGAAAGAATACAAAAAAACCCAGAGAAATAAGAGAAGAAAATTACATAGAATAAATCTAAGATTCATAGTTGAATTATGAAGTGAAACTTTGAGCCACAGGAAAATAAGGGATATAGTAAGTTAAAAATCACAGATCACAATTCTTTTGGGACCCTGGACCATCCACCATCTTTTAGACCCTTCCTATCCATCCCCAATCTGCACCCAGTTTTCTCCCACTCCAAGTTCAGTGAAAATTTGAACTCGGGACTTTGCCTCACCTGTGCACACGACCCAGGCTTCCTCTGGGGCCCTGAGCCATCCACCATCCCTGATTCCATTCCTGTCTATCCCCAATGCTGTGCTCAGATTTCTTCTGATCCTAGGTCTGTACACCCCCCCCCACACACCTGGTACCTATAGGGGCGGGGCTTAGCAGAAGTGGGCGTGGCATATGGAGGAGTGGACATTGTCCATTTGGGTGTCCCAGGTAAATTACCCAAACCCAGCAATCTTGTGTAACATCTCAGTCTCCATACCACCATAACAACATGAAGAAACAACACAAATCCTCACTATGAGGAGAGGATGATGAAAAGTCTCCAGAAGTCTCTATACGTGTTACTCACATAAGGCAGCTCTCTGATAAAGAATTCAGATATGAAGTAATGAACATGTATAATGAACTCAAAGAAAACGTAAGGCAGATATCCAGTAAATTAAGGGAGGACATGAAACAATTGAGAAAATACAGAAAAAAAAACATGAGTGCAGAAATGGGAAAGCTACGATGTCACGATTAAAGTATTCCGTAGACAAAATAAAAAACTCGGTGTGTGCTCTCAATAGCAGAATGGCTGCAGCTGAAGACAGAAACAATGAGCTGTAATATCAGCTGCAGAAAGCCTACAGGCAACAACAAACAATGGCAAGAGACCTCGAAATAGCTCTAGAGCAAATCAGAGTCCTAGGGGATGATTTCAAGAGAAACAATATTAGAATTATTGGAGTCCTAGAAAATCAGGGAAACAATCCCAATGAAAAAGTCACGATTAAAGAAATCATTGCTGAAAAGTTCCAAGAGCTGGAGAATGTAGGTATCCAGGTTCAAGGAGCCTGAATGTTGCCAGCTAAAAGATACCCTAACAAAAATACTCCAGGACATATCATAGTTAGAATGATGGATGCCACGGATAGAGACACAATACTGCAAGCATCAAGGTCAAAGAAGCAAATCACATACAAAGGAGCACCCCATAGATTCACTGCAGATCTATCAGAGGAAACGCTCCTAGCCTGAAGGCAATGGTGGCATATAGTGAAAAAAACTCACTGAACTGAATGCTTTACCATGAATACTTTATCCGGGTAAATTAACATTGAAACTTGAAAGAAAGGTACACTATTTTATAAATAAAGAACAACCCAGGAACTTCATAGACTCAAACCAAACCTAAAAGAAGGGTTAATTGGGCTACCGTAAAGACAGAACAAACCCATACAAGCACAACAAACCCTTATAGAAAGATGAAACGAAACCCCATAACAATAATCTCTCTCAGTGTACATGTCCTAAGTGCACCAATCAAGACAAAAAATGTGGCAAAATGAATTCAGAGACAGAACCCAACGTTCTACTGCCTAGAAGAAAAACATCTGAACAATCAGAACAAACACAACTCAAAGGCAAAGAATGAAAAACAACCCTGAAAGCAAACAACCCCCTGAAAAAAGATGGGGTGGCCTTACAAGTATCGTACAACATAGATTTCAGGTTGAAAAAGATTAGAAGGGACAGTGAAAGCTGTTTTTTTTATGAATCAAGAGATATGTACAGCAGGAAGAAATCACACTCCTAAATGAGGGACCAGCCAAATACCTACAAGAACTGCTAACAGACTTTAAAAAGGATATTGAAAGCAACAAAATAGTTGTTGGAGATTTCAACACAGCCTTATAACCCATGGATAGACCAAGAAGAATAAAACTCAACAAGGTAATAATGGTAATAATGGCTCTAAAGGAAGAAATAGAAGACAGAGGGGTAATAGATCTATACATAAATTTATATGCCCCCACAAAAGAATACATATTATTTTCCAGTACATATGGAACATTTTTCAGAATACAACATGTGCTTGTCCACAAAGCATAACTCAAAGAATCAGGAAGATAGACATTGTATCAACTATCTTCTCATACCATGATGGACTAAATATAGAAGTTAATCATGTACAGACGCAGAAAACGAAATCAAACACCTGTAGATTAAACAACTCAATGTTGAAAAACTAGTGGATCAGGAAAGAAATCAAGGAATAAATATATGGAAACAAATGAGAATGAAGAAACAAGCTACCAGAACCTGTGGGACGCAGCCAAAGACGTGTTCATGGGGAAATTTATAGCTCTGCAAGCATTTCTCAGGAAAGAAGAAAGGGCCCACATAAACAACTCAATTTCAAAGCTAAAGATCTTAGAAAAGGACCAACAAAGAGAACCAAAATGAGGCAGAAGGAGAGATAATAAAACTTACAGCAGAAATCAACAACATGAACACCAAAAAAAAAATCCAAAAGATCGATGATACCAAGAGCTGGTTCTTTGAGAAAATAAACGAGATTGATAAACCACTAGCACACTCACAATGAAAGAGAGAGAGAGAGAGAGAGAGAGAGAGAGAGAGAGAGAGAACCGTAATAAGCAGAATCAGAAATGAGAAGGGGAATATCACAATGGAAACAAAGAAAATCATAAGATCATCAGAGATTACATTAAAAGACTGTATGCCACAAAACAAGAGAGCCTAGAAGAAATGCATAAATTCCTGGATTCCTAAAATCTACTAAGGCTGAATCAAGAAGATCTAGAATACCTGAATAGTCCTATTAATGGCAAAGAACTTGAAATTGTAATCAAAATTCTTCCCAAAAACAAAAGTCCAGGTCCAAATGGATTCACTAGCGAATTTTTCCAAACATTAAAAGAGAACCTATCTCAAAAAATTAGAAATAGAGCTCCTATTTGACCCAGCAATACCACTCCTGGGAATATACCCCAGAGAGGCAAAAAAGTATACACAATGACATATGCACTTGTTTGTTCATTGCAGCACAGTTTACAATAGCTAGAATATGGAAAAAACCTAAGTGCCCTAGAACAGATGACTGGTAAAAGAAACTTTGGTATTTCTACACAATGGAGTACTATGTAGCTGTTAGAAAAATGTCATGAAATTTACATACAAGTGGTACTACATGGAAAATATCATGCTAAGTGAAATGAGCCAGAAAGAGAGGGACAGACATAGAAATATTGCATTCATCTGGGGAACATAAAGTAACAAAATAAGAGATTAACAACCAAGAATAACTGTGATAAATACCAGGAGGTTCACTGCATGGCTTGGAAGCCAGCCACACACTCTAGGGGTAATTGCAGCTCAGATAGAGAAGGGAGCACCAAATAAAGGATGCTGGGAAGATCTTCCCAGGAAGGGAGATGCATGCTGAAAGTAGATTATAGACAGAAAATGATTGCCACCAAATGCCTCTTTTCCTAACCACAGCACCCAAAAGGAGAGAGAGAACAAAAGGGTTTGTCCTGCCACCGAGGCAGAGTGGGATGTGGGGATGGGGGTTGGTGGGAGGGATACTGGGATTGGTGGGGGTAGAGAATGGACACTGGTGGTGGGATGGGTACTTGATCATTGTATAACTGAAACCCAAGCACAAAAAATTGTAAGTCTACAACTGTACCTTGTGGTGTTTCACTAATAAAAAAAAAGAAATGGATACAAGTATCCAGACAGAAATTGGTTCCTTGAATATTTTAATGAAATCAGGAAAACCTTGGGTGAAACCAAAGATAAAGACAAAGGTAAAGAGTCAAATGATGTACTGGGAATTAAAGAGATGATATAGTGCATGTTACAGAAAATAAAACAAGAATAATATAAACAAATTTATGCTAACAATTCTGTGGCTCAAAAGAAATGAACAAATGCATATTAAAAGACATGTTCCTAAAAAAGAGGACCTAATTCCAGTTCTTCTCAACCTCGTCCAGGAAAAAGGAACAAAATCTCTCCCAAACAGTTCATATGAAGCTCATATCTCTCTAATACCAAAAGGAAACAAAGACTCCACTAGAAAAGAAAACTAGAGGCAAATATCCCTGATGAGCAGGGATGCAAAGATTCTCAACAAATACTAGCTAAAAAAGTTCAACAACTCATCAAAAAGATCATACAACGTGACCAAGTGGGATTCATCCCTGGGATGCAAGGATGATTTAAAGTTTGGAAATCAATAAACATAATCCATCATATCAACAAAAAAATATAAAACCTTATGATCATATCAATAGATGCTGAGAAAGCATTTGACAAGATCCATCACCCGTTTATGATGAAAACCCCTGCTAAAATGGGTATAGAAGGAACTTTCCTCAATATATTTAAAGCCATGGACCTCAAGTCATGGCAAGCATCATCCTCTATGGGGAAAATATAAGAGCTTTCCCTCAGAGATAGGGACGAGACAAGGACGCCTACTCTCCAGTTCTGTTCAATATAGTACTGGAAGTACCTGCAATAGTGGTTAGGCAAGAAAAAGGTATTAATGGCATTAGAGTATGAAAGGAAGAAATCAAGCTCTCACTATTCACAGATGATATGATACTATACTTAGAGAACCCTGAAATCTCTACCAAGAAACTCCTAGAAAAATTAGATTTGTATAGTAAAGTTGCAGGCTATAAAATCAATACCCAAAAGTCCTTGGCTTTCCTATTCACAACCAGTGATAAAGAAGAAAGTGACATGAAAAGAACAATGCCGTTCTCAATCGTGGCCCAGAAAATCAAGTACCTAGAAGTCAGCTTAACTAAGGACATAAAAAACCCATACAAAGAAAACTACAAAACTCTTCTTCAGAAAATAAAAGAGGACACGAGGATATGGAAAGATATCCCCTTCTCGTGGATCGGGAGAATTAACATTGTCAAAATGGCAATAATCCCCCCCAAATTGTACAAATTCAATGCGATCCCTATAAAGATACCCATGGCATTCTTCAAAGAAATGGAGCAAACACTCCTGAAATTCATATGGAACAATAAGCCCCCACGAATTGCTAAAGTAATTCTTGGGAAAAATAATATGGGAGGAATAAACCTCCCTAACTTAAAACTCTACTACAAAGCAGTAATAATTAAAACAGTATGGTACTTGAACAAATGCAGAGCCAAAGACCAATGGAACAGGGATGAATATATTGACACCTCCTCTCAAATATATGATCATCTAATCTTTGGTAAGGGAGCAAGAAATGTGAAGTGGAGCAAGGAAAGCCTCTTTCTCAAATTGTGATGGCAAAACTGAACGGCTACATGCAAAAAAGTGGATTCAGATCTGTCTAACACCTGTACAAAAGTAAGATCAAATGGATTAAAGACCTCAACATCAGACAGGAACCCATAAGGTTGAAGACAAGGTTGACAAAACCCTCCACGACATTGAAGCTAATCGTATCTTCAAAGATAACGCTCCACTGGCCAAGCAAGTGAAAACAGAGATAGACAAATGGAACTATATTACACTAAGAAGCTTCTGCACCTAAAAATAAACAGTGACAAAAATACAAAGACAGTCTGCAAAATGGGAAAAGATATTTGCCCAATACCCTTCTGACAAGGGATTTATGTCAAGGATATACAAAGTTCTGGTTGAACTCCACAAGGAGAAAACATCCAACCCCATCAAAAAATCAGGCGATGAAATGAACAGAAACTTTCTCAAAGAAGAAATCAGAATGGTATAAAAGCACATGAGAAATTGCTCTACATCACTAATCATCAGCGAGGTGCAGATCAAAACAACAATGAGATATCATCTCACACCACAGAGACTAGCCCACATCCAAAAGAGAAAAAACAACTGGTATTGTTGTGGATGTGATGAGAAAGGAACCCTCCTTCACTACTGGTGGGAATGCCAGCTGGTTCAGCCCTTTTGGAAAACAGTATGGACGATTATCAAAAAAATTAGAAATGTTTGGAGGATTCACTTGGGGTGCGAGATGTGTGCTGAAAGTAGACTATAGACTGAACACGATGGCTACTCAAAACCTCTATTGCAATCTACAAAACTCTAAAGGAAATAGAGAGCAAATGGGAATGCCCTGTCACAGAAACCAGGTGGGGGCATGGAGTGGGGTGTGGAAGGGCTATTTGGATCATTGGTGGTGGAGAATGGGCATTGTTGAAGTTATGGGTACTCGATAATTGTACAACTGAAACCCAAGCATGAAAGTCTATAGGTCTACAACAGTACCTAATGGTGTTTCACTAAAAACTACTTCAAATATTAATAAAATCTATGAAAAAATCACAATTACATAAACATCACTCTTACATTTCTGTACTTAGTTAGATTATTATCGAAATTGAAGGATCAACAGTTTCCTGAATCAGTAATTGCTCAAGTACCTTGAAACCAATTTTGCAGGTGGAATTGAGGGGACCCCTTAAGAAAACACCAAACTTTATAGAATGATGGCAAAAATACTTTTGATAATTATGCTCACTAAACAGCAATTGTCAAAACCCCAAATTGAGGAGAAACCACGCAGAAGGATAGATATGAACACAATTTTTTTTGCTGTCTCTAAAAGCATATTTGACTAGCAAGGAAAAATATTAAAAGTCAGTCTGGACACAGTGGCGGTTCTGGTTGTGGCCCCTCACACACAGGTACAGCTGTGGTGAGGGGGGACATGGCCTCCTGGGTTGTTGTATTTCACATGGCTGCAGTTATTTTCTCCTTTCATTGTACTCTGTACTCATATATCGACCTCCATTACCTAATTCTCACAAAAACTGCCTGGCTATCACAAACACACTCAGCCAATAGTTCAGTAGCCTATTCTAATCAAAATACTCCCAAATTCACCAAAATAACAATGAATACAAGAATCTAAAGACTAATATAAAAGAACACATCCCATGAAACTGAACTATGTAGTCCTGACATAAGTCACAAAGGAGCACCAAAGAGAAAGTGAGTGTTATTGAAGGAGAAAAAAGGAGAACAACATCAACTGAGGTCATCTGGAAACCTCCTTCACATTGAGAGGGGGCGGGGTCACTAGTAGCTAACTGGAGGGATCATCTGCATACTACTACAGAAACTGGAAGAAACAGCACAGATCCCCACCACAAGGAATGGATGAAAAAAAGAGCACTGAAGTTTCAACAAGGCATACCCAAGTATATAATCATGTATTTTCCAAAGGGAAGCCAAGACTGCCCATATTCGGTGGTCTCCATTTTCCCCACCCCAGGGGAGGCCAATGGCAATGGGTTGGCAAAGGAAGAAATGAGGGCCAGGTTGGTCGGTATCAATTGCAGTTTATTCCAATCTCTTCTCCATTCTCCTCTGATTCCCCTTCTGCTTTTCTCTCTGGATCCCCTATCATTCTCCTTCTTGCTTCCCAGCCTGCTCTTACAGCCTAGTTTATATAGAAATCATGTAGGGTGGGGATACAATGGTGGGGGTTGACCATTAACAAATAAAAAAATAGCTAAGACCACTCCTCCAGGAGATTAACTCAAGGATAAAACCTCATCTAAGGAGATTACCCAAGATTATGAGGAGATCTGCTCAAGGGCAGAATTCCATTCAGGGTATTTTGCTTTTTTCTTTCTCCACCTAGTAATCCACTTAAATAGTTATAGTAAATCTACTTCTACTATTTCTACCAATGTCATTCTGTATGAGCACAGTAAGAGATATATCAAACCTAAAGTTTGCTTCTTCCTGAGGACATCTAACTATATATTCCAGATCACAGTCCTCAGTCCAGGTTAGTCTTCCTAACCCCAGCAGGGTCCTTATCCAGTTACCTATTTTGGGTCATGACAGAGTTTGTCCATGGCTGTGTCTTAATTTATAGTTAAGTATTATGGTGTTTTGGCCTGGCCTATTTTGATGCCAGGGTAGCTCACAGCTTGCCCTGGGTCCATTCAGTCCCTCTCCGCAACTCTGCTTTGGGGGTTCTAGGAACTAAGGGCAACTGAGACTTAAGTCGAGGAAGCAGATGTCCCGGAGTGAATATTATTCAGAGTCAATTGATTCTCAAGTTACAAAAGCATAATATTAACTGTCTTGCGTGTCCATACAAAAAGGACATTGCTTCAAAATAAACTATGCAAAAGATAGGAAAAGCAATACTTAACTTACAGTATAAGTTCTGTGTCCTTAGAAGTATCTGAACTTACAAGTTAACAGAATCTGATTAGTGGGAAAAAGTGATTAATTGGTTGGGGAGGAGAGCACAGAGCAGAGTTTACAGATAAACACAGAGGAATGGGAGTGACTTGGGAGCATTGTGATGGGTGTAACCTGATAAACCTAAGCTCCCTGTGGCAAGGGAGAAAGTACAAACCAATGTTATCCTACATATAATCCGTCCCATAAATAATTCAGAGATGAAATGGTGAGGATGTTCAATGAGCACAAATAAATGGTAGAACGTACATCCAGTAAATTAAAGGAAGATATGAAAGAAACAGTGTAATGAACAGCCAAGAAAATGCAGGAAGAAATGAGAGAATAAAGAAAACTACAAACAGAAGTGTCACTGATAATTCAGTAGATAAAATTAAAAACGCAGTGGTTGCCCTCAACAGTAGAGTGACAACAGACGAAGACAGAAAAAGTGAGCTTGAAGATGAGCTGAAGAAAGCATACAGGCAACAAAAGACAATGGGGGAAAAAAACCTCAAAATATCTCAAGGGCGAATAACAGACCTAGGGGATGAATTCAAGAGGAACAACATAAGAATTATTGGAGTACCTGAATGACAGGGAAGCAGCCCCAATGAAGTGACAAGAGTTAACTTCTCATTGCTGAGAAGTTCCCAGAGCTGGAGAATGCAGGCATCCAGATCCAAGAAGCCAGAAGTGAATCAGCTTAAAGATACCGCCAATAAAAAGACACTAAGTCATATCATAAACAGAATGAAATATACTACAGATAGAGTCACAATACTGCTGGCAGCAAGGTCAAAGAAGGAAATCACATACAGAGGAGCATTCCTTCAATTTACAGCAGACTTATCAGAGGAAACTTTCTTCTGAGCCCAAAGAGAGTGGTGGGATAAAGAGAAAATAATTAATGAAATGAACACCTCATCAAGAATACTTTATCTGGCTAGACTCTCACTCAAACTCGAAGGAACAATACACTATTTCATGGATAAATGAAAGCTCAGGTACTTCATAGAATCAAAACCAACCATAAAAAGGACTGAAGGGGCTACTGTAAAACAAGACAAGAAACCTCTACAGAGAGATGGCACAAAACCCCACAACAAATATCTCGCTCGATGTCAGTGGACTATATTCACCAATTAAGATTCACAGAGGGGCAAAATGGATTAAAAGACTAAATACAACATCCTGCTGTCTACAGGAAACACATCTGAACATGTCAGAGAAAACACAGACTCAAAGTCAAAGGATGAACACTAACCTTCAAGCAAACAACTCCCTCAAAATAGCAGTGGCGACCATACCAGTATCCTATAATGGAGATTTCAGCCTGAAAATGATTAGAATGAACAGCTACAGCCATTTTTAAATAATCCATGGATATGTACATCAGGAAGAAGTCACACACCTAAACCTATACACACCCAATGAGGGGCCAGAAAAATACCTAAGACAACTGCTAATACACTTAAAGGAGGACATTGGTAGCAGCACAATAGTAGTCAGAGACTTCAGCAACGCCTGTTCATCTCTTGATAGATCAAAAAGACTAAAATTAAGCAAGGAAGTACCAGCTATGAAGGAAGAAATTGAAGAGCGGGTTCTAATAGGTATATACAGTACTTTTCATCTCCCAAACCGAATGCACATTTTTTTTCCAGTGCACATGAAACATTTTTCAAGATACACTGTACGCTGGGCCACAAAAAATAACTCAATAGAATCTGGAAGAATTAAATTGTTTCAACTGTCTTTCCAGACTACGATGCCCTGAAGATAGAAGTTAATCACACACAGAAATGGAGAAGCAAATCAAACACCTGGAAATTAAACAACTCAATATTGAACAACATGAGAGGAAATCAAGGAATAAATCATAAGATTCCTGGAAACAAATGAGAGAATGAAGACATGAGCTATGAGAACCCATGTGACACAGCTAAAGCAGTATTAAGGGGAAATTTTATAGCTCTGCAAGCGTTTCTCAGGAAGAAATAATGGACCCACATAAATAACTTGACTTCACAGCTTATGATCTTAGAAAATGACCAACAAAAGGAGCCCAAACTAGCAGGAGGAAAGAAATAATAAATCTTAGAGCAGAAGTCAAGGAGCTGATTACCCAAAAACAATCCAAAAGATCAATGAAACCAAGAGCTGGTTCTTTGAAAAAAATTAACAAGTTTTATAAAAACTAGTAAGACTCACAGAAGTTCAAAAGACCATCAGAGATTATTTTTAAAGTCTGTATGCCACAAAACACGCAAACCTGGAAAAAATGGATAAATTCCTGGATTCTTATAAGCTCCCATGGCTGAACCAAGAATATTTGAAATTCCTGAATAGACCTATCACTACCAAGGAAATTGAAACAATAATCAAAAGTCTCCTCAAAACAAAAGCCCAGGCACAGATGAATTCACTAGTGAATTTTTTCAAACTTTTAAAAAGGACCTAATTCCTCTCCTTTTCAAGCCTTTACAGGAAATTGAAGCAACAGAAACACTGCCAAACAATTTCAATGAGGCACATATCACTCTGACACCAACAGGAGATAGAGACAGGAGAAAAAAAGAAAATTACAGGCCGGTATCCCTGATGAAAATGGATGCAAAGATTCTAAACGAAATATTAGCAAATAGAATCCAACGACTGATCAAGGCCAGCCACACGTGCTAGGTGAAAAGGAAGCTCAGATAGAGAAGAGAGCACCAAATAAAGGGGGTTGTGAGGATCCTCCCAGGGTGGGAGAAGCATGCTAAAAGTAGTCTATAGACCAAACATGATTGCCACTCAATGCCTCTCTTGCAAAACACAGTACCCAAAAGAAGAGAGAGAGAACAAGGGGGAATTACCTGTCACAGAGACAGGGTGGGATGGGGGAGATGGGGGGTGGTGGGGATGCTGGGACCCATGGTGGTGGATGATGGGCACTGGTGGAGGGATGGGTACTTGATCATTGTATAACTGAAACCCAAGCACAAAATTTGTAAGTCTATAACTGTACCTCATGGTGTTTCACTAATAAAAAAAGGAAAAAAAATAGACATCATCTCTAATACCATTTAAAAGGAAATCATGAAAGAAAGAATAGCTTTGGTATTTGCAAAATTCCATTTTGTGACCTGGGTGGTGGTTACACTCCTTTCACTGAGTTAAATTATATGCTACATTATATCTTTGTCCTGTGTACTTCTGCATATAGGCTTCATAGTAAAAAGAGCAAAGGCTAGGTATCCGTTGGTTTAGAAATACTATAGAGTAAGATATAATCCATGAAAGAATTACTTAAAAAATAAAGTTTTAGTAAGTCAAAAAAAAGATCATGCACCATGATAAAATGGGATTCATCCCAGGGATGAAAGGATGGTTTAACATTCACAGCTCAATCAACATAATTAATCATATTAATAAAAGAAAATATAACAACTATGTGATCTCATCAATAGATGAAGAGAAAGAATTTGACAAGATACAGGACTTGTTTATGAGGAAATCTCTGAACAAAATGGGAATTGAAGAAACTTCTCTCAATATAGTCAAAGCCAACTAGCACACGGCCATGGCATGCATTATTATAAATGGGGAAAAAATAAAAGCCTTCCCTCTAATATCAGGGACAAGACTAGAATGACCAATCTCACCACTTCTATTCAATATAGTACTGGAAGTACTTGATACAGCAGTTAGGGAAGAAAAATATACTAAGGGCATGCAGATAGGAAGGGAAGAAATCAAGCTCTCATTATTTGTAGAAGACATGATACTATACTAAGAAGACCCTAAAGCTTCTATCAAGAAGCTTCTGAAAACAATAGACTTGTATGGTAAATCCGCAGGCTACAAAATAAAGACCAAAAATTCCATGGCTTTACTATACAAAAATGAGAGAGAAGAAAGTGATATGAAAAAGCAACACTGTTCACAATCATTCCACAGAAAATCAAGTATCTCGGAATCAGCTTAACTAAGGAGGTAAAGGAGCTGTACAAAAGAAACTTCAAAATGCTACTTGGAGAAATAAAAGAGGACATGAGGAAATGGAAACACATCCACTGCTCATGGATTGGGAGAATTAACATTGTCAAAACTGCTACTCCTCAAAGCCTTATTCAATGTGATTCCTATAAGGATACCCATGATATTTTTTTCAAAGAAGTTGATCAAATACTCCTGTAATTCATATGGAACAATAAGCCCAATGAGTAGCTATACCAATTCTTGTGGAATATAAAGAAGGGAGGCATCACTTTCCTCAATTTCAAAGTGTAATACGAAGTTGGAATAATTAAAACACCATAGTATTGGAATAAAGACAGATCCACGGACCAATAATATAGGTTTGATTATCTTGACACAACCCTAAAATATCACTTGATCACTTGAATTCCCATCAGTCGTCGATTTGTTCGAGAGGGCGCCAGTAACGTCTCCATTTGTCCCTGTCACGTGCTAGTGTAGCCCAATGGCTTCTGTTCGCTCTAGGAACATGAAGAGCCTCAAACCGATTGTTTAGGGTCTTGACTAAGAAGTCTGACCATCTGGTAGGTGGGCAGCCACGCGGTCTTTTGATGTCCCATGGAATCCAGTCTGTAATGGCTCTAGTCCAGTGGTCATCTCCAAATCTCATTACGTGTCCACACCACTTGATTTTTGATGACTTGGCAAAATTCACCCTCAAATATATAATCATTTAATCTTTGATAAAGGAGCAATAAGTATGTAGTGGAGAAAGGAAAGCTTCTGGTTCTGGCAAAACTGAACTGCAACGTGCAAAAAATGGGCTCAGACCTCTACCTAACACCAAGCATGAAAGTCAGATCAAAATGCATTAAAGACCTCAACATCAGACCAGAGTCCATAAGGAACATTTAAGAAAAGGTTGGTAAAACCCTCCAGGATATTGAAGCTAAAGTATCATCAAAGATAAAATGCCACTGACCAAGCAAATGTAAGGAAAGATAAACAAATGGGTCTACATTAAACTAAGAAGCTTCTGCATCTCAAAAGAAACAGTTATGAATTTAGAATGAAAGCCTATGGAATGGTACAGGTTATTCACCCAATACCCTTCTGTTAATGTGTTAATATCAAAGATATACAAGGCACTGGTTGAACTTTACAAGAAAAAAAATGAAATCCCATAGGAAAATGAGCCTATGTAATAAACAAAAAGTGTCAGAAAAAGAAATACAAATGGCCAAAAAGCACATGAAAAAAATGCCTTTCATCAGGGAGATGCAGATCAAAACAACAATGAGATATCATCTCACACTACAGAAACTGGAACACATCCAACAAACAAAAGCAGCCAGTGTTGGCGTGCATGTTGGGAGAAAGGGACTCTCCTTCATTGTTGGTAGTAATGCTGATCCAGCCTATTTGGAAAACAACATGGACTTTTCTCAGAAAATTAGAAATTGAGCTCCATTTGACCCAGGAATACTACTTCTGGTAATATACCCTGGGGCCCCTAAAACTCAAAGCAGAAACAGCATTGCACTACTATGTTCATTGCAGCACTATTCACCATATCCAGAAACTGGAAACAGCCTGAGTGCCCAAAAACTGACGAGTGGATAAAGAAACTATGGCAAATCTATGCAATGGAATACTATGCAGCTGTTAGGAAAATGAAGCCGTGAAATTTACCTATAAATGGATGGAAATGGAGAGTATCATGCTGAGTGAAATGTCACAGAAGGAAAGGAATAGGTTCAGAATGATTACATTAATTTGTGATATATATATATATATATATATATATATATATATATAGTACCCTGAAAAATTAAATGAATGTAAATAAAAAGTCACAGGGCCGCGAATGCGGCTGCTCGCTCCTGGGAGCTTGGTGTGATAATCTCTGGATCCTGGTCGTTGTTGGGGTTACACGGCAGTTGGTGGGTGTAAATGTCTAGCTACTGGCAAGTACAGTCCCAAACCGTGCAGGCCTGGAGATCTCAGCTCCGGGTCCCACACACCTGGGTTCCTCTGCCAGTTCTTTTATGCATGAGGCTCATACAAGTGTGTGGAGAGTGGTCCCAGCATGACCTTGGCTGGGCCCCGGACATCTTCAGCTGTTGGGACCTGGCGAGGACAGTCAGGCACAGGGTAGGAGACTCTGCCTTGTTCTCTCCCGGGAGCTTGGTGTGATAATCGCTGGACTAGAGCCATTACTGACTGGATTCCATGGGACGTCAGAAGATCGCATGGACACCCACCTACAAGATGGTCAGAGGTCAGACTTTTTCGTCAAGATCCTGAATGATCGGTTTGAGGCTCTGCATGTTCCTAGAACAAACAGATGCCATTGGGCTACGCTAGCACGCAACAGGGATGAATGGAGACGTTACTGGCACCCACTCGAGTAAATCGATGAATAACAGGGGATCAAGTGATCAAGTGATATATATATATATATATATATATATTACATATATATATGAAGACTAATATCTACGGCCAAGGAAAACAGGGGTTAGGAGAGTACTGATCAATTGTTGGAAATAACCACAATTATTTCGGTTTTTGAGGAATGACCAGCATGACACTAATAGCTGGGAACGATCACGCTGGACAAGATTTGAGGGTTAAAAATAGGCAAAGGGTTATTTTTGAATATCTTACATTATCAATATTGTAAAGCACAGTCCCCCCCCCCAAAAAAAAAAGAGAAAGAGGGGCTGGAGCAATAGCATAGCGGGTAGGGCCTTTGCATTGCATGTAACCGACCCAGGCCCAATTCCCAGTATCACATATGGTCCCCTGAGAACCGCCAGGAGTAATTCCTTAGTGCAGAGCCTTGAGTAATTCTTGTGCATCACTGGTTGTGACCCAAAAAGAAAAAAAAAAGAAAGAGAGAGAGCGAAAGAGAGATATACATTGAAGAATAGCACTTTCCATTGGAGCAGGCATGCGTTGGGGGGTGGGGTTGATGGGAGGGAACCTAGGGATATTAGTTCTGGAAATTGCATTGGTGTTAGAATAATGTATGACTCAAGTCCAATAATGAACATCTCTGTAAGATTATCTCAAAGTGATTCAATAAAATGTTTTGAAAAGGTCACACTGGAATGATATTACAGAAGGTTGGCTCTATCCCTGTTACCACATAGTCTGCTAGTAGTGATCTTTGATTGCAGAGCCAGAAATAAGTCTTATTACCACCGTTTGTGGCCCCCAAATTAAAAGACAAATAAATTCAATATCAAAATCTGGAAAATAATATTACAAGCAAGTAATTCCCTTCACATAGGCCAAAGTCATCATACTTATCTAAGACAACGGAGGCCTCATATTTTAAAAGATTGTAATATAGAGGTAATTACTTGTCATCCTGTTGTTCATTGATTTGTTCGAACGGCACCACTGACATCTGCATTCATCCTGTTGCTTGCTAACGTAGCCCAATGGCATATGCTCACTCCGGGAAGCCAAGAGCATCAAACCATTCATTCAGGGTCTTAACGAAGAAGTCTGACCGTCTCGTAGGTGGTCAACCAGGTGTTCTTTTGATGTCCTACGGAATCCAGTGGGTAACAGTTCTAGTCCAGCGGTCATCTCCAAATCTCATTACATGTCCGGCCCATCTGATTTTCTACACCTTGGTAAACGAGGCAACATCCCTGATCTTTTGTCATCCACGGAGGTCGGAACTCCGGATTCCTTCTCTCACTTGGGTGAAGAGTGATATTCCAAGCATAGCTCTTTTGATTCCTCTTTGGATGACCAGAATAGCGTTCTTATCCTGTTTTTATAGGACCCCAGTCTCTGAGGTGTATGTTAATGCAGGAAGAATGGTGGAGTTGAAAAGATGTGCCCAGAGCTGGAGGTTTTTCGTCTTCTTAACAACTTCTTCAATGCTCTTGAAGGCGTTCCATGCAACTCTCTTCCTCCTGCACAGCTCAGGTGCCAGGTCATTCGTCATGTTGATTTCTCAACCTAGGTATATATAACTGCTGCATTAGGAGATGTTTGTTCCATTGAGAGCAAATGGAACTTCAGGAACTAATCCTTTTCTCATGAACATTATCTTGGTGCAATTCAACTGCAATCCGACCTTTCCACATTCAAGGTCGAAGTCGGCCAGCATTCTTGCTGCTTGGCTGTTTGGTGTTATTAGAATGATGGAATCAGCGAAGCAGAGGTGTTATGGTTGCCGACTATCTATCTTCACTCCCATTTCTTCCCATTCCAGTCATTGCATGACATTCTTGAGGGTGACACTAAAGCGTTTCGGTGAAATGGTATCACCCTCCTGAACCCCTCTCTATATCAATGATCACTTGTAGAATGGTGAGATCCTGGTGGAGAATCTGTAATACAGCTACTAGAGGATACTTATGTACTGAGTTTGAACACCCTCTTTGGCTAGGGCTTCGATAACTGCTTCCATCTCAACAGAGTCAAAGTCCTTCTTTAAATCAATGAACATTAGACAGAGTGGCATCTTGAACTCTGGTGAAACCTCAATGAGCTTGGTCACTGTGTGGCTATGGTTGATCATGCTGAATCCTTTTTGGAACCCAGAATGCTCACATGGTTGTCCTTCATCTAGTGTTCTGTCTATTCTATTCAGGATGACTCTAAACAATGGACAACAGGCATCTCAGGCAATAGTTGTCGATGTCATGGATGTTTCCCTTGTACAACAGAACGGTCTTGCTGGTTTTCCACTGGGATGGACCATGCATTCAGACAGGTAGCATGTGAAGAGCCGAACAAGTTTATTGACAATTACTGGTGGCAGATTCTTCAGGTGTTCAGGTCTGATCTTATCTGGACCGGGTGCTGTTTGCTTCTTTACTGATGAAATGGAGTGTCTGATTTCGAAAAGGAGAACATTAGGAACGACATATCCATCCTGTGGAATTTGGTCTGTGGGCAGGCGGATGTGGCTACAAAGAGATCCGAGTAGAAGTCATCGATAATCTTCTCCACTGCCCTTCTGGAAGATGTGATAGATCCATCAGTGTGTTGGAGGACAGTCATCTTGGTTTTATAGTGGGCAAAGAACAGGCAGGCATTGTGAATACTTTTCCCAGCTTCTGCCTCATCGGCATCGACCAACACTGCTGTTCTTCTCTCTTTGAGGACTTCCTTTATTGCTTCTCTGGACTATTTTGTGAGCTCCTATGTTAGCTTGTGATTGCCTGAGGCTCATACCAAATCACGTTGGTGAATGAGCTTGAGAGTTTACAAAGATAGGCATCTGTTTGTGGCTTTCCCACCCTCAGCATTCCTTTCACAGTCATGGAAGTGCTAAACCAGTCTATTGTATTCCTTGTTGATGTTGTCAATGGAGGCATCTTACCATATTGCCACAATAATGCCAAAGTGCTCCCAGTTGGTGGTTGTTTTGGGAGTTCTCTACTTAAACTTACAGCCCTTTATCCCAGCTCTGTGAAGTAGAATTTCTTGTGAAGGAGATGGTGGTCTGATCCCATTTGGAATTTTGGAACAACAGTGACATCAGTCAGGCAAAACCGTGGATTGAATATGATGTGGTCAATTTCATTGTGGAACTGTCTACTGGGAGACTCCCATGTCCAACGTTTAGATTTGTACTTCTGAAACTGTGGATTACCATAGATTGTCTTGGTCAACATAATGAACTCAGACAGTCTCTCACCCTCTTCATTCCATTCTAGGACATGGGTCCCAATATGGAGTTTTTTTGGGCAATCTTCTCAGTCCTATCTTGGCATTAAAGTCACCAACAATGATCTTGTAGAAGGCGTGGTCTTCTTTATAGAATTTCTTCAGTTCCATGTAGAACTTCTCAATTTCTTCTTCAACATAGTTGAATGTTAGTGGGTAGATGACGAATATAGAAACTACCAGCAATGAGGCACATATATTCAAGAGTAAGCATTCAATTTGGGTTGTTAGGAATTTCACTGAATCACTGCTCATGACCAAGTTCATGTTGATGAAGACACTGTCACAACCGATGCCTCTGTTGTTGCATCTTTTGAGGTACAGTTCTTCTCCAGTGTCGAAAATGGCATGATGTGATCTATACCTTCTCATCTCAGCCAGACCAATCGTGTCATACTTGAACTTCTGCGCTTGCACCATCAGGTCCTCGATGGATGATTTCGAACCCAGCGTATGTGCATTGAATATACAGACAGTCATTTTAGTCTTCGTTTTGGCTGCCTTGTTCGGCCCAGAGATTTTATCAGCCTCTCCTTGCTAGTTTTTCTTAATGCTGACATTTTGGGGGCACTTTCAGGGTCAGGGGAATGAGGTCCAAAATTGTCACTGATTTTGGCATATTGAATATGCCATGGATAGTTTACCAGGCTCTTCCATGTGGACGGGATACTCTCGGTAGCTTGTCTGGCTCTCCAAGACGTATGGAGACTTTTAGGGTGGCTTATAATTGCCCTTGCAGGTGCTTCGACTCTACCGAATGCAAGCTTTTAGTCGACTGGCATGTTGTAGTGATCTGCAGCACCTGTTGGTTCACTTTTCATAGGTTGGCACCATTGCCACCACCGCCCCCCTACCCCGCCATGATGAGGGGGTGAACCATATGACTCACACCATATTTAAACTCCATCAAATAGGGTTTTGTAAATATGAAAAATTGTGTAGGAAGTGTCTTATGATGTGTTGCATGGCTACTTTGCGGTTGCGTGTTCCAGAAAGCAGCCTGGAGTATGGCGGCAGTTGGGTGGTGGAGGTTGGCAAATTGAGGATATTATCTGGCATCAGCAGGAAGTGGCTTATGGATGTGACTCCTGAGTCACCAGAGATTGGGGGAAGCAGGCAGTGGATCTCTGCTCCCAGTTCCTGTTGAGCCCAGAGTGCAAGGTCACAAGATCCGCATTACCTGGGTTCCATGAGACTTTGCTCATGCGTGAGGCTTGACCCAAGCATCCAGAAAGTGGCCTGGAGTGTGGTGGCAGTTGCGTGGTGGAGGTTGGCCGATGAGGAGATTATCTATATAATCTATAGATATGCTTGTTTATTAATGATCAACTGATATGTAACTCATAAATAACTCACACTCCTAAGATTTATGCAGCTAATTATGGACAAGAAAAATGTGTATACACCTGCTAACTAGCTTAAAGAAGATCCTTATGGCAACATAATAAAGTTGGAGATGTTAACTCAATTTATCTTCTCTAAATAGATGGACTAGGATGAAATTCAAAAGAATTCAGAAACTAGCTTTGAAGGAAGAAACGGAACATACGAATTTAGTTAGAAAATATAAGCTTCTTCATCCCAAAAAATAATTTACACATTCTTATCCAGTATACATGAGATGTTCTCCAAGACATATCACATTATGGGTAGATAAAACTATTCCCATTAAATCAAGAACATAGAAATCATATCATGTCAGACCATGATGTGAAAAAATGGAAGCTAATCAAAAGCAGAAATGGGGAAAGAGAAAATCCAGCATTTGAAAATTTAAAGATAATTGACAAATATATAGTGGGCAAAAAAAAATAAATTCAAAGGTTTTTTGGAAAAAAGAAATGTAACACTAGTTACCAGAACATATATAATGGAGTGTAAGTGATATTAAGAGAGAATATCATAATTATGCAAAATTTCATTAGAAAGAAAAATACCAAATTATAAAATAACAGCACAGATTAGGCAGCTAGTAAAAGACTACAAACGTAAATCAAAACACATAAAAGTTATAAATGACAAAAGTTAGAAATCAATGAAATAAAAACTGAAAAAATGTAATAAAGTTAATGAAATACTGGTTCTTTGAAAACACAAACACTAGACAAACCATTAGTTAGGCTAACAAAGACAGAATTAAAACTTTACTAGTCAATATTATAAACAAAAGTGGAAATATCCGTACAGATGCCATAGAAATTACAAGGCTCAGGGAGAAGTAAAAGGGGGAGGACAAGGAGAAGGAGAAGAGGAAGGTGAATGAGGAGAAGGAGGAGAATGTTAAGTAGACGGAGAAAGAGGAGGAGGGAAAAGAGGAGATAGAGGAGAAGGAGAAAGAGGATGAAAATAAAGGAGAAGGAGGAGCAGGAATGAGGAGGAGTAAGAGGGATGGGGAGGATGAGAAGAAGCAGAAGAAGAAGCAGAAGAAGAAGAAGAAGAAGAAGAAGAAGAAGAAGAAGAAGAAGAAGAAGAAGAAGAAGAAGAAGGAGGAGGAGGAGGAGGAGGAGGAGGAGGAGGAGGAGGAGGAGGAAGAGGAGGAGGAGGAGCAGAAGAGTGACCACCCTATAGGAAGACTGGGGAGGGATCCACAGGGAAAATGGAGACTTTTGGAAGGGGGAATGTTCACTGGTAAAGGGGACAGGTGATGGAACATTGTATGACTGAAACCCATTGTATGACTGAAACCCAAAACATTGTATGACTGAAACACGGTTACAGCTTTGTAACCGTGTATTTCACTGTTGTTCAATTAAAAAGCAGCAGAAAACAGAAAACAGTTCCATGCAATAGTTGGTGTATTCAGCAGTAGCGAGTAAAACTTCCAGTTGACTACTTGAGTAATGTCAAGTACATTACTCTGTAATGTCAAGTTAGTCAAGTGTAGGTGAATACATCAACATGACCTTCTGATGGCTTACATGTTATCAGGTCCAATGGTATTCTGGTCACCTAGCATCTCTTCTCTATAACAGCCCTTTCCTTTCTTCTTTTTAATAGAACAATGATATAATTTATAGCTATAATCATTTATACATTTAGTCATTGCATTTTATACATTTAATCATAGATGTCATCATATGCATTAAAAATTAATGAGATCTCATGCCAAAACCTAACTGTATATCTTAAAATACTAGAAGAAGTACAAATTAAACCCAAAACTGCCAGAATTCAAGAAATATATTAAAGGCTATTGTAGAGATAATTGTTGAACTGAAAATTAAGAAACTCAAGAAAACCAAAAGTTGTGTCATAGATAAAATCGATAAATTTGTCAAGCTTAAGTTAAATGACCATTTATGTGTGGCCTATTGTTTAGAACCTATAGAAAGCATGTCTGAAAAATTAAAAAAAAACTTTAAAGAGAACTTTTTCTTTTCTTTATTTAACTTTTTATTAGTGAGTCACCGTGGGGTACAGTTACAAACTTACAAACGTTCGCGCTTGCGTTTCAGTCATACAATGATCAAGCACCAATTCCTCTACCAGTGCCCATTCTCCACCACCAATGATCACAGTATCCCTCCCACCACCCCTACCCAAACCCACCTCTGAGGCAGGGCATTCCATTTTAAAGTGAACTTTTTCTTTTTCTTTGTTTCCTTTTTTGGCTTTTTGGGTCACACCCAGTGATGCACAGGGGTTACTCCTGGTTCACGCATTCAGGTATTACTCCGGCGGTGCTTGGGTGACCATATGAGATGCTGGGAATCGAACCAGCATTGGCCGCAAGCAAGGCAAACGCCCTACCCTCTGTGCTATCACTCCAGCCCAAAGAGAAATTTTCCTTAAAAAACTTTTCCTTAAAAAAACTTTACAGAAGATATATTTTAATAATGATTTTTTTCAATGAAAATAATAGGTATTCCAGGGGATAAAAAGGATATCTGAGCTTCTTGTATATTATGCAGTTTCATTAGAAATATATTAATAAACGTATTTATAATTTTATTTTACAGAGATAATCTTCAATTGCTCTACACCAAAGCAACAATAATTAATAGATGACACACAATGTATTTTGTGAGTAGTCCTTTATTTTGATGAATATTAAAGCCTACACTTATAATAATTGACAACTATTTTTATTTATTTATTTTTATTTTTATTAGTGAGACACCATGAAATACAGTTGTAGACTTACAAATTTTTGTGCTTGGGTTTCATTTATACAATGATCAAATACCCATCCCTCCACTAGTGCGCATTTCCCACCAGCACGGGTCCCAGTATCCCTCCCAGCCCCCATCCTCTGCATCACACCCTGCCTCTGTGGCAGGGCATTTCCTTTTGTTCTCTCTCTCCTATTGGGTGTTGTGGTTTGCAAAAGAGACAATGGTTGACAATCATGTTTGGTCTATAGTCTACTTTCAGCATGCTTCTCCCATCCTGGGAGGATCCTCCCAACACCCTTTATATGGTGCTCCCCTCTCTACCTGAGCTCCCTTTCCCCCTAGCATGTGTGGCTGGTCTCCAAGCCATCGAGCAAAATTCCTGGTACTAATCTTGGCAAGCTACCGAGAGTATCTCGCCCGCACGGCAGAGCCTGGCAAGCTCCCCGTGATGTATTCGATATGCCAGACACAGTAACAACAAAGTCTCCAATGGAGACGTTACTGGGCCCGCTCGAGCAAATCGACGATCAACGGGAGGGCCTTTACTTTACTTTACTTAATCTTGGCCATTCTTTGGTGTTAGTCTCCTATTTTGTTACTTTATGTTTCCCAGATGAATTCAATCTTTCCATGTCTAACCCTTTCTTTCTGAGTCATTTTGCTTAACATGATATTTTCCATATAGTATCACTTGTATGTAAATTTCATGACTTCATCTTTTCTAACAGCTATATAGTACTCCATTGTGTAAATGTACCAAAGTTTCTTTAACCAGTCATCTGTTCTCAGGAACTCAGGTATTTTTCCAGATTCTGGCTATTGTAAAGAGTGTTGCAATGAACAAACAAGTGCATATGTCACTTCGACTATACTTCTTTGCCTCTTTGGGATATATTCCCAGGAGTGATATAGCTGGGTCAAATGGGAGCTCAATTTCTAATTTTTGGAGAATCGTCCATACTGTTTTCCAGGAGGGCTGAACCAGTCGGCATTCCCACCAGCAGTGAAAGAGGGTCCCTTTCTCGCCACATCCTCTCCAGCACCGGTTGCTTTTGTTCTTGTGGATGTGGGCCAATCTCTGTGGTGTGCAAAGAAATCTCATTGTGGTTTTGATATGCATCTCCCTGATGACTAATGATCGGGAGCATTTTCTCATGTGCCTTTTAGCCATTCGGATTTCTTCTTAGTGAAACTTTCTATTAATTTTATCACCCCATTTTTTGATGGGGTTGGATGTTTTCTTCTTGTGGAGTTCAACCAGTAATTTGTATATCCTTGAAATCAACCCCTCGTCGGATGTGTATTCAGCGAATATCCTTTCCCATTCTGTAGACTGTCTTTGTATTTTGCTCACTGTTTCTTTGGAGGTGCAGAAGCTTCTTAGTTTAAGATAGTCCCATTTGTCTATATCTGTTTTCACTTGCTTGCTCAACGGTTTGACATTTCTGAAGATACCATTAGCTTCAATGTCATGGAGGGTTTTGCCAACGTTTTCCTCAATATACCTTATGGATTCCGGTCTGATGTTGAGGTCTTTAATTCATTTTGATCTTACTTTTGTATTTGGTGTTAGGCCGAGTTTTGAGCCCACTTTTTTGCATGTAGCCATCCAGTTTTGCCAGCACAATTTTTTAAAGAGGCTTTCTTTGCTCCACTTCACTTTTCTTGCCCCCCACCCTTATCGAAGATTAGATGGTCGTATGTTTGGGAGGATATGTCAGTATATTCAACCCTGTTCCATTGGTCTGCAGCTCTGCCTTTGTTCAAGTGCCATGCTGTTTTAATTATTACTGCTTTGTGGTATAGTTTGAAGTCAGGGAGGCTGATTCCTCCCATTTTCTTTTTCCAAAGAATTGCCTTAGCTATTAGTGGGGGCTTATTGTTCCATATAAATTTCTTGAGTGTTTATTCCATTTCTTTGAAGAATGTGATGGGTATCTTAATAGGGATCACGTTGAATTTGTACAGTGCTTTGGGAAGTATTGCCATTTTGACACTGTTAAATATCCCGATCCATGAACAGGGGACATTTTTTCCATTTCCTAATGTTCTCTTTTATTTCCTGAAGTAGCGTTTTGTAGTTTTCTTTGTACAGGTCCTTTACTTCCTTAGTTAAGCTGATTCCTAGGTACTTGATTTTCTGGGGCACAATTATGAATGGAATTGTTTTCTTCATGTCACTTTCTTCTCTTTCACTATTTGTATATAGGAAAGCCATGGACTTCTGGGTGTTGATTTTATATCCTGCAAATTTACTATACAAGTCTATTGTTTCTAGAAGTTTCTTGGTAGAGATTTTAGGGTTCTCTCAGTATAGTATCATATCATCTGCAAATAGTGAGAGCTTGATTTCTTCCTTTCCTACCTGGATGTTCTTAATATTTTGTCTTGCATAATCGTTATTGCATGTACTTCCAGTAATATATTGAACAGCAGTGGAGATAGTGTACATACTTGTTTTTTCCCTGATGTTAGAGGGAGGGCTCTCAGTTTTTCCCCATTGAGGATGATGCTTGATGTAGGTTTGTGGTAGATGGTTTTAACTATATTGATCAAGGTCCCCTCTATCCCCATTTTGGCGAGGGTTTTCATCATAAACGAGTGCTGGATCTTGTCAAATGCTTTCTCTGCATCTTGATATGCTCATATGATTTTTGTGTTTTCTTTTGTTGATATGATGGATTATGTTGATTGATTCCAGAGTGTTAAACCAGCCTTGTATCCCTGGGATGAATCCTACTTGGTCATGGTGTATGATCTTTCTGATGAGTCGTTGAACTCTATTTGCTAGTATTTTGTTGAGAATCTTCGCATCCATGTTCATCAGGGATATCGTCCTGTAATTTTCTTTTCTTGTCGTGTCTTTATTTCCTTTTGGTATTAGAGAGATAAGGGCTTCATAGAAACTGTTTGGGAGAGTTTCCGTTTTTTTCAATTTCCTGGAAAAGCTTCAGAAGGACTGGCAATAGGTCCTCCTTAAATGTTAGGAAAAAATTGCTAGTGAATCCATCTGGACCTGGGCTTTTATTTTTGGGAAGACTTTTGATTATAGTTTCTATTTCCTTGATGTTAATAGGTCTATTCAGATACTCCAGGTCCTCTTGATTCAGCTTTGGGAGATTATAGGAGTCCAGGAATTTATCCATTTCTTCTAGGTTCCCTTGTTTCGTGGCATACAGACTTTCAAAGTAGTCTCTGATGATCTTTTGGATTTCTTTAGTTTCTGTTGTGATATCACCCGTCTCATTTCTGATTCGGTTTATTAGGGTTCTCACTCTCTGTTTCTTTGTGAATGTTGTTAGTGGTTTATCTATCTTGTTTATTTTCTCGAAGAACTAGCTCTTGGTTTCATTGATCTTTCGGATTGTATCTTTCGTTTCTATGTCATTGATTTCTGCTTTAAGTTTTATAATCTCTTTCCTTTTGCCCGATTTAGGCTCTGTCTGTTGATCCTTTTCTTATGTCTTGAGCTGTGATGTCAAGTTGTTTTTGTGCATCCTTTCTACAGGCCTAAGATATGCTTCCAGAGCTATAAATTTTCGCCTTAATACAGCTTTCACTGCATCCCATACTTTCTGGTAGCTCGTGTCTTTATTCTCATTTGTTTCCAGGTATCTTTTGATTTCGTCCTTTACTTCGTTCCTGACCCACTCATTGAGCTGTTTAATTTCTAGGTAATTGATTTGGTTCTCCGTGTCTGTGTGTGATTCACTTCTATCCTCAGTGCATCGTGGTCTGAAAAGATGGTTGATACTATTTCTATCTTCCTGATTCTGTTTAGGTATGTTTTGTGGCCTCGCACATGGTCTATTTTGGAAAATGTTCCATGTGCACTGGAGAAGAACGTGTATTCTTTATTTTGGGGGTGTAAAGACCTGTATATGTCTATAAGCTCTCTCCCTTCTCTTTCTTCCTTCAAATCCAATTTTCCTTGCTGAGTTTTGTTCTTGTTGATCTATCCAGAGGTGATAAGGCGATGTTGAAGTCTCCAACTGCTATTGTGTTGCTAGCAATGTCCTCCTTAAAATCTGTTAGCAGTTGTTTTAAATATTTAGCCATTCCCTCATTAGGTGTGTATACATTTAAGAGTGTGATTTCTTCCTGTTTTACATATCCCTTGATGAATAGAAAATGAATAGATGATTCCTCTCTTGATGAATAGAAAATGAATAAAAGGTTTCCTCTGATAGATCTGCTGTGAATCTATGGGGTGCTCCTTTTTATGTGATTTCCTTCTTTGACCTTGCTTCTTGCAGTATTGTGTCTCTATCAGCAGCATATGTCATTCTAACTATATGTCTTGGAGTGTTTTTGTTCGGTTCTCTTTTTGCTGCCCCCCTTCAGGTTCCTTGAATCTGAATGGCTGCATTTTTGAGCTCTGGGTATTTTTCAGCGATGATTTGTTTAACTATGGCTTTTTCATTCGGATTTTTCCCTGAGCTTCTGGTAGTCCAATGATTCTAATGTTGTTTCTCTTGGAATCGTCTCCTAGGACTCTGATTCTCTGTAGAGCTATTTTGAGTTCCCTTGCCACTGTTTGTTGTTGCCTGTTAGATTAGTGCAGCTGATCTTCCAGCTCACTGATTCTTTCCTCAGCTGTGGTCATTCTATTAATCATGGCACAGTCTGAATTTTTTATTTCATCTATGGAATCTTTGATTCGTGACATTTCTGTGCGTAGCTTTTCGATTTCTGCTCTCATTTCTTCCTGTATTTTCTTGATTGTGCGATCCATTGTTTCTTTCATGTCCTCTTTCAATTTACTGGATATGTGTGTGATTGTTTCATTGTGTTGATTGAATATCTTCATCACTTCATATCTGAATTCTTTGTCAGAGAAGTCCCTTAGGTGAGCAGCAGCTACAGAGGCTTCTGGACTCTTTTCATCGCCCTCCCATTATGTTGGGGATCTACGTTGTTTTTGCATGTTGGTGTGTAGGTGTGGGGGACTAGATTTCTTGGTATGAGTAACCTATTTGCAGCCAAAAATTAGGCCACGCCCACTTTACAGAAGCCACGTCCACTTCTAAAGCGGCCACATCCCCATGGGTTCCTTGTGTGTGGGGAGGGAGTAAAGACTGGGTGGGGGAGAAGACCAGCTCAGCTTGGGGGACAAAAATGAAGAGGCAGAGAGGCTCAGAGCTGCTTTGTCTCCCAATGTCCGAGAAGATGCCTGGGGGACTTGCAGGGTGAAATCCAAGTCCCGTGTTCGAGAAGCGGCGAATAAACTGACCTGGGTGGGAGAAGTGACCAGCTAAGCTTGGAGTGACAACTATTTTATATTACTAATTGTAATGGTGGTGGCCACCACTATGCTAAGACCACTCTCCGCACACATGAAGGTACTGGCAGAGGGACAAAGCCACGCGGTTTCCGGGGCCGAGATCTCCAAGCCTACTCGAATTGGAGTTGAGCATCCTCCACCCAGATCCTCCAAATTCCAGTAGGCGGGGGTCACACCCACCACCTGGCCCCCTGGCGCCGTGTAATCCCATCAACGGCCAAGACTCAGAGACTATAAAATCCAGCTCCCGGAACCACGCGGCCGCATTCGCGGCCACGCGACATCTTATCAGAACATCTTTTTATGATATCTTATTATCTCATTCCTACTCTGGACAAACTTGCAGGCTATCGAATATAGCCTGCCCACAGTGCAGAGTCTGGCAAACTCCCCGTGGAGCACCAAATATGCCAAATACCAGTAACAATGATGGGTCTCATTCTCCTAAAGAGCCTTGAATTTAATCTCAGGGCTAGGATGAAAGAGACGTTACTGGGGCCTGCTCGAGGCAATCGACGAATAACAGGATGATGAATGAAAATGAATTGTAATGATTTGTGATGAACGTTACCAAGATAATAACTGCTTGAATTGAAAGTATTAGTATTTGGCTTCATTATAAACCATGCATTAAAGAACTCAGAAGTAGTTTTATTTCATATCATCTTCTCAACACTAGCCTAATTATGGTATTACAGAATAAATTTGATTAAACACTGTTTATCACTATCTGTGACTAGCAAAGAAGTTTCTATACCAGAACTACCTTAACTCCATCCTTGACTATGAACACTCTGCTTATTTATTTCCTTTGTAAAATTGTACAGTTACTGAACTTCTTGAACAAAGACTGATTGTAACAAAGGATGTGGAATTCTACTGATAGAGGGGGAGTTTTCCACTGGTGAAGCGCTTGGTAAATTTAGTCACTTGGTACATTTATCTCACCCATTTGGTAGAATATGGCAGTAGATAAAAGGAGGCTGCCAGTGTCACATTCTCTGTCTCTCTCTCCTTGTACCAGCAGCTTTCTCTCTCTTCCATCATCTCTCTGACTATTTCTCCAGAAATTCTTTCTCTGTGCCAACTCACCAGCCAATTGCAGGATTAGGTAGAGCTGAGCACCTTTAAATTTGACCTCATACAGGCAATTCTCATAGGCCCATACAGAGTCACAATACAGGCAAGGCTCCGATTACCAGAAAAATTCAGTTTCAGTTAGGGCTTCAATGCCCAGGCACTGACAAATAATAAACACAAGAGTCTCACCCATGTGTATGTGGCGATGGCCCAAGACTCAAAAAGCCAGGACAGGAAGATAGGAACAATTTGGTTATAATTGGTTGACCCAGTGACAGATGCAGAGTCCAGGAATCTTGCCCACATACATGTAGCCATGGCCAGTGACTAAGGAAAATGTATACAAGAGCAAAGCATTGCCGGGACCTGCTCATCATTTTAGGGAGTCAGGTAGACTGCATGTACAAGACAGGAAGGTTGTTTGTGGGATGGGGCATTGTCAGGGACAGGACAGTTGATCCCATACTTAGGTAAATGAGAGGCCTGAACATTTGGAGAGGAACTCAGACCCATGTACTTTAACTGCATAATAAACTCTAACTTTTTTTTGCTGACTTTAAAATGTGTATTCTTTAAAAAAATTAGTTGCTTTTTATACAGCTATGCAAAGTGATACTGAAAAGTTGTGATACAGTTAGTGTGAGAAACTTTGCTTATAGATATATGACATATGCATGTGGGGCAATAAACAAATTAATATTTTAAAATTGGTTAAAGAATTATTCATCAGCTCCTGAACATAATGAAGAATATGTAAGAAACAGCTACTGGACAGCAAATTACCTAAAATAAAGTTATTCATTTTCCTCCTTCACGAAGTGAATCTGAAAAAAAGTCACAAAAACAAGATATGGGCTGCTACAAATTTATACCATAAACAAAAGTTAAAATGTTAGAAAGAAAAAACTAAAAGAGTAAAGAAGTTGTACTGCTTTTATGAGGGTGAGTCAGCACTTTGAAATGTTATTTTTGAAACTTGCATAAAAAAGACTTAAGCACAGCTTTTCTACTATGACATTCAGACAATATATTAATTCAGAACGTTCTGAAGGAGAGGAACAATGCTCACTGCAAAAAAAAAAAAAATTCCAAAAAAGAAACCAAAGATTGGTTTATTAAACAAGGGAAACTGCTTAATCCCAGTCCAATGTAGTAGAAACCAGACAAAGTGGTTAAAGCATTATTAGATTTTCCATTTAGGAAGAAGATATGCTCTAACGCTGTTAGTAAAAATATCCTTCATGGAAAGTGGTTAAAAAGAATCATAAGAAATATATCTCAAAGTTGTTCTTTGTGGGCTGTTACTGAATCTAATCGAAATCCTAGGCCTCCTCTCCTGACATCACCTGTTGAGCATAAAGGAATATACCTCGAGGAGGACTGGAAATTTGACTTGACTTTACACAAATGTCTAAAAGCTCAGTGTAAAAATATTTATTGTTTTTTATTGACAGCTTCAGTAGGTGGGTAGACGCATTCCCCATCTACAATGAAAAAGCTAGAGGATTGTCTAAACTGTTTCTTAAGGAAACAATTCCTAGATTTTGTTTACACAGGTCACTACAAAGTGACAATGGTGTCTGTCTCTTTCACTTCTAAAGTTCACCGAGATTTGGGGGTATGGTGCCGCCAGCAGGTCAATCTGTACCTGTGAGGCGAGTGCGTCAGCAGGCTGATGGCACTGTCAGGCCTTCAGATACCCCAAAATTGCTGCTGTGCCTTTGGCCAGACCCCAAAAACTTGGAGCAAAGTTTACCAAGAAAGTAAACGGCCAAAAGTTAGGTATGTGGGAGACACACCAACAAACCACCTCCGGCTCAGCTATATAATTGGAGGCATGGCCTCTCTGCTTCCTGATCGAACTACTTAAGAGCCATGATCACAGAGACTCAGAATTGAATCTCAGAACCCAAAAGCTTTTGGCAGAAATGCATCCTATTCCTGCAGTAGGTTACTGGGACTGGGCCACTCCAGGTGGAGATAGGTTTCGTGCCATGGCCTTTTCCCCTTGGCGGCCTGGTGACCATCATCCTCCAGAGGCCACAAGACAGTCAGGTTTGGGCCTGCAGTGATGAGACACGCGGAGCTTCACCAGATGTGGGTGGAACCAGCCCTTTCCTCACCATCCCAGCGAGACCTCGAGTCGCCACCTACAAACAGCCTCTCTGGCTCCTGATCAAGCTGATTAATGACCACGATCCCAGAGACTCAAAAACAAATCTCGAAACCCAGCAGCTTTTGGCAGAAATGCATCTGGACTGCATACACGGCCATGGCTCCAGAGGCAAAAGGACTTAGTTGAGAGCCCGGCAGCTTGTGGCAGAGAAGTGAATGTACCATGCGTTAAACTATGGTGCCATGCCTCCCCTGGAGGGAAAGGGTGTTGCCTCTTCCGCCTTTCTCCCCCCTGGCAGCAAGGTGGCCACCGCACCAGAGCTTATTGGAAAGCCAGGTATGAGCCAGTAGTGACAGGGCAACTGCAGTCTCATGGGAAGGGGGGCGGTACCAGCTCGTCCTTCATGCCCTACTGAGGTCACAAATTGCCCCCCACAAGCGGCTCTCCAGCATGATCATGGCTCCAGAGACAAAAGGACTTAATCCAGAGCCCGGCAGCTTGTGGCAGAAAAGTGAATGGACCATGCATTAAACTATAGTGCCATGCCTCCCCGGGAGGGAAAGGGTGTTGGTTCCTTTCTTCCTTTTCCCCCCGCCCCTGGCAGCAAGATGGCCACTGCCTCAGAGTTTATAGGAAAGCCAGGTATGAGCTGGCAGTGACAGGGAAACTGCAGTCTCATGGGAAGGGGGTCGGTACCGGCTCGTCCTTTACGCACTACCAAGGTCCTGAGTTGCCCCCCACAAGCAGGTCTTCCGCATAGCCATAACACCAGACGCACAGAAATCAATCTCTAAATTATCTTTGCAGAAAACCAAAATTGCGTGGCTGCAATAGCGGCCACGCAACATTATATGATTCTCATAACCAGCTATAGAAAACAAAGTATTTCATAATGCCTTTTCAGCAGTTCTGATTGTTGGGGGGGAAATTCTAAACAATAATGGCACATCTTTTGTTGAAATGATGAATGTAATCAATGTAGAGAAGAGTTAAGTACAAATCATCTGCCTCACAGGCATTGGGTGGGGTGCGAGGGGGTTATATTGGAGTTAATAAATAAAACTGTGGAAAAAAAAGAAAGGTGGAGTTCATGCCCAATTCAATCAGCTAATCAGTGGCTGAATAAATAGCAGTATTCCTACATATTAAAAAAAGTTCCCCAAGATTTAGCATCTGATTTCAAAATTATCAACTCCATAAACCTGACACCATCAATTACAAAAAGAGAGGATGTCCTTTCTTCTTATGAATATATAATATAAACATATTTATTTGACTTTTGTGAATAACTAAAATAAACATGGGCTCATATATAGCTCTTTACTATCCTGCTCTTTGTGCTTAGTTATTGGATTACTGAATAATATGGTAAAATTACCTTGAAAAGCTTTTGAAATTTAAGATAATTTTATGTGGCTGAAAAAAAATTGCCACCAGCAGAATATAAGAGTTTTATTTTAATCCATATTACCAGCAGAATATAAGAGTTTTATTTTAATCCATATTCTTGACATATTACCCTGAGTTTTTTGATATCCATTTAATAGGTGTACAATAATGGGTCATTCTAATTTTGATAAGAATTCTCTGGGTGGTTGTGAAATAGAACATATTGATACTGAGCTTATTTTTATTGAATATAAACCTGCTGCAACATTTATTTTGACAAGTGTTTATTTTGTTTTTCTGTCCACTTGAAAAATTAGACTTGAGATCCATAAATTAATCACATATTTTTATATTTATCTCTTATCCAATAGATTTGTGGGGGACAAAACAATAGTACAGAGGGTAGAATGCTTCCCTTGTACATCGCTGACCTTAATTCGATCCCTGGCACTACATATGGTGCCCTGAATGCTGTCATGTGTGATCCCTGAGTAAGCACTGAGCACTGCCAGGGATAGCCCAACAAACAAAATATATATAAAATGCACTATATTTTACCGGTGTCAATTGACTTTTTAATTTTGTCAATAGCTTACTTTGTCTTAATATTAGCTCTTTCATTGAAGATTAGCTGTTCAACCTCCCTGAACATCTGTCTCTAGGATGGCAATTATATTCCATTGGTATGAAAGTCTGCCTTTATATTACTACCACACTGTATAGATTACTCTAACTTCATAGTATAATTGAAAGTTGGGGAAAGAGAAACATTCTATCTTCTTTTTACCTTGTATGGATTGGCTCCTTGGAGTGAGAGGGTATTCCTCTATAAATTTAAAAAGAACGGGTCCATGTCTTAGAAAATACATTAAAGTTTCTATAGTGATTTGGATAGTGATTTGGTAGGATTACCATTTGAACATTATCCTTCCAAACCATTGGTAGGAGGCATGCTTTAATTTCCTGTGTCTTTTTTCTTTCCTTAACTAGTGACAAGTTTCCTTTAAGAATTTCACCATTTTTGTTAAGCTAATTCCCATATAACTGAGTTTTGTAAGGCAACTGTAGTAAGTTTAAAATTTTCCTCTCTTGAATTATACTGTTTTCATACAGAAGTGTCATGGATTTCTTGGCTTTACTTTTGTGCCCACTTGACACTTTACCATTCAAGCTTTTTTGTTTCTAGCAGCTTCTTGATAGCATTTTTAGGACCTGGGGCTTTCAAGTTTCAACCATAGATGTTAGCTATATATAGGTTTCAGATATATGACTAAAATTATATTTAATACAATTATTTTATTCACATTTTACTGAGCTTTAATAATAAATGGGTAAATTATCCCATTTAATCATAATGGGAAATGTCCATTTCCCACAATCAATGTGCCCAGTTTCCCTCCCACTATCCCCCCATCACCTTTATGACAGGCACTTTTCTTATCTCTCTCCATTTTTCTTTCTCTATCTCTCTCACTCTCTTTTCCTCCCTTTCTTTCTCTTTTAGCATTATGGCTTGCAATAGAGATACTGAAAGGTTATCAGGTATATTCCTTTACCTATTTTCAATACTTCGTTCCTATCCAAAATGATTATTTCCAGCTACTATTGTCATACTGTTTCCTTGAGGCAAGAAACTTTTGATTGACAATTATATAAAACTATGTGATGGAAGGGAAAGAGAGAAGAACTTGTTTAATAGAATACAAGCTTCCCCAGTATGGAAATCAGCAAGTAAAGACGCATAAAAAGAAGCAAGTGAGATATGTGTTCAAGAAAGAACACAGGCTTGAAGAGCAAGCCTCCTCCATTTCTGTTTAAGATTAATTTCCATTTTCAAAGCATCATGGTATAAAAGGATAGTTGATACATTTTATATAATATTTATTTTATGTGTAAATTCCTTGTAGTACATTTTATGTGGCCAAATTTTGATAATATCCTGTGTGCATTGGAGAAGAAAATGTACTCAACTTTTGAGGGCTAAGAGGCTCCACATATGACTACGAAGACCATATTTTCCACTTCTTTCTTCAATACAAGTTTTTTCTTACTGAGATTTTGCTTAGGTGATATTATCCAGTGGGAACTGGGAAATGTTGAGATTTTTCCACCATTATCTTACTGTCAATAACATCATTAATGCCTTCAGTATCTTTTAAAATATTTTGATGGACCAGGGCCTGGAGCAGTAGCACAGCGGATAGGGCATTTTCCTTGCATGCAACCGACCCAGGTTCGAATCCCAGCATCCCATATGGTCCCCCGAGCACCGCCAGGAGTGACCCCTGAGTGCAAAGCCAGGAGTAACCCCTGAGCATCGCCGGGTGTGATCCACGGGCCTCCCGTTGTTCATCAATATGCTCGAGCGGGCCCAGCAATGTCTCCATGATGAGACTTGTTACTGTGTTTGGCATATCGAATACGTCATGGGTAGCTTGCCAGGCTCTGCCATGCAGGCGAGATACTCTCAGTAGCTTGCTGGGCTCTCCGAGAGGGGCGGAGGAATCAAACTCGGGTCGGCCATGTTGGCCGCTTGTAAGGCAAACGCCCTACCGCTGTGCAATCGACCCAAAAAGCAAAAAGTTTATTTTTTAAAAAATTTGAAACACTATAATTTGCAATACTATAATGGCAGAGTTTCATGCACAACACATTCAAGCATTAGATATTTTATCAGATATAAGTATGGCAATCCTGACATTCATTTTTTTATTAGTGAAACACCATGAGGCACAGTTGTAGATTTACAAATTTTTGTGCTTGGGTTTCAGTTATACAATGATCGAATACCCATCCCTCCACCAGTGTCCATTCTCCACCACCAAGTATCCCTCCCACCGCCCTAATATTGACATTCTTAAAGAATTATTTGCCTTTAAGATTGTTTTCCAGGCTTTGAATTTGGCCTGGGTGTGCTCTAATATAATAGTTCAGGTGTGTCTCTTGTAGGCAACATAAAGGTGACTTGCTTTCTGATCCATCCTATCTCTTTATAGGAGAGTTAAGTACATTACTGTTCAGTGATATTTTTGAGATCACTGTCACTGTCCTCCTGTTGTTCATCAATTTTCTCGAGCGGGCCCAGTAATGTCTCCATTGTGACACTTGTTACTGTGTTTGACATATGGAATACGTCATGGGTAGCTTGCCAGGCTTTGCCTTGCAGGCGAGATACTTTCGGTAGCTTGCTGGGCTCTCTGAGAGGGGCGGAGGAATCAAACCTGGGTCAGCCAGGTGGGCCACGTGCAAGGCAAACACCCTACCACTGTGCTACCGCCCAAACCCATTTTTGAGATAAAGGAATTAATTGCAGTGATTTGTGGAAGTTGTGCTTGAATTTGAAGTTTGTATTGCGTTTAAAAGAAGCTCCTATAATGCTTCTTACAAAAGTGATGTTCAATCTATGAAGTTCCTAAGCTACTCCTTGTCCACGAAATTTTCTTTCATTCCTTAAAATATTAATGTGAGTAGGGTGATTGCCTTCCTTGGAACCAATCTGGGTTCAATCTCCAGCATCCTATATGGTCATCCAAGCCTCACCAGGAGTGATCCCTGAGTGCAGAGTCAGGAATAAACCATGAACACAGATGAGTTTTGCCCAAGAAAAGAAAGGGAGGGAGGGAGAGAAATAGTTCTAGCCACATAGCTAGCAAGTAAAATATAAAAATTAATGTTAGTCAAGTATATATGTCTGTATTTATGATAATACCCTTGTGTGAAGGCTAAAATTAATAAACTTTTAGAGACGTAAAGATATCTGACTGATAACCTAGTAATATGTAGCATTCTTTATTATGCATTTATTTAGTTCATTTTTTAACTTTGCTATATTCTCTTCTGGTCCATAGAGTCTCATTTGGGATATCTGCTCTGACTGTTATAAGGTTTCTTTCGTACATGAATTCCTACTTTAATCTTGCTCCTTGAATTATTCTCTTTCTGTATTTTGGCTTTTTTAATATGATTAAATTTATCAATTAATTTTTCTATTTTAATTTATTTTGGAGGGCACTTGGGAGCTCTTGAGTCTGATAGTATGCATTCCCCGACTCTAAGCAACTCTAAGAAAATCTCACCTATGATTCCTTTGACTAGTGCTGTATCAAAACTTTTTTCTGTTCCTTTGGGGACTCCAATTATTCTTATTTCATTTTGCTTGAACTCATTCAGTAGTACTCTGTTGTGATATTTATTTCTTTTTGGATTCTTCTATCTTCTGTTCTTTTCTAGAGGTTTGCTGCATCCCATCTGCGAATCTATTCTCTTGAGGCCTTCTATTGTATTCTTTATTTACGGACAGTAATCCTCAGTTCGGCCAGACTCTGCAATTCTCTCAATTCTAATTTCTTACTTTGTTGTGATTCATTGATGAACTGAACTATTTTTTAATATAGTTCATTAAACAACATCCACATCACAGTAAGACATCACAGTGTCTTACATGAGAGGTAATAGAGCTAGTTGGTACCTGGAGTGACACTCTTTTCAATCTTTAAGCTTGGTGGACTTCTATGTTGATTTCTTATAGTTCAGACCCTCAGGAATTCAGCTGAATGTTTCTCTCTCTTTTTTTATTAAAGCACTGTCATTTACAAAGTTATTCATAGCTGATTTTAGACCAAAAATATTGCAGCACTGATCCCATCGGCATTGTCAACTTCCATCCACCAATGTTCCTAGATACCCAACCATATGCCCACCACTCCCACCCCAAACCAAACTGCCCTCTTGATAGACACCTTTTTTAAAATTTTTATTAGTGAAACACCATGAGGTACAGTTTTAGAATTACAAATTTTTGTGCTTGGGTTTCAGTTATACAATGATTCACTACCCATCCCTCCACCAGTGCCCATTCTCCACCACCAATGATCCCAGTATCCCTCCCACCCACCCCCATCCCACCCATCCCACCCTGCCTCTGTGGCAGGGCAGTCCCTCTTGTTCTCTCTCTCCTTTTGGGTTCTGTGGTTTGCAAAAGAGGCATATTTTTGAGTGGCAATCATGTTCGGTTGACAGACACCTTTTAAGTTTGGTTGTTAAAGTTTGGGTCTCTTTATTTCAGTTTTGTTGATACTGTGGTTTGCATACTTGGCTCTATCATTCCTAAACACCACCTTTGTATCTGACTTGGGCTCTTGCTTTTCATCTGTCTCTTCTCCAAATCTCATTCCTTCTTTCTTTCCTTCTCCTATCTATACTCTGGGGGCAAGGTTGATTAGGGAAAACACCTTGAAAACATTGCATTCCCCCATCCATTAATTCTAAATACCACATTTAAATGATATTATTCTGTGTTTATCCTTCTTAGGGCTTACTTTGTTTAATATTTTGTTTTCCGATTTCATCCATATTGCCTCAAATTGCATAATTTCATCACTCCTTACAGCTGTGTGGTATTGCATTGAGTATATATACTATATCTCCTGATCCATGTAACTGTCATGAGACATCAAAGTGGGTTCCAAATATTAGGTACTTTACTATGTATTGTACCATATAACATATCATTTTCTCTATCTTAAATTATGTTTGGATTGATACAAATATTTCTGTTCCTCCTTTAAAATTCTATTTATTTGTAGTACTATTTTCCATTCCAGATATCCTAGCCTTTGTTTATCATTTCCTGTAAAAAAAAGTAAAGGCCCTCCCGTTGATTATCGATTTGCTCGAGCGGGCCCAGTAATGTCTCCATTGGAGACTTTGTTGTTACTATGTTTGGCATATCAAATACATCATGGGGAGCTTGCCAGGCCCTGCGGTGCAGGCGAGATACTCTCGGTAACTTGCCGGGCTCTCCGAGAGGGGCGGAGGAATCGAACTCAGGTCGGACATGTTGGCTGCGTGCAAGGCAAATGCCTTACCACTGTGCTATCGCTCCAGCCCGAGTGTCATTTCCTGTAAGCAACAGAATTTTGAATTTTGTTTCCTGATCCATGCAGCCACTCTGTATTTTCAGATGGCAGACTGAGGTCCATTATAGACATTTCTAGAAATGATTGAAATGAAGAACTTTGTTGGAGTTTTTCAAAGAGGATTTTTTTGCCATTCTTGGTAAAAAATAACTTTATAATGTACTTTGTGTGTATTCATTCTTTATTTCATCTACTTAATTTTACTTAAAAAACATACTTTATCAGACATATTGGGGAGCTATTTTTGTTTTATTATTCACTTTTTCAGTTTTGATAGCAAAGTCCACTTTTTATTTATTATTTTTTCTTAGATTTTATTTTTTATTATTTTAATAATTTAAGTTTCAGTAATTCACTTGCCTTAACTTCTCCACTGAGGAGACCAGTCACCCATGTCTGCTCCCTAGGTTTTTTTTTGTGTATGTGTGTTTGTGTCTTTTTTTTTAAATTTCTATTAGTGAAACACCATGAGGTACAGTTGTAGACTTACAAATTTTTGTGCTTGGGTTTCAATTATACAATGATCAAGTACCCATCCCTCCACCAGTGCCCATTTTCCACCACCACGGATCCCAGTATCCCTCCCGCACCCCCCCTATCTCCCCCAACCCACCCTGCCTCTGTGGCAGGGCATTCCCTTTTGTTCTCTCTCTCTTTTTGGGTGCTATGGTTTGCAAAAGAGGCATTGAGTGGCAATCGTGTTCGGACTATAGTCTACTTTCAGCATGCTTCTCCCATCCTGGAAGGTTCCTCCAAATACATTTTATTTGGTGCTCCTTTCTCTATCTGAACTGCCTTTCCCCCTAGCATATGTGGCAGCCATGGAGTAAACCTCCTGGTACTTATCTCGACTATTATTTTATAAAAGCAACTTAAATTGCAAAGTTATTTTTAGTTGGATTTTTAACATGCAATGTACCGTTACCAATCCTGCCACAAGTTTAAACTTCCCCTATACCAGTGTTACCAGAATCTCTCTCCTACCCCGTCTACCACAACCCCAGCTTGCATCGTGACAAACACTTTTAAATTTGGTTATTAAAGTTTGGGTCTCACGATGTCAGTGTGGTTGACTCTGGGTTGGATATTTAACTCTTATCATTCCTTAACACTATCAATGTATCAATGTACCTGGGTGTCCTTATTTGCCACTTGCCCCTGTTGCTCCTCATCAATCTTTTCTCCCCTTCCTTTTCACTTTATTTCTCCCCAACCCCTGCTATACCATATGTCCAGGGTAATTTATGCATTTCCCTTTTAAACCATTGCATTTCCTCCTTCTGTTATTCTAAATACCACATACAAGTTATGTGATACTGCATTTGTTCTTCTTATTTCATTTAACATGTTATCTTCTGGTTGAGTTCCCCTCCCCCCTCCCCCGAGCAGAGCTCCAGCAGCAAAAGACCTCCAGAACCAGCCACAGCCATGCTGAGACCACTCTCCACATGTCCGGACAAGCCTCATGCATGAAGGAACCGGCAAAGGAACCCAGGCATGCAGGTCCGGGGCCTGAGATCTCCAAGCCTGCTCGGATCGGGACTCTCCTCCCAGATCCCCCATCTTCCAGTAGGTAGGCATCACACCCACCAGCTGCTGCCAGCGCCAGGTTGGTTCCATCAACTGCCAAGACCCAGAAACTATAAAACCCAGCTCCCGGAAGCGTGCGGCTGCAAATGCGGCCATGTGACATCTTACTATCTTGTTCCTACTTTGGAGAACCTGGCAGGCTACCGAAAGTCTCCTGCCCACACGGCAGAGTCTGGAAGACTTCCCATGTCGTACTCAATATGCCAAATACCAGTAACATTGATGGATCTCATTCTCCTAACCCTGAAAGAGCATTGAATATGGCTCTTTTAAAATCTCAGGGCTAGGAAGAAGGAGACGTTACTGGTGCCTGCTCGAGGCAATAGATGAACAACAGGATGATCATGATCATGATAGTGATCTTCCAGTTGCATTCGCGTTGCAGTAAGTTACATAATTTCATCATTCTTGGAGCTTAGTAGTAATCCATTGTGTCTATGTACCACATATTTATCATCCACTGATATTTTGATGGATATCTAGGTTGATTCCAAATCTTAGCTATTGTACTGACTGCTGCAATAAATAATGGTTTGCCAACATTTTTCATTTTTATTTTTTAATTAATTTTTTTTTTTTGCTTTTTGGGTCACATCCGGCAATGCACAGGGCTTACTCCTGGCTATTCACTCAGGAATTACTCTGGGCGGTGCTCGGGAGACCATATGGGATTCTGGGAATCCAACCCTAGTCGGCCGCATGCAGGCAAACACCCTACCCGCTGTGATATCGCTCAAGCCCCTGCCAACAGTTTTTTAAATGAAAGATTTTCAGTCCTGAAATTCCAAAGTGGAATTTCTGGTTAAATGGAAGTTCAGTTCTGAGTTTACTAATATACTCCATAATACCTTCCATAGAGGTTAATCTGGACAATATTCCAAATGAGCAGTGGATTAGGGTTCCTTTTTCATCAGATCCCTGCCAATATAGATTGATCCCATTATTTTTAATATGTGTTATTTTACTGGTGTAAGACAATAACTCTTTGACATCTTGATTTGGATTTCCCTGAAAACTAGTGATAAATGTTTTTTTTTTGTGAGTGTATGCCTGCTATCCATCCATTGGTCTTCCTCAGAAAGAGTCTGTTCACTTCCTCACCCCATTTTTTGACGGAGGATTGGATTTTATGCTCTTGATCTTTGTAAGTACTTTATAGATACTGGAATCAACCCTTTATGTGACATGTTGAGTGTGATTGTTTTTCCAATTCAGTTAACTTTTACTAGTGTTTCATTTGCGATGCTGAAATTTTTAAGTTTGATGTAGTCCCATCTGTTTAGATTTGATTCTGTATCCTTTGCCAGTGACACCATACATTGAAGACTTCTTTGAGGTCTAGGTCTTGGAGGGTTCTACCTAAATTTTCCTCAATGTACTTTATAGGATCAGGTTTGATATCAAGGTATTTGATCCATTTTGAGTTGACTTTTGTAAGGTGTGAGATATGGATACAGCTTTGATTTTCCTGTGTGTTTACCCAGCACAGTTTGTCAAAAAGCCTGTCTTTATTCCATTTCATGCTCTCAACTCCTTTGTCAAAAATTAACTGACCACATATATGATAGCTTATCCTTGAATATTTAATTCTAACCATTAGTAAGGAAGTCTTTCTTTATTACATAAATACTGTTTTGATCACTATGGATTCATAGTATGGCTTAAAGTTTGGTAGTTAGATGCCTCCCAGTTTCTTGTTTTCTAATAAAGTTTTGGCTATGCAGAGTTTTTTATGGTTCCATACAAACTTTATAACGAACTGTTCTTATTCCTTGAAGAATATTGTCTAAAATTAGATAGGGACTGCATTGAATCTACATACTAGTTTAGGCAAGATGGTCATTTTGATAATGTTGATTCCTTCAATACATGAGCATGAAATGTTGTTACATTACCTTACATTTTCTTCACTTTCTTTCTTGAACCTTTTGAGGTTTTCATGGTATATAAACCTCTGACCTATATTAAGTTTATTTCTGGGTACTTGAAGTTTTTGCTTCCAATTTTAAATTGAATAGACATTTTGATCCATTTCTCTTCTGATGCATTATTTGTGTATAGGAATGCAATTGTTTCTATTGACTATATAGCCACCAACATTACTGTTTCTAGGAAATTTTTAATGGATGCATTAGTATCTTCAATGTATATAATCATATCATCTACAAACAGAAAATTTTACTTACTTCACAATTTGTATCATTTGATATTTTCTTTTCTTGCCTCACTGTTGTTAATAAGACTTTTAATACCATTTTGAATAAGAATAGGAACAGTGGACATCCTTGTCTTGTGTGTGACTTTATCAGAAATGCTTTCAGTTTTTTACCATTAAAATAATGCTGATTAAGGGGTGAAGGGTTGGGTTCTCGATCATTGTATAACTGAAATCCGGTCACGGTCACTGTCACACCGTTGTTCATCGATTTGCTCGAGCGGGCCCAGTAACATCTCCATTGTGAGACTTCTTATTATTGTGTTTGGCATATCGAATACGTCACGGGGGAGCTTGCCAGGCTTTGCTGTGCTGGTGAGGTACTCTCGATAACTTGCCAGGCTCTCCCAGAGGGGCGGAGGAATCGAACTCCAGCCGGCCATGTTGACTGCATGCAAGGAAAACTCCCTACCAAAAAAAATGTTGAAGGGGGTATGGTGCTGCCAGCAGGTCAATCTGTACCTGTGAGCTGAGTGCATCAGCAGCTTGATGGCGCCATCAGACTTTCAGATACCCCAAAATTGCTGCTGTGCCTTTGGCCAGACTCCAAAAACTTGGGGCAAAGTTTACCAAGAAAGTAAATGGCCAAAAATTAGGTATGTGGGAGACACACCCACAAACAACGTCTGGCTCAGCTATATAATTGGAGGCATGGCCTCTCTGGTTCCTGATCAAATTGCTTAATGGCCTTGATCCCAGAGACTCAGAAACAAATCTTGGAACACAATGGGTTTTGGCAGAAATGCATCCTGTTCCTGCAGTAGATTACTGGCGCTGGGCCACTCCAGGTGGGAATAGGTTTCGTGCCTTGGCCTGATTCCCTGGTGGCCTGGTGACCGCCATCCTCCAGAGGTCACTGGACAGTCAGATTTGGGCCTGCAGTGACAAGACACTCGGGTCTTCACCAGATGGAGGTGGAGCCAGCCCTTTCCTCCCCACCCCAATGAGATCCCGAGTCACCGCCCACAAACGACCTCTCTGGTTCCTGATCAAGCTGCTTAAGGGTCATGATCACAGAGATTCAGAAACGAATCTCAAAACCCAGCGGCTTTTGGCAGAAATATGTCAGGTCCCTGCAATAGGTTACCAGTGCTGGGCCACCCCAGGTGGAAATAGGTTTCATGCCTTGGCCTGTTCCCCCTGGCATCCCAGTGGCAGCCATCATCCGGAGGCCACTGAACAATCAGGTTTGGTCCTGCAGTGATGAGACACGTGGGGTCTCATGGGATGGGGGTGGATTTGGCCCTTTCCTCCCCACCACCCCAATGAGTTCCCAAGTCACTACTCACGAATGACCTCTCTGGCTCCTGATCAACCTGCTTAATGGCCATGATCTCAGAGACTTAGAAACAAATCTCAGAACCCAGTGGCTTTTGTCAGAAATGCATCTGGACCCACAGTAGGTTACTGTCGCCGGGCAACCCCAGGGGGAAAGGGTGTTGTCCCTCTGCCTGCTCCCCCTAGGCGGCTTGGTGGCCGCCATCCTCCAGTGGCCATTGGGCAGTCAGGTTTGGGCCCTCAGTGCCTCATTGACGAGACACGCAGGGCCTCATGAGATTGGGGTGGAGCTGGCCCTTTCCTCCCCGTCCAACGAGACCCTGAGTTGCCACCCATGAATGAACTTTCTGGCTCCTGATCAAGCTGCATAATGGCCATGATCCCCAAGAATCAGGAACAAATATGGAACCCAGCAGGTTTTGGCAGAAATCCCTCCAGATTTAAGTGTTAAAATTTCAGAATTTCAAAATCGCTCAGCCACTACTGCAGCCATGCGACATCATATGTTATTCATAACCAGCAATAGAAAACAAATTGTCTAGTGTTGCCTTTTCAGCAGATCTGAGTGTTGGGGTAAAATCCCAAATAATAATTGTGGATCTGGTGTCAAAATATTGAATGCAATCAAACTAGAGAGAGAGTAATGTGGAAATCATCTGCCCCACAGGTAGGGGGAGGGTCTGGGCTGGGGGTATATTGGGGTTTTGAGTGGTGGAGAATGGGCACTGGTGAAGGTATGGGTGTTTCATTGTATGACCGAGACTTAAATCCGAAAGCTTTGTAACTGCTCTTACAGTGATTAAATAACTATAATTATAAAAAATGAAAAAAAAGTAAGGTGGAGTTCATGCCCAATTCAATCAGCTAATCGGTGCCTGAATAAATAGCAGTACTCCTACATAAAAAATAATGTTGATTGGGGGTATGGTACTGCCATCAGGTCAACCTGTAACTGTGGGACAAATGTATCAGCAGTATGATGGTGTTTTCAGGCTTCCTGATACACCAAAATTGCTGCTGTGCCCTTGCCCAGTCCCCAACAACATTGGGCCAAGTTTACCAAGAAATTAAATGGCCAAAATTTAGGCACGCTCAAAAAACACCTCCAGATCAGCTATACAATCTCTTTTATTAAACTTATTTCAGAGATCCTTAAATAAATCTCGAAAGAGGTCAAAAGTCACAGTTAACCCCAGACCTGCACATGGCTGAAGAGACATGGATAAATCGGAGGGGGACGGGTTGGCCTGGTGCCCACCCAAGCAGACACCCTGGCAACTATTTGCTTCTAAATTCCAAAATTGCCACCATACTCCTAACCTGTCTCCACCATTTCAGGACAGACATCACCAAGTTATAATCTGATGAAAATTCGAATAAGCTGGTTTTGTGACTGAAATCTCCAGGCTATTTTGGAGTTGTGATAGGCTACCTCACCCCACTTCTCAATACTCCTGGAAGCACTGGCAGTCACCCCCATGAACCAACTTCAGCACCACCATGTAATCTCTACTACCGGCCTTGTTTCAGAGCATTGTATCACTGTCCTCCCGTTGTTCATCGATTTTATCGAGCAGGCACCAATAATGTCTCCATTGTCATACTTGTTGTTACTGCTTTTGGCATATCATATACGTCACAGGGAGCTTGCCAGACGCTGCTGTGTGGGCTGGATACTCTCGGTAGCTTTCTGGGCTCTCTGAGAGGGACGGAGGAATCAAACCTGGGTTGGCTGCGTGCAAGGCAAATGCCCTACACCCCGTGCTATCACTCCAGCCCAGTCTGAGTATAAAGAAAAAAAATGTAAAGCTTTTGTTTCTTTCAACCCTATGTGCTATAAGAGTAGATATCTCACTCAATATATAATCAAATTTCTCTTTTAAAGTTTTCTGGCAATATAACTGTCTTTATGTTTATGCTTTCTACTACATACACGTTTAGGATAATATGATTCATGTTACTTTTAGAAACTGCGTTTTAAAATTCTAGAGTTTTATCATGGTCACGTTCCTCCCGTTGTTCATCGATTTGCTCAAGCTGGCCCAGTAACATTGTGAGACTTGTTACTGTGTTTGGCATATCGAATACATCACGGGGAGCTTGCCAGGCTTTGCCGTGTGAGCGAGATACTCTCGGTAGCTTGCCGGGCTCTCTGAGAGGGGCAGAGGAATCGAACTCGGGTCAGCCATGTTGGCTGCGTGTAAGGCAAACGCTCTACCCACTGAGCTATCGCTCCAGCCCAGAGTTTTATAAATATGTAAAAATTTATATATAAACCTGAAATCCAATTTTTACAATGGGGCATATTCAGTCTTCTTCTGTCCATCCTTTGTTGCTCCTATTTTTCACAGGATTATTAAAAATATACTTTAACTTGCCTTTGTTGTTTCATATAGGAAAATATGTACCTGTAGTCATATTTTCCCTGTAGATAATGTTAATATACTATACATATCTTTACTTACCCTTAAAAGGTATACATAACAACATATATACATATGTTTCAGTATGTGTGTTACGATTTATATTGAATGTCAGTCCATGAGAGGGTACTGACAATAGCCTTTCCTTTTATAAACCACAACATACTACTCATTTTCTGGGTGTAGTTCTGTGCTTTCTAACACATAAGTATAGAAAGACCATTTTTGTTCTTTATATCAATCTGTAAAATACCAAAAGTTTAGTAAAATATAGCAAAAAGAATTTTGTTTCTAGAAAAATGAATTTCAGATCTTCAAAGATGCACAAAACCTAAGCCTTGTTCTTTATCACTGTACTGAGATCTAAATTTACATTTCAGTATGAATCTGAGTTCCCAGTCTAATTAGTAGGCAGTACTGGTGTCTTTGCTTACAGACCAGAGTTCTGGTTACTGCTTTACTATTTTTTTATGAGGATATAACCACTGGTACTTTATTGAACTTTAAATTGACCTTTCAAAACATGAAGTTAACTTTTAACTAGCTTATAATTTTAAATATTTTTTTAATTTATTTATTTTTTTACAGTTGTAGATTTACAATTTTTTTGTGCTTGGGTTTCAATTATACAATGATCAGATACCCATCCCTCCACCAGTGCCCGTTTTTCACCACCATGGATAATATTCCTCCCACACCCATCCCCCCATCCCCCCTGCCTCTGTGGCAGGACAATCCCCTGTGTTCTCTCTCCGTTTGGGTGTTGTGGTCTGCAAAAGAGGCATTGAGTGGCAAACATGTTCAGTCCATAGTCTACTTTCGACATGCATCTCCCCTCCTGGGAGGATCCTCCAAACATCCTTTATTTGGTGCTCCCTTCTCTATCTGAACTGCCCTTTCCTCTAGGATACCTGGCTGGCCTTTAAGTTATGGAGTAATCCTCCTGGTGCTGATCTCAGCTATTCTTGGGTATTAATCTCATACTTTGTTACTTTATATCCCCCAGATGAATGCAATCTTTCTATGTCTAGCCCTCTCTTTCTGACTCATTTCGCTTAGCATGATACTTTCCATATTGTACCAATTGTATGTAATTTTCATGACTCCATCTTTTCTAACAGCTACATAGTACTCCATTGTGTAGATGTACCAAAGTTTCTTTAAGCAGTCATCTGTTCTTGGGCATTCAGGTTTCTTCCAGTTTCTGGCTATTGTAAAGAGTGCTGCAATGAACAAACAAGTGCAGATGTCACTTCGACTATACATTTTTGCTTCTCTGGGATATATTCCCAGGAGTGGTATTGCTGGGTCAAATGGGAGCTCAATTTCTAATTTTTTGAGAATCGTCCATACTGTTGTCCAGAAGGGCTGAACCAGTGGACATTCCCACCAACAGTGAAGGAGTGTTCCTTTCTCACCACATCCACGCCAGCATTGGTTGCTTTTGTTCTTTTGAATGTGGGCCAGTCTCTGAGGTGTGAGATGGTATCTCATTGTGGTTTTGATCTGCATCTCTCTGATGATTAATGATGTAGAGCATTTTCTCATGTTCTTTTTTGCCATTCGGATTTCTTCTTTGAGAAAGTTTCTGTTCATTTCATTGCCCCATTTTTGGATGGGGTTGGATGTTTTCTTCTTGTGGAGTTTAACCAGTATTTTGTATATCCTGGATATCAACCCCTTGTCAGATGTGTATTCGGCAAATATACTTTCCCATTCTGTAGACTGTCTTTGTATTTTGGTCACTGTTTTTTTGGAGGTGCAGAAGCTTCTTAGTTTAAGATAGTCCCATTTATCTATCTCTGTTTTCACTTGCTTGGCCAGTGGCGTGGCATCTTTGAAGATACCATTAGCTTCAATATCATGGAGGGTTTTGCCAACTTTATTTTCAATGTACCTTATGGTTTCTGGTCTGATGTTGAGGTCTTTAATCCACCTTACTTTTGTACATGGTGTTAGGCAGAGTTCTGAGCCTATTTTTTTGCATGTAGCCGTCCAATGATGCAAACATAATTTATTAAAGAGACTTTCCTTACTCCACTTCACGTTACTTGCACCTTTATCAAAGATTAGATGATCATTTGATTGAGGGGAGATGTCAGTGTATTCAACCCTGTTCCATTGTTCTGCAGTTCTGCCTTTGTTCCAGTACCATGCTGTTTTAATTATTACTGCTTTGTAGTACAGTTTGAAGTTAGGGAGGTTGATTCCCCCCATTTTCATTTTCCCAAGAATTGCTTTAGCTATTCGTGGGGGCTTATTGTTCCATATAAATTTCAGGAGTGTTTGCTCCATTTCTTTGAAGAATGTCATGGATATCCTTATAGGGATTGCATTGAATTTATACAATGCTTTCGTAGTATTGCCATTTTGACAATGTTAAGTCTCCCGACCCATGAGCAGGGGATATTTTTCCATTTCCTCATGTCCTATTTTATTTCCTGAAGTAGCGTTTTGTAGTTTTCTTTGTACAGGTCCTTTACTTCCTTAGTTAAGCTGATTCCTAGGTACTTGATTTTCTGGGGCACAATTGTGAACGGGATTGTTTTTTTCATGTTGCTTTCTTCTCTCTCAGTGTTTGCGTATAGGAAAGCCATGGACTTTTGGGTATTGATTTTATAACCTGCAACTTTACTATATGAGTCTATTGTTTATAGGAGTTTTTTGGTGGAGGTTATTGGGTTCTCTAAGTAGAGTATCATATCATCTGCGAATAGTGAGAGCTTGATTTCTTCCTTTCCTACCTGAATGCCCTTAATATCTTTTTCTTGCCTAATCGCTATTGCAAGTACTTCCAGTACTATATTGAACAGAAGTGGAGAGAGTGGGCATCCCTGTCTCGTCCCTAATCTTAGAGGGAAGGCTCTCAGTTTTTCCCCATTGAGGATGATGCTTGCTGTAGGCTTGTGGTAGATGGCTTTAATTATGTTGAGGAAGGTCCCCTCTATACCCATTTTGGCTAGGGTTTTCATCATAAAGGGGTGCTGGATCTTGTCAAATGCTTTCTCTGCATCTATTGACATAATCATATGCTTTTTATCTTTTCTTTTGTTGATATGGTGGATTATGTTGATTGATTTTCGAATGTTAAACCATCCTTGCATCCCTGGGATGAATCCTACTTGGTCATGGTGTATGATCTTTTTGATGAGTAGTTGGATTCTATTTGCTAGTAGTTTGTTGAGGATCTTTGCATCTGTGTTCATCAGGGATATCGGCCTGTAATTCTCTTTCTTTGTGGTATCTCTGTCTGCTTTTTGTATCAGTGTGATATTTGCTTCGTAGAAACTGTTCGGAAGTGTTTTTGATATTTCAAGTTCGTGGAAAAGCTTAACGAGCATCGGGAGTAAGTCCTCTTTAAAGATTTGGAAGAATTCACTAGTGAATCCATCCGGGCCAGGACTTTTGTGCTTGGGTAGACTTTTTATTACCAGTTCAATTTCCTTGATGATGATAGGTCTGTTCAGGTATTCCAGGTCTTCTTGGTTCAGCCTTGGGAGTCTGTAGGAGTCTAGGAATTTATCCATTTCCTCGAGGTTTTGATGTTCCGTGGCATAAAGCTTCTCTAAGTACTCAATGAGGATCCTCTGAATTTCTGTAGTTTCTGTTGTAATGACCCCCTTTTCATTTCTGATTCGGTTTATTAGGGTTTTCTCTCTCCCTTTCTTTGTGAGTTTTGCTAGCGGCTTATCGATCTTGTTAATTTTCTCAAAGAACCAGCTTTTGGTTTCATTGATCTTTCAGATTGTTTTTTGGGTTTCCATCTCGTTAATCTCTGCTCTGCGTTTTATTATTTCCTTTCTCCTGTTCGGGTTGTGCTCCTTTTTTTGGTCCTTCTCCAAGCTCTTAAGCTGTGAGGTTAGGTTACTTATGTGTGTTCGCTGCTCCTTCCTGAGGAATGCTTGTAGGGCTATAAACTTTCCTCTTAACACAGCCTTTGCTGTGTCCCATAAGTTTTGGTAACTCGTGTTCTCATTTTCATTCGTTTCTAGGAATCTTTTGATTTCCTCTTTGATTTCCTGTCTAATCCACTCGTTGTTCAATAGTGCACTGTTTAATTTCCAGGTGTTTGATTTAGTTTTCTGTTTTTGTGTGTGATTTACTTCTAATTTCAGCGCATTATGGTCTGAGAAGATTGTTGATACAATCTCTATCTTCTTAATTTTATGGAGACATGTTTTGTGGCTCAGCATGTGGTCTATCTTGGAGAATGTTCCATGGGCGCTTGAGAAGAATGTGTATTCAGCTTTTTGTGGATGAAGTGTCCTATATATATCTACTAAGTCCCTTTCTTCCATTGTTTCCCTCAAATGAAGTATGTCCTTGCTAAGCTTGAGTCTGGTTGATCTATCAAGAGGTGACAAAGCAGTGTTGAAATCTCCCACTAGTATTGTGTTGCTATTGATGTCTTTTTCCAAATCTATGAGTAGTTGTTTTAAGTACTTTGCTGGTCTCTCATTAGGTGCATATACATTTATTATTGTAAGTTCTTCCTGTTGTACAGATCCTTTGATCAATAAGAAATGGCCTTCACTGTCTCTTATGACCTTCCTCACTCTGAAATCGATGTGGTCTGATATAAGGATGGCTACCCAGCTTTTTTATGGGAGCTGTTTGCCTGTAGGATTGTTTTCCAGCCTTTGACTCTGAGTCTGTGTTTGCTTTGACTATTGAGATGCGTTTCTTGCAGGCAGCAGAATGTTGGGTTCAATTTTCTAATCCATCCTGCCACTCTATGTCTTTTAATTGGTGCATTTAGCCCATTTACATTGAGAGAGATTATTGTTATGGGATTTTGTCCCATTGTTCTGTTAAAATTTGGTGTATTTGAGGGGCCTTTCTTGCCTTAAATTAGCCCATTTAGTTGTTCTTGTAACCATGGTTTTGAGTCTATGAAGTTCCTGAGCTGTTGTTTGTCTGTAAAACTGTGTGTTGTTCCTTCTATTATGAATGAGAGTCTCGCTGGGTAAAGTATTTTTGGAGAGGCATTTATTTCATTGAGTTTTTTCACTATGTCCCACCACTGTTTTCGGGCCATGAGGGTTTCATCAGAAAAATCAGCTGTGAATTTTAAGAATGCTCCTTTGTAAGAGATTTCTTTCTTCGATCTTGCTGCTTTCAGAATTTTGTCTCTGTCTAAGGTTTTGGTCATTTTGATCAGAATGTGTCTGGGGGTATTTGTATTCGGATTTCTTCTAGCTGGTACCCTTCGGGCCTCCTGAATGTGGTCACAAGTTTTCTTCAGCTCTGGAAATGTTGTAGCAATGATTTCTTTGACAGTTTCTTCTTCATCGAGGTTTCCTTCCTGTACTTCTGGGACTCCAATAATTCTTATGTTACCCCTCTTGGCTTCATCACGATCTTCTCTTGCCATCTGTTCCCGAATTGTGAGTCTCTTTTCCATTTTCTGCTCTTTTCTGCAGAGTCTCTGAACTTCATCTTCGAGTTCACTGATTCTGTTCTCAGCAGCTGTTACTCTGCTGCTGAGGCCTTCCACTGAGCTTTTCAATTCGCCTACGAGATTTTTCAGGTCTGATATTTCTGATTGCATTTTCCTCATTTCTTCCTTCAGATCCTCTTGTCTTCTATTGGCATTGCTTTCCATTGTTTCTTTTAATTCCCTAAGCATCCTAGTAGCTCCCTCCTGAATTCCTTGTCAGAGAGGTTGTCTAACACTACAGTACTGTTGGTGTCATCTGGGCTAGACTCTTCAATATGAAAGTTTGGTGGGCTTTTGCGTTGCTTTACCATTGTGAGAGGTGTGGTTTAGTCCTTCACGATCACTGTTACTATTCTGCTTGATATGCAGTGTGAGTTAAGACAGGCTTATGAGTTATTGGCTACTGTGTTTCTAGTGGCTGAGCTAAAATAGAGAAGTTTCCATCTAAGAAGGTAGCTTATGGTTCCTAGGGCATATGTAGTGGGAAAATATTTTGCAGCCGCGTTAGCGGCCGTGGCTCCGGAAAGAGTCCCTGGCACTGGCGAGGAGTTGTGAACGTCTCCTGTTTGGAATTGGAGCCGTTCAGCTTTGTTGCCCAGAGCTGGGCCTCCATGCCCGTCCCGCACAGCTCAGGGGTTGAAAACCGGCTGTCTAGGGGCTGGATCTACGTGCGCATGCCCAGAAAGGGTCCCAGGCAGTTGGAGGCGGGCTGTACCTGTTTGAAATTGGAGCCGTTCAGCTTTGTTGCCCAGAGCTGGGCCTCCGTGCCTGTCCCGTGCAGCTCAGAGGTTGAAAACCGGCTGTCTAGGGGCTGGATCTACGTGCGCATGCCCAGAAAGGGTCCCAGGCAGTTGGAGGCGGGCTGTACCTGTTTGAAATTGGAGCCGTTCAGCTTTGTTGCCCAGAGCTGGGCCTCCGTGCTAGTCCAGCGCAGCTCAGGGGTTGAAAACCGGCTGTCTAGGGGCTGGATCTACGTGCGCATGCCCAGAAAGGGTCCCAGGCAGTTGGAGGCGGGCTGTACCTGTTTGAAATTGGAGCCGTTCAGCTTTGTTGCCCAGAGCTGGGCCTCCGTGCCTGTCCCGCGCAGCTCAGAGGTTGAAAACCGGCTGTCTAGGGGCTGGATCTACGTGCGCATGCCCAGAAAGGGTCCCAGGCAGTTGGAGGCGGGCTGTACCTGTTTGAAATTGGAGCCGTTCAGCTTTGTTGCCCAGAGCTGGGCCTCCGTGCCAGTCCAGCGCAGCTCAGGGGTTGAAAACCGGCTGTCTAGGGGCTGGATCTACGTGCGCATGCCCAGAAAGGGTCCCAGGCAGTTGGAGGCGGGCTGTACCTGTTTGAAATTGGAGCCGTTCAGCTTTGTTGCCCAGAGCTGGGCCTCCGTGCCAGTCCAGCGCAGCTCAGGGGTTGAAAACCGTCTGTCTAGGGGCTGGATCTACGTGCGCATGCCCAGAAAGGGTCCCAGGCCGTTGGAGGCGGGCTGTACCTGTTTGAAATTGGAGCCGTTCAGCTTTGTTGCCCAGAGCTGGGCCTCTGTGCCCGTCCCGCGCAGCTCAGGGGTTGAAAACTGGCTGTCTAGGGGCACTGCTTTACTATTTAAATCTCAAAATATTTATACACTATATAAATTTTTATAATGCATAATTTCAAAAGAGACCTAAAGCCACAGTTAATCTCGGACCCACACGTGACTGAACAGACTGGAGTAAATAGGAGGGTGGAGGTTGGCTTGGGGCCCACCAAAGCAGAGCCCCTGGCAGCCGCTTGCTTCCACAATCCAAAATTGCTGCCATGTACTCCGGCCGGACTCCACCATCTAAGGACAGACCTCAACAAGCTATAATCAGCTGAAAATTTGGGTATGCAGTTTTTGTGACTGAAATCTCCAGACTTTCTCAAGTTCAGGATGGGCTACCTCTCGCAACTTCCTTGTACTTCTGGAAATCTTGGCAGTTACATCCACACCCTAAAGTGGCCACTGAACTGAAAAGCTATTTCTGCCCTTCCATCCCAATAAAAATACTGAATGCCCTGAACAAACACTATGACCTCTTAGCACCTGTATTTCAAACCATGATGCACAAAAGGAAAAGGATAGAGAGAAAGAGAGAGAGCACAAGAAAGAAAGTGCCTCCCATAGAGGGAGGCTGGGGGTGTGAGGCGGGGTGTTTGGGGTTAGTGGCAGGGAGACATGGGACATTGGTTGTGGGAAATGTACACTGGTGAAGGGATGAGTGCTGGATCATTCAATGGCTGAAATCCAAATATGAACAGATTTGTAATGGTCTATCTCATGTATATTCAATTAATTTTTTTTTAAATTTAAAATGTTATGTGGAATTTATGCCCAATTCAATCACCTTAATCAATGGCCGAATAAACAGCAGTACTACTTATTTTAAAAATGAATAACATTGGCTCTAGGCTTTTTAGATAGCTGCTATTAGTTTGAGGAAGGTTCCTTTCACCCATATTTTATTGAAGGTTTTTATCGTAAATGTATATTGGACCTTGTTAAAAACTTTCTCTGCAGACATAATATCCTGATCCTGCACCAGGCTGTCTTCACTGGGGGACCTCAGAGGTGGGTGGATTGAGTCTCCCTACCAACCCCAAGCAGAACCCTGGCAGCTGAAAACCTCCAGAACCCAACCGCCTCCATGCTCAAGGTCACTCTCCACATGCTCTGACGAGCCTCATGCAAGAAGGAACCACAGAAAAAAACAGATATGTGAGCCCCGTGACTGAAATCTCCAAGCCTGCTTGTATCAGGACTGCGTTTCCTCCCCACAGCTCCTGCATTTGCGGCCACACAACCTCTTATACTCTGGCCCACTTATGTACCAAAAGTAGCACACATTTATTTGGTTTTAACATACTTGCTTGTATTATCTTATATATGGGCTTAAATGGCTCCAGAATAAAATACAACAACCTTTACACACTTCCCTCTTATTGTGGTGGGGTGATGCTCAGTGGTGGGATGGGTGTTTGAGTATTATCTTCAATGAACGATTGTGAACTGTAGCACTGAAGCACTGTAGCTCTGTACTCCCGTTGTTCATAGATTTGCTTGAGCATACACCAGTATTATCTCTACTGTGAGACTTGTTGTTACTGTTTTTGGCATATCAAATATGCCACAGGGAGCTTGCCAGGCTCTGCCGTGTGGGACGGATACTCTTGTAGCTTGCTGGGCTCTCTGAGAGGGACAGAGGAATAGAAGCCAGGTAGTCTGCACGCAAGGCAAACGCCCTACTTGGTGTTCTATCGCTTCAGCCCATTGTGAACTACTTTATGAAAATAAAATACATAAAAATTGCAATAAAATTAAATTAAATAAAATTTTCCCTGAACAATACAATTTTTATATTTATTTAACTTATATGCAGTATTACACTAATTTTTGTATATTAAATCATTCAATGTCCCAGAATGTATTTTTGTTTAGTTGCATTAGTTTTATTTTATTTATTATTTATTTTATTAATTTAATTAATTTTAATTTATTTAATTTTATTTATTTCCATCCTTTAATCTCAGCCTGTGTATATCCTGTGATTATATATGTGTTTCTTGAAAGCAGCAAATGAATCGATATTGTTTCCTGATTCAACCCACCACCCTATGTGTTTTCATGGTACAGTATAGTCCATTGACATTTAGGGATATTATTGACATTTAGGGCTGTATTTTCATTTTACTGTGTAGGGTTATGTCTCCTTCAATAAGTTATTTGGTTGATATCAGTGTCATTTCAGTAGTTTTATTATGAAAAATATTGCCTGTTATTGTGTATCTGAGAATTATTTTACCCATCCCTCCCATCTAAGTGAAAGCTTTGCTGTGTTTTGGACTCTAGGTTGAAAGTTTCTTTTATTCATCAATTTGAATATGCCATTCCATTAATTTCTCACTTGTATCTTTTATATGGGAGATTCATTGTATTTCTTATATTATTTCATTGTATTTCTTATATTCTTTCTGTTATATTTAAAGTTTTCTCCTTTCTTGCTGTTACAAGAAGTTCATATCTCTCTTTGGTTTTTACAATTTTGATTACTATATGTCTTGGTGTTCTTCTGTTTGGGTCTATTTTGCTTTTGGAATCTGTGCAGTAGCTGACCTGAAGAGAGTGGGGGAAGTTTGCAGGTGTTATTTCTTCTACCACTCCTCCTTTCCTTTTCCCCTTCCATTTCTCTTCACCTGCTCTTATTCTTATAATTTAGAGATTATTTTTGTTCACTAAGTACCTTAAATATTTCTATTATTTTGTTTATCTTTTCCTTTTTGACTTCATTATTAATCCTAGCTTGTATTTTGTGTTCAAGTTTGTCTAAATTGTTCTCCCCCGTGAGATTCTATCACCATGGCTTGCTAGTGTCTCCATTAGCTCCTCATTCATTTTTACTTTTATGTAGTCTCTCATCTTTTGAAAAAGTTCTTCTTTGAGTTGGGTGCTTCTCTCATGCAGTGATTGCTTAATGCCAGTGGAAGTGCTTACTTCATCTCTGTTGCCTGTGCAGTGTGTGTTGATTTTAGGTTGTTATCAATTATGTTCAAGCAATTAGGAGTGATTGAGAACCTTCTCCTGCATTTCAATCCCTAGAATTTGGTCCTCATACACTAAGCTTAAGTGTTTTGGTCACTTGGGGACTTTACTGAGTTTGTATCTGTCTCCTACTGCAGCTGAGTTCCTTAGATTTACTACTGTTCTTTGAATTTTATGTGTATTAATGGTGGAAGTTTAGATTCCTAGTTACTTGATAATGGATCTGTCAAGTTGTTAATACTAGACTACCAATACTGAATTTGCTGTTTGGATTGTTTTCCTTATCAAGTAATGTTCTTTGTGTATGCCCCCTCCTCCCAAATTGTCAGCTAGTTGGTTACTAGATTGACTTAGCTGATATGTAAGTTAGTGTTGAGTCACTGTCACTGTCACTGTCCTTCCGTTGTTCATCGATTTGCTCAAGCGGGCCCAGTAACATTGTGAGACTTGCTACTGTGTTTGGCATATTGAATACATCACGGATAGCTTACCAGGCTCTGCCGTGCAGGTGAGATACTCCCAGTAGCTTGCCGTAAGAGGGGCAGAGGAATCGAACTCAGTGTTGAGTATGTGAAATAAAAATGCACTGATCCATCTACCCTCATAGAATATTATATATGGATATATATATATATGAAGTAATTTCATCGCATCTGTGTGGTTTGGGGTTTAGAGATTAGAGTGACGCAAAGTGCAGCCAGCCCCTGGAATAGGGATGGTGTCTAGTGGCACTGTACTTCAGGATCAGGTGCCAGGGATTTTTTCTGTGTGAATGCACGGGCCTTCAGTGTTGCTAGGGTGCAGGTCCGAGTCTGCAGTGCACACACCTGGATTAGAGGTTAGAGTGATGTGTACTGGGGCCAGTTACTGGTGTAGAGACAGGGTTCAGCAATGTAAGACTACAGGATCAGGTACTGGGGCTTCTGTTTTGAGTATTTCTCTTTTCCTTTCTTCCTAGTACTTAACCAGGAAATTTGTGTTATTGCTAATTTGTGATTTTGAGGCTTGGTATTAATTACAATAACTGCTTTCAATATCGTATTCATCTTACCTGTCTGTGATAGACCAAGACCAAGATCAAGAGAATTATCATGCTGAGAATTTTCTATAAGTCAAGAATTTTAATGTATTTTTAATAGTGACTTGTTCTTTTAAATTCATTCATAATTCCATAAATTATAAATCATATAATTCACTGTTCAAGATATCAAGCTTTCCAATGTCAAGCACTATTCTAGATGATGGACATATATAAGTAAATATGGAAGCCACAGGTACCTGCCTTACTGAAGGTGATATTCTAACATAGAGTTGGGAAAAATAAGTAAAGAAATAATAAATATGAAAGAAAGTGAGAAATGCTATGAGAAAATGCAATGCTAGGTAGAAGGAACTAAAAGTGTTGGTGAGGTACATACTCTATTTTAGAAATAATAACATGAACTTTTATTTGTACATCATACACATGACAAGGGATTAATTTCCAAAATGTGGGGCCGGAGAGAGAGTACAGTGGGATATGTGCTTTCCATGTATGCTTTTGATCGGGGTTCAATCCCAAGGACCCTGTATGTTCCCATGGACCTGCCAGGAGTGACCCTTACGTGCAAAAACAGTACTAAATCCCGAGCATAGAAAAGTGTAGGCCAAAAATAAAACAAATTAAAAACTATATTAAAAAACACAGTCTCCTGCCCCCGTGCCTGGCTGTCCTCGCCCGGGCCCCTTGGAGGGGAGCGGATTGAGCTTTCCTCCCCGCCCTGACCAGGGCTCCGGCAGCCGAAGACCTCCAGGACCAGCCACCACCATGCTGAGACCACTCTCTGCACACCGGAAGGTACCGGCAGAGGAACAAAGGCAAGCAGGTCCCGGGGCTGAGATCTTCAAACCTAATCGGATTGGGCCTGAGCATCCTCCACCCAGATCCTCCGAATTCCAGTAGGCAGGGGTCACACCCACCAATTGGCCCCTGGCGCCGTGTAATCCCATCAACGGCCAAGACTCAGAGACTATAAAAACCAGCTCCCGGAAGAGAATAGTGCAGTCTCCTGCCCCCACGCCTGGCTGTCCTCGCTGGGGCTCCCGGAACCGCATGGCGCATTCACAGCCACGTGACATCTTATTATGACATTTTATTATCTCATTCCTAATTTGGACAAACTGGCAGGCTACTGAATGTAACCTGCCCCCATGGCAGAGTCTCTGGCAAACTCCCCGTGGTGTACCCAATATGCCAAATACCAGTAACAATGATGGGTCTCATTCTCCTAAAGAGCCGTGAGTATAGCAATTTCATAAAGATCTCAGGGCTAGGATGAAGGAGACGTTACTGGGGCCTGCTCGAGACAATTGACGAATAACAGGATGGTCGTGATTCGTGATTCGTGATTAAAAAACACAAATCAACAATAAAAAGAACTAGAAACCTAATCAACAATGGAAAAAGAGCTAACTATGTACGTTCCTAAGAAGATACAGAGATGGTCCAGAAAAAATGAAAAAATATTCAATATCACTTACAATTAGGGAACTGGAATAGAATTGATAGTGATATTTCATCTTATAGCAGTCATAAAGGTTTAGGCAGGTGCTTACAAAGATGTAGAAAAACCAGAACTCGACCATCCTCTCTTGAGAATATTAATTAGTATACTTCTATGGAAAAGGTGTAGAAATTACTTAAAACATATAAAATTCCATATGATAAGCAATTTATACAAAAGATGTGCAAACACAAAATTGAAAGAATACATTCACCACTTTATAGCAGCATGATTCACAGTACCTAAAACATGGAACCAGCATATATGCATAAATATCCATTAACATATAATTGAATAAATAATCTGTCATACACATACATATATATACAGATATGTATATATATGAATAAATTCTTCCTCAAGAAAAATAAAGTTGTAGCTCAAAGGGTAAAGCACATGCTTAATATGTGCAAGACACCAAGTTCAATATTCAGTATAGTATGGCCCTTGGAGCACCACTGGGTTTACTGTTAGGCTTGCAATAAGAAAGACCAAATATCCCTTGAGAGTGAACTGCAGGTCCTTTGAGCACCACTGGAGAAGGATCCCCTGCAAAAATTAAGTCATTTCTTTGGTAAAGGTAAGTCATGTCTTTCATAATAAGTGAAGAACTAAGAGACACTAGGTGATTTCACTTATATGTTGAATCTGTATTTGGAAAGCAAACAAACTGTCAGGGAACAACAAAATGAATTTCTAGACTCAACACAAACTCTGGAAATTATCATAGGTAAGGGAGAAGGGGCAGAATGAATAGAGGTATTTTTGGTGATTTTATGAGACTGAGAAGTTGGCAGTTAGAATGATGAGTATTGCATAAATATAAATGTAAAGGTATAAACCTAAAATTCCATAGTATAATAAACCTATTATAAATTACTAATAAGATAAAACTTGAAAATACCAAAACTACAAACTACTGAGATTTTTTTTCTTAGAAAAGTCTGTTAGAAATTCTCTTTTCTAACATTCCCAAATCAGCGAGTATTCTGGCTAATAACTCATTCATTCAGGCAAACTTTTTCCATGTTGACGTACTGCCTGTAGTGACACATGCTTAGGGAATTGATAAGAGGGTAGAAGAGGTGATGGTGTGGCTTGGATGCTCTATATTAAGTAAAAATAGGAAGAATATTTTGATGGGAATGTAAGAATTCCACAGCATTAACAATTTTGCCTGCTGGCTAAGATCACAAAATAAGACATAAAATGAGCAAACAAACAAACAAGCCAAAAAACCTCCCTAAAACCGGAGAACCAGAAAGGTCATAAGCATAAGACCAGGATTTTAGAGAGAGCTAGGATTCATATATACTTAGGGTAAATCTATAGTACTCTTATGATGCTATAACTACCAATTTTTTCCTCTGTGTCACAGAACCTCATTTGTGTAGTAAAACACTATCAGTAATGAACTAAGATACATTTCCCATTATATTTTCTGTATCAATCAATAATCTTAAGTAACTGAACTCAAAAAAATATGTTAGATTCATTACTGTGGTTCTCACAGGCCCATGTAAAGATGACTAACACTGATTTTCCTTGATTTTTGCATTTGGGAAAAAACAAATGAGAAAAAAATGAAGAAATTGTTTCCATTCAATGCTTAAATCCACCTGTGACTTGGAAGTTAGAGCCCAGTGAAAGAGTCAACAAGAATAACAGGATGAGCTGGTCTCTTCTCCCCACCCAGGTCAGTTTCCCCGCTGCTTCTCGAAACCGGGACTTGGATTACACCCTGCAAGCCCCCAGGCGACCCCCCCCCCATGCCAGGAGACAAAGCAGATCTGAGCGTGTCTGCCTCTCACTTTCCAAGGCACAAGCCTAGCTGGTCTCTTCTCCCAACCCAGTCTTTACTTCCCGGAAACACACCAGGTATCTGTGGGGGTGTGACCACTTTAGAAGTGGGCGTGGCTTGTAAAAGTGGGCGTGGCCTATTTTGGGGCCGGCAGCCGAGTGGTTTACTCATGCCAAGAAATCTAAGCCCTACACCTACACACCAACATGAAGAAACAATGCAAATCCCCGCCACAGGGAGACGACGAGGAAACAAGTCCAGAAGCCTCATTAAGTGCTAGCCACCTTAGGGACCTCTCTGTCAAAGAATTCAGATATGAAGTCATTCACTTGATCAGTTAATCCCCCGTTATTCATCGAATTACTCGAGTAGGTGCCAGTAACGACTCTATTCATGCCAGTTGCGTGCTAGAGTAGCCCAATGGCATATGTTCGTTCTAGGAACATGCAGAGCCTCAAACCGATAATTCAGGGTTTTGAAGAAGAAGTCTGACCATCTTGTAGGTGGGCGTCCAAGCGATCTTTTGACGTCCCATGGAATCCAGTCAGTAATGGCTCTAGTCCAGCGGTTGTCTTTAAACCTCATTACGTATCCAGCACATCTGATTTTTGATGCCTTGTCAAATGAGACAGCGTCCCTGATTCTTGAGCGTTGACGGAAATCAGAACTCCGGATTCTATCTCTCATTTGAGGGAATTGTGATATTCCAAGCATAGCTCTTTCAATTCCTCTTTGAGAGACCCGAATAGCGTTCTCATCCTGTTTTCGTAGGGCCCAGGTCTCTGAGGCATATGTTAATGCAGGAAGAACAGTGGAATCGAAGAGATGTGCTCGTAGCTGGAGGTTCTTTGTCCTCTTAGTTATTTCTTCAACACTCTTGAAGGCATTCCAAGCTGCTCTCTTTCTCCTGCGCAACTCAGTGCCAGGTCATTCATCATGTTGATTTCTCGACCTAGGTATATATAAATGTTGCATTCGGAGATGGTGGTTCCGTTGAGAGCAAATGGAGCATCAGGAACGAGGCTGTTTCTCATAAACATTGTCTTCGTAAGATTCAGCTGTAGTCCGACCTGTCCACACTCACGGTTGAAGTCGGTCAGCATTTGTGCTGCTTGGCTGATGTTTGGTGTTATTAGAACGATGTCATCAGCAAAGCGGAGGTGGTGTAGCTGATGACCATCTATCTTCACTCCCATTCTTTCCCATTCCAGTCCTCGCATGATGTTCTCGAGGGTGGCACTGAAGAGTTTTGTTGAAATGGTATCACCCTGCCGAACCCCTCTCTTGACATGGATGATTACTGCTTTGTAGAATGGTGAGATCCTGGTAATGAATCCGTAATAGAGCTTACGAAGTATCCTGATTTATTGAGTTTGTACGCCCTGATTGGCTAGGATTTCTATGACCACTTCCTTCTCAACAGAATCAAAGGCTTTCTTTAAATCAATGAACGTTAGACAGAGCGGCATCTTGAACTCCTGAGAAACGTCAATGAACTTAGTAATCATGTGGATATGTTCGAAGGTACTGAATCCTTTTCAGAATCCGGCTTGTTCACATGGTTGTCCTTCATCTAGTGTTCTGCTGATCCTATTCAGGATGACTTGAGTGAACAGTTTGTAGATGACAGACAATAGGCAGATTTGGCCATAGTTGCCAATGTCGTGGATGTCTCCCTTCTCGTATAGTAGTACAGTCCTGCTGGTTTTCCATTGGGATGGAACCTTGCATTCAGACAGGTAACGTGTGAAGAGCCGAGCCAGTGTATTGATGAGTACTGATGTTAAGTTCTTCAGGTGTTCAGGTCTGATCTTGGCTGGGCCAGGTGCTCTTTGTTTCTTTACCGACGAGATGGCATGTTGGATTTTGGAAGGGAGAACATTGGGAACAACATATCCATCATGCGGAATGTGGTATGTGGGCAAGTGGACGTGGCTATTAAAGAGATATGAGTAGAAGTCATGAATAATCTTCTCCATTGCCCTTTTGGAAGATGTGATAGATCCATCAGGACGTCGGAGGGCAGTCATTTTGGTCTTGTAGTTGGTGAAGGACAGGAGGGCATTACGAATGCTTTTCCCGGCTTCTGCCGCATCTACCAGCACCACTAATTTCCTGTCTTTGAGGTCATCCTTGATGGCTTCTCTGCATTGTTTTGCCAGTTCAGACGTTCGCTTGTGGTTGCCTGAGGCATGTGCCAAGCCACGTTGGTGAATAAGTTCAAGAGTGTTCGAAGAAAGGCGGTTTTTTGTTGTTATCTCTCTCTTGGCATTCCTTGCACAATCATGGAGGTGCTGAATCATTCGATCGTATTCCTCATCAATGTTGTCAATTGCGGCATCTTCCCATGTTGCCGCAACAGAGCCAAAGAGCTCCCAGTTTGTGGTCATTCTGGGAGATCCCTTCTAAAACTTTGCATTCTTTTCTCCTTGTTCTGTGCGGTAGAATTTTGCACGAAGGAGACAGTGGTCCGATCTCTTTTGGAATTTTGGGACAACAGCAACATTGGTTAGGCAAAACCGCCAATTGAATATGATGTGGTCTATTTCATTGTGGAACCGTCCATCGGGAGACTCCCATTTGCAACGTTTAGATTCAGCCTTTTGGAACTGTGAATTACCATGGAAGGTCTTGGTTGACATGATGAACTCAGTCTGTCACCCTGTTCGTTATATTCTAGGCCATGGGTCCCTATATGGAGTTCGTTGGCTGATCTTCTTGGTACTACCTTGGTATTAAAATCACCAACAATGATCTTGTAGAAGATGTGCTCTTCTTTATAGAAATTCTCCAGCTCCATGTATAACTTCTCAATTTCTCTTTCACCATAATTGGTTGTTGGTGCATAGACACCAAAGATAGAAACTGCCGGCAGTGAGCTACATCTATCCAAGTGTAATTGTCCGATTCGGGTTGTTAGGCAATCGAATGAATCAATGCTCATGGCTAAGTTTGTGTTGACAAGGATACCGACACCACCGACGCCTCTTTTGTCACATGTTCCAAGGAACAGTTCTTCTCCAGTGTCGAAAATGGCGTGATGTGATTGATGTCTTCTCGTTTTGGTCAGACCAATGATGTCGTAATTCATCTTTTGCTCTTGTACCATCAGGTCCTCGATGGATGCATCAGATGCTAGCGTACGTGCTTTAAAAGTACAGACAATCATTTTTGTCTTTCTTCGTTTTGGCAGTCATTAAGATGTTCAATTAACTAAATGAAACAGTCAGACAGATGTCCACTAAATTGAAAGAGGACATGAAAGAAACAATCGATCGCACAATCAACAAAATACAGGAAGAAATGAGAGCGGAAATTGGAAAGCTTCTCACAGAAATGGCACGGATCAGAAATTCCATATATGAAATAAAAAACTCAGTCTGTGCCCTCAAAAATAGAATGACCACAGCTGAGGAAAGAAGCAGTGAGCTGGAAATCAGCTGCACCAAGCCAACACACAACAACAAACAATGGCAAACGACCTCAAAATAGCTCTACAGAGAATCAGAGTCCTAGGAGACGATTCCAAAAGAAACAACATCAGAATCATTGGACTACCAGAAGCTCAGGGAAACAATCTCAATGAAAAAACCAGGGTTTAACAAATCATTGCCGAGAAATTTCCAGAGCTCCACAATACAGCCATTCAGATTCAAGAAACCCGAAGGGTGCCAGCTAAGAGAGACCCGAACAAAAACACTCCAAGACATATTATAGTTAGAATGATCGATGTTGGCAATACAGACAAAATACTGCAATCAGCAAGGGCAAGGAAGGAAATCACATACAAAGGAGCACCCCTTAGATTCACAGGAGACCTATCAGAGGAAACCCTACAAGCCAGAAGGCAGTGGCAAGATATAGTGAAAAAACTCACTGAAATGATTGCTTGACCAAGAATACTCTATCAGGCTAAACTCTCACACAAAATCGAATGAACGGTACACTATTCTCTAGATAAACAGCAGCTCAAGAACTTCATAGACTCAAAACCAAACCTAAAACAAGGACTAAAGGGGCTACTATAAGACAAGACAAACCTTACAACCACAAGACACCCTTACAAAAAGATGACACAAAACCCCATAACCATACTCTCTCTCAATGTCAACAGTCTAAATTCACCATTTTAGAGACACAGAGTGGCAAAATTTATACAGAGACAGAACCCAACATTCTGCTGCCTACAAGAAACTCATCTCAACACTCAGAGCAAACACAGACTCAAAGTCAAAGGATGGAAAACAATCCTGAAAGCACACAGCTCCTTCAAAAAAGCTGGCATGGCCATACTAGTATCCGACAACATTAATTTCACCTTGAAAAAGATGAGAAGGGACAGTGGAGGCTATTTTATCTTCATCAAGGGATACGTACAAGAAGAAGAAATCACACTCTTAAATGTATACGCTCCTAATGATGGAACAGGTAAATATTTAAAACAACTGCTAATAGATTTTAAGAAGGACATTGCTAGCAACACAATAGTACTTGGAGACTTCAACATCTCCTTTTCACCTCTGGACAGATCAACAAGAACAAAACCCAGCAAGGAGTTGGCTTTGAAAGAAGAAATAGAGGAGAAAGTGCTTATAGAACTATACAGGGCCTTACACCCCAAAAAGAAAGAATACACATTCTTCTCCAGTGCACATGAACATTTTCCAAAATAGACCATGTGCTAGGACACAAAACGTACCTCAACAGAATCAGGAAGACAGAAATAGTATCAATCATCTTTTCAGACAATGATGCACTGAGGATAGAAGTGAATCACATACAGACACAGAGAACCAAATCAAACACCTGGAAATTAAACAACTCAATGCTGAACAATGAGTGGGTCAGGAACAAATTCAAGATCGAAATCAAAAGATACCTGGAAACAAATGAGAATGAAGACACGAGCTACCAGAACCTATGGGAAGCATCGAAAGCCATACTAAGAGGAAAATTTAGAGCTCTGCAAGCATATTTTAGGTCTATATAAAGGATGCACACAAACACCTTGACCTCACAGCTCAAGATCGTAGAAAAGGATCAACAGAAAGAGCTTAAATCAAGCAGAAGGAAAGAGATCATAAAACTTAGAGCTGAAATCAATGAATTGGAAACCAAAGAAATAATCCAAAAGATCAATCAAACCAAGAGCTGGTCCTTTGAGAAAATAAACAAGATAGATAAACCACTAGCAACACTCACAAAGAAACAGAGAGAGAGAGAACTCTAGTAAACCGAATCAGAAATGAGAAGTGGGATATCACAACAGAAACCAAAGTAATCCAAAAGATCACGAGAGACTACTTTGAAAGTCTATATGCCACGAAACAAGAGAACCTAGAAGAAATTGAAAAATTCCTGGTCTCCTATAATCTCACAAAGCTGAATCAAGAAGATCTGGAATATCTAAATAGACCTATTAACATCAAGGAAATAGAAACTGTAATCAAAATCTTCCCAAAAACAAAAGCCCAGGTCCAGATGGATTCACTAGCGAATTTTTTCAAACATTTAAAGAGGACCTACTCGGGGGGCATTCTGGTCTGTCCTTCACGCCCTACCGAGGTCACCAGTTGCCCCCCGCGAGCGGCTCTCCAGCACAGCCACGGCGACAGAAGCACAAGGACTTAATGCAGAACCCGGCAGCTTGGAGCAGAAAAGTGAATGGACTATGCGTTAATCCAGGCCATCAAGTCTGCCAGAGGGGAAAGGTTGTTGCCCCATTCGCCCTCTCCTCTCTGGAAAGAAAGATGGCGGCCACATGGGAGCCTTGTGGACAGCAGGTATGAGCCGGGGGTGTGGGGGCGACTAAAACCTCATGAGATGGGGGGCGTTTCGGTCCGCCCTTCACACCCTACCGAGGCCACCAGTTGCCCCCCACGAGTGGCTCTCCAGCACGGCCACGACTCCAGAACACAGAAACCAATTTCTTAACTATCTGACTTTCAGTAGAAATACTTCCAGGGTCAATAGGTAAAATAGCAGAAATCCAAAACCAACATTTAATTCTTGAACCCAGCTGTAGAAAGCAAATAACTTCACAATGCTTTTTCAGCATGTCTGATTTGGGGGGGGGGGGTAAACTCTAAATAATAGTGGTGAAGCTTTTATTGAAACAGTGAATCTAATCAAAGCATATAGAGTGTTAACTAGAATTCATCTGCCTCACAGGGACTGGGAGGGGTGGGGGGTGGGGTTTTATTGGGGTTCTTCATGGTAAAAAATAAGTATTGGTAAAGGGAAATGTGTTTGATATTTGCATGACTGAGACCTAAACCTGAAAGCTTTGTAACCTTTCCCACAGTGATTCAATAAATAAATAAAAAAAATAAAAAATATAAAAACAAAAAAAAGAGGATCTACTGCCAGTCCTTCTCAAGCTTTCCCAGGAAATTGAAAAAATGGAAATACTCCCAAACAGTTTCTATGAAGCCCATATCTCTCTAATCCCAAAAGGAAACAAAGACACAACGAGAAAAGAAAACTGCAGGCTGATATCCCTGATAAACACGGATGTGAGGATTTTCAACAAAATATTAGCAAATAGAATTCAACTACTTCTCAAAAATATCATACACCATGACCAAGTAGGATTCATTCCGGGACGCAAGGCTGGTTTAACACTCGGAAATCAATCATCATAATCCACCATATCAACATTAGAAAATATAAAAATCATATGATCTTATCAATAGATGCAGAGAAAGCATTTGACAAGATCCAGCACCCATTTATGATGAAAACCCTAGCCAAAATGGGGATAGAGGGGACTTTCCTCAATATAGTTAAAGCCATCTACCATTAGCCTAAGGCAAGCATTGTCCTCAATGGGGAAAAACTGAGATCAGGGACGAGACAAGGATGTCTACTCTCTCCACTGCTGTTCAATATATTACTGGAAGTACTTGCAATAGCGATCAGGCAAGAAAAATATATAAGGGGCATTCAGGTAGGAAAGGAAGAAATCAAGCTCTCACTATTCGCAGATGATATGATACTATACTTAGAGAACCCTAAAACCTCTACCAAGAAACTTCTAGAAACAATAGGCTTGTATAGTAAATTTGCAGGATATAAAATCAATACCCAAAAGTCCATGGCTTTCCTATATGCAAATTGTGAAAGAGAAGAAAGTGACATGACGAAAACAATCCCGTTTACAATTGTGCCCCAGAAAATCAAGTACCTAGGAATCACCTTAACTAAGGAAGTAAAGGACCTGTACAAAGAAAACTACAAAACTCTACTTCAGGAAATAAAAGAGGATATGAGGAAATGGAAAAATATCTCTTGTTCATCAACCGGGAGAATGAACATTGTCAAAATGGCAATATTTCCCAAAGCACTTTAAAAATTCAATGCGATCCCTATCAGGATACCCATGACATTTTTCAAAGAAATGGAGCAAACAATTCTGAAATTTATATGGAACAATAAGCCCCCACGAACAGCTAAAGCAATTCTTGGGAAAAAGCAAATAGGAGGAATCAACTTACCTAACTTCAAACTCTACTACACGGCAGTAATAATTAAAACAGCATGATACTGGAAAAAAGGCAGAGCTGTAGATCAATGGAACAGCGTTGAATATACTGACATCTACCCCCAAGAATACGAGCATCTAATGTTCGATAAGGGGGCAAGAAAATTGAAGTGGAGCAGTGAAAGCCTCTTTAACAAATTGTGCTGGCAAAACTGGACGGCTATATGCAAAAAAATGGGCTCAGATCTCTGCCTAACTCCATGTACAAAAGTAAGATCAAAGTGGATTAAAAACCTCAATATCATACCGGAATCCATAAGGTACATTGAGGAAAAAAATGGAAAAACACTCCATGACATAGAAGCTAATGGTGTCTTCAAAGATGTCCACACCGCTGGCCAAGCAAGTGAAAACAGAGATAGACAAATGGGACTATCTTAAACTAAGAAGCTTCTGCACCTGAAAAGCAACAGTGACAAAAATACAAAGACAGTCTACAGAATGGGAAAGGAAATTCGCCAAATACACATCCGATAAGGGGTTAATATCAAGGATATACAAAGTACTGGTTCAACTCAACAAAAAGAAAACATTCAACCCCCATCAAAACATTAATAGAAAATTTCACAAAGAAGAAATCCGAGTGGCTAAAAGGCACATGAGAAAATGCTCCACATCACGAATCATCAGGGAGATGCAGATCAAAACCACTATGAGATATCATTTCACACCACAGAGATTGGCCCACATCCACAAGAACAAAAGCAACCGATGCTGCAGAGGATGTGGCGAGAAAGGGACACACATTCACTGCTGGTGGGAATGCTGACTGGTTCGGCCCTTTTGGAAAACAGTATGGATGATTCTCAGAAAATTAGAAATTGAGCTCCCATTTGATCCAGCAATACCTCTCCTTGGAATATTTCCTAGAGAGGCAAAAAAGTATAGTCGAAGTGACATCTGCAATTGTCTGTTCATTGCAGCACTCTTTACAATAGCCAGAATCTGGAAAAAACCTGAGTGCCCGAGAACAGATGACTGGTTAAAGAAACTTTGGTACATTTACACAATGGAGTACTATGTAGCTGTTAGAAAAGACGAAGTCACGAAATTTACATACAAGTGGTACTACATTGAAAGAATCATGTTAAGCGAAATGACTCAGAAAAAAGGGATAGAAATAGAAAGATTGCATTCATCTGGGGAACATAAAGTAACAAAATAGGAGACTAACACCCAAGAATGGCCGAAATTATGACCAGGAATTTTACTCCATGGTTTGGAGGCCAACCACACATGGTACGGGTTATGGGAGCTCAGATAGAGAAGGGAACACCAAATAAAGGTGTTGGGAGGATCCTCCAAGAATGGGAGAAGCATGCTGAAAGTAGACTATAGACTAAACATGATTGTCACCCATTGCCTCTTTTGCAAACCATAACACCCAATAAGAGAGAGAGAGAACAAAAAGGAATGCCCTGCCACAGAGGCAGTGTGGGATGGGGGGATGGGTGGTGGGAGGGATATTGGGATCCGTGGTGGTGGGAAATTGGCACTGGTGGAGGGATGTGTATTTGATCATTGTGTAATTGAAACCCAAGTACAAAAATGTGTAAATCTGCAACTGTTCCTCATAAAAATTAAAAAAAGTTATACACACACACAAAACAACAATTACAGGAGACTTGGCATTCTCCGTGTACGCCCCCTAGGCATCCTCTAGGACCCTGGGATGCTCACCATCCCTGAGACTCTTCCTGTTCATCCCCAAAGCTGTGCTAGATCTTTTTCCTTCCCCAGTTAAGTCAGTACTGGAACCCGGGATTTGGCTTTCTCCATGTATGCACTCCAGGTGTTCTCTAGGACCCTGGGACGCTCACCATCCCTGAGCCTTTAAATGTTCATCCTCAACATTTTTCCCGGTCTTTTTCCTCCCCTAGGTCAGTCAGCACTGGAACCCGGGATTTGGCTTTCTCTGCATACACGCACCAGGCGTCCTCTAGGACCCTGGCACGCTCACCATCACTGAGCCTCATCCTGTTTCTCCCCAAGCTTATGCCCAGTGTTCTTCCTCCCAGATGTTTTACTCCCTCCCCACACCAGGTACCAGTAGGAGTTGTGGCCTCTTAAGAAGTAGGCGTGGCCTCTGTGGAAGTGGGTGTGACCTATTTTGGGCTAGCCGCAGGTAGTTTACTCATGCCCAGCAATCTTGTGTAACATCTCAGTTTCCATACCTCCACAACAACATGAAGAAACAATGCAAATCCCTGCTACGAGGGGAGGACAATGAAAAGTGTCCAGAAGCCTCATTAGGTGCTACACACCTAAGGGACATCTCTGACAAAGAATTCAGGTATGAAGTAATGAAGATGTTCAATGAACTCAATGAAACAGTGAGACAGATATCCAGTAAATTAAAGGAGGGCAAGAAAGAAACAATTGAGAAAATATGTGAAGAAATGAGAGTAAAAATGGGAAAACTATGACATAGACGTCATGAATAAAAGATTCTGTAGATGAAATAAAAAACTCAGTCTGTGCTCAGTCTGTGCTCAGTAGAACGGCCACAGCTGAAGACAGAATCAGTGAGCTGGAAGTTTTAGTTGCACAAAGCCTACAGACAACAAAAAACAATGGCAAGAGACCTCAAAATAGCTCTAGAGTGAATCAGGGTCCTAGGTGATGATCCAACATTAGAATCAATGGAGTACCAGAAGCTCAGGGAAACAATCCCAATGAAAAAGCCACAATTAAAGGAATAATTGCTGAAAAGTTCATAGAGCTGGAATATTCAGCCATTCAAATGCAAGGAGCCTGAGGGGTGCCATCTAAAAAAGACCCTAAGGAAAACACTCCAAGTCATATCATAGTTAGAATGATAGATGCCGCTGGATAGAGACACAATACTGTAAGCAGCAAGGGCAAGGAAGGAAATCACATACAAAGGAGCACCCTTTAGATTCACAGCAGACCTATCAGATTAAACCATCCAAGCCCGAAGGCAATGGTGGGATATAGTGAAAAAACTCAATGAAATGAATGCTTCAACAAGAATACTCTATCCAGCTAAACTCTCACTCAAACGCAAAAGAATGGTACACTATTTCGTAGATAAACAGCAGTTCAGGAACTTCATAGACTCAAAACCAAATCTAAAAGAAGGGCTAAAGAGGATATATAAGACAAGACAAATCCTACAAGTACAACAGACCCTTACAGAAAGATAACACAAAACCGCATACCAATAATCTCTCTCAAGGTCAATGTCTGAATTCACCAATTAAGAGACACAGAGTGGCAAAACGGATTCACAGACAGAACCCAACACTCTGCTGCCTACAAAAAACTCACCTGAGCATTCTGAGCAAACACAGACTCAAAGTTAAAGGATGGAAAACAATCCTACAAGCAAACAACTCCCTCTAAAAAGCTGAAGTTGCTATACTAGTATCTGACAACATAAATTTCAGGTTGAAAAATATTAGAAGGGACAGCGAAGGCCATATTCTATTCATCAAGGGATACGTGCAACAGGAAGAAATCATACTCTTAAATGTATATGCAACTAATGAGGGAATAGCTAAATATTTAAAACAACTGCTAAATGATTTTAAGGAGGACATTGCTAGCAACACAATAGTAGCCGGAGACTTCAACATCAACTCTGGATAGATCAACAAGAACAAAACTCAACAAGAAAACATTGGCTTTCAAGAAAGAAATAGAAGAGAGAGGGAAAAGAACACACATTCTTCTCCAGAGCACACAGATAATTTTCAAAAATAGAACATATGATAGGCCACAATATACCTCAATAGATTCAGGAAAATAGAAATAGTATCATCAATCTTTTCCGACCATGATGCACTGAAGATAGAAGTGAATCACACTAAAAATGGATAACCAAATCAAACCCCTGGTAATTAAACAACTCGTTGTTGAACAACGAGTGGGTCAGGTAGGAAGTCAGGGAAGAAATCTAAAGATAACTGGAAAGAAATGAGAATGAAGACACGAGCTACCAGAATCTATGGGATGCAGCTAAAGCTGTGTTAAGGGGAAGCTTTATAGCTCTGCAAGCATTCCTAAAGAAGGAAGAAAGGTCCCACATAAAGAACTTGACTGCACAGCTCAGGATCTTGGAAAAGGACCAACAAAAATGAGCCCAAACCAGGCATTAGGAGAGAGATCATAAAACTTAGAGCAGAAATAAACGACATGAAAACCCAAAAAACACAATACAAAAGATCAATGAAACCAAGAGCTGGTTCTTAGAGAAAAAAAAAACAAGATAGACAAACCGCTAGCAAGAATCACAAAGAAAGAGAGAGAGAACCACAATAAATCGAAAAAGAAATGAGAAAGAGGATACCATAACAGAAACCAAAGGAATTCAAAAAATCATCAGAGACTACTTTGAAAGTCTGTATGCCATGAAACAAGAGAACATAGAAGAAATGGATAAATTCCCGGATTCCTATATTGTCGGAAGGCTGAATCAAGAAGATCTAGAGTACCTGAATACTCCTATTAACATGAAGGAAATTGAAACTCTAATCAAAAGTCTTCCCAAAATCAAAAGGCCAGGTCCAGATGGATTCAGTAGTGAATTATTCTAAACATTTAAAGAGGATTTATTGCCAGTTCTTCTTAAGATTTTCCGGGAAACACAAGGAACACAAACTCTCTCAAACAGATTCTATGAAGACCATATCTCTCTAGTACCAAAAGGAAACAAAGACTCCACAAGAAAAGAAAACTACAGGCCGATATCCCTGATGAACAAGGATGCAAAGATTCACAGCAAAATACTAGCAAATAAAATTCAACAACTCATCAAAAAGATCATAGACCACGACCAAGTGGGATTCATCCAGGGGGTTCAAGGATAGTGTAACATTCAGAAATCAATCAACATAATCCATCATATTAACAAAAATAAAAAATTATATGATCATATGAATAGATGCAGATAAAGCATTTGACAAGTTCCAGAATACGTTTATGATGAAAACCCTCGCCAAAATGCGTATAGAGGGGTCTTTCCTCAATATAGTTAAAGCCATTTACCTCAAGGCTACGGAAAGCATCATCTTCAATGGGGAAAAACTGAGAGCCTTCCCTCTAAGATCAGGGACTAAACAAGGATGCCCAATCTCTCCACTGCTGTTCAATATAATACTAGAAGTATTTGCAATAGTGGTTAGGCAAGAGAAAGATATAAAGGGCATTCAGATAGGAAAGGAAGAAATCAAGCTTTCACTATTCGCAGATCATATGATACTATATTTAGAGAATCCTAAAACCTCTACCAAGAAACTCCTAGAAACAAGAGACTTGTATAGTAAAATACCTCGGAATCAGCTTATCTAAAGAGGTGAAGGACCTATGCAAGGGTAATTAAAAATCACTACTTCAAGAAATAAAATAGGACACTAGGAATTGGAGACACATCCCCTGCTCATGGATAGAGAGGATTAACATTATCAAAATGGCAATACTGCCCAAAGTACTGTACAAATTCAATGCGGCCCCTATCAGGATACCCATGACATTTTTCAAAGAAATATACAAAACACTCCTGAAATTCATATGGAACAATAAACCCCCACGAATATCTAAAACAATCCTTGGGGAAAAATAGATGGGTGGCATCACCCTCCCCAACTTCAAATTGTACTACAAAGCAGTAGTAATTAAGACAGCATGATACTGGGCTTGAAACAGACTTGCAGACCAATGGAAAAGAGTTGAATATTCTTTCACAGACCCCCAAGTATATGACCACTTAATCCCACTTAATCTTTGACAAAGGAGCAAGAAATTGAAGTGGAACAAGGAAAACCTCTTCAACCAGTGGTGCTCGGCAAACTGGATAGCTACCTGCAAAAAAATGCCTCTGTCTAATGCCAGGCACAAAAGACAGATCAGACAGAGGCCCAGCTCTGGGCAACAAAGTTGAACGGCTCCAATTCCAACAGGTACAGCCCGCCCCCAAGGGCCGGGGTCCCTCTCTGGGCACGCGCAGCTAGAACCAGCCACTAGAAAGCCGGTTTTCAACCCCTGATCTGCGTGGGACAGGCACAGAGGCCCAGCTCTGGGCAACAAAGCTGAACGGCTCCAATTCCAACAGGTACAGCCCGCCCCCAAGGGCCGGGGTCCCTCTCTGGGCACGCGCAGCTAGAACCAGCCCCTAGAAAGCCGGTTTTCAACCCCTGATCTGTGTGGGACGGGCACAGAGGCCCAGCTCTGGGCAACAAAGCTGAACGGCTCCAATTCCACCAGGTACAGCCCGCCCCCAAGGGCCTGGGTCACTCTCTGGGCACGCGCAGCTAGAACCAGCCCCTAGAAAGCCGGTTTTCAACCCCTGATCTGTGTGGGACGGGCACAGAGGCCCAGCTCTGGGCAACAAAGCTGAACGGCTCCAATTCCAAACAGGAGACGTTCACAACTCCTCGCCACGTGCCAGGGACTCTTTCTGGAGCCGCGGCCGCTAATGCGGCCGCGAAATATTTTCCCACTACGTATGCCATAGGAACCATAAGCTACCCTCTTAGATGGAAACTTCTCTATTTTAGCTCAACCACTAGAAACACAGTAGCCAATAACTCATAAGCCTATCTTAACTCACACTGCATATCAAGCAGAATAGTAACAGTGAACGTGAAGGACTAAACCACACCTCTCACAATGGTAAAGCAACGCAAAAGCCCACCAAACTTTCATATTGCAGAGTCTAGCCCAGATGACACCAACAGTACTGTAGTGTTAGACAACCTCTCTGACAAGGAATTCAGAAGGGAGCTACTTAGGATGCTTAGGGAATTAAAAGAAACAATGGAAAGCAATGCCAATAGAAGACAAGAGGATCTGAAGGCAGAAATGAGGAAAATGCAATCAGAAATGTCAGACCTGAAAAATCTCGTAGGCGAATTGAAAAGCTCAGTGGAAGGCCTCAGTAGCAGAGTAAGAGCGGCTGAGAACAGAATCAGTGAGCTCGAAGATGAAGTTCAGAGATTCTCCAGAAAAGAGCAGAAAATGGAAAAGAGACTCACAATTCGGGAACAGATGGCAAGAGAAGATCGTGATGAAGCCAAGAGGGGTAACATAAGAATTATTGGAGTCCCAGAGGGACAGGAAGAAAACCTCGATGAAGAAGAAACTGTCAAAGACATCATTGCTACAACATTTCCAGAGCTGAAGAAAACTTGTGACCACATTCAGGAGGCCCGAAGGGTACCAGCTAGAAGAAATCCGAATAAAAATACCCCAAGACACATTCTGATCAAAATGACCAAAACCTTAGACAGAGACAAAATTCTGAAAGCAGCAAGATCGAAGAAAGAAATCTCTTACAAAGGAGCATCCTTAAAATTCACAGCTGATTTTTCTGATGAAACCCTCATGGCCCGAAAACAGTGGTGGGACATAGTAAAAAAACTCAATGAAATAAATGCCTCCCCAAAAATACTTTTCCCAGCAAGACTCTCATTTATAATAGAAGGAACAACACACAGTCTCACAGACAAACAACAGCTCAGGAACTTCATAGACTCAAAACCATGGTTACAAGAACAACTAAATGGGCTACTTTAAGGCAAGAAAGTCCCCTCAAATACACCAAATTTTAACAGAACAATGGGACAAAATCCCATAACAATAATCTCTCTCAATGTCAATGGGCTAAACGCACCAATTAAAAGACATAGAGTGGCAGGATGGATTAGAAAATTGAACCCAACATTCTGCTGCCTGCAAGAAACGCATCTCAATAGTCAAAGCAAACACAGACTCAGAGTCAAAGGCTGGAAAACAATCCTACAGGCAAACAGCTCCCATTAAAAAGCTGGGGTAGCCATCCTTATATCAGACCCCATCGATTTCAGAGTGAGGAAGGTCATAAGAGACAGTGAAGGCCATTTCTTATTGATCAAAGTATCTGTACAACAGGAAGAACTTACAATAATAAATGTATATGCACCTAATGAGAGACCAGCAAAGTACTTAAAGCAACTACTCATAGATTTGGAAAAAGACATCAATAGCAACACAATACTAGTGGGAGACTTCAACACTGCTTTGTCACCTCTTGATAGATCAACCAGACTCAAGCTTAGCAAGGACATACTTCATTTGAGGGAAACAATGGAAGAAAGGGACTTAGTAGATATATACAGGACACTTCATCCACAAAAAGCTGAATACACATTCTTCTCAAGCGTCCATGGAACATTCTCCAAGATAGACCACATGCTGAGCCACAAAACATGCCTCCATAAAATTAAGAAGGTAGAGATTGTATCAACAATCTTCTCAGACCATAATGCGCTGAAATTAGAAGTAAATCACACACAAAAACAGAAAACTAAATCAAACACCTGGAAATTAAACAGTGCACTATTGAACAACGAGTGGATTAGACAGGAAATCAAAGAGGAAATCAAAAGATTCCTAGAAACGAATGAAAATGAGAACACGAGTTACCAAAACTTATGGGACACAGCAAAGGCTGTGTTAAGAGGAAAGTTTATAGCTCTACAAGCATTCCTCAGAAAGGAGGAGCGAGCACACATTAGAAACCTAACCTCACAGCTTAAGAGCTTGGAGAAGGACAAAAAAAGGAGCACAACCCGAACAGGAGAAAGGAAATAATAAAACGCAGAGCAGAGATTAACGAGATGGAAACCCAAAAAACAATCTGAAAGATCAATGAAACCAAAAGCTGGTTCTTTGAGAAAATTAACAAGATCGATAAGCCGCTAGCAAAACTCACAAAGAAAGGGAGAGAGAAAACCCTAATAAACCAAATCAGAAATGAAAAGGGGGTCATTACAACAGAAACCACAGAAATTCAGAGGATCCTCAGGGAGTACTTTGAGAAACTTTATGCCACGGAACATCAAAACCTCGAGGAAATGGATAAATTCCTAGACTCCTACAGACTCCCAAGGCTGGTCCAAGAAGACCTGGAATACCTGAACAGACCTATCACCATCAAGGAAATTGAAATGGTAATAAAAAGTCTCCCCAAGCACAAAAGTCCTGGCCCGGATGGATTCACTAGTGAATTCTTCCAAATCTTTAAAGAGGACTTACTCCCAATGCTCTTTAAGCTTTTCCACGAAATTGAAATATCAAAAACACTTCCGAACAGTTTCTACAAAGCAAATATCACACTGATACCAAAAGCAGACAGAGATACCACAAAGAAAGAGAATTACAGGCCGATATCCCTGATGAACACAGATGCAAAGATCCTCAACAAACTACTAGCAAATAGAATCCAACTACTCATCAAAAAGATCATACACCATGACCAAGTAGGATTCATCCCAGGGATGCAAGGATGGTTTAACATTCGGAAATCAATCAACATAATCCACCATATCAACAAAAGAAAAGATAAAAAGCATATGATCATATCAATAGATGCAGAGAAAGCATTTGATAAGATCCAGCACCCCTTTATAATGAAAACCCTAGCCAAAATGGGTATAGAGGGGACCTTCCTCAACATAATTAAAGCCATCTACCACAAGCCTACAGCAAGCATCATCCTCAATGGGGAAAAACTGAGAGCCTTCCCTCTAAGATTAGGGACGAGACAGGGATGCCCACTCTCTCCACTGCTGTTCAATATAGTACTGGAAGTACTTGAAATAGCGATTAGGCAGGAAAAAGATATTAAGGGCATTCCAGTAGGAAAGGAAGAAATCAAGCTCTCACTATTCGCAGATGATATGATACTCTACTTCCACCAAAAAACTCCTCGAAACAATAGACTCGTATTGTAAAGTTGCAGGTTATAAAATCAATACCCCAAAGTCCATGGCTTTCCTATATGCAAACAGTGAGAGAGAAGAAAGCAACATGAAAAGAACAATCCCGTTTACAATTGTGCCCCAGAAAATCAAGTACCTAGGAATCAGCTTAACTAAGGAAGTAAAGGACCTATACAAAGAAAACTACAAAACGCTACTTCAGGAAATAAAAGAGGACATGAGGAAATGAAAAGATATCCCCTGCTCATGGGTCGGGAGAATGAACATTGTCAAAATGGCAATACTACAGAAAGCATTGTATAAATTCAATGCAATCCCTATAAGGATACCCATGACATTCTTCAAAGAAATGGAGCAAACACTCCTGAAATTTATATGGAACAATAAGCCCCCAAGAATAGCTAAAGCAATTCCTGGGAAAAAGAAAATGGGAGGAATCAACCTCCCGATCTTCAAACTGTACTACAAAGCAGTAATAATTAAAACAGCATGGTACTGGAACAAAGGCAGAACTGCAGACCAATGGAACAGGGTTGAATACTCTGACATCTCCCCTCAATCATATGCTCATCTAAACTTTGATAAAGGTGCAAGTAATGTGAAGTGGAGTAAGGAAAGCCTCTTTAATAAATTTTGTTGGCATCACTGGACGGCTACATGCAAAATAAATAGGCTCAGAACTCTGCCTAACACCATGTACAAAAGTAAGATCAAACTGGATTAAAGACCTCAACATCAGACCAGAAACCATAAGGTACATTGAAGATAAAGTTGGCAAAACCCTCCATGACATTGAAGGTAATGGTATCTTCAAAGATGCCAAGCCACTGGCCGAGCAAGTGAAAACAGAGATAGATAAATGGGACTATCTTAAACTAAGAAGCTTCTGCACCTCCAAAGAAACAGTGACCAAAATACAAAGACAGTCTACAGAATGGGAAAGGATATTCACCGAATACACATCTGACAAGGGGTTGATATCCAGGATATACAAAATACTGGTTAAACTCCACAAGAAGAAAACATCCAACCCCATCCAAAAATGGGGCAATGAAATGAACAGAAACTTTCTCAAAGAAGAAATCCAAATGGCAAAAAAGCACATGAGAAAATGCTCTACATCATTAATCATCAGGGAGATGCAGATCAAAACCACAATGAGATACCATCTCACACCTCAGAGACTGGCCCACATTCAAAAGAACAAAAGCAACCGATGCTGGCGCGGATGTGGCGAGAAAGGTACACTCCTTCACTGTTGGTGGGAATGTCCACTGGTTCAGCCCTTCTGGAAAACAGTATGGACGATTCTCAAAAAATTAGAAATTGAGCTCCCATTTGACCCAGCAATACCACTCCTGGGAATATATCCCAGAGAGGCAAAAATGTATAGTCGAAGTGACATCTGCACTTGTTTGTTCATTGCAGCACTCTTTACAAAAGCCAGAAAATGGAAGAAACCTGAATGCCCAAGAACAGATGACTGGTTAAAGAAACTTTGGTACATCTACACAATGGAGTACTATATAGCTGTTAGAAAAGATGAAGTCATGAAATTTACATACAAGTGGTACAATATGGAAAGTATCATGCTAAGCGAAATGAGTCAGAAAGAGAGGGATAGACATAGAAAGATTGCATTCATCTGGGGGATATAAAGTAACAAAGTATGAGATTAATACCCAAGAATAGCTGAGATCAGCACCAGGAGGATTACTCCATAACTTAGAGGCCAGCCGGGTATCCTAGAGGAAAGGGCAGTTCAGATAGAGAAGGGAGCACCAAATAAAGGATGTTTGGAGGATCCTCCCAGGATGGGAGATGCATGTCGAAAGTAGACTATGGACTGAACATGTTTGCCACTCAATGCCTCTTTTGCAGACCACAACACCCAAAAGGAGAGAGAGAACACAGGGGATTGCCCTGACACAGAGACAGGGGGGATGGGGGGATGGGAGTGTGAAGGATATTATCCATGGTGGTGGAAAATGGGCACTGGTGGAGGGATGGGTATCTGATCATTGTATAATTGAAACCAAAGCACAAAAAATTGTAAATTTACAACTGTAAAAAAAAATAAAATAAAATAAAATAAAGGGGAAAAAATAAAATAAATTTGTTCACACCAAAAAAAGTCATATCAAAGTGGTTTAAAGGCGTCAATATCAGATATAAATCCACAAGGTACATAGAGGAAAATTTAGGCAGAACTTTCCCCAACATTGAAACTAAAAATATCTTTAAGGATGAAACAACACTGATCATGCAAGTGGAAGCAAACATAAACAAATGGGACTACATCAAACTAAGAAGCTTCTGAACTTCAAAAGAAACAGTGACCAAAATACAGAAAAAGCCTACAGAATGGGAAAGAATATTTACCCAGTAACCATCTGATAAGGGATTAATAAAACAGACACTGTCCTTTCGTTGTTTATCGATTTGCTCGAGCGGGCTCAGTAACGTCTTCATTTTGAGACTTGTTGTTACTGGTTTTGGCGTATCGAATATGTCACGGGTAGCTTGCCACACTCTGAGAGGGGTGGAGAAATCGAACCCGGATTGGCCGGGCTGGCTGTGTGCAAGGAAACACCCTAACGCTGTGCTATCACTAGGATATACAAGATACTAGTAGAATTGTACAAGAAAAAACCTCCAACCCCATCAAAAAATGGGGAGAAGAAATGAACAGAAGTTTCCTCAAAAAAGAAATACAAATGGCCAAAAGGCACATGAAAAAGTGCTCCATCAGGGAGCTGCAAATCAAAACAAAAATGAGATATCGTCTCACAACAAGAGACTGGCACACATTCAAAACAACAAAAGCAACCAGTGCTGGCGTGGATATGGGGGACACTCTTTCAATGTTGGTGGGAATGTCCACTAGTCCAGCCTTTCTAGAAAACAATATGAACAGTCATTCAAAAACTAGAAATTGAGCTTCCATATAACCCCGCAATACCTCTTCTGGGAATATATCCTGAGGATGCAAAAAAGCACAGTAGAAATAACATCTGTACCTATATCCTCAGTGCAGCACAGTTCACAATAGCCAAAATCTGGAAAGAACTCAAGTGCCCTCGAACAGATGACTGGTTAAAGAAACTTTGGTACATCTACACAATGGAATACTCTGCAGGTGTCAGTAGAGATTAAGTCATGAACTTTACTTATAAATGGATAGACATGGAGAGTAAAATGCTAAATGAAATGAGTCAGAAAGAGAGGGACAGACATACTGCACTCATCTGTGGAGTATAAAAGAACATTACATGAGGCTGACACCTAAAGATAGTAGATACACAGGACAGATAGATTTCTCCATACCTGGAAGCCTGAGTAATGAGCAAAGGGGAGAAGACAGTTGGAATAGAGAAGGGATCGCTAAGAAAATGATGGCTGGTGGAATTGGTCCGGATGGGAGATGTGTGCAGAAATTGGATAGAGGACCAAACATGATAACTCCTCAGTGTCTGTATTGCAAACCATAATGCCCAAAAGTAGAGAGAGATTATGGGGAATCATGTCTGCCATGGAGGCAGGGGAAGTGTGGGAAGGGGGGGTATACCAGGGATATTGGTGGTGGGGAATGTGCACTGGTGAAGGGATGGGTGTTTGATCATTGTGTGATTGTATCCCAAACATGAGGGCTTGTAACTATCTCACGGTGATTCAATAATTTTTTTTAAAGTGCGGAAGATTCCAAGTGAAGGTTCCCTTAAACAGATTCACCTCACATTATCACCTTCTGAGCATCCTACTACCTAAAGGTAAAACCTGGGCTGCTTTTGATGCTCAACTCTAGCTTATCTCTTTTTCTATGCTTCTAGGAAACTACAGGTTGGAAGGTTTAGTAGGCATTGCATTGTAACGTTTGTTTAAATTTAATTACAGAAACCTGAGTTCTTGCTCCAGTTCTGCCCCCAACTAACTGTGTCTTAGGGTAAATCAAACACACATACCCTCTCTCTGCCTTTCTGAAAAATCATCTGTAGCTTAAATATTTGATATGCTTCATAAATTTTAATGGCTCAAAATTATAAGAACCTCATAAATTTTGTGTACTCAGATTCTACAATTTTACATATAACGCTAGGAAACTCATGAATCCCTAGGCTAAGAAATCTGATATCCGAGAGCTTTTTCAGCTTCAAGCTTGTGGTTCTGTGATTGGGGCACAAGTTCAAGTTCTGTTTGCCTTTTATGAAGAAATAAGAGGAATCCACCTTCCAAATATATCCTGTGGCTTGTGTTTCTATCTGCTTTTTGCTTTATCTCGGGATAATCTGTATCTATGGAAAAATCGATTTGCTCGAGCGGGCCCAGTAACGTCTCCATTGGAGACTTTGTTGTTACTGTGTCTGGCATATCGAATACTCTCGGTAGCTTGCCGGACTCTCCGAGAGGGGCGGAGGAATCGAACTCCTTGTTTTCCCCACAAGGACTGAAAGTGAATAACAAAAATCAAAGGCAAGTCATTAGAGCTCTATTCAAAATCCAGGACTCATGAGACCCATTCCAACCTAATTATATGCAGTATAGCTAGGGCCTCTGGATCCAACAATTAATAAATACTGGCTTGCATTACTGTCTGCCAAAGTTTTTCTGACTGCACTATTATCTGCTGATTGTACATGTATAGGACCTTATGTTTAGAATCTCAGTTTTTAATGTGAGTAAAAGAACAAAGAGACAGGGTGGCAGTATTTCTAAGGGAAGACCTATAGGATGCTTGTTTGGATTTTGTCCAGAGCTAACTATGTAAGGAAAGGTCATAATATGGGTCATGCAGAGTCAACGAGGATCATAATGCTAGAAAATTCTGAGGTTAATTCCAGAAAGTAATGACTTTCAACCTTGGAGGCAACCGGATTCTTGTGAGCTCCTTCATTTACAGCATATTGCAATTCTTTTCCTAAACAGATAAAATATAGCTCCCTTATGGAAACTCTTTCGATATATCAGGCATGTGAAAAGTGAAAGAGATTGTCACAATATGTATCTATGCCTCAAATTTCAGTAAGAACAAGAATTCCTTCCCCAGTAAAAGTAAAAGTAAAGGTCCTCCCGTTGATCATAGATTTGCTCGAGCGGGCCCAGTAACGTCTCCATTGGAGACTTTGTTGTTACTGTGTCTGGCATATCGAATACGTCATGGGGAGCTTGCCAGGCTCTGCCGTGCGGGCGAGATACTCTCGGTAGCTTACCAGGCTCTCTGAGAGGGCTGGAAGTATAGCACAGCGGGTAGGGCGTTTGCCTTGCATGCAGCCAACCTGGGTTCGATTCCCAGCATCCCATATGATTCCTTCCCCAGTATCAAGGAAAATCTCATTTTTCTTTGCTTCAAATCTATATAGTCACTACCTGTGACAGATCTATGTTTACCTCACATTTTTCTTAAAAGCCCAATATATCATCACTATCCTTCCCCAACCTAGTTCCTAACCACTTTAAATAACAGTAAAATAAAATATAAATGTACAGATATGATTAAAATAATTTTATGTAAAATACAGTATAAGACTTTTTAAATGTCATCTTTAAAAAATATTATGGAGATGTTTAATTCAGTGGCTCAGAAATTTTTAAAAAATCATATTCTTTCCATCTATACTCTAAACCTCAACATGTCAACTTCATTTCTTATAGTTAAAAAATATGAGTACAACAATATCAGTAACCAAATTCTCTTTCTCTTTCTCTCTCTCTGGCTCTCTTGCCCCCTGTTAATTGAACTCAAGCTTCATGAATGTAAGGCATGCACGTAGCCATTAAGTTATTTCACCAGATCTTAATTTGGTTTGTTTTTTTAAAATGTATAACATATAATTAACTAACCTATAATATATAATTCATGATTTTAGTATATTTACTGATATAACTGGAATCCCATGACTGGAATCAATATTAGAATATTTTTTCAACTCTCAAAGAAAGTCTGTAACCGTTACAGTATTTTTTATTTATTTATTTTAAAAACTTTCCTTCCTCCTCGGCTCTAGGCAATCACCAAACTTTTCTATATTAATATATTGTCTGTATTATTATATTTCATGTAATTGTGGAATTATGCAACAATTAGCACTTTTGTGGCTTTATTTTATAAATGTTTTACACATATGAAGGAACTGGCAGAGGAACCCAGGTATGCGGGACCTGTGGCTGAGATCTCCAAGCCTGCTTGGATAGGGACTGGGCCTCCTCCACCCAAACCCCCAGTATTCCAATAGCTTGGCAGTCACACCAACAAACTGCCTCTGGCACCATGTAATCTCATCAACGGCCAATATCCAGAGACTATAAAACAAAGCTTCTGGGAGAGAGCAACACCTGTAAAAGCGATTAGAAGCCTCCCCAAAGCCTCCATCCATCTTGGAGAGCTGGGCAAGGTACTGAGAATATCTCGCCTACATGGCAGAGCCTGGAAAGCTCCTTATGGCATATTCAATATGCCAAAAAAGTAACAATAATGGACCTCATTCCTCTGACCCTGAAAGAGCCCCCAGTACGCCATTGGACTGTGCTAGCATGCGACAAGGACAAATGGAGTCATTACTGGAGCCCACTCGAGCAACTCAATGATCAACGGGATGGCAAGTGACAAGTGACAAGTGATTTTATAAAAATTTTATAGGCTTATTTTATAAACTTCATTTGTACGGAACTCCCTTTCTATATGAAAAAACAACGGAAACAAATTGATGACTATATGAAAATTTAGGAACAGAAATATCATGCAGGTTCCACTGGCTGGTGCCAGATAATCTTGTCATTGGCCACCATCCAGAGTATCATGTCATTCTCTCCCAGATGGGAGCATAACACGACACACGCCATAACCATGCTGTTGGACCCCATGCCAAGTTGTTTCACTAGGGAATCCCAGAAGGAGGCGGGTGAGAACCCTGCCTGCAGCCCTGGCAGCCTCATCCACAAGTGAACCTATACCTGGACTGTGTGGCCGTAAATGTGGCCGTGCGACAACTTATATATCACACCACCTATACTCCAAGAGTACTGCACCATATTTGGTGAGGTTTAAAAGTAGGAGGCAACAAATCTTACAGAAAAATATTTTTACATATATATGTATTACGTATATATACGTATTACATATATATAAGTATATATATGTATTACATATATATGTATGTATATATGAGAACACAAGGCTCAACCTTTAGTAACATGTTATTGATCTCTTATAGAGTGACTTAATGTTCCCTGGGTGAAATATAACAATCTTCACACTCTTTCCTCTAAGGAAAATGTTTTATAGCATTTTCAGCGTTTTTTCATAACAGAAAGTACAAAATAAATTATTTTCACTCTGCTTTGGAGCAGGGGTTGGGGTTCAGGATGGAAAAATACGAAATATGGCGATGAGAAGGTATAAAGGTGGTGGGATTGGTGTTAGAATATTAAATATAATCAAATATTGTGAACTACTTTATAAAATAAATATATATATAAAGAAATATTAGCAGGAATGACCAAGTAAACAGAAGTAAAAATAAGCAATTGGAACTTCAGTAAATAAATGTTAGCTTCTTCACCACAAAAGAAATGATAACTAGAATAAAAAGACATGGGGTGTGTACAGAGTGATATTACCGTGGATAAGCTACTAGCCTGGAACATGGATGACTGGGATTCGATTCCTGGTATCCCTTGAGATCCCTAAACCCACTTCAGTGATGATTCCCAAGAACAGAGTGGAGTAAGTCTTGAACACTGTAGGGTGTGGTCCAAAAACAAATTAGAAAAAGACATTCCACAGAATGGGACAATTATTTCCCATTAATCTTCTGGCAGAGGGTTATTATCCAAGAGCTAAAAGGCACTTGTAAAACTTAGCAACAAACAACCCCATTAATTATGAATATTAGAGATAAAAGGACATTTACTTAATAAGATATACAGACAGCCAATAAGTATATAAAAGAATATTTTTGGTGCGAGAATAATCATGTAGAGTTTAAAACTTTGCAGGTTTCAACTCTTTTTTTTAATAAGCAAATTTTTATTTATTTTTTTTAATTTTTTTTTATTAGTGAAACACCATGAGGTACAGTTGTAGATTTACAATTTTTTGTGCTTGGGTTTGATTATACAATGATCAGATACCCTTACCACATATTGGCCTATGAGAACATCCAGGAGTGATATTTAAGCAAAGGGCCCTGAGCACCTATAATCCCTGAGCACCATTAGGTATGGCCCAAGCCCCTTACCCAAATGTTCTTCATCACTTATAATAAAGGAAATGCAAATAAAAACAACAAAGATATATCCTACCACTGAGATCAGTACACATTAACAAAGTGCAAAAACAATCAGTGCTGATGTGCATATGATTGTAAAGTACTCCTGACCAAGTGCTGATGAGAATGTTGACCAGTTCAACCTCTTTGGAAAACAATTAACACTTCATAAAAAAATACTAGACTCACAAAAATTCCAACTGAATATTTGAAAAAATATGTTTGTGACCTTGGAATATTAGAAGAGTACAAGATAACCAGAGAAACTAAAATATTAATGTCGTACTTTATGAATTATAAAGATAGGTGTTAAGGTTGTGGGGAGGTATAAAAATGTTGTATACAAATATGCCTGAATATCTTACTGCTCCCTAAATTATACACACATAGGTCAGAATAAAATGGCCCGCAAGTGGGATAGAAGAAGAAAGTAGAAATTTGAGCTGCTACCAAAGAGACAGGCAGATTGCAGTATGAATTTCACTGACTTAAAATGTGAAAATAAATGGAAGAAAACGTTTTTTCAGAGGGATGAAAGTTAAGCCAGAGATACATACTAGGTATCTGATATAAAATTAAAATAGTGAACACATATCAGATATAAAATTATATATATTAATTGTGCATATTATTATAAATTATCATACAATTAAAATATTCAACAAATAGAGAGTGAATCACTTGCAAAAGAAATTTTAATCAGCTCTGATTTTGGCCTAGTGCCTAACTGAAAAAATTAATAGTAAATATCATAGCTATATTTAATTATGAAACATAAAGCATGCTAATAATTAATATATGAAGCTTCAACAGAGAAATATTTTACAAAACAAATACAAATTTTAGAAATAAATGTATATATAAATTTAAAATTGTCTAAAAGTGTCAGAATATAGTTAACAATGAAAGCATAAGGACTAGAAAATAAAATGGACTCAAAAATTTTTGTTATCTTCATCTATAAAAGATGAATAAAGAACTTTTCATTTTTTAAATTATCTTTTATTAAAGCATCATGATTTAAAAAGTTATTCATAGTAGGATTTTCTGCATATAATGTTCCAGCATCATTCCCACTATCAGAAGCAACTTCATTCCATTAGGATTCCTATCATCCCTCTCCTATCCTTCCACCCCTGACCTACCATCTTGTCAAGCACATTTTTAAGTTTGGTTGCTTAAGTTTGGATTTCATGATTTCAGTATTGTTGACTCTGTTGTTTTGATATTTAACTCTATCATTCCTTAACACCAATGAGTTTCCCTAAACTTCTTGCTGCATCTCAATACTCTAGTAGACCACTGTGGTGCCCTATGTGACCTAGGTTGATATTTATCTTCTTCAGGCCTTGGAGTCTCCATGAGTGGAAGTTGATAAGATATTCAATGATAGCTCAGATCCAGGACAGTATGTGTTGGTGAATTCATAGTGTAAATGTTTCTCTGAATGTATTTATGAATATGAATTTGGGCTTGTCTCCTGAGCTCCAATTAACTTGATGGAAATATTTTACACAGATCACCTCTTAAGGCCAATTATAGGTTTTGAATGTCATCTTTCCATAATTTTGTGGTTCTTGGGATGGATAGAGAAAACAGGAGGAAGGTACTTGCTTCCCACAGGGCCAATTCCAGTTCAGTCCCTGGCACCACTTTTTGTCCCATGAGCACCACCAGAATCTGAGAGGCAGAAGTAAGCGCTGAGTACAGCCTGGTGTGGGTCTAATCCTTTCCAAACCCCCAAATTATGGAGTCCAGGTGACTTCAAGCCTTTTTCCTAAAGTCAGATTCTAGGATTCCATTATATTTTTGTTTTTGTTTATATTTTCCTCTAACCATTTCCTTTGTAAGTTATGGATGCTTCACTTGGAACTATGATACAAAAACATGCATATGCCTATGTACTGCTCCACAGCTGGAGAAACAATTCCCTCCTCTGGGACAACAATATCAGCTCAAAAGAGCCATAAAAATGTCAGCTGTTTTCAATCCACTTTGATCTGACTTTTGTGCCTTTACTGTAAACTATAATGCCCAAAAGTAAAGAGAGAGTGTGGGAAATTTTGTCTGCCATGGAAGCAGGGGGAGGGTGGGGAACGGAGGGTATACTGGGGAGATTGGTGGTAGGGAATGTGCACTTATGGAGGGATATGTGTATGATCATTGTGTGATTGTAACCCAAATATGAAAGCTTGTAACTATCTCACAGTGATTCAATAAAAGTAGCACTGTAACACTGTCCTCTCAGTGTTCATTGATTTGCTCGAGGGGGCACCAGTAACGTTTCACAACAAATTGTGAGATCTGTTGTTATGTTTTTGGCATATGGAATGGGCGGAATACTCTAGGCAGCTTGCAGGGGTCTCCGAGAAGGGCAGAGGAATTGAACTCTGGTCGGCTGCATGCAAGGCAAATGCCCTACCCGCTGTGCTATCACCCTGGTTTCTCTTCAGATCATATAAATCTTTCGCCTTTTACTAAAGATTCAATAAAAGTAAAAAACAAAAATGTCAGCTATTTGGAGCTATCTCCTACAGCTAATAATTTTCCCTATTTCTTGAGAAACTATATTATCTTCCAAATAAACTTCACTTATATGTCTAATAAATATAATTTAAATAAAAAATCATATTGAAAACCACTGAAATCTCTCCAGATAAATAATTCGTTCATTAACCAGAATCTCTCCCATGTTCTTCGGGGCTGAACTTTACATGAGTGTTATCAGTCAAGGAAATATAAGGCTGCTAAACTTGAGTGAGCTAAGAATTACCTGCAACTCTCTTGGTAGACACAGATATTATGGTATCGTTTATTTCCTAAATAACTATTTTTAGTTATGTCCTTACTTTCATGTTGGGCAGCCTCTCTCAATTCAGACAGATGAGCTCTCTCTTGTTACTGAGATATTTCACTGCCACATCTCATTACTTATTGCTACAATTTACTTAAATGCAAGGATTTTTTAAAGATAATAAGATCTAAGTGCCTGTTCAAGAGAATAGTGAAACTGTATAAAGGGAAAAGGACTTAGCCATGATCACACAATAAGTCAGTGGCAACACTGCAGCACTGGAGCACTGTCCTCCCTTTGTTCATCTTGAGAAGGCCCAGTAACCTCTCCATTGTGAGACTTGTTGTTAGTGTGTTTGGCATACCAAATACATCACAGGTAGCTTTCCAGGCTTTGCCATGTGGGCAAGATACTGTCATTAGCTTGCCGGGTTCTCCGAGAGGGGTGAAGGAATCGAATCCGCGTTAGCCGGCCAGTCACATGCACATGCGATAGCACATACCCTACCTCTGTGCTATCGCTCCAGCCCATCTAATGGCAAAATTAGATGGTTTTATTTTTCATTGTTGTTGTCCATATGGACAAAAAAAACACATTTTACTTTGATCTTGCCAATTCTCCTCACTACATTCTTTGTCCTTTATTACTAAATATAGTTTTTTTGGGGGGAGGGAGGGTTATATCCAATTTATGATAAAAGGGAAAGTAATAGAGAGATGGACCTATCTCTTTCTTCATGTTGGTCAAAAGTAATGTATTACTCTACTTGGTGCATTGATTTTCTAACATATGCCTATTAAACATGTATGGTCACTGTCACTGTCATTGTCCTCCCGTTCATCAATTTGCTCGAGCGGGCCCAGTAACGTCTCCATTTTGAGACTTGGTGTTAAACATGTATGGTAATATTCCTTTATTTCAGTGTTGGGTAATTTCCCAGTCTCTCTAGCTATAGTAAAAAATAACTGTCCCATCCTTTACACAGACAAAAACCTATGTAGGTTTTGAGGATTCAACATCTTTCTACATAGCACTTCTATGCCCCATTAATAAGAAATGTAAAGTGTCATTCCTGGAGATTTTGCCGATTTAAGCTTCTTCAACTTCAACTCCAGTCTTTACAAGCACCCATCTTCACCACAAATGTTCTCTGCTAACTGCTAGCCAATGAATTACAGTACCACACATAGTTATAAACAAAATAAAATAATTTAAAATACATTTTTATACAAGAGAAAAGAGGGAATTACAGTTAATGGAAGTTGTTCAAAGGTCTGTAGTGAACATGTTGCTTGTAGGAACTCAGGTTTGATCCACAACACCAAATAGTTACCCAAGTATGCACAGTGATGCCCCCTCAAAAAAGATGAACTTATACACTCAGTAACTGATGTCTCACAGCTGCATTCCCTATTCACTTACCATCATTTCATTGATTTGTATCTTCATTTATTTTTTCTTTTCATGTACTATATTTACAACAGTATTAATTTTAGTGTTTTAGGAATGCAGAAAGTTACTATACCACACTGCTACTATACCACACCCAGAACAAAAACTACCAATATATACCAGTCACTATTATGAGGTTCCCAATTATTCACCTTTCCACCCCCACCCTCTCTCCTTACCTTCTTCTTGATAAATTTAATTCTGTTGACTTAGGATTTGTTTTCATTGGTCGTTCCCTTGCTTTGTTTCATTATATTCAATAATATACCACATAAAAGTAAGATAATGCATTATTTGTTTTGCTTTTGTGCCACACACATCACACACTAGAGGCTTACTCCTGTTTTGTTCCTGTTCAGGTATCATCCCTGGTAGGGCTCGTGGACAATATTTTGGGCTCTCGTGCAGTGATCAAAACAGGGTCTATTGCAAGTGAGACAACTACTTCACTGAACTACCTCCCTGACCCCAATTATTATTTGTAATTTTCTTAGGGGGCTGGAGCGATAGCACAGCGGGTAGGGCGTTCGCCTTACAAGCGGCCAACATGGCCGACCCGAGTTCGATTCCTCCGCCCCTCTCGGAGAGCCCGGCAAGCTACCGAGAGTATTCGATATGCCAGACACAGTAACAACAAAGTCTCCAATGGAGACGTTACTGGGCCCGCTCGAGCAAATCGACGATCAACGGGAGGGCCTTTTTACCTTTACCTTTTCTTAGGATTTTGTTAGCCTGGCACCATCTATTTATATCCAAGTTTTATCAAAATATAGGATTCCATCTTTTCTTCTAGCTATATAAGCTATATATATGTGTATATAGAGCAAAATATCTTTTATTTGTAGGCTATAACCAACAGTGCACAGAGATAATTTCTGGTGAGACTCAGAGGACCACATGGGGTGTTCAGGGATAAAACTCAGGTCTGTCTCTTGCAAGGCAAGTATCTTACCTACTGCACTATCTTTCCTGGCCCCATAATTTCTTTATTTACTTATCTGTTGTTAAACAGTAAGGTTTATTACAGATCTTGGTTATTCATTCATTTTCTATCTTAAGTAGATATGAGTAAAGTTCTTTGTGGGATGCTTAAAATAAAGAAATAAAGAACAAGCAAATATTTGGCTTTAAATGATTCAAAATTTTGTTTGGATATTATGTAGTCATGTTAAATATTGATACAGAGGTAGTATAAGGGTCGAGAGCCCATGTGAACTAGTTAATTCAGTTGGTTAATTTATAGCTGGAGCGATAGCACAGCGGTAGGGCATTTACCTTGTGCGCAGCTGGCCTGGCCAAGCCGAGTTCAATTCCTCTGCCCCTCTCGGAGAGCCCAGCAAGCTACCGTATCTTACCCGCACGGCAAAGCCTGGCAAGCTACCTGTGATGTATTAAATATGCCAAACACAGTAACAAGTCTCACGATGGAGATGTTACTGGGCCCGCTTGAACAAATTGATGAACAACGGGAGGACTGTGGCTATGACGTGACTATGAATTTATATCTGCCCAATTGAAAAGGTGTTCAGTAAAAATAGATAATATGATGGTTTGTGCTGGGAGATAACAGCAGATAAAGGGAAAGCACCAGGCAGGCCCTCACTTTCTCACACTTCACAACTGACCTAAGCCCACACAAAAGAATCAGATAGGGTTTATGTGCCTGAACAGTAGGCAGAATAAAATTTGGTTCATAGGCCTGAATGGACAACAATATCAGGTAGGCCTAGTATTCTCGGATAGACAGCTGAACAGTGCAATAGCACAGCGGGTAGGGCGTTCGCCTTACAAGCGGCCAACATCGCCGACCCGAGTTCGATTCCTCCGCCCCTCTCGGAGAGCCCGGCAAGCTACCGAGAGTATTCGATATGCCAGACACAGTAACAACAAAGTCTCCAATGGAGACGTTACTGGGCCCGCTCGAGCAAATCGACAATCAACGGGAGGGCCTTTACCTTTACCTTTATAAAAGTTGTATATAAAGGTTATATATCTAAGGCCAGCTGAGCCTTATTTATATATCTAAGGTTCAGCTATAGACAGGTGAACAGTTGTATATTTGTTGTATATAACAGCGGTATATTTAAAGCCATACATATAGACTGAGTAAGACTGAGACATAAGGGAACTACTGAGTTATAGTCTGAGAGAGGGCCAGCGAAAGGTACAGAGCATGGGGATCTCACCCAGGTGCTCATGGTTGTGGTCAGACATTAAAGAACACAGACATTTGGTAACCACCGGTGTACAATCTGAGAGTAACAAGGAAAGCATAAATTGGATAGAGAAAGTAAAAGAGACAGAACAGAACATTATAGAGAAGCAGATGGTAAGAGACAGAATTTAAGAAATGGTACACTGGACCAGATATCAAGGGATAAGATGAGTGATGAGTAAAAAGAGGCTGGATACTGGAGAGGAACTTGGATTCATATATTTTGGCTTTAAAATCAACTATAATGTCTTAACTTTCTGCATTTTGTATGTAAATCTTTCATAGAATTTTCAGGAACTCACCAGGACATAAAAATCCCCTGTCAACTTCACATTATAGTCATCAGTGTTAGACTGGAATTATTTATAGTGTTGAATAAGCACATATGAACCTGAAATTTCACATGAAATTCTCATATGACATTAGGGGACTGATCTACAGTTAACAAAAGAGATGATCTTTGAATGACTTTTGAAGGACACATGGAGATTTTCTAGCAGAGAAAGTATAGATGCATGCTCCAAGTAGACGGGTTATGATGTCAAAATCCAGAGCTGAATTTTAATAGCTAATATTCAGTTACAGACTACTATGTGCCAGGCACAATGGCCTTGGTTTGCAAAGAACTTTTAAGGTTTGGAAGGAAGAAAACAGCAGAAACCTAGTGCCAGTGGAGTACAACTGGGGTGAAATCACCTGGATTATTGTCTCCTAGACACAAATCTGTGATTTGAAAATTTAAACATATTAATAAGTAGTAGTAAGTAATTTCTGTGATAACACATTTAATAAATTACTTTCTACTATAAAATAAATCAGCTTTTTCTACTCTGGAGAAGTGCTTATTCTCTCTTGAACACATATCTATCTTTCTCCTCATTTTCGATAAATAAATTTCCTAAAATAAAAGTGATACAACATGAATGGAAAGATGGATCACCAGGTCATTTTAAATCTCACACATGACATAGGAAGCCAATCCAAACACATAACAGGATAGTTGTGGGGTTCGGTATGGCAGAAGATAAAAGGAAGCCCCCAGCTGAATCTCTACAAATCCCTAGCTTTCTTTCTACACATGCTCTCTCTCTCCCTCCCTTTCTTTCTCACTCTCTTTTGCTCACTAACTCTCTCTCTCTCTGAGACCTTGCTTTTTGGACTTTCTGCTCTCTTCCTGGACCTCGAGGATCAGGTAGGACTGTGTGCCCAGATACATAGCCCAGAACAATCAGGCCACATATGCCCAACCAGGAGCAGAATACAGCCAGAGTTCAGATGCCCAGGAAAGTTCAGGTTCATGCTGGGCTTGGTTGCCCAGGTAGTGAAAAGGTGCTGATCACAGGTGTCTCACCTACATGCACATGTCCATGCTCAGAGTCTAGGAAAGCAAGAACAAGATGAAAGGAACTGCTGGGGCACAACTGGGGAGCCCAGCAATAGATTCAGAGCACAGGGCTCTCATCCACCCTCATGTGGCTGTGGTCTAAGATTGAGAAATTGAGAGATAGACAGGATAGAGAGAACACAGGGACAGGACCTAACCATCGTTCACCAGAAATGAGTAGACTGTGGGATGAGAAAGGAAGTTGTTATCAGGATAGGGCAGCATCAGGGACAGGAGAAGTGACATTGCTCACAGATAAAGGAGAGACCTGGACATCTGGGAGGGATCCGGGCCCATCTATTTTATTTATACAATAAACTCTAACTTTTAATCTTCTGAGTTTTGTTTGCAAATATCCCATACAATTCTCAAGAACACATCATTGCAGAAAAACCCACGTTCATGCTAACAAAAGTATTTAAGAAATTAAAAAGTCATAAAGTAAATAATTTTGCACCAATTAATTTAATTCTGGTAATATCCCAGTGGAGTTGGTAATAATGCTACATCTGCCTATGAGATACTGAACCTAAAGCCACTACATTGTATTTATTTTATCTTTTAAATACTACTAGGAAACATCTTAATTGGCTTGTAAGACTGGAGGTGTTTAAAAGAGAAGAACACTGTTAAACACCCACCAGAAGGAACAAAGAGGAGTCATTTACATGTGGGAGGCATTTGCTTTAGGTATGACTCACAGGCATAAAGCTAGGACTCTTAGTCATAATAGGAATCCAAACAGCTTTTGCAATATGTAGAAAAGTGAAACAAAGTCATATGAGTGCAATTATTTAGAAGAGAAAAGATACAGAACGACTGCATTTGTTTGTGGAATATAAAAAAGTTGTACGAAACTAATATCCAAGGTCAGGAAAACAGACCAGTAGGACAGGTGAATGGTTAGAAATTACCTTAAAGTTGTTGTGGATGAAGTGTGGTTAAGATAGTGGAGGTTCCACTATGACAAGATTAGTTTTAAATGATCACTCTGGACAAGAACTGAGTGTTGAATGTATATAAAGGGATATACATGATAAAAATAACACTTAAGCATCAGTATTCCAAAAATATAATGCCTAAAATGAGAGAGAAAGAGAAAGAGAGAAGAGAGGTACCTTCCACAGAGGAGGGCATGGGTGGGGTTTTTTGGGGGTAGATGGGAAGGCACTGGTGCTTGGAAATTCAGGGGAAGTTTTTGAATAAATCTATGAAAGAAATTATGCAAAGGCAAGTAGGGTGCCTCCCCATTCTGCAAGGCGGCCTGCATCTCAATCTCAGATGTGGACTCTCAGAATTTCTTTGTCTTAATCTCTAAATTAAATAGCATTTATTTCATTGATCATTCTTGCAAAGAACAATTGCTTTCTCTAGGCTCTGTTTCATGACTTCTAGTGAAATTATGTGGCACAGATTATTTCCCACACTAGACAGAACCAATGGAGCCCACTTGAATTTTGACAACAGCTTATGGTGAGGAGGTGGGCTTGTGAGAAGTGAAGTTTATATTGTATACTGTGCTAGTGCTTACCACAGAATTTTATCAGTTCTAGATTTCCCTAGGCACTTCCCAAGTTATGCAGGAGGGCTTAGAGGGAAGTAGTGACTCCGTTCTTGAGTTGTTCACCAATCTTCCCCCGACTCCACATAAGTCACCTGAAAGAGTTTTCAAATTTCTTGTTAAAAGTTATCTTTTTACTGCGCTGATCTTGTCCCAAACCCAGGTCAGTTCATCCGCCGATTCTTGAACTCGGGACTTGCATCTCTCCCTTCAAGATCCCAGGCGTCCCCCCAGGCACCTGAAAAAAAGCACTTCTGAGCATCTGCCCTCCTCTCTTCACTCCTCACCATGCTGCGCTGATCTCATCCCAAATCCAGGTTTCGTAGGGAAGTGGCCTCTTCACAAGTGGGTGTGGCTTCTGTAGAAGTGGGCGTGACCAATTTTTCGTTGGGCCAATGCTTACGCGGCCGCAGGTAATTTAGCCATACTAAGGAACCTAGCCCCCAAGGAATCTAGTCCCTAACCTACACAGCAATATGAAGAAACAACGCAAATCCCCACCACAAGAGGAGGACAATGAAAACAATCTAAAAGACTCTGTCGATACTGCACACCAAAGGGACATCAATGATATAGAATTCAGATACAAAGTCATGAAGCTGTTCAATCAACTCAATGAAACAGTCAGACAGACATCCAGGAACACGACAGAAAAAATCAACAAATTACGCCAAGAAATGAGAGCAGAAATGTCACAATTAAAAGATTCTGTAGATGAAATGAAAAACTCATTCTCTTCTCTTAACAATTGAATGACCGCAGCTAAAGAGAGAATCAGTGAGCTGGAAGATCAGCTGCACCAAGCCAACCGGCAACAAAAAATAATGGCAAGGGACCTCAAAATAGATCTACAGAGAATAAGAGTTCTAGCAGATGATTCCCAGAGGAACAACATTAGAATCACTGGACTACCAGAAGCTCAGGGAAACAATCCAAACGAAAAAAACACGGTGAAACAAATCATTGCTGAAAAATTCTCAAAGCTCCATAATGCAGCCATTCAAGTTCAAGGAGCCCGAAGGGTGTCAGCTAAAAGAGACCCTAACAAAAACACTCCAAGACACATCGTAGATAGAACGATTGATGCTGCCAACAGAGATACAATACTGCAAGGAGCAAGGGCAAGAAGGAAATCACATACAAAGGAGCACCCCTTAGATTCACAGCAGATCTATAGGAGGAAACCCTCCAAGCCCGAAGGCAATGTCAAGACATAGTGAAAAAATTCACTGAAATGAATGCTTCACCAAGAATACTCTATCCGGCTAAACTCTCACTCAAAATTGAAGGAACGGTACACTATTCGGTACACTATTTTCTAGACAAACAGCAGTTAAGGAACTTCATAGACTCAAAACCAAACCTAAAACAAGGGCAAAAGGGGCTACTATAAGACAAGACAAACCCTACAACCACAGTGCACCCTCATAGAAAGATGACACAAAACCCCATAACAAAAATCTCTCTCAATGTCAACGGTCTAAATTCACCATTTAAGAGACACAAAATGGCAAAATGGATTCTGAGAGAGAACCCAAGATTCTGCTGCCTACAAGAAACTCATCTCAACACTCAGAACAAACACAGACTCAAAATCAAAGGATGGAAAACAATCCTGCAAGCAAACAGCTCCCTCAAAAAAGCTGGGGTGGCCATACTATTATCCGACAGCATTAATTTCGTATTGAAAAAGATTAGAAGGGACAGTGAGGGCTATTTTCTCTTCATCAAGGGATACGTACAACAGGAAGAAATCACACTCTTAAATGTATACGCACCTAATGAGGGAACAGGTAAATATTTAAAACAACTGCTAAATGATTTTAAGGATGGCATTGCTAGGAGCACAATAGTAGCTGGAGATTTCAACATCGCCTTATCACTCCTGGATAGATCAACAAGAACAAAACCCAGCAAGGAATTATTGGCTTTGAAAGGAGAAATAGAAGAGAAAGGGCTTATAGACCTATACAGGGATTTACATCCCCAAAAGAAAGAATACACATTCTTCTCCAGTGCGCACGAAACATTTTCCAAAATAGACCATGTCCTAGGCCACAAAACATACCTAAATGGAATCAGGAAGATAGAAATAGTATCAACAATCTTTTCAGACCATGATGCACTGAGAATAGAAGTGAATCACGCACAGACACGGAGAACCAAATCAAACACCTGGAAATTAAACAACTCAATGCTGAACAACGAGTGGGTCACGAACAAAGTCAAGGACGAAAACAAAAGGTACTTGGAAACAAATGAGAATGAAGACACGAGCTACCAGAATTTATGTGATGCAACGAAAGCCATTTTAAGGGGAAAAATTTATAGCTCTGCAAGCATATATTAGGTCTGTAGAAAGGACGCACATAAATATCTTGACCTCACAGCTCAAGATCTTAGAAAAGGAACAACAAAAAGAGCCCAAATTGGGCAGAAGGGAAGAGATTATAAAACTTAGAGCAGAAATCAATGACATGGAAACCAAAGAAACTATTCAAAAGATCAATTAAACCAAGAGCTGGTTCTTTGAGAAAATAAATGAGATAGACAAACCACTAGCAACACACACAAGAAACAGAGAGAACCCTAATAAACCGAATCAGAAGTACGAATGGGGATATCAGAACAGAAACCAAAGAAATTAAAAAGATAATCAGAGTCTATTTCGAAAGTCTGTATGCCACGGAACAAGAGAACCTAGAAGAAATGGACAAATTCCTGGATTCCTATCATATCCCAAAGTTGAATCAAGAAGATATAGAGTACATGAATAGACCTATTCACATCAAGGTAATCGAAACTGTAATCAAAAGTCTTCCCCCCCAAAAAGCCCAGGTCCAGATGGATTTACCAGCGAATTTTTCCAAACATTTAAAGAGTACCTATTGCCAGTTATTCTCAAGCTTTTACAGGAAAATGAAAAAACTGAAACTCTCCCAAAAGGTTTCTACGAAACCCATATCTCTCTAATACCAAAAGGAAACAAAGAGACCACAAGAAAAGAAAATTACATGACGATATCCCTGATGAACACGGATGCGAAGATTCTGAACAAAATACTAGCAAATAGAATTCAACAACTCATCAAAAAGATCATACATCATGACTAAGTGGGATTCATCCCGGGGATGCAAGGATGGTTCAACATTCGGAAATCAATCAACATAATCCATCGTATCAATAAAAGGTAAAGGTAAAGGTAAAGGCCCTCCCGTTGATCGTCGATTTGCTCGAGCGGGCCCAGTAACGTCTCCATTGGAGACTTTGTTGTTACTGTGTCTGGCATATCGAATACTCTCGGTAGCTTGCCGGGCTCTCTGAGAGGGGCGGAGGAATCGAACTCGGGTCGGCCATGTTGGCCGCGTGTAAGGCGAACGCCCTACCCGCTGTGCTATCGCTCCAGCCCAATAAAAGAAAAGATAAAAATCATATGATCATATCCATAGATGCAGAGAAAGCATTTGACAAGATCCAGCACCCATTTGTGATGAAAACCCTAGCCAAAATGGGGATAGAGGGGACTTTCCTCAATATAGTTAATGCCATTTACCACAAACCAACAGCAAACATCATCCTCAATGGCGAAAAACTGAGAGCCATCCCCCTAAGGTCAGGAACGAGACAAGGATGTCCACTCTCTCCACTACTGTTCAATATAATACTGGAAGTACGTGATATAGGGATTAGGCAAGAAAAATATATTAAGGGCATCCACGTAGGGAAGGAAGAAATTAAGCTCTCACTATTCACAGATGATATGATACTATACTTAGAGAACCCTAAAACCTCTACCAAGAAACTCCTAGAAACAGTAGGCTTGTATAGTAATTTTGCAGGCTATATAAAATCAATACCCAATATATATATATATATAATATATAAAATCAATACCCAAAAATCCATGGCTTTCCTATATGCAAATAGTGAAAGAGAAGAAAGTGACATGAAGAAAACAATCCCATTCATAATTGTGCCTCAGAAAATCAAGTAACTGGAAATCAGCTTAAATAAGGAAGTAAAAGACCTGTACAAAGAAAAGTACAAAACGCTACTTCAGGAAATAAAAGAGGACATGAGGAAATGAAAAAATATCCCCTGCTCATGGATGGGGAGAATCAATATTGTCAAAATGGTAATACTTCCCAAAGCACTGTACAAATTCAATGCCATCCCTTTAAGGATACCCATAACATTCTTCAAAGAAATGGAGCAAACCCTCCTGATATTTATATGCAACAGTAAGCCCCCACGAATAGCTAAAGCAATTCTTGGGAAAAAGAAAATGGGAGGAATCAACCTGCCTAACTTCAAGCTCTACTAGAAAGAGGTAATAATTAAAACAGCATGGTACTGGAACAAAGGCAGAGCTGCAGACCAATGGAACAGAGTTGAATATACTGACATCTCCTCCCAAACATATGATCATCTAATCTTTGATAAGGGGGCAAGAAGAGTGAAATGAAGCCTCTTTAATAAATTGTGCTGGCAAAACTGGATGGCTACATGCAGAAAAGTAGGCTCAGATCTCTGCCTAACGCCATGCACAAAAGTAAGATAAAAATGGATTTATGACATCAACATCAGTCCAGAATATATAAAGTTTATTGAAGACAAAGTTGGCAAAACCCTCCATGATATTGAAACTAATGGTATCTTCAAAATGTCACACCACTGGCCAAGCAAGTGAAAACAGATATAGAAAAATGGGACTATCTTAAACTAAGAAGCTTCTGCACCTCCAAACAGACAGTGACCAAAATACAAAGACATTCTACATAATGGGAAAGGATATTTGCCAAATACACATCCGACAAGGGGTTGATATCAAGGATATGCATGGTACTTGTTGAATTCCACAAGAAGAAATCACCCAACCCCATCAAAAATGGGGCAACAGGATGGGAGATGCCTGCTGACAGTCTATGGACCAAACATGATTGCCAGCCAAAGTCTCTTCTGCAGACCACAGCACCCAAAAGGAGAGATAAAACAAAAGGGAGTGCCCTGCCACAGAGGCAAAGTGGGATGGGGGACGCGGGGTGGGAGGGATACTGGGATTGGTGGGGGAGGAAAATGGGCACTGGTGGTGGGATGGGTACTCGATCGTTGTATAACTGAAACCCAAGCACAACAACTTATAAGTCTACAACTGTACCTCATGGTGTTTCACTAATAAAAAAAATAAATAAAATTTTTAAAAATGGGGTGAGGAAATGAATAGAAACTTTCGCAAAGAAGAAATCCGAATGGCTAAAAGGCATATGAGAAAATGCTCCACGTCACTAATCATCAGAGAGTTGCAGATCAAAACAACAATGAGATATCATTTCACACCACAGAGACTGGCCCACAACCATAAGAATAAAAGCAACCGGTTCTGGCACGGATGTGGTGACAAAGGGACTGGTGGGAATGCCGACTGGTCCAACCATTTTGGAAAACAGTATGGACGATTCTCAAATAATTAGAATATGATCTCCCGTTTGACCCAGCAATACCACTCCTGGGAATATATCCCAGAGAGGCAAAAAAGTATAGTCGAATTGACATTTGCAATTATTTGTTCATTGCAGCACTCTTTACAATAGCCAGAATCTGGAAAAAACCTGAGTCCCGAAAACAGATGACTGGTTAAAGAAACTTTGGTACATTTACACAATGGAGTACTATGTAGCTGTTATAAAAGATGAAGTCATGACATTTACATACAAGTGGTACTACATGGATAGTATAATGTTAAGTGAAATGAGTCAGAAAGAGCGGGATAGACACAGAAAGATTGTATTCATCTGGGGAACATAAAGCAACAAAATGGGAGACTAACACCCAGGAGTGGCTGAGATTAGTACCAGGAGTTTTGCTCCATGACTTGGAGGCTATCCACACGTGCTAGGGGAAAAGGAAGATCAGATAGAGAAGAGAGCACCAAATAAAGGGTGTTGTGAGCATCCTCCCAGGGTGCGAGAAGCATGTTGAAAGTAGACTATAGATAAAGCATGATTGCCACTCAATGCCTCTCTTGCAAAACACAGTACCCAAAAGAAGAGAGAGAGAACAAGGTGGAATTCCCTGCCACAGAGTCAGGGTGGGATGGGTTGGGGGGTGTGGGGGGTGGGAGGGATGCTGGGACCCGTGGTGGTGGAGGATGGGCACTGGTGGAGGGATGGGTACTTGATCATTGTATAACTGAATCCCAAGCTCAGAAATTTGTGAGTATATAACTGTACCTCATGGTGTTTCACTAGTAAAAAAATAAAAAAGTTATGTTTTTACTGCAGCAACAAAAACTTTTGCAAAATGAATTGCAGTATAATAATATCATGATTTTCCAAGTTATTTTAACAGGTTAGGATTTAGAATTCTATATCCACATTAGATATATGACATAACCAAGATTTAAACACACAATATTTGCAAAGATTAAAGTTGTTTTGAGAAATTTAAAAACAATTTATAGGTGCATGAAACATATTATTTTCATCTATATATATGGTTTTCAGGCTAAACCTGGTTGTTCTCTGGGCTTATTCATGGCTCTGTCCTCAAGGAATACTTCTAGCAGTTCTCATGGGACCATAATTATGTAGGCAAGTAGATTAGGGAAGGGACCCCAGAACAATGGAATTCGTGGAGAGTGGTAAGATCACCTATCCCTAAGGCTATCAGGAACCACCTTGTGGCTACAGCTAGCAAGTAAAACCTGATAAGAGCCTTACCTGGAGCAAGCCCAGACCATAGAAAGCTGGACCCATCCTCCAAGATAAAATACAGCAGAAACAAAGATCAAGAAAAGGAATTTTCAAGGATCACCATCCCAACTCTACACACCCCTTGGCAATTATCCTAGCAATAAATTCTTATCTAGGTAGAGAGCCCTCCATGGGGCAGCTTGGATAAAACCCTCTAAGAGCCAACGTAAGCAAAGAAAGTGCACTCATATTCTGCCTGAGCCTATGTGCTGCTTTTATCCAAGTGGCCAAGCGCATGTGTTGCCCAAGCACATGTGTTGCCCACATCCCCCCTCATGGGATGTGTACTTGGTTTCTCTCTGCTTTTGGAGAAGTCCACATTATCTCTTGATTGCTTTATTCTCTCTATCTCTCTCTTTCTCTCCTTCCTTCCATTCTCTTCAAAAGCCTCCAAATAATATCTGATTTTACTTCACTGCTCATCTTCTCCTGAAATCATTTTTTGTGACAAAGACAGTGACCCCGAAGAACTGGGTAAGTCCTGGAACTTGTGTTTCATTTCCTGAAAAAAGCAGTTCCTCTCTCCAAACTGAGTCCACAGATCCCTAAGAAATTGGTTGGTGGGGATTAACTTCCATGCCAAGCAGACCAAGTGAATATTAGATGTGGCTTGATGGCTACTTAGTGGGACTATCAGGGCTCTGGTCTCTGTTATGTAGGGGCTCAGTTTAGACTTTATTGGTCCTAGCCAGTACTGGGAAGGGGGGTAGAAATGCCAGGGTGGCAGAAGTAGATAGGGAGAAAGTGACATCTCTCTCTTCTCTGACTCACATAAGCCACCCACAGGAGACCCACTGACTTAAATATGTAGTGCTAGAGATTTAACCCAGATAAGTTGAATGCAAGGCAAGTAATGTATCCCTATATTATCTCTGGTTATTATATATTAAAGTAAACATGTTACATGATACTATTTACTGCACTAAGACAGCTTCCTTTTCTTGTCTGCCTCTTTGTCAGACATATTTCCTTTCTGCAGTTGTCCTAGTGTTCTCTTCCCTAACTTATTCCCCATGGCAGTCTTCCTATTGAAGATCAGTCCTTCAATATTATTTTTCTATTGTCTTTTGGGTATATTTAGTCATTTCTTTTTATTAAAGCACAGTGATTTACAAAGTCATGCTTAAGTGGGGTTTTGACATACAATGTGCCAGCACCCATCCTGTAACCAGTATCAACTTCCCTCTGCAAATGTTAAACAGTTCCCTCTCCTACCTTTTATCCCACATCAGTCTTCAGTTTTGACAGACACATTTTAAAGTTTGGGTCTCACAATTTCCCATGCCATGGTGAAACCACGGGACACTCAATGTGATATACACTCAAGGCTATGTGAGTACAACAGTGTGTAATTATGACAAATTATTAGGGAAATCCAATTCAAGACATCAATGAGATACCATATCATATCAGTGAGAATGACACATATCAAAAAATGGGAACAATTTGTGTTGGAGGTATGTGAAAAAGCAACTCTCATTTATTGCTGGTGAGAATGCTGTCTGATTCAACCTCTATTTAAAACAGTACTGAAGGTTCACAGTTAATTTAAAATTGAGGTACTATACAAGCAGCAATTTCACTTTTGGATATTAAATATAAAAATATGGTATGCTTCACAAATCTGGTTCTTGTATTTGGCAACGAACAGGCGGGGGTTGAGAATGATTCTCCCAGCTTCTGCCATAATGCCATCACTGCTGTTATTCCCTCTTTTAGTTCTTTTACCGCTTCTCTATACTGCTTTGAGAGCTCTTATGTTCACTTGCAGTTGCCTGAGGCTTGTGCCAAGCAGTGTTGAAGAATGACCTCAAGAGTTTTCTAAGACAGGCATCTTTTTGTGGCTACCTCTCTCTTGGCATTCTTTGCACAATCATGGAGGTGCTGAACCAGTCGATCGTATTCCTTGTCAGTGTTGTCAATGACAGCATTTCCCCATGTTGCCACAATAGTGCCAAAGACCTCCCAGTTGGTGGTGGTTCTGGGAGTTTTCTTCTTAAACATTGCAGCCCTTTCTCCCCACTCTGTGAAGTAGAATTTTGCACAAAGTTCACGGTGGTCTGATCCCGTTTGGAATTTTGGGACAACAACAACTTTGGTCAGGCAAGACTGTCAATAGAATATGATGTGGTCAATTTCATTGTGGAAGCGCCCACCAGGAGACTCCCATGTCCAACATTTATATTCAGCCTTCTGGAATTGTGAGTTACCATGTTTGGTCTTGGTCTACATGATGAACTCAGACAGTCTCTCACCCAGTTCTTTCTATTCTAGGCCATGGGTCCCAATGTGGAGTTCTTCCGCTGATTTTCTCGGTCCTATCTTGGCATTAAATTCACCGACAATGATCTTGTAGAAAGTGTGGTCTTCTTTAGAACTTCTCCAGCTCCATGTAGAACTTCTCAATTTCACCTTCATCGTAATTGGATGTTGGTGCGTAGACAACAAAGATAGAAACTGCTACCAGTGAGCCACACCTAATCAAGCCTCATTATCTGATTCGGGTTGTTAGGCATTCAAATGAATCAATGTTTATGGCCAAGTTCAAATTGCAAGGACACCAACACCTTCGGCACCTCTTTCGTCGCATGTTCCGAATAAGAGTTCTTCCCCAGTGTCAAAAATGGCGTGATGTGATTGATGCCTTGTCTCGTTCAGACCAGTGATGTTGTACTTGATCTTTCACACTTGCAACACCAGGTCCTCGATGGATGCATCCAATGCAGCATATCTGCACTGAAACTACAGACAGTCATTTTTGTCCTTCTTCGTGTTGGCAGCTTAGTTCGGCCCTGAGATTTTATTGGCCTCTCCTTCCTCATCCTTCTTAACGCTGCTGTATTGTTGGCTCTTTCAGGCTCAGGGGATTGAGACCCATTGGATTTACTGGTTTTGGCATGTTGAATACACCATGGATAGATTTCCAGTCTCTGCTGTGCGGGCGGGACACTTTCGGTAGCTTGCCAGGCTCTCCGAGAGGGATAGAGGCTTTTAGGGTGGCCTCTAATCATCCTTGCACATGTTCCCATGGTTCAAGCCATGTTTGAACCCCATCAAATATGGTGCAGTAATCTTGTATTAAGTATTTTATGATGTGTCACGCAGCAGTTTTGCGGCTGTACAGTCCAGCAAGTGTCCTGGAGCATGGCTGCGGCTTGGTAGTGGAGGTAGTGAAGGTCTGCCGGGCCTCTGGGAGCAGGCAGAGGATCTCTGTTCCTGGGTCCATTGAGCCTGGAGTCCAAGGTCACAGAGTTCTGCTTCCTTGGTTCTGTGTGGCTTCACTCGTGCATGAGTCTCGGTCCTAGTATCCGGAAAGAGATAATGATATATTATATTTATAATGGTATTATAAATTATTTATAGAGTATTTTAATATGTGTATATATATTATAATCATTCTCATTATTCAACTTGCATTTAAAATTAATTTATAGCAGGTTCAGTAATATTACAATGGCATTAATTCATATCTTCATAATTAAATGTGTGAATTTGAGAGAGCAATAGTATAGGTAGGGTATTTGCCTTGTATAAGGCAAGCCTGGCATCCCATGTGATCTTCTGAGCACCACCTGAAGTAATTTCTGAGCACAAGCCAGGACTAACCACTGAGCATTGTTGGGTGTGGCCCAGCTTATTGTTACAATGTTTCAGTTTTTATCTATCACATATATCAATGGCCATTTATATTCAGTGATTATTTCCGCCCAAATTTGTAAGTATATGGCAAAAGTCATTATATGTTAAGCAGACACACACTTTATTGGAATATTTATTTACACTTTATATTTACACTTTATATTTAAAGAGAATCAATACAAATAAGCACATATTTACAGCATTTCAAATCAGTGTACAAGAATGCAATGGTATCATCCATTTTACATTTTAGCAAGCAAAATACATTTCTATTCTGATTTTGCCTAAATTCTACTGGAATTTGCACTGGAAACAAAACTCTAGAACCAAAGATAAGCCGAAGAGAATACAAATAATGTACATTTATTTATTTAAATCTCTTTGTTGCTTTAGTTTTATTTATCATTGACCAGAAATACTTACAGTAGTCATTATACATGTTCAAAGACTGATGAAACTGTAAATATAAGATTCTGAGGCAGAAACAATATGAAAAATGTAGTGCCATTGCCATGATTTTTCTTTTATATTTATTTGTATATTTATTTTTTAAATTTCATTGAATCACCATGAGATAGTTACAAGCTTTCATGTTTGGGTTACAATCACACAGTGATCAAACACCCATCCCTCCACCAGTGCAATTTTCCCACCACCAATATCCCCGGTATACTCCCCACTTTTCCCACCCTCTTCCTGCCTCCATGACAGACAATATTGCCCATACTCTCTCTAGTTTTGGGAAATAAAGTGCATTTATAAGAAGCTCTATTTCACTTTGGTGGATGAAGCTTCAAACTTTATATTAAGGCACCTGGAATTCTTCCCTCACTCACTACTCTTTTGCAAACACCAAAAAATGCTTTTCACAAAATTTATAGATATATGGATTGATTTCTGTTTACTAAATATAATTTTAGCCCATTTAGATAAAATGCAAACTCGATTTTCAAAAGTCGACATCGTTTGAAAACATTTTCTACAGACTAATTTCTGTAGATTCGTACATAAGATCAGTTTCTAGATTTTGTGAGACTTAATCATGATAATTTTCATAGAGTGTGATAATTCACATATTTGGCTTTGGGAAATTCTACAAGTTTGATAAATTGTCCCATGACATTTTTGTAAGAAACTATTTTGCCTGTAATCATGTATCAAATTGGTGTCACTAGTAATGTCTATCAATCCAGTCCTGTCTATAGTCTAAGATAAACAATGCTCAATATCTCACACAAAACACATTTAGCTTAATTTTAAAAACAAGAAATAGTTAAAATGAATATTTAGCTTTAATCTTGTCCTAACAACTCAATGTATCTTAAATTGACATGTCATGAGGTTTTAGCCTAAATTTGCGTTAAAATTTCAGATTAATATACACACCTGGAGAAAAACTTTAACACATACATAGTCCAACCTAACATAGTAATTTAATTAAGTTAGATTAAAATACTATAACTATTTAAACTATTACATTGTATTAAAATACCATAACTACAAGATATAAAATATACTATATTAAAATAACATAGTATTTTAATTAGGTTAGAAAAAGACCTTAATGTCTGTCTCTTTTTGTTAATTTGTTTGAGAGTCTGTACCTAGCAGTGTTTAGGGACAACTCATGTTTTTGTGTTCAGTGGGTGTTCCTGGCAGTGACTGGGGTGCCAAGAATAAAACTTATGCCTTCTCTATTCAAAGCCTGATCTCAAGTCAGTTGAGCTATCTCTCCTGTCCTGCCAATCTATCTTCATACTATCCAAGGAATAAGAACATTTTTTAAAAAAAATTTAATTGCATCACCATAAGATATAGTTACAAAGTTTTCATGACTAAGTTTCAGTCATACAATGATCAAACACCTATCCTCTACGAGTGTAGCTTTCCCACCACTAATGTTCCTGGTAACCTTCCCACCACCCCCTCTCCACCCCACTCCCTGCCTCTACGATGGGCAATTTCCTGATTACTATCTCTGAACTTTGGAGCATTATGGTTTACAATACAGATACTGAGACGCCATCATGTTTGATTTTTTGTCTACTTTCAGCAAACATCTCCCATCCAAAGCGATCCCTCCAACCATCAATGACATAGTGGTCCCTTCTCTATCCCAACTATCTTATCCTCCAGCACTTGAAGTAGTATTCCAATCATGAACCAATTCTCATGGCCCTTGGGAATAAAACCATTTCCTTCTTCCTTCTCTTTAGCAATACAGCTGTTGGGATGTTGTTCATGAAGTAAGTGTCTCCTTGTCTTGAAGTGGAGCTACAAAAAGTAATCAGGAGATCCAGAGGCTACTCCTAGGATATTCAGCCAGCCAGGCTGGATATTCTGATGCTATAGATGACTATGGAGTCTGCTAGGGCTATACCTACTACTCTCAAGTTTTCAGTAGTGCTAGAGATCAACACATGCCATGAAGGTACTAGAGTCAACACATGCCTTACTGCTGAGCTATCATTCGAGCCCTTGAATACAACAGTTTTTGTCAAGAATTTTAGAAACCAACATGTGTGGACCAACATATCAGAACAATGACTCTGTGGCTTAAGTATGTGTATTTGATGCCACTTAATAAACGATACATATATTTAGAATGAAATATTTCAAGGTTTTTGGAGGTTCTTTGGGGGAACATTTATGATTGTTTGAATTTTTACCAATTATTAAAGAACAATTGATATACTAAAGTTCATTCACTGTAAATGTATAGTTTGGTGATGTTCCGCAAATATTTAGAATTATGTAATAATCAGGCAATAGCACAATGGGTAGGGCATTTGCCTTGAACGTGGCCAAACAGGGTTTGATTCATCAGTCCCTTTCGGAGAGCCCGGCAAGCTACCAAGAGTATCCCGCCCACATGGCAAATACTGGCAAGCTACCGTGACTTATTTAATATGCCAGAAACAGTTACAACAAGTCTCACAATGGAGACGTTACTGGTGTCAGCTCGAGCAAATCAATGAACAATGGGAGGACAATGATATACATATATATATCCTATATATATATATATATATATATATATATATATATATCCAGAGTGATTTCTACTTTGAAACTATTTGAAAAATGAGCGGACAGTGTTTAGGAGCTAGCCACAGATCATCTTCAGACTCTCACCACTTGTCCAGGAGTGTATACTTCAGCTTTGAGCCAAGACTGTTCTTGTGATATATATTTTTAATCACATTCAGATAGAGGGTATTGGAATAGGGCATCAATAATGGCATCCAAAGAAGGTCCTCCCACAGGTGCTACCTACCTTATGGCCCTGTCAGCCCATAAGTTCTATTCAGCATTCATAGTATCACCATTCTGATAGCTCTGGCAATGTAAGCAGCTAGCTTAAGAGTCTGCAGAAGTTCCAGCAGCTCAAGGGTATTTTGACCATATTTGATGTCTGTTATTCCAGAGTTAATAATCACTATGTTATTTAACAGGATCCATGCACATAGACAGTGGTAAAGATGTACTTGGATTTGGTATAGAGATTTACCCTAACACCTACTGCAAATATCCTTACACCTATATGAGTGCAATGAGCTCAGGTCATTTCTACCAAGGTAACAACTGATAATTGGTGGTCTTGATGACTATGTCTAGAATCTCCACTGTGCATATAGAATATAGTATAACATTTCAGGTCCTGGAAAAAACTACTGCTATGTGTGAAGTATTCAATATCCAACTGATACAGGGCTGGTCTTATAGGTCAAACTATTTGTTGAAGAACGTCATCCATGATTCTCAAAAAGTCATGCTCATGTGACTGTAGGGTGCCTGGGTTCAGAGTTTTAACAACCTTTAACTGGATCCAAGTTTTCTCACCCAATATTCCCTGGTACTTCACCACCAAAGAGTTGGCCAACCACCAATTTATCCTATACTTCATGCACATGATGATAAAGTGGGAAATACATACAGTGATTTCTTGTTACAGTGAGCTTGTCTGCCTCTGTCACCTGCACAGCTGTGGTCACCTTGAAAGACTGATTGTTTTGGCAGATAAATGTTTGGCCAATGCCAGGAATCTATGTTAGTTCGGGATGCCAACTAGTACTCTGTCCTTTTTTTTTTTTTCTTGGACATTCGGAAAGGTTTCAGCACATTTGTGTGTCTTAGGGTTAGGATTCATAAAATTGCCCCCTTGATATCCTTAAAGGCCCTCTCCTGCTCCTTCTTCCATACCACGGCATCCTGCTATCTCACCTTTAGCATTCATTTTACCAGTGCCATTTGCTGGCATTAAGTATACTTGTCCTGTCGCAGTCCCAGATCTTCCCTGTAACTTAACTTGCCATCCACAATAGCTGCTCCTCCTCTTACCTGGGCTCACTCCACTGTGAAGTCTGTCTGAGTTTTGTACAGGTGCTGCCACAGAACATCCACCACCATTTTGTATTTTCCTGTAAGCCTTCAATTTAGCTTCCTGATCAATATTGATGAAAATTTTAGTGGCAACTTTCAGAAGTTTGGATAATTTATTCCAGAAAATCCCTCTAAATTTTGCAACTTCTACCTTACATTTCCCTGAGATTGATTTACAAGGCCTTCACCACCTTGGGCTTCTTGGGGCTCTTGGCGGGCTTCTTAGCCATTGCTGCAGGCTTCTTGGCCTTTCTCGGGGTCTTGGCTCCCTTTTAGGAGCAGCCGCCGTCTAGGCCTTTTTCGATTTCTTGGACATTCGGAAGCTGGAGCTGGTTTTTATAGTCTCTGAGTCTTGGCCGTTAATGGGATTACATGGCGCCAAGGAGCCAGTTGGTGGGTGTGACCCCCGCCTACTGGAATTTGGAGGATCTGGGTGGAGGATGCTCGGCCCAAATCAGAGTAGACTTGGAGATCTCGGCCCCGGAACCCGCGTGACTTTGTCCCTCTGCCAGTACCTTCATGTGTGCGGAGAGTAGTGTCAGCATGGTGGTGGCTGGTCCTGGAGGTCTTTGGCTGCTGGAGCCCTGGTGGAGGCGGGGAGGAAAGCTCAACCCGCTCCCCTCCAAGGGGCCCGGGCAAGGATAGCCAGGCACGGGGGCAGGAGACTGCACTGTTCTCTTCTGGGAGCTGGTTTTTATAGTCTCTGAGTCTTGGCCGTTGATGGGATTACATGGCGCCAGGGGACCAGTTGGTGGGTATGACCCCCGCCTACTGGAATTTGGAGAATCTGGGTGGAGGATGCTCAGCCCCAATCCGAGTAGCCTTGGAGATCTCGGCCCCGGAACCCACGTGACATCTTATTATGACATCTTATTATCTCATTCCTACTTTGGACAAACTGGCAGGCTACCGAATGTAGCCTGTCCACACGGCAGAGTCTGGCAAACTCCCCATGGCGTACCCAATATGCCAAATACCAGTAACAATGATGGGTCTCATTCTCGTAAAGAGCCTTGAATATAATCTCAGTGCTAGGATGAAGGAGACGTTTCTGGGGCCTGCTCGAGGCAATAACAGGATGATTTGTGATTTGTGATTTACAAGGCCAGCATCAATTATTCATTGGTTCTCACCAGTATCTGGGTCAAAGGCATGTAAATGAAAGGCCTTATGTAATCCCCCCAAAAACTGATTATGGCTTTTTTCCAGTCCTTGGAGAATATCCAAGGAGGTCTTGCTTTTGTCCCTCCTTCCTTCATGCCCCCTAATGAAGTCTCCTGTTATTGCTGTAAGTTCTGATAACAGGGGTTATCATTATAATTCCCATGAGAACCTGAATCAGAAAATTCTCCTTGGGAAAAGGTCTGATTACTTATAATCTACGTGGGAGTATGGGTCTTCAGCCACTTGATGGCTCCAAAAGTTATATATGCACTGTTACTTTAGGAGGATTGACAGCAGTTAGTCTAAATAAACTCATGAGTCTACACTATGAATTGCATATGCCCAATATGGTCAGTGGTAATAAGGTGATGGTAAACAAAAGTTGTCCCTCCCTCCCTCCCTCCCTCCCTCCCTCCCTCCTCCCTCCGTCCCTCCCTCTGTCGTTCCTCCCTCCCTCCTTCCTTTCCTCCCTCCCTCCTTCCTTCCTTCCCTTCCTTCCTTCCTTCCTTCCTTCCTTCCTTCCTTCCTTCCTTCCTCCCTTCCTTCCTTCCTTCCTGCTACCCTGCCTTCCTGCCTTCCTGACTTTTTTCCTCTCTTTTTCTCTTTCCTGTCTATAAGAGAGGCAGATTATAAGGAGTCAGGATGGGTGGGCTTGAAGTATGTGCTATCCCAATCATATTGAGGGACTAGAAGGCAGAGATGGTTTTAAGGTCTCTGTGACTTCGGACCGTGGTGTCTTTTGGCCTATTTCTCTGCCTAGAGTAGTTTGAAGTGACAGAGGTGCATAAAGTGGTACATATGTAGGGGTGTCTTTGTTCCATGATCAATATCAGCACCGTGGATTTTTCACACATTTTGAAAGCTGTGGTCAACTGAGCCACCATGAACATACACACATTCTCCATGCAGAACTATAACCATTTTGTCCTGCTGAGGAGTACATTTTGAAGTTCTGCAATATATAAAATAAGGGGAATTTTGATTTTGGTATCCTTCTATTTCTAACTTTTATTCTGCTCAACACAAGATATCATTAACTTTGTCTATGTTTTTCCTGTTATTCACTTTTCCAGTTGCTTTCCTATTTAGGAGTGCATGGACAGAGGTCTATCCAGAGGTCTCTCAGTGACCACAGTTGACTGTATGACTTTAATCACAGAATTGCTTATTAGGGGTTCTATATTCACACCAAAACTTCATCACATTTCGATTACACTCACACACTCATTCCACAGCTCGCCCCTCACCTCACACAAAAACGAGAAAGACATGGTTTCACTTCTAATGGGGTTATTCGGGTGTCTTTCTTTGGCAGCTGATCAGTCTCCTCTTCCATTCAATGTGGCCAGGCTTATTATAGAGGATCCCACCTCTTCAGGACTGGGTGAATGTTGGGGTGCTCCTCTACTGCTGGTTCCTGTAAATTTTCTGGGTTTCTTTGTGAACCCAAGGTCCAGTCTGTTTGTGACCTGTTAGGATCAGTGCCCTCTGTGGACTGATGGGTCCTCTGGGACTAGATGGAATCAGATTCTAGATGGGCTGAAAGGCTGTACTCTGGTGACAAGAGAACAAAAACACCACCTTCAGATAATGAACAAGTTCGCATAGTTGTTGAAAGAAGTTTTATTAAATGTGTCATACAGGCTTAGAGGAATCATGTTCAGTGTTTGAGCCCTAAAAACAAAAGAAAATCAGCATAAATGATCATAACCCTCAGCAAGCTTGGTTACATATGCAGGAAGCGGTGTTACACGGTGTTACACTAAAGACATTCTTTCCCACTGTTGCACTGTCCTCCCATTGTTCATTGATTTGCTCGAGCAGGTCCAGTAACGTCTCTAGTGTAATACTTGTTGTTACTGTGTTTGGTATATTGAATACATCACGGGTAGCTTGCCAGGATTTGCCATGCAGGCGAGATACTCTCCATAGCTTGCCGGGCTCTCCAAGAAGGGTAGAGGAATCAAACCCGGGTCAGCCGCATTGGCCATGTGCAAGGCAAACTCCCTATCTGCTGTGCTATAAAAAGCTGGCTTTTAGGTATTTGGTTCCCCTCTTACCACGGTATATCATATTCCCATGTTTCATACTCCTATGGATTTCTATTAAAGAAAAACTTGGCAGTGTCAATGGATCAGCCTACCAAGATCTAATAATAAATAATACTACCAAGCTAAGTAAGTTACATTAATATGACATATAGATGATCATCAATGGGCTATGAAAAAGTGATCACCATTTTATATTATCAGGGAACACAGATCAAAACAATAAAGACATCTCCAAATAATAGTGGAAATAGTATATATCCAAAAGCCAGAAAAAATGCTGGAGGAGATGGAATGGGAAAAGGAAGTCTCATTAACAGTTAAGAGTTAATGTAAACAGTAATACAGTATTCTAATAGCCATCCCTTCACCAGTATATACTTTCCACCACCAATGTCTCCAGTTTCCTCCTGCCCTCCACATCAGTAAGTCTCTATGACAGGCACCTTTCCTCTCTCTCTCTCTCTCCTTTTGGACATTGTGGTTTGCAATATTGATACTGAAAGGTTATCAAAAACATCCATTACCTACTTTCAACCCTCAGGTCTTGTCCAGAATGATCATTTCCAGCTATTATTGTCATTATGGTCTCTTCTCTATCTTACCTATCCTCAGTACCACACACACTTATAGATAATTCCGACCATTGACCCGTTCTCCTAACATCCTGTTTTCCATGACCTTTATATTATATTATTCTTGTACCATATATATTTTTATATACCACAAATGAAAGTATTCATAGAGCATGAACAGCTTTGTAATGGTCTATCTCAGTGATTCAATACAAAAGTTTAAAAATAGTCCTTGCTTCGCAAAATAAATGAATAAGTAGATGAAATCCCCCCAAAAGTTAATAAAAACTGTAAACAGGTTCAATCTCTATGAAGAACAGTGTGAAGACATTTAGTATGGCAATTTCATATAAGCCTCCATCCCTCTCAGAGAGTCTGGCAAGCTACCGAGAGTATCCCGCCTGCACAGCAGAGACTAGCAAGCTACCCGTGGCCTATTCAATATACCAAAAACAGTAAAAACAATGGGCCTCATTCCCCTGACCCTGAAAGAGCCCCCAATACTACAGTATTAAGAAGGATGAGCAAGGAGAGGCTGATAAAATCTCAGGGCCAAACTAGGCTGCTAAAACAAAGAAGGACTAAAATGACTATGTGTACTTTCAAAGTACGTTTGCTGGCATCAGAAGCATCCATTGAGGACCTGATGGTGCAAGCGCAGAAGATCAAGTATGACATCATTTCTCTGACCGAGTTGAGATGGCATCGATCATATCATGCCATTTTCGACACTGGAGAAGAACTGTTCCTTTGAACATGCGACAATAGAGGTGTTGGTGGTGTCGGTGTCCTTGTCAACACGAACTTGGCCATGAGCATTGATTCATTCAAATACCTAACAACCCGACTCAGACGATTATGCTTGAATAGATGTGGTTCATGGCCAGTAGTTTTTATCTTCATCATCTACTTACCAACATCCAATTACAATCAAGAAGAAATTGAGAAGTTCTACATGGAGCTTGAGTTCTATAAAGAAGACCAAACCTTCTACAAGATAATTGTCTGTGATTTTAATGCCACGATAGGACCAAAAAGGTCGCCCTAAGAACTCCACATTGGAACCCATGGCCTAGACGGAGCGAAGAGGGTGAGAGACTGTCTGAGTTCATCATGTCCACCAAAACCATCCATGGTAACTCACAGTTTCAGAAGGCTGAATCTAAACGTTGGACATGGGAGTCTCCCAGTGGACAGATCCACAATGAAATTGACCGCATAATATTCAATCAACGGTTTTGCCTGGCCGATGGTCTCTGTTGTCCAAAAATTCCAAATGGGATCAAACCACTGTCTCCTTTGTGCAAAATTCTACCTCACAAAGTAGGGAGAAAGAACTGCAAAGTTTAAGAAGTGAACTCCCAGAATGACCACCAACTGGGAGCTCTTTGGCACTATTGTGGCAACATGGGAAGATGCCGTTGTTGATGACATCAATGAGGAATATGATTGACTGGTTTATCACATCCATGACTACTCAAGGAATGCCGAGATTGGGAAAGCCACAAACAGATGCCTGTCTCAGAAACTCTCAAGCTCATTCGCCAATGTAGTTTGGCGTGAGCCTCAGGCAAGCAAAAGCAAACGTCAGAGCTTGCAAGCTATGCAGAGAAACGATAAAGGAATACCTCAAAGAGAGGGGAGCAGCAGTGTTGACCGATGAGGCAGAAGCCGGAAAAGTATTCCCAAAGCTGGTCTGTCCTTCGCCAACTACAAGACCAAAGTGATTGTCCTCCAACGTCCTGATGGATTTATCACATATTCCAGAAGGACAATGGAGAAGATTATCCATAATATCTACTAGGATCTCTTTGATAGCCACGTCCACCTGCCCACATACCAAATTGCGCAGGATGGATAAGTCGTTCCCAATGTTCTCCTTTCCAAAATCTCACATGGCTTTTCATTGGTAAAGAAGCGAACAGCACCTGGTCAGACCAGAACACCTGAAGAATCTGGCGCCAGTACTCGTCAATACATGCTCAGCTCTTCACACGCTACCTGTCTGAATGCAAAGTTCCATCTCAATGGAAAACCAACAACAGAGTTCTGTTGTACAAGAAAGGAGACATCCACAACATTGGCTACTATCGTCCGAGTTGCCTGTTTTCTGTCATTTATAAGTTGATCACTCAATTCATCCTGAATAGAAGAGGCAGAACACTAGATGAAATAAAACCATGCGAGAAAGCTGAGTTCCAAAAAGTACACAGCAATATATAACATATCCCTATGGTGACTATATTCATTGAGGTTTCATGAGAGTTCAAGATGCCGCTCTGTCTAATGTTCTTTGTTTCTGTTGAGACTGAATTGGTCATTGAAGCCCTAGCCAAACAGGGCCTTCAAACTCAGTACATCAGGATCCTCTGCAAGGTGTATTATGGATTCACCACCAGGATCTCACCATTCTACAAGGAATTGATCATCAACGTAAATAGGGAGGTTCAGCAGGGTGATACCATTTCTTTTCTCCTTTTTTTTGTATTATTAGTGAAACACCATGAGGTACAGTTGTAGACTTACAAACGTTTGTGCTTGGGTTTCAGTTATACAATGATTGAATACCATTCCACCAACAGTGCCCATTTTTCACCACCAATAATCCCAGGAACGCCCCTAATCCCCCATCACATCCCCCCCACCCAGCCCCACCTCTGTGGCAGAGCATTCCCTTTTGCACTCTTTTTCATTTAGAGTGTTGTAGTTTTCAATAGAGGTATTGAGTGGCCATTGTATTAAGTCTACAGTCTATTTTCAGCACGCATCTCGCATCCCGAGCGAGTCCTCCAAACATCCTTTACTGGGTGTTACCTTTTCTATATGAGTTGCCTTTTCTCCTGAGCATGTGCTGCCAGCTTCCAAGCCGTGGAGCAGACCTCCTGGTGCTTATCTAAACTATTCCTGGGTGTTCATCTCCCAGTCTTGACATTTACATACAAGTGGTTCTACATGGAAAATATCATGCTAAGTGAAATGAGCCAGAAAGAGAGGGACTGACATAGAAAGACTGTACTCATCTGGGGAATATAAAGCAGCAGGAAGTTTAAATTGTTGTTCAAATCTGCATCGCGCTGATGATTAGTGATGCAGAGCATTTTCTCATATGCCTTTTAGCCATTCGGATTTCTTCTTTGAGAAAGTTTCTGTTCATTTCGTTGCCCCATTTTTTTGATGGGGTTGGATGTTTGCTTCTTGTGGAGTTCCACCAGTGCTTTATATATCCTTGATATCAACTCCTTTTTGCATAGGTATTGGGTGAATATTCATTACCATTCTGTATACTGTCTTTGTATTTTGATCACTGTTTCTTTTGATGTGCAGAAGCTTCCTAGTGTAATCTAGTCCCAGTTTTCAATCACTGTTTTCACTTGCATGGCCAATGGCATATCATCTTTGAAGATACCATTATCTTCAATATCGTGGAGAGTTTTGCCAACATTGTCTTCAGTGTACTTTATGGTTTCCGGTCTGTTTTTGAGGTCCTTAATCCATTTTGATCTGACTTTTGTACATGATGTTAGGTAGAGTTCTGAGCCTTTTTTTTTTTTGCAATTGCTGTCAAGTTTTGGCAGCACCATTTGTTAAAGAGGCTTTCCTTGCTCCACTTTAAATTTCTTGCTCCCTTATCAAAGATTAGATGATCATATATTTTGGTGGGGGGTGTCAGTATGTTCAACCCTCTTCCATTGATCTGCAGCTCTGCCTTTGATCCAGTATCAAGGCGTTTTAATTATAACTGCCTTATAGTAGAGTTTGAGGTTGGGAAGGTTGATATCTCCCACTTTATTTTTCCCAAGAATTGCTCTAGCTATTCGTGGGGGCTTATTGTTCCATATGAATTTCAGGAGTGTTTTCTCTGTTTCTTCGAAGAATGTCATGGGTACCCTTTTAGGGATCACATTGAATTTGTAAAATGCTTTAGAGAGTATTGCAATTTTTGACAAGGTTAGTTTTCCAAATCCATGAGCAGGGGATATCTTTCCATTTTCTCGTGTCCTCTTGTATTTCCTGAAGTAGCATTGTGTAATTTTCTTTTTACAGGTCCTTTGATTCCTTAGTTAAGATGATTCATAGGTACTTGATTTTCTGGGACATGGTTGTGAATGGGATTTTTTATGTCACTTTCTTCTTTTTCATTACTTGCATATAGGAAAGCCATGTCCTTTTGGGTATTAATTTTATAGCCTGGAAATTTACTATACAAGTCTATTGTTTCTAGGAGTGTCTTGGTAGAGGTTTTAGAGTTCGCTAAATTTAGTATCATATGATCTGCGAATAGTGAAAGCTTAATTTCTTCCTACCCTACCTGAATGCTCTTACTATCTTTTTCTTGCCTAATCGCTATTGCAAGCACTTTCAGTAATATATTTAACAGAAGTGGAGAGAGTGTGCATCCTTGTCTCATCCCTGATCTTAGTAGGAAGTCTCTTAGTTTTTCCCCATTGAGGATGATGCTTGCCATTGGCTTGTGGTAGATGGATTTAACTATATTGAGGAAAGTCCCTTCATCCCCATTTTGGCGATGATTTTCATCATAAAAGGGGGCTGGATATTGCAAATGATTTCTCTGCATCTATTGATATGATCATATGGTTTTTATCTTTTCTTTTGTTTATATGATTGATTATATTGATTGACTGATTTCCGAATATTAAGCCATCCTTGCATCCCCAGGATGAATCCCACTTGGACGTGGTGTATGATCTTTTTGATGAGTTGTCCAATTGTATTTGCTAGTATTTTTTGAGAATATTAACATCAGTGTTCATTAGGGATATCAGCCTGTAGTTTTCTTTTCTTGTGGTGTCTTTGTTTCCTTTTGGTATTAGAGAGCTATGAACCTCATAGAAACTTTTGGGGAGATTTTTTCTTCAATTTTCTGGAAAAGCTTGAGAAGAACTGGCAAAAGGTTCTCTTTAAATGTTTGGATAAATTGCTAGTAAATCTATCTTTTGTTTTTGGGAAGAGTTTTGATTACATTTTCAATTTCCGTGATATCTACATGTCTATTCAGGTATTCCAGATTTTCTTGGTTCAACTTTGGGAGATTATAAGAATCCAGGAATTTATCCTTCTCTTCTAGGTTCTCTTGTTTCGTGGCATACAGACTTTTAAAATAGTCTCTGATGATCTTCTGAATTTCTTTGTTTTCGGATGTGATGTCCCCCCTTTTCATTTTTGATTCGATTTAATAGATTTCTCTTACTTTCTTCGTGAGTTTTGCTAGTATTTAATCAATTTTGTTTATTTTCTCGAAGGACCAGCTCTTGGTTTCATTGATATTTTGAATTGATTTTTGGGTTTCCTTGTCGTTGACTTCTGCTCCATATTTTTATTATCTCTTTCTTTCTTCCCGATTTGGGCTTCTTTTGTTGGTCCTTTTCTAAGATATTTAGCTGTGAAGTCAAGTTGTTTATGTGGGCCTTTTCTTCCTTCCTGAAAAATGCTAGCAGAGCTATATATTTCCCCTTAACACGACTTTAGATGTGTCCAACAGGTTCTTATAGCTAATGTCTTTATTCTCATTTGTTTCCAGGTATCCTTTGATTTCTTCTTTGATTCTCCTCCTGATCCACTCTTTGTTCAACATTGAGTTGTTTAATTTCCAGGTGTTTTATTTGGTTTTCTGTGTCTGTACACGATTAACTTCTATTTTCAGTGCATCATGGTCTGAAAAGACAGTTGATACAATGTCTATCTTCTTGATTCTGTTGAGGTATGCTTTGTGGCCCAGCACATGGTCTATACTGGAAATTATCCATGTGCACTGGAAAAGAATGTGTATTCTTTTTTGAGGATATAAAGTTCTATATAGACCTATTAGCCCTCTATCTTCTATTTATTCCTTCAGAACCATTATTTTCTTGCTGAGTTTTAATCTTCTTGATATATATATATATATATATATATGGGTGATAAGGCGGTGTTGAATTCTCCAACTATTATTGTTTTGCTCGCAATGTCCTTCTTAAGGTCTGGTAGCAATTGTTGTAGGTATTTGGCTGACCCCTAATTGGGTGCATATATATTTAGGTGTGTGATTTGTTCCTATTATACATATCTCTTGATTAACAAAGAATGCCCTTCACTGTCCCTTCTAATCTTTTTCTACCTGAAATCTATATTGTCCGACACGAGTAAAGTCACCCCAGCTTTTTTGAGGGGATTGTTTGCTTGCTGGATTGTTTTATATCCTTTGACTTTGAGTCTGTTTTTGTTCTGACTGTTCAGATGTGTTTCTTTTAGGCAGCAAAGTGTTTGGTTCTGTCTATGAATCCATTTTTCCACTCTGTGTTTCTTAATTGGTGAATTTAGACCATTGACGTTGAGAGAAATTATTGTTATGGGGTTTTGTGTCATCTTTCTGTAAGAGTTTGCTGTGCTTGTAGGGGTTTGTATTGTCTTACAATAGCCGCTTTAGCCCTTCTTTTAGATTTGGTTTTGAGTCTATGAAGTTCCTGAACTGCTGTTTATCCACAAATTAGTGTACCATTCCTTTGAGTTTGAGTGAGCGTTCAGCCGGAGAGAGTATTCTTGGTGAATCATCATTTCAGTGAGTTTTTTTCCACTATAATCCCACCATTGCCTTTGGGCTTGGAGGGTTTCCACTGATAGGACTTATGTGAATCTATGGGGTACTCCTTTGTATGTGATTTCCTTCTTTGACCTTGATGCTTGCAGTATTGCATCTCTATCCACGGCATCCATGATTCTAACTATGCTATGTCTTGGAGTGTTTTTGTGAGGGTCTCTTGTAGTGGCACTCTTTGTGCTCCTTGAATCTGGATGTCTGCATTATCCAGCTTTGGGAACTAATCAGCAATGATTTATTTAACTGTGGCTTTTTCATTGGAATTGCTTCCCTGACCTTCTGATACTCCAATGATTCTAACGTTGTTCCTCTTGAAATCATCCCCTAGGACTCTGATTCACGCTAGAGCTACTTTGATTTCTCTCCCCAATGTTTGTTGTTTCCTGTAGGCTTCCTGCACCTCATCTTCAAGCTCACTGATTCTGTCTTTGACTTTAGTCTTTCTATTGTTGAGGGCACACACTGAGTTTTTTATTTTGTCTACAGAATCCTTTATTCATGACACTTCTGTGCGTAGCTTTCCTATTTCTGCTCACATTTCTTCCTGTATTTTCTCAATTTTCCGATCCATTTTTTCTTTCATGTCCTCCTTCAATTTACTGGATATCTGTCTCACCATTTCTTTGAGTTCATTGAACATCTTTTTTCTTCATCTCTGAATTCTTTATCGGAAAGCTCACATTTGTTGTTAGTAACGACTATTGAGGCTTCTGGACTCTTTTCATCGTCCTCTCCTTGTGGTGGGGATTTGCGCTGTTTCTTCATGTTGTGACGGTGGTATGGAAACTGAGATTTGATACCAGATTGCTGGGTGTGTGTAAGATAACTGTGGCCCCCAAATAGGCAACACCCACTTCTGTAGAGGCCATGCCCCTATGGTTACCTGATGTGTGTGGGGGTACAGACATGGGAGAGGTAGAAAACCGAGCATGGCGTTGGGGATGAACAGGAAGGTGCTTGGAGAGGGTTAGCAGCCCAGTGTTTGAGAGGATGCCTGGGGCATGGGCAAAGGGGAGGTGACATCCCAGGTTCGATTATTCACTGATCTGAGGGAGGGAGATAACAATGCACGGTGTTGGGGACAAATAGAAATGTGCTCAGGGAGGGTCGGTGGCCTGGGGTCCAACAGGACACCTGGGGTGTGGGCGCAGGGGAAATGGCATCTCGGGTTCGATTATTCACTGACCTGGGGGAGGGAGAAAACTGGGTTCAGGGTGATACCATTTCACCAAAACTTTTCAGTGCCACCCTCGAGAACGTCATAAGATGACTGGAATTGGAAGGAATGGGAGTGAATTTAGACGGTCAGCAACTACAGCACCTCCACTTTAGTCATGACATCATTCTAATAACACCAAGCATTAGCCAAATGTTACAAATGCTGCTCAACTTCGACTGTGAGTGTGGAATGTTCGGACTGCAGCTGAATCTCAAAAAAAAAAACTATGTTCATGAAAAATGAACTAGTACTTGACATTCCATTTGCTTTCAATGGAACGAACATCTCTGAATGCAGCAGGTATGTATACCTGGGTCAAGAATTCAACATGACGAACGACTTTGGGCCAGAATTGCACAGCAGGAAGAGAGAGGTTTGGAACGCCTTCAAGAGCGTTGAAGAACTAACTAAGAGACGAAAAACCTCCGGCTCTGGGCACATCTCTTCGACTGCACCTTTCTTCCTGCACTAACATATGCATCAGAGACATGGGACCTTCAAAAACAGGATGAGAATGCTATTCGTGGATCCCAAAGAGGAATTGAAAGAGTTATGCTTGTAATATCACATTTCACTCAAGTGAGAGAAGGAATCCGGTGTTCTGACCTCCATCGATAATCATGTATCAGGGACACTGTCTCATTTTCCAAGGCATCGAAAATCAGATGGGCCAGACTCGTAATCCGATTTAGAGATTACCGCTGGAATAGATCTGTGACCGACTGGATTCCACAGGACGTCAAAAAGATGCGTGGCCGCCCACCTATGAGATGGTCAGACTTCTTTGTCAAAATCCTGAACATATGGCTTGAGGTCTTCGTGTTCCTGGAGTGAGTAGATGACATTGGGCAACACTAGCATGTGACAGGGACAGATGGAGATGTTACTGGCACCTGCTCAAACAAATTTAAGATCAATGGGATGACAAGTGATACAAGTGAATTTGATATAGTAATTCCACCTCTTTGGTTTTCATCCAAATCACACAATGTGGATTTTTGTTTTTGAGAGTTGTTTTTGGTTTGGGTTTGGTTTTGTGCCTCATCCAGCAGTGCTTGGTGTTTACTACAGGATCTGCACTCAGAGTTCAATCCTGGCAGGCTTGGGGGGACCATTATAGGGTGATAGGATGCATTAAAACTCAGGTCTATCATGTGAAAGGCAACACCTTGCCTAATGTACTACCACTTCCATCCCACAATGTTTGCTATATTTCATTATCACTGGTGTAAAGTTTTTATTTGAATTTTATGCTAATAAGTGATGATGGATAATTTGCATATGCACATGAGACATCCATATGTATTACTCAGGGAAATATCTTCATCTTCTCTCTACATTTTTGATGAGATTACTATTTTCTACCTGCTGAAATTAATGAATCCTTTATATATTTTAATATTTGTACATATTTATATATTCATAGGCTGAACCGATAGAACAGCGGTAGGACATTTGCCTTGCGCACAGCCAACCTGGCCGAGCTGGGTTCGATTCTTCCTCCCCTCTCGGAGAGCCCGGCAAGCTACCGAGAGTATCTCGCCCACATGGCAGAGCCTGGCAAGCTACACATGACATACTCGATATGCCAAACACAGTAACAACAAGTCTCAAAATGGAGACTTACTGGGCCCACGCAAACAAATCAATGAACAATGGGAGTACAGTGTTTTACATATTCATATTTTATATATTCATATTTATATTATATAAATATTTCATATTATATAAAACACTGTCAAACACTGCCCTCCCGTTGTTCATTGATTTACTTGAGTCGGCCCAGTAATGTCTCCATTTTGAGACTTGTCGCTCTGTTGTTTGGCATACTGAATACGTCACGGGTAGCTTGCCAGGCTTTGCCACATGAGTTGAGATACTCTCAGTAGCTTTCCTGGCTCTCCAAGAGTGGCGGAGGAATCAAACCCAGCTCAGTCGGGCTGGTTGCGGGCAAGGCAAACACCCTACCTCTATACTACCACTCCAGCCCTTCATATTATATATAAATATGTATTTATATATAAATTTATATTTATAAATTTATATTTTATATTTATATTTAGGTTTATATATTTTATATATATTTGGACATATATCTAAAATATACATATATTTGTATGTGTACACATATTCAAGTGTGTATATATAAAATGTGCGACCTATAGTATGCAGGGGCTGGAGTGATAGCATAGCGGTAGGGCGTTTGCCTTGCACGCAGCCAACATGGCCAACCCGAGTTCGATTCCAGCTTTTCAGAGAGCCTGGAAAGCTACTGAGAATATCTCACCTGCACGGAAGAGCCTGGCAAGCTACCCATGACGTGTGCAATATGCCAAACACAGTAACAACAAGTCTCATGATGGAGATGTTACTGGGCCCGCTCGAGCAAATAGATGAACAATGGGAGGACCATGATACCTTGGTTATTAGAGTATGCAGAATTTCCAGCAACTAAGTTGCACGGTAACACTGTCCTCCCATTGTTCGTCGATTTGCTTGAGGGGGCCCAGTAATGTCTCCATTGTGAGACTTGTTGTTACTGTGTTTGGCATATCGAATACGTCACAGGTTGCTTGCCAGACTTTGCCATGTGGGCAAAATACTCTCGGTAGTTTGCCGGGCTCTCCAAGAGGGGCTGAGAATCAAATCCGGCTTGGCCTGGCCAGCTACATGCAAGGCAAACGCCCTACCACTGTGCTATCGCTCCTGCCCAATTAAGTTGAGTAAACTTTAATTTGGGCTGAGTTTATTTTGCTATAAAATATTTTAATTCAATATAGTTATGTTTTAATTTTACCTTTAAAATTTTTCACGATGACGATCATGATCATCCTGTTACTCATCGATTGCCTAGAACAGGCCCCAGTAACGTCTCCTTTGTCCTAGCCCTGAGATTTTAAAAAGTGCCATATTCAAGGCTCTTTCAGGGTTAGGAGAATGAGACGCATCATTGTTATTGGTATTTGGCATATAGGGTACGCCATGGGGAGTTTGTCAGACTCTGCCGTGTGGACAGGTTACATTCGGTAGCCTGCCAGATTGTCCAAAGTAAGAATGAAATAATAAGATATTGCGGCCGTGCGCTTCTGGGAGCTGGGTTTTTTAGACTCTGGGTCTTGGCCATTGATGGGATTGCAGGGCGCCAGGGGGCCAGTTGGTGGGTGTGACCACTGCCTACTGGAAGATGGAGGATGCTCAGCCCTGATCCGAGCAGGGTTGGAGATCTCAGCCCTGGGACCCGCATGCCTTGGTTCCTCTGCCGGTACCTTAAATTTAAAATTTTTAATTTATATTTATCACAGACAGCTTAAGTGGGCAGCGGTAAAGCGTTTGCCTTGGACACGGCTGACCTGGGTTAGATTCCTCAGTCCCTTTCGGAGAGCCTGGCAAGCTATTCAATATGCCAAAAAGAGTAACAAGAAGTCTCACAATGGAGACGTTACTGGTGCTCGCTTGAACAATGGGAGGACAGTGCTACAGTGCTACAATTTAAGTGGGGTGGAGCGATAGCACAGTGGGTAGAGCGTTAGCTTTGCATGCAGCTGACTCTGCTGAGCCACGTTTGATTCCTCTTTCCCTCTCTGAGAGCCCGGCAAATAACCGAGAGTATCCTGCCCGCAGGGCAGAGCCTGGCAAGCTCTCCGTAATGTATTCACTATGCTAAAAACAGTAACAAGAAGTCTCGCAATTTGTTGTGAGATGTTACTGGTGCCTGCTCAAGCAAATCAATGAACAACGGAAGGACAGTGCTATTATGTACACACTATATATATATATATATATATATATATATATATATATATAGGCTGGAGTGATAGCACAGCAGAGAGGGCATTTGCTTTGCAAGTGGCCGACCCGGCCGAACCAGGTTTGATTCCTCTGCCCTATCAGAGAGCCTGGCAAGCTACGAGAGTATCTTACCCAAATGGCAAAGCCTGGCAAACTACCTGTGACATTTGTTATGCCAAACACAGTAACAATTGTCACAATAGAGACGTTACTGGGCCCGCTCAGGCAAATCAATGAACAAGGGGAGAACAGTGACAGTGACAGTCACTTGATCACTTGATCACTTGACATCCTGTTAGTCATGGATTTTCTCGAGTGGGAACAAGTAATGTCTCCATTTGTCTCTGTCACTTGCGAGTGTAGCCCAGTGGCGACTGCTCATTCTAGGACCATGAAGAGCCTCAAACCGATTGTCCAGGTTCTTGATGAAGAAGTCTGACCATATCGTAGGTTAGTGGCCACGCGATCTTTTGACGTCCTGAGGAATACAGTCGGTAATGGCTCTACTCCAGCAGTCATCTCCAAATCTCATTGCATGACCAGCCCATCTGCTTTTCGATGCCTTGGCAAACTAGACAGCATCCCTGATTCCTGACCATCGACAGAGGTCGGAACTTTGAATTCTTTCTCTCATTTGAGTGAAACATGATACTTCAAGCACAGCTCTTTCGATTCCTCTTTGAGAGAGCCGAATAGCGTTCTCATCCTGTTTTCATAGGACACAGGTCACTGAGGTGTATGTTAATGCAGGAAGAACAGTGGAATTTAATAGATGTGCCCAGAGCCGGAGGTTCTTCGTCCTCTTAGCTATTTCTTCAATGCTCTTGAAGGCGTTTCAAGCCAATCTCTTCCTCCTGAGCAGCTCAGGTGCCAGGTCATTCGTCATGTTGACTTCTCAACCTAGGTACCCGTAACTATAGCATTCGGAGACGTTCGTTCCATTCAGAGCAAATGGAATATCAGGAATGAGACTGTTTCTCATAAAGATTGTATTCGTGAGATTCAGTTGTACTCCGACCTTTCCATACTCACAGTCAAAGTTGGCCAACATTTGTGCCGCTTGGCTAATGTTTGGTGTTATTAGAACGATGTCATCAGCAAAACAGTGGTGGTGTAGTTGCCTACTGTCTATCTTCACTCCCATTCGTTTTCATTACAGTCATCACATGATGTTCTCAAGGGTGGCACTGAACAGTTCCAGTGAAACGGTATCACACTGCAGAACCCCTTTCTTGACATGGATGATTGCTTCTTTGTAGAATGGTGAGATCCTGGTAGTGAATCCTTCATACAGCTCATGGAGGCTAGGGCTTCTATGACTGCTTCCGTCTCAACAGAATCAAAAGCCTTCTTTAAATCAATGAACATTAAACAGAGTGGTATCGTGAACTCCTGAGAAACCTCAATGAGCTTGGTTATGATGTGGATATGATCTATCGTGCTGGATCCTTTTTGGAACCCGGCTTGCTTGCATGGTTGTCCTTCATCTAGTGTTCTGCCAATCCTATTAAGGATGATTCCAGTGAACAGCTTCTAGACGGCAGTCACCAGGCAGATCAGGTGATAGTTGCCAATGTCGTGGATGTCTCCCTTCTTGTTCAGTAGTACAGTCCTGCTTGTTTTCCACTGGGATGGAACCTTGCTTTCAGACAAGTAGCGTGTGAAGAACCGAGCCAGTGTATTGATGAGTACTGACAGCAGATCCTTCAGGATTTCGGGTCTGACCTTGTCTGGGCCAGGTGCTCTTCTCTTCTTTACCGACAAAATGGCGTGTCAGATTTTGGAAGGGGAGCGTTGGGAATGACATATCCATCCTGAGGAATTTGGTATGTGGCAGGTGGACATGGCTATTGAAGAGATCCGAGTAGAAATTATGTATAGTCTTCTCCATTGCCCTTCTAGAAGATGTGATAAATCCATCAGGACATCAAGGGCAGTCATCTTGGTCATGTGGTTGGCGAAGAACAGGCAGGTGTTGCGAATGCTTTTCCTGGCTTCTGCTGCATCTACAAGCACTGCTGCTCTTCTCTCTTTGAGGTCTTCCTTTATTGCTTCTCTGCACTGTTTTGCCTGATCGATGTTGCTGTTGTCCCAAAATTTCAAACGGCATCACACCACCGTCTCCTTTGTGCAAAATTCTACTTCACACAGCAGGGAGAAAGGGCTGCAAAATTTAAGAAGAGAACTCCCAGAACAACCACCAACTGGGAGTTCTTTGGCACTGTTGCGGCAACATGGGAAGATGCTGTTGTTGACAACATTGATGAAGAATACAATCGACTGGTTCAGCAACTCCATGATTGTGCAAAGCATGCCGAGAAAGAGATAGCCACAAATAAACACCTGTCTTCTAAAACTCTTGAGCTTATTCACCAACGTGTCTTGATGCAAACCTCAGGCAACCACAATTGAATGTTCGAGACAGTGACAGATTATATATATATATATATATATATATATATATATATATATATATATAGGGCTGGAGTGATAGCACAGTGGTAGGGCGTTTGCCTTGCACGCAGCCTGCCCAGCTGAGTTGGGTTTGATTCCTCCAGTCCTCTTGGAGAGCCCGGCACGTTACTGAGAGTATCTCGCCCCCATGGCAAAGCCTGGATTCAATATGCCAAATACAATAACAAGTCTCAAAATGGAGACATTACTGGACCCACTTGATCAAATCAATGAACAACGGGAGGACAGTGTTTGTATATATATATATATATATATATATATATATCCAGTAAAAAAAATGGATCTCATTCCCCTGACCCTGAATACGGTAGAGTCGAGAAGGATGTGGAAGAAGAGGCTGATAAAATCTCAAGGCCAAACTAGGCTGTGAAAACGAAGAAAGACAAAAAATGTCTGTCTGTAATTTCAATACACATATGCTGGCATCTGATGCATCCATCGAGGACCTGATGGTACAAGCGTGAAAGATCAATTACGACATCATTGATCTGACCAAAACGAGAAGACATCAATCACGTCACACCGTTTTCTACACTGGAGAAGAACTGTTCCTTGAAACATGTGAAAAAAGAGGCGCCGGTGGTTTCGGTATCCTTGTCAACACAAACTTAGCCATGAGCATTGATTCATATCAATGCCTAACAACCCGAGTCGGACGATTACACTTGAATAGAGGTGGCTTGCTGCCTGCAGTTTCTATCTTTGTTGTCTATGCACCAACATCCAATTATGGTGAAGGAGAAATTGAGAATTTCTACATGGAGCTGGAGAAGTTCTGTAAAGAAGACCACACCTTCTACAAGATCATTGTCGGTGATTTTAATGCCAAGATAGGACCAAGAAGATCAGCCGACGAACTCCACATCAGGACCCATGGCCTAGAACGGAACGAACAGGATGACAGACTGTCTTAGTTCATCATGTCAACCAAGACCATCCATGGTAACTCACAGTTTCAAAAGGCTGAATCTAAAAGTTGGACATGGGAGTCTTCTGGTGGATGGTTCCACAATGAAATAGACCACATCATATTCAATTGGTGGTTTTGCCTAACCGATGTTGCTGTTGTCCCAAAATTCCAAACGGGATCGGATCACCGTATCCTTCGTGCAAAATTCTAGCTCACAGAATGGGGAGAAAAAAATGCAAAGTTTAAGAAGAGAACTCCAAGAACGACCACCAACTGGGAGCTCTTTGGCTCTGTTGTGGCAACATGGGAAGATTCCGTCATTGACAACATTGATGAGGAATATGATCGAATGATTCAGCACCTCCATGATTGTGCAAGGAATGCCAAGAGAGAGATAACCACAAAAAAGTCTTTCTTTGAACACTCTTGAACTTATTCACCAACGTGGCTTGGCACATGCCTCAGGCACCGGCAAGCCAACGTCCGATCTGGCAAAACAGTGCCAAAAAGTGATCAAGGATGATCTCAGAGACAGGAGAGCATCAGTGCTGGTAGATGCGGCAGAAGCCGGGAGAAGCATTCGTAATGCCCGTCTGTCCTTCACCAACTACAAGAGCAAGATGACTACCCTCCGACATCCTGATGGATCTATCACATCTTGGAGAAGGGCAATGGAAAAGATTATTCATGACTTCTACTCAGATCTTTTTAATAGCCACGTCCACTTGACCACATACCAAATTCCGCATGATGGATATGTCGTTCCCAGTGTTCTCCCTTCCAACATGCCATCGTGTCGGTAAAGAAACAAAGAGCACCTGGCCCAGACAAGGTCAGACCTGAACACCTAAAGAACTTACCGTCAGTACTCATCAATATACTGGCTCAGCTCTTCACACGCAACCTGTCTGAATGCAAGGTTCCATCCCAATGGAAAACCAGCAGGACTACTATACAAGAAGGGAGACTTCCATGACATTGGCAACTATCATCCAATCTGCTTATTGTCTTTCTTCTACAAACTGTTCACTCAAGTCATCCTGAATAGGATTGGCAGAACACTAGATGAAGGACAACCATGCAAACAAGCTGGGTTCCAAAAAGGATTCAGCATAATCGACCATATCCACTTCATAAACAAGCTCATTGAGGTTTCTCACGAGTTCAAGATGCCACTCTGTCTAACGTTCATTGATTTAAAGAAGGCTTTTGATTCTGTTGAGATGGAAGTGGTCATCGAACCCCTAGCCAATCAGGGCATACAAACACAATACATCAGGATCCTCCATGAGCTGTATTACAGATTCACTACCAGCATCTCACCATTCTACAAAGCAGTAATCATCCATGCCAAGAGAGGGGTTCGGCAGGGTGATACCATTTCACCAAAACTCTTCAGTGCCACCCTCGAGAAAATCATGCGACAACTGGAATGGGAAGGAATGGGAGTGAAGATAGATGGTGGGCAACTACACCACCTCCGCTTTGCTGATGACATCGTTCTAATAACACCAAACATCAACCAAGTGGCACAAATGCTAACCGACTTTGACTGTGGGTGTAGAAAGTTCGGATTACAACTGAATCTCACAAAGACAATGTTTATGAGAAACAGTCTTGTTCCTGATGTTCCATTCACTCTCAACGGAACTACCATCTCTGAATGCAACAATTATATATACTTAGGTCGAGAAATCAACATGATGAATGACCTGGCACCTGAGTTATGCAGGAGGAAGACAGTGGCTTGGAATGCCTTCAAGAGCGTAGAAGAAATAACTAAGAGGACAAAGGACCTCCGACTCTGGGCACATCTCTTTGATTCCACTGTTCTTCCTGCATTAACATATGCCTCAGAGACCTGGGCCCTACGAAAACAGGATGAGAACGCTATTCGTGTCTCTCAAAGAGGAATTGAAAGAGCTATGCTTGGAGTATTACACTTCACTCAAATGAGAGATAGAATCCGGAGTTATGATCTCAGTCAACGCTCAAGAATCAGGGATGCTGTCCCATTTGCCAACGCATCAAAATATATCCCAGAGAGGCAAAAATGTATAGTCGAAGTGACATCTGAACTTGTTTGTTCATTGCAGCACTCTTTACAATAGCCAGAATCTGGAAAAAACCTGAGTGCCCAAGAACAGATGACTGGTTAAAGAAACTTTGGTACATCTACACAATGGAGTACTATGTACCTGTTAGAAAAGATGAGGTCATGAAATTTATATACAACTGGTACTACATGGAAAGTATCATGCTAAGTGAAATGAGTCAGAAAGAGAGGGAAAAACACAAAAAGATTGCATTCATCTGGGGGACATAAAGTAACAAAATAGGAGATTAACACCCAAGAATAGCCGAGATCAGTACCAGGAAGATTTCTCCATGGCTTAGAGGCCAGCCGGGCATTCTAGGGGAAAGGGCAGCTCAGATAGAGAAGGGAGCGCCAAATAAAGGGTGTTTGGAGAATACTCCCAGGATGGGATATGCATGTTGAAAGTAGACTATGGACCGAAAATAATTGCCACTCAATGCCTCTTTTGCAGACCACAACACCCAAAAGTAGAGAGAAAACAAATGGGAGTGCCCTGCTACAGAGGCAGGGTGGGATGAGGGGGAAGGAGGTGGGAGGGATACTGGGATACATGGTGGTGGAAAAAGGATACTAGTGGAGGGATGAGTATTTGATCATTGTATAATTGAAACCAAAGCACAAAAATTTGTAAGTCTACAACTGTACCTCATGGTGTTTCACTAAAAAAAATCTGATGGGCTGTACACGTAATGAGGTTTAAAGACGACCGCTGGACTAGAGCCATTACTGACTGGATTCCACAGGACATCAAAAGATCCCGTGGACGCCCACCTACAAGATGGTCAGACTTCTTCGTCAAGACCCTAAATGATCGGTTTGAGGCTCTGCATGTTCCTAGAACGAGCAGATACCATTGGGCTACACTAGCATGCAACAGGGGTGAATGGAGACGTTACTGGCACCTGCTCAAGTAAATCGATGAGTAACGGGGGATCAAGTGATCCAGTGATATATATATTTTCCGATGTAATATTTTGATTTGGGGATAGATGCAAAATTGCAAAACTATTCTGAAATTTTCTTTTCATTGGCGACCACACCAGTATGTGGTAACTTCTTTTTTTGATATTTTTATTTATTTATTTCTTTTCTGAATCAACAGGTTGTTTTTATTGTATCCTGTCTCTAGAAGAAAGTCAGATAAAAAACATCAATTCTTGTTATCACTAATCATAAGTTTATGTTATAATATGACACAAAGGAATTACAGAAGCTAAAAGAATTTATGACAAATGGCAGTTCAAAATTCACCTTTATTTGAGAAAGTCCATTTTATTTTTTATTTATTTATATTTTTAATAGTGAGACATCATGAGGTACAGTTGCAGACTTACACATTTTTGTGCTTGGGTTTCAATTATACAATGATCAAATACCCATCCCTCCACCAGTGCCCATTTCCCACCACCACGGATCCCAGTATTCCTCCCACCCCCCATCCCCCCCATCCCACCCTGTCTCTGTGGCAGGGCATTCCCCTCTGTTCTCTCTCTCCTTTTGGGTGTTGAGGTTTGCAAAAGAAACATCGAGTGGCAACCATGTTTGGTCTATAGTCTACTTTCAGCATGTTTCTCCCATCCTGGGAGGATCCTCCCAACACCTTTATTTGGTGTTCCCCTCTTTATCTGAGCTCCCTTTCCCCCTAGTATGTGTGGTTGGCCTCCAAGTCATGGAGTAAAATTCCTAGTACTAATCTTGGCCATTCTTGGGTGTTAGTTTCCTATTTTGTTACTTTACCCCAGATGAATGCAATCTTTCTATGTCTATCCCTTTCTTTCTGAGTCATTTTGCTTAACATGATACTTTCCATGTAGCACCACTTGTATGTGAATTTCATGACTTCATCTTTTCTAACAGCTACGTAGTACTCCATTGTGTAAATGTACCAAAGTTTCTTTAACCAGTCATCTGTTCTCGGGAACTCAGGTTTTTTTTTCCCAGATTCTGGCTATTGTAGAGTGCTGCAATAAACAGACAATTGCAGATGTCACTTCGATTATACTTTTTTGCCTCTCTGGGATATATTCTCAGGAGTGGTATTGCTGGATCAAATGGGAGTTCAATTTCTAATTTTTTGAGAATCATCCACATTATCTGATTACTTCTTACTCTGGTTTCTGCACTCAGGGATCACTACTAGCTACGTCTAGTGATTATATTATCTGCTGGGAGTTTAGGTCAGCCACAAAAAAGACAAACACCCAAACCACAGTGCTATTTCTCCAGTCCCCTATCCAGACTTTATTTTGATAAATTGGCTTCTAGAGAGTTTGAACCAGATGACAGTAACACCATGAAGTCTCTGTTTACATCATATTCTTGGAAAAACTATTTCCAGTCTTTTTGATGTATGTCTTTGTCACTGTTGTGACACTCTATCTCATTGTCATTTTGGATTGTATTTCCTGATATCAAATGATGATTAAAACCACTTATTTGACATTATGCTCTTCAAGGAAATATATGTTCATCTTCTCTCTTGTTTTCAATTGAATCACCATGAAATAAACAGTTACAAGGCTGCTCATGGTTGGATTTCAGTCATATAATGTTCCAACAGTCATCACTCCATTCTCCACCTGTGTACATTTCTCACCACCAATAACCCCAGTTTCTCTCCTTAACAACCTCCTATGCCCAACCAGCCATTCTCTATGACAGGCACTTTCCTTCTCTCTCTCTCTCTCTCTCTCTCTCTCTCTCTCTCTATCTCTCTCTTTCCTTTTGGTCATCTATGATTTGCAATACAGATACTGAGAGGTTCCTCTCATTTTTGTTGTTTTATGTGATAATTTGAATTTTGGACCTTTATCTGATTATTTCTTACAAATATTTTATCCTAGTTAATAGGGAGTCCTTTTACTTTGGCACAAGTTTCATCTGCCATATAAAAGCTTTTTAATTTTGTATAGTCTCATTTCTTTATTTTAACCAGTGCATTTAAGTGATTGAATATATCACTGAAGTCCATATCCTAGAAAACTTTGAATATATTTTATTTATATATTTTATATGTTATTTTCCAATCTCAGGTCTATAATCCACTTTGAATTAACTTTTGTAAATCTGAAATAGTAATACAGTTTCTTTTCCTTTAGTCTCTGTTTTTCCATATGATTATCTATTTTCCATAACAATTTGTTGAGTAAATATTCTTTGTCCCCATTTCCTGAACCCAGACCATTTAAAGAGAATTTGCTATCTACAAACCAGGAAGATATCTACAAAGCAGAGAGAGTAAGTTAATTGCCTTACATGTGATAACCCAATTTGGTCCATGGCACCACATAAGGTTCACTGAGCACCACCAGAAATGATTCCAGAGTAAAAAGCCAGGAATAATTCTTAAAGGGAAGGATCCCTTCCTCCAAAATCTTATATTTTATCTTCGGGCTCTTAAATGTGTTCCATTGGCCTTAGGGTCTATCTTTATTAGAGGATCAGAGCTATATTACTATAGTTTTGTTGTACAATTAAAAATCAAGGAATGTAATAACTCCCATCTTTTTTTCTCAGCTATTTGAGTAGATTTGTAATTCTATGGAAATTTCACGTGAGTTTATTCTAAGACCTTGAAGAATGTCATCTGAATTTCATTGGTGATTGCACTGAATCTGTATGAAGTTTTATGTAAAACGGTCATTTTGATAATGCTAATTTCTCCAGTCCCTACTTGGAATATTTTTTCATTTCCTTGTGTTTTCTATTTCTTTCAATATTGACTCAGTGAAATTTTGGATGTATAAGTCCTTCAAATCTTTTGTTTTTAGTTGATTCCTAGATATTTATGGACACATTTTAAGCAGGATTGTATTTTTATATTTTTTTCTTCTTTTGCTAGTTACATATTAAAATGCAATGATTTTTTTTTTTTTTTTGCTTTTTGTGTCACATCCGGCGATGCTCAGGTGTTACTCCTGGCTCTGCACTCAGGACTCACTCCTGGTGGTGCTCGGGGGACCATATAGGATGCTGGGAATCGAATCGGGGTTGGCTGCATGCAAAGCAAACGCACTACCTGCTGTGCTATCCCTCCAGCCCCCAAAATGCAATGAATTTTTCTGTGTTCATTTTGTAGTCTGAAACTTTGTTGTATTGGTGGTTTCTAGAGATTTCTTAAGTGGAGATTTTAGGGTGTTCTATTATACTATCATTTTATTTAAAAATAATATCACTTACTCACTTAACTTCCCATTGGTCGTCGATTTGCTCGAGTGGGCGCCAGTAATGTCTCCATTTGTCCCTGTCGCGTGCTAGTGTAGCCCAATGGCATCTGTTCGCTCTGGGAACATAAAGAGCCTCAAACCGATCGTTCATGATCTTGATGAAGAAGTCTGACCATCTGGTAAATGGGCGGCCACGCGGTCTTTTGACATCCCATGGAATCCAGTCGGTAACAGCTCTAGTCCAGCGGTCGTCTTTAAATCTCATTACGTGACCAGCCCATCTGACTTTTGACACCTTGGCAAATGAGACAGCGTCCCCGATTCTTGATCGTTGACGGATGTTGGAACTCCGGATTCTTTCTCTCATTTGAGTGAAATGTGATAAGAACAGTGGAATCAAAGAGATGTGCCCGGAGCCGGAGGTTCTTCGTCCTCTTAGCTATTTCTTCTACATTCTTGAAGGCGTTCCAAGCCGCTCTCTTCCTCCTGTGCAGGTCGGGTGCCAGGTCATTTGTTATGTTGACTTCTTGACCTAGGTACACATAGCTGTTGCATTCGGAGATGGTCGTTCCATTGAGAGCGAATGGGGCATCAGGAACGAGGCTGTTTCTCATAAACATTGTCTTCATAAGATTCAGCTGTAGTCCTACCTTTCCACAATCATGGTCAAAGTCGGCCATCATTGGTACCACTTGGATGATGTTTGGTGTTATTAAAACAATGTCATCAGCAAAGCGGAGGTGGGTAGTTGCCGACCATCTATCTTCACTCCCATTCCTTCCCATTCCAGTCGTTGCATGATGTTCTCGAGGGTGGCAGTGAAGAGTTTCGGTGAAATGGTATCACCCTGCCGAACCCCTCTCTTGACATCGATGATCACTTCTTTAGAAGTAGAATAGTGAGATCCTAGTAGTGAATCTGCAATACAGCTCACGGAGGATCTTGATGTATTCGGCTTGAATGCCCTGATTGGCTAGGGCTTCAATGACCGCTTCCGTCTCAACAGAATCAAATACCTTCTTTAAATCAATGAACGTTAAACAGAGCGGCATCTTGAACTCCCGAGAAACCTCAGTGAGCTTGGTTATCGTGTGGATATGGTCAATGGTGCTGAATCCTTTGCGGAACCCGGCTTGCTCGCATGGTTGTCCTTCATCTAGTGTTCTACCAATCCTATTTAGAATGACTCGAGTGAACAACTTGTAGATGACAGACAATAGGCAGATCGGGTGATAGTTGCCAATGTCATGGATGTCTCCCTTCTTCAACAATAGTACGGTCCTGCTGGTTTTCCACTGGGATGGAACCTTGTATTCAGACAGGTAGCGAGTGAAGAGCCGAGCCAGTGTATTGATGAGTACTGACGGCACGTTCTTCAGGTGTTCAGTTTTGACCTTGTCTGGGCCGGGTGCTGTTTGCTTCTTTTCCGACGAAATGGCATGTTGGATTTCGGAAGGGAGAACGTTGGGAACGACATATCCATCCTGTGGAATTTGGTATGTTGTCAAGTGGACATGGCTATCGAAGAGATTTGAGAAGTCATGGATAATCTTCTCCATTGCTGTTCTGGAGGATGTGATGGATCCATCAGGACGTCGGAGGGCAGTCATCTTGGTCTTGTAGTTGGCGAAGGACAGGCAGGCGTTATGAATACTTTTCCCAGCTTCTGCCGCATCTACCAGCACTTCTGCTCTTCTCTCTTTGAGGTCTTCTTTGATCGCATGTCTGCACTGCTTTGTGAGCTCCGACGTTAGCTTGCGGTTGCCTGAGGCATGTGCCAAACCACACTGGCGAATTAGCTCAAGAGTTTTCGAAGACAGGCGTTTTTTTGTGGCTATCTCTCTCTTGGCATTCCTCGCACATTCATGGAGGTGCTGAACCAGTTGATCGTATTCCTCATCAATATTGTCAACAATGGCATATTCCCATGGTGCCGCAATAGTGCCAAAGAGTTCCCAGTTGGTGGTCATTCTGGGAGTTCTCTTTTTGAACTTTGCAGCCCTTTCTCCCCTCTCTGTGAAGTAGAATTTTGCAAGAAGGAGATGGTGGTGATTAAGTGATTAAGTGATTAAGTGATTTTTCTCTTCCTGGGTTACTGTTAGGAGGACTTCCAGATCTATTTTGAATAATAATAGATAAAATAAATAGCCTTTCCTATTGTGTGATCTCAGAGGGAAATCTTTAAGTTTTTTCTATTGACTATGGCATTAGTTGAGGCAAATGATCATTGCTATCTTGAGGAAGAATCCTTATAGTCCTTATTTTGCTGAGGGTCCTTTTTTCCTGAACAGATGTTGAAATTTATTATAATATTTCTTTTCATCAATTTATATAATCACATGATTTTTGTTTTTCCCTTTGTTGAAATGTTGCAAGTGGAAGCACAATCCTTCTACTTGGAGATTTTCAGAATTATTTTAAAATGAAAATTTATTTTAAACACATAAATTTACAATTCTGTTAATGATAGGTTTACTTGCATAAAACATTACATGCTATCCATCAGAGTGCCTTATTACCTCCACTAATGTCCCAGTGACCCCCTTCCTCCACTCCTTTCCTCCCATCACCCTATGTGGTAAGCTTCGTTTTTGTGGATTCTTACTGAATCCCAGTTATCAGTATCTGATGCATTTGGGATTTGCTATTTTTTGACATACTCCACATACAACAGATATTCTCAAAGCTTTCTCTGAATGAATTAGAATGATCATATGAGTTTTATCTATACTTTTGTTGATAAGATATATTACAGTAATTAATTTGCTTATAATTTAATCAATCTTGTCTTGCATCCCTAGAATGAACTCCACTTGATCATGGTGCAAAACCTCTTTATTTCCTTAATTTTTTATTAGTGAAACACCATGAGGTACAGTTTTATACTTACAAATTTTTGTGCTTGGGTTTCAGTTATACAGTGATCGAATACCCATCCTCCACCAGTGCCCATTCTCTACCACCACTGATTCCAGTATTCCTCCCCCCACCCCCCCCCATCCCACCCTAACTCTGTGGCAAGGCATTTGGCTTTTTTTTAGGATCTTTGTATCAGTGTTAATCACAGATATCAATTTATTTGTTAGTGATATATATGTTTTATTTTAGTGTAAATGCAATGTAGGTTTCCCAGAAGAGTTAGGAAGGATTCCTGTTTCTTCACTATTTTGGAGGCACTTGAGAAATATAGGTAGTAATTCTTTAAAGGTTTGTCGAGCTTACTACTGAATCCATCTGGATGTAACCTTTTGTACTTAGAGAGTTTTAAAATTACAGTGTCATTTTCTTGTTCTCTTCTACTTCTTGACTAACTCATGGGAGGTTTTATAATTGCAATAATTCATACACAATTTCTATATTCTTGAGCTTAACTTCCATCCCATGAACACGGGGTTGTGGTTTTTTTTTTTTTTTTTTTTGCTTATTTGGTCACACCCAGTGATGCACAGGGTTTACTACTGGCTTTGCACTCAGAAATTACTCCTGGCAGTTCTCGAGATTTACCATACAGGGTGCTGGAAATTCAACCCTGGTTGGCCGCGTGCAAGGTAAGCACCCTACCCACTGTACTATCCCTCCAGCTCCGAACAAGCGATTGTGTTTTACATTTCCTTTTTTTCGGGTCTCCCAAGGAGGAATCAAAAGAGCTATGCTTGGAGTATCACGCTGCACTCAAGTGAGAGAAAGAATCCAGAGTTCCGACCTTTGACGATCAAGAATCAGGGAAGCTGTCTCATTTGCCAAAGCATCGAAAATCAGACGGGCTGGACACCTAATGAGATTTGGAGATGACCGCTGGACTAGAGCCATTACCGTCTGGATTCCACAGGACGTCAAAAGATTGTGTGGCCGCCCACCTACGAGATGGTCAGACTTCTTCGTCAAGACCCTGAATGATCGGTTTGAGTCTCTTCATGTTCCTCTAGCGAGCAGATGCCATTGGGCTATACAGGCCCGTGACAGGGACGAATGGAGATGTTACTGGCTCCAACTCGAGCAAATTGATGAGTATCGGGATGTCAAGTGATCAAGTGATCAAGTGTGTTGTTTTTATTTCTTTTAATACTTATTTATTAACTATGTATTTAGTTCATTATTAAGCTCTTGGAGAGCCTGGCAAGCTACCGAGTGCATCTTGCCCGCAAAGCAGAGCCTGGAAAGCTATCTGTGGTGTATTTGATATGCCAAAAACAGAAACAATAACGGGTATCATTCCCCTGACCTTGAAAACACCATTGGGCTAAGCTGGCACACGACAGGGATGAATAGAGACATTACTGGTGCACACTCGAGCAAATCGATGAGCAATGGGATGAGAAGTGACATGATGTCCACCACTTAATAACTGTATTGCAAACGGCAAAAGTAGAGAGAGAGTAAAAGAGAGTGCCCCTGCCACAGAGGTGGGGGAGGATGTGGTGGGGGTGGTGGGAGGGATACTGGGAACAATGGTGGTGGAGAATGGGCATCAGTGGAAGGATGGGTACTCGATCATTGTATGATAAAATATAAGCATGCAAGTTTGTAAGTCTGTAACTGTACCTCCCGGTGATACATAAAAAAAATAAATTTAGCTTCCACATTGCTCAGCAAGTTCACTTCTAGACATCAACCTCAAGGTCGAAAAACTTTATTCGGAAAAAATATTTCCATTCATTGCGACACAATTCATTGCAGCACTATTCATAAAGGCCAAAATTTCAAATAACCCAAATGTCCAAGAAAAAATGACTGGGCAAACAAACAAACAAACAACCTATAGTACATCTACACAATGGATATACATATGGAGAGGATCATGCTGCAGAATATTTATAAGTTTGTCAGAGAGATATAAACAGACACAGAATGATCTCAATGCTTTGTGGGATATAAATAAACATAGCAGGAAATAACAAATGCCTAAATGCAACAGAGAATTTATCTTCAGTAGGAAATTTACCAAGGCAAGAGGGTTATGGGAAAAACGATCAGGGGCTCTAATGCTGGTTGGGAGCAGACATTCTGGTGGAATGTCTCTATGCATGAAAACCTACCATTAATAATACTGTAAATCACAGTTACTAAAATAAAATCTTTTCTATTACCTCTTCTTTACTAATGATATCATGTACACTAACTTGATTTGTGCTTCTTACATTTTGCTTCTGAAACTTGATAATGTGTTTTTAACTTTTAATTATTTTTTAATAAATTCTTCAATTTTTATTTCATATTTTCTTCTTATTTAATATATTTACTGATGTTTTTCTCAGTGATCAACAGGATTTTTTTTTCTGAAGTCATCTTCAAAGAGCTTTGAGATATATGATATACTTAAGAACTTTTTAAATTTATCTGTTTAACGTTGGAGGTCAGTCATCTTGGTCTTGTAGTTGGCGAAGGACAGGCGGGCTTTGCGAATGATTTTCCAGGATTCTGCCGCATCTTCCAGCACTGCTGCTCTTCTCTCTTTGAGGTCTTCATTTATCGCCTCTCTGCACTGTTTTGCGAACTCGTAAGTTCGCTTGTGGGTGCCTGAGGCTTCCGCCAAGCCATGTTAGCGAATAAGCTCAAGAGTTTTCAAAGACAGGCGTCTTTTTGTGACTATCTCTCTCTTCGCATTCTTCACACAATCATGGGGGTGCTGAACCAGTCGATCGTATTCCTCATTAATATTGTCAATGATGACATTTTCCCATGTTGCCGCAATAGTGCCAAAGACCTCCCAGTTGGTGGTCTTTCTGGGAATTCTCTTCTTAAACTTTGCAGCCCTTTCTCCCTGCTCCGTGAAGTAGAATTTTGCACGAAGGAGACGGTGGTCAGATTCCGTTTGGAATTTTGGGATAAAAGCGACATCGGTCAGGCAAAATGGTCAATTGAATATGATGTGGTCAATTTTATTGTGGAAGCATCCACTGGGAGACTCCCAAGACCAACGTTTAGATTCAGCCTTCTGGAGCTGTGAGTTACCATGTATGGTCTTGGTTGACATGATGAAATCAGACAGTCTCTCACCTCGTTCATTCCATTCTAGGCCATGGGTCCCAGTGAGGAGTTCTTCGGCTGATCTTCTTGGTTCTATCTTGGCATTAAAATCACTGACAATGATCTTGTAAAAGGTGTGGTCTTCTTTATAGAACTTCTCCATCTCCATCTCAATTTCTCCTTCATCATAGTTGGATGTTGGTGTGTAGACAATGAAGATAGAAACTGCTGACAGTGAGCCACATCTATTCAAGTGTAATCTTCCAATTCGGGTTGTGCGGCATTTGAATGAATCAATACTTATGGCCAAGTTCATGTTGACAAGGACACCAACACCACCAACGCCTCTTTTTTTGCATGTTCCAAGGAACAGTTCTTTTCCAGTGTCGAAAATGACGTGATGTGATTGATGCCTTTTAGTCTTGGTCAGACAAATGATGTTGTACTTGATCTATTGCGCTTCTACCATCAGGTCCTCAATGGGTGCATCCGATGCCAGCGTACATGCATTGAAAGGACAGACAGTCGTTTTTGTCTTTCTTCGTTTTGGCAGCCTAGTTCGGCCTTGAGATTTTATCAGGCTCTCCTTTCTCATCCTTCTTAACGCTGCCATATTAGTAGCTCTTTCAGGGTCAGGGGAATGAGACCCATTGTAATTACTGGTTTTGGCATTTTGAATATGCCACGGATAGCTTGCCAGGCTCTGCTGTGTGGGTGGGATACTCTCAGTAGCTTGCCATGCTCTCCGAGAGGGATAGAGGCTTTTAGAGCGGCCTCTAGTCGCCCTTGCAGGTGTTCCTACGATTCAAACCATATTTGATCCCTATCAAGTATTGTGCTGCAAATCTGCAAGATGGGTATTAAGTGTTTTATGATGTATTGCACTGCTGCAAAGAGGCTGCGCGGTCCAGAAAGCGTCCTGGAGTGTGGTGGTGTCTGGGTTTTGGAGGTTGTGGCGGTAGTGGAGGTCTGCTGGTGAGGTATTTATCTGGTACTGGTAGGGTGGTTCTTCTCTGTGGAATCCCTGGGTCACGGTTCGTGGAAGCAGACAGGGCAAGCTAGGGTAGGGCTCCTGATTTTAATCCCTTGATCACCTGAGGTTGGTGGGAGCATGCAGAAGATCTCTGTTCCTGGGTCCGGTGAGCCTACAGTCCAAGGTCTCCAAGTACTGCTTGCCTGGTTCTGCAGGGTTTCATTCACATATAAGTCTTGGCCCAAGGGTCCAAAATGCACCCGGGATGGCGCTATCACATCTTCAAAAAGGCCAATGAAGAAGATTATTTATGACTTCTACTTGGATCTCTTCAATAGCCACGTCCACCTGCCCACATACCAAATTCCATAGGATGAATATGTCGTTCCCAATGTTCTCCCTTCCGAAATCTGACACGCCATTTTGTCAGTAAAGAAACGAACAGCACCCGGCCCAGACAAGGTCAGACCTGAACACCTGAAGAACCTGCTGTCAGTACTCATCAATACACTGGCTCAGCTCTTCACACTCTACCTGTCTGAATGCAAGGTTCTGTCCCAATGGAAAACAAGCAGGACTGTACTACTGTTCAAGAAGGGAGACATCCATGACATTGGCAACTATCGCCCGATCTGCCTATTGTCTGTCATCTACAAGTTGTTCACTCGAGTCATCCTAAATAGGATTGGCAGAAACTAGATGAAGGACAACCATGCGAGCAAGCCGGGTTCCGCAAAGGATTCAGCACCATTGACCATATCCACATGATAACCAAGCACATTGAGGTTTCTCAGGAGTTCACGATGCCGCTCTGTTTAACGTTCATTGATTTAAAGAAGGCCTTTGATTCTGTTGAGATGGACGCAGTCATCGAAGCCCAAGCCAAATAGGGCATTCAAACTCAATACATAAAGATCCTCCATGAGCTGTATTGTGGATTCACTACCAGGATTTCACCATTCTACAAAGAAGTAATCATTGATGGCAAGAGAGGGGTTCAGCAGGGTGACACCATTTCACCGAAACTCTTCAGTGCTACCCTCAAGAATGTCATGCAAGGACTAGAATGGGAAGGAATGGGAGTGAAGATAGATGGTCGGCAACTACACCACCTCCGCGCTTTGCTGATGACATTGTTTTAATAACACCAAACATCAGCCAAGTGGCACAAATGCTGGCCGACTTTGACCATGAGTGTGGAAAGGTAGGACTACAGCTGAATCTTATGAAGACAATGTTTATGAGAAACAGCCTCGTTCCTGACGCCCCATTCGCTCTCAATGGAACGACCATCTTCGAATGCAACACCTATGTGTACCTAGGTCGAGAAGTCAACATGACAAATGACCTGGCACCTGAGCTGCCCAGGAGGAAGAGAGTGGCTTGGAACGCCTTCAAGAACGTCGAAGAAATAGCTAAGAGGACGACGAACCTCCAGCTCTGGTCACATCTCTTTGATTCCACAGTTCTTCCTGCATTAACATATGCCTCAGAGACCTGGACCCTACGTAAACAAGATGATAATGCTATTAGGGTCTCCCAAAGAGGAATCTTTCAAGATCATGAACGATCGGTTTGAGGCTCTTCATGTTCCCAGAGCGAACAGATGCCATTGGGCTACACTGGCACGCGACATGGACGGATGAAGACGTTACTGGTGCCCGCTCGAGCAAATTGACGACTAATGGGAAGTTAAGTGATTAACTTAATGATTAATTGTACATAACTTAATGATTCTAGGTCTTGTCTTCTAACACCAAATCAAAAAAACATTAATTTTAATATCTAATTTATTATGGTTCTAGTATAATAGCTAAACTATGAAAACAACACAAATACCAAATGGCAGATGAATGGATAAAGAAGTTTTAGAATATATGCAAAAATGACTATTATATTGCTATAAGATGAGATAAAATCTTGCAATTTTATGCAACATATATGAAATGATGTGCAACATGTTAAGTAAAGTAAATCAGTGGGAGATTGGGAAAATAAACAGAGGATCTCAATAATCTGTAATATTTAAAAAGGCTAAATAAGAGAATAGATGGCACCAAGAAATTATAAGCCTTTGGCCTTTGATTACCAAACAAATTATCATGAATTTGAGTGACAATTTTGGGAAGGATGAAGCTAACCAGAGATGATATAAGGATAGTGTCTTAGGTCATGGTCAGTTTGTTGGTGACTAGGTTTAGTAACTTTGAACTTAAATATCATTAATAGTAACACAATCTCATTTAATTTAAACTGTATTAAATTAATTATAGTAAATTTGGGTGGAAAATTTATTCACTTGATCACTTGATCCCCCGTTATTCATCGATTTACTCGAGCGGGTGCCAGTAACGTCTCCATTCGTCCCTGCTGCGTAGCCCAATGGCATCTGTTCATTCTAGGAACATGCAGAGCCTCAAACCGATCATTCAGGGTCTTGGCGAAGAAGTCTGACCATCTTGTAGGTGGGCGTCCATCCACGCGACCTTTTGACATCCCGTGGGATCCAGTCAGTAATGGCTCTAGTCCAGCGGTTGTCTGTAAACCTCATTACATGTCCAGCCCATCTGATTTTTGATGCCTTCTCAAATGAGTCAGCGTCCCTGATTCTTGAGCGTTGACGAAGATCAGAACTCCGGATTCTATCTCTCATTTGAGTGAAGCGTGATATTCCAAGCATAGCTCTTTCGATTCCTCTTTGAGAGACCCAAATAGCGTTCTCATCCTGTTTTTGTAGGGCCCAGGTCTCTGAGGCATATGTTAATGCAGGAAGAACAGTGGAATCGAAGAGAAAATTTGTTACAATATGAAAATAAAACAGAAGAACAAAGAGTGTATATTTATACATGTGCCATTGTAGCATTACTTATTGACGCCAAGATGTTGAAACAGCCCAAGTCCAATACCAGATGAGTATATAAAGAAATTGTGATATAAATAAAGGATTCAGGTTGGAGCGATAGCACAGCTGGTAGGGCATTTGCCTTGCATGCAGCCAACATGGCCGACCCGAGTTCGATTCCTCCGCCCCTCTCAGAGAGCTCAGCAAGCTACCGAGGTATCTCCCCTGCACGGCAAAGCCTGGCAAGCTACCCGTGGCGTACTCAATATGCCAAAAACAATAACAACAAGTCTCACAATTTGTTGTGGGACATTACTGGTACCTGCTTGAGCAAATCAATGAACAACAGGAGGACAGTGCTACAGTGCCACAGTGCAGTACCGCTTGGACCACACACACACACACACACACACACACACACACACACACACAGAGGATTGAATATTGCTCAGTAATAAAATAGATAAAATCTTGCATTTGTATACAACATTAGGAGAACTAGGGGTGTTATGTTAAGCAAAGCAATCAGAACTAAAATTAAAAGTAATGCTTGATGTCACTTATCTGTAGTCAATAAGAAAACATAGCCAAGAAATAGAAAATGACTAATGAAAGCAAATCCCTTAACTGTCAATAGAACTGAGTTTATTAATTGAGGAGTTGGTAGTAGAGGCAAAGGAGAAGGGACTTAAGGTCGGTGGTGGAAGGACTATGCTATAGTAATAATATATTAAAATTGCATATATTAAACATACATAGTAATATTAATATAAACGATGTCATCACATGATAAAGTTATACAATTTTAAAAAGACATATTTGTAAAAATATGGAAATTATGTAAGTGAAAATCATGAGGGTACATCTTAATTAAAAGGAGCAGTTCTAATGATGCAAACTGACATAAAGAAATGAATAGAAGAGAATTCTCACCAAGAACAAGAAATAGCGGTGGTAATAAAATCCCACACAGAAATAATATAGCTAAAGTATATAGTGGTTGAAATTGAAGTGTATTAAATATTAATATTTTACTATATCGTTGACTTTTTTCATTTATTTATTTATTTATTTATTGAATCACCGTGGGAAAAGTCACAAAGCCTTTCAGTTCAAATCTTGGTCGGACATACAATGATCAAACACCCGTCCCTTCACTAGTGCACATTTTCCACTGCCAAAACCCCCAGTATACACCCCCTCCCACCCACCTCCTACCTGTGTGGCAGATTTTTGCTTTACTCTCTCTTTCTCTCTCTCTCTCTCTCTCTCTCTCTCTCTCTCTCTCTCTCTCTCTCCGTTGATCACATTCAATATTACAGCAAAAGACCAACATTGTTATTTGGAATTTTCCCCAACATTAAGACCTGCTACAAAGACATAATTAAAAAATATTTTTTCTATTGCTGATTATGAAGAGCATATGATATCGTGTGGCCACAATAGTGGCCACGTGATTTTGGATTTCTGGTATTTTAGTAATAAACCTACAGGCATTACTGCCAGAAGCCCCTGGGTTCCAATATTGGTATGTGTGTCTCTGGGATCATGGATAGTCAGAAGCCGGAGGAGGCGTTGGTGGCAAGTCGGAGCATTGTCATGGTGGGGAACAAGGCCAATTCCACCCCCCTATACCATGAAGCCCTATGTGCCTCTTCAATGCAGTCTCATACCTGGCTGTTCATTAGGCTCTAAAAGATGCAGGCCACCATGTTGCTGCCGCAAAAGGGGACAGGTGGAGGGACAGACACCCTTACCCTCCCAGGGTGGCATAGCACTATAGTTAAATACACAGTCCAGATGTATTTCGGTTGGGCATTATATTTTGCTCCGATTTTCTCATCACTATTTAAGTCTGATTTTCAGGGACAAATGCTAGTTCATTTACTTTCCATTGATAAATTTGCATATTAGGAAATGTTTATGCGGCTGCGCAATTCGGAAAATAGTCCTGGTACCCGCATGCCAGAGCCATGCTTGTAGAAGCTCAGGGTCACCAGGATTCCATCTGGAGAAGACGGAAAGACAGCACCTACCCCATATGGGACCTCCTGGTGATATTGCCTCTGTCTGGGGCCCAGAGGAGTCTCCAGCAGCTGTGGGACCCTCCAGCCGGTTTTCTTCTTTGCTGCTGTGTGCTGTAAGATGGCGCTGGGGTTGGGTTGTGGGCATGACTTCCAGAATCAGAGGTTGCCTGGAGCCGGGGCAGCCCCATTGTGGTACAGAAATAATCCTGGTACCCGCATGCCAGAGCCATGCTTGTAGAAGCTCATGGTCACCGGGATTCCATCTGAAGAAGGTGGGGAGATAGCACCTACCTGACATCGGCTCTGTCTGGGGCCCAGAGGATTCTCTGTCAGCTGTGGGGACCCTCCAGCCTGTTTTCTTCTTCACTGCTGTGTTTTGTAAGATGATGCTGGGGGCGGGTTGTGGGTGTGATTTCTGGAGTCTGAGGTTGCCTGGGAGCCAGGGCGTCCCCATTGCGGTTCGGAAAATAGTCCTGGTACCTGCATGCCAGAGCCATGCTTGTAGAAGTTCATGGTCACTGGGATTCCATACTCTATCATTGACTTTAATTTGATTTTAAACGTATTAAACATAACTTAAGGTAAAAAGGTAAAGGTAAAGGCCCTCCCGTTGATCGTCGATTTGCTCGAGCGGGCCCAGTAACGTCTCCATTGGAGACTTTGTTGTTACTGTGTTTGGCATATCGAATACTCTCGGTAGCTTGCCGGGCTCTCCGAGAGGAGCGGAGGAATCGAACTCGGGTCGGCCATGTTGGCCGCTTGTAAGGCGAACGCCCTACCGCTGTGCTATCGCTCCAGCTCATAACTTAAGAAGCTGAAAATTTATATTGATGAATATAAGGCCGTGTTAGGTACCAAAACCTAAAAATAATCAAAGTGAATATATATTAATAAAAGTAGAATTATAGGCATAAATGAAAATATCAACAGAAAGAATACTTGCATGATTGGGTTCCAAAAAGAGGAGAGAATAGAAAGATTTTATTTGAAAAAATAATTGCAGAAAACTTTGCTGCACTAGGGGCTGGAGTGATAGCACAGCAAGCAGGGCGTTTGTCTTGCATGCATCTGACCAGGGTTCGATTCCCAGCATCCCATATGGTCCCCCACCAGAGCACCGCCAGGAGTAATTCCTGAGTGCAGAGCCAGGAGTAACCCAAAAATAAAAAAAAGAAAGAAAACTTTGCTGCACTAATGAATTAGACAACCAATGCTGGGAGATAAGAAATGTATGAATAAAATATTCCAAATGATGTGTACTAAGACACATTTAATTAAAATGACAGAAAGAGTATAGAATAAACTCAAAAGTCTACAAGATATATTAAATATAACTCACATAGAAGAGAATCTTCATAAGAATATTAGTAGATATCTCAAAAGAAGTTACAGATCAAGTCTTCCAAGTGAGGCAAAGTCACATAAAGTTCAGAATGGAAAAAGGGAAAAGACCTCGAAAAATAATACCCTAACCCTATATATTAATTTCAAATACACTAGGTTATGGGGCTGGAGCGATAGCACAGTGGTAGGGCATTTGCCTTGCATGCAGCCAACATGGCCGACTCGAGTTCGATTCCTCCGCCCCTCTCGGAGAGCCCGGCAAGCTACCGAGAGTATCTCGCCCGCATGGCAGAGCCTGGCAAGCTACCCGTGACGTACTCGATATGCCAAACACAGTAACAACAAGTCTCATGATGGAGACATTACTGTGCCCACTCGAGAAAATCAATGAACAACGGGAGGACCGACTGACACTAGGTTATCAGTCATATTTGAAATAAAAAGCTTTTCAGATTAACAACAGTTAAACAAATTTGGAGTAAACTGCATTCCTAAGAAAACTTGCGGGTTTTCTGTTTTTTTTTTTTTAAGGTGGTGGGGGGAACTTCTGTAGAGACAGTTCAGTGGGTTGAGTGCATATTTTTATGCAGAATGTCTGGGTTTGATCTCTAGCACATGGTCTCAGCATTACCAGAAGCTACTCCCAAGCACAGATCTGGCAGTGTTCTTGAAGCACCTCAAATTGTTATTCCTATTAAAAAAGAAAAAGTAGGAAAAGATGTTACAGTTGGACAAAGTAAGATACCATTGAAAATAGATAACAAATAACTAATACATAAGAAAAACTGAATAATATAGCGACTTAGGATGAACTATCACTTTAAAATAGGAAATAAGCTTAGTATCATAGATTCAAATATCATGATTACCTCAAAAATAATTAAAACAAATTAATGAAATCAAATGGAACACAATAGACAACTAAATCCTCAAATAATTGGAATGGAGGGAATACACAACATAAGTTAGTGACATCAAAATCCAAAAAATGAATCAACGGGTAAATGAACCAAGAAACTATTTAAAAAAAGACTGGATTCCATCACAAAATCTGGGGGGTGGGGCTGGGAGCACAGTGCAGACAGACTCCTGCCTCTGTCTAGAAATTCCTGGAGTTATCACATACAGGCCATAATCTGATAGACCATGTGGATGCCCATTATCATGCAGATATTAAAGCATCGGTACAGCTATTGTACTTCAACTATTTCATACAAAATTAAGAATAGATGGGGACATAGAGTCTTATCGGTTGCCAGGACTTTTAGTTACCAGGTCTTTTTGAAGGCTATCAGTCCCAGGATATCTCCACAAAAGTCCCGACAACTAAAAGGGAGGAAATAGACTTACATCTATATATCCCATTGAAATATCTTTATGGATAATTGAAATAATAAAAATTAACCAACTCAAAAGAAGTACCCTGTTAACATAAAATAGCATATTGGGTTAGTACCCATATAAGGAATACACATGCTCCAATGTCAACACCCACAAAACCCTAAGAACAATGGGAATTTAACTATAGGAATAGACAAAAGCAGTTCAAGTGGGTCCTCAACTTTCTCAAAATACTCAAACCTGGATGATCATACCTCAAATAAACACTCTATGTGATGACAATTCAACTTAAAATTATTGGAAATAGAAATTAAGTAATCACTGGAAAAGAAACACAATCAATTCAAAGAATTATTCAAAGTATTAAAGAAGCCATACAAATATAATTGAAGAAGCTCAAAAATACAATAGCAACCCAAAGCAAAAGGATTTATGATGTGGAGAACAGTACCAATAGTCTTGAAGACAAAATATTGATCAACCACAAAGAAGTGGCAAAAGAGACAAGTAAAAGAGTGGAAGATAATATAAAAACTTTATAAAAAAGAGCAAGAGAAGAGCTGTCTGAAAAGTGCAGAGCCTTACTGGCTATGTTATATCTTGGGTAGCCATCTTGGAAATTCTTCCTTTTAATTTTTTTAATTCTATTACCATGAGGTAGCCCATTACAAAGCTGTTAATGATTGGGTTTCAGTCATACAGTGTTTCAAAACCTCACTTCACCAGTGTGCTTTTCCCACCACCAATGTCCCCAGTTTCATTCTTAGCAAGACCTTTGTTACAACCTGTATCCTCTCCTCCCAGACTGAACAACCATGCTCTGGGACAGGAATTCTAAAATTCAAAGATTTTAAGGCCTTCTGTGATGGGTCTTATGTCTCAAAGGCCTTCATGCTTTGGGGTTTGTTTAAGTTCCAGAAAGACAGTGTTTTTCCCAATGCACATTGTATGCTCCCTCACCACCCCATCTCTCTGTCTGCAACAATCCTTCAGAGCAAGATAAGGGAGACAGAGTTTACATTTCAACCATTCCTAACAAGATAGGTTTTCTGGTCTCTAATATGAATTGAATTCCTAATTTCTTGATAATCATAATATCATAATCATAATGAAGATTTCTTGCTAACTTGCCACATCAGATCAAATTAATGAATTGTGTAGTCCAGTGTTCATTTATGATTAACACGAAAGACATGTAACTATGGTGGAAGTAAAATTTTCCATAACATGTATCCTTACAGGATCTAATGCTTATCCAAAATGATTTCTTTTTGTCTCTTTAGTTTACTTGTTCTTAAGCCAATTTTCCAATTATGTCAAAATAACTTTCATAATCTTGGGTTTTCTAGATTAAGTTTTGTTATATACCATGCCCTCAACATACACCTATTCCAAAAAAGAAAATATCAACAACAAGAGGAATATTCTCTGAATGATAGATAGGAATACCAGGAGAGGAAAAGAAAAAGTGAGGAACAACACCTGCAAAATGGCTAAAATATTTCCGAAGTCTTTGGAAGCAGGCTTCTGCACAAATTTGAGAGACTGAAAGAGTATAAAACCAGAAAAATTTAAACAAATAACACCAAGACTCAAAGTAATAAACATGACAAAAATCAAAGACAGACTGACTACTTAAAGCATCGAGAGAGAGCTAAAACCTCAAATACAAGGGAGATAGGAAGAATAAAGACAGACCTCCCACATGAAACTATAAAAGTAAGAAAATAGTAGAATGGAATTCAAATTACTGAATAAAAAGAAAAAAAAGAAAATTTTATGTCCAGAGTCTACCACCCTGTCAATTTTTCATTTATATTTGACAGAGCGAATAAAAAAAGTATTAGTGAAAAAGAGTTGGTCATATTTGCTACAATTAAACTAACCCTGCAAGAACTACTGCAAGGCTTCCTATTAAAAACAAATGGCAAAATGTGAAAAACAGTTAAACCCCACACACAAAAATGGCAGCATAGCTCTTTATGGAAATAACCTCTCTTAATGTTAATGGAGTGAACTCTCTAATTGAAAGACAAAGATTTTATGAACAAGAAATCAAAATCCATCTACTTGCTGCTTATAGGAAGCACAGCTCAATTTACAGTATAGAAAAAGCATAGTTTGGGCAGTCACATCAGAAAAATTAATATTGGATATAAATAAAGGGATTTGAGAGAGGGAAGAACACTACTACTTGGTTAAGGGAAAAGCAGATTTAGAAGTAATAATACCTAATAAAATATACATACCAAATGAAGATTCAGTAAGCTACTAAGAGTTTTGCTTGCACATCATCTTCAATGGGGAAAAACTGAGAGCCTTCCCCTGAGATCAGGGATGAGACAAGGGTGCCCCATTTCTCCACTACTGTTCAATACAGTAATGGAAGTACTTGCAATAGCGATTAGGAAAGAAAAAGATATTAAGGGCATCCACAGAGGGAAGGAAGAACTCAATCTATTTGCAGATGATATGATACTATACTTAGAGAACCCTAAAACCTCTACCAAGAAAATCCTAGAAACAATAGACTTGTACAGTCAAGTTGCAGGCTATAAAATCAATACCCAAAAGTCAATGGCTTTCCTATAAGCAAATAGTGAAAGAGAAGAAAGTGACAGGAAGAAAACAATCCAATTCAAAATTGTGCCCCAGAAAATCAAGTACCTAGGAATTAGCTTAAATAAAAAAGGAAAGGACCTGTACAAAGGAAAGTACAAAACGCTACTTCAGGAAATAAAATAGGAAAAGAGGAAATGGAAAAATATCCCCTGTTCATAGATAAGAAGAATTAATATTGTCAAAATGGCAATACTTCTGAAAGCACTGTACAAATTCATTGTGATCTGTACTAAGATACCTGTGACATCCTTCAAAGAAATGGAGCAAACACTTCTGAAATTTGTATGGAACAATAAGCCCCCACGAATAGCTAAAGTAAATCTTGGGAAAAAGAAAATGGGAGAAATCAACCTCCATAACTTCAAGCTCTACTACAAAGCAGTAATAATTAAAACAGTATGGTACTGGAACAAAGGCAGAGACGAAGACCAATGGAACAGGGTTGAATATACTGACATCTCCCCCCAAGCATATGATCATCTAATCTTCGATAAGGGGGCAAGAAAAGTGAAGTGGAGCAGGAAAAGCCTCTTTAACAAACTGTGCTGGCAAAACCGGACGGCTACATGCAAAAAAGTGGGATCAGATCTCTGCCTAACGCCATGTACAAAAGTAAGATCAAAATTGATTAAAGACCTCAACATCAGACCAGAATCCATAAAGTTCATTGAAAACAAAGTTGGCAAAACCCTCCATGATATTGAAGCTAATGGTATCTTCAAAGATGTCACGCCACTGGCCAAGCAAGTGAAAACAGAGATAGACAAATGGGACTATCTTAAACTAAGAAGCTTCTGCACCTCCAAAGAAACAGTGACCAAAATTCAAAGACATTCTACAGAACGGGAAAGGATATTCGACCAATACACATCTAACAAGGGGTTTATATCAAGGATATACAAGGTACTGGTTGAATTCCAGAAGAAGAAAACATCCAACCCCATCAAAAAATGGGGTGATGAAATGAACAGAAATTTTCTCAAAGAAGAAATCCGAATGGCTAAAAGGCACATGAGAAAATGCTTCACATCATTAATCATCAGGGAGATACAGATCAAAACCACAATGAGATATCATTTCACACCATAGAGACTGGCCCACATTCAACAGTACAAAAGCAAATGGTGCAGGCGCGGATGTGGTGAGAAACGGACACTCTGACACTGCTGGTGGGAATGCCAACTGGTTCAACTCTTCTGGAAAACAGTATGGACGATTCTCAAAAATTAGTAATTGAGCTCCCATTTGACCCAGCAATACCACTCCTGGGAATATATCCCAGAGAGGCAAAAAAGTATAGTGGAAGTGACATCTGCACTTGTTTGTTCATTGCAGCCTGCTTTACAATATCCAGAATCTGGAAAAAACCTGAGTGCCTGAGAATAGATGACCGGTTAAAGAAACTTTGGTACATCTACACAATGGAATACTATGTAGCTGTTATGAAAGATGAAGTCATGAAATTTATATACAATTGGTACTACATGGAAAGTATCATGTTAAGCAAAATGAGTCAGAAAGAGCGGGATAGACATAGAAAGATTGCATTCATCTGGGGAAAATAAAGTAACAAAATAGGAGACTAACACCCAAGAGTGCCCGAGATTAGCACCAGGCATTTTGGTCCATGGCTTGGAGGCCAGCCACACGTGCTAGGGGAAAAGGGAGATCAGTTAGAGAAGGAAACATCAAACAAAGTGTGTTGGGAGTATCCTCCCAGGATGGGAGAAGCATGCTGAAAGTAGACTATAGACCAAACGTGATTGCCACTCAATGCCTCTCTTGCAAACCACGGCGCCCAAAAGGATAGAGAGAGAACAAAAGGAATGCCCTGACACAGAGGCAAGGTGGGATGGGGGCATGGGGGGTGGGAGGGATATTGGGACCCGTGGTGGTGGAAAATGGGCACTGGTAGAGGGATGGGTACTTGATCATTGTATAACTGAAGCCCAAGCACAAAAATTTGCAAGTCTGTAACTGTACCCCATGATATTTCACTAATTAAAAAAGAGTTTTGCTTGCATATCTAATGAAACAAACTGTCACAGTCATGGTCACGGTCCTCCCGTTCTTCATTGATTTGCTCCAGCGGGCCCAGTAAAGTCTCCATTGGAGACTTTGTTGTTATTGTGTTTGGCATATCAAATACATCACGGGGAGCTTGCCAGGCTCTGCCGTGAGGGCGAGATACTCTCGGTAGCTTGCTGGGCTCTCTGAGAGGGGGAGAGAAATCGAACTCGGGTTGGCCATGTTGGCTGCTTGTAAGGCAAACGCCCTACTGCTGTGCTATCGCTCCAGCCCAAAACAAACTGATGAAACTATAATAACACTGGTATATTTCAATATATCACTATGGCTGAAGCCCAACCATGAACAGCTTGGTAAGTGTCTATCTCACAGTGATTCAATTGGGGTGGGGGGAGAGGGAGATAGAGGAAGAGAGAGAGGGAAAGAGAGGGAGACAGAGGGGGAGAGACAGAAAGTGGGAAAGGGAGGGAGATGTAACTTGACCTTCTCTTTCCGCATCCACCGTGTGGGCCCTGCTGCCCTGCCCACACTTGCCTGCCGAACACCAACAACACAGCCGTCCCTGAAAGCCACTTCACACCACACTGGCCAGTCCCCAGGAGGGTCACGGAGAGATCAGATCTTCAGCACTGTGGGCCCTCCACTGCCCTTGCCACATAGAGGAGATTTGGGGTCCCTGATTTTGTTGTTGTTCTGGTGAATCCCATCAACGCCAAGACCCAGAGACTGTAAAACCCAGGTCCCTGAAGCGACATCTTATTATCTAGTTCTTACTCTGGAGAATCTGGCAGGCTACCAAAAGTATCCTGTCCACATGTCAGATTATGGCAAACTCCCCGTGGCGTATTCAATATGGCAAAAACCAGTAACAATGATGGGTCTAATTCTCCTGACCCTGAAAGAGCCTAGAATGTGGCACTTTCTAAAATCTCTGGGCTAGGATGAAGGAGACGTTACTGGTCCCTGCTCGAGGAATTCGATGAACAACAGGATGACAGTGATACAGTGATATTTCAATACTCCATTCTTACCACTACCAATGAATCAGTAAAGATACAAGAGCCATAAATGAAGGGCTTTAAGAAACTGTGATTCATTTACATATATAGGTTCTTGCATTTTCAAAAAGCTTCTCATGCACATAGATAATTCTCCAGGATAGATAACATAGTAGGGCATACCTGAAATACTATACACAAAACACAAACACAAATCATCCTGTTATTCGTAGATTGCCTCGATCAGGGCCCAGTAACGTCTCCTTCATCCTAGCCCTGAGATTATATTCAAGGCTCTTTAGGAGAATGAGACCAATCATTGTTACTGGTATTTGGCATAATGGGTACGCCACGGGGAGTTTGCCAGACTCTGCCATGTGGGCAGGCTACATTCGGTAGCCTGCCAGTTTGTCCAAAGTAGGAATGAGATAATAAGATGTCATAATAAGATGTCACGGCTGTGCCATTCCGGGAGCTGGTTTTTATAGTCTCTGAGTCTTGGCCGTTGATGGGATTACACGGAGCCAGGGGGCCAGTTGGTGGGTGTGACCCCCGCCTACTGGAATTTGGAGGATCTGGGTGGAGGATGCTCGGCCCTAATCCGAGTAGGCTTGGAGATCTCTGCCCCGGAACCCGCGTGACTTTGTCCCTCGGCCAGTACCTTCATGTGTGCGGAGAGTGGTCTCAGCATGGTGGTGGCTCCGCACACATGAAGGTACTGGCAGAGGGACAAAGTCACATGGGTTCTGGGGCCGAGACCTCCAACTCTACTCGGATCAGGGCCGAGCATCTTCCATCCAGATCCTCCAAATTCCAGTAGGCGGGGGTCACACACACCAACTGGCCCCCTGGGGCCGTGTAATCCCATCAACAGCCAAGACTCAAAGACGATAAAAAAACAGCTCCCGGAAGAGAACAGTGCAGTCTCCTGCCCCTGCGCCTGGCTGACCTCGCTGGGGCCCCTTGGAGGGGAGCGTGTTGAGCTTTCCTCCCCGCCCCGACCAGGGCTCCGGCAGCCAAAGAGATAATATAAAATTACAAATATAGAACACAAGCCATACATCCTCTAAGACAGCAATAATATAAAGGCAGAAATCAATGCTAAAAACATGACAGAACAAAGTTCCAACAAGTGGAATCTAAAGAAAATAATGGCAAAACAATGGCAAGCAACAACTGTATCAAAAAGGAAATCAAGTAGGAAATAAAAAAGTTTCCTTTGAAATAATGAAAATAAAGAAACAAACTATTAAAATCTGTGATTCAGAGAAAGTCTGCAATATATGCCTACATTAAGGAAGAAGAAAAAGCTGAAATCAACAATCTAAACTCCTAGAGAATGAAAAGCAAACAAATCCAAAAAGTAGTAAAGAGAAGAAAATAGCAAAATCAATAAAATCAATGCCATTGAACCAAGACAGGTATACAGAATCAGTGAAAGTAGGAGCTGGTTCTTCAAGAATAAACAAAATAGAAAAATATTTGTCTAGACTCACAAATAAAAAGAGTAAATTAACGATTAACTTATATCAGGGACCACAGTGGGTAGTAGGGCTTGTACATGGCTAACTAAAGTCCAATCCATGGCACCCGGTATGGTTCAGTGTGCCTGCCAGGAGTGATCTCTGAGTGCAGAGCCACAAGTAAGCCCTCAGTAGTTCTGGGGTTGACTCAATAAACAAAAAAAAAAAAAAAAAAAAGAAAAATCCCCAACTAACTCAGATCAAAGAAGTAATGAGATGAATTAGAACTGACCTTTAGTAAATTGAAGATATATGAGAGATTAGTATGAACAACTCTACTGTTACACTAGAGAACTTAGAAGAAATGAAAAGATTCCTTGAATCATTTGTAACCTTGCAAAAACGGAATAAGGAGGGAATAGAGAACAGGAACAGGAAAATCACAAGCAGAGAATTGAAACAGTAATTAAGAACTTTTCCAAGAACAAAGTCCCTGGTTCATTGGAGAGTTTTTTGATCAAACCTTCAAAAAAGACAATACCAATAATCCTCAGGCTTTTCCAAAATAGTATAAACACAGTAATCCTTCCTAAGAGTTTCTATGAAGTCAATGTAATACTAATATTAACAGCAAAGAGATACTACTTAAACATTTTCAGACAAATTTAGCTCATGAGCAATCTCAACATAATCTTTTTTTAAAATTTTTATTAGTGAAACAACATGAGGTACAGTTGTAGACTTACAAATTTTTGTGCCTGGGTTTCAGTTATACAATGATTGAATACCCATCCCTCCTCAACATAATCTTAACAAACTGAATCCAAAAGTACATAAAAAAATTCATTTCACCACAATCCAGTAGGATTCATCCCAGGGATTCAAAGATGGATAAATGCACGTAAACCAATTAAAAATACAGCAATAAATAAAAAGAAAGAAAAAAATCATATGATCATATCAGTTGATGTAAAGAAAGCATCTAACAAGATCAATCATTGACTTGTGATAAAAATCCTAAATAAAATAGTTGTAGAAGGAACATTCCTCAAAGTATAAATTGTGATTTAAAACAAACACAGTATTATTCTCACTGGTGAAAAATTGAAAGTGTTCTTCCCTAGATCAGGCACAAGGCAAGGATGGTCACTGTTTACAATTTTATACCATATAATATTAGAAGTCTTAACAGCAGCTATAAAGCAGGACAAATAAATAAAAGTAATTCAAATTGAAAAAGAAGTCAAATTATCAGTATTTACAGATGGCATGATAAAATACATAAAAGACATTAAAGAGTTTACTAAAAAGCTTCTGGAAATAACCAATACAACAATGAATTAAATATAGGAATTAATATTCATCAATGAATATAGGAATTTCCTATTCCTATATGAGAATAATGAATTATAAGAGAATGGTATCTTGGTGGGGAAGTGATCATAGAGTGTAGGGTGTTTGTATTGCATGTAGACAGTCCAGTTTTGATCCTGGGCATCATATAGTTCCCCTGTCACACAGGTGGTACCTGAGCACAGGCTAGGAGTAACTCCTGAGCATTGGCAGGTGCGGCCCCAAAAGAAAAAAAGAAGATAACAATATCAGATCCTATTCCACTCAAAGTAATATGCAAACTCATTAAGAACATAGGAATCAGATTAATAAAAATGTGAACAATTTATATGAGGAAAATTATACAATACTTCAGAAAGAGATAAAATAAGATCTTAGGAAGTGTAAAAGTATCCCATGTTATTGTATTGGGTAAAACTAATCTTGTCAAAACTAGAATTTAATCTAAATTATTATATAGATTCAATATAATCCCGATCCAAATCCTCAAGGATTTAGATCAGGCAACAATAAAATTTGTAGAAACGCAGAAAACACCCAAAATAGACAAAGCCATACTGAAAAATAAAAATTGGGAGGTATCCTCATTACCTAACTTGAAACTAAACTATAACAATATAGTGATCAAAGAATCATGGTACTAGAATAAGGACAGACTCTCTGATCAGTATCTTAGAATCAAACACCCAAAGACAAAATCCCTTATCTACTCTCAGTCAAGCTAAGTACATAAGGTGCAGTATTGATAGCAATTTCAAAATATGGTGTTTGGAAAACCGTATAGCCATGTTTAAAAAAATAAAACTGACTCTAGATCTGACACCTTATATAAATGTCAATTTAAAGTAGGTCAAACAATGAAAAAAGATCAGAATCCATAAGGTACAATATAGGAGTAAAATATAGGAAGTATGTTCCAAGATTTGCTTCTTAAAGGTGTTTATGGCTCAATTGGCAAAGGTGAGAAGAAAAAAATAAATAAAGTTCATAAAATTAAAAAGTTTCTGCATGGCTATAGAAACATCATGTGGTCAGACATTAAACTATATGGGAGAAATATCACACAACACGTCAGACGAAGAATTAATATCCAAAATGTATAAAGCACTCACAAAGATTAACAAAAATATTACAAAAATCCTATCAAAATAGGGAACAGAAATAAATAGTGACTTTTCTGAAGAAGTTAGATGGACAATACATAAATGAAAACAATCTCATCATAAATTATTATCAGGGAAATAATTCAAATCAAGAAAACAATGAGATATAATCTCGTAACACACAACCAAAACACCAAAACACCTAAACAACTGGGAAAAGTCTATGTTAGCAGAAATGTAGAAAATATGAAATCTCATCCACTGCTGGTGGTAATGTTGCCAGGCTCAAATCCTTAGAAAAGAGTATGTATAATTCTCATAAAAGTGAGATAGAGCTATCATATGACCCAGCAATTACACTTTTGTTATCTGCCCCAGGACACAAATACATTAATTTAAAAGGACATATGCACACCACTATTCTTTGTATCACTCAGCAAAATAATTAAGATATAAAATCATTCTAGGTTCCAAACAATAGATGATTAGATAATAAAAGAATGGTATATCTACATTATGGAATACTATGCAACTGCAAAGAAATATGGAATCATATAATATGCTGCAAGTTGGGTGAAGATAGATCTTACATTAAGAAAACTGAGTCAGAAGCATAAATATTGTATTGACTTTACCCTGGTATATAAACAAATGGCAGTAGTAGAGAATGCATGGTTTCAGAAGAGGGATATCGAGATTACTGTTGGCCCTTGATCAGAGAAATAAAAAGGCTATAAATAGAAAAGATTGAGGAGGAAGCACCAGAGGTTTTGGGTCATGGGCCTTGAGCACAGTTGTGTTATAGAGTTGTGGTATAGGTATATACATGTATATTTTTGGTATAAGTACATATATACATATGCACACTACACAGCCAAGAATATTGCAAGCATGAGGTCCAAACTAAAATAATCAAACTTAAAAATGTGCCTATTAAGGAAACAGGCTGGGTGGTAGAAGTTGACACTATTATTGGATTGACGTTGAAACATTGTTCTCCCAAAAGTCAAATCTGAATAACTGTGAAAATCATGGTAATTAAATGTGTAATGAAAATTGACAGATTTTTTAAAAAGTTTGAAAATTCCTCATGCAAAAATAAGGAGATAAAATCCTAGTAAATAAGATCTGAGATCAATGGGATTAACCTTCATCAGATAATAACTTGTTGTGAGCATTGTTGGTATCTTTTGTTGGTATCTATTATAGATACCAATAGTACAAATAGGGCGCGTTCAGGGCTGGAGTGATAGCACAGTGGTAGGGCGTTCGCCTTACACGTGGCCAACATGGCCGACCCGAGTTCGATTCCTCCGCCCCTCTCGGAGAGCCCGGCAAGCTACCGAGAGTATTCGATATGCCAGACACAGTAACAACAAAGTCTCCAATGGAGACGTTACTGGGCCCGCTCGAGCAAAATCGACGATCAACGGGAGGGCCTTTACCTTTTACCTTTTAATAGTACAAATGCTCAAAAGAAGTTAATATTGGAAATTTCATGACATTAAGGTAGAGAACCTAGAAGAAATGGATGAATTTTAGATTCATACAACCATCTAAGATCAAATGATGAGGAACTAAAATCCCAAGCAGATTGATTATGTATAAGAAAAATTAAAAAAATTAATTTAACCCCTCTCATTCACACCAAAATAAAAAGCCTTGGTCCAGATAGACTCACTAAAGAGTTATAGCAAACATTAAAAGAAAAGTAATTCCTAAAGCTTCTCAACCTCTTCCAGAAAGCTGAAGAAACAGAAACCTATCCAAGCAGATTTTAGGATCTTTATATCAGTGTAACACAAAAACAGGCATAAGTACTATTAAAATAGTGGACACCTTCCCAAAAAATGCTAATATCCTCAACAATATCTTGGTGACATGAATCCAAAGGGTCATATAACACATCCAATAAGTCTATTCAAGGCATGAAACAATGGATTCAATATAAAAAATTTAGCTATGCATCATTTGATCACATGATTACTTGACATCCTATCACTCATCGATTTACTCGAGCAGGCTCCAGTAATGTCTCCATTCATCCCTGTCACGTGCTAGTGTAGCCCATGGTGTCTGCTCCTTCTAGGAACTCGAAGAGCCTCAAACCGATCATTCAGGGTCTTGACGAAGAAGTCTGACCATCTTGTAGGTGGGTGGCCACACGATCTTTTGACGTCCTGTGGAATCCAGTCGATAATGGCTCTAGTCCAGCAGTCATCTCCAAATCTCATTAGTGTGCAGCCCATCTGATTTTCGACGCCTTGGTAAAAGAGACAGAGTCCCTGATTCTTGGTCGTCACTGGAGATCGGAACTCCGTATTAATTCTCTCATTTGAGTGAAGTGTGATACTCCAAGCATAGGTCTTTCGATTCCTCTTTGGGAGACCTAAATAGTGTTCTCATCCTGTATTCATAGGACCCAGGTCTCTGAGGCATATGTTAATGCAGGAAGAGCAGTGGAATTGAAGAGATGTGCCCAGAGCAGGAGATTCTTCTTCCCCTTAGCTATTTATTCAATACTCTTGAATGCATTCCAAGCTGCTCTCTTCCTCCTGCGCAACTCAGGTGCCAGGTCATTCGTCATGTTGACTTCTTGACCTAGGTACACATGACTGTTGAATTTGGAGATGTTCGTTGCATTTGGAGCAAATGGACGTCAAGAACTAAACTGTTTCTCATACACATTGTCTTTGTGAGATTCAGCTGTAGTCCAACCTTTCCACACTCATGGTTGAAGTTAGCCAGCATTTGTGCTGCTTGGCTAATGTTTGGTGTTATTAAAACAAAGTCATCAGAGAAGCGGATGTGGTGCAATTGCCAACCGTCTATCTTCAATGCCAGTCCTTTCCATTCTAGTCATTGCAAGACATTCTCAAGGGTGGGACTGAAGATTTTCTGTGAAATGGTATCACCCTGCCGAACTCCTCTCTTGACACGGGTGATCACCACTTTGTAGAATGGTGAGATCCTGGTAGTGAATCCTTAATACAGTTCATGGAGGATCCTGATGTATTGAGTTTGAACGCCCTGTTTGGCTAGGGCTTCAATGAGGGCTTCTGTCTCAACAGAATCAAAGGCCTTCTATAAATCAATGAACGTTAGAAAGAGCAGCATCTTGAACTCCCGAGAAACCTCAATGAGCTTGGTTATGGTGTGGATATGGTCGATTGTGCTGAATCCTTTTCGGAACCTGGCTTGCTTACATGGTTGTCCTTCATCTAGTGTTCTGCCAATTCTATTCAGGATGACTCCAGTGAACATCTTGTAGAAGACAGATCTGGAGATAGTTGCCAATGTCGTGGATGTTTCTCTTCTTGTACAGTAGTAGAGTCCTGCTCATTTTCCATTGGGATGGAACCTTGAATTCAGACAGTGTGTGAAGAGCCGAGCCAGTGTATTGATGAGTAATGACAGCAGGTTCTTCAGGTGTTCGGGTCTGACCTTGTCTGGACTGGGTGCTGTTCTCTTCTTTACTAACAAAATGGCGTGTCAGATTTTGGAAGGCATCCCGGGGCTGTGCATCTGACTAGATCTTCTGAGAATGGCCGGTTATCACCCTTGGTCTGCGGGGGACAGGAATTGAGGCACACCACGCAAATCAAAGCTGAACTGTTCTGGGCACCCTCAGATTCATCCAGGTATCTGACATGTAGCAGGGCCTCTTCCCAGTGCCGCAGCCTCTACCGCAGCCTCAAATTATTATCCCTCTACATATCCTATAGGAACCATAAGTTACCCTCTTAGATGGAACTTTCATTAGGTGAGTTTAACCACCAGAAACACATTAGCCAATAATTCATTAAGCCCATCTCAATTCATTCTGCATCTCAAGCAGAATCGTAACAGTGAGTGTGAAGATCTAAACCACACAGATCACAATGGTAAAGCAAAACAGAAGCCCACCAAGCTTAGTTATTGTAGAGGCTAGCCCAGAAGACACCAACAGGATTGAAGTGCTAGACAACCTCTCTGACAAGGAGTTTAGAAGGGAGATACCGAAGATGCTTAGGAAGCTAAAAGAAACAATAGAAAGCAATGACAATAAAAGACAATAGGATTTGAAGGTAGAAATGAGGAAAATGCAAACAAAATTAGAAACGGAAATATCAGACTCTAAAAACATGGTAAGTGAATTGAAAAACTCAGTGGAAGGCCTCGGCAACTGAGTAACAGCTACTGAGGACAGAATCAGTGAGCTTGCAAATGATGTCCAGAAACTCTCCAGAAAAGACCAGAAAATTGAAAAGAGACTCACAATTCAATTTCAACAGAAAAATGGACAGAACCCCATAATAATAATCTCCTTCAATGTCAATGGGTTAAACACATCAATAAAAGGACACAAAGTGGCAGAATCGATTAGAAAATTGAACCCAACATTCTAATGCCTGCAAAAACATATCAAAGCAAACACAGGCTCAGAGTCAAAGGCTGTAAAACAATCCTACAGGCAAACAACTCCCATAAAAATGCTGGGGTAGCCATCCTCGTATCAGACCACGTTGATTTCAGAGTGAAGAAGGTCACAAGAGACAGTGGAGGCCGTTTCTCATTGGTCAAGGGATCTGTACAACAGGAAGAACTTACAATACTAAATATATATATGCATCTAATGAGGGACCAACAATGTACTTAAAACAATTACTCATAGACTTGAAGAAAGACATTGATAGCAGCAAAATACTGGTGGGAGACTTCAACATCGCTTTATCACCTCTTGATAGATCAACCAGACTCAAACTTAGCAAGGACATACTTTATCTGAGCAAAAATATGGAATAAAGGGATTTAGTATATATATATATATATGTATATATATATATATATATAGGACACTTCATCCTCAAAAAGCTGGATACATATTTTTCTCAAGTGTGCATGGAACATTCGCCAAGATAGACCACATGCTGAGCCACAAAACACACCTCCATAAAATTGAGAGGATAGAGATTGTATCCACAGTCTTATCAGACCAAAATGTGCTGAAATTAGAAGTAAATCACACAGAAACCAAAAACTAAATCAAACACCTGGAAATTAAACAGTTCACTTTTGGACACCGAGTGGCTTAGAAAGGAAATCAAAGAGGAAATCAAAAGTTTCCTTGAAATGAACAAAAATGAGGAAACGAGTTACGAAAACTTGTGGGACACAGCAAAATTGGTGTTAAGAGGAAAATTTATAGCTCTACAAGAATTTCTCAGGAAGGAGGAGAGAGCCCACAAAAGTACCTAACTTCACAGCTAAGAGCTTGGAGAGTGACCAACAACAGGACCCCGATCTAAACAGGAGGAAGAAATTAATAAAACTCAGAGCAGAGATTAGCAAGATGGAAACCCAAAAAACAATCCGAAAGATCAATGAAACCAAAAGCTGGTTCCTCGAGAAAAGAAATAAAATCGATAAGCGTCTGGCAAAACTGTAAAAGAAAAATAGAAATTCCTAATAAACCGAATGAAAAGGGGGTCATTATAATAGAAACTACAGAAATTCAAAGGATTCTCATGGAGTACTTTGAGAAGCTTTATGACACGGAACACGAAAACCTCGAGGAAATGGATAAATTCCTAGATTCCTATAGCCTCCCAAGGCTGAACCAAGAAGACCTGGAATACCTGAACAGAACTATCACCATCAAAAAAATTAAAACCTTAATAAAAAGTCTCCCCAAGCACAAAAGCCCTGGCAATGATTGATTCACAGCTGAATTCTTACAAATCTTTAAGAGGAATTACTGCTAAGCCTCTTTAAGCTTTTTCACAAAATTGAAATATCATAAAAACGTCTGGACGGTTTCTATGAAGCAAATATCACCCTGACACCAAAACCGAACAAAGATACCACAAAGAAAGAGAATTACAGGCCGATATCCCTGATGAACACAGACACAAAGATCCTCAACAAACTATTAGCAAATAGAATGCAGCAACTCATCAAAAAGATCATACACCATGACCAAGTGGGATTCATTCCGGGGATGCAAGGATGGTTTAACATTCTGAAATCAATCAACATAATTCATAATATGAACAAAAGAAAAGATAAAAAACCGCATGATCATCTCAATAGATGCAGAGAAAGTATTTGACAAGATCCAGCACCCCTTTATGATGAAAACCCTTGCCAAAATGGGTATAGAGGGGACTTTCCTCAATATCGTTAAAGCCATCTACCACAAGCCTACAGCAAGCATCATACTCAATGGGGACAAATTGAAAGCCTTTCCTCTAAGATCAGGGATGAGACAAGGATGCCTACTCCCTCCACTGATGTTCAATATAGTGTTGGATGTACTTGAAATAGAGGTTAGGCAACAAAAAGATATTAAGTGCATTCAGGAAGGAAAGGAAGAAATCCAGCTCTCAGTATTCACAGATATTATGACAGTATACTTAGTGAACCCTAAGACTTCACCAATAAACTCCTAGACACAAGAGAATTGTATAGTCAAGTTGCAGGCTATAAAATCAATACCCAAAGTCCATGGCGTTCCTATATGCAAATAGTGATAGAGAAGAAAGTGACATAAAAAACAATGCCGTACACAATTGTGCCCCAGAAAATCAAGTACCTATGAATCAGATTAACAAAGGAAGTAAAGCACCTATACAAATAAAAATATAAAGCGCTACTTCAGGAAATAAAAGAGGACAGGAATAATGGAAAGACATCCCCTACTCATGGATTGGTAGAATTAACATTGTCAAAATGGTAATGCTTCCCAAAGCATTGTACAAATTCGATGCGATCCCTATTACGATACCTTTGACATTCTTCAAAGAAATGGAGCAAACACTCCTGAAATTCATATGAAACAATAAGCCCCCACGAATAGCTAAAGCAATTCTTGGGAAAAAAGAAAATGGGAGCAATCAACCTCCCTAACTTCAAACTCTACTGCAAACCAGTAATAATTAAAACAGTATGATACTGGAACAAAGAAAGAGCTTCAGACCAATGGAACAAGCGTGAGTATATTGACATCTCCACTCAAATATATGATCATATAATCTTTGATAAAATAGCAAGAAATGTGAAGTTGAGTAAAGACAGCTTCTTTAACAAATTGTGCTGGCAAAAAAGAATGGCAACATGCAAAAAATGTGCTCAGAACTCTGTCTAACACCATATACAAAAGTAAGATCAAAATGAATTAAAGACCTCAACATCAGACCAGAATCCATAAGGTACATTTAAGACAAAGTTGGCAAAACCCTTCATGACATTGAAGCTAATGGTATCTTCAAAGTTGCCAAGACACTGGCCAAGCAAGTGAAAACAGAGATAGACAAATGGGATTATCTAAAACTAAGAAGCTTCTGTACCTCAAAAGAAACAGTGACCAAAATAGAAAGACCGTCTACAGATGGGAAAGAATATTCGCCAAATACACATCCGACTAGGGGTTGATATCAAGGATATACAAAGTACTGGTTGAACTCCAGAAGAAGAAAACATGCAACACCATCAAAAAATGTGGCGACGAAATGAACAGAAAATTTCTCAAAGAAGAAATACGAATGGCAAAAAGGCACATGAGAAAATGCTCCACATCATTAATCATCAGGGAGATACAGATCAAAACCACAATGAGATATCATCTCACACCACAGAGACTGGCCCACATCCAACAGTACAAAAGCAAATGGTGCTAGCACAGAAGTGGTGAGAAACGGACCCTCCTACACTGCTGGTGGGAATGCCGACTGGTTCAGCCCTTCTGGAAAACAGTATGGACGATTCTCAAAAAATTAGAAATTGAGCTCCCATTTGACCCAGCAGTACCACTCCTGGGAATATATCCCAGAGAGGCAAAAAAGTATAGTGGAAGTGACATCTGCACTTGTTTGTTCATTGCAGCATTCTTTACAATAGCCAGAATCTGGAAAAAACCTGAGTGCCTGAGAACAGATGACTGGTTAAAGAAACTTTGGTACATCTACACAATGGAGTACTATGTAGCTGTTAGAAAAGATGAAGTCATGAAATTTACATACAGATGGTACTACATGAAAAGTATCATGCTAAGTGAAATGATTCAGAAAGAGAGGTATAGACATAGAAAGATTGCATTCATGTGGGGAACATAACGTAATGAAGTGAGAGACTAACAGCCAAGAATATCCGAGATAAGTACCAGGAGGTTTACTCCATGGCTTGGAGGCCAGACACACATGCTAGGGGAAAAGCTAGCTCAGATAGATTAGGGGACACCAAATAAAGGGTGTTGGGAGGATCCTCCCAGGATGGGAGAAGCATGCTGAAAGTAGACTATAGACAGAACATGAGTGCCACTCAATGCCTCTTTTGCAAACCACAGCACCCAAAAGGAGAGAGAACAAAAGGGAATGCCCTGCCACAGAGGCAGGGTGGTATGGGGCGGATGGGGTTTGGGAGGGAAACTGGGATCCGTGGTGGTGGAAAATGGGCACTGGTGAGGAATGGGTACTTATTTTTTTATAATTGAAACCCAAGCACAAAGTCTAAAACTTTACCTTTTGGTTTGTCACTAATAAAAATTTTAAATAAGAGGCCATATTAAAAAAGAGTTTTGAAGACAGGCATTTATTTGTGGCTATGTCTCTATTGGCTTTCTTTGCATAATCATGGATGTGCTGAACCAGTCGATCGTATTCTTCGTCAATGCTGTCAACGACAGCATCTTCCCATGTTGCCGCAATAGTGCCAAAGAGCTCCCAGTTGTTAGTCGTTCTGGGAGTTCTTTTCTTAAACTTTGCAGTCCTTTCTCCCCACTCCGTGAAGTAGAATTTTGCACGAAGGAGACGATGGTCCGATCCTGTTGGAATTTTGGCACAACAGCGACGTTGGTCATGCAAAACCGTCAATTGAATATGTTGTGGTCAATTTTGTTGTGGAATGTGTCCACAGGTAGACTCCCATATCCAATATTTGGATTAAACCTTCTTGAATTGTGAGTTACCATGAATGGTCTTAGCCGATATGATGAACTCGGCAATCTCTCACCTTGTTCATTCCATTCTAGGTCATGAGTCCCAATGTGGAGTTCTTCGGCTGATCTTCCTGGTCCTATCTTGGCATTAAAATCACCGACGATCTTTTAGTAGGTCTGATCTTCTTTATAGAACTTCTCCAGCTCCATTAGAACTTCTCAATTTCTCCTTCATTATAATTGGATATTGGTGCATAGACAACAAAGAAATAATCTGCCGGCAGTGAGTCTCATCTATTCAAGTGTAATCGTTCAATTCGGGTTGTAAGGCATTCATGGCCAAGTTCATGTTGACAAGGACATTGACAACTCTGATGCCTCTTTTGTCACATGTTCCAAGGAACAGTTCTTCTCCAGTGTCAAAAACAGTGTGATGTGATTGATTCCTTCTCCTCTTGGTCAGACCAATGATATCGTACTTGATCTTTTGTGCTTGTACGAAGAGGTACTCCATGGATGAAAGCAATGCCAGCATACACGCATTAAAAGTACAGACAGTCATTTTTGTCTTTCTTTGTTTTGGCAGCCTAGTTCGAAATTGAGATTTTATCAACCTCTCCTTCCTCATCCTTCTTAACGGTGCCTTATTGGTGGCTCTTTCAGGGTCAGGGGAATGAGACCCATTGTATTTACTAGTTTTGGCTTATCAAATACACCACAGAAAACTTGCCAGGCTCTGCCATGTGGGCGGGATATTGTAGGTAGCTTCCAGGCTCTCTGAGAGGGATAGAAGCTTTTAGGGTGGCCTCTAATCGCCCTTGCAGGTGTTACTATGGTTCAAACCATATTTGAACCCTATCAAATATGGTGCAGCAATCATGGAAGATGGGTATTGCCTCATGATGTGTGTCGCCGCTTTGCGGCTGTGCAGTCCAGAAAGCATTCTGGAGGTTGGCAGCGGCTGGGTAGTGGAATTAGTGGAGGTAGTGGAGGTCTGCCGGTGAGGTATTTATCTTGTACCGGTTGGGTGGGTCTTCTATGTGTAATCCCTGGGTCTCTAGAGGTTGGTGGAAGCTGACAGGGAAGGATAGGGTGGGGCTTCTGGTTTTAATCCCTTGCTCGCCAGAGATTGCTGGGAGCAGGCAGAGGATCTCTGCTCCCGGGTCCATTGAGCCTGAAGTCCAAGGTCACAGAGTTCCGCTTGATGTTGTTATGATGCTATGCTTCATAAGAACAAAAGGAAATATAAAAATACATTATTATGTCTACAGATGAAATGAAAGGTTTTGCATGTTTCAACACCCATTCATGATGAAACTCTCAACAGAATAGGACTAGTACAAATTTACTCAAGACAGTAAATTCCATGTATAGCAAACCCACAGCTAATATCATAGTTCACGATCATGATCACGACCACCCTGTTGTTCGTCGATTGCCTCGAGCAGGTGCCAGTAACGTCTTCTTCGTCCTAGCCCTGAGATTTTTTTTTTAAGGTGCCATATTCAAGGCTTTTTCAGGGTTAGGAGAATGAGACCCATCATTGTTACTGGTATTTGGCATATTGGGTATACCACGGGGAGTTTGCCAGACTCTGCCGTGTGGGCATGTTACATTTGGTAGCCTGCCAGTTTGACCGAATTAGGAATGAGATGATAAGATGTCGCGCTTCAGCTTCCGGGAGCTGAGTGTGATAATCTCTGGATCCTGGCCGTTGTTGGAGTTACACGGCAGTTGGTGGGTGTAACTGTCTAGTTACTGGCAGGTCCAGTCCCAAACTGTACAGGCTTGGCGATCTCAGCCCCGGGTCCCACACACCTGGGTTCCTCTGTCAGTTCTTTTATGCGTGAGGCTCATCCAAGTGTGTGGAGAGTGCTCCCAACAAGGCCATGGTTGGGCCTCGGTGGTCTTCAGCTGTTGGGCCCTGGTGGAGACAGTCAGGCATAGGGTAGGAGACTCTGTCTTGTTCTCTCCCAGGAGCTGAGTGGTTAATGGTAAAAATTAAAAGCCTTCCTCTATATTATCTGTCAAAAATCATTTTCCACTTCCCCTCCTTTCATGCAATATAATATTGGAAGTCCTAACCCAGCTATTAGGGAATAAAATAGAAATCAAAGTTATTAAAGAAATCAAAGTTATTAAAATTGCAAAATCAACACACAAAACTTATTTGCATGTTTTATTTTTACCTTTTATGTGTATCATGAATTGCAATACTATTACCAGCAGTGTTTTGATTTAGTCATGTTTCATAGCCTCACCCACATAATACCTTTACTATGTTTCTTTATATTCCACATGAGAAAGGTCATTATTTATCCTGTTCACCCTGACTTCACTGAGAATAATACTCTCTAATTCCATCTTGATTGCAATGAATTGCACTACTTCATCTTTCCTTATATCTGAGTAATGTTCTGTTATGCGTCTATATAATAGTTTATGCATTCATTTATAATTGGACACTTGGATTGCTTTTAAGATTTTGCTTATTGTGAATAGTGTTGCTATGAATGTGGGAGTGAAAAAATATTTTCAAAGAACCATTTTTGAGCTCTTGGTGCCAAAATGTACAATTTATGGGTCACATGGAAGCTCATTAATTGTAAGGGGATTGCATCATACATGGCTGTGTTCAGGTATTACTCTTGATTCTGTGCATAGTGATCACTCCTGGTTAATTTAAGGTACCATATGTGGTGCCAGATATTGAACCTGATTTGGTCACCTGCAAGAAAAGCATCTTATTTACCATACTACTTCTTCAGCCCCACTGCTCTTAATTTTTAAGAAGTCCTAATACTGTTTACAGAAAGGGTAAACAACCAGATAATATTTTCATTATAGTGGATGAGGGTTCTTCCCCACTCTACCCTTCACATACCTGCCAACATTATTTCTACTCATTTTAATATATATCAATCTCACTAGTAAAGTCGGGGCATCTCATTGTTTTGATTTACAATTCCCCCGTGAAAGGTGATTAAAAAACATTTCTTATACAGTTATGGCTTCTTTGAGAAGTTTCTGTTCAGCTATGCTTCTTTCTTTCATGGCATTGTTTGTTCTTTTGTTGTTATGGTTTGTAAGCTTTTTTAAAATCTTGATTATCAAAGTCTTTTGTCTGATGTTGGTTAGAAAACATTAATTCTCAATACATAAGATTTTTTTAATTTTAGTCACCATTTTACCATAAAGAAGCTTCTAATTTTATAATCTGATGCCCTAATTGAACTTTTTCAAAAACAAAAAAATCCTTTACAAACACCCATCATTTGTACAAAATGGCAATTCCATAACCTCAAAAATCTTACTTAAAATCAATGACTTGATATATGGGAAATTATCCCCTAACAAAAAAAGCCCAGTCTAGAATAATTCCCTGGGCAAAATAGTTTAGGTGTTCTTAGAATGTAAATGGGTTACAAATGTGCGCTCAGTTAAGAGTAGAGTAGATGAAAAATATATGATTTCTGCAAACATTTACCCAGGAAGACATAGAATAAAAGCATAGAATAAAATTTTAGGGTATTTTAAATGTAGAGGACAACATGGATAAAGTAGAATAAGAAACTCTCAGGTTTTATACTTTAAGGGTGTCTGCTGATTGATTGTGAGTCATATACTCTCCTCTTTTTCACTACTTTTCATGTACCTATTGAATGTTGACACGCTTACTAACTGCCTTTATTGTCTCTGTCAATGCAAATGATGGTTCTCTTGTGATGGAAGCCCTGTAGTAGTGGGGGAATGATATGGTATTGAAAAAATGGCCAGTCTATGAGACCACTAGTGGCTTCTGAGGAGATACTTAGGCTTGTATAATTCATGTATGTCTGTCTCCTTATGTGTTTGTCTCATTCTCAGCAACAGATTCCCAATAGATGGAGATAAAAGTTGCCAGTGTGATGATCATTAGAAATAAATGCTGACACTGACATCATCAGAGAATATGAAGAAACTATTTCAGGGAAATAGCCCAAAAAGCCACCAAAAAGGGCGAGGTACTCCAGCTCATAGGAATCATCTTAAGGTGAGAAAGTAGAACTGTGCAGATGGAATACCATTTTGTAGCAATGATAGAAAGAAACTAAAAATGTAGTAAAATGGCAAAATAATTAATATTAGAGCAAAAATATTATAATAGGGTCATCCAGTCCCCCAATATTGCTTCTGGTGTTAATATCCAAACCAATGTCATGTTAATACAATGTTATTGACTGGATGAGAGGTACTACAAAGTGAAAGAGAGAGTAATTATTATAAAGCTACAAATAGGGGCAAGTATTTCCATACAGAATATGGTGCCACAGGTTGGACACAGATTTCTTCCTCTCCTCAACAAGTATTTCTTCACTGATATAGAAAATTCAAAGGAGGACTCCTGAAAGATCTTAAGAGGAATCTTTCTCCTTATTGAAGACTCAATTTTTAGTAGAATGTTTTACTTTGACAGATTTTAATTATGCAAGTTTTAAGCATACGTCCAAAAGCAGAAGGTAAACTTTATCTTTTTTATTGAATAACAGTGAGATACAGTTACAAGTTTTCATGTTTGATTTGCAGTCCCTCAACAATCAAACACCCATCCCTCCACCAGTGCACCATCCCCACCACCAGTCTCCCAAGTATACCCCCCTTTCCCACCCTTCCACTGCCTCCATGGCAGACAATTTCCCCCATACTTGCTCTCTACTTTTGGGTACTATGGTTTGCAATCCCAAGTTCGATTCCTCCGCCCCTCTCGGAGAGCCTGGCAAGCTACCGAGAGTATCTCGCTCTCACGGCAAAGCCTGGCAAGCTCCCCATGATGTATTCGATATGCCAAACACAGTAACAAGCCTCACAGTATTACTGGACCCGCTCGAGAAAATCGATGAACAACGGGAGGATCGTGACCGTGACATGGTTTGCAATACAGATACTGAGAAGTTATCATGTTTGTTCCTTTATCTACTTTCAGCACACATCTCCCCTTCTGACCGATCCCTCCAACCATCATTTCCTTAGAGATTACTTCTCTATTCCAGCTCCCTTCTCTCCCAGCACATGAGGCAGGCTTCTAACATGGAGCAATCTTCCTGACCCTTGTGTTTACTGTTCTTGGGTGTCAGTCTCATGTTATGTTATTTTATACTCCACAAATGAGTGCAGTCCTTTTATATCTGTCCCCCTTTTTCTGACTCATTTCACTTAGCATGATACTTTCCATGTCTTATAAGCAAATTTCCACTTATAAGCAAATTTCATGACTTCATCTCTCCTAACAGCTGCATAGTATTTCATTGTGTAAATGTACTAAAGTTTCTTTAACCAGTAAGGATCATCACTATAGTATGTTATTAAACTTTATATATTTCGTGAGTGAAATGAAACACTAACTTCCAAATGCCAACAAAACTTTGGTCTCAGCTAATGAAAATGTTATTTTTCTACCTCAGAGCTAGAAGAGCTAACAATGAAAATGTCTTACCACCTGAGAGGTAATGTAAAATAATGTCTTATATCTCTTTGGCCCGAATTTAATTTGTCAGCTGTGTTATATCAATAGAGTAGTTTTTTGAACCTGCTGTTACAAGAAGCAAAGTAGAAGTAGAATAAGAGTTAAAAAACACTGGATCATCTCAATCATGCATTGGGGCAAGATTTTCCCTGGAAACAGTGATATAGGCGGTCAGGTATAGAATGCCCCCCTCCTTCAAGGCAATGATAATGAATTTTCCTGGAAATAATAATATCAGTAGCTCTGAAGCTGCAAAAAAGTCAAGCTTGGTAGGTCTTTAATTTGGCCAGCAACAGACCCAGAGAAGGCTGGATACCCCTCCAACAGAAGCTCCAACAGAAACAAAAGTCTAAGAAAGAAGTTTCAAAGAAATCCATCACCACTCCCAGCCCTTCCCCCCTTCGCAACCTCCCTGGAAATGGTCTTTTACCTAGGTACAAGCCCCAAGTGGGGCCAGGTTGGAAAAAAAAAACATAAAAGCCACCTTGAACAAAGGAAGGGCTTAGATATGCTGCCTGAGCCTATGTGCTGTTGTAAACAGGAAGCTGAGCACATGTGGTGCCTGAGCACATCTCCCCTCTTTTTTTTTAGATTTTTATTAGTGAAACACCATAAGATACAGTTGTAGACGTACAAATTTTTGTGCTTGGGTTTCATTGAGATGTATAATTTTAATATTTCATATCTAATGCTGGAGTGTGTGGAGGGACTCTCTTCCTGCCCTTGGGGAAGCCTGAGTTGTCTACTGAGGGCGTTACTCTCACTCACTCTCTCTCTCCTTCCCCTTCCTTAAAACCTCCAAATAAAATCTGTCTTTACATCAGTGCTCGTCTACTTCTGAAATTCTTTTCTGTGAGGTGAGACAAGAACCCAGTAACCCTGAGTCAAGGGTGGCAGAGGCAGATCACAAGAAATCCTTTCTCCTCCCTGTCTAACATATGTCACCTGTGGGGCCCACTAACATCAACCTTTTTCTCTTTTTAAAAAAATTTATTTTAATGAATCCCCTTTTCAATGGGAGGGCCTTTACCTTTTACCTTTTTAATGAATCCCCTTTGACCCAGCAATACCACTTCTGGGAATATATCCCCTAAAATGCAAAAAAGAGCAGTAGAAATGACAACAGTTTTCTTTTTCTTGAGAAAAATAAGTGCTCAAGAACTGATGCTTCTTTAAGAACTGACTGTTTCTTTAAGAACAGTGGGTGAGGGGCTGGAGTGATAGCACAGTGGGTGGGGTGTTTGGCTTGCATGCTGAGACCTGGTTTGATTCCCAGCACCAGTTATGGTCCCCCAAGTACTGCCAGGGGTAATTCCTGAGTGCAAATTCAGGAGTAAACCCTGTGCATCGCCAGGTGTGAACCAAAAAGAAAAAAAAAAAAGAGAACGCTGGGTGTGCAAGGCAGGGTGGTTGGGAGTGGAAAGATGGGGCTGGGTGGGGTGGTGTTATAATATGGAAATCTGGTGGAGAGAAGTTGACACGGGCATGGGATCATTGTTGAAATGTTATATGCATAAGTCTCAACTATCAATAATTTGTAAATCATAATTCCTTAATTATATAAAAATGATAAATTTAAAAAATAGAATAGAAGAGGGCATCTACAAAGTTAAGCTGTAGTAGAAAGAGACCAACTATCTATACATTCTGTCTTAAAAATAAAATTAGGAATATTAGAGTGAGCCAGCCCCACATGGATCAAAATATAATTATGTCTTAAATATTTCATTATTTAAAATTTTGAATTTCTAACACTAAAGTACTCCCAGCTACATTGACCATTCACACAAGCACTAAGTTCTTCTAAACCATAGCTAGGTCAAGGGTGAAGAGAATGAGATTCAGGTGAGGGTATGCTTGTTTTTCAACAGGTAAATCACTGATTTGGCTCCCAGAAGAGAGGTAAAGTCTAACAAGAGTTAACACCAGTCAGATTTACCTTCTTTAAGTTAAAGAGACACTTCACATTGAAGTACAGAAACTGAGCTGAATCAACTCCAAGGAGATGCATTCCCATTGATGCAAAAATAAAGATAACTTAGAACTAAGGCATTTAACATCACCTGAGTATATCTCAAGAGAGCAGGAAAACAAACAGATTTAACGTTCAAAATCAGAGAGTACCCCAAAACCCATAACACCTACTTTTAGCTATAATAATTTTATACTTATTAGTTTATATTCTGAATGCTATGTAATATACTATATTTAATTTAAATACCAACCTAGCCTATTGATAGAAAGCTGCCAGCATTCTTATTGGGTGAATTTCATTATCCGTACCCTTTGCTCTACTAACCCAAATAATACAAAACATTACCCAAGAAATATTAACTCAAGCTTCTATTTATTAGCAAATCATGAACCAGAGAGAAATATGTAGTCAGCATGGAGTATATTGGCCAATAGCAAGAGAATTCTATATATCATTCTAAACTTCTCTGTGACCCTAATTCATGTATGAATAATGGCACCCCATTATAATCAATTGATACCTTGGAATGAAGTAGAAAACTACTTACACACAGTATTCCACCCAGATATATCAAAAAACATTCACAATCTTAATTTTTATTACATCAGGAGATTATTAAATATCAACAAGAAATGAAGATATGAGGCACTCCTTCTGATTGGTGGCATAATTTCAATCCAATGAAACTGGAATTTTGAAATACCATTAAAATCTGAATTCTTACAAAACCTGGAATGCTAATATTCTTATTGATGATTTGTTGCAGCACCAAAATTCTGTACTGGGTCTGGTGATGGCGCCACTATGCCCCAACCAGATGGGGTCACTCCCAGAAGCCAGCATTGTATTTACCCATTGGAAAACTTTCCTGAAAGAGGCAGTATACCCATGATACTAATAGTCCTCATTTGAAAAATGAAAGGGGAAAGATGTAGGAAATTGTAACCTTAACAGCAACAACAAAATCCCAAGGTTGTATTTTCCCCTGGGGAAGACTGTTAACGATTTAGAATGAAAATGTATCCCCAAGAAATAATACAATAGCAGGAAAGAATAAAATAAATGACAACATAGTCCATCTTCAAAAGTGTGCCAAGAAAAGCATGGAATTAAAGGTTTAGGGTCTACCACATATAGAAGAAAGCATAAGCAAATAAAGAATAGGAAACTATCAAGATTTTATACTTTAAGGGTGCCTTTTGATTGAATATCTGAAATACCCCACCTCTGCTTTGCATATGCCTATTAAATGTTGATGTGTCACTAATTGTCCTTAATGTCTCCTTTCAACTTAAATAATAGTTTTCAGTGTTGGGAGCCAGGATTGGGGATTAATATGATATTGAATAAAATGGCCAGAAATGTGAAGAAACAGCAATCTCAAATGGTTAACTGAGGTCAATATTATTTTACATACCAAATAAAGCAGGAAAATATATGGCTAAAGAACAAAATTTCAGACCAATGTCCCAGGTGAAGATAGATACAAAGATTAGCAATATGTTAGCAAATTTATAACCAACAATACATTAAGAGGTTCATATACCATAATCAAATGATATTTAATTAGGGATGGTTTAATTCATAAAAAATTATTGTGATACATAATATCATACAAGTTATTATAAAAATCATAATCACATGATCATATGAACTGCACTAGATAAAACATCCTACAAGATCCAGCATCCACATATGATGAAAGTTCTCAACACATGATATAGAAGGATCCCTACTCAACACATTTAAAGCATTTGCAACAAACCCAAAGTGAATATCATACTGAATGGTGAAAAACTGAACAATTTTCTCTAAGTTTAGGCAAAACACATATATATGTCTACTACTACCACTTTTGTTCTAGCATAGTATTGGAGTTCTTTGCCACAACAGTTAGGAAATAAATAGTTGCTAAAGGTATCCGTATTGAAAAAAAAGAAGTCAAATATTTTCATTTTCAGATGACATGTTATTAGAGTATATCAATTCTTTTAGCTCCTCATTAAGCGTTGTGTTTCTTTTCGATATTCTGCTTGATTGATCTGTCTAGTGGAAAAAGTGGAGTGTTGAAGGCTCCCAGTACTACTGTGTTTCCATATATGTGTTTCTTTTTTTAAAATTTTTTATTAGTGAATCACAGTGAGGTTCAGTTACAGACTTAAGAATTTTTGTGCTTGTGCTTCAGTCATACAATGATCGAGTACCCATCCCTCCACCAGTGCCCACATATGTGTTTCTTTAGCTTTGTTATCAAAAGCTTTATGAACATTCATGACCCATAATTTGGTGCAAAAATATTTAGAAGTGTTAGTACTACTTGATCTATTGTTTACTTAGTCAGTAAATAATGTCCATCCCTATCTCAAATTACATTCTTTAGCTTGGACGATATTTGATATGATATAATTATGGCTATCCCAGCTTTTTTCATGTAACATTGACTCATATGATTGTTTTCCATTCTTAAGTGTGAGTCTGTATATATCCACTGAAGTTAGCTTTGTTTCCTGTAAGCAGCAAATAGTTTTTATTTTCTGATCAATCCAGTTACTCTATGCTTTGTATAGGACAGATTATTCTGTTGATATTTAGATAGATAATTGATATAAAGGACTGTATTTTAATTTTTATCTTGTTTGTGTTTGAGGTATGACATTTATTCAAATAGCCATTTGATTATCATAGGTGGCCTTTCAGTAATTCTTGCAGGACTTTTTCATCTCAAATGTTTGAAATTTTTTCCCAGGGGATTTACAGTTAGATTTGCAGATTTTTTAGACACTGCAGATTTTTACAAGATTACCTCCTCGCTTTTGAGGCTCTTCACTGCACTTTGTTGTCACTACTTAATATAGCCAGTGGTAAATTGAAACCCACCAGCGGAGAAGTATTATTCCCAGGATGATGTATATGATGGAAATCCCTCTAAGGCTACCCTCTCTTCCCATCCCATTCCCTCGAGTAAATGCCTGGGAAATTTTATATTGATAAAACTATGAGATGAGCCCTTGAACAGTAAAGATTTTGTGTACCACCAGCCCCAGGAAGCAGCCATCAAGCTGTGCCTGAAGTACACTTTTTCTGCACTGCATGGAAGATGAACCCTGACACCTAATCTGGAATGAGGAATTGTTCCAGGCCAGAAAGGAAAAACAGTTCTAAATTTTACCCAGGATTTTCAGGTGTGTCACATTTCCCTCAAAGGAAAAAAATCAGAAGTTTAATAATAAAGCAAAACAAATTTATTTGGGAAATAAAGGGATGGAAGCAGAGAGGTAGATAAAGATATATGCTAAAGAGAGAACACAAGCTTCTCCATAATGGAAACAGCCAGTACACATGCAATACATGGATGTGCAGGAAATTCATTTCCCCCAAGTAGAGAAATGCTCCATAAAGTATGAAAGTATACATCGCAGGAGAGGAGTTACAGGTGGCCATAGACTCCAATATCATACATCTTTTTACATCATGCTGCTATGAATGTATAAATTAACTCTATACATATTGATGAAAAACTTCAAACTCTTATAGACTAAACAACATGTTATTAATAGCTATTGGGTAAATAAATCAAAGAAATAAATGATATCTTGGAAACATTATAATGAATAAATATGCCACAAGAATATATGGGATACAAAAGAAATTGTACAAAGAAAGTTTATAGCAATACACACTTACATCCAGATACAAAAAAAACCCTTCACATAGAGTCTAACCTAATATATTATGGAAATAGAAAAGGAGTAATAAATAGACTCAAAGTTAGTAGAAAAATAAATAATAAAAACTTGATTGAACACGAATTAAATTGAAACTAGATGGAAAATGCAAAGTGCCAATCACATTGAGAGTTGATTAGATGATAGGATAGATCAAAAGATTTTCAAACCTGAAGAGCTCTCCTTTCCAGCTCCAGCGGTCTTCTACACAGGTCCATGTGCCCCCATCCCCGCGTGCACCACCTGGAGGTGGGCACCTGTTCAGAAGCCCAGAGCCCCATTTTGTGCAACCTTGACCAGAGCACCTCCAGCATGTGGGGCCTCCAGGGATGTGGCCTCCACAGTTGGGGCGTGGCCTCCGCAGAAGTGGGCGTGGCCATCTGTGGGGTATACAACTGCCAAAGCAGCCTCAGTTGTATACCACCTTCCCAGCATTCTGGACTCACATCTCGATCTCAATCAACTAATTATATTGAGATCTTTTTGCCCATCTCAAACACAATGTGCCAATAGTCCACTAGCCTATTCCAACTTCACCAGAAGACCAGAGTACACAAGAAGCTGTAGAAGCCCAATATAGAAGAACACATCCTCCAAAGATTCACTAGATCCCTCAAGTAAGTCACAGAGAAATACCTGAGAGGAAGGACATATTCCAGAAGTGCAAATAGGTGACCACAATCAACTGAGCTCATCCAGAACCCTTTCTCGCAGTAAAAGGGAACAGTGCTAGTGAACTGGAAGATCCCACATCCATACAACCACAATAAAATGAAGAAACAGCGCAAATCCCCACGACGAGGAGAGGACAAGGAAAAGAGAACAGAAGCCTCAACAGGTATACCCACAAATACGATCTATCTAATAAAGAATTCAGAGGTGAAATGTCAAGGATGATCAATGAACTCAAAGAAACAGTGAACAGACATCCACTAAATTAAAGGAGAATATTAAAGAAAGAATGGAACGTACAGGCAAAAAATACAGGAAGAAATGAGAGCAGAAATAAATAAACTACAATCAGAAGTATCATGAATAAAAGATTCGGTATATGAAATAACAAATAAAAAAAACCACAATGGGTGCCCTCAACAGTAGAATGATTACAGCCGAAGACAGAATCAGTGATCTAGAAGATGAGCTGCAGAAAGCAAACAGGCAAAAACAATGACAAAAGACCTCAAAATAGCTCTGGGCCAATTCAGAGTCCTACAGAATGATTCCAAGAGAAACAACATTAGAAACATCAGAGTACCAGAAGGACAGGAAAGAAACGCCAATGAAAAAGCCACAGTTAAAGAAATCATTGCTGAAAAGTTCCCAGAGCTGAGAATGCAGGCATCCTGATCCAAGGAACCCGAAGGGTGCCAGCTAAAAGAGACCCTAATATAAAGAATCTAAGATGTATCATGGTCAAAATGATGGATGCCGCAGACAGAGATGCAGTACTGCAAACAGCAAGGTCAAAGAAGAAATCACATACAAAAGGACATGCTTTAGATTCACAGCTGACCTACCAAAGGAAACCTTCCAACCTTGAATACAATGGTGGGATATAGTGAAAAAACTCAATGAAATGAACACCTCACCAAGAATTATCTATCCGACTAAACTCTCACTCAAACTTGAAGGAACCATACACTATTTTTCAGATAAATAGCAGCTCAGGAAATTTATAGACTCAAAACCAAACTTAAAAGGACAAAAGAGGCCACTGTAAGACAAGAAAACCCCCTACAAGTACAGCAAACTTCTACAGAAATATGGCAAAAAAACCCCAGGACAATAATCTCTCTCAATGTCCAGGGCCTAACTGCACTAATCAAGAGACACAGAGTGGCAAAATGGATTCAGAAACTGAACCCAATATTTTTTTGCCTACAAGAAACACATCTGAACAGTCAGAGCAAACACAGACTAAAAGTCAAAGGATGGAAAACAATCCTGCAAGCAAACAGCTCCCTCAAAAAAGTCGGGGTGGCCATACTAATATCTGACAACTTAGATTTCAGGTTGAAAAAGATGAGAAGGGACAGACATTTTTATTAATCAAGGGATATGCACAATAGGAAGAAATCACACTCTTAAACGTATATGCACCTAATGAGCAACCCGCTAAATACTTAAAACAACTGCTAACAGATTCTAAGGAGGACATTGCTAGCAACACAATAGTAGTTGGATATTGCAGTACTGCCTTATCACCCCTAGACAGATCAACAAGAATAAAACTAGCCAAGGAAACACTGGCTTTGAAGGAAGAAATAGAAGAGAGAGGGCTAATAGATCTATGCAGGGCTTTACATCCCCAAAAGAAATAATACACATTTTTTCCAGTGCACACGGAACATTTTACTAAATAGAAATTTTTCTGGGTCAAAAAACATACCACAACAGAAACAAGTAGATAGACATTGTATCAACTATCTTTATAGACCACTGCACTGAAAATAGAAGTTAATTATGCACAGAAGCAGAGAACCAAATCACCAAATCAAATACCTAGAAGTTGAACAGCTGAATCCTGAACAATGAGTTCAGAAGGAAATCAAGGAAGAAATAAAAAGATACCTGGAAACAAGTGAAAATCAAGATGTGAGTTAACAGAATCTATGGGACTCAGCTAAAGCCGTGCTAAAGGGGTAAATTTATAGCTCTTCAAGCATTTCTCAGGAAGAAAGGGCCTACATAAATAACTTGACTTCACAACTAAAGATCTTAGAAAAGGACCAAAAGAAGGAGCCCTAACCAGGCAGAAGGAAAGAAATAACAAAATTTAGAGCAGAAATCAACGACAAGGAAACCCAAGAAACAATATGAAAGATCAATGAAACCAAGAGCTGGTTATTTGAGAAAATAAACAAGATTGATAAATCACTAGCAAGACTAACAAAGAAAGAGAGAGAACCCTAATACACTGAATCAGAAATGGAAAAAAAAGACAGCACAACAGAAACCGAAGAAATTCAAGATTATCAGAGACTACTTTTAAAATCTGTATGCCATGAAACAAGAGAACTTAGAAGAAATGAATAAATTCCTGTATTCCTATAGTCTCCCAAGATTGAGTGAAGAAGACTTGGAATACCTGAATAGAATACCCATTAATATCAAGGAAATTGAAACAATAGTCAAAATTCTTCCTAAAAACAAAAACCCAGGTCCAGAAGAATACACCAGCGAATTCTTCCAAACTTTTAAATAGGAATTGTTGCCAGTTCTTCTCAAGCTTTTCCAGGAAACTGAAAAAAAGGAACTCTCCCAACAGTTTCTATGTGGCACATATCTACCTAATACCAAAAGAAAACAAAAACTCCACGAATAAAGAAAACTACAGGCCTATATCCCTGATGAACACAGATGCAAAGATCCTCAACAAAATTTTAGCAAATAAAATCCAACATCTCATCAAAAAGATCATACACCATGACCAAGTGGGATTCATCCTGGGGATGCAAGGTGGTTTAACATTTGGAAATCAATCAACATAATCCACCATATCAACAAAAAAGATAAAAAAGATGTGATCATATCAATAGATGCATAGAAGGCATTTGACAATATTCAGCACCAATTTATGATGAAAACTCTCACCAAAATGGGTTTAGAAGAAACTTTCCTCAATATAGTCACAGCCATCTACCACAAATCTATGGCAAGCATAATCTTCAATAGGGAAAAATAAGAGCCTCCCTTCTAAGATCAGAGAGTAGACCAGTATACCCACTCTCACGACTTCTGTTCAATATTTTACTGAATTACTTGCAATAGCGATTTGGCAAGAAAAAGATATTAAGGGCATTCATATAGGAAAGGAAGAAATCAAGCTCTCACTATTCGCAGATGATACGATACTATATTTAGAGAACCCTAAAGCCTACACCACAAAACTCCTAGAGACAATAGACTTGCACAGTAAATTAGCAGGCTATACAATCAATACCCAATAGTCCATGGCTTTCCTATATGCAAATAGCAAGACAGAGTAAGTGACACAAAAAACAACCCCGTTCACAATCATGCCCCAGTAAATCAAGTACCTCAGAATCAGCTTAACTAAGGAGGTAAAGAACCTGAACAAAGAAAACTACAAAATGCTGCTTCACAAAGTAAAAGAGGTCTCGAGGAAATGAAAAGATACCCCCTGCTCATTGATTGGGAGAATCAACATTGTCAAAATGGCCACACTCCCCAAAGCATTATACAGATTCAATGTTATCCCTAAAGGATAACCATGAAATTCTTCAAAGAAATGTATCAAAACCCCATGAAGTTCATATGTAACAACAACCCCCCACGAATAGCTAAAGAAATTCTTAGGAAGAAGATGGGAGGCATCACCTTCCCCAACCTCAAACTCTACTACAAAGCAGTTATAATTAAAACAACATGTTTCTGGAACAAAGTCAGATCTGCAGACCAATGGAACAGAGTTGAATATCCTTACACATATCTTCTAATATGATCATCTAATCTTAGACGAGGGAGCAAGAAATATGAAGTGGAGCGAGGAAAGCCTCTTTAATAAATGGTTTTTGCAAAACTGGATGGACACATGCAGAAAATGGGCTCAGACCTCTATCTATCACCAGGCACAAAAGTCAGATCAAATTGGGTTAAAGACCTCAACATCAGACGGAATCCATAATATACATTGAAGACGAGGTTGGCAAAACCCTCTACAACATTACAGCTAATGGAATCCTCAAAGATGACACGCCACTGACCAAGGAAGTGGAAACAGAGATAAACAAATGGAACTATCTTAAGCTAAGAAGCTTCTATACCTCAAAAGATACAGTGAGGGACAGAGTGATAGCACAGCGGGTAGGGCATTTGCCTTGCACGCGGCCGACCTGGGTTCGATCCCCGGCACTCAATATGTTCCCCCAAGCACCGCCAGGAGTAATTACTGAGTTCAGAGCCCAGAGTAACCCCTGAGCATTGCTGGGTGTGACCCTAAAAGCAAATAAAATAAAAGATACAGTGACCAGAATAAAAAGACAATCTACAGAATGGGAAACTATATTTTCCCAATTTCCATCTGAAAAGTGTGGATATTAAGGATATACAGAGCACTGGTTGAACTCTAAAAAACGAAAACATCCAACCCCATCAGAAAATGGGGCAATGAAATGAACAGAAACTTTCTCAACGAATAAATACGAATGGCTAAAGGGCACGCGAAAAAATACTCATCACTAATCATCAGGGAGATGCAGATCAAAACAATAGTGAGAGGCGCTGGAACAATAGTACAGCGGATAGGGCGTTTGCTTTGCATGCGGCCAACCCGGGTTCAATTCCCAGTGTCCCATATGGTCCCCTGAGCACCGCCAGAGGTGATTCCTGAGTGCAGAGCCAGGAGTAACCCTGGGTATCGCCGGGTGTGACCCAAAAAAAAGCAAAAACAAACACAATGAGATATTATCTCACACCAGAGAGACTGGCCCCTATTATAAAGAACAAAGGCGACCAATGTTGGCGAGAATGTGGGGAGAAAAGGACTCTCCTTCACTGCTGGATGGAATGCTGACTGGTTCAGCCCTTCTGGAAAACAGTATGGACGCTTCTCAAAAAAATAGAAATTGAACTCCCATTTGACCCAGCAATACCACTCCTGGAATATATCCCGAAGAGGCAAAATAGTATAGTCGAAATGACATCTGCACTTGTATGTTCATGGCAGCACTGTTTACAATAGACAGAATCTGGAAAACACCCGAGTGCCTGAAAACAGATGACTAGTAAAAGTAACTTTGGTACATCTACACAATGAAATACTATGCAGATTGTAGAAAAGATGAAATCATGAAATTTGCGTATAAGTGGATCAACATGGAAAATATCATGTTAAGTGAAATGAGTTGTAAAGAGAGAGACAGACATAGAAAAATTTCACTCATCTGTGTAATATAAAGTAACAGAAATGGAGACTAACACCCAAGAATAGTAGAGATAAGCACCAGGAGGATTTCTCCACAGCTTGGAAGCTGGTCTGACACACTAGGGCAGTTCAGATAGATAAGGGATCACCAAGAAAAAGGTGCTTGGAGGGCGCTCTCGGGACGAAAGATGTGTTCTGAAAATAGACTATAGACCAAACATGATGGCCACTCAATACCTCTATTTCAAACCACAACATCCAAAATGAGAGAGAGAGAGAGAGAGAGAAAGAATATGCCCTGTCACAGAAGCGGGGCGTGGTGGGGGATGTTGAGGTGTGGTTGGGGGTAGGCACATTGGGATATTGATGATAGAGAATGAGCACTGGTGGAGTGATGGGTACTGAGCATTGTATGACTGAAATGTAACCACGAAAGTTTGTAAGTCTGTAACTGCACCTCAAGGGGATCCATTACAACAAATTAATTAAAAAAAAGATTTGCAAACCTTTCCGTAAAATCAGAAAGAATAAAGGAATAAACTATGAATGAATTATTAAAATAATGCCTCATATTTCCATCCAAGTTGGAGCAAATTTCAAAATTTTCTCTACACTTAAAATTGTATGATATTCAATTTTGTATTTATATAACAACTTATTTATGCAGTCCTCTATTTTTTGACATTTGGATTACTTCTATAAGCTTGTTACTATACTAGGAGATATTAAATATAAATGTAAATATATATCTTAAAATTAATATTCTGAGATGTTAAGGGTAGATACCAGGAAGTGGAATCACTCGTTAATGTGGGAATATTCTTCTCAGTGTTTTGAAAAAATTTATACTGACTACTATAGAGACTGAACCTGATGATATTTTCAACAGTGAATGAGAGTTTATTTTTAATGCATCCCTTGCAAAACCAGGTCTTTCTTATATACACTATTCTCATTAGCATGAAATGATATCACATTACAGTTTTGATTTCCATTCCATGATAATAAGGGGTAATATAAATTTTTGATGTGATTATTAGCTGATGCTATGTCCTCTTTTGTGAAGTGTTTTTTTTTCATATCTTTGATCAATGCTTCAGCTGAATCACCTGTTATTCGTCGATTGCTCGAGCAGGCCCCAGTAATGTCTCTTCATCCTAGCCCTGAGATTTTTTTTTAAAAAGTGCCATATTCAAGGCTCTTTCAGAGTTAGGAGAATGAGACCCTTCATTATTACTTGTATTTGGCATATTGGGTACGCCACGGGGAGTTTGCCAGACTCTGCCGTGTGGGCAGGTTACATTCGGTAGCCTGACAGTTTGTCTAAAGTAGGAATGAGATGATAAGATGTTGCGCGGCCGCAAATGCGGCCAAGCGCTTCAGGGAGCTGGGTTTTATAGTCTCTGAATCACCATGAACTACAAAATTACAATGTGATTCACTATTGAGTTTCAGGCATAAACGTTCCAACACTAATCCCTTACCACTGTCCACTTTCCTCCACCAATGTCACCAATTTACCTCCCGACTTTAGTGTGTCTCTATGAGAGGCATGTTTTTCTTTTCTGTTCACTTTTTCCACTTTTCTTAACTTTTAGATACTGTGGTTTGCAATACGGTTACTTACAGCGTATCATTCATACCATGTTACCTCTTGTGAGCATCCAATTCCTGTCCAGAGTGCCTACTTTGCTCTATCAGTGTCTCCCATCTCCGCAGTAGCAAACTTCCTTCTAAGGACAAGTTCTGCTCTTTATTTCTATTTACTTTGGGCATTAGTTATTCCCATACAATGTTTTTTATTTTTCTGCATATAAAAATATACTTCACTAATAAAAATTAAAAAATAAAAATTAAAAAAACAAATATATATGTATATATATACTGCCTATATTGTGTGTCTATCCCCCTCCTTCTGGCTCATTTCACTCATCATAATATTTTCCATATATATCCAATCATAAATTGCATGATTTCACATTTACTTATGGGTGAGTAATGTTCCACTCTATATATGTACCTAGCAATTTTATCCAAGTTCTTGACCATTGGGTTTTTTCCGGATTTTGCTGTTGTAAATAATAGTGCAATGAATATAGGAGTACAGATGTCCTTTCATCATTGAGATTTAGGGACATTCCAAGAAGTGGAATTGTTGGGTCAATTACTAGTGTTTTATAGAATGTCCATATTGTCTTCCAGAAAGGAATATTTCCTTCCTTTCTGGAATATTTCCTTCCAGATTGGAATATTTCCACTAGCAGTGAATGAGATTTTCCCCCCTAATATCCAGGCTAATACTGGTTATGTTTGCTATTTTTGATGAGTGCAAATCTCTCTGGTGTCACATGACATTTAATTGTTTTGATTTACATTTCCCGCATATCTAATAAGTGATGAAAAGCAATTTTCACATGCTTTTTGTCCGTTTGTATTTCTTCTTTAGGGAATATTGTGTAAAGATATTCTCTCCATTTTTGATGGGGTTAGATTTTTTTTCTGTAAATTTCTACCAGTGAAATATATGCCTTGAATATTAACTATTAGACGAGTGGTGGGCAAATGATTTCTTCCACTATACGGGCTATCTTTGCATTCTCATTATCACTTAATTTGAGTACTGAAGCTTCTTGATAGAATGTAGTAAAATCGTTTACCTATGCTTCCACTTGCTTGGTCTGTGTTACTTCATGCTTAAAGATTTCATGCTTAAAGATGTCTGTAGCTTCAATATTATGGAGAGTTCTGCCTAAAGTTTCCTCTATGTACCTTACAGATTCAAGTATGATATTGATGTATTTAATATATTTTTATTTGACATTTGTACATGGAATTAGAAAAAGGTCTGAGTTCAATTTTGTTGTGTAATTCCACTTTTCCCAGCAGCAGTTTTTGAAAATGTTCTCATTTATCTACTTCGTGTGTTTTTCTCCTTTATCAAAGATTAACTGCTGGTATAACTGAGGGTCTGTTCCTGGATTTTCAATTCTATTTCATTGATATGAGATTCGGTCTGCATTCCAGTACCACAATATTTTAATAACTACTGCCTGGTAGAAGCACAATAGCACTATCCTCCCATTGTTCATCGATTTGTGGGAGTGGGCACCAGTAAAGTCTCACAAAAAATTGTGAGACTTGTTGTTACTGTTTTTGGCATATCGAATACATCACAGGGAGCTTGCCAGGTTTTGCCTTGCGGGTGAGATATTCTCAGTAGTTAGCCAGCCCCTCCGAGAGGGGCGGAGGAATTGAACTTGGGTCAACCGTGTGCAAGGCAAAGGCCTAACCTGCTGTGCTACCACTCCAGCTCCACTGCCTGGTAGTACAGTTTGAAATTAGGGTAAGTGATGTCCCATATACTCAGAGACTATAAAATCCAGCTCCTGGAACTGCGCGGCTGCATTCGCGGCCACATGACATCTTATTATGACATCTTATTATCTCATTCCTACTTCGGACAAACTGGCAGGCTACCGAATGTAGCCTGCCCACACGACAGAGTCTGGCAAACTCCTCGTGGTGTACCCAATATGCCAAATACCAGTAATAATGATGGGTCTCATTCTCCTAAAGAGCCTTGAATATAATCTCAGGGCTAGGATGAAAGAGATGTTACTGGGACCTGCTCGAGGCGATCGACGAATAACAGGATGATTTGTGATTTGTGATTTTGGTGTCCCGTATCTTTTTTTTCCCATGGATTTTTTGTCTATTGAGGAGGGGGCTGTTTTTTGCTCCATAATGAATTTCAGGGGTATATGAATCTACTTGTTTTCAAATGTCATGGTCATTTGTATCCTTACAGAAATTACATTGACTATGCATAATGATTTGGGGAATATTGTGATTTTTAACTGTGTTAATCTTCCCAGTATATGAGCAGGGGATTTGTTTCAATTTCCTCCTGCCATCTTTTATTTTTTAAGTAATGATTTTTTTTTTGCTTTTTTTGGGTCACACCTGGCGATGCACAGGATTTACTCCTGGCTCTGCACTCAGGAGTTACTCCTGGCGGTGCTTAGGGGACCATATGGGATGCTGGGAATCGAATCTAGGTCAGCCGCATGCAAGGCAAACACCCTACCTGCTGTGCTATCTCTTCAGCCCCTTAAGTAATGTTTTGTAGTTTTTTGGTATATGTGTTTTCACATCTAAGTTAAAATAATTCCTAGATGTTTGATTGTCTGAGATAAAATTGCGGGTGGGAATTTTAGAAATATCACTCTCAACTATTTCATTATAAGTATATGGGAAAGTCATGGATTTATGCATATATTTTTGCATACACATATTTTGAAGCTTGTCAGTTCACAGTCCTGTCCTGTCCTGTCCTCCCATTGTAAATCTATTTGCTCGAGTGGTCCCAGTAAAGTCTCCATTGTTAGACTTGTAGTTACTGTGTTTTGCATATAGAATACATCACAGGTAGCTTGCCATGCTTTGCCGTGTGTGCGATTTACTCTTGGTAGCTTACTGGGCTCTCTGAGAGGGGTGGAGGAATCAAACCCTTGTTGGCTGCGTGCAAGGCAAATACTCTACCCGCTGTGCTATCGCTCCAGCACAAATTTATAGTTCCTTGGAGCTTTTTGTTTGTAAAATATATCTTTTTGTTAAAAAAATCTTTTTTTCTATTTCTTCTTTTATTTTTTTGTTGAAACACAATGAGGTACAGTTGTACACTTACAAACTATCGCGGGTCGGTTTCAGATATACAATGATCAAGTACCCATCCATCCGCGAGTGCCCATTCTCCACCACTAATGAACACAATAGCCCTCCCAACATCCCGAGTCCCCCTCACCCCAGCCCAACTCTGTGACAGGGCATTCCCTTTTGCTCTCTCTTTCCCTTAGGGTGTTGTACTTTGCAAAACAGGTATTGAGTGGCCATCAAGTTCAGTCTATAGTCTACTTTCAGCACACAACTCGCATCCAGAGTGAGTCCTCCAAACATCCTTTACTTAGTGTTCCCTTCTCTATCTGAGCTGCATTTTCTCCCAGCATGTGCTGCCGGCTTCCAAGATGTTTTGTGACCCAGGATATGGTCTATTTTGGAAAATGATCCGAGTGCACTGGAAAAGAATGTGTATTCTTTCTTTTTGGGGTATAAAACCCTGTATAGGTTTCCTAGACCTCTCTCTTCTATTTCATCCTTCAAATCCAGTGTTTCCTTGCTGAGTTTTGTTCTTGTTGATCTATCCAGAGCGGATAAGGTGATGTTGAAGTCTCCTCCTACTATTTTATTGCTGGTAATGTCTTCCTTAAAATCTGTTACCAGTTGTTTTATGTATTTATCTGGTCCCTCATTAGATAGATATACCTAGAAGTGTGTGATTTCTTCCTGTTGTACATATCTCTTGATAAATAGAGAATGGCCTTGGCTGTCCACTCTCATCCTTTTCAACATAAAATCTATGTTGTAGGATACTACTATAGCCATCCCAGCCAGCTATTTTGAGAACGTTTTTGCTTACAGGATTGTTTTCCATCCTTTAACTTTGAGTTTGTGTTTGCTCTGATTGTTCTGATTAGTTTCTTGTATGCAGCTGAATCATGGTTTCAGTTTCTGGGTCATTTTGCCACTCTTTGTCTCCTGATTGGTGCATTAGGTCATTGACATTGAAAGATTATTCTCATGGGGTTTTGTGCCTGGAAGTGTTTGTTGTCCTTCTGGGTGTTTTCCTTCTTGAATTACAGAAACCCATTTAGTACTTCTTTTTGGTTTGGTTTTGAGTCTATGAAGTTCCTGAGCTGTTGTTTATCTATGTAATGGTGTTTTGTTTTATTGACTTTGAGTGAGAGTTTAGCTGGATAAAGTATTCTTGGTGAGGCACTAATTTATTGAGTTTTTACACTATATGCTACCATTTTGGGGGGGCTTTGAAGGTTTCCTCTGATAGGTCTGCTGTAAATTTGAGGGGTGTTCCTTTGTATTTGATTTCCTTCTTTGACCTTGCTGCATGCAGTATTGTGATTCTATTCATGGCATCCATCATTCTGACTATGATATGCCTTGGAGTGTTTTATTAGGGTGTCTTTTAGCTGTCACCATATGGCTCCTTCGATCTGCTTGCCTTCATTCTCTAACTCTGGGAACTTTTAAGCAATGATTTATTTAACTGTGGATTTTTCACTGGGTTGCCTCCCTTTCCTTCTGTACTCCAATGATTCTAATGTTGTTCCTCTTGGAGTCATCCCCCAGGTATCTGATTTGCCTTAGAGCTATTTTGAGGTCTTTTACCATTGTTTGATTTTGCCTGTACTATTTCTGTTGCTCATCTTCAAGCTCACTGATCCTGTCTTCTGCTGCAGTCATTCTACTGCCAAGGGTACCCACTGAGTTTTTAATTTCATCTACCGAATCCTTCATTTATTTATTTTTTAAAATTTTTGTTAGTGAAACACCATGAGGTACAGTTGTAGACTTACAAATTTTTGTGGTTGGGTTTCAGTTATACAATGATCCAGTACCCATCCCTCCACCAGTGCCCAATTTGAAACTTATTTTTGTAGCTTTCTTATTTCTGCTCTCATTTATTCCTGTGTTTTCTCAACTACCTGTTCCACTGTTTCTTTCATTTCTTCCTTTAAATTTCTGGATGTCTGCTCCAGTGATTCCTCCGCCCCTCTCGGAGAGCCCAGCAAGCTACCGAGAGTATCTAGCCCACATGGCAGAGCCTGGCAAGCTACCCATGACATAATCAATATGCCAAACACAGTAACAACAAGTCTGAAAATGGAGACGTTACTGGGCCCACTAGAGCAAATCGATGAACAACGGGAGGACAGTGTTTTGACAGTTTGTTTGCTCCATTGATTATTTGAGTTCCTTGAACATCTTCAGAATCTCATTTCGGAATTCTTTACTGGAGAGATTGTATTTGTGGGTAATTCCTGTTGAGGATTCGTGACTCTTTTCTTCGTCCTCTCCTTGTAGTGGATATTGTGCTGTTTCCTCATGTTTTTTTGGTTGTAGAGAGGTAAAACCTTCAAGTTCACTAACAGTGTTCCCTCTTATTGTGGGAAAGGATTCTTAATAAGGTCAGTCGATGGTGGTCACCCTTCTCCACTTCTAGAATATGTCTTTCCTCTCAGACATTATTCTGTGGCTTATGATAGGCATCTAGTGAAGTATTGGAGAAGGTGCTCTTTTATTTGGGCTTGTACAGTTTCTTGTGTACACTCATCTTTTGTGGAATTGAAGTAGGCTGGTGGTTTATTGTCTTATTTGTTTGAGGCAGCCAGGACTTTTCCCACAGAATTAGGTGATAAATATTGGGATTTTAGTTGAGATTGCGGGGAGTGGGAAATATAACTGCAACCTCACAGAAGGCCATGCCCACTTTTGAGAACGCCACGCCCCCTACAGTGCAGGCCACACCCTCAGCCTGCCCTGATGCTAGTCCACACACCTGGACCCAAGGGTCTGTTCAGAGGAAAGGCGGGGCTGAGTTGGCCTGCGTGGTGGAACTCTGGCGGGTGTCCTCAGGGAGCTGTCCAAGTGGCAGACGATCAGGAGTGTGGTGGGACTGCACGGGACAGGGGCTCACAGATGGACCGACCTGTGCAGAGAAAGGCGGGGGCTGGGTTTCTTTCCCTTTTTCTTTTTTTTTTTTTTTTAAAAAAAACTCTCTTTAAGAAAGCTCATTTTTCTTCTTTTGGGTTTTCTAAATATAGTATCATTTCATCCACAAAAAGTGAAAACTTGAATTTACTTTCCTATTGGGTTGTCATTAGCCTCTTTTTCTTGCCAAATTGCTTTGGTAAGTACTTCCAGTACTATATGGAATAGAAGTGGTATGAGTGGGCAAACCTGTCCTCTGCCTGATTTTAGAGGGAAAGCTTTCCATTTCCCTATGTTAAGTATGATGTTTTCCATGAGCTTGTAGTAAAAAATTGTGAATATATTATGGAAAGTTACTTCTATTCATTTTTATTGATAGTTTTTTTTATCATAAATAGGTGCTGAATATTGTCAAATATTTTTCCTGCATCTATTGATATAATCTCATAATTTGTCAGCTATTGAGTTGGTGTATTACATTTATTGATTGCATATTCTAAACCATCCTTTAAATCTTCCATAATTGAAGTGAGTGCCACTTGATTATGATGTATGATATTTCAGATGAGTCGTTGGAATAAACTTGGTAGTATTTTTTGAGAATCTTTGCAGTCATGTTTTAAATGGATATCAGTCTGCAATTTTCCTTTTTATGTTTCGTCTGTCTAATTTGGTAGTAGGGTAAACATTTGTTTTATAGAAAACATTTAGTCACTTTTTTATTAGATTGCCTGAAAGAGCCTGAAAAATATTGACAGTAGTTCTTTAAATGTTTAAGAGGGCTCAGTATTTCAGTAGTGAATACATTTTGGTCCTGGCTTTTTTAGGGGGAGATTTTTTTTATTACTGATTTGTTTTCATCAATAGTGTTAATTTTGTTCAGGAGGTTCATATCTTCTTGTTTCAGCTATGGGGTGGATAAAAGTCCTAGAGTTTATCCCTGTCTTCTAGCTTCTCTAATTTCATATCATAAAGATTTTAAAAGTGATGCCTTATGATACATTGAATTTCTGTGGTATCTGTTGTGATGTGACCATCTTATTTCTGATTCTGTTAATTGTGCTTCTCTCTTTGTGAGTCTTGCTAGTGGTTTATCAACCACTAACAACCACTCGTGGTTCTTTCCAAATAACTAGCTCTTGGATTCATTAATTTATAGAATTTTTATGATTCTAATGTATTGATTTCTGCTAGAAATTTTTAAGGGCCTTCTTTCTGCCTGGTTTGGGCTCCTTTAACTTGCCGATTTCCGCTTAATTTATGTGACCTTTTCTTTCTGGTTAATGCTTGCAAAGCTATGAACTCTCCTCTTAACAACACTTTAGATGTGTTCTGCAAGTTCTGGTACCTCATCTTCTTATTTTTGTTTGTTTCCAGGAACCTCTTGATTTTCTCCCTGATTTTCTCTCTGACACATTGATTATTCATTCATGAACTGTTTAATTTCTAGGTGTTTGTGTTATTTCTCCATTTTTGTGTGTGATTGACTTCTATTTTCAGTTCATCATGGTCTGAGATATGGAAAGACAATATAACTTCTATCTTCTGATATGGAATTGTGATTTCCAGCCCAGGATATATTCTATCTTGAAGAATGCCCCATGTGCATTGGGGAAGAATATGTATTTGGATTTTAGGGATTGAAAAGTTCTATACTATCTACTAAGCCCCTCTCCATTTTTTCTTTCAAGACCAGTGTTTCCTTGCTGAATTTTAGTCAATTTGATATATCAATAGGTAAAATAGTGACTCTGAAGTCTCTAGTTATGACTGAGTTGCCATATATGTCTTCCCTCAAGTCTATTAGCAGTTTTTAAAAGTATTTTTCTCATTACTCATTAGTTGCAAATGCTTAAAAATGTGAGTTCTATGTTTGCTACTCAATGCCTCTTTTGCAGACCACAACACCCAAAAGGAGAGAGAGAACACAGGGGATTGCCCTGCCACAGAGGCAGGGGGAGATGGGGGGATGTGGGTGGGGGGGGATACTATCCATGGTGGTGGAAAATGGGCACTGGTGGAGGGATGGATATCTGATCATTGTATAATTGAAACCAAAGCACAAAAAATTGTAAATCTACAACTGTAAAAAAAAAATAAAATAAAATAAAGGGAAAAAAATAAAAATAAAAAATGTGAGTTCTTCATGATGTACAGATCTCTGAATTATTAAGAAATGATCCTCTCTGTCTTGTGACTTTTTAATTCTAAAGTTATTGTTGTATGATATAATATGGCAACCCCTGCCTTTTAGTTGTGGTTGATTGCTTGAAATATTTCTTTCAACCTTTGACATTGAGTCTGTGTTTGCCCATACGTTCAAATGAGTTTCTATTAGCCAGCAGAGATTGAATTAATTTTTTTAATCCACTCTGCAACTTTGAGTATTTTAATTGGTGCATTTAGGGCTTTTACATTGAGTGAAATTCATATTTTGAGATTATTTTTCTTCTATAGAAGTTTGGTGTGTTTCTTCAATTTGCCTTTTCTTATTAAAGTAGCCCCTACAATTCTTCTTGTAAAGTTGGTTTTGAAATTATGAAATTACTAAGCTGTTATTTATCCATGAAGTTCCTTCAAATCTGAATAAAAGTCTGGCAGGGTAAAGCATTCTTGGTGACTTACTCATTTTATTGATTTTATTTGCAATATTCCAGAATTGTCTTTGATTCCACAGGGTCTTGTTTGATAAAACTACAGTAAATCTAAAGAACATTCCTTTGTATGTGATTTCTTTGATGAGTTTAGTACTTTATCTCTAGTTTTGGCTTTCGTTATTATGATTAGGGTGTGATTTCAACTGTTTTCATTCAGATACCTTTTTGCTGGTAAACTTTGGACCTTGTGCAACACTTTAGAAAAAGATTAGTGAAGGTTGTAGCTCATCACAGAGAAGACATTAAGTCCTTGTACAAAAAATTACTAAGATGTTGTCACAGGTTAAGCCTTCTGTATTTATATTTTGCTAATTGAGATTGGTTACCTTCCACATTAAATCCCATTTAATCTGGTGTGCTACTCCTGGTTTACAATTGTTGTTGAGTTTGGGATTTCAAACGGCCACAAATACAGCCAAACACCACAGTAAGTCAATTGTTAAAAATTTTATTGAATCACCATGAGATAGTGTTGGCTCAGGATAAGATGAGGCCCGAGGGGCCCCCCCACAGCCTGCAGTAGCAGATGCCCGAACCCATCATTCCAGACCACCTGGGCCGGAAGGAGAAGCTACAGGAAACTTGTTTTTTACACTTTTGGGATCACTATCTTTTGAGGATATCTAGGTCTGAGAAGAGGAGTGAGAAACCGCTAGAACATCCTGGGATAAGTGAGATGGCACCTCTGGGTGGCCTAGCTATAGTATCCACTAGCATGGTTTTTCTCTGAAATGTAAAACCCACAGAAGTGCAAACAGTGACGCAAATAGCAACTATAAGACTTGAATCTTCCTTTGATGCGGGGTCTTGTCTTGGCTTGTGTGCCTGATGGCTCTACCCCAGCTAGCTGGCTCAAATAAAGTCCGTGCGTGACTTTCATTACTGGCTGAACTCTTTGTGCGGCACCAGGGAGGGGGGTTTTCCATTCTCAGATCCTAATAATAGTTATAAGATTTCATATTTGATTACAGTCACACAATGATCAAACACCTATCCCTCCACCAGTACACATTCCACACCAAAAATATCCTCAGTATAACCCCCACTTTCCCATCCTCCCCCTGCCTCTATGGCAGACAATATTCCCCATACTCTCTCTACTTTGGGGCATTATAGTTTTTAATGCAGATACCGAGAGTATATCATATGTAGTCCATTATCTACTTTCAGCACAGATCTCCCATCCCGACCAGTTCCTCAAGCCATCATTTTCTTAGTGATCCCTTCTCTATTCCAGCTGCCTTCTCCCCTTTGCTCATGAAGCAGGCTTCCAGCTATGGATCAATCTTCCTGTCCCGTGTATTTGCTATCCTTAGGTGTCAGCCTCAAGTCCAAATTTTTTTAATTGAGTGATATAGCTGGAGTTAAATTTTTAACTGAGTGGTTGCCTTGGGGTGTGTGCATGACTTCTGAGGGTTCCAGAAGTACAAGGAGATGGGCGAAGTTAGCCCTTTCCCGGACTCTGTGAGAGCCTGCATATTTTAGTCATGAAACCCATATATCTGAGTTTTTCAACAGATTAATATCTGGGTAAGGCTTATCCCAGGCTCCTGGAGTTCGGCCAGGAGCATTGCAGAATTCTGTAGTGTGGTTTTCGGCCACTAGAGCTCTGTTTCGGCAGACACTGGGCTCACTTGATTGCTCTGGGGTGCCCCAGATGACTCAGCCTTGCATTGGGTACAGAAGAATCTCTGCAACTTATTGGTCTCCTTTGAGATTCAATTATGAGTCTCTGGATCATGTTTGGTGAATAAGCTACCTTAGCGCAGTAAGTAGTTGATGAGTGTAACTCTTCAGTGGGTCTTGAATGCCACTGCATATTATGTGTGGCAGCCGGCTGCCTCAGTTTCTCCATTTTCTGGCTTCAGAGCCCATGAGACATGCGGGATTTGTGTTGAAATTCCAAGGCTTCCATGGAGTCCGAGATGGGTTATCTCCCCCCCCACACACCCCCAGCTCCATCTTCCTGAAGCCCCAGTAATCATACCCATGAACCACCACAAGCAGCAAGTAAGTTCATTCACTGTCCACGATCCAGAGATTCCAAATTAAAACTTGAAAGAGACCAACAATTTCCAGAGATTCTTTTGAATCCTGTTTATGAGAAATGAGAAACTCGTTCCTGATGCTCCATTCGCTCTCAACGGAATAACCATCTCTGAATGCAACAGTTACGTGTACCTCAGTCGAGAAGTCAATATGATGAATGACCTGGCACCTGAGTTGCACAGGAGGAAGAGAGCAGCTTGGAAGGCTTCAAGAGCGTTGAAGAAATAGCTAAAAGGACGAAGAACCTCCAACTCCGGGCATATCTCTTCAATTCCACCATTCTTTCTGCATTAACATTTGCCCCAGAAACCTGGGCCCTACGCAAACAGGATAAGAATGCTGTTAGTGTCTCCCAAAGAGGAATTGAAAGAGATATGCTTGGAGTATCACGTTTCACTCAAATGAGAGAAAGAATCCGGAGTTCCGACTTCCATCGATGATCAAGAATCAGGGATGCTGTCTTGTTTGCCAAGGCGTCGAAAATCAGATGGGCTAGAAATGTAATGAGATTTGGAGATGACCGCTGGACTAGAGCCGTTACTGACTGGATTCCACGGGATGTCAAAAGATCGCGTGGCCACCCACTTACCAGATGGTCAGACTTCTTCATCAAGATCCTGAATGATCGGTTTGAGGCTCTTCATGTTCCTAGAACGAACAGATGCCCTTGGGCTACACTAGCACACGACAGGGGAAAATGGAGACATTACTGGCTCCTGCTCGAGCAAACCGACGATTAAACGAAAGTCAAGTGATCAAGTGAAGTGATCTTTTGGACACTGTGCAAGGCTCAGTAGTCTGGGGAACCCCAGAATGGGGTGGGTGAGTCCAGCGCCCACCCAAACAGATCCCTGACAGCCAAAAACATCCACCATTTTTTTAATTTAAAAGATTGTTTATTCCACAGAATAATGTTGCTTGTTATTATTCAATTTAGCAATATTAAAAGTAATAGAAAAACAGCTTTCCAGAAACGAAAAGCAATATACCCCAGGCTCTAACACCTGACTACTCCCACAGGTGGGTACAGTTTTTTTGAGTGGCTGGCCACTCACATAGTCACCAGTTTACTTCCCCTATCATAACCATAGAATTTTTATTATTTTTTGTTGTTGAGTTTCATATTTCTTGGATATTTGCCCTCTCTCTGGCGTATGGTGTAAAAGAGTTTTGTATGTTGAATAGGGTGTTTTTTACTTTAGCCCACATTTGTTTAGCCATGCAAAATGTTTTACTTTTATGCAATCCCTTTGTTCATTTCTATTTCTGTTTTCTTTATCAGTGGAGTTGAGTCATTGTAATCAAAGGGCATCATGTTAAGTAATATAATTCAGAGAGAGAATGACAAATACAAGATTATCTCATTCGTCTGTTTTATGTAGAGAAAAAAATTATAAATAAGCAATATGAAAAGAGGACAATTTTGGTCTTTGGCAGTAAACTGTCATTACTAAGCAGTAACAGGGCAGATGTGAAGGAAAAAGCTGACTAGAGGTAGTCTTGAGTGCACTGGTGGTGGTGAAAATACAGTAATTTTTGTCAAAATCAAAGTTAACATTACTGCAATTATATTACCTAATTAAAATTTAACAATTATCAAATAACTAAGATCAAAATTAAATTACTAAAATTACAAACAGACCCGGGAACAGAGCAGCCCGGCAGACCTCCATTACCTCCACTACCCCCACTACCAGCCACTGACACACTCCAGGATGCTTCCCGGACCGCGCGGCCACAACATCATAAAACACTTCATAAAAGATTACTGCACCATATTTGATTAATCACTTAATCACTTAATCCCTGTTATTCATCAATTTATTCGAGCGGGTGCCAGTAACGTCTCCATTCATCCCGGTTGCATGCTAGCGTAGCCGATTGGTATCTGTTCGTTCTAGGAATATGCAGAGCCTCAAACCGATCATTTAGGGTCTTGACGAAGAAGTCTGACCATCTTATAGGTGGGCGTCCACGTGATCTTTTGATGTCCGGTGGAATCCAATCAGTAATGGCTCTAGTCCAGTGGTTGTCTGTAAACCTCATTACATGTCCAGCCCATCTGATTTTTGATGTCTTGGAAAATGAGACAGCGTCCCTGTTTCTTGAGCGTTGACGAAGATCAGAACTCCGGATTCTATCTCTCATTTGAGTGAATCGTGATATTCCAGGCATAGTTCTTTCGATTCCTCTTTGAGAGACCCGAATAGCGTTCTCATCCCGTTTTCGTAGGGTCCAGGTCTCTGAGGCATATGATAATGCAGGAAGAATAGTGGAATCAAAGAAATGTGCTCGCAGCTGGAGGTTCTTTGTCCTTTTAGTTATTTCTTCAGTGCTCTTGAAGGCATTCCAAGCTTTTCTTTTCCTCCTGCGCACCTCAGGTGCCAGGTCATTCATCATGTTGATTTTTCGACCTAGGTATATATAACTGTTACATTTGGAGATGGTGGTTCCGTTGAGAGCGAATGGAGCGTCAGGAACAAGGCTGTTTCTCATAAACATTGTCTTCGTAAGATTCAGATGTAGTCTGACCTTTCCATATTCACAGTCAAAGTCGCTCAGCATTTTTGCTGCTTGGCTGATGTTTGGTGTTATTAGAACGATGTAATCAGCAAAGCGGAGGTGGTGTAGTTGATGACCATCTATCTTCACTCCCATGCTTTCCCATTCCAGTCGTCGCATGATGTTCTCGAGGGTGGCACTGAAGAGTTTTGGTGAAATGGTATCACCCTGCCGAACCCCTCTCTTGATATGGATGATTACTTCTTTGTAGAATGGTGAGATCTTGGTAGTGAATCCGCAATAGAGCTCACGAAGGATCCTGATGTATTGAGTTTGTATGCCCTGATTGGCTAGGGCTTCCATGACCGCTTCCGTCTCAACAGAAACAAAGGCCTTCTTTAAATCAATGAATGTTAGACAGAGCGGCATCTTGAACTCCCAAGAAACCTCAATGAGCTTAGTAATCGTGTGGATATGGTCGATGGTACTGAATCCTTTTCGGAATCCAGCTTGTTCACATGGTTGTCCTTCATCTAGTGTTCTGCTAATCCTATTCAGGATGATTCGAGTGAATAGTTTGTAGATGACAGACAATAGGCAGATTGGGCAATAGTTGCCAATGTCGTGGATGTCTCCTTTCTTGTATAGTAATATAGTCCTGCTGGTTTTCCATTGGGATGGAACCTTGCATTCAGACAGGTAGCATGTGAAGAGTCGAGCCAATGTATTGATGAGTACTGATGGTAAGTTCTTCAGGTATTCAGGTATGATATTGTCTGGGCCAGGTGCTCTTTGTTTCTTTACCGACGAGATGGCATGTTGGATTTCGGAAGGGAGAACATTGGGAACGACATATCCATCATGTGGTATGTGGTATGTGGGCAAGTGGACGTGGCTATTAAAGAGATCTGAGTAGAAGTCATGAATAATCTTCTCCATTGCCCTTCTGGAAGATGTGATAGATCCATCATGATGTCGGAGGGCAGTCATCTTGGTTTTGTAGTTGGTGAAGGACAGGCGGGCATTACGAATGCTTTTCCCAGCTTCTGCCGCATTTACCAGTACTGCTGCTCTCCTATTTTTGAGGTCATCCTTGAGGACTTCTCTGCACTGTTTTGCCAGTTCGGATGTTTGCTTGTGGTTCCCTGAGGCATGTGCCAAGCCATGTTGGCGAATAAGTTCAAAAGTGTTCGAAGAAAGGTGGCTTTTTGTGGTTATCTCTCTCTTGGCATTCCTTGCACAATCATGGAGGTGCTGAATCATTCGATCATATTCCTCATCAATGTTGTCAATGACGGCATCTTCTCATGTTGCCGCAACAGAGCCAAAGAGCTCCCAGTTGGTGGTTGTTCTGGGAGTCCTCTTCTTAAACCTTGCATTCTTTTCTCCTCGTTCTGTGAGGTAGAATTTTGCACGAAGAAGGCGGTGGTCTGATCCCATTTTGAATTTTGGGACAACAGCAACATCGGTTAGGCAAAACCGCTGATTGAATATGATATGGTCTATTTCATTGTGGAACCGTCCATCGGGAGACTCCCAAGTCCAACGTTTAGATTCAGCGTTTTGGAACTGTGAGTTACCATGGAAGGTTTTGGTTGACATGATGAACTCAGAAAGTCTGTCACCCTGTTCGTTCCATTCCAGGCCATGGGTCCTGATGTGGAGTTCATCGACTGATCTTCTTGGTCCTATCTTGGCATTAAAATCACCGACAATGATCTTGTAGAAGGTGTGATCTTCTTTATAGAACTTCTCCAGCTCCATGTAGAATTTCTCAGTTTCTCTTTCACCATAACAGGATGCTGGTGCATAGACAAAAAAGATAGAAACTGCCGGTAGTGAGCCACATTATTCAAGTGTAATCGTCCGATTCGGGTTGTTAGGCATTCGAATGAATCAATGCTCGTGACTAAGTTTGTGTTGACAAGGATTCTGACACCACCAACGCCTCTTTTATCACATGTTCCAAGGAACAGTTCTTCTCCAGTGTCGAAAACGGCATGATGTGATTGATGTCTTCTCGTTTCGGTCAGACCAATGATGTCATACTTGATCTTTCGCGCTTGCACCATAAAGTCTTCAATGGATGCAGCAGATGCCAGCGTACGAGCATTAAAAGTACAGACAATCATTTTTGTTTTTCTTCGTTTTGGCAGCCTATTTCTGCCTTGGTATTTTATCAGCCTCTCCTTCCATACCCTTCTCGACTCTGCATATTCAGGGTTAGGGAAATGAGATCCATTTATTACTGGATTTGGCATATCAATTTGGTCTATTTGGCATAGACCATGGATAGCTTGCCAGGCTCTGCTGTGCGGGTTGGATATTTAAGGTACCCTGAAAACTTAGAGAAAAGTAAATAAATATTCGCGGGAGCTTGTTGTGATAATCTCTGGATCCTGTCCGTTGTTGGGGTTACACAGCAGTTGGAGGGTGTAACTGTCTAGCTACTGACAGGTCCAGTCCCAAACCGTGCAGGCTTGGAGATCTCAGCCCCGGGTCCCACACACCTGGGTTCCTCTGCCAGTTCTGTTATGCCTGAGGCTTATCCAAGTGTGTGGAGAGTGGCCCCAGTAAGGCCTTGGCTGGGGCCTGGAGGTCTTCAGCTGTTGGGCCCTGGCGAGGATAGTCAGGCACAGGGTAGGAGACTCTGCCTTTTGCTCTCCCGGGAGCTTGTTGTGATAATCTCTGGATCCTGGCCGTTGTTGGGGTTACACGGCAGTTGGAGGGTGTAACTGTCTAGCTACTGACAGGTCGAGTCCCAAACCGTGCAGGCTTGGAGATCTCAGCCCCATTTGATTGCATTGAAATATTGTTTGAACCATTGGAACACCAGCAAGGACCTTTAGAGGCCGCCCTAAAAGCCTCTATCCCTCTTGAAAAGCCTGACAAGGTACCAAAACTGTTGCGCCCACATGGCAGAGTCTGGTAAGCTATCCGTGGTGTATTTGATATGCCAAAACCAGTAGATACAATGGGTCACATTCCCCTTACCATGAAAGAGCCACCAATATGGCAGCGTTAAGAAGGATGAGGAAGGAGAGACTGATAAAATCTCAGGGCTGATCTATGCTTCCAAAATGAAGAAGGACAAACATGACTGTCTGTACTTTCAATGCACATATGCTGGCTTCGGATGCATCCATCGAGGACCTGATGTTGCAAGCACGAAAGATCAAATATGACATCATTTGTCTGACCGAGAAGAGAAGTCATCAATCACAACACGCCGTTTTCTACACTGGGGAAGGACTTTTCCTCAGGACATGCTACAAAAGAGGCGTCAGAGGTGTCGGTGTCCTTCTCAACACGAACTTGGCCATAAACATTGATTCATTCGAATGCCTAACAACAAGAATCTGATGATTGCACTTGAATAGATGTGGCTCACTGCGGGAAGTTTCTATCTTCGTTGTCTACACACCAATATCCATTTATGATGGAGAAATTGAGAAGTTCTACATGGAACTGGAGAAGTTCTATAAAGAAGACCACACCTTCTACAATATCATTGTCGGTGAATTTAAAGCCAAGATAGGACCTAAAGTATCAGCTCAAGAACTCCACAGTGGGACCCATGGCGTAGAATGGAACAAACAGGGTGAGAGTTTATCATGTCCGAGTTTATCATGTTGACCAGGACCATCCATGGTAACTCACAATTTCAGAAGGCCGAATCTAAACGTCAAACATGGGAGTCTCCCGGTGGACGCTTCCACAACGAAATTGACCACATCATATTCAATTGACGGTCTTGCCTGACCGATATCGCTGTTGTCCCAAAATTCCAAATGGGATCGGACCACCGTCAACTTTGTGCAATATTCTACTCCAGAGAGCGGGGAGAAATGGCTGCAAAGTTTAAGAAGAGAACTCCCAGAATGACCACCAACTGGGAGCTCTTTGGCACTATTGAGGCAACATGGGAAGATGCTGTCATTGACAACATTGGAATACAATCGTCTGGTTCAGCACCTCCATGATTGTGCGAGGAACACTGAGAGAGAGAGAGAGAGAGAGAGAGAGAGAGAGATGTCCACAAAAAGAGGCCTATCTTCAAAAACTCTCGAGTTCATTAGACAACGTGGCTTGGCACAAGCCTCAGGACACCGTAAACAAACGTCCGAGCTCACAAAGCAGTGCAGAGAAGGGAGAAAGGAAGACCTCAAAGAGAGAAGAGCAGCAGTGCTGGCATATACGACAGAAATTGGGAAAAGCATTCGCTATGCCCGCCTATCGTTTACCAACTACAAGACCAAGATGATTACCCCCCGATGTCCTGATGGATATATTGCATCTTCCAGAAGGGCAATGAAGAAGATTATCCATGATGTCTATTCTGATTTCTTCGATAGCCACGTCCACCTGCCCACATACCAAATTACACAGGATGGATATGTTGTTTACAACATTCTCCCTTCCGAAATCTGACACACCATTTCATTGGTAAAGAAGCAAACAGCACCTGGCGCAGACAAGGTCAGACCTGAACACCTGAAGAACCTTCTGTCAGTACTCGTCAATACATCATCTCGGCTCTTCACACGGTACCTGTCTGAATGCAAAGTTCTGTCCCAGTGAAAAAAACAGCAGGGCTGTACTACTGTACAATAAGGGAGACATTCATGTCATTGGCAACTATTGCCCGATCTGCCTGTTGTCTGTCGTCTACATGCTGTCCACTCAAGTCATCCTGAATAGGATTGGCAGAACACTATATGAGGGACCACCATGCAAGCAAGCAGGTTTCCGAAAAAGATTTAGCACAATCGACCATATCCACATGATAACCAACCTCATTGAGGTTTCTCGGGAGTTCAAGATGCCACTCTGTCTAACATTCATTGGTTTAAAGAAGGCCTTTGATTCTGTTGAGAGTGAAGTGGTCATTGAGTCCCTAGCCAAACAGGGCGTTCAAAATCAATACATCAGGATCCTCCATGAGCTGTATTGTGGATTCACTACCAGGATTTCACCATTCTACAGGGAGGTGTTCATTGATATCAAAAGAGGGGTTTGGCAGGGTGATACCATTTCTCCAAAACTCTTCAGTGCTACCCTTGAGAAAATCTTGCGATGACTGGAATGGGATGGAGTGGGAGTGAAGTTAGATGGTTGGCAACTACACCACCTCCGCTTCACTGATGACATCGTTCTTATAACACCAAACATTAGCCAAGCGGCACAAATGCTGGCCGACTTCGACCGTGAGTGTGTATAGGTCGGACTTCAGTTGAATCTCACAAAGACAATGTTTATGAGAAACAGTCTCTTTCCTGACATTCCATTCACTCTCAACAGGATGAACATCTCTGAATGCAACAATTATGTGTAACTAGGTTGATAAGTCAGCATGAAGAATGATCTGGCACCTGAGTTGCGCAGGAGGAAGAGAGCAGCTTGGAACGCCTTCAAGAGTGCTGAAGAAATAGCTAAGAGAACAAAGAACCTTCTATTCTAGGCACATCTCTTTGATTTCACTGTTCTTCCTGCATTAAAATACACCTCAAAGACCTGGGCCTTACAAAAACAGGATGAGAATGCTATTTGGGTCTCCCAAAGAGGAATTCGAAAGAGCTATGCTTGTATTATCATGCTTCACTTAAATGAGAGAAAGAATCCAGAGCCAAGCCAGTGTCTTGATGAGTACTGAAGGCAGGTTCTTCAGGTGTTCAGGTCTGACCTTGTCTGGGCCTGGTGCTATTTGTTTCTTTACCGACGAAATGGCGTGTCAGATTTCGGAAGGGAGAACTTTGGGAACGACATATCCATCCTGTGGAATTTGGTATGTCGGCAAGTGGACATGGCTATCGAAGAGATTTGAGTAGAAGTCATGGATAATCTTCTCCATTGCCATTCTGGAGGATGTGATGGATCCATCAGGACGTCGGAAGGCAGTCATCTTGGTCTTGTAGTTGGCGAAGGACAGGCGGGCGTTACGAATACTTTTCCCGGCTTCTACCGCATCTACCAGTACTTCTGCTCTTCTCTCTTTGAGGTCTTCCTTGATCGCATCTCTGTACTGCTTTGCAAGCTCAGACATTAGCTTGTGGTTGCCTGAGGCATGCACTAAACCACGCTGGTGAATTACCTCAAGAGTTTTCGAAGATAGGCGATTTTTTGTGGCTATCTCTCTCTTGGCGTTCCTCGCACATTCATGGAGGTGCTGAACCAGTCGATCGTATTCCTCGTCAATGTTGTCAACAATGGCATCTTCCCATGTTGCCGCAATAGTACCAGAGTTCCCAGTTGGTGGTCATTCTGGGAGTTCTCTTTTTGAACTTTGCAGCCCTTTCTCCCCTCTCTGTGAAGTAGAATTTTGCACGAAGGAGACGGTGATCCGATCCCGTTTGAAAATTTGGGACAACAGAGACATCAGTCAGGCAAAACCGTCGATTGAATATGATGTGGTCTATTTCGTTGTGGAATCGTCCACCGGGAGACTCCCATGTCCATCGTTTAGATTCTGCCTTCTGGAACTGTGAGTTACCATGGATGGTCTTGGTCGACATGATGAACTCAGACAGTCTCTCGCCCTGTTCGTTCCATTCTAGGCCATGGGTCCCGATGTGAAGTTCTTCAGCTGATCTTCTCGGTCCTAAGAAAAATACAAAAACAAATTAATTGATTAATATACATGGAAAAGTCCTCAAGAACATCTACAAAAACCAGATTCAACAGTACATTAAAAGGATCGTACATCATGATTTTTGCATAGGTTCAAGGATTTTTAAATGGATTCAAAATTTGATATAAGAAATTGATAAAGGGATAAAACAAAACATAACCAGTTTTTAGGACAGTTCAAAGAGCAGCATCTCATGTCTTGGATACACAAGCTCTCCAGATCAAGACCAAGCATAAAAGACTGCTGGGAATGGCCCAGCAGGCCACACAGTAATACTATGGTTATGGTGAACCATGAGCACAAAAGAAGCAATTATGGTCCCAAATACCATTATGCTTATGAAATATATTATTCACCCATGGACTCTGTCATCAGGATATTATATCTAGGGCAAGTTTTGTTAAGAGTGACTCCCAGACTTACTGATCACTGTTGGGAGGGCTGCCAAAGTTATGTGATCATAAAAATAAACCTAAAGAAAAGTTTGACAGATTCAGCATCACATTTAAATAAAATTTCTAAATAAAATATAGATATGAAGAATTTTCCTTAATATACCTAGGATCATTTACAACAGTCTCACAGATAATATCACATTCAATAGAAAAAAATCGAAACTTTTTTCCAATACCATGTACAAAACAATTGTATAGTTTTCTAATTTTTGTTTTCATAGAAAACATGTTTGCAAGAGTAATAGCATTGATGACAGTCACATCACCACCACCAAAGTGCACAAAAATTTCCACCAATGTCTCAAGTTACATCTAGATTACCTCTTCATTTCAGAGATGCCAAAGATTTATCCTCACTCACAAATTACTTGCTGTATTTCCTATAAAATAGACAAAATAGGTTATCTGATATTCTTTTCTCCTCCTAAATTAATTCACTTAATTTCTATATCCTCAATTCCATCCATTTCATCCAGGTTGCAATGAATTGCAATATTTCATATTTTCTTATATTTGTACAGCATTCTATTATATATTACAGATTTTTATTCATTTTTGATTGTCAATATCCTAGTTATTGTACAAGGCTTTGCATAGTTGTGAAGATATCTTTAAAATTAATGTTTTGTGTCCTTGGAATAGATGCAAAGGAGTGGGTCATAGTTTAAGTATAGCCATAGTGGTTATTTATTTTAATAATTACATACTAATGTATTTGTAGTATTAATAATGCTAGGTAATTGTAGGACAAAATATGTTTCACATCAAATCATAGAAATATAAATCAAAATATCAGGAAACCAGGGCAGTTAAGGTATCAGTTACAACAACAAAAAAAATTTGAGTTCAATTATGAAGAAAAAAATCATAGTTTTAATACAAATTCCACAATATTTTCAAGGGCAGACGCTATGAATCATGGTAGGTCTAAAACCCAAGTATAAATAACATTGTGAATAACATATCTTAAAACAAATTTTGAAAAAAAATGAAATTTATGCATTGTTTTTCAATAGAGGTTAAACCAGATTATACTCCCATCGACAACAGAGGAAGAGTTCCTTTCGATCAAATTCCCATCAAAACTAGTTGTTTTCTGTCCTTTTGATATATGCAGTTCTCACTAGTGTCAAATGATACATTGTTACTATTTGGTTTAGCAATAATAATAGCAAAGTGATGATGAACACTTTTATACATGTATACTCGTCATTTATTTATATGGCCTCTTAAGAGAAGAGAAGAACTGAAACGTAATCACAAAAGTTTGTAAGTCTGTAACTGTATCTATGGTGATCACTAAATTTTTTTAAAAAGATAAGAAATGATCTTTATACTCCATATTTTATATCTGAACTTCAAGAATGTTTTATGTGTTTTAGATATTAGACCTTAATGTAATGTGAGGTATGTAAATATATTCTCCATTCATTCTGAAGGGTGTCTTTTTATTTTCCATGATCTATTTAGCTAAGCAATGCATTTTTCATTTGATTTAGTTCCATTTTTTTGGTTTTGTTTTTGATATATTTTAATAATATATTTTTTATTTTTTTGAATCACTGAGATAAATTATTACAAAGCTTTTCATTATTGGGTTTCAGTCATACAATGTTCCTAAACCCAGCCCTCCACCAGTGTAATTTCCTAGCATCAATGACTCCTGTTTCTCTCCCACCCACCCCGAAATTAGCCTCTACTGCAAATTGATTCTATGGCAGTCACTTCTCTTTTCTCTCTCTCTCTCTCTCTCTCTCTCTCTATATATATATATATATATATATATATATATATATCTTTATCTCTCTCATTTTAGTCATTGTGGTTTGCAATACATATGCTTAATAGTTATCATGTATATCCCTTTACCTACTTTCAATATTCAGTTCTGTCCAGAATGATCATTTCCAACTAATGTCATATTGGACCATATTTACTACAAGAGTGTGAGGGGGTGGAAGGTTGTTTTTGATATCTTTGTCAATAAATTAAAATAATTGAAAACACCTCTGAGTCCCAGAGAGATTTCTGGAGAGTTCTGCTATTGTTTTCAATACTACATTTAATGGATTATCATCTAATTTTGGTTATTTTAAACCACTTTGAATTAACTTTGTATATGGTGTGAAATAATGGCCCAATTTATTTTTAATTTGCATTTGTTTACCCAGTTTTCTCAAAATCATTTGTTGAAGAACTTTCCTTGCTCCTGTTTTATATGCCTAAATCTATTGTCATAGATTACCTGTCCAAAGGAGATATCTCTGGGGTCTCATTTCTATTCCATTGGTGTGAATCTATATATACTACAATAACACACCTTTTTATTTACTTTAACTCTATACTAAAATGTAGAGTCGGTAAAAGCAATACCTTCCACATTTCTTCTTCTGTGTACAATGTTTGCTATTTGGAGAGTTATATGATTCCATACAAGTTTTAGTAGAGTCTGTCTAGATATTTGAAGAACATCATCCAATAGTTATTTAACCGTTATTTGTGAACCTTGTCCAGTTCACAAATGTTGGCACTTTTTACACCTTTTTTATGGTTTGTTTGGGCAGATATGGGACACATCCTTCTGTACTTAGGATCTACTTCTGTATCTGTTCTTCAGTATCACTTCTGAAGGTGCTGAGAGGAGTTATATAAAACCAAGTTTAGCTGCATACAAGGCAAGCAGATTACCTGCTATAACATTTCTACATCTCTTTATGGCTAAATTTTCCCTTCACACAATTGTGATCTGAGAAGTTTATATAATTTCTGTTTTCATTATTATAATAAAATATATTAATTCTAACATAAGTAGATTCATTTTCTGTCCCTGGTATGTGATCTGTCCCAGAAAACAGTCCATGTGCACTGAAGAAAAATGCTTATTAGACATTTTCTGAAATGGAAGGTATTGTCCATATCTATTAACCTACTGCTTCCAATTCTTCATTTAGGGCTCTTCTCTTATTACTGATACTCTATGTGGTTTATATGCTCAATGATAGATTGTAGAAGACCCGCCATATGTAGGACCAGTGAGATGGTAAAGTGGGAAGAATGCTTGCATCCCATATGGTTTCCCAAGCGACCAAGAATAATTACCCAACACAGAGTTAGGAATAAGCCCTAAGCACTTTCTGGATGTGGCCCCAAGACAAAAGACCCATTTCCCAACATGTTTTTATTGATGTAATTCCACAATTCTATTAGAAATTGTTTTATAAACTTTGTTGTCCATTCAAAGTTCTGCCTATATAATTGATTAGAGTATCAAGTCCTTTTGATCTATTGATTTCTTTACCATTATGTAAAGTCCATCTCTATACCTTACTATTTTCTTGATCTTAAATTTTATTTGAATTGATATAATTATTTTTGTCACACCTTATGAATATAACATTTGACTGTAGTATTGTTTTCCATCATAGATATCTGTGCCTTTATAATTTACTGTAAGGAGCAGAAGTTTGAATTTTTTTCCTGATTAATCAAGCCACTCTGTACTTTCTTATTGGAGAGTTAGATCCATTGACATTTAGAGAAATGATGGAAATCAAGGAGTTTTTTGATATTTTCCATGAGGATTTCTTTTGCCATTTGAGGTTTATATTTTTAATTCATTACTTAAGTGTGTGCATCCATTTCTCTTTACTTCATTCTACTTGATTGTACTGTGCCAACATACTTTAAAAGTCATTTTTGTTTAGTTTTGAAATTTTATTTAATTTTTATGATAAAGTCCAGTTTGTAATTTTTATGTTATTTGAAATTTTATTTTATTGAAACACCATGAATTATAAAGCTATTTTATAGTTGGGTCTTTGACATTCAATGTTCCACTTGACACCACTGTAAACTTCACTATAGCAGTATTCACAGATTCCCTCTTACATACCCCTACCACAGCCCTAGCCTATGTCTTGACAGGAATCTTTTAACTTTGGTTATTAAAATTTAGGTCTCACGGTGTCAGTATGGTTGATACTGGTTTGGATATATATACGTATCACTCCTTAACACACTTAGTGTGCCTGGATTCCCTTGACTCCCTGTCCATGTTGTCCTCAACTACTTTTTCTCCCCTTCCCCTTGAATATTACTTTTGTTTTTAATTTTTTTTAAATGAAATAAATCTCCATGAGATGCAGTTAAGGATTTATAAACCTTCGTGATTACGTTTCAGTCATATAATTGTCGAGTACCCATTTCTCCACCAGTGCCCATTCTCTACCACTAATGTTCCTAGTATCGCTCCCACCACAATTCCATCACCCTTCCCACCTCTGTGGCAGGCACATTCCCTTTTACTCTCTCTCCTTGAGGGTGTTGTGCTTTGCAATGCAGTATTATGTGACCATTATGTTTGGTGTATAGTCTGCTTTTAGCAAGCTTCTTCCATCCCGATTGGGCCCTCTAAACACCCTTTACTCGGTGGTCCTTTCATTATCTGAGCTGCTTATTCCCCCAGCATGTGAGGCCAGCTTCCAAGCCGTGGATCAATTCTCCTGGTCCTTATCTCTACTACCCCTTGGTGTTAGTCTCTCATTATGTTACTTTATATTCCACAAATCAGTGCAGTCATTCTATGTCTATCCCTCTCTAGCTCATTTCACTTATCATCATACTCTCCATGTTGGTCCACTTTTATGCAAATTTTATGACTTCATTTTATCTAACAGATGCACAGTATTCTATTGTGTAGATGTACAACAGTTTCTTTAACCAGTCATCCATTTTCAGGCTCTCGGATTTTATCCAGATTATGGCTATTGTAAATAGTACTGCAACAAACATACAAGTGTAGATATAATTTCTACTGTATGTTTTTGCATCTCTGGGATATATTCCCAGAAGTGGTATGTCTGGGTCTAATATAAGCTCAATTTCTAACTTTTTAAGAAATATTCATAATGTTTTTTAAATTTTGTATTAGTGAATCACCGTGAGGTACAGTTACAGACTTACAAACTTCCGCTCTTGTGTTTCAGTCATACAATGATCGAGTAACCATCCTTCCACCAGTGCCCTTTCTTCACCACCAATGATCCCAGTATTCCTCACACCCCCCAACCCCATCCTACCACGCCACCTCACCTCTGTGGCAGGGCATTCCCTTTTGCTCTCTCTCTCTCCTTCTGGCTATTGTGGTTTGAAATAGAGAAATTGAGTGGCCATCATGTTTGAACTATAGTCTACATTCTGCGAGCATCTCCCATTCCAATCAGGTCCTCCAACCACTCTTTACCTAGTGTTCCCTTCTCTATCTGAGCTGCCTTTTCCCCAGCATGTGAGGCCAGCTTCCAAGCCATGAAACAAACTTCCTGGAATTTATCTCTGCTATTCTTGGGCGCTAGTCTTCCATTCTGATACTTTATATTCCATAGATGAGTGCAATCTTTCTATGTCTGTTCCCTCTTTTTGGCACATTATACTTAGTATGATACTTTCCATGTAGTACCACTTGTATATAAATTTAATTTAAAAATAAAATAAAATAAAGTTTCTTTAACCAGTCATCTGTTCTCTGGCACACAGGTTTTTCAAGATTCTGGCTATTGTAAACAATGCTGCAATGAACATACCAGTGCAGATGTCATTTCGACTATACTTTTTTGCCTCTCCGGATATATTCCCAGCACTGTATTGATGGGTCAAATGGGAGCTCAATTTCTAATTTTTTGAGAAGCATCAATACTCTTTTCCAAAAGAGATGAACCAGTTGGCATTCCACCCAGGAGTGTAGCAGGATCCCTTCCTCCCCAAATCCACGCCAACACAGGTTGCTTTTGTTTTATTTTGGATGTGCACCAGTCTCTGTGGTGTGAGGTGGTATCTCATTGTTGTTTTGGTCTGCATCTCCCTGATGATTAGTGATGAAGAGAATTTTTTCAGGTGCCTTTTGGCCATTTGTATTTATTCCATGAGAAAGTTTCTGTTCATTTCACCGCCATATTTTCTATGGGGTTGGATGATTTATTCTTGCAGAGTTCAGCCAGTGCCCTGTATATCCTTAATATCAACCCCTTATCAGATAGGAATTGGGTGAATATCCTTTCCCATTCTGTAGATAGCTTTTGCATTTTGGTCACTGTGTCTTTTGCGGTGCAGAAGCTTCTTAGTTTAAGAAAGTTCCATTCGTTTATCTCCGTTTCCACTTGGTTGGTCAGTGGCATGTCATCTTTGAAGATAACCTTAGCCTTAATACCGTGGAGGGTTTTTCCGAACTTGTCTATGCCAACTGTACTTATGGATTTTGGTCTAATATTGAGGTCTTTAATCCATTTTGATCTGACTTTTGTGCATGGTGTTAGGTCGAGGTCAAAGCCTATTTTTTGCATGTGGTTGTCCAATTATAACAGCACCGTTTGTTAAAGAGTCTTTCCTTGCTCAAGATCACATTTCTTGTTCCCTTATCAAATACTAAATGTTCATACATTTGGCGTTGTGTGTAGGGATATTCCACCCTGTTCCAGTGGTATGTGGCTCGGTCTTTGTTCCAGTACCATGCTGTTTTAATTGTTACCGCTGTGTAGTAGAGTTTGAGGATCGGGAGGGTAATGCCTCCCACCGTATTTTGCCCAAGAATTGCTTTATATATTCATGGGCGTTTGTTGTTCCAAATGAATTTCATGAGTGCTTGATCCATTTCTTTGAAGAATTTCATGGGTATCCTTATATGGATCGCATTGAATCTGTATAATGTTTTGGGAAGTATTGCCATTTTGTCAATTTAATTCTTCCTATCCATAACAAGGGAAATCTTTTCATTTTCTCATATCCTTTTTTATTTTTTGAATTAGCAATTTGTAATTTTCTTTGTAGAAGTTCTTTAGAGCCTTAGATAGTCTGATTCTATGGTACTTGATTTTCTGGGGCGTGATTGTGAACAGGATTGCTTTTTCATGTCACTTTCTTCTGCTCATTATTTGTGTATAGTATAGCCACGGATTTTTGGGTATTGATTTTATAGCCTGTGAATTTATTGTACAAGTATACTTTTTCTAGGAGTTTCTTGGTAGAGTCTTTAGGATTATCTAGATATAGTATCAAATCCTCTGCGAATAGTGAGAGCTTGATTTCATCCTTTCCTACATGGATTCCCTTAATACCTTTTCTTGCCTTACTGCTATTGCCAGTACTTCCAGTACTATATTGAACAAAAGTGGTGAGAGTGCCATCCTTGTCTTGTCCCTGATCTTATATGGAAGGCCCTTACATTTCCCCCATTGAGGATAATGCTTGCTATAGGTTTGTGGTAGATGGCTTTGGCTATCTTGAGTAAAGTTCCTTCTAAACACCTTTTCGAGAGAGTTTTCACCATTAATGGTTGTTGGATCTTGTCAAATACTTTCTCTGCATCTATTGATATCATTTTATGGCTTTTACCTTTAATTTTGTTGATATGATGGATTATGATCATTGATTTCCAAAGGTTAAACCATCCTTGAATTCCCAGGATGAATTCCACTTAGTCATAGTGTATGAACTTTTTGATGAGTTGTTGGAATTTATTTGCTAATATATTGTTGAGGATCTTTGATCCGTGTTCATCATGGATACTGCCCTATAGTTTTCTTTATTAGTACTGTCTTTGTTTGCTTTTGGTATTAGGGAGATAGGCATCTCATATAAACTGCTTGGGAGAGTTACTGTTTTTCACTTTCCTGGAAAAACATGAGGAAAACTGGCAATATGTCTTCTTTAAATGTTTTAAACAATTCTCTAGAGAATCCATCTGGGCCAGGGCTTTTATTTTTGGGAAGACTTTTTTTAAAAAAATTTATTAGTGAAACACCATAAGGTACAGTTGTAGACTTACAAAATTTTGTGCTTTGGTTTCAGTTATACAATGATCAAGTACCCATCCCACCACCAGTGTTCATTTTCCACCACCACAGGTCCCAGAATCCATCCCACCCAACATTCCACGCATCCGACCCTGCCTCTGTGGAAGGACATTCCCTTTTGTTCTCTCTCTCCTTTTGGGTGTTGTGGTTTGCAAAAGAGGCATTGAGTGGAAATCATGTTTGGTCTATAGTCTACTTTCAGCATGTTTCTCCCATCCTGGGAGGATTCACCCTTTATTTGGTGCTCACTTTTCTGAGCAGCCTTATCCCGTCGCATGTGTGGCTGGCCTCCAAGCCATGGAGCAAAATTCCTGGTACTATTCTCGGCCATTCTTGGGTGTTAGTCTCCTATATTGTTACTATATGTTCCCCAGATGAATTCAATATTTCTGTGTCTATCCCTCTCTTTCTGACTCATTTCTATTAAAAAGATACTTTCCATGTAGTACCACTTATATGTAAATTTCATGACTTCATATTTTCTAACCACTACATAGTACGCCATTGTGTAAATATACTAAAATTTCTTTAACCAGTTATCTATTCTTGAGCACTCAGGTTTTTTCCAGATTCTAGCTATTGTAAGGATTGCTGCAATGACCAAACAAGTGCAGATGTCACTTTAACTATATTTTTTAGCCTCGCTGGGATATATTCCTAAGAATTGTATTGCTGGGTCAAATGGGAGCTCAATATCTAGTTTTTTGAGCATCATCCATACTGTATTAAAAAAGGTCTGAACCAGTTGGCATTCCCAGCAGCAGTGAAGGAGCGTCCCTTTCTCGCCACATCCACTCCAGTACCAGTTGCTTTTGTTCTTTTGGATGTGGCCTGTCTGTGAGAAAGTTTCTGTTCATTTCGTGGCCCCATATTTTGATGGGATTGTATGTTTTCTTCTTGTGGAGTTCAACCAGTACCTTGTATATACTTGATATCAACCCCTTGTCAGATGTGTATTGGTCGAATATCCTTTCCCATTCTGTAGATTTTCTTTGTATTTTGGTCACTGTTTCTTTTGAGGTGCAGAAGCTTCTTAGTTTAAGATAGTCCCATTTGTCTATCTCTGTTTTCACTTGCTTGGCCAGTGGCGTGACATCTTTGAAGATACCATTAGCTTCAATATCATGGAGGGTTTTGCCCACTTTGTCTTCAATGTACCTTATGGATTCCGGTCTGATGTTGAGGTCTTTAATCCATTTTGATCTTACTTTTGTACATGGCGTTAGGCAGAGATAAGAGCCCACTTTTTTGCATGTAGCCATCCAGTTTTGCCAGCACAATTTGTTAAAGAGGTTTTCGCTGCTCTACTTCAATCTTCCTGCCCCCTTATCTGAGATTAGGTGATCATACGCTTGGGAGGAGATGCCAGTATATTCAACCCTGTTCCATTAATCTACAGCCCTGCCTTTGTTCCAGTACCATGCTGTTTTAATTATTATTGCTTGTTGTAGAGTTTGAAGTTAGGGAGGTTGATTCAACCCATTTTCTTTTTCCAAGAATTGATTTAGCTATTTGTGGGGGCTTATTTTTCCATATAACTTTTAGAAAGATTTGCTCCATTTCTTTGCAGAATGTCATGGGTATCGTAATAGGGATCGCACTGAGTTTATACAGTGTTTTGGGAAGTATTGCCGTTTTGACAATTATAATTCTCCTGATCCATGAACAGGGGATATTTTTCATTTCCTCGTGTCTGATTTTATTTTTTGAAGTAGTGTTTTGTAGTTTTCTTTTTATGGGTCCTTTACTTCCTTAGTTAAGCTGATTCCTAGGTACTTGACTTTCTGGAGGACAATCATGATCGGGATTGTTTTCTTCATGTTACTTTCTTCTCTTTCACTATTTTTGTAAAGGAAAACCATGGACTTTTGGGTCTTGATTTTTTAGCCTGCCACTTTACTATATAAGTGTATTGTTTCTAGGAATTTCTTGGTAGAAGTTTTAGGGTTCTCTAAGTATAGTATCATATCATCTGCGAATAGTGAGAGCTTGATTTCTTCCTTCCTGTCTAGATGCACTTAATATGTTTTTCTTGCCTAATCGCTATTGCAAGTAATTCAAGTACTATATTAAACATTAGAGGAGAGAGTTTGCATCCTTGTCTCGTCCGTCATCTTAGGGGGAAGGATCTCAGTTTTTCCCTATTGACAATAATGCTTGCTGTAGGCTTGTGGTAGATGGCTTTAACTATATTGAGGAAAGTCGCCTCTATCCCCATTTTCGTGAGAGTTTTCATCATAAACAAATGCTTGATCTTGTTATATGCTTTCTCTGCTTCTATCGAATGATCGTATTATTTTTTATCATTTCTTTTGTTGATAGATGGATTATGTTGATTGATTTCTGAATGTTAAGCCATCCTAGCATCCCCCACATGAATCCCACTTGGTCATGGTATATGATCTTTTTGAAGAGTTTTTGAATTCTATTTGCTAGTCTTTTTTGAGAATCTTCGCCTCCATGTTCATCAGGGATATTGGCTTGTATTTTTCTTTTCTTGTGGTGCCTTTCTTTCTTTTGGTATTAGAGAGATATGGGCTTCAGAAAAACTGCTTGAGAGAGTTTCTGTTTTTTAAATTTCCTGAAAAAGCTTGACAAGAACTGGCAATATTTCCTCTTTTAGTGTTTTGAAAAATTAACTAGTGAATCCATTTGGACCTGGGCTTTTGTTTTTGGGAAGACTTTTGATTCCAATTTCAATTTCCTTGATGTTAATAAGTCTATTTACGTACTCTATATCTTCTTGATTCAGCTTTGGGAGATTATAGGAATCCAGGAATTTATCGATTTATTCTAAGTTCTCTTGTTTTGTGGCATACAGATTTTCAAAGTAGTCTCTGATGAACTTTTGAATTTCTTTGGTTTCTGCTGTGATATCCCCATTCTTATTTCTGATTCGATTTATTAGGTTTATCTCTCTCGGTTTCTTTCTGAGTGTTGCTAGTGATTTATCTATCTTATTTATTTTCTCGAAGAACCAGCTCTTGGTTTCATTGATCTTTCAGATTGTTTCTTTGGTTTCCATGTCGTCGATTTCTGTTCTAAGTTTTATGATCTCTTTCCTTTTGCCTGATTTAGGCTCCTTCTGTTGATCCTTTTCTAAGATCTTGTGCTGTGAAGTCGAGTTGTTTTTGTGCATCCTTTCTTCCGTCCTGAGATATGCTTGCAGAGCTATAAATTTTCCCCTTAGTACAGCTTTAGCTACATCCCATTAGTTCTGGTAGCTGTGTCTTCATTTTCATTTGTTTCCAAGTATGTATTGATTTCGTCCTTAACTTCCTTCCTGATCCACTCATTGTTCAGCATTGATTTATTTAATATCCAGGTGTTTGACTTGGTCTCCTTATCTGTGTGTGATTCACTTGTATTCTCAGTGCAACACTTGATCACTTTACTTCTCGTTAATCATCGACTTGCTTGAGAGGGCGCCAGTAACGTCTCCATTTGTCCCTGTCGCGTGCTAGTGTAGCCCAATGGCGTCTGTTCTTTCTAGGAACACGAAGATCCTCAAAGCGATTGTTCAGGATCTTGATGAAGAAGTATGACCATATGGTAGGTGGGGGCCCACATGATCTTTTGACATCCTGTGGAATCCAGTCAATAACGGCTCTAGTCCAGTGGTCATTTCTAAATCTCATTACGTGAACAGCCCACCTGATTTTTGATGCCTTGGCAAATGAGACAGCTTCCCTGATTTCTTGATCGTCAATGGAGGTCGAAACTCCAGATTCTTTCTCTCATTTGAGTGAAACGTGATACTCCAAGCATAGCTCTTTCAATTCTTCTTTGGGAGAACCATATAGCATTCTCATCCTGTTTTCATAGGGCCCAGGTCCCAGAGGAGTATGTTAATCATGGTATGAAAAGTGCATCATGGTATGAGAAGATTGGTGATACTATTTCTATCTTCCTGATTCTATTGGGGTACTTTTTGTGGCCTAGGACATGGTCTATTTTGGAAAAATCTTCCGTGCGCACAGGAGAAGAATGTGCATTCTCTCTTTTTGTGGTGTAAATCCCTGTATCGGTCTATAACCGATTTCTCTTCTATTTATTCTTACAAAGCCAATGTTTCCTTTTTGAGTTTTGGTCTTCTTGATCTATTCAGAGGTGATAAGGTGATGTTGAAATCTCCAGCTCCTATTGTGTTGCTAGCAATGTCCTCCTTAAGATCTCTTAGCAGTTGTTTAAATATTTAGTTGTTCCCTCCTTAGGTGCGTATACATTTAAGAGTGTGATTTCTTCCTATTGTATGTATCCCTTGATGAAGAGAAAATGGCCTTCGCTGTCCCTTCTAATCTTTTTCAAACGAAAGTTAATGTTGTCGGATACTAATATGGCCACCCCAGCTTTTTTTCTTTTTTTTATTAGTGAAACACCATGAGGTACAGTTGTAGATTTACAATTTTTTTCACCCCAGCTTTTTTGAAGGAGCTGTTTTCTTGCAGGATTCTTTTCCATCCTTTCACTTTGAGTCTGTGATTGCTCTGAGTGTTGATATGAGTTTCTTGTAGGCAGTAGAATGTTAGGTTCTGTCTCTGAATCCATTTTACCACTCTGTGTCTCTTCATTGGTGAATTTAGACCATTGGCGTTGAGAAAGATTATTGTTATGGGGTTTTGTGTCATCTTTTTGTAAGGGTCTGTTTTGCTTGTAGGGTTTGTCTTGTCTTATAGTAACCCCTTTAGTCCTTCTTCTAGGTTTGGTTTTGAGTCTATGACGTTCCTGATCTGCTGTGTATCTAGAAAATAGTGTACCGTTCCTTTGATTTTGAGTGAGAGTTTAGCTTGATAGAGTATTCTTGGTGAAGCATTCATTTCAGTGAATTTTTTCACTATATCCTGCCATTGCTTTCGGGCTTGGATGGTTTCCTCTGATAGGTCTGCTGTGAATCTAAGGGATGCTCCTTTGTATGTTATTTCCTTCCACTACCTTGCTGCTTAAAGTATTGTATCTCTATCGGCAGCATCGAACATTCTATCATATTTCTTGGAGTGTTTTTGTTAGGGTGCTCTTTTAGCTGGCACCCTTTGGTCTCCTTGAATATGAATGGCTGCACTGTCGAACTCTGGGAATTTTTCAGCAATGATTTGTTTAACCGTGTGTTTTTTTTCATTGGGATTGTTTCCCTGAGCTTCTGGTAGTCCAATGATTCTAATGTTGTTTCTCTTGGAATCATCTCCTAGGGCTCTGATTCTCTCTAGAGCTATTTTGAGGTCCTTTTTGTTGTTGCCTGTTGGCTTGGTACAGCTGATATTCCAGCTCACTGATTCTGTCTTCAGCTGCGGTCATTCTACTGTTTTTAATTTTATCTATGGAATCTTTCATTCGTGATGTTTCTGCTCTCATTTCTTCCCGTAATTTATCGATTTTTTTACTGTCATGTTACTGGGTATCTGTCTGACTGTTTCACTGAGTTTATTGAACATCTTCCTGACTTCATATTTGAAATCTTTGTCAGAGAAGTCCCGTAGGTGAGTAGTATCTACAGAGGCTACTGGATTCTTTTCATTGTCCTCCCCTTGTGGTGAGGATTTGCGTTGTTTCTTCATTTTGCTGTGTAGATATGGGGACTAGGTTCCTTGGTATGGCTAAACTACCTGCCGCTGCGTGAGCATTGGCCTGCCTAATATTTGGCCAGGCCCACTTCTACAGAAGCCAAGCCCACTTCTGAAAAATCCATGCCCCCACGAATACCTGGTGTGTGTATGGGGGTAAAGACTGGGTAGGGGGGAAGACCAGCACAGCATCCGAGAGGACGCCTGTGGGGCTTGCAGGGAGAAATCCAAGTCCCGGGTTCGAGTACCGGTGGATGAACTGACATGGGTTTGGGGAAGATCAGCACAGCTTGGGAGATAAAGAGGAAGAGGCAGAGGCTCAGGATTGCTTTTCTCCCAGTGTCTGAGTGGATGCCTGGGGGGCTTGCAGGGAGAAATTTAAGTCCCGGATTCGAGTACCAGTGGATAAGCCTACCTGGATTTGGTAGAAGATCAGCACAGCTTGGGAAAAGAAGAGGAAGAGGAAGAGGCTCAGGGCTCAGGGCTGCTTTTCTCCCAGCGATCGAGACGATGCCCGGGGGGCTTTCAGGGAGAAATCCAAGTCCTGTGTTCGAGTACCAGCGGATGAACTGACCTGGGTTTGGGAGAAGATCAGCACAACTTGGGAGACGAAGAGGAAGAGGCAGAGGCTCAAGGCTGCTATTCTCCCAGGGTCCGAGACGACGCCTGGGGGCTTGCTGGGAGAAATCCAGCATAAAGACTATCTTGGCAGAAAGTTATTTTCATCTAAAACAATGTTTATATCGATTCCTCTGCCCCTCTAGGAGATCCTGGCAAGCTACCGAGAGTATTAAATATGCCAAACACAGTAACAAGAAGTCTCACAATGGAGACGTTACTGGGACCCCTCGAGCAAATTGATGAACAGCGGGAGGACAGTGTTTGTTTTGTTGTTGTTTTATACAAATTATACACATATCAAAAATAACTGCCGGCAGTGATCCACATCTATTCAAGTGTAATCGTCCAATTTGGGTTGTTAGGCATTCGAATGAATCAATATTTGTGGCCAAGTTCATGTTGACATGGAAACCGACAACACTGACACCTCTTTTGTCTCATGTTCAAGGAACAGTTCTTCTCCAGTGTTGAAAATGGCGTGATGAGATTGATGCCTTCTCGTCTTGGTCAGACAAATGATGTACTTGATCTTTCGTGCTTGTGCCATTAGGTACAAGATGGATGCATCCCATGCCAGTGTATGTGCATTGAAAGTACAGTCATTTTTGTCCTTCTTCGTGTTGGCAGCCTAGTTCAACACTGAGATTTTATCACCCTCTCCTTCCTCATCCTTCTTAACACTGCCGTATTGGTGGCTCTTTGAGGGTCAGAGAAATAAGACCCATAGATGGATCTATCACATCTTCCAGAAGGGCAATGGAGAAGATTATCAATGGCTTCTACTCCGATCTCTTCGATCGCCATGGCCACCTGCCTACATACCAAATTCCACAGGATGGATATGTCGTTCCCAACATTCTCCCTTCTGAAATCCAACATGCCGTTTCGTCATTAAAGAAGCAAACAGCAACCGGCCCAGACAAGGTCAGACCCGAACACCTGAAGAACCTGCTATCGGTACTCAATACACTGGCTTGGCTCTTCACATGCTACCTGTCTGAATGCAAGGTTCCGTCCCAATAGAAAACAAGCAGGGATGTACTACTGTATAAGAAGGGAGACATCACCGATATTGGCAACTATCTCCCGATCTGCCTGTTGTCTGTTGTCTACAAGCTATTCACTCAAGTCATCCTGAATAGGATTGGCAGAACACTAGATGAAGGACCGCCATGCGAACAAGCCAGTTTCTGAAAAGGTTTCACACAATCGACCATATCCACACGATAACCAAGCACATCGAGATTTCTCGGGAGTTCAAGATGTTGCTCTGTCTAACGTTCATTGATTTAAAGAAGGCCTTTGATTCTCTTGAGACGGAAGCAGTCATCAAAGTCCCAGGCAAACAGAGTGTTCAAACCCAATACATCAGGATGCTCAGTGAGCTGTATTGCGGATTCACTACCAGGATCTCACCGTTCTATAGGGAGGTGATCATTGGCGTCAAGAGAGGGGTTCTCCGAATGGAACAGTTATGTGTACCTAGGTCGAGAAGTCAACATGACAAATGACCGAGCACCTGAGTTGCGCAGAAGGAAGAGAGTGGCTTGGAATGCCTTCAAGGGCAAGGAAGAAATAGCTAAGAGGAAGAAGAACCTCTGGCTTTGGGCACATCTCTTCGATTCCACTGTTTTTCCTGCATTAACATACACCTCAGAGATCTGGTCCCTATGGAAACAGGATGGACGATTCTCAAAAAACTAGCGATTGAGCTCCCATTTGACCCAGAAATACCACTCCTGGGAATTTACCCCGGAGAGGCAAAAAAGTATAGTCAAAGCAACATCTGCACCTGTTTATTCAATGCAGCACTGTTTACAATATCTAGAATATGGAAAAAACCTGAGTGCCTGAGAACAGATGACTGTTAAAGAAACTGGTACATCTACACAATGGAGTACTATACAGCTGTTAGAAAAACTGAAGTCATGAAATTTACATACAAGTGGTACTACATGGAAAGTATCATGCTAAAAAAAATGAGCCAGAAAGAGAGGGACCAACAGAGAAAGATTGCATTCATCTGGGAAACTTAAAGTAACAAAGTGGGAGACTAACACCCAAGAACAGCTGTGACAAATACCATTTTGTTCACTCCATGGCTTGGAGGCCAGCCTCACACTCTAGGTGTAAAGGCAGCTCAGATAGAGAAGGGAGCATCAAATAAAGGGTGCTGGGAAGATCCGACCACGATGGGAGATGCATGCTGAAAGTGGACTATAGATCAAACATGATTGCTACTCAATGCCTCTTTTGCAAAACACAGCACCCAAAAGGTGAGAGAGAACAAAAGGAAATGCCCTGCCACAGAGGCAGTGTGGGATGGGGGGATAGGGGGGTGGGAGGCATACTGGGATTGGTGGGGGTGGAGAATGGACACTAGTGGAGGGATGTGAACTTGATCATTGTATCACTGACACCCAAGCACAAAATTTTGTAAGTCTACAACTGTACATCATGGTGTTTCACTAATAAAAATTAAAATAAAAGAGTTTAAGTAACAGTCATAAAATGCTCATTGAACTCTGAAGATATGAATAAATTCATTGAATATCTTTATGACATTAATTTCTCTTCTTTATAGGGTCTCTTATTTTCTTCACTGCAAAATAAAGCATCAATAATCCACATATAATAAACAAAAGAATTCCCATAAAATCCCTAGTAGCTTTCTTAACCTAAACATTAAAAGGCAGAGGATATTGGTGCAATATATGCCACCTGCTTTAGAAAAGAATCCAACCATGGGCACTCTATCTGTAAAAATTTGCATTGATAATTCAAGCGACAAACATTTTTTTTCAGGTAAGCAAAAGCTGAAGCTTTCCATCACTACTAGTCTTCCCTTACAATAAGTGTGAAAGTAATATATTCAAGATGAGATGAAAGATAACTCATTATTATTTGAGAAGCATGTAGCATTGTCTGTAGCACTCTCCTCTCTTGTTCATCAATTTGCTTGAGCGGGCATCAGTAACGTCTCCTTTGTGAAAGTTGTTGTTACAGTTTTTGGTATATTGAATATGCCACGGGGAGTTTGCAAGGTTCTGACGTGCGGGCAGGATCCTCTTGGAAGCTTTCCGGCTCTCCGAGAGGGACAGAGGAATAGAACCCAAGTCGGCCACATGCAAGGCAAATGCTACCCACTGTGCTATCACTCCAGCCGAGGTAGGAAGCATATGGAATAAAAATCTGGTAAAAGTGAATATATACTAATACAGTTCTGTAAAAATAACTATATCAATGGAGCACAGTGCCTGAACATGGAGAAGTTGTGACAGACAACAAAGGGAGAAAAATAACTGTAAATAAGACAATCTGTTGTATCTCCAAGTCACTTTGGCTTATGAGAGAGACTGTAACTTGAAACATGACCAGACAGAAAATGGAAAGCCTTTTCTTGGGAAAGCAGTTGGATATTGTGTCCTGCTGAGTGCTGACCAAACAGTTATATGCTCACCATATAGCTAGCAAGTACACAGGGAACAAGGATAGAAGGAGAAGACATTCCTAGTAACGGAAGAGCTGAGGCAACTGGATGTTTTTGTGCCCACTGGTGCAGTCCTTGTCAGGATAGGTCTGAAAATTTAGCCTATAACTCCCTGCTTCAGGTGAAGGTGGCTAAAGTTAAATCCTTAGAAAGAATCCGAATTCTGGAGATTTCTGAAAACTAATCTGCATCTGTGACCTCCTCATAAGTGTTATCCCTTTATGAATCTGACCTTACATTATACAGAGCACCTGTTCTTGTGGTTCCATCTTTGGAAATCTTTGCACCTGGAGTATTTTCTGACTCTGAGACTGAGCCAAAAATCTTCAGGAGGGGCTCCCATGTTTCCTGAGCACCACTGAGCACCCCCTCTCTCCCAATAGCAACATATCACCTATATGTAGAAAGAAATTAAAACTTCCTAAAATGATTGATAGACCAATCAACCTAAACTTGACTCAAGTAAGGAATTTTACATATGAATACTGGAAAAATCTTAAAAATTTAAAGAAAGTAAAAACTGTAGAAAAATCAAACACAAAGTAAAGTATGATGTTAAATATATGGAAATATAAATAAAAAATTAAGAAAATATATAAAATAAAATGGCCATAAGTAAAGGTAAAGGTAAAGGCCCTCTCGTTCATCGTCGATTTGCTCGAGCGGGCCCAGTAACGTCTCCATTGGAGACTTTGTTGTTACTGTGTTTGGCATATCAAAGTAATTTTATTTAAATAATTGCTTTTAATATTAATAGTGCCAATTGAACAATTGATAAATATGGTGTGACGTAATTGATAAAAAATCCAATATTTGCTGTCTACATAAAATATATCTCATATTTCAACATAAAACAGGCAAAGTTAAAACATTGAAAAACAATTTTATATGTAGCTGGTAATTTTTTCCCAATGCTTTTTTATGCACCATGATTTACAATATTGTTAATAGAGTTTCACGCTACAGTGTTCCAACTCCACATCTACACCAGTATAAGCAAATTTCTACTAATGTCTCAAGGTCCCTTACAACTCTTCCATACTGTAGTTTAATTAAAAAGGGCAAATAAATATTTAAATTATCTTATGTTAGATAACATGTTTACAATAGTGCTAATTCATAAGGCATTGATATACACAGTCATCAACCCCCTGGGGTTGGGGAAACAGAGACCACCAAACACAGCTGGCAAGAGAGATAAAGTGCCACTGCCCTTTAGTAAATATACACTTTATTAAAAATTATAACTTACAAAGTTTTTGAAACTCATAGTAACTTCAGATATCCAATGTTTCAACATCATTCCTACCTGTATCAACTCCCCTCCAACAATATTCTAGATTCCATCCCACCCAGTCAGCTTGTTTACTTGAAAAGCACATCCTAAAGTTGGTTATGGTATTTTGAGTCACATGTTTACAATACTGTTTTATCTGTGACATTTATAAATTTAATGAATGTATATATTTTACCTCTGCACCACAGAAGTACCTACAACTTCTGACTCCTCCTTTATACATTTGTCTTACTCTCATTTCTCCCTTCAATTTCTTTCCTTCCCTGTCCTTCCTATTTTTATAATTTAGTGTCAAAGGTAATCTAAGTATTCTACCTGTGATATTTTACATTTTCTCATTATGTTTATCTATATACCACAAATAAATGAGATATCCTGCATATTAATCATCTATTCCATGTGTTTAGTGCCCTTATGTTCTCCCACTTTGTTAGAGGTCTTAAACTTTTGTCTGTGTTTCTTTTTGTCACTCTATTTTGATGTAGTCCATTTTTAAAATTAATTTTTTCTGACTTTGCCAAAAATAATGTCACTTAAAACATCTTTGAGGTCCAAATTTTGAATCACCCTGTCCACATACCCCTTGAGATATTTTAAAAATACTGGTCTAATATTTGACCTGCTTTTTTTTATTAGTGAAACACCATGAACTACAGTTGTAGACTTACAAATTTTTGTGCTTGGATTTCAGTTATACAATGATCAAGTACCCTTCCCTCCACCAGAGCCCATTCTCCACCACCACTAATCCCAGTATCCCTCCCACCCCCCACGCCCCTCATCCCACCCTACCTCTGTGGCAGGGCACTCACATTTGTTCTCTCTCTCCGTTTGGGTGCTGTGGTTTGCAAAAGACGAATTGAGTGGCAATCATGTTCGGTCTATAGTCTACTCTCAGCATGCATCTCCCATCCTGGGAGGATCCTACCAACACCCTTTACTTGGTGCTCCCTTATCTATCTGAGCTGCCTTTTCCCCTAACATGTGCAGTTGTCCTCCAAGACATGGAGTAAACCTACTGGTACTTATCTTTGCTATTCTTGAGTGTTAGTCTCCTATTTTGTTACTTTATGTTTCCCTGATGAATGCAATCTTTCTATGTATTTTCCTCTCTTTCTGACTCATTTCTTTTAGCATGATATTTTTCATGTAGTGCCACTTGTATGTAAATTTCATGACTTCATATTTTCTAATCGCTACATAGTACTCCATTGTGTAGATGTACCAAAGTTTCATTAACTTGTCATTTGTTCTCGGGCACTAAGGTTTTTTCTAGATTATAGGTATTGGAAACAGTGCTGCAATGAACAAACAAGTGCAGATGTCACTTCGACTATACTTTTTTGCCTCTCTGGGATATATACCCAGGAATGGTATTGCTGGGTATTTGACCTGCTTTGAATTAGCTTTTGTGTAGGGTGTGAGATCTGAAACTAGCTTCATTTTTAACATGCAGACATTCAGTTTTTCTAATACCAATAGTTGAAAAGAGTATCTTTGTGGTCAGAGCAATAGTGCAACAGACAGAGTGTTTGCCTTGTACACAGCCGATCTAGGTACAATTCCCATCCTTTGAGCACTGCCAGGAGTAATTCTTTAGTGCAAAGCCAGAAATAACCCCTGAACATCTCTGGGTGTGACCAAAAAGAAGCAAAAATAAAAAATAAAGAGTATCTTTACTTCAAGGTCCCAGTTCCTTTATCATAGAGTAGAAGATCTGAGAGTTCATCATTGGATATTCAGTTCTAAGCCATTGGTCTTTACTAGTTTATTGTTTCTCAAAGCTTTCAGTGAAGAGGGCAAAGGGACATACATGATAAACTTTCATATTCTCTTTTGCAAATCGTAATGCCGAAGAGCAAAGGAGGGGGGAGAGGGGAGGAGACAGAGAGAAGAAAGAAAGTGCCTGCCATAAAGGCAGTATGGTGGGAGGATGGCCAGGGGGGAAGCTGGGGACATTCGTTGTGGGAAATATACACTTATGGAAGCACGGGAACTGGGACATTGCATGACTGACACCAAATCATCAACAACTTTGTAACAGTGTATCTCATGATGATTCAATAAAAAAACGCATATAGTATTTTTTTAAAGTTTTCAGTGCAATCTTCAGGGCCTTCTACATGTAATATATCATCTGAAATGAGTGATAATCTTAATTTTATTCCCCAGTTGAATCAATTTCATTTATTTTCTTGCCTAATTCATACCACTAGGATTTCTACTACTACATTGAGTAAAAACATGATAATGGGCACCCTTGATTTTAACTGATCTCAGAAGGAATTCTTCAGCCTTTCCTCAGAAATTATAATATTAATTGTGTATTTGTTGTAATTGGTTATTAATATCTTTAGACGATTTACTTTCATACCTTTCTTGTTGTGGACTTTTATTATAAATCGGTGTTAGAGATTTATCAAAAGCTTTCTTTGCATCAGTTGATAGTAATATGATTTTATCTTTCCTTTCCTGTGCGTGCGAGCTATGATGACGAGATTCTGCGTGGCCCCTAACTGCACGCGCAAGAGCACATAGTTCTACCTGGCCTTCTTCGGGTTCCTGCGGGACCCAGCCAGGTGCCAGACATGGGTGGAGAATTGTAGGAGAGCAGACTGAGAAGATAAAATAGCAGATCAACTAAGTAAACATTATCAATAACGTGCCAAACGCTTTGAGACCTCTATGATTTATAGAACGAGTCCTTATAGGACAGTTCATTGAGATAAGGCAATCACTTGATCACTTGATCACTTGACTTCCCGTTAATCGTCGATTTGCTCGAGTGGGTGCCAGAAACATCTCCATTTGTCCCTGTCGCGTGCTAGCGTAGCCCAATGGCGTCTGTTCGCTCTAGGAAAACAAAGGGCCTCAAACCGATTGTTCATGATATTTTTTTTTATTAGTGAAGCACCATGAGGTACAGTTGTAGATTTACAAATCTTTGTGCCTGAGTTTCATACAATGATCAAATACCCATCCCTCCACCAGTGCCCATTTCCCCCACCCCCCTCCCACCCTGCCTCTGTGGCAGGGCATTCCCCTTTGTTCTCTCTCTCCTTTTGGGTGTTGTGGTCTGCAAAAGAGGCATTGAGTGGCAATCATATTCAGTCCATAGTCTACTTTCAACATGCATTTTCCCTCCTGGGAGGATCCTCCAAACACCTTTCATTTGGTGTTCCCTTCTCTATCTGAACAGCCCGTTCCCCTAGAATATCCGGCTGGCCTCTAAGTTATGGAGTAATCCTCCTGGTGTTGATCTCAGCTATTCTTAGGTATTGATCTCATATTTTGTTTATATCCCCCAGATGAATGCAATTTTTCTATGTCTATCCCTCTCTTTCTGACTCATGTCGCTTAGCATGATACTTTCCATATTGTACCACTTGTATGTAAATTTCATGACTTCATCTTTTCTAAGAGCTACATAGTACTCCATTGTGTAGATGTACCAGAGTTTCTTTAACCAGTCATCTGTTCTTGGGCACTCAGGTTTCTTCCAGTTTCTGGCTATTGTAAAGAGTGCTGCAATGAACAAACAAGTGCAGATGTCACTTCGACTACACATTTTTGCCTCTCTGGGGTATATTCCCAGGAGTGGTATCGCTGGGTCAAATGGGAGCTCAATTTCTAATTTTTTGAGAAACCTCCATACTGTTTTCCAAAAGGGGTGAACTAGTCGACATTCCCACCAACAATGAAGGAGTGTTCCTTTCTCGTCACATCCGCGCGACCATCGGTTGCTTTTGTTCTTTTGAATGTGGGCCAGTCTCTGAGGTGTGAGATGGTATCTCATTGTGGTTTTGATCTGCATGTCCCTGATGATTAATGATGTAGAGCATTTTCTCATGTGCTTTTTTGCCATTCGGATTTCATCTTTGAAAAAGTTTCTGTTCATTTCATTGCCCCATTTTTGATGGGGTTGGATGTTTTCTTCTTGTGGAGTTCCACCAGTATTTTGTATATCCTTGTTATCAACCCCTTGTCAGATGTTCATTCGGTGAATATCCTTTCCCATTCTGTAGACTGTCTTTGTATTTTGGTCACTGTTTCTTTGGAGGTGCAGAAGCTTCTTAGTTTAAGATAGTCCCATTTATCTATCTCTGTTTTTACTTGCTCGGCCAGTGGTGAGGCATCTTTGAAAGTAACATTAGCCTCAATGTCATGGAGGGTTTTGCCAACTTTGTCTTCAATGTACCTTATGGTGTCTGGTCTGATGTTGAGGTCTTTAATCCATTTTGATCTTATTTTTGTACATGGTGTTAGGCAGAGTTCTGAGCCCAATTTTTTGCATGTAGCCGTCCAGTGATGCCAGCACAATTTGTTAAAGAGGCTTTCCGTACTCCACTTCACATTTCTTGCACCTTTATCAAAGATTAGATGATCATATGATTGACGGGAGATGTCAGTTTATTCAACCCTGTTCCATTGGTCTGCAGTTATGCTTTTGTTCCAGTACCACGCTGTTTTAATTATTACTGCTTTGTAGTAGAGTTTGAAGTTAGGGAGGTTGATTCCTCCCATTTTCTTTTCCCAAGAATTGCTTTAGCTAATCGTGGGGGCTTATTGTTCCATATAAATTTCAGGAGTGTTTGCTCCATTTCTTTGAAGAATGTCATGGGTATCCTTATAGGGATTGCATTGAATTTATACAATGCTTTCGGTAGTATTGCCATTTTGACAATGTTCAGTCTCCCGACCCATGAGCAGGGGATATCTTTCCATTTCCTCATGTCCTCTTTTATTTCCTGAAGTAGCATTTTGTAGTTATCTTTGTACAGGTCCTTTACTTCCTTAGTTAAGCTGATTCCTAGGTACTTGATTTTCTGGGGCACAATTGTGAATGGGATTGTTTTTTTCATGTTGCTTTCTTCTCTCTCACTGTTTGCGTATAGGAAAGCCATGGACTTTTGGTTATTGATTTTATAGCCTGGAACTTTACTACACGAGTCTATTGTTTCTAGGAGTTTTTTGGTGGAGGATATTGGGTTCTCTAAGTATAGTAACATATCATCTGCGATTAGTGAGAGCTTGATTTCTTCCTTTCCTACCTGAATGCCCTTAATATCTTTTTCTTGCCTAATCGCTATTGCAAGTATTTCCAGTACTCTATTGAACAGCAGTGGAGAGAGTGGGCATCCTTGTCTCGTCCCTGATCTTAGAGGGAAGGCTCTCAGTTTTTCCCCATTGAGGATGATGCTTGCTGTAGGCTTGTGGTAGATGGCTTTAACTATGTTGAGGAAAGTCCCCTCTATACCCATTTTGGCCAGGCTTTTCATCATAACGGGGTGCTGGACCTTGTCAAATGCTTTCTCTGCATCTATTGATATGATCATATGCTTTTTATCTTTTCTTTTGTTGATATGGTGGATTATGTTGATTGATTTCCGAATGTTGAACTATCCTTGCATCCCTGGGATGAATCCTACTTGGTCATGGTGTATGATCTTTTTGATGAGTAGTTGGATTCTATTTGCTAGTAGTTTGTTGAGGATCTTTGCGTCTATGTTCATCAGGGATATCGGCCTGTAATTCTCTTTCTTTGTGGTATCTCTGTCTGCTTTTGGTATCAGTGTGATATGTGCTTCGTAGAAACTGTTCGGAAGTGTTTTTGATATTTCAATTTCGTGGAAAAGCTTAAAGAGGATTGGGAGTAAGTCTTCTTTAAAGATTTGGAAGAATTCACTATTGAATCCATCCGGGCCAGGGCTTTTGTGCTTGGGGAGTCGTTTTATTACCATTTCAATTTCCTTGATGGTGATAGGTCTGTTCAGGTATTCCAGGTCTTCTTGGTTCAGCCTTGGGAGTCTGTAGGAGTCTAGGAATTTATCCATTTCCTCGAGGTTTTGATGTTCCGTGGCAGAAAGCTTCTCAAAGTACTCCCTGAGGATCCTTTGAATTTCTGTAATTTCTGTTGTGATGACCCCCTTTTCATTTCTGAATCGGTTTATTAGGGTTTTCTCTCTCCCCTTCTTTGTGAGTTTTGCTAGAGGCTTATAGATCTTGTTAATTTTCTCAAAGTACCAGCTCTTGGTTTCATTGATCTTTCGAATTGTTTTTTGGGTTTCCATCTCATTAATCTCTGCTCTGAGTTTTATTATTTCCTTCCTCCTGTTCGGGTTGTGCTCCTTTTGTTGGTCCTTCTCCAAGCTCTTAAGATGTGAGGTTAGTTTATTTATGTGGGCTCGCTCCTCCTTTCTGAGGAATGCTTGTAGAGCTATAAACTTTCCTCTTAAGACAGCTTTTGCTGTGTCCCATAAGTTTTGGTAACTCGTGTCCTCAATTTCATTCGTTTCTAGGAATCTTTTGATTTCCTCTTTGATTTCCATTCTAAGCCACTCGTTGTTAAATAGCGCACTGTTTAATTTCCAGGTGTTTGATTTAGTTTTCTCTTTTTGTGTGTGATTTACTTCTAATTTAAGCGCATTGTGGTCTGAGAAGATTGTTGATACAATCTCTATCTTCTTAATTTTATGGAGGTATGTTTTTTGCTCAGCATGTGGCCTGTCTTGGAGAATGTTCCATGTACGCTTGAGAAAAATGTGTATTCAGCCTTTTGAGGATGAATTGACCTGTATATATCTGCTAAGTCCCTTTCTTCCATTGTTTCCCTCAGATTAAGTATGTCCTTGCTAAGTTTGAGTCTGGTTGATCTATCCAGAGGTGACAAAGCGGTGTTGAAGTCTCCCACTAGTATTGTGTTGCTATTGATATCTTTTTCCAAATCTATGAGTAGTTGTTTTAAGTACTTCGCTGGTCTCTCATTAGGTGCATATACATTTATTATTGTAAGTTCTTCCTGTTGTACAGATCCTTTGATCAATAAGAAATGGCCTTCACTGTCTCTTATGACCTTCTTCACTCTGAAATCGATGTGGTCTTATATTAACGTTGCTACCCCAGCTTTTTTCAGGGAGCTGTTTGCCTGTAAGATTGTTTTCCAGCCTTTGACTCTGAGTCTGTGTTTGCTTTGACTATTGAGATGCGTTTCTTGCAGGCAGCAGAATGTTGGGTTCAATTTTCTTATCCATCCTGCCACTCTGTGTCTTTTAATTGGTGCGTTTAGCCCATTGACATTGAGATAGATTATTGTTATGGGGTTTTGTCCCATTGTTCTGTTAAAATTTGGTGTATTTGAGGGGCCTTTCTTGCTTTAAAGTAGCCCATTTAGTTGTTCTTGTAACCATGGTTTTGAGTCTATGAATTTCCTGAGCTGTTGTTTGTCTGTGAAACTGTGTGTTGTTCCTTCTATTATGAATGAGAGTCTCGCTGGGTAAAGTATTTTTGGAGAGGCATTTATTTCATTGAGTTTTTTCACTATGTCCCGCCACTGTTTTCGGGCCATGAGGGTTTCATCAGAAAAATCAGCTGTGAATTTTAAGGATGCTCCTTTGTAAGAGATTTCTTTCTTCGATCTTGCTGCTTTCAGAATTTTGTCTCTGTCTAAGGTTTTGGTCATTTTGATCAGAATGTGTCTTGGGGTATTTTTATTCGGATTTCTTCTAGCTGGTACCCTTCAGGCCTCCTGAATGTGGTCACAAGTTTTCTTCAGCTCTGGAAACGTTGTAGCAATGATGTCTTTGACAGTTTCTTCTTCATCAAGGTTTTCTTCCTGTACCTCTGGGATTCCAATAATTCTTATGTTACCCCTCTTGGCTTCATCACGATCTTCTCTTGCCATCTGTTCCCGAATTGTGAGTCTCTTTTCCATTTTCTGCTCTTTTCTGGCGAGTCTCTGAACTTCGTCTTCAAGCTCACTGATTCTGTTCTCAGCAGCTGTTACTCTGCTTCTGAGGCCTTCCACTGAGGTTTTCAATTCGCCTACCAGGGTTTTCAGGTCCGACATTTCCGATTGCATTTTTCTCATTTCTGCCTTCAAATCCTCTTGTCTTTTATTGGCATTGCTTTCCATTGTTTCTTTTAGTTCCCTAAGCATCCTAAGTAGCTCCCTTCTGAATTCCTTGTCAGAGAGGTTGTCTAATACTACAGTACTGTTGGTGTCTTCTGGGCTTGCCTCTTCAATAAGAAAGTTTGGTGGGCTTTTGCGTTGCTTTACGATTGTGAGGAGTGTGCTTTAGTCCTTCACGTTCACTGTTACTATTCTGGTTGAGTGAGGAGAGAGTTCCCAGATCCCTTCAGCTTTGTTGCCGCGGTATCTGATGTTGCCTCAGTTCCCGTCCTGCGCAGGTCATGGGAGAAAACCGGCAATTCTAGGGGATCAAGCTAGCTGTGCATTTCCTGGGGGAGTCTCAAGCCGTGGGGCAGGCTGTACCTGGTTGAATGAGGAGAGACTGCCAGGAGCCGTTCAGTTTTGTTGCCAAACAATGGGCCTCGGTTCGTCCAGCACAGATTATACTATTCTCTCTTATAGTGGGAAGGGATTATGGATAAGTTTTTGTCCATGGTAGGTACCCTTCTACGTTTCTGAGTTTGACGTTCTTCTCAGTCAGGCGTTATTCTTTGTTTTATAACAGACATTGAGTGAAACTTTTGGAGGAGGTGCTATTTGGAAATGAACTTATACAGCCGTTTTCAAACAGGTGTTTGTTGGAACTTGAGTAGGCGAGTGTTTTGTTGTTGGATTGCAGTAGAAGAGGTGGGAAATGTTTGGTTGATATTAGGCAGCAAGTTGTGGGATGGGAGTCCTGAGTGGTTGATGTGAGTGATATAACTGCGGCCGCATTAGCGGCCGCCCGCCAAGGAGAAGGCCACGCCCACTTTTAAGAGGCCACGCCCCTTTCCTGGTGGCCACGCCCCGAGCCTGTCCCAGGCGACACCCACCCAGGATCCTGGAATGGAGGAAGGGTGGTCTACAGTCTCCCCACTGGGCTTCAGGGGGGAATCTGAGGCGCGGCTGGGGGGGCAGGAGCACTTCCTGGCTGGACGCCCCCGACCCACCTGTAGGGGAGGAGCTGAGGGACTGGTGGTCGGGTCCCTTGGAGATGGACGGGCGCTTTCCCCACTGGGCTTCAGGCGGGAATCTCTCGTTCATGATCTTGATGAAGAAGTCTGACCAGCTGGTAGGTGGGCAGCCACACGGTCTTTTGACATCCCGTGGAATCCAGTCGGTAACAGCTCTAGTCCAGCAGTTGTCTTTAAATCTCATTACGTGACCATCCCATCTTATTTTTGACACCTTGGCAAACGAGACAGCGTCCCTGATTCTTGAGCGTCGACGGAGGTTGGAACTCAGGATTCTTTCTCTCATTTAAGTGAAACGTGATACTCCAAGCATAACTCTTTCAATTCCTCTTTGGGAGACCCGAATAGCATTCTCATCCTGTTTGAGTAGGGTCCAGGTCTCTGAGGAGTATGTTATTGCAGGAAGAATAGTGGAATCAAAGATATGTGCCCAGAGCTGGAGGTTCTTTGTCTTGTTAGCTATTTCTTCGACACTCTTGAAGACGTTCCAAGCCGCTCGCTTCCTCCTGCGCAGCTCGGGTGCCAGGTCATTTGTCATGTTGACTTCTCGACCTAGGTACACATAGCTGTTGCATTCGGAGATGGTCGTTCCGTTGAGAGCGAATGGGGTGTCAGGAATGAGGCTGTTTCTCATAAATATTGTCTTCATAAGATTCAGATGTAGTCCGACCTTTCCACACTCATGGTCAAAGTTGGTCAGCATTTGTGCCGCTTGGCCAATGTTTGGTGTTATTAAAACAATGTCATCAGCAAAGCGGAGGTGGTATAGTTGTTGACCATCTATCTTCACTCCCATTCCTTCCCATTCCAGTCATCGCATGATGTTCTCGAGGATGGCACTGAAGAGTTTCGGTGAAATGGTATCACCCTGCCAAACCCCTCTCTTGAAATCAATGATTACTTCTTTGTAGAATGGTGAGATCCTGGTAGTGAATTCGTAATATAGCTCACGAAGGATCTTCATGTATTGAGATTGAATGCCCTGACTGTCTAGGGCTTCAATGACTGCTTTGTTCTCAACAGAATCAAAGGAGATAAGGAAATACCAAAAATATTTGATCTTATCAGCCATTTGAACAATCCACATAGTAGACACAGAAAACAGATAAAATAATTGAGAGAAGATGAAACCAGGACTCTGAAAAAGAAAAAAAAATGAGGAAACATCTGAACAGGAACAAAAGCACAAGGAATTAAACAACAGCAATACTCAGAACTCCAGTGCAGAAGAGGGGGCTAAAGAATAGGATGAAGACATTTTACCTTTAACACTTCAGGAGAAGAAAATTAAGGAATACTTATAATCTTTGTTTGAAATTTTGATTCTCATGGCAAAACAATATATACCTCTGGATGGACATGAAGCTGATGAAATCCCAGAAGGTCTCTTTACTCCTAATAACTTCCAAGCACTGCTGGAGTGCCGAATAAATTCTGGTGAAGAGATTCTAAGAATGCGCTTTGAGACAACATCAAAATACATTGTTCTGCTCGAAAACACAGCAGTAACAGATGCTGGAAATTTGTGAGGGCTGTATTCGGGAACGAACCCTCGGGGACCTAAGAGACTCTCACTACTTTTCCATCATCACTGACGAGGTCGTGGACATAGCAGGGGAAGAGCAGCTGCCCATGTTGGTGAGGTTTGTCGATGGTTCTCATTCATAATCTGAGAGAAGAGCTTGTGGGCTTTCTGCCGTATGAAGCTGATACAGAAATTTTGGTTATGAATTCTCATATGACAATATCTGAGAAGTGGGGACTCATCATGGAATATTACCGTGGACAGGCTTACATTGTGTCCAGTGGATTTTCTTCCAAAATGAAAGTCGTTGCTTTTATACTTTTAGAAAAATACCCCACGCTCTCTACACACTCTGCTCTTCCTGTGCCTTAAATATGTGGTTGGCAAAAATAGTGCCTGTTATGGGAGTATCTATTGCATTAGGAACCATTACGAAAGTTTGCTCGTTTTTCTACTGGTTACCACAACTGCTCTTAGAGCTTGATGATGTAATTTCTGGCCTCTTTAGGAGCAATGAAGAAAGGGGTAAAGAACTTAAGGAAATTTGCCATTCTCAGTGGACAGGCAGGTGTGATGCTTTTGAAATTGTAGTCCACCTCCTGCATGCACTTGTTTATGTTTAGATGGAATTATCAGTGACACAAATGTTAGATTAAATCACTGTGTATCTGGCAGAGCATTTGTGCTCTGTAGAGCAGTAACAGATTTTGATTTCACTGTTTCTGTTGTTGTTCTTAAAAATGTGTTAACTTTTACAAGAGCCTTTGGGAAAAACCTTCAGGGGCAGAAACTGACGTCTTCTTTGCAGACAGTAGTTTGACTGCTGTTATGCATTCACCAAATGAAGTTATGGAAAATATCAAATTTTATCATGAATTTTGTTTTGCGGAAGCCAATTTTGGTTTGGCAGCCAAACTTGATGTTCAGATGAAACTCCCCGGGAAATTCCTCAGAGCTCAGCAAAGTAAGCTGGAATCTCAGCTGACTTCTGAGAATTACTAGAAAGAAATTCTAAGTGTTCCATTAGTGGAGCCTATTATTCAGGAACTGAAAGACATACTCTCAGAATAGCACCTCAAAGCTGTGAAACGCTTTATCTGGTGCCTTCTGTCATGGGTCAACTCAAATTCAACACGTCGGAGGAACACCATGCTGACATATACAGAAGTGACCTGCCAAATACTCTCTGAGCAGATGCATTGTTGGAGAATCAAGTGGAAACACAGAGAGAAAGATTTAGAACTTCCTTCTACTAATTATGAAGCCCTCCATTTGCCAGACATCAATTTTTTTCAAACGTTTATGAATTGCTAAAGATCCTGTGTATTCTTCCTGTGATAAAAGTAGAGAAAGAATGCTATGAAAATGGCTGGAAGCGTCTCAAAGCTCATCCGAGGAAGACTTTGAGAGATCAGAGGTCGAGTAACTTGGATTTGATTAATATACATATTGATATAAAACATGATTTGGATTTAATGGTGGACACATATATAAAACCCTACACGAATTCCAAACAGGAACAGCCCGCCCCCAAGGGCCTGGGACCCTCTCTGGGCATGCACAGCTAGACCCAGCTCCTAGAAAGCTAGTATTTCAACCCCTGATCTGCGCGGGACGGGCACGGAGGCCCAGCTCTGGGCAACAAAGCTGAACGGCTCCAATTCCAAACAGGTACAGCCCGCCCCCAAGGGCCTGGGACCCTCTCTGGGCATGCGCAGCTAGATCCAGCTCCTACAAAGCAGGTTTTCAACCCCTGATCTGCGCGGGACGGGCACTGAGGCCCAGCTCTGGGCAACAAAGCTGAACGGCTCCAATTCCAAACAGGTACAGCCCGCCCCCAAGGGCCTGGGACCCACTCTGGGCATGCGCAGCTAGATCCAGCTCCTAGAAAGCAGGTTTTCAACTCCTGATCTGCGTGGGACGGGCATGGAGGCCCAGCGCTGGGCAACAAAGCTGAACGGCTCCAATTCCAAACAGGTACAGCCCGCCCCCAAGGGCCTGGGACCCTCTCTGGGCATGCACAGCTAGATCCAGCTCCAAGAAAGCCGGTTTTCAACCCCTGATCTGCGCGGGACGGGCACAGAGGCCCAGCTCTGGGCAACAACGCTGAACGGCGCCAGTTCCGAACAGGTACAGCCCGCCCCCAAGGGCCTGGGACCCTCTCTGGGCATGCGCAGCTAGATCCAGCTCCTAGAAAGCCGGTATTTCAACCCCTGATCTGCGCGGGACAGGCACGGAGGCCCAGCTCTGGGCAACAAAGCTGAACGGCTCCAATTCCAAACAGGTACAGCCCGCCCTCAAGGACCTCGGAACCTCGCTGGGCATGCGCAGCTAGATCCAGCTCCTAGAAAGCCGGTTTTCAACCCCTGATCTGCGCGGGACGGGCACGGAGGCCCAGCTCTGGGCAACAAAGCTGAAAGTCTCCAATTCCAAACAGTTGACATTCCCAACTCCTCGCCCAGTTCCAGGGAATCTACCCAGAGCCGCGGCCGCATATGCAGCCGCGAAATATTTTCCCACTACGTATGCCGTAGGAACCATAAGCTACCTTCTTAGATGGAAACTTCTCTATTTTATCTCAGCCACTTGAAACGCAGTAGACAATAACTCAGAAGCCTATCTTAACTCACACTGCATATCAAGCAGAATAGTAACAGTGAAAGTGAAGGACTAAACCACACCTCTCACAATGGTAAAGCAACGCAAAAGCCCACCAAACTTTCATATTGAAGAGTCTAGCCCAGATGACACTAACACTACTGTAGTGTTAGACAACCTCTCTGACGAGGAATTCAGAAGGGAGCTACTTAGGATGCTTAGGGAATTAAAAGAAACAATGGAAAGCAATGCCAATAGAAGACAAGAGGTTCTGAAGGCAGAAATGAGGAAAATGCATACGGAAATGTCAGACCTGAAAAATCTCGTAGGCGAATTGAAAAGCTCAGTTGAAGGTCTCAGCAGCAGAGTAAGAGCGGCTGAGAACAGAATCAATGAGCTCGAAGATGAAGTTCAGAGACTCTCCAGAAAAGAGCAGAAAATGGAAAAGAGACTCACAATTCGGGAACAGATGGCAAGAGAAGATCGTGATGAAGCCAAGAGGGGTAACATAAGAATTATTGGAATTTACCAGATGAATAGGAAGAAAACCTTGATGAAGAAGAAACTGTCAAAGACATCATTGCTACAACGTTTCCAGAGCTGAAGAAAACTTGTGACCACATTCAGGAGGCCCGAAGGGTACCAGCTAGAAGAAATCCGAATAAAAATACCCCAAGACACATTCTGATCAAAATGACCAAAACCTTAGACAGAGACAAAATTCTGAAAGCAGCAAGATCAAAAAAAGAAATCTCTTACAAAGGAGCATCCTTAAAATTCACAGCTGATTTTTCTGATGAAACCCTCATTACCGGTAAACAGTGGTGGGACATAGTGAAAAAACTCAATGAAATAAATGCCTCCCCAAAAATACTTTCCGCAGCAAGACTCTAATTCATAATAGAAGGAACAACACACAGTTTCACAGACAAACAACAGCTTAGGAAGTTCATAGACTCAAAACCATGGTTACAAGAACAACTAAATGGGCTACTTTAAGGCAAGAAAGGCCCCTCAAATACACCAAATTTTAACAGAACAATGGGACAAAATCCCATAACAATAATCTCTCTCAATGTCAATGGGCTAAACGCACCAATTAAAAGACATAGAGTGGCAGGATGGATAAGAAAATTGAACCCAACATTCTGCTGCCTGCAAGAAACGCATCTCAATAGTCAAAGCAAACACAGACTCAGAGTCAAAGGCTGGAAAACAATCCTACAGGCAAACAGCTCCCAGAAAAAAGCTGGGGTAGCCATCCTTATATCAGACCACATCGATTTCAGAGTGAGGAAGGTCATAAGAGACAGTGAAGGCCATTTCTTATTGATCAAAGGATCTGTACAACAGGAAGAACTTACAATAATAAATGTATATGCACCTAATGAGAGACCAGCAAAGTACTTAAAACAACTACTCATAGATTTGGAAAAAGACATCAATAGCAACACAATACTAGTGGGAGACTTCAACACTGCTTTGTCACCTCTTGATAGATCAACCAGACTCAAGCTTAGCAAGGACATACTTCATTTGAGGGAAACAATGGAAGAAAGGGACTTAGTAGATATATACAGGACACTTCATCCACAAAAAGCTGAATACACATTCTTATCAAGCGTACATGGAACATTCTCCAAGATAGACCACATGATGAGCCACAAAACATGCCTCCATAAAATTAAGAAGATAGAGATTGTATCAACAATCTTTTCAGACCATAATGCGCTGAAATTAGAGGTAAATCACACACAAAAACAGAAAACTAAAACAAAAACCTGGAAATTAAACAGTGCACTATTGAACAACGAGTGGATTAACAGGAAATCAAAGAGGAAATCAAAAGATTCCTAGAAACGAATGAAAATGAGAACACGAGTTTCCAAAACTTATGGGACACACCAAAGGCTGTGTTAAGAGGAAAGTTTATAGCTCTACAATCATTCCTCAGGAAGGAGGAGCGAGTACACATAAGTAACCTAACCTCACAGCTTAAGAGCTTCGAGAAGGACAATAAAAAGGAGCACAACCCGAACAGGAGAAAGGAAATAATAAAACGCAGAGCAGAGATTAACGAGATGGAAACCCAAAAAAATTCCAAAAGATCAATGAAACCAAAAGCTGGTTCTTTGAGAAAATTAACAAGATCGATAATCCTCTAGCAAAACTCACAAAGAAAGGGAGAGAGAAAACCCTAATAAACCGAATCAGAAATGAAAAGAGGGTCATTACAACAGAAACCACAGAAATTCAGAGGATCCTCAGGGAGTACTTTGAGAATCTTTATGCCACGGAACATCAAAACCTCGAGGAAATGGATAAATTCCTAGACTCTTACAGACTCCCAAGGCTGAACCAAGAAGACCTGGAATACCTGAACAGACCCATCACCATCAAGGAAATTGAAATGGTAATAAAACGTCTCCCCAAGCACAAAAGCCCTGGCCCGATTGGATTCACTAGTGAATTCTTCCAAATCTTTAAAGAGGACTTACTCCCAATGCTCTTTAAGCTTTTCCACGAAATTGAAATATCAAAAACACTTCCGAACAGTTTCTCCAAAGCAAATATCACAATGATACCAAAAGCAGACAGAGATACCACAAAGAAAGAGAATTACAGGCCGATATCCCTGATGAACACAGATGCAAAGATCCTCAACAAACTACTAGCAAATAGAATCCAACTACTCCTCAAAAAGATCATACACCATGACCATGTAGAATTCATCCCAGGGATGCAAGGATGGTTTAACATTCGAAAATCAATCAACATAATCCATCATATCAACAAAAGAAAAAATAAAAAGCATATGATCATATCAATAGATGCAGAGAAAGCATTTGACAAGATCCAGCACCCCTTTATGATGAAAACCCTAGCCAAAATGGGTATAGAGGGGACCTTCCTCAACATAATTAAAGCCATCTACCACAAGCCTACAGCAAGCATCATCCTCAATGGGGAAAAATTGAGAGCCTTCCCTCTAAGATCAGGGACGAGACTGGGATGCCCACTCTCTCCAATGCTGTTCAATATAGTACTGGAAGTACTTGCAATAGCGATTAGGCAAGAAAAAGATATTAAGGGCATTCAGGTAGGAAAGGAAGAAATCAAGCTCTCACTAATCGCAGATGATATGATACTCTACTTAGAGAACCCAATAACCTCCACCAAAAAACTCCTAGAAACAATAGACTCGTATAGTAAAGTTGCAGGTTATAAAATCAATACCCAAAAGTCCATGGCTTTCCTATACGCAAACAGTGAGAGAAAAGAAAGCAACATGAAAAAAACAATCCCGTTCACAGTTGTGCCCCAGAAAATCAAGTGCCTAGGAATCAGCTTAACTAAGGAAGTAAAGGACCTGTACAAAGAAAACTACAAAACGCTCCTTCAGGAAATAAAAGAGGACGTGAGTAAATGGAAAGATATCCCCTGCTCATGGGTCGGGAGAATGAACATTGTCAAAATGGCAATACTACAGAAAGCATTGTATAAATTCAATGCAATCCCTATAAGGATACCCATGACATTCTTCAAAGAAATGGAGCAAACACTCCTGAAATTTATATGGAACAATAAGCCCCCACGAATAGCTAAAGCAATTCTTGGGGAAAAGAAAATGGGAGGAATCAACCTCCCTAACTTCAAACTGTACTATAAAGCAGTAATAATTAAAACAGCATGGTACTGGAACCAAGGCAGAACTGCAGACCACTGGAACAGGGTTGAATACACTGACATCTCCCCTCAATCATATGATCATCTAATCTTTGATAAAGGTGCAAGTAATGTGACGTGTAGTCAGGAAAGCCTCTTTAATAAATTGTGTTGGCATCACTGGACGGCTACATGCAAAAATATATGGTCAGAACTCTGTCTAACACCATGTACATAAGTAAGATCAAAATGGATTAAAGACCTCAACATCAGACCCATCAGACCAGAAAACATAAGGTACATTGAAGATAAAGTTGGCAAAACCCTTCATGACATTGAAGCTAATGGTATCTTCAAAGATGCCACGCCACTGGCCGAGCAAGTGAAAACAGAGATAGATAAATGGGACTATCTTAAACTAAGAAGCTTCTGCACCTCCAAAGAAACAGTGACCAAAATACAAAGACAGTCTACAGAATGGGAAAGGATATTCCCCAAATACACATCTGACAAGGGGTTGATATCCAGGATATACAAAATACTGGTTAAATTCCACAAGAAGAAAACATCCAACCCCATCCAAAAATGGGGCAATGAAATGAACAGAAACTTTCTCAAAGAAGAAATCCGAATGGCAAAAAAGCACATGAGAAAATGCTCTACATCATTAATCATCAGGGAGATGCAGATCAAAACCACAATGAGATACCATCTCACACCTCAGAGACTGGCCCACATCCAAGAGAACAAAAGCAGCCGGTGCTGGCACGGATGTGGGGAAAAAGGGACCCTCCTTCACTGCTGGTTTGAATGCCGACTGTTTCAGCCCTTCTGGAAAACAGTATGGACGATTCTCAAAAAATTAGAAATTGAGCTCCCATTTGACCCAGCAATACCACTCCTGGGAATATATCCCAGAGAGGCAAAAATGTATAGTCGAAGTGACATCTGCACTTGTTTGTTCATTGCAGCACTCTTTACAATAGCCAGAAAATGGAAGAAACCTGAATGCCCAAGAACAGATGACTGGCTAAAGAAACTTTGGTACATCTACACAATGGAGTACTATGTAGCTGTTAGAAAAGATGAAGTCATGAAATTTACATACAAGTGGTACAATATGGAAAGTATCATGCTAAGCGAAATGAGTCAGAAAGAGAGGGATAGACATAGAAAGATTGCATTCATCTGGGGGATATAAAGTAACAAAGTATGAGATTAATACCCAAGAATAGCTGAGATCAGCACCAGGAGGATTACTCCATAACTTAGAGGCCAGCCGGGTATCCTAGAAGAAAAGGCAGTTCAGATAGAGAAGGGAGCACCAAATAAAGGATGTTTGGAAGATCCTCCCAGGAGGGAAGATGCATGTCCAAAGTAGACTATGGACTGCACATGTTTGCCACTCAATGCCTCTTTTGCAGACCACAACACCCAAAGGGAGAGAGAGAACACAGGGGATTTCCCTGCCACAGAGACGGGGGTGGGTGGGTGGGGGGATGGGGGTGGGGGGATATTATCCATGGTGGTGGAAAATGGGTACTGGTGGAGGGATGGGTATCTGATCATTGTATAATCGAAACCCAAGCACAAAAAACTGTAAATCTACAACTGTAAAAAAAATTGTTAATCCATATAATTACATCAGGTTTAACTTGTTTTTCCCAAGTTGATTCACATTAAAATAATAGGAAATGTTTAATGGATTGCTTACATACAAGTATACTGCATCTCAAATTTCTGTGGAACTCTTGTTTCAATAATGCAAATAAAATATTGATTTAGTATGAAAAAAATAACCCTACACAACTAAGTCAGAGCTTCCTACAGATAATTCAGAAACCGTTGAAAATAACTAGGAGACTTTAAAATAGGGTTTATCTTCAATTTGAAAGCATCTTATAGAAAAGCAATGATGTATATAGGCCACCCAGTTACTGACTGTCTTGACCAGTAGATTTCCCATTGGGTATGTTCATTCATACTCCTATTTAAGTGGCTCCAGTTTGAATTCATGCTTTGGAGACTGAACTGTTCTGAAAGATAGCATTGAAAGTGTCACATTACACTTCTGTGTGAAATATGCTAGTGCTCTTTGGACTTTCATTTAGTTAAGTCATTTTAGACATAATATTATCATTGTGGATGTGATATTTGGGTATTGAGTTACCAGTTCCTTGAAAAAATAAATTTTGAGGATGTGTGGGAGGAAGGAATTCATTTTATAAAATGTTACAATAAAGCTCACATCTAAACTTTGACTGGTAAGAGTTCTAAGTGTTACTATTAAAAAATCTGTACTGGACGATAAAGAGAATTACAAGAGTAATTTGAGCTTGTCAAAGTGTAGAGTTTAAGTGTAGATTCTGTCTTTAGCAAGTGAACTTAAAGAAACAGATTACAGTTTGAATGGACGAGTCTGCTATTGTTCCATAACTGGTTGTCGCTGTTTACATTCCTTGGTTGATCCTACATAAGCTTTTAGCAAGTATATATTGAACTTGCATTTAATGGTAAAGAAAGGATCAGAGGCCATGGGTACTGATAACTGATTTGTTTTGCTTTCTTCTCTTTTCTCCATGACTATTATCTACTATCTCACCTTGATTTATAACTAAAATTTGGAGAACACACAAGAATTATTGTTTTGTGGGTTTCCTGGGAATAATATAAAATATTCCTGCTGATTTTGGTGAAGGAAATCAATTTTTATAGGTTATTTCAACTTAAATAAAATGGGAATTTTGTTTAAAAATTGTAAAATGGTTTGGGAAATAGAGCCATTTTGACAATGTGAATTATACCAATCCATAATCAGGGTATGTGTTTCCATTTCATGGTGTCTTATTTTGTTTCTTTAAGTGTTTTTTAGTATTTTTCATATAGGCCTCTAATCTCTTTAGTTACAGCCATTTCTAGGTAATTAATTTTCTGAGGCAAAATTGTAAATTGGGGTTAATTGTTTAATTTTTTTATTAGTGAAGCCCCATGAGGTACACTTGTAGACTTACAAATTTTTGTGCTTGGGTTTCAGTTATACAAATATCGAGTACCCATCCCTCCACCAGTGCCCATCTCCACAATCACTAATTCCAGTATCCCTCCCACAAACTCATCCCCCAACCCACCCAACCACTGTGGCAAGGAACTCCCTTTTGTTTCCTCTCTCCTTATGGGTGCTGTGGTTTGCAAAAGAGGAATCTAGTGGCAATCATGTTAGGTCTATAGTCTACTTTCAGCATGCATCTCCCATCCAGGATGGATCTTCACAACACCCTTTATTTGGTGCTTCCTTCTCTATCTGAGCTGCCTTTACCCCTAGAGTGTGCGGCTGGCCTCCAAGCCATGGAGTGAACAAAATGGTATTTGCCACAGCTGTTCTTGTGTGCTAGTCTCCCACTTTATTACTTTAAGTTCCTCAGATGAATGCAATCTTTCTATGTCGGTCCCTCTCTTTCTGGTTCATTTGGCTTAGCATGATACTTTCCATGTAGTACCACTTGTCTGTAAATTTCATGACTTCAGTTTTTCAAACAACTACGTAGTACTCTATTGTGTAAATGTACCAAAGTTTCTTTAACCAGTCATCTGTTCTTGAGCGCTCAGGCTTTTTCCAGATTCTGGCTATTGTAAAGAGTCCAGCAATGAACAAACAAGTGCAGATCTCACTTCGACTATACATTTTTGTTGCTCTGGGATATATTCCCAGGAGTGGTATTTCTGGTACTTTATATATCCTTGATATCAACCCCTTGTCAGATGTGTATTCAGTGAATAACCTTTCCCATTCTGTAAACTGTCTTTGTATTTTGGTCACTGTTTCTTTGGGGATGCAGAAGCTTCTTAGTTTAAGATAGTGCCATTTATCTATCTCTGTTTTCACTTGCTCGGCCAGTGGCGTAACATCTTTGAAGATAGCAGTAGCTTCAATGTCATGGAAGGTTTTGCTAATTTTGTCTTCAATGTACCTTAGGGTTTCTGGTATGATGTTTAGGTCTTTAATCCACTTTGATCTTACTTTTGTACATTGTTTTAGGCAGATATCTGAGCTCATTTTTTGCATGGAGCCGTCCAGTTTTGTCAGCACAATTTGTTAAAGAGGCTTTCCTTACTTCCCTTCACATTTCTTCCTCCTTTTTTCAAAGATTAGATGATTATATAATTGAGGGGAGATGTCAGTATATTCAAGCCTGTTCCATTGGTCTGCAGCTCTGCCTTTGTTCCAGTACCATGCTGTTTTAATTATTACTGCTTTGTGGTAGAGTTTGGAGTTAGGGAGGTTGATTCCTCCCATTTGGTTTTTCCTAAGAATTGCTTTAGCTATTCGTTGTGGCTTATTGGTCCATATAAATTTCAGGAGCGTTTGCTCCATTTCTTTGAAAAATGTCATGGATATACTTATAGGGATCACATTGAATTTGTACAATGCTTTGAGAAGTATTGCCATTTTGACAATGAAATGTTAGTTTTCCCAATCCATGAGCAGGGGATATCTTTCAATTTTCTCATGGCCTCCTTTATTTCCTGAAGTAGCATTTTGTAGTTTTCTTTGTATAGGTCCTTTACTTCCTTAGTTAACCTGATTCCTAGTTACTTGATTTTCTGTGGCACAATTGTGAAAGGGATTGTTTTTTTCATACCACTTTCTTCTATCTCACTCTTTGCATGTAGAAAAGCCATGGACTTTTGGCTATTGACTTTATAGCCTGCAACTTTACTATACGAGTCTATTGTTTCTACGAGTTTCTTGGTGGAGGTTATAGGGTTCTCTAAGTATATTACCATATCATCTGAGAATAGTGAGAGCTTGATTTCTTCCTTTTATACCTGAATGACCTTAATATCTTTTTCTTGCCTAATCGCTGTTGCAAGTACTTCCAGCACTATATTGAACAGCAGTGAATAGATTGGGCATCCTTGTCTCATCGCTGATCTTAGAGGGAAGGCTCTAAGTTTTTTCCCCATTGAGGATGACGCTCGCTGTAGGCTTGTGGTTGATGGCTTTAACTATATTGAGGAAAGTCCCCTCTATACACATTTTGGCTTGGGTTTTCATCATAAAGGGGTGCTGGATCTTGTCAAATGCTTTCTCTGCATCTATTGATATGATCATATGGTTTTTATCTTTTCTCCTATTGATATGATGTTCAATGATTTCCGAGTGTTGAACCATACTTGCATCCCCAGGATGAATCCCCCTTGGTCATGGCGTATGATCTTTTTGATGAGTTGTTGGATTCTATTTGTTAGTATTTCGTTGAGAATCTTCGTATCTTTGTTCATTAGGGATATCGGCCTGTAATTCTCTTTCTTTGTGGTATCTCTATCTGCTTTTGTTATCAGGGTAATATTTGCTTCGTATAACTGTGCGGAAGTGTTTTTGATATTTCAATTTTGTGGAAAAGTTTGAAGAGGATTGGGAGTAAGTCCTCTTTAAAGATTTGGAAGAATTCACTAGTGAATCCATCTGGGCCGGGATGTCTGTGCTTGTGGAGACTTTTTATTACCATTTCAATTTCCTTGATGATGCTAGGTCTGTTCAGGTATTCCAGGTCTTCTTGTTTTAGCCTTGGGAGTCTGTAGGAGTCTAGGAATTTATTCATTTCCTCGAGTTTTTCATGTTCTGTGGCATAAAGTTTCTCTGAATACTCCCTGAGGATCCTTTGAATTTCTGTAGTTTCTGTTGTAATTTCTGATTCGGCTTATTAGGGTTTTCATTTCTGATTCGGTTTATTAGGGTTTTCTCTCTCCCTTTGTGAGTTTTGCTAGAGGCTTATCGATCTTGTTAATATTTTTGAAGAACTAGTTCTTGGTTTCATTGATCTTTCGGATTATTTTTGAGTTTCCATCTCATTAATATCTGCTCTGAGTTTTGTTATTTCCTTTCTCCTCTTTGGGTTGTCCTCCTTTTGTTGGTTCTTCTCCAAGCTTTTAAGATGTGAGGTTAGATTACTTATGTGGGCTCACTCCTCCTTTCTGAAGAATGCTTGTAGAGCTGTAAACTTTCCTCTTAACATAGTTTTTGCTGTGTCTCATAAGTTTTGGTAACTATTGTCCTCATTTTCCTTAGTTTCCAGAAATCTTTTGATTTACTCTTTGGTTTCCTTTCTAAGCTACTCGTTTTTCAATAGTGCACTGTTTAATTTCCAGGTATTTGATTTAATTTTCTGTTTTTGTGCGTTATTTACTTCTAATTTCGGTGCATTATTGTCTGAGAAGATTGTTGATACAATCTCTATCTTCTTAATTTTATGGAGGTATTTTTTGTGGCTCAGCATGTGTTCTATCTTGGAGAATGTTCCATGCACGCTTGAGAAGAAAGTGTATTCTGCTTTTTGAGGATGAAGTGCCCTGTATATATCTACTAAGTTCCTTTCTTCCATTGTTTCCCTCAGATGAATTATATCCTTGCTAAACTTGAGTCTGGTTGATCTATCCAGAGGTGATAAAGCGGTGTTGAAGTCTCCCACTAGTATTGTGTTGCTATTGATGTCTTTCTCCAAGTCTATGAGTAGTTGTTTTAAGTACTTTGCTGGTCCCTCTTTAGGTGCATATAAATTTAATATTGTAAGTTCTTACTGTTGTACAGATCCCTTGACAAATAAGAAATTGCCCTCATTGTCTCTTGCGACTTTCTTCACTCTGAAATTGATGTGTTCTGATATTAGGATGTCTACCCCAGCTTATATGGGAACTGTTTGCCTGTAAGATTGTTTTCCAGCCTTTGACTCTGAGTCTGTGTTTGCTTTGACTATTGAGATATGTTTCTTTCAGGCAGCAGAATGTTGGATTCAATTTTCTAATCCATCCTGCCAATCTGTGTCTTTTAATTGGTGCATTTAGCCGATTGACATTGAGAGAGATTATTGTTATGGGGTTTTGTCCCATTTTTCTGTTGAAATTTGGTGTATTTGAGGGGCCTGTCTTGTCTTAAAGTAGCCCATTTAGTTGTTCTTTCAACTACGGTTTTGAGTCTATGAAGTTCCTAAGCTGTTGTTTGTCTGTGAAACTGTGAGTTGTTCCTTCAGTTATGAATGAGATTCTCGCTGGGTAAAGTATTTTTTGTGAGGCATTTATTTAATTGAGTTTTTTCACTACATCCCACCACTGTTTTCCGGTCATGAGGGTTTTTTCAGACACATCAGCTGTGAATCTTAAGGATGCTCCTTTGTAGGAAATTTCTTTCTTTGATCTTGCTGCTTTCAGAATTTTGTCTCTATCTAAGGTTTTGGTCATTTTGATCAGAATGTGTCTTGGGGTATTTTTATTTGGATTTCTTCTAGCTGGTACCATTCGTGCCTTCTGAATGTGGTCACATGTTTTCTTCAGCTCTGGAAACGTTGTAGCAATGATGTCTTTGACAGTTTCTTCTTCATCAGTGTTTTCATCCTGTTCCTCTGGGATTCCAATAATTCTTATGTTACCCTTATTAGCTTCATCACGATCTTCTCTTGCCGTCTGTTCCCGAATTGTGATCTCTTTTCCATTTTCTGCTTTTTTCTGGAGAGTCTCTGGACTTCATCTTCGAGCTCACTTTTTCTGTTCTCAGCAGCTGTTATTCTGCTGCTGAAGCCTTCCACTGAGTTTTTCAATTTGCCTACTAGTTTTTTCAGGTCTGACATTTCCGTATGCATTTTCCTCATTTCTACCTTCACATCCTATTGTCTTTTATTGGCATTGCTTTCAGTTTCTTCTTTTAGCTCCTTAAGCATCCTCTGTATCTCCCTTCTAAATTCCTTTTCTGAGAGGTTGTCTAACACTAGAGTACTGTTGGTGTCTTCTGGGCTAGCGTCTTCAATAAGAAAGTTTGGTGGGCCTTTGCGTTGCTTTACCATTGTGACCAGTGTGGCATATCTGAATTCTTTGGCGGAGAGCTCCTTTAGGTGAGTAGCACCTATACAGGCTTCTGGACTCTTTTCATTGTCCTCCCTACGTGGTGGGGATTTGCATTGTTTCTCCATGTTGGTGTGTAAGTATGTGGACTAGATTTCTTGGTATGACTATACTATCTTTGGTCGGGTGAGCGTCTGCCTGCCTAAAATTAGGCCACGCCCACTTCTACCAAAGCCACTCCCACTTCTGGAGAGGCCACGTCCCCACGGGAACCTGGTGTGTGTGTGGAGGGTAAAGGCTGGGTGTGTCAGAAGACGGGCACAGCATTGGGGATGAAGAGGAAGAGGCAGAGGCTCTGGGCTGCTTTTTTCCCAGGGTCAGAGAGGACGCATGGGGTTCTTGCATGGAGAAAGCCCAGTCCCGTATTCTAATAGTGGTGAATAAACTGACCTGGGTGGGGAAAAATACCAGCACAGCTTTTGGGACAAAGAGGAAGAGGCAAAGGCTCAAGGCTGCTTTTATCCCAGGGTCCTAGAGGATGCCTAGGGCACTTACAGAGAAAGCCATGTCCTGGCTTCGAATAGTGGTGGATAAACTGACCTGGGTGGGGAAGAAAACCAGCTTTGGGGATGAAGAGGAAGAGGCAGAGGCTCAGCGCTTCTTTTTTCCCAGGGTCTGAGAGGACACCTGGGTCGCTTGCACAGAGAAAGCCAAGTCCCGGTTTCAAATACCAGTGGATAAACTGACCTGGGTCGGGAAGAAGACCAGCAAAGCTTTGGGGATGAATAGGAAGAGCTGGGGTTGATTTTTTAATACATCTCTTCTGTGTCATTATTCATGCATAAGAAATCCATAGATCTTTATGTATAAATTTATAGCCTGCCACTTTAGTGTACAAGCCTAACATTTCTAGGAGATTTTTTTTGGTAAATTCTTTAGGGTTTTCTAAATAAAATATGATGTCATCTGAAAATAGTGAAACCTTGACTTCTTCCTATCTTATATGATACCTTTGATATATTCTCTTGCATAATTTATATGAGAAGTTTATATAATACTGTATTGAAGAGAAATAGTGAAAGTGGCAAGTATTCCATTTTTGAGGGTGGGAACCTGTATATGTGAATCAAAAAGAACTTCTCTAGTTCCTTGTTTAAGGTTCTTGTTTCTTTCCTGATATTTTTCTGGTACACATGTATTTTATTGTGAAAGTGTAATTTTCTAATCTCCAAATATAATTGCGTTTTCATCAGTGTATTTTTAAATTACGAAAATCATCTTATAAACATGGCCTCCCTTATTCAGCACATAGATGGTCATTAGTGTCAGGGCCTGCCAATCTACTCGTCCTTTAGCCAGGACATAGTATTTATCCATATCTCTTATTATTTTGTTTAGCATGAATGTTATTTGATCTGATGTAAGTATAGCTGTGCCTGCCATTTTTGTCCTCCTGTTAATGTGTATAATAGGTTCCTATCATTCTCTCTGAGTTTGTGTTTATCTTGAAAAATCAGGTGAGTTTCTTATAAGCAGCAGAATATGGTGCTATTTTTCTGTGTAGTATTTCGTTGCTAGTACAATTGGCCATTTACTTTTAAAAGGTGGGTGTTGTACAACATTGGGTGGCCCTTGCTGCCCCCGTAGGGAGCTTAAGGTTTATTGAGTCACTCCCACAACAGTGCAACTGAGGCATAACCAATTCCATAAGGCACTAATAATTCTATATTGCTTTTCTCTTTCCTTTATGTCATTTTTATGGTTTATTTGGCAATGTCCTCTTGTATAGATAAAGAAAGACAGTTGATGCTATGCTATGTAACACAGAGTTAATTGACTCCAAAATAATATTTACTTCTGGGCATCCATATTTACTTGACTTAAGCCTCAGTTTCCCTTAGTTTCTGTCACTCCAAGAGCAGGGTCCCGACAAGGGACTGATGGACCCAGGGCAAGCTGTGATCTACCCTGGCATCAAAATGGGCCAGACCAAGGGCCAGAATACTTAACTATAAGTTAAGAGGACGATCATGGACAAATTGCCATGACTCAAAAAGAGTTAACTGAATAAGGACCCTGCTGGGATTAGGAAAGATTAACCTGGCCTGAGGACTGTGGTCTTGAATATGTAATGAGATGTCCCCAGGAAGAGCCAAGCTTTAAGCTTAATATATCTCGTACTGTGCTCATATAAAATAACATTGCTAGAAATATTATAAGAAGCAAATTTACTATAAAAGTTCAAATGCATTACTAGCTGAGGAAAGGAGAAAACAATACACCCTGGATGGAATCCTGCCCTTGAAAGAGTGGCCTTCACATCTCTTTCTTTTTATGATAATTTTCAACACGATCTTTGTATCCCCACCCCACTATGCTGTAAGGGGTAAGAAACAGCACTATACTGGCATAAGACTTGTTGGCTGGCAGAAGACTTGTGGACTAGCAGAGACTTGTAACCTGGCAGAAGGATTTGTGGCAGGTAGGATAAATTCTGGGTCAGAGATTTGTTGAAGACATTGAGGATGAGAACAAGAAAGGAGAGGAGAGGAGAGGAGAGGAGAGGAGAGGGGAGGAGAGGAGAGGAGAGGACAGGACAGGACAGGAGAGGACAGGACAGAACAACACTAGATGTTGGTAAAGGAAAAGAGAACTACTCTGGAATGAGACTCAGAGACTCCAGAACTAGACTCTGGGAAAGAGATGAAAACTAGACACTGAGGACTAGATGTTGAGGATGAGAAGGTAGATGACGAGACGTTGAATACAAGGAGGAGAACTGAGACTTTGGAAAGTCTGAGAGGAGACTAGGATGATGGAACTCTGATGACTGGGACTGCGAACAAAATGATGACTACAACTACACTGTAAAGGGAGAGATCGGAAAACGCCGGGGAGGAGATAGAAATAAACTGACTGCTGACCAACCGGGGGGCTGGTTGTTGTTCCTCTGTCCATTGCCCGTCATTCGCCCACCATCAGGCCTGAGGAGGTGGCTCTTGGCCACTGAATGCTCAATTCCTGTGTGTCCAGCCTGTTCAGCCCCACCGTTTTTCTTATACTGGAAACTTACAGGTGACTTTTTAGTATTATTGTAGGATTAGTTTAGCCAGCTCTCTCAAATGATAGTTTTGTGAGGTAGTGAAATACAGGTTGAAATCTTTCTTCATTCAATACTTTAAATATGTTATTGCATTATTTTTGCTTGTGGAGTTTCATATGAGATACATTGTAATCCTTATAATCTATTCCATGTACTGAGGTTTGTTCTCTTTTATGATTTAGTGAACTTTCTCTCCAACCCCATACCCCCACCAGCCATTTTGAGTACAATATATCTTGGTATTATTCTCTTTAAACTATAGTTCAGTACTATTCTGGGACTTTTAAAACTTTACCAGTGCCTCACTATAATGACCGGAGTAATTCAGAGCTTCAATCTTTCCCAACAATCATTCCTCCCTCTTCACTCCCTCCAACTCCGGAGATTTCTCTTGCTGTGATACATTATATTATCTGCCACTCTCTTACTTCTCCTTACTTTTTCATTTCACTTTTTTGGCAGCGTGCATTTTGTTTTCAAGTTCACTGTTATGGTCTTAGGCATTTAGGATTATCTTGGAGAGACTGGCACACATCCAAAAGAACAGGAGCATACAGTGCTGGTGAGGATGCTGGGAGAAAGGGATTTTCCTTCCTTATTGATGTGAATGCCAACTGATCCAGGCTTTTTGGAAAACAACATGAGCATTCCTCAAAAACCTAGAAACTGTGCTCCCATTTCATCCAGCAACACAAACTTCTGGGTATATAACCTGGGGGCCCCAAAACACACAACAGAAGTGTCATTTGCACTTCTATGTTCAGTGAAGCACTATTTATAATATTCAGAATCTGGAAACAACCTAAGTGCTTGAGAATAGATGATTGGATAAAGAAACAATAGTACATCTACACAATGGAATATTATGCAGCCGTTAGGAAAAATGAAGTCATGAAAATTGCTTGTAAATGGATGGACATGGAGAGTATCTTGTTGAGTGTATGAGTCAGAAGGACAGTGACTGAAACTCCAGGCCTCATGGAGTAGGGAATGGGCTTACTCTTTCAATCTCCCCACCCTTCCTGTGTCCTGGAAGTCAGGTCCATGAACTGATTTCAGGCGCTAATTAAGCACATTAAAATGACCACAATCCAGAGACTCACAAATGAATCGCAGAAGAGAACAGCATGCTGCAGAGATGACTTCTGTAAATAATTTCCAATTATTTACAATTTTAAAATTCCAGGAGAGCTCATCTGCTTTTGTGGCCGTGCAACATCGTATACTATTCAAAACAAGCAATACAAAATACATTATTTAGCATCTTGCCTTTGTAGAGTCTACTTTCAGCATCCATATCCCATCCGGGGCAGATCCTCCCAACAAAGATACTTGGAAACAAATGAGAATGAGGACATGAGCTAAAAGAATTTATGGGATGCAGCGAAAGCCATTTTAAGGGGAAAATTTATAGCTCTGCAAGCATATCTCAGGACAGAAGAAAGGATGCGCACAAACAAATTGACTTCACAGCTCAAGATCTTAGAAAAGGAATGACAGAAAGAGCTCAAATTGGGCAGAAGGAAAGATATCATAAAACTTAGAGCAGAAATCAACGACATGGAAACCAAAGCAACAATCCGATAGATCAATGAAACCAAGGGCTGGTTCTTCGAGAAAATAAATAAGATAGATAAACCACAAGCAACACTCACAAAGAAACAGTGAGAGAGAACCCTAATAAATCATATCAGAGATAAGAATGGGGATATCACAACAGAAACTAAAGTAATTCAAAAGATCATCAGAGACTACTTTGAAAGTCTATATGCCACGAAACAAGAGTACCTAGAAGAAGTGGATAAATTCCTGGATTCCTATCATGTCCCAAAGCTGAGTCAAGAAGATATAGAATACCTGAATAGAGCTATTCACATCAAGGAAATTGAAACTGTAATCAAAAGTCTTCCCAAAAATTTAAGCCCAGGTCCAGATCGATTTACTAGCGAATTTTCCAAACATTTAAAGAGGACCTATTGCCAGTACTTCTCAAGCTTTTCCAGGAAATCGTAAAAACAGAAACTCTCCCGAAGAGTTTCTATGAAGCCCATATCTCTCTGATATCAAAAGGAAACAAAGGCACCACAAGAAAAGAAAATTACAGGCTGATATCCCTGATAATCACAGATGTGAAGAATCTAAACAAAATACTAGCAAATATAATTAAAAACTCATCAAAAAGATCATACATCATGACCAAGTGGGATTCATCCTGGGGAAGCAAGGATGGTTGAACATTCGGAAATCAATCAACATAATGCATCATGTCAAACGAAAAGATAAAAATCATATTATCATATCAATAGATGCAGAGAAAGCATTTGACAAGATTCAGCACCCTTTATGATGAAAACCCACCTGAAAATGGGGATAGAGGGGACTTTCCTCAATATAGTCAAAGCCAAATACCAAAAAAATACAGCAAACATCATCCTCAATGGGGAAAAACTGAGAGCCTTCCCCCTAAGATCAGAGACGAGACAAGGATGTCCACTCTCTCCACCACTGTTCAATATAGTACTAGAAGTACTTGCAATAGGGATTAGGCAGGAAAAAGATATTAAGGGCATCCAGGTAGGGAAGGGAGAAATTAATCTCTCACTATTCACAGATCATATGATACTATACATAGAGAACCCTAAAACCTCTACCAAGAAACTCCTATAAACAATAGGCTTGTATAGTAAGGTGGCAGGCTATAAAATGAATACCCAAAATGCATGGCTTTCCTTTATGCAAATAGTGAAAGAGAAGAAAGTGACATGAAGAAAACAATTCCATTCACAATTGTGCTCCAGAAAATTAAGTTCCTGGGAATCAGCTTAACTAATGAAGTAAAGGACCTGTACAAAAACACTAAAAAACACTACTTCAGGAAATAAAAGAGGACATGAGAAAATGGAAAAATATCATGGATGGGGAGAATCAACATTGTCAAAATGGCAATACTTCCCAAAGGACAGTACAAAATCAATGCGATCCCTATAGGGATACCCATGACATTCTTCAAAGAAGTGGAGCAAACATTCCTAAAATTTATGTGGTACAATAATCCCCCACGAATAGCTAAAGCAATTCTTGGGAAAAAGAAAATGGGAGGAATCAACCTGCCTAAATTCAAGCTCTACTTCACTTATCACTTAATCACTTAATCCCCGTTATTTATCGATTTATTCGAGCGGGTGCCAGTAACGTCTCCATTCATCCCGGTTGCGTGCTAGCGTAGCCCAATGGTATCTGTTCGTTTTAGGAACATGCAGAGCCTCAAACCGATCATTTAGGGTCTTGACGAAGAAGTCTGACCATCTTATAGGTGGGCGTCCACCTGATCTTTTGATGTCCCGTGGAATACAATCAGTAATGGCTCTAGTCCAGCAGTTGTCTGTAAACCTCATTACGTGTCCAGCCCATGTGATTTTTGATGTCTTGGCAAATGAGACAGCGTCCCTGATTCTTGAGCGTTGACAAAGATCAGAACTCCGGATTCTATCTCTCATTTGAGTGAATCGTGATATTCCAAGCATAGTTCTTTCGATTCCTCTTTGAGAGACCCGAATAGCGTTCTCATCCTGTTTTCGTAGGGTCCAGGTCTCTGAGTCATATGTTAATGCAGGAAGAATAGTGGAATCAAAGAGATGTGCTCATATCTGGAGGTTCTTTGTCCTTTTAGTTATTTCTTCAATGCTCTTGAAGGCATTCCAAGCCGCTCTCTTCCTCCTGCGCAACTCAGGTATCAGGTCATTCATCATGTTGATTTCTCGACCTAGGTATATATAACTGTTGCATTCGGAGATGGTGGTTCCGTTGAGAGAGAATGGAACGTCAGGAACAAGGCTGTTTCTCATAAACATTGTCTTCGTAAGATTCAGCTGTAGTCCGACCTTTCCACATTCACGGTCAAAGTCGTTCAGCATTTGTGCCGCTTGGTTGATGTTTGGTGTTATTAGAACGATGTCATCAGCAAAGCGGAGGTGGTGTAGTTGTCGACCATCTATCTTCACTCCCATGTTTTCCCATTCCAGTCATCGCATGATGTTCTCGAGGGTGGCACTGAAGAGTTTTGGTGAAATGGTATCACCCTGCCAAACCCCTCTCTTGATATGGATGATTACTTCTTTGTAGAATGGTGAGATCTTGGTAGTGAATCCGCAATAGAGCTCACGAAGGATCCTGATGTATTGAGTTTGTACGCCCTGATTGACTAGGGCTTCCATGACCGCTTCCGTCTCAACAGAATCAAAGGCCTTCTTTAAATCACTGAATGTTAGACAGAGCGGCATCTTGAACTCCCGAGATACCTCAATGAGCTTGGTTATTGTGTTGATATGGTCGATGGTACTGAATCCCTTTCGGAATCCAGCTTGTTCACATGGTTGTCCTTCATCTAGTGTTCTGCTAATCCTATTCAGGATGACTCGAGTGAATAGTTTGTAGATGACAGACAATAGGCAGATTGGGCGATAGTTGCCAATGTCGTGGATGTCTCCTTTCTTGTATAGTAGTACAGTCCTGCTGGTTTTCCATTGGGATGGAACCTTGCATTCAGACAGGTAGCGTGTGAAGAGTCGAGCCAATGTATTGATGAGTACTGATGGTAAGTTCTTCAGGTGTTCAGGTCTGATCTTGTCTGGACCAGGTGCTCTTTGTTTCTTTACCGACGAGATGGCATGTTGGATTTCGGAAGGGAGAACATTGGAAACGACATATCCATCATGTGCTATGTGGTATGTGGGCAATTGGATGTGGCTATTAAAGAGATCTGAGTAGAAGTCATGAATAATCTTCTCCATTGCCCTTCTGGAAGATGTGATAGATCCATCATGATGTCGGAGGGCAGTCATCTTGGTTTTGTAGTTGGTGAAGGACAGGTGGGCATTACGAATGTTTTTCCCAGCTTCTGCTGCATCTACCAGTACTGCTGCTATCCTGTTTTTGAGGTCATCCTTGAAGGCTTCTCTGCACTGTTTTGCCAGTTCGGATGTTCGCTTGTGGTTGCCTGAGTCACGTGCCAAGCCACGTTGGCGAATAAGTTCAAGAGTGTTCGAAGAAAGACGTTTTTTTGTGTTTATCTCTCTCTTGGCATTCCTTGCACAATCATGGAGGTGCTGAATCATTCTATCGTATTCCTCATCAATGTTGTCAATGACGGTATCTTCCCATGTTGCCGCAATAGAGCCAAAGAGCTCCCAGTTGGTGGTTGTTCTGGGAGTCCTCTTCTTAAACCTTGCATTCTTTTCTCCTCGTTCTGTGAGGTAGAATTTTGCACGAAGAAGACGGTGGTCTGATCCCGTTTGGAATTTTGAGACAACAGCAACATCGGTTAAGGAAAATCGCCTATTGAATATGATGTGGTCTATTTCATTGTGGAACCGTCCATCGGGAGACCCCCATGTCCAACGTTTAGATTCAGCCTTTTGGAATTGTGAGTTACCATGGAAGGTTTTGGTTGACATGATGAACTCAGACAGTCTGTCACCCTGTTCGTTCCATTCCAGGCCATGGGTTCCGATGTGGAGTTCATCGACTGATCTTCTTGGTTCTATCTTGGCATTAAAATCACCGACAATGATCTTGTAGAAGGTGTGATCTTCTTTATAGAACTTCTCCAGCTCCATGTAGAATTTCTCAGTTTCTCTTTCACCATAACTGGATGTTGGTGCATAGACAACAAAGTTAGAAACTGCCGGTAGTGAGCCACATTTATTCAAGTGTAATCGTCCGATTCGGGTTGTTAGGCATTCAAATGAATCAATGTTCGTGACTAAGTTTGTGTTGACAAGGATACCGACACCACTGACGCCTCTTTTATCACCTGTTCCAAGGAACAGTTCTTCTCCAGTGTCGAAAACAGCATGATGGGATTGATGTCTTCTCGTTTCGGTCAGACCAATGATGTCATACTTGATCTTTCGTGCTTGTACCATAAGGTCTTCAATGGATGCAGCAGATGCCAGCGTACGAGCATTGAAAGTACAGACAATCATTTTTGTTTTTCTGTGTTTTGGAAGCCTATGTCTACCTTGGTTTTTTATCAGTCTCTCCTTCCATATCCTTCTCTACTCTGCATATTCAGGGTTAGGGAAATGAGATCCATTTATTACTGGATTTGGCATATTAATTTGGTCTATTTGGCATAGACCACGGATAGCTTGCCAGGCTCTACTACATAGCAGTAATAATTAAAACAGCATGGTACTGAACAAAGGCAGAGCTGAAGACCAATGGAACAGAATTGAATATACTGACATCTCCTCCCAAGCATATGATCATCTAATATTCTATATGGGGGCAAGAAAAGTGAAATGAAGCAGGGAAATCCTCTTTAATAAATTGTGCTGGCAAATCTGGACGGCTATATGCAAAGAAGTGGGCTCAGATTTCTGCCTAACGCCATGCACAAAAGTAAGATCAAAATGGATTTATGACCTCAACATCAGACCAGAATCCATAAAGTTCATTGAAGACAAAATTGGCAAAACCCTCCATGATATTGAAGCTAATGGTATCTTCAAAGATGTCACGTCACTGGCAAGCGATTGAAAACAGAGATAGACAAATGGGACTATATTAATCTAAGAAGTTTCTGCACCTCAAAAGAAACAGTGACCAAAATACAAAGACAGCCTTCCAGAATGGGAAAGGATATTCTCCAAATACACATCCGACAAGGGGTTGATATCAAGGATATACAAGGTACTGGTTAAACTCCACAAGAACTCCATAAGAAGAAATCACCCAACCCCGTAAAAAATGGGGCGAGGAAATGAACAGAAACTTTCGCAAAGAAGAAATCCAAATGGCAAAAAGGCACATGAGAAAATGCTCTACATCACTAATCATCAGAGAGATGCAGATCAAAAGCACAATGAGTTATAATTTCACACCACAGAGTCTGGCCCACATCCACAAGAATAAAAGCAACCGGTGCTGGTGCGGATGTGGTGAGAAAGGGTCCCTCCTTCACTGCTGGTGGGAATGCCGACTGGTCCAACCCTTTTGGAGAACAGTATGGACGATTCTCAAACAATTAGAATTTGATCTCCCATTTGATCCAGCAATACCACTCCTGGGAATATATCCCAGAGAGGCAAAAAAGTATAGTCGAAGTGACATCTGCAATTGTTTGTTCATTGCAGCACTGTTTACAATAGCCAGAATCTGGTAAAAACCTGAGTCCCGAGAACAGATGACTGGTTAATGAAACTTTGGTACATTTACACAATGGCATAGAAATAAGAACCTTTAGATTCCCATTAGCCCTAAAACTGTGTTAAGTGGATGGAATACAGCTGTCAGAAGAAAAGGACAATACAAATGAGAGAAAAATAAATCAAATAGAACAAAATCTAGTATAAACATGGATGAAACTAAAAACTGTTTTCATGTTTATGTGTGTATTTATACACCATGGATTTACAATAATTGTAGGATTTCACATATACCAAGTTCCAAAACAGCACCCTCTACTATTGCCAGGCAGTCACCTCTATGAGACACCTCCAGCACTTCTACAAATTTTGTCATAGTCAGCTTTCTTCAATATACCCAATATCAGGTTTTGTTGCCATTCACCATTTTTTACAACTCGGGGCTATGTTCATGGAATCACATATGTTGCTGGGGATTAAATCATGGTCGGCCATATACAAGGAAAGCTCTTTAACTCAGTATTACTCTCCACTACACACTCATGACAATTTTAAAGGAAACAGGACCAAATCGAAGTGATTTACCAGAATTAATCCACTTTGGATTGAATTGGCACCTTTGAACTGTAGTTCAGGAAGGCTTGTCACAAGACACTGACTGTGCCACAAGTTAAACTCAACAGATCCCAAAAAGGGGACTGACCATTTATTGTATAAGACTCATGCTTCCCCACTTGGACTCCCTGACTCCAGGGAGGTGAGCCACTGAATATGTTAACTATTGCATTAAGAACAATTACCAGACAATTCTTGTTCGTCCCCAAAGCTGAGCCAGTCTTCTTTCCCTCCCAGGTCAGTTTACCTGCCAGTATTCGAACCCAGGACGTGGCTTTTTTCCACGCAAGGACCCCAGGTGTTCTCTAGGACCCTGGGTCGTCCAGCATCCCTGAGCCTCTTCCTTTCCGTCCCCAATGCTGTGCCGGTCCTATTCCTCTCCCAGGTCAGTTAAGCCGCCAGTATTAGAACCAGAGACATGGCTTTCTCCGTGCCAGGAGTCCTCTAAGACCCTGGGTCACCCAGCATCCCTGAGCGTCTTCCTATTCATCCCCAACAGTCTGACGACCTTCGGCTCCTCACAGGTCAGTTAACCCGTGAGTATTCAAACCCGGGACTTGGCTTTCTCCTAAGGCAGAAAGGACGAAATCAAAAGATACCTGGAAACAAATGAGAAAGAAGACATGAGTTACCAGATTCTACAGGATGCAGTTAAATGAGTCTTAAGGGGAAAATTTATAGCTCTGCAAGCATTTCTCAGGAAGGAAGAAAGGGCCAAAATAAACAATTTAACTTCACAGCTCAAGATGTTAGAAAAGAATCAACAAAAGGAGCCCAAATCAGGCAGAGGGAAAGAGATCATAAGAAAAAGAGAGGAAAAGAGAAAAGGAAAGAAATCATAAAACTTAGAGCAGAAATCAATGACATGGAAACCTAAAAAACAATCCAAAAGATCAATGAAACCAAGAGCTGGTTATTCTAGAAAATAAATAAGATAGATAAACCACTAACAAGACTCACAAAGAAAGAAAGAGAGGTAACCTTAATAAACCGAATCAGAAATGAGAAGAGGGATATCACAAGAGAAACAAAGAAATTCAAAGATCACCAAAGACTACTTTGAAAGTCTGTATGCCACGAAACAAGAGAATATAGAAGAAATGGATATATTCCTGAATTCCTACAATCTCCCAAGGCTGAATCAAGAAGATCTAGAGTACCTGAATAGTCTCATTAAAATCAAGGAAATTGAAACTGTAATCAAAATTCTTCCCAAAAACAAAAGCGCAGGTCAAGAAGGAATCACTAGCGAATTTTCTCAAACATTTAAAGAAGACCTCCTGAGTGCACGAGAACAGATGACTAGTTAAAGAAACTTTGGTACAGTTACACAATGGAGTACTACGTAGCTGTTAGAAAAGATGAAGTCATGAAATTTACATATACGTGGTACTACATGGAAAGTATGTTAAGCAAAATGAGTCAGAAAGAGCGGGATAGACATAGAAAGATTGCATTCATCTGCGGAACATAAAATAACAAAATAGGAGACTAACACCCAAGAGTGGCCGAGATTATTACCAGGAATTTTGCTCCATGGCTTGAAGGCCACCCACACATGCTAGGGGAAAAGGTACCTCAGATAGAGAAGGGAGCACCAAATAAAGGATGTTGGGAGGATCCTCCCAGGATGGGAGAATCATGCTGAAAGTAGACTATGGACCAAACATGATTGCCACTCAATGCCTCTTTTGCAAACCACAACACCTAAAAGGAGAGAGAGAACAGAGGGGAATGCCCTGCCACAGAGGCAGGGTGGGATGTGGGGGATGGGGGTGGGAGGGATACTGGGATCCGTGGTGGTGGGAAATGGGCACTGGTGAATGGATGGGTATTTGATCTTTGTATAATTGAAACCCAAGCACAAAATTTTTAAGTCTGCAACTGTACCTCATGGTGTCTCACAAAAAAAAATGATGCAAGTATATAATCTAGTTTCAGAGGTAAGTATCAACAGTTTTTGTGCTTAAGAAATTTTTAGGAACATTAAAAAATGGTTGAATGAGACCAGTTGTAGTTACTGGTTTTGGCATATCGAATACACAGCGGATAGCTTGCCAGGCTCTTCCGTTTACATTTGAATAGATGTGGCTCACTGCCTGCAGTTTCTATCTTCGTTGTCTACGCACCAACATCTCATTATGATGAAAGAGAAATCGAGAAGTTCTACATGGAGCTAGAGAAATTCTATAAAGAAGACCACACCTTCTACAAGATCATTGTGGGTGATTTTAATGCCAAGATAGGACCGAGAAGATCAGCTGAAGAACTTCACATCGGAACCCATGGCCTAGAATGGAACGAACAGGGTGAGAGACTGTCTGAGTTCATCATGTCGACCAAGACCATTCATGGTAACTCACAGTTCCAGAAGGCAGAATCTAAACGATGGACATGGGAGTCTCCCGGTGGACGATTCCACAACGAAATAGACCACATCATATTTAATCGACGGTTTTGCCTGACTGATGTCGCTGTTGTCCCAAAATTTCGAACGGGATCGGACCACCGTCTCCTTCGTGCAAAATTCTACTTCACAGAGCGGGGAGAAAGGGCTGCAAAGTTCAAAAAGAGAACTCCCAGAACGACCACCAACTGGGAACTCTTTGGTACTATTGCGGCAACATGGGAAGATGCCATTGTTGACAACATTGACGAGGAATACGATCGACTGGTTCAGCACCTCCATGAATGTGCGAGGAACGCCAAGAGAGAGATAGCCACAAAAACTCGCCTATCTTCGAAAACTCTTGAGCTAATTCGCCAGCGTGGTTTGGCGCATGCCTCAGGCAACCGCAAGCTAACGTCCGAGCTTGCAAAGCAGTGCAGAGATGCGATCAAGGAAGACCTCAAAGAGAGAAGAGCAGAAGTACTGGTAGATGCGGCAGAAGCCGGGAAAAGTATTCGTAACGCCCGCCTGTCCTTCGCCAACTATAAGACCAAGATGACTGCCCTCCGACGTCCTGATGGATCCATCACATCCTCCAGAACGGCAATGGAGAAGATTATCCATGACTTCTACTCAAATCTCTTCGATAGCCATGTCCACTTGCCGACATACCAAATTCCACAGGATGGGTATGTCGTTCCCAACGTTCTCCCTTCCGAAATCCGACACGCCATTTCGTCAGTAAAGAAGCAAACAGCACCCGGCCCAGACAAGGTCAGACCTGAACACCTGAAGAACCTGCCGTCAGTACTCATCAATGCACTGGCTCGGCTCTTCACTCGCTACCTGTCTGAATGCAAGGTTCCATCTCAATGGAAAACCAGCAGGACCGTACTACTGTTCAAGAAGGGAGACATCCATGACATTGGCAACTATCGCCCGATCTGCCTATTGTCTGTCATCTACAAGTTGTTCACTCGAGTCATCCTGAATAGGATTGGCAGAACACTAGATGAAGGACAACCATGTGAGCAAGCAGGGTTCCGCAAAGGATTCAGCACCATCGACCATATCCACACGATAACCAAACTCATTGAGGTTTCTCGGGAGTTCAAGATGCCGCTCTGCTTAACGTTCATTGATTTAAAGAAGGCCTTTGATTCTGTTGAGACGGAAGCGGTCATTGAAGCCCTAGCCAATCAGGGCATTCAAGCCCAATACATCAGGATCCTCCGTGAGCTGTATTGCGGATTCACTACCAGGATCTCACCATTCTACAAAGAAGTGATCGTTGATGTCAAGAGAGGGGTGCGGCAGGGTGATACCATTTCACCAAAACTCTTCAGTGCCACCCTCGAGAACATTATGCGACGACTGGAATGGGAAGGAATGGGAGTGAAGATAGATGGTCGGCAACTACACCACCTCCGCTTTGCTGATGACATTGTTTTAATAACACCAAACATCAGCCAAGCGGCACAAATGCTGGCCGACTTTGACCGTGAGTGTGGAAAGGTAGGACTACAGCTGAATCTTACGAAGACAATGTTTATGAGAAACAGCCTTGTTCCTGACGCCCCATTCGCTCTCAATGGAACGACCATCTCCGAATGCAACAGCTATGTGTACCTAGGTCGAGAGGTCAACATGAAAAATGACCTGGCACCCGAGCTGCGCAGGAGGAAGAGAGCGGCTTGGAACGCCTTCAAGAACGTCGAAGAAATAGCTAAGAGGACGAAGAACCTCCGGCTCCGGGCACATCTCTTTGATTCCACTGTTCTTCCTGCATTAACATATGCCTCAGAGTCCTGGGCCCTACGCAAACAAGATGAGAACGCCATTCAGGTCTCCCAAAGAAGAATAGAAAGAGCTATGCTTGGAATATCACGTTTCACTCAAATGAGAGAACGAATCCGGAGTTCTGACATCCGTCGACGATCAAGGATCAGGGACGCTGTCTCATTTGCCAAGGTGTCGAAAATCAGATGGGCTGGTCACGTAATGAGATTTAAAGATGACCGTTGGACTAGAGCTGTTACTGATTGGATTCCACGGGATGTCAAGAGACCGTGTGGCCGCCCACCTACCAGATGGTCAGACTTCTTTGTCAAGGTCATGAACGATCGGTTTGAGGCCCTCCATGTTCCCGGAGCGAAGAGATGCCATTGGGCTACACTAGCACGCGACAGGGACAAATGGAGACGTTACTGGCGCCCGCTCGAGCAAATCGACGACTAACGGGAAGTTAAGTGATTAAGTGATAAGTGAAAAAATGGTTTATTGGTTCCTGGTTTGGAAACAACTTTAGAAAAGGGCTTTTGTTTTGCTTTTTTAAAAATGGAAATAGCTTTTTAAATCTATAGACAATAAACTTGCTCACCCCCAACAAAGAAAATAAATAAAGAGGTCCTATTGCCAGTTCTTCTCAAGCTTTTCCAGGAAATTGAATAAACAGAACTAACTCAAATTGTTTCTATGAAGCCCATACCTGTCAAATACCAAAAGGAAACAAAAAACCCACAAGAAAAGAAAACTACAGCCCGTTATCCCTGATGAAAGCAGATGCAAAGATTCTCAACAAAATACTAGCAAATAGAATTTGATGACTCATCAAAAAGTTCATATACCATGACCAAGTGGGATTCATCCCGGGGATGTAAGGATGGTTTAATATTCAGAAATCAATCAACATAACCCATCATATCAACAAAAGAAAAGATAAAAATCATATATATGATCATATCAATAGATGCAGAGAAAGCATTTGACAATATCCAGGACCTGTTTATAATGAAAATCCTCCCAAAAATGGGGATAGAGGGGACTTTCCTCAATGCAGTTAAAGCCATCTACCACAGTCCTACAGCAAGCATCATCGTCAATGGGGAAAAACTGAGAGCCTTCCCTCTAAGATCAGGAATGAGACAAGTATGCCCACTCTCTTCACTGCTGTTCAATATAGTACTGGGAGTACTTGCAATAGCATTTAGGCAATAAAAAGATATTAAGGGCATCCAGGTAGGAAAGAAAGAAATCAAGCTCTCATTATTTGCAGATGATATGATACTAGACTTAGAGAACCCTAAAACCTCTACCAAGAAACTCCTAGAAACAATAGACTTGTAGAGTAAAGGTGCAGGCTATATAATCAATACCCAAAAGTCCATGGCTTTCCTATACACAAAGAGTGAGAGAGAAGAAAGTGACATTAAAAAACAAACCCATTCACAATTTTTCTCCAGAAAATCAAATACCTAGGAATCAGCTTATCTAACTAAGTAATGACTACAAAATGCTAAATCAGGAAATAAAAGAGGACACGAGTAAATGGAAAGATATCCCCTGCTATGTTAATTCGAGAGAATTAAAATTGTCAAAATGGCAATGCTTCCCAAAGCATTGTACAAATTCAACGTGATCCCTATTAGGATATCCATGACATTCTACAAGGAAATGGAGAAAACACTCCTGAAATTCATATGGAACAATAATCCCCCACAAATAGCTAAAGCAATTCTTTGGGAAAAGTAAATGGGGGGAATCATCCTCCCTAAATTCAAACTCTATGAAAAAGCAGTAATAATTAAAATGCATGATACTGGAACAAAGGAAGAGCTGCAGACCAATGAAACCGGATTAAATATATTGACATCTCCCCCCAAATATACGATCATCTAATCTGCGATACGTGAGCAATAATTATAAAGTGGAGCAAGCAAAGCCTCTTTAACAAATTGTGCTGGCAAAACTGGAAAACTACATGCAAAATCGTCGACTCAGGTCTCTACCTAACACCATGTACAAAAGTAAGATCAAAATGGATTAAAGACCTCAACATCAGACCGCAATCCATGAGGTACATTGAAGACAAAGTTGGCAAAAATTTCCATGATATTGAAGCTAATGGTATCTTCAAAGATGTCATGCCACTGGCCAAGCAAGTGAAAACAGAGATATAAAAATGGGTCTATCTTAAAATAAGAAGCTTCTGCACCTCAAAAGAAACAGTGACCAGGGGTATGGTGCCGCCAGTAGGTCAATCTATACCTGTGAGGTGAGTGCATCAGTAGCCTGATGGAGCCTTCAGACTTCCAGATACCCCAAAATTGCTGCTGTGCCTTGGTCAAATCCAAAAACTTAGGGCAAAGTTTACCAAGAAAGTAAATGGCCAAAATTTAGGAATGTGGGAAACACACCCACAAACCACCGCCGGCTCAGCTATATAATTAGAGGCATGGCCTCTCTGGTTCCTGATTGAACTGCTTAACGGTCATGATCCCAGAGATTCAGAAGCAAGTCTTGAAACCCAGCGGATTTTCGCAGAAATGCACCCAATCCCTGCAGTAGGTTACCAGTGCTGGGCTAACCCAGGTGGGAATAGGTTTTGTGCCTTGGCCTGTTCCCCCTGGCGGCCCGGTGGCTGCCATCCTCCAGAGGCCACTGAACAGTCAGGTTTGGGCCTGCAGTGACAAGACACGAAGGGCCTCACAGGATGGAGGTGGAGCCGGTCCTGTCCTCCCCACCCCAAAGAGACCCCAAGTCATCGCCCAAGAATGGCCTCTCTGGCTCCTGATCAAGCTGCTTAACGGTCATGATCCCAGAGCCTCAGGAGCAAATCCCGGAACCCAGCAGATTTTGGCAGAAATCCCTCCAGATTTAAGTGTTAAAATTTTGGAATTTCAAAATCGCACAGCCACTACTGCAGCCATGCGACATCATATATTATTCATAACCAGGAATAGAGATCAAATTGTCTACTGTTGCCTTTTCAGCAGATCTGTGTGTTGGGGTAAAATCTCAAATAATAATGGTGGGTCTGGTGTCAAAATATTGAATGTGATCAAAATAGAGAGAGAGTAAATTGGAAATCATCTACCACACAGGTAGGGGGAGTGTGTGGGATGGAGGTATACTGGGTTTTTGTGGGTGGAGAATGGGCACTGGTGAAGGAATGGGTGTTTCATTGTATGACCGAGACTTAAAACCAAAACTTTGTAACTGCTCTCATGGTGATTCAATAAATAAAATTATAAAAAATGAAAAAGTAACGTGGAGTTCATGCACAATTCAATCAGCTAATCAGTGGCTAAATAAATAGCAGTACTCCTACATTAAAAAAAAAAGAAACAGTGACCAAAATATGAAGACAGTGTACAGAATTGGAAAGGTTATTCGCCGAATAAACATCCGACATGGGTTCATATTGAGGATATACAAAGTACTGGGTGAAGTCCACAAGAAGAAAACCTCAAAGTCCATCAAAAATTGTGCGACGAAATGAACAGAAACTTTCTCAAAGAACAAATCCAAATGGCAAAAAGGCACATGAGAAATTTCTCTACATCATTAATCATCAGGGAGATGCAGATTAAAGCAACAATGAGATATCATCTCACACCACAGAGACTAGCCCACATCCATAAGAACAAAAGCAACCAGAGTTGGCACGGATGTGGCGAGAAAGGGACTCTCCTTCACTGCTGCTGGGAATGCCGACTGGTTCAGCCCTTTTGGAAAACAGTATGGACAATTCTCAAACAATTAGAAATTGAGCTCCCATTTGACTCAGCAATACCACTCCTGGGCATATATCCCAAAGAGTCAAAAAAGTGTAGTCGAAGTGACATCTGCACTTGTATTTTCATTGCAGCACTGTTTACAATAGCCAGAATCTGGAAAAAACTTGAGTGCCGGAGAACATATGTCTGATTAAAGAAACTTTGCTTCATCTACACAATGGAGTAGTATGTAGCTGTTAGAAAAGATGAATGCATGAAATTTACATACAGGCGATACTAAATTGAAAGTATCATGCTGAGCCAAATGAGTCAGAAAGAGAGGGACAGACATAAAAAGTTTGCATTCATCTGTGGAACATAAAGTAACAAAATAGGAGACTAACACTCAAAAATAGCCAAGATAAGTACCATGATATTCAGTTCATGGCTTGGAGACCAGCCGCACATGCTAGGGGAAATAGCAGCTCAGATAGAGAAGGGAGTACTAAATAAACGGTGTTGGGACTATCCTCCCAGGATGGGAGAATCATTCTCAAAGAAGACTGTAAACTGAACATGATTGCCACTTTATGCCTTTTTGCAAAGCACATCACCTAAAAGAAGAGAGAGAACAAAAGGGAATGCCCTACCACAGAGCCAGGGTGGGATTGGTTGGACTGAGGTGTAGGGATACTGGGATCAGTGGTGGTGGAAAATAGGCACTGGTATAGGGATGCATACTCAATCATTGTATAACTGAAACTCAAGCGTAACAATTTTTAAGTCTACAACTACACCTCATGTTTTTTCACTAATAAAAAATTTAAAAATAAAAAATAAAAAGAACAATTAACAGATACTTTAAGAGAATAAACAGACTGGAATATTGACATAGCTGTGGCCATAAGGTGATAAATATTCAGGAAGTTCCTTTCATGTATACTGTTGATACTGTGGTAATATTCTATCTAGTCTATCAGGATATATCTTGCCTGGACACAAATTTTTAATACTTGTTGTCTAAATTAAACCAAATTAATTTTCTCCGGGTGACTGCCCCCAATTTGAGGACTTTCTTAAAGGGACAAATTTCCACAAAAAATTATGTTTGATTGTGGAATTTAAAAGGTCCTCAAATAATTACTGAAATTTTAAGGCAGAAAAATTAAATGAATGCTTATATAACTCCAAATTATACTCCGGAGAAACAATTTTTAAAACTGTGTGGTATTAAAATATAAATAGACACTTGGATAAATTAAATAAAAATGAAACTTATAAGATAATACAGTAGGTAAGGCATTTTACTTGCACAAATTCAATTCAGGTTTGTTTCCCAAACACCACATGTAGTTCACTAAGGTACGCCAGGTGTGACCTCTGAGTACATATCAAGGAGTAAGCCTTTTCCCAAAAAGAAAAATTAAATTCCATAAATAGATCTACATATTTGTTGATTATATATATACATATATATATATATGTTTGTGACAAATTATTTAAGACCATCAAAAGAAAAAGTTACAGGTTTTCAACCAATAATACTGAGAAAATTATATACCCTCAGAAAAATAGGGGTAGAAGGAAACTTTTTCAAGAAAATAATGGCTATCTATATCAAACATATATCAAGTATCAAGCTTAATGGTTAAAGACTAAAAGAATTCTCTCTGAGATCATATACAATGCAGGGTTGTGTGATTTCTCCACTTTTATACAACATAAAAGTCCTGGCTGTAGCAATCAGGAAAAAAAACCAGAGGGATTCAAATTGGAAAAAAGATCTCAGACTATAACTATTTGCTGATAACATGATAATATATAAAGAAGACGCTAAAGAGTACCGATATAGCAAAGTATCTGGGAACAAGTCAGTGCACAAAAATCAGTCGCATTCTTATATACAAAGAATAAAGCATAGAAGAAAGCAATCAAGGAATCTATCCCATTTAAACTAGCATCCAAAAATATCAAGTATATGAGTCAGTTTAACAAAAGATAGGGGCTGGAGCAATAGCACAGCGGTAGCGTGTTTGCCTTGTGCCCAGACTGCTCGGTCGAGCCGGGTTCGATTCCTATGCCCCTCTCAGAGAGCCCGGCAAACTAACGAGAGTATCTCGCCCGCACAGCAAGCTCCCCGTGACGTATTCAATATGCCAAACACAGTAACAATAAGCCTAAAAATGGAGATGTTACTGGGCCCGCTTGAGCAAATCGATGAACAATGGGAGGACGGTGTTTGTTTGACAGTGTGAGAGAGCTATAGCATTATAACTTTAATTCACTTAAGAAAGAGATAGAGGAAGCCCTTAAGAAGTGGAAAATATCCCATGCACCAGTATTGGAGAATCAATAATATTAAAATTACTATCCTACCCAGAGGTAGGATAGAAATTAAATTTCATAGATTACATAGATTCAATGCAACCCACATCCAAATTCAGGTGACATTCTCCCAGGATCTAGAAAAATCAATAATAAAGCTTTTATAGAAACAGAAATGACCATGAGTACCAATAGTCGTACTAAAAGTAAGAAATTGGAGGCATTTCATTAACTAATTTGAAACTATATTATAAGGCTAGAGTGATCAAATCTTCATGGTACTGGAATAAAGACAGACACTCTGATAAATGCGTCATAATCGAAGAGCCAATGAGTAAAAACCATACATGTGGACAGTTTATTTTCAATAAAGGAACTGAGAACATGAAATGAGGTAAAGATAGTCTCGTCCTCAAATGGTGTTGGGAAAATTGGATGATTACATGTAAGAATCTAAAGATGGATCAATGTTTTACACCTCACATAAAAGTCAATTTAAAGTGGATGAAAGACCTTGAGATCTGACCAGAAATTAAGGAATACTTTGAGGAAAATATAAGCAGAACACTTCAAGATTTTTAAATTGTTTTATAATTAATTTTTAAAATTTAATCGCCATGAGATACACAGTTACAAAGTTGTTCATTTTGGGATTTCAGTCATACAATGCTCCATCATCACCTGTCCCTTCACCAGTTTATATTTCCCACCACCAATGTCCCAGTATCCCTCCTACCTTTCTCTCTCCATCCTACTTCTGTGGCATGCTCTTTTCTTCTTTCACTCTCTCTCTTGCTCTTTCTTTCCTTTTAGACATGATGGCTTGAAATACAGGTACTGAAATGTTATCATATTTGTTCCTTTCCCTAATTTCAGCATGCAGTTCTTATACAGAGAACATTTCAAAATTTGGACCTCAAAGGTGACATTCATGATATTATACCACAGGGACGTGATCACTTGATCACTTGACATTCTGTTACTCATTGATTTGCTCGAGCGGGCGTCAGTAATGTCTCCATTCATCCCTGTCAGGTGTCAGTGTAGCCCAGTGGCGTCTGCTCGTTCTAAGAACACGAAGAGCCTCAAACCGATTGTTCAGGGTCTTCACGAAGAAGACTGACCAACTCATAGGTGGGCAGCCACACGATCTTTAGACATCCCATGGAATCCAGTCGGTAATGGCTCTAGTTCAGTGGTCATCACCAAATCTCATGACATGTCCAGCTCATCTGATTTTCGATGCCTTAGTAAATGAGACAGCATCCCTGATTCTTGATCATCTATGGAGGTCGGAACTCTGGATTCTTTCTCTAATTTGAGTGAAGTATGATACTCCAAGCATAGTTCTTTCGATTCCTCTCTTTCGAGACCCGAATAGTGTTCTCATCCTGTTTTTGTAGGGTCCAAATCTCTGAGGTGTATGTTAATGCAGGAAGAATAGTAGAATTGAAAAGACCTGTCCGGAGACAGAGGTTCTTCATCCTCTTAGCTATTTATTAGACACTCTTGAAGACTTTACAAGCCACTCTCTTCTTCCTGCGAAACTCAGGTGTCAGATCATTCATTATGTTGACTTCTCTACCTAGGTACACATAACTGTTGCATTCGGAGATTGTCGTTCTGTTGAGGGCAATGGAACATCAGGAATGAGTCTGTTTTTCATAAACATTGTCTTTATGAGATTCAGCTGTAGTCCGACCTTTCCACACTCACAGTAGAAATCGGCCAGAATTTGTGCTGCTTGCCTAATGCTTGGTGTTATTAGAATGATGTCATCAGCAAAACAGAGGCGGTGTAGTTGCCCACCGTTTAACTTCACTCCCATTTCTTCCCATTCCAGTCGTTGCATGATGTTCTCAAGGGTGGCACTGAGGAGTTTCGGTGAAATGGTATCACCCTGCCAAAACCCTCTCTTGACATGGATGATCACTTCTTTGTAGAATGGCGAGATCCTGGTAGTGAATCCACAATACAGCTCATGGAGGATCCTGATGTATTGCGTTTGAATGCCCTGATTGGCTAGGTCTTCGATGACTGCTTCTGTCTCAACAGAATCAAAGGCCTTCTTTAAATCAATGAACGTTAGACAGAGCAGCATCTTGAAATCCCAAGAAACCTCAATGAGCTTGGTTATTGTGTGATACAGCCGATCATGCTGAATCCTTTGCAGAACCTGGCTTGCCTGCATGGTTGTCCTTTATCTAGTGTTCTGCCAATCCTATTCATGATGACTTGAGTGAACAGCTTGTAGACAACAGACAACAGGCAGATCGGTTGATAGTTGCCAATGTGGTGGATGTTTCACTTCTGGTACAGTAGTACAGTCCTGCTGGTTTTCAATTGGAGTGGAACCTTCCATTCAGACAGGTAGCTTGTGAAGAGCCGAGCCAGTGTATTGATGAGCACTGATGGATATATAAAATAAAATATCAACACAGAGAAGTACAAAAATTTATCAACAAATAGGAAGAGGAAATGAATAGACACTTCTCAGAGGAAGATATGTGGGTGGCCAGTAGGAACATGAAAAAATGTTCAAAAATGTTCAACATCACTTATCATGAGAAAAATCTAAATCAAAATGACAATGAGATATCATCTCACACAAGTGATAATTGCAAATAAAAATAATAGGAAAATTCTGTATTGGCAGGATGTGTTGAAAAAAGGAATTCTTATTTATTGCTGCTGGAAATGACTGCTACAATCCCTGTGGAAAACACTATGGAGAGGTCTCAGTAAATTTAGAATTGAACTGTCATATGACCCAGGAATTCACTTTGGGCATCTGTCCTCAGGATATAAAACACTCTCTCAAAAAGACACATGCACACCATTATTCATTTTGCACTCAGTACAATAGCTAAGATATGGAATTAACCTAGGTGTCCAACAACATATCAATGGATTGTGAATATGTGTTATACATACACAGTGGAATAATATGCAGATGCAAGCAATAATGAAATTATGCAATTTGCTGAAGCATGGTTGGAACTGAAAGATATCATGTTTCATGAAGTAAGCCAGAAACAGAAAGACAAACACAGGACGATCTCACTTATCTGTGGAATATAGATTACTAAATGATGAAATCCACTGTGGTAAATGAGGGATACTTAGATCATATTGACCCAGTGTCAAGAGGATACAGATATAGAATAAATGAAGGGGCTGAAAATAAGAAGTAATTAATTAACTGCCTAAGGGTTTTAGTTAATCATTGACGTGAGTGACAGGTATAGCCAGATACCCTAAATACGGATTCAACAAAAGTGAAAATCTGAGATCTAAGTGTCAACCTCTGAAACTTTGTAATGTGCCTTTCAAGTTAACAAGTGGAGGTGGAGAGGGGGTTGGGATGGGCAGAAAATCTGGGAACACTGGTGGAGATAAGTTGACATGGTAGAAGGATTGGTATTTAATTACTGTATGTCTAAAATGCAACTATTGGTAACTTTGTAAACTGTGGATCTTTAATAAAAATTTAAACAATATAAAAGAACAATACATCAATTTGCTCCCTACAAGAAATACCTAAATTATCAGGAAAAACATAGAGTCAGAGTTAAAGGAAGTAAAAAATCTTATGAACTACTGGTAGACCAAAAGAAGTTGGGACAGTCATGCTATATCTGACCAAGTATCATTCCATATAAAGAGAGTAATTAGAGATATAGGAGGACACTGATGAATAAGGTAACAAGAGATCAAGATGCACTAACTTTTAGTATATTTGCATCAAATTAAAGTTTGTAAAAGTTTTCTGAGGGGCTGGAGCAATAGCACATCGGGTAGGGCGTTTGCCTTGCACGTGGCTGACCCGGTTTGATTCCCATCATCCCATATAGCCCCCTGAGCACCGCCAGGGGGTAATTCCTGACTGCAGAGACAGGAATAATCCCTGTGTATCGCTGGCTGTGACCCAAGAAGAAAAAAAAAGTTTTGCTGAAAGACTTAAAGAAACACATAGGTGGAAAACAACAGTAGTGGGAGATGCCAATACATGAATTCCATCACTAGACAGATCAACCACACAAAATATCAGCATATATACAGGAGCACCACATGAATAGTTAGAAGGACTGGGGTGAACTGACATATTCAGAGCTCTCCATGCTAAAAAAAGCTGAATACACAGTCTCCTCTTGTGCATATGGAGCATCCTCCAGGATATATAGCACACTAAAGCACAATTCAAACATAAATAAATTTACTAAGATACCAAGCATTCTCTCAGATTACAATGTCAGAAAGGCAAAAGATCAAGCCTAAGAAGATGGGAAAAATATTCAACAAGTGGAACCTGAACAATGAAGTACTAAACAATAACTGGATCAAAGAGGAAATCAAGGAGGAAATAAAAAGATTCCTAGGAAATAATGAGAATGAAAATCAGAGTACAAATCAAAATGAAAGAAATGAAAGTAATCTGAAGAGTCAATGAAACAAGGAGATGGTTCATAGAGAGAATAAATAGCATAGAATAATCTTTGTTTTTTATTTTATTTTTTAAAATTTTTATTAGTGAAACACCATGATGTACAGTTGTAACCTTTGACTCAACACAGGAGAAGAAAGAGAAAATTCCCAAATATATTTCAACAGAGATGAAACAGGAGAAACTACAAAAGATACCTTCTGAAATTAAAAAAAAAGAGTTGCTACTATGATCTTCTCTAATAAACTGTAGAACTGTAGAAAAAGGGATATCTCAGAATCATATACCACCCCAAAAATGAATGAGGAGGAAATACAGAACATTAAACGGTCAAAAAGCAAGGAGATTGAAAAAACAAATAAGAATTTCCCAAGAAAATAAAACCTGGTGCAAATGGATTCATTGGTGAGTTTTATCGAGCTTTCAAAGACTTTATTACTTAACTCCTTATTCTTTTACTCCAATGTGTTCGAAACCTTGAAGAAAATTAATCTTTCCTAAAGGCCCTCCCGTTGATCGTCGATTTGCTCGAGCGGGCCCAGCAACGTCTCCATTGGAGACTTTGTTGTTACTGTGTCTGGCATATCGAATACTCTCGGTAGCTTGCCGGGCTCTCCGAGAGGGGCGGAGGAATCGAACTCGGGTCGGCCATGTTGGCCGCTTGTAAGGCGAATGCCCTACCTGCTGTGCTATCGCTCCAGCCCTAATAGTTTCTATTAAGTTAACATTACACTAGTTATCGAAGTAGATAGAGATGCTACTAAAAGTAAAATTTAAGACCAATTTTTCTGATGATTATTGATGCAAAAATCGTCCACGAAATCTTAGAAAACTGAGTGCAACAGCATACCAAAAAAATCATAAACCACAATCAAGTGAGATTCATTCCAGGGTTTCAAGGATAACTCAACCTATCACTTAATCACTTAATCACTTAATCCCCATTATTCATCGATTTATTCGAGCGGGTGCCAGTAACGTCTCCATTCATTCCAGTTGCGTGCTAGCGTAGCTCAATGGTATCTGTTCGTTCTAGGAACATGCAGAGCCTCAAACCGATCATTCAGGGTCTTGACGAAGAAGTCTGACCATCTTATAGGTGGGCGTCCACCTGATCTTTTGATGTCCCGTGGAATCCAATCAGTAATGGCTCTAGTCCAGCGGTTGTCTGTAAACCTCATTACGTGTCCAGCCCATCTGATTTTTGATGTCTTGGCAAATGAGACAGCGTCCCTGATTCTTGAGCGTTGACGAAGATCAGAACTCCGGATTCTATCTCTCATTTGAGTGAATCGTGATATTCCAAGCATAGTTCTTTCAATTCCTCTTTGAGAGACCCGAATAACTCAACCTATACAAACTAATAAACATAATACACAATGTCAATAAAAGTAAAAGTAAAAATAATGTGATCATGTCAATTGATGCAGAGAAATATTTTGACAATTCCAATATCCATTCATTAAGAAAAAAACAACCATAAGACCCCTTCTCGGCTAAGGCACCCAGTGAGCACCCAGTGAGACAGAGGAGATCCCTGCAGTTTTAGAAGAGAGCCAGAAGTGGAAATCTAATCCTGCACTGGCACTACTTTGGCTCTTCCCCACAAGTACAGTGGTGGTGATCAGGGTGTGGCAACTGAGGCAGCTGCCACTCACACAGCCTCAGTTATTTTCCCTTTTCCCAGTGCTTTGGACTCACATATCAACCTCTACTACCTTGTTCTTATGAGAAGAGCCTGGCTATACATTAAACCAATATTCCACTAGCCTATTCAAATCAAATGTGATCATTTCATTTAATAAATAATCACATTTGATCAAACCCACCAAAATAATGGTGAACACAAGAATCCAAACAAGCCTGATGCAAAAGAACACATACCCTGAAGCTAAACGAGAGCCCTCCCATAAGTCACACAGGGACACCAAAGAGAAAGTATTCTTGAAGGGGAAAAGGAGACCACCATCAACAGGGCCCATCCAGAATTCTCCCTCACAGAGAGAGGAAACACTGATAGCAAACTTGAAGGATATACCTCCATACTACTACAGCAACATGAAGAAATAGTGCTGATCTCCACCATGAGGAGTGGATGAAGAAAAGAGTCTAGAAGCCTCAACAGAGAATACCCACAAATACAATCTCGCTGATAAAGGAAGCAAAGAGGAAATGTTGAGAATGTACAATGAAACGGTGGATCAGACATCCAGTTAATTAAAGGATATGAAAGGAACAGTGGAGAGGACAGCCAATAAAATGCAGGAAGAAATGAGTGCATAAAGAGCTACAAGCAGAAGTGTCACTAATAAAGAATTAAGCAGATGAAATAAAAACTCAGTGGGTGCCCTCAACAGTAGAATAACAACAGCCGAATACAGAATCAGTGTGCTTGAAGTTACGCTGCAGAAAGCATACAGGCAAAAACAGAAAATGAAAAAAGACCCCAAAATAGCTCAAGGGAAAATAAAACACCAAGGGAATGAATTCGATAGGAACACATAAGAAACATCGAAGTAACAGAATGTCAATGAGGCAGCTCCAGTGAAGTGAGTGAAGTGATAAGAATTAAAGATATCATTGCTGAGAAGTTCCCAGAGCTGAGAATGCAGGCATCCAGAGCCAAAAAGCCTGAAGGGTACCAGCTAACTCTCATGAAAAGACTCCAAGATTCCTAAATGACCAAAATTCTAGACAGAGACAAAATTCTGAAAGCAGCAACGTCATAATCAGAATGAAGGATGCCAAAGATATATAGAGGCACAACACTAAAAGCAGCAAGGTCAAGGAACTAACTCACATACGAAGAATCATCCCTTAGATTTACAGTGGACTTACAAGAGAAAACCTTCTGAGCCCAAATACAGTGATGGGATATAGTAAAAAAGCTAAATGAAATTAGTGCCTCACCAAGAATACTTTATCTGGCTAAACTATCACTCAGACTCAAAGGAACTGTTTCAAGGATAAACAACAGCTCAATAATGTCATAGACTCAAAACCAACCTGGAAAGAAGGACTGAATAGGCTACTGTAAGACAAGACAAACCCCAACAAGCACAAAAAGCTCTAAAAAAGATGACACAAAACCCCATGAAAATATTCTCTCTCAATGTGAATGGTCTAAATAGACCAATTAAAAGACGCAGAATGGCCAAATGGATTAAAAATTCAAACGCAACATTCTGCTGCCTACAAGAAACACATCTGGAGAATCAGAGCAAACGCGGATTAAAAGTGAAAGGATGTAAAACAATCCTTCAAACAAACAACTGCCCAAGAAATGCAGGGGTGGCCATACTAGTTTCTGACAACATAGACTTCAGGCTGAAGAAGATTACAAGAGATAGTGAAGGTCATTTCTTAATGATTGAGAGATCTGTATACCAGGAAAAAGTCACAATCCTAAATGTATATGCACAAAAAGGAACCAGCAAAATAGACTCGAAGAAAAACATTGATAGCAATACAATAATAGTTGAAAATTTCACCACCATTTAACCACCTCATAGTAGATCAAACAGACTCAAGTTCAGCAAGGACATACTTTATATGAGGGAAGAAATATATCACAAAAGGTGCAATGTTCCAGGCATTCCCTCTAATCCCCACCAAATACTTGCCCACTCTCCAGGGCTCTTTCCCGGACTTATTTATTCTCCCTTTCGATATCCCATAAGAACCATGAGTTACCCTCTTAGGAGGAACTTTCTCTAGCTTAGTTTAACCACAAGAAAAACATTATCCAATAATTCAATAAGCCCATCTCAATTAATACTGAACCAAAAGCAGGATAGTAACAGTGAGCGTGAAGGGCTAAACCACACAGGTCACAATGGTAAAGCAATACAGAAGCCCACCTAGCTTACTTATCGAAGAGGCTAACCCAGAAGACCCCAACAGTAATGAAGTGCTAGACAACATCTCTGGCAATATCAATAAGCCTCTATCAAGACTTACAAAGAAAGTGAGAGAGAAAACCCTAATACATTGAGTCAGAAATAAAAAGGGAGACATTACAACAGAAACTACAGAAATTCAAAGGATCCTCAGGGATTACTTTGAGAAGCTTTATGCCATGAAACAAGAAAACCTTAAGGAAATGGACAAATTCTTGGATTCCTAGAACCATGCAAGGCTGAACCAAGAGGACTTGGAATACCTAAACAGACCTATCACCTTCAAGGAAATTGAAATGGTAATAAAAAGTCTCACCAAGTACAGGCCCAGATGGATTTGCTAGTGAATTCTTCCAAAATTTTTAAAGAGGACTTACTCCGAATCCTCTTTACCTTTTCCAGGAAATTGAAGTATCAGAAACACTTCCAAACAGTTTCTATGAAGCAAATATCACCCTGATACCAAAAGCAGACAGAGATACCACAAATAAAAAGAATTACAGACCGATATCCCTAAAGAACACAGACACAAAGTTCCTCAACAATGTATTAGCAAATAAAATCCAACGACTCATCCAAAAGATGGGATTCATCCCAGGGATGCAAGTATGGTTTAACATTTAGAAATCAATCAACATATCCATCATATCAACAAAAGAAAAGATCTTGTTTATTTTCCCAAAGAACCAGCTCTTGGTTTCATTGATATTCTGGATTGTTTTGGGGGTTTCCATCTTATTAGCTTCTGCTCTGAGTTTTATTATTTCCTTCTTCCTGTTAGGATTTGGCTCCTTTTGTTGGTCATTCTCCAACCTTTTAAGCTGTGAGGTTAGGTTACTTATGTGAGCTCACTCTTCCTTCCCGAGAAATACTTGTAGAGCTATAAACTTTTTTCTTAACACAGTTTTTTGCTGTGTTCCATAAGTTTTGGTAACTCGTGTTCTCATTTTTGTTAGTTTCCAGGAATCTTTTGATCTACTCTTTGATTTCCTTTCTAAACTACTTGTTGTTCAATAGTGAGCTGTTTAATTTCCAGGTGTTTGATTTAGTTTTCAGTTTATGTTTGTGATTTACTTCTAATTTCAGCCCGTCATGGTCTGAGAAGATTGTAGATACAATATTTATCTTCTTAATTTTATGGAGGTAAGTTTTGTGGCTCAGAATGTGGTCTATCTTGGAGAATATTCCATACATAACTGAGAACAATGTGTATTCATCTTTTTTAGGATAAAGTGACATATATATATATCTAGGATAACCATGATATTTTTCAAAAAAATAGACAAAACACTCCTGAAATTTATATGGAAAAACGAACCACCACGAATTTCTAAAGCAATCCTTGGGAAAAGGAAGATTGGTGACATCACCTTCCCCAACTTCAAACTGTAGTACAAAGCAGTAGTAATTAAAACAGCATGGTACTGGGGCTAGACCTGCAGACTAATGAAACATAACTGAATATTCTGTCACACACTCCAAAATATATGACCACCTAATCTTTGACAAAGGAGAAAGAAAATTGAAGTGGAACAAGGAAAGCTTCTTCAACAAGTGGTGATGGGAAAACTGGATAGCCATCTGCAAAAAAAAAAAATGAACTCTGACCTCTGTCTAGTGCCAGGCACAAAAGTCTGATCAAAGCGGTTTAAAGATATTAATATCAGACATGAATCCATAAGGTGCATAGAGGAAAATATAGGCAGAACCTTCCATGACATTGAAGCTAAAAGTATCTTTAAGGATGAAGCACCACTGACCAAGCAAGTGGAAACAAACACAAACAAATGGAACTACATCAAACTAAGAGGCTTCTGCACCTCAAAAGATAAAGTGACCGGGTCCTCCCCCCCAGCCCCGCGTCTTTTCCCACCAAACCCGACACATTCCAGCGAGGGACACCTGCCACAGCTCAGTGGAACTGTACATCACCTAATCGGCCCCTCCCCTCCAGGTGGGTAGAGGGAGCCCAATTCGGGACCGCTGCTCCTTCCCCCACCCCCCAGCCATGCGCCTTTTCCCACCGAACCCGACACAATCCAGCGGGGGAAACCAGCCGCAGGTCTGCTGGACTCCCCATCGCCCCTCCTCCATTCCAGGATCCTGGGTGGGAGTGACCCTGGGATGGGCCAGGAGCGTGGCCACTATATAGGGTGTGTGCCCTCCCAGAAGTGGGCGTGGCCTTCTTCTGGGCGGCCGCAGTTATATTTCCCAATTCGAGCACTCAAGACTTTCATCCCACATTTTGTCCCCTAATACCGACCAAAAATTTCTGAACACCTCTACTACAATAAAACAACATCCCACTCACCTACTCCATTTCTAACAAAAGACCAGTATGAAATAAGCTGTACAAGCTCAATACTAAAAACCACCTCTTCCAAAGCTTCACTCAATGTCGGTTATAAAACAAACAATAATGCCTGGTTGAGAAGAAGGTAGGATTCTAGAAAGGGAGAAGGGTGGCTACCATCGACCAAACTTATCCAAAATCCTTTCCCAGGATAAGAGGGAACAGTACCTGTGATTTCAGGGTTCTACCTCTAGGCAAACAAAACAACATGAAGAAACAGTGCAAATCTCCACAACAAAGAGAATACAAAGAAAAGAATCCTGAATCCTCAACCGAGGATGTCCACAATTATGCTCCCTTTGATAAAGAAATCTGGGACGAAATGCAGAGGGTTTTCAAGGATCTGCTCAAAGAATCAATGGAAGAGATATCCAGAAAACTAAAAGAAGAAATGAAAGAAATAATAGAAGAGATAGTCGGGAAAATACAGGAAGAAATGAGAGCAGAAATAAAAAAAGCTACAAAAAGAAGTGTCACAAATAAAGGATTCAGTAAATGAAATTAAAAAGTCTGTAAGTGCCCTTAGCAATAGGATAAGTGCAGCTGAAGAGAGGATCAGCGAGCTTGAAGATGAGCAACAGAAATCACATTGGGAACAACAAGCAATAGGAAAAGACCTCAAAATGGCTCTAAGGAGAATCAGAGACCTAGAGAATGACGGCAAAAGGAAGAACATTAGAATCATTGGAGTACCAGAAGGACATGGAGACAAAGCCAATGGAAAAGTTACAGTCAAAGAAATCATTGCTGAAAAGTTCCCAGAGTTAAGGAATGCAGACATCCAGATCCAAAGAGCCAGAAGGGTACCAGATAAAAGAGACACCGGAAAAACACTGCACGGCATATCACATTAAGAACTATAGATGCTGTGGACAGAGACACAGTATTAGAAGCAGCAAGGTCACTGTCACTGTCACTGCCCCCCCCACCCCCGTTGTTCATCGATTTGCTCGAGCGGGCCTAGTAACGTCTCCAGTGTGAGACTTTGTTGTTACTGTGTTTGGCATATTGAATAGATCACGGGTAGCTTGCTAGGCTCTGCCGTGCGGGCGAGATACTCTCAGTAGCTTGCCAGGCTCTCCGAGAGAGGCAGTGGAATCGAACTCAGGTCATTCATGTTGGTCGCTTGCAAGGCAAATGCCCTACTGCTGTGCTATCAAAGAAGGAAGTTACATACAAAGTAGCACCCCTTAGATTCACAGCAGACCTATCAGAGGAAACCCTCCAAGGCTCAAGGCAATGGTGGAACATAGTGAAAAAAACTCAATGAAATGAACACCTCACCAAGAATACTTTATCCGGCTAAACTCTTACTCAAACTCGAGGGACCAATACACCACTTTGTAGATAAACAACAGCTCAGGAACTTCATAGACTCAAAACCAAACCAAAAAGAAAGACTAAAGTGGCTCCTGTAAGATAAGAAGGAAAACACGTATAAACACAACCAACTCCTACAGAAAGATGGCACAAAACCCCATGACAATAATCTTTCTTAATGTCGATGGTCTAAATGCTCCTAACAAGAGACAGAGAGTGGCAAAATGGATCCAGAAACTGAAATCAAGATTCTGCTGTCTACAAGAAACTCATCTGAACAATCAGAGTAAACAAAGACTCAAATTAAAGGATGGAAAACAATCCTGCAAGCAAAGAGCTCCCTCAAAAAAGCTGGGGTGGCCATACTAGTATCAGACACCATTAATTTCAGGCTGAAAAAGATTAGAAGCGACAGCAAAGGCCATTTTCTCTCCATCAAGGGATACGTGCAACAGGAAGAAATCACACTCTTAAATCTACACACACCTAATGAAGGAACAGCTAGATACTTAAAACAACTGCTAATAGATTTTAAGGAGGACATTACTAGCAACACAATAGTAGTTGGAGACTTCAACATCGCCTTACCACCTCTGGATAGATCAACAAAAACAAAACTCAGCAAGGAAATATTGGCTTTGAATGAAGAAATAGAAGAGAAAGGACTTATAGACCTATACAGTGCTTTACACCCAAAAAAAGAAAGAATACACATTCTTCTCCAGTGCGCACGGAACATTTTTTCAAAGTAGACCATGTCCTAGGCCAGAAAACATACCTAAATAGAATCAGGAAGATAGAAATAGTTTAAACAATCTTTTCAGACCATGATGCACTCAGGATAGAAGTGAATCACAAACAGACACGGAGAACCAAATCAAACACCTGGGAACTAAACAACTCACTGCTGAACAACGAGTAGGTCAGGAAGGGAGTCAAGGACGAAATCAAAAAGTACCTGGAAACAAATGATAATGAAGACACGAGCTACCAGGATTTATGGGATGCAGATAAAGCCATATTCAGGGGAAAATTTATAGCCCTGTAAGCATATCTCAGGAAGGAAGAAAGGATGCACATAAGCAACTTGACTTCCCAGCTCAATATCTTAAAAAACGATCAACAGAAGGAGCCCAAATCATGCAGAAGGAAAGATATCATAAAACGTAGAGCAGAAATCAACGACATGGAAACCAAAGAAACAATCTTAAAGATCAATGAAACCAAGAGCTGGTTCTTCGAGAAAATAAACAAGATTGATAAACCACTAGTAACACTTACAAAGAAACAGAGAGATATAACCCTAATAAACCGAATAAGAAATAAGAAAGGAGATATCACAACGGAAACCAAAGAAATTCAAAAGATCATCAGAGACTACTTTGAAAGTCTGTATGCCACGAAACAAGAGTATCTAGAAGAAATGGATAAATTCCTGGATTCCTATCATCTCGCATACCTGAGTCAAGAAGATATAGAATACCTGAATAGACGTATTAACATCAAGGAAATTGAAACTGTAATCAAAAGTCTTCCCAAAATCAAAAACCCATGTCCAGATGGATTCACTACTGATTTTTTCCAAACATTTAAAGAGGACCTACTGCCTGTCTTTCTCAAGCTTTTCCAGGAAACTAAAAAAACAGAAACTCTCCCAAACAGTTTGTATGAAGCCCATATCTCTCTAATTCCAAACAGAAACCAAGACACCACAAAAAAAAGAAATATACAGGCTGATATCACTGATGAACACGGATGTGAAGATACTGAACAAAATACTAACAAATAGAATTCAACAACTCATCAAAAAGATCATACATCATGACCAAGAGGGATTCATCCCGGGGATGCAAGGATGGTTTAACATTCAGAAATCAATCAACATAACCCACCCTATCAACAATAAAGGTAAAAATCATATGATCATATCAATAGATGCAGAGAAAGCATTTGACAAGTTCCAGCACCCGTTTATGATGAAAACCCTGCCAAATTGGAGATAGAAGGGACTTTCCTCAATATAGTTAAAGCCATCTACGACAAGCCTTCATCAAGCATCATCCTCAATGAGGAAAAACTGAGAGCCATTCCCCTAAGATCAGGGACGAGACAAGGATGCCCACTGTCTCCACTACTCTTCAACATAGTACTGGAAATACAAGCAATAGCGATTAGGCAAGAAAGAAGATTAAGAGCATCCAAATAGGAAAGGAAGAAATCAAGCTTTCACTATTCACAGATGATATGATACTATACTTTGAGAACCCTAAAACCTCTACCAAGAAAGTTCTAGAAACGATAGATTTGCATAATAAAGTTGCAGGCTATAAAATCAATACAAAAAAGTCCATGGCTTTCCTATACGCAAATAGTGAGAGAGAAGAAAATGACATGAAGAAAACAATCCCGTTCACAATTGTACGCCAGAAAATCAACTACCTAGGAATTAGTTTAACTAAGGAGGTAAAGGATCTGTACAAAGAAAACTACAAAACGCTACATCAGGAAATAAAAGAGGACGCGAGGAAATGGAAAAATATCCCCTGTTCATGGATAAGGAGAATTAATATTGTCAAAATGGCAATACTTCCCTAAGCACTGTACAAATTCAATGCAATCCCTATTAAGATACCCATGACATTCTACAAAGAAAAGGAGCAAACACTCCTGAAATTCATATGGAACAATAAACCCCTGCGAATAGCTAAAGCAATTCTTGGGAAAAAGAAAATGGGAGGAATTAACCTCCTGAACCTCAAACTCTACTACAAAGCAGTAATAATTAAAACAACATGGTACTGGAACAAAGGCAGAGCTGCAGACCTATTGAAAAGGGTTGAATATACTGACATCTCCCCTCATACATATGATCATCTAATCTTTGATAAAGGAGCAGGAAATGCGATGTAGTTTAAGGAAAACCCTTTTAACAAATGGTGCTGAAAATCTGGACGACTACGTGCAAAAAACTGGGCTTAGATCTCTGCCTAACACCGTGTACAAAAGTAAGATCAAAATGGATCAAAGACCTCAACATCAGACCGGAATCCATAAGGTACATTGAAGACAAAGTTGGCAAAACCCTCCATGAATTTGAAGCTAATGGTATCTTCAAAGATGCCACACCACTGGCCAAGCAAGTGAAAACAGAGATAGATAAACAGGACTATCTTAAACTAAAAAAGCCTCTGCACCTCCAAAGAAACAGTGACCAAAATATAAAGCCAGTCTACAGAATGGGAAAGGATATTCTCCAAATACACAACCGACAAGGGGTTGATATCAAGGATATACAAAGTATTGGTTGATCTCCACGATAAGAAAACATCCAATTCCGTCAAAAAGTGGGGCATCAAAAGGAACAGAAACTTTCTCAAAGAAGAAATTTGAATGGCTAAAAGGCATATGAGAAAATGCTCAACATCATTAATTATGAGGGAGATGCAGATCAAAACAACAATGACATATCATTTCAAACCACAAAGACTGGCCCACATTCAAAACAACAAAAAGAACCTGTGTTGGCACGGATGTGGCGAGAAAGGGACCCTCCTTCACTGCTGGTGGGAATGCCGACTGGTTCAACTCTTTTGGAAAACAGTATGGAAGATTCTCAAAAAATTAGAAATTGAGCTCCCATTTGAACCAGCAATACCACTCCTGGGAATATACCCCGGAGAGGCAAAAAAGTATAGTCGAAGTGACATCTGCACTTGTTTGTTCATTGCAGCACTGTTTACAATAGCTTGAATATGGAAAATAACCTGAGTGCCAGAGAACAGATGACTGGTTAAAGAAACGTTGGTACATCTACACAATGGAGTACTATGTCAATCTCACTGTCACTGTCCTCCCGTTGTTCATCGACTTGCTCCAGCGGGCCCAGTAATGTCTCCATTTTGAGACTTGTTACTGTGTTTGGCATATTGAATACATCACGGGTAGCTTGCCAGGCTTTGCCGTGCGGGCGAGATACTCTCAGTAGCTTGCCAGGCTCTCCAAGAGGGGCAGAGGAATCGAACTTGGGTTGGCCATGTTGGCTGCATACAAGGCAAATGCCCTGCTGCTGTGCTATCGCTCCAGCCCGGAGTACTATGTAGCAGTTAGAAAAATTAAGTGATGAAATTTACATACAAGTGGTACTACATGGAAAATATCATGCTAAGCGAAATGAGTCAGAAAGAGCGGGACAGCCATAGAAAGATTACATTCATCTGGGTAACATGAAGTAACAAAATAATAGACTAACACCCAAGAACAGCTGTGACAAATACCATTTTGTTCACTCCATGGGTTAGAGTCCAGCTGCACACTCTAGGATAAAGGCAGCTCAGAAAGAGAAGGGAGCACCAAAAAAGGGTGCTGAGAATATCTGCCCAGGATTGGAGATGCATGCTGAAAGTAGTCTATGGACCGAACATGATTGCCACCCAATGTCTCCTCTGCATAACACAGCACCCATAAGGCGAGTTAGAACAAAAGGGAGTTCCCTGCCACAGAGGCAGGGTGGGATGGGGGATGGGGATGGTGGGAGGGATACTGGAATTGGTTGAGGTGGAGAATTGACACTGGTGGTGGGATGGGTACTCGATCATTTTATAACTGAAACCCAAGCACAACAACTTGTAAGTCTACAACTCATGGCATTTCACTAATATAACAAAACAAAAGAAAGAAACAGTTACCAAAATACAGAAAGATCCTACAGAATTTAAAAGAATATTTACTCAGTAAACATCTGATAAGGGATTGATATCCAGTATATACAAGACTCTAGTAGAATTGTACAAGAAACAAACCTCCAATCCCATCAAAAATGGGGAGAAGTAATGAAGAGAAGTTTCCTCAAAAAGGAAATACAAATGGCCAAAAGGCACATGAAAAAAATACTCCACATCGCTGGTCATCAGGGAGATGCAAATTAAGACAATAATGAGATATCATCTAACATCATAGAGACTGGAACACATTTAGAACAACAAAAGCACCCAGTTCTGTCGTGGATGTGGGAAGAAAGCGACGCTCTTTCACTGTTGGTGGGAATGCCGACTGGTCCAGTCTTTCTGGAAAATTATATGGACAGTACTTCAAAAACTAGTAATTGAGCTTCCATATGACCCTGCCATACCACTTTTGGGAATGTATCATGAGAATGCAAAAAAGCACTGTAGAAATTACATCTGTACCTATATGTTTACTGCAGCACTGTCCACCATAGCCAAAAATCTGGAAACAACCCAAGTGCCCGAGAACAGATGACTGGTTAAGGAAACTTCAGTACAGCTGTTAGGAGAGATGAAGTAATGAAATTTGCTTATAAGTGGATAGACATGGAGAATATCACGAAATGTGAAATGAGTCAGAAAGAGAGGGACAGACATAGAATGACTGCACTCATTTGTGGAGTATAAAATAACATACACAAGACCGACACCTAAGGACAGTATATAGAAGGGTAAGAAATATGGCTCCATAGTTGGAAGTCTGCCAACTGGAGTGGGTGGGGAAAGGACAGCTGAAATAGAGAAGAGATCACTAAGAAAATGATGGTTGGAGGAATCGGTTGAGATATGTGGCAAAAGAAGACAAAGGACTAAACATGATAACTTCTCAGTATCTGCATTGAAAACCATAATGCCCAAAAGTAGAGAGAAAGAGTATGGGGAATATTGTCTGCCATGAAGGAAGTGGGAGGGAGGCAAAGGTGGGAGTATACTGGGGATATTGGTGGTAGGGAGTGTGCATTGTTAGAGAGAGAGATGGGTGTTTGACCATTGTGTGATTGTAACTCAGACATGAAAGGTTCTAACTATATCTCATGTTGAATTCATAAAATTTGAAAAAAATAGATGACAGAGTTTTAGTAGATATACATAGTATATTTCATTGCCAAAAAGCTGAATACACATTCTTCGGAAATGCACGTGGGAAATTCTCCAAGATGGACCACATGGTGGGCCACAAAACATACCTTCATAAAATAAAAAGGATAGAATTCCTATCAATGATCTTTGAAGGCTATGATGTACTGAAAATAGAAGTGAGTCACACACAAACAGAAAATCAAATCAAGTGCATAGAAATTAAGCAGCTCACGACTTAACAATTAGTGGATTAGAAAGAAAATCAAAGAGGTAATCAAAAGACTCCTGGAAATGAAAGAGAATGAAGGCACTAGTTACCAGAACTTAAGAGTACATAGCAAAAGCTGTATTGTGAGGATAGTTTATAGCTCTACAAGCAATTCTTAGGAAGAATGAGCGATCCCACATAAGGAACTTAAGCTCACAGCTTAATATCATGGATAATGACTGACAAAAGAAGCCCATACCAGGCAGGAGGAAATAAACAATAAAACTTAGAGCTAAAAGCAATGACGTCGAATCCCCCCAAAATTTTCAAAAGATCAGTGAAACCAAGAGTTGGTTCTTTGAGAAAATAAACAAGGTTAATAAACCACTAGCAAGACTCACAAAGAAAGAGAGAGAACCCCCCAATAAACAGAATCAGAAACGAAAAGGGAGATATCACTACAGAAACCAGAGAAATTCAAAAGGTCATCAGAGATTACTTTAAGAAGCTTTATGCCACGAAAGAATAGAACTTTGAAGAAATGGATAAATTCCTGCATTCCTATAATCTCCTAAAGCTGACCCATAAAGACTTGGAATACCTTAAGAGACTTATCACGTCAAGGAAATTGAAATAGTAAGCAAAGGTCTCCAGAAAAACAAAAGCCTTGGCCTAGATGGATTTACTAATGAATTCTTCCAAACTTTTAAAGAGGAGCTACTCCCAATCCTATTCAAGCTTTTCGAAGAAATTGAAGAAACAGTATCACTTCCAAATAGCTTCTGTGAGGCAAACATCACCCAGATACCAAAAGCAGACAGAGATCGCTGATCAATACAGATAAAAAGATCCTCAACAAAATACTAGCAAATAGAATGCAACGACTCATTAAAAGGATCATACACCATGACAAAGTAGGAATCATCTCGTGGATGCAAGGATGGTTTATCATTCACAAGTCAATTAACATGATACACTATAGCAATATAAGAAAAGACAAAAACCATATGATTGTATCAATAAAAAAGGCATTTGAGCAGATCCAGCACCCATTTATGATAAAAAAAAAACTCTTAGCAAAATGGGAGTCAAAGGAAATTTCCTCAATATAGTCAAAGTCATCTACCACCAGCCCACAATAAGCATTATTCTTATCGGGGGGTGGGGGGGGACTAAGAGCCTTCCCTCTAAGACAAGGAACAAGATAAGGTTGCTCACTCTCACCACTTATATTCAATATGGTACTGGAAGTACTTTGTCATAGCAGTTAGGTAAGACTAAGTTATCAAGGACATCCAGATAGGAAAGAAAGAAGTCAAGCTATCACTATATGCAGATCACATGATACTATACTTAGAGAACCCTAAAGGCTCTACAGAAAAGCTCCTCGAAACAATCAGAAAAAATATGTTTGTATAGTAAATTGGCAGGTTACAAAATCAATACCCAAAAGTCCATGGGTTTCCTATATACAAATAATGAAAATTTTAAAAAGATATTAAAGAAAAAACAATCCCGTTAACAATACTGCCTCGGAAAATCAAGTACCTCGGAATCAACTTAACTAAGGAGGTGAAGGACATATACAAAGCAAACTACAAACCGCTACTTCCAGAAATAAAAGAAGACACTAAAAAATGGCAAATGGCTCAGGGGCAGGAGACTCTGTCCTCACCAGGGACCCTTGGAGGGGGGCGGGTTGAGTTTCCCTCCCCACCCTGAGCAGACCCCTGGAAGCCGAAGACCTCTAGAAGCAGCCACAGCCATGCTGAGACCACTCTCCACATGCATGAGGGAAGTGGCAGAGGAACACAGGCATATGGATCCCAGGCCTGAGATGTCCACACCTGCTCAGATTGGGACTGGGCCTTCTCCACCCAGATACTCCATCTTCCAGTAGGTAGGCGTCACACCTACCAACTTCCCCTGGTCCCAGGCAGTCCCATCAACGGCCAAGACCCAGAGACTATAAAACCCAGCTCCCAGAAGCGTGTGGTCACATTTGTGGCCGCGTGACACCTTATTATCTAGTTCTTACTCTGGAGAACTCAGCAGCCTCTCAAAGCATCCTGCTCATGCGGCAGAGTCTGGCAAACTCCCCATGGCATACTCAATATGCCAAAAGCCAGTAACCTGACCCTGAAAGAGCCTTAAATATGGTACTTTCTAAAATCTCAGGACTAGGACGAAGGAGACATTACTGGTGCCTGCTCGAGAAAATCGATGAATAACAGGATGATCGTGATTGTGACTACAAAATGGAGAAACATCCCCTGATCAAGTATGGCGAGGATTAACATTGTCAAAATGACAATACTTCCCAAAGTATTGTATAGATTTAATGCAGTCCCTATAGGGATACCCAAGAAATTTGTCAAAAAAATAGACAAAACAGTCATGAAATTCATATGGAGTAATAAACATTCACGTATAGCATAGAAATCCTTGGGATCAAGAGGTGGGTGGCATTATCTTCCCCAACTTAAAACTTTACTAGAGAGCAGTAGTAATTAAAATAGCATTTTATTGGAATAGAAAAATACCCCCAGCACAAAGGAAAAGAGTTGAATATTCTGATAAGCCTCTCAAGTATACTACCACTTAATCATTGATAAAGGAGAGAGAAATGTGAAGTGGAGCAAGGAAAGCATCTTCACCAAGTAGTGCTGAGAAATCTGGACAGCTTCATGCAAGAAAAATATGAACTGACACCTTTGTATAATTCCAAGCACAAAATTCAGATACAAATGAATTAAAGATCTAAATATCAGACCTGAATCCATAAGGCACATGGAGGAAAATAAAAATTTAGGAGAAACCCTCCATGTTATTGAACATAAAGGCACCTTCGTGAATGAAACACCAAGTAAGCAAGTGGAAACAAATATAATCAAATGGTACTACATTAAAGTAAGAAGCTTCTGCACCTCAAAAAAGCAATGACCAAAATACAGAATTGAGCCCACAGAATGGGAAAAATTATTTACCCAATATCCATCAGATGGGGGCTTAATATTCAGTATATACAAGACATTGATAGAATTTTACAAAAAAGTAGTCCTCCAACACCATCAAAAATGGAGAGAAGAAATGAACAGAAACCTCCTCAAAAAATTTCAAATGGCCAAAAGGCACAAAAACCGTGATCTATATCGCTAATGACCAGGGAGATGTAAAATTGAACAACAATATAATATCATCTTACACCACAGAAACTGACACACATCATTAAGAACAATAACAACCATTTCTGGTGCTAGAAATTGAGCTTTCATATGACCCTGCCATACCACTTCTGGGAATATATCCTGAGGATGCAAAAAAGCACAGTAGAAATGACATCATCACTTGTATAACATACAATAAACTATTTATTGCAATAAATTATTGCATCACAGTTCACAATAGCTAGAATCTGGAAAAATCCCGAGTGCCCAAGAACAGATGACTGGTTAAAGAAACTTGGTACAGAGAGAGGCTGGAGCGATAACACAGCGTATAGGGCGTTTGCCTTGCATGTGGCTGACACGGTTCAATTCCCAGCATCCCATATGGTCCCCTGAGCACCGCCAGGAACGATTCTTGAGTGCAGATCCAGGAGTGACCCCTGAGCATCAGGTATGACCCAAAAAGCAAAAAAAAAAGAAAGAAAGAAAGAAAGAAAGAAAGAAAGAAAGAAAGAAAGAAAGAAAGAAACTTGGTACAGCTATGCAATGGAATACTTTGCAGCTGTTAAAAGAGATGAAATCATGAAATTTGCATAAGTGAATAGACATGGAAAGTATCATGCTAAGTGAAATCAGTCATAAAGAGAGGGACAGACATAGAATGACTGCACTCATGTGTCAAGTATAAAGTAACGTAATATGAGAGTAACACCTAGGGACAGTAGAGATAATGGCCAGGAGGATTGCTCCACAGTTTGGAAGCCTGGCTCTTGTTCCACAACCTCCGCTATTGGTAAGTACAGTATTAGAATTCCTATGAACAACAATCAGACAAGACAAAAAAATCAAAGTGATTCAAATTGGAAAGAAAGTATTCATTTTATAGCTATTTGTAGATTCGTAGAAGATCCCAATTAGTCTACTAAAATTCTCCTAGAAAAAAATAAAGCAAAACAACCCAGTAGCCACATACACAGCCAACACATAAAAACTACTACATTTCTCTATGAAAATAATGGATAAAAGAGAAAGAGATAAAAAGTGTGTTCTATTCAAAATAGTCCCAAAGTATCCAAGTACCTAGAAATCAACAAAGTATGCAAACTATATATACATGAAATGTATAAGATACTTATGAAATGCATATAAAATACTTATACTTTGAGAAGTTGATAAATATCTCGAGTTTTTCCATTGGAGAATAATGTCGAAATTACCGTCCTAAGTAGATTACTATATAGATCTAATTGTTTATTGGATCACGTCACTGTCGCTGTCCTCCCGTTGTTCATCGATTTGCTCAAGCGGGCCCAGTAACATCTCCATTGGAGCACGTAATAAAATTTATTGGTTACCAGAATATACACAGTTACAAAGTTGCTCATGATTGGGTTTCAGTTATAGGATATTCCAACACTGGTCCCTTCACCAGTGTACATTTCCCACCATCAATGTACCCATTTTCCTTCTTGCACTTCCCCCATCTAAGTTGTTTATTGTTGTTGTTGTTATTGTTATCGTTGTTGCTGTTCTTTTTTCTCCTCCTTCCTCCTCCTCTTTCTCTTCTTCTTACTTTTCTTCAATGTCCTCCTCCTCCTCCTCCTCCTCCTCCTTCTTCTTCTTCTGATGATGATGATGACAATGATGATGATTTACAAACATCATTTCCATAGTTATCAGTTCTCTGTTCTCTATCCTAATTGCCCTAGCCACATGACTTGTGGCAAGTTTCCAACCATGGACCAGTTCTCCATGGCTCACATCTCCTGACACTTATTCTGCTCTCTTGCATATTAGTCTCATACTTTTTTTATTCAACCACCTTGAGATATAGTTACAAAGCTTTCATGATTGAATTTCAGCCACATAATGAGCAAGCACCCATCCTTCTATCAGTGTAGTTTTCCCACCACCAATTTCCCCAGTATCCCTCCCACCAATCCCACTACATACCACCCCCTTGCCTCTATGGCAGACAGTTTCCTTCTTACTCATTCTACTTTGGGGCATTATGATTTGCAATACAGATACTGATAGGCCATCATGTTCTATCCTTTGTCTACTTTCAGCACACATCTATCATCTCAAGATATCCCTCCAATCATCATTGACCTAGTGGTCCCTTCTCTATCCCAACTGCCTTCTCCCCCCAGAACTTGAGGAAACTGACCAACAAAAGGAGCAAAAATCAGGCAGGAGGAAGAAAATAATAAAGCTTAGATAAGAAATCAACTAGATGGAAGCCAAAAATCAATCCCAATTATTAATGAGTCCAAGAGCTGGTTCTTTGAGAAAATAAAGATCATGCTATATTTACCCCAAGAATGAGTGTGATCATTTTTTGTCTGTCCATCTTCTTCTGACTCATTTAGTTCAGCATGACAGTCTCGCAATACAATTCATGATGATTTCTTCAGAGAATTAGTATAGTTAATAATAAACCTTATATGGAAACAAAATACTCTGAATAACTAAAGTCATTTTTTGAGAAACAACAAATTGTGAGTTATCCCATTATGTAACTTGAAACTATACTGTTAAGCTATGTTTAGAAAAATAGCTTGGTAATGCAATAAGAATACTCTGATCAATGAGTTAGTATTTAATACCCAAAGACCCCTCTTATCTAGGCTCAACTAATTTTCGACAATGGAGCTAAGTATATGAAGTGGAGTAATGATAGCCTCTTTAATAAATGAATGGTGCTGGGAAAACTTTATAGTCACGTGTAAAAATGAAACTGGATTCATATTTCACACCTTATATAAAAGTCAATTGAAAGTGAATCAAAGTTTTTATGATTAGACAAGAATTCATATAATATACTGATGAAATGTAGGTTGAATTTTCAAATACATGCACCTTAAATATGTTTTTAATGATATAACTTCATTGACAAAGGCAGCGCAAACAAAACTAAATACTATTTCAACTTAAACTGACAGAGGAATATCATCTCACAGCAGTGAGATGGGCATATATTAAAGTGGAACTGTTTATGGTTTTGGAAATGTGGTAAGAAAGGAAACTGCTTTTGGTAACGTTGCCTCACAAAACTTCTATGTGAAATAGTAGGAGATTCTACAATAAGTAATAAAAGAGCTACCTTATGACACAACATACCAGTATTTGCTATTTACCCGAGGACATAATCACATTTATTCAAAAAGACACCACTATTCACTATATCACTAAGAACAATAGTTAATATAAGGAATCAACATAGATTCCCTGAAAGAGACGATGGGATTGTGAAACTATAATATATATGTAGAGATACACACACAAAATGGCATATTATGGGGTGAATTATTCAATCATTTTCAACTCGGATGGAATTCGAGTTTATTATTTTAAATGAAGTGAGCCCAAGGAAAGAGGAGAAACACTGGATGACTTAATTGTGGTATCTAGAAAATAACAGGGAGATCAAGTTTATGGTTTCAAAAGGGATAATCAGATTACAGTTGACCCTTGATTATAGAAATTAAAAAGTCAGGAAGGCAAACAACCTGGGGGACTGAAATAAGAAGAGGCATATGGGAGGTAAAGATAACAGGATGAGGTCAGTGACCTAAAGTATTTTGGGGTATAGGTATAAACATGTACAAACATGCTATATATTGATATAGATATAGATATATGTATATAAATTAAAGATCCAATAATGAAGCAAGAATGAGTCTAAACTACAGCAAACTTAAAAAACAGGCTGTAGGGTTGGAGTGGGAGGGAAATTGGTTACATCGGTGTATGGAAGATGATATTGGTAGTGGGTTTGGTGTTGAAACATTGCAGTCCTTAAACTAAACTATAAATAATGGTACATATAATAATTGTGTAAATAATGGTACATATAATAGCAGTTAGTAAAAACTAAATTAAGAAAATTAAAATGAACCTTCATTCACTTACCATGGAATGTAAGTGAAATAAGTCAGAGGAAGTAAAATACTAAATCATCTTTCATTCTCAGGTTCTTAGTATAATGTTGTTTTCTTTGTATATTTCTCTTCAGAACTTTGTTAATGTTGATTTCTCATCCTGATATAAAGATGTGAAATAATTCTATGGAATAGAGTTTTCTCAGTTGTTCCTTGAAAGGACACTCCTTGGAAGGGTGAGGTCCCTCCCTGGAAGAGTGAAGTTCTCAAGGATAAGAGGAAAAATTTCTATTTATGAGACTGAAGTTATTTGTTCTCCTCCAAAATATATAGAAATATTTTGCAAAAAATTTTCCCAAAAAAGCTCCTTAGAAATAGTACACTATACTTTGTTATGTTTTGAAGGCACTTTTATAAAATGAGAAAAACTTTTTTTGCTAAGATTTGGGTAAATGTTTCCTTTTTTCCTGCCTCGTTTAGATGAGAATCCTAATCTTTTGTAGCAGTTATTTCCTTAGCTCATTTTGGCTGATTTATTGTTCATTTATTTGCTTGTTAGTCTTAATCCTTATTATCAGGTACCTTCATTGTGTTTCCCAGGCATGATTGAACAGTGATTTAAGCAAACCTTCTGGTACTAGGCTCTAGACTATTAAAATGCCAGAAACGGGTGTGTCTGTTAAGATCTCTGCAATGACAACACAATGACAACACATGTATAAATAGAACAATAAAGCTTTAAAAGAACATAGAAGTGCAGATGTCATTTCGACTGTAATTTTTTTGCAACTCCGGGATATATTCTCAGGAGTGCTAATGCTGGGTCAAATGGGAGCTGAATTTCTAATTTTTTGAGAATTATCCATACTGTTTTCCAAAAGAGCTGAACTAGTCGGCATCCCCACCAGCAGTGAAGGAAGGTCATTTTCTCGCCACATCCGAGCCAACAACGGTTGCTTTTGTTCTTTTGGATGTGGGCCAGTCTCTGGGGTGTGAGATGATATCTCATTGTTGTTTTGATCTGCATATCCCTGATGACTAATGATATAGAGCGGGTTCTCCTGTGCCATTTTGCCATGCGGATTTCTTCTTTGAGAAAGTTTCTATTCATTTCGTCACTGTTTCTTTTGAGGTGCAGAAGCTTCTTAGTTTAAGATAGTCCCATTTGTCTATTGCTTTTTTCACTTGCTTGGCCACTGGCATGTCATATTTGAAGATACCGTTAGCTTCAATATCGTGGAGGGTTTTGCCAAGCTTGTCTTCAATGTACCTTATAAATTCTGGTCTGATGTTGCTGTTGAGGTCTTTAATCCATTTTGATCTTACTTTTGTACATGGTGTTTGGTAGAGATCTGAGTCCATTTTTTTTGCATGTAGCTGTCTAGTTTTGCAAGCACAATTTGTGAAAGAGGCTTTCCTTGTTTCACTTCACATTTCTTGCTCCCTTATCAAGTATTAGATGATCATATGTTTGGAGGAGATGTCAGTATATTCAATCCTGTTCCATTGGCCTGCAGTTCTGCCTTTGTTTTAGTACCATGTTTTTTTAATTATTACTGCTTTGTATTAGAGTATGTTCATTGCTGCACTGTTCACAATAGCCAAAATACGGAACAAACCTGAGTGCCTGAGAACATATGACTGGTTAAAGAATCTTTGGTACATCTACACAATGGAATACTATATAGCTTTTAGAAAAGATGAAGTCATGAAATTTACATACAAATGATACTACATGGAAAGTATCATGAAAATTGAAATGAGTCAAAAATAGAGGTACAGACATAGAAAGATTTCATTCATCAGGGGAGCATGGCACTGCTGCTGTAGCACTGTCCTCCCATTGTTCATCAATTTTTTCGAGCGGTCCCAGTAACATCTCCTTTGTGAGACTTGTTGTTACTGTGTTTGGCATATCGAATACGTCACGGGCTGCTTGCCAGGCTTTGCCATGCAGGCGAGATACTCTCGATAGCTTGCCAGGCTCTCCAAGAGGGGCGGAGAAATCGAATCTGGGCCAACGAGGTCGGCTGTGTGCAATGCAAATGCCCTACCCCCTGTGCTATCGCTCCAGCCCATCTGGGGAGCATAAAGTAACAAAATAGGAGACTAACACCCGAAAATAGCTGAGATAAGTACCAGGAGGTTCACTCCATGGCTTGGAGGCCAGCCGCATATGTTAGGGGAAAAGGCAGCTCAGATAGAGAAGGGAGCACTAAGTAAAGAGTGTTGGGAGGATCCTCCCAGGATGGGAGAGGAATGCTAAAAGTGGACTATAGACCGAACATGATTGCTACTCAGTGCCTCTTTTGCAAACCACAGCACCCAAAAGGAGAGAGAGAACAAAAGGGAATGTCCTGCCACAGAGGCAGGGTGGGATGTGGGGGTTGGGGTAATGGGAGGATACTGGGATCATTGGTAGTGGAGAATGGGCGCTGGTTGAGGGATGGGTACTCAATCATTGTATAACTGTAACCCAAGCACAAAAATTTGTAAGTCTACAACTGTACCTCATGGTGTTTCACTAATCAAAATTAAAAAAAGAACAACAAAACAAACACTGTCCTCCTTGTTGTTCATCAATTTGCTCGAGCAGGCCCAGTAACGTCTCCATTTTGAGACTGATTGTTACTGTGTTTGGCATATTGAATACGTCACGGATAGCTTGCCAGACTTTGCCATGCAGGCGATATACTCTCGGTAGCTTGAGAGTGGCGGAGGAATCAAACCCGGCCCGGCCGGGCTGACTGCGTGCAAGGCAAACACCCTACCACTATTCATAACAAGCAACACAAAATAAATTATTTAGCATCTTCCTATGAGGCAGGCTTGTGAAGCGTGGTGGTAAAATTCGAAATAATGGTCATAATAATAAATAAAGGTAAAGGTAAAGGCCCTCCCGTTGATCGTCGATTTGCTCGAGCGGGCCCAGTAACGTCTACATTGGAGACTTTGTTGTTACTGTGTTTGGCATATCGAATACTCTCGGTAGCTTGCCGGGCTCTCCGAGAGGGGCGGAGGAATCGAACTCGGGTCAGCCATGTTGGCCGGTTGTAAGGCGAACACCCTATGTTTTATTTCCCATATTTTATTTTTTATCTTCCTGTGAAATAAGGGATGGAGCGACAGCACAGTGAATAGGGCGTTTGCCTTGCATGTGGCTGACCAGGCCAACCAGAGTTTGATTTCTCTGCCCCTCTCGGAGAGTCCAGGAAGCTTCTGAAAATATCTCGCCCACACGGCAAAGCCTGGCAAGCTATCCGTGACATATTCGATATGCCAAACACAATAACAACAAGTCTCACAATGGAGATGTTACTGGGTGGCCCGCTCGAGCAAATTGATGAATAACGGGAGGAAAATGCTACAGTGCTACAGTGCTGTGAAATAAGTAGATTAGAGTTTATTGTTACCAATTGCAAAAAGAAAATTAACTGTTGCAAAGACAGTTATGACTTGTGGAAGAACACATTTTATAATTATTTTCTAGTCTGAAGTACTTTCTGCTTTTCTTTTTTTAATTTTTTTAAAAATTTATTTACATAAAGATGCTCACAATAATTGTTTACTTTAAACATTTTAACACCAATCCCACCATCATTACACCTTTCCTTGACCATTATTTCGAATTTTACCTCCCCCAAGCCTGCCTCATAGGCAGATGCTAAATAATTTATTTTGTGTTGCTTGTTATGAATAGTATGAGATGTCACACAGCTGCAAAAGCAGCCAACTGCTACTGGAATTCTAAAATTTTAAAAAATATTTGTGGTCCAGAGGCCTCTCTGTGGCGTGCTGCTCTTTTTCGAGATTCATATATGAGTCTCTGAATCATGACCATTAATGCACTTAAATGGGGCCGAGAGGCAGTATGTGGAAATTACTGCAGGAAACCAGAAGGTTGGGAATTTGGCGGGAGGTCTCACCCATTCCTGGCTCTCTGAAGCCTGGAGGTTTCAGTCACTAGTCCCGCATTCCGGGGTTTTTCAGCAGTTTTTTCATGGGGGTGCAGGGCTCAGAATGAGCCTGTGAAGGTCAGCTGTGAGTATGTCAGCAGTTGGGTTCTGGATTTTTGCGGCTGCCAGGGTTAATCTGGGGCACGCGGATGGACACACCTGCCCCTCCGAGGTTCCCCGGTGAAATCAACCTGGCGTGGGGTGGTGAGGCATTTCTGTGGCATACTACTCTCTTATGAGATTCATTTCTGAGTCTCTGAATTATGACCATAAATGTGCTCAAATGGCCTGATTTTGATCTCTTTTGAGATTTATTTATGGGTCTCTGAAGCGAGCCTAATAAATGAGCTTGTCTAGTAGAGGCAGAGGTGGTTTGTGGGTATGACTCCAACATACCTAAGTTTTGGCCATTTAATTTCTCAGGAAACTTGTTCTCAAGTTGTTGGGGTCCAGTCAGAGGCACAGAGACAATTTTGGGGTATCAGGCTGATGATGCACTCACCCTGCAGGTACAGGTTGACTTGCTGGCGGCACCATACCCCTGTCTTTCTGCTTTTCAATGAACATCTGTATCATGATATCTCACACCCACACTTGGTATACACTTCTCACCATAAACAAGGAGCTGCAGTTCCTAGTGCCCATCTGGTCTACAGTGGATGAAGCTTTTTAGCTGGTGACAGGAGCTTGCCTCCAGTCTTTCCAATTAGAAGTGTTCTCTCCCAACTGCTGGAAATATATTAAAGCTCCACAATATGTCAATATCCAGTAGAAATCTGGCTTGCATTTGCATTTTGTATATTGCAAACCACAAAGCACTAATATTGGGCTCATGAGACATGAAAAGGTTTAAGTGTGCACACACTACAGGAAAATTACACTACCAAATCCAGATTCTTTTAAAAAGGCAAGGAAGATGTATGTATTTTTCTGTTTTGGGACCACATTCTTAGGTTTTCAGGGGTTACTTCTGGGTCTGCATTCAAAATTTAACCCTGGTATTGCTCAGTCAACCAGACATATTGCCATGGACTCAAACCAGGGTTGACTTCATGAAATTCAATCACCTTACTTACTTAGCTATCTCTATCCCATGGAAGATATTACTTAAAAGAAAGGAGAGGTGGATAAAACTGGTAAAGTTGGTCATTGAAATCTAATGTATAGCATCATATTAGATGAGGGGACACCACATCTGAAGAAAATAAAACATCTTATTCTACTATCCAGTATAATTCTACTATCAATTCTTTGATGATAGTGGTTATTGAAATTATTCTGTATATTTACCAATGTTGGTACATCTCACTTAGTAAAATAGTACAACATTGTCAGTCTAGATACTCTTTTTTTTTTTTTTTTTTTTTTTTGCTTTTTGGGCCACACCCAGCGATGCTCAGGGGTCACTCCTGGCTCATGCACTCAGGAATTGCTCCTGGCGGCGCTCGGGGGACCATATGGGACGCTGGGAATCGAACCTGTGTTGGCCATGTTGTCTGCGTGCAAGGCAAACGCCCTACCCGCTGTGCTATTGCTCCAGCCCCAGTCTAGATACTCTTGAAGAAGAATTTCTTATTCACATTTATGGCCTCTTTGAATCAACTGTTAGTATGCTCAATTTTCAAATCCCAAAGTGAAACTTGGTAGTAAGGAAGTAGAGAATAGTGATAAAATTGTCCAGCATGTATAATGAAAGGTTATCAGTCATCCTATTTCCAGAATGTGAAGTTGACCATGTTGTTACTGTATGCTGTGACTATATTCTTTTTTCCTTTTTCATTATTTTTGTTTTATAAGGTTATTCACAATCATTTATTGCATTTTATATTCTAACACCAAGCCAAACACCATTACACCTTACCACCACCATTATTTAGAATTTTTCCACCACCACCCAAGCCTTCCCAAAAGTCAGATCATAAATAATTTTGTATTTCTTGTTAAGAGTAATTCACTAAGAATGATCCAAAAATGTATAAATAAATTTGTATCTCACCTTGGAGTCATTAATCCTTTGTATACGAGATTACTAACATGGTGTTATAAATTAAGACTTGTGTCATTTATCAAGATCAGTTGCCTTCCATTTTGCACACCATCAAATATGGTGTGCTACTCTTGGTTCATCAGTGTCATAGAGTATGAGATGTATCATGGTAGCAAATGTGGCCAGGCACTTCAGAAATTCTAAAGTTTTAAATAGAGTGATACAACTGAAGTGAAATGCAACTCTGCAACATTTTGGTCTCTTCTCAGATTTATTTGTGAGTCTCTGTTTTATGGCCATTAATGAACTTACATGGCTCCTAAGGACAGTTACTGGGGGTCAGTACCAGGCTCCAGAAGAACAGGGATATGGTGGAGGTTGCTTAATCCTGACATAATGCAATCTTGGAGATTTCAGTCACAAAACCCACATACCTGAGTTTTTCAGCAGTTTTATTCAAATGCTTGGGGTGCTGTTCTTGAGCCTGTGAATTTGCTGTGAGCATGATAGTAATTGGGTTCTGGAGGTTTTCATCTGTTAATACTTAACTAAGGTGGAGAGTGGGCTCACCCGTCCCACTCCGGGGTGCTTATGAATTCATCCTTGCGAGGGTTGTGAAAGCATCTCTGTAACTAGCTCTTCTGCTTGAGATTTATTTCAGAGTCTCCCAATATTATTTTTGACTGAGATATCCAAAAGAAGAAATTCATAATAATTTAGAACATTGGAGGGGCACAAAAACCAATTGGGAACCCAGTTGCCTCCTGCAGAAATGCCTCTGAACTGTGAATTAAGCTAGAGGCCCGTGCCGCCCCGGGAGGGGAACGGTGTTTGTCTCTCTGCCTTTTCACCCTCGGTAGCGGCATCATCGTGACTGCCATCATTCAAAGCCTATAGACAGATAAGTATGGGCTTGCAGTGACAGGGTGTGCAGGACCTCTCGGAATGGGGAGCAGAACCGGCCCTTCACCCCGCACGGACCAGATCCCGAGTTGCTGCCCATGAAGGGCTCCTCCAATTCTGAACAGCAATGATCCCAGAGGTACAAAAACAAATCTGGGAACCCAGATGCCTCTGGGAGAAATGCCTCTGGACTGTGAACTAAGCTACAGCCCTGTACTGCCCTGGGAGGGGAAGGGTGTTTGTCCCTCTGCCTTTTACCCCTTTGTGGTGGCAGCATGGTGACTGCCATCTTTCAGGGTCTATCGGACAGAGAGGTATTGGCTTGCAGTGATGGGACACGTGGGACCTCTCAGGATGCATGCAGGAACTGGCCCTTTCCCCCACCTTGACCAGATCCCGAGTTGCCGCCCACCAAGGACCCCTCTGCTCCCGAACGACTATAATCCCATAGGCACACAAACCAACCTGGGAACCCAGCGACCTCTGGCAGAAATGCCTCTGGACTTAATCACTAATATACCAAAAATCCAAAATTGCACAGCTGCTGTTGCAGCCACACCACATCATATGCTCTTCATTGTCTGCAATAGAAAACAAATGATCTAATGATGTCTTTTTGGCAGTTCTGATAGTTGGAGGAAAATTCCAAATAATAATAGTGGGCCTTAAGTCAAAAATTGAATATAATCAAAGTAAAGAGAGAGTAAAGTAAAAACCATCTGCCACACAGGCAGGGGGAGGGGTGGTATGGGGGGTATACTGTGGTTCTTGGTGGTGGAACATATACGCTGGTGAAGGGATGGGTATTTGATCATGGTATGACCGAGACTTAAACCTGAAATCTTTGTAACTGTTCTTAACATGATTCAATTGAAAAAAGGAAAAAAGAGAAAGAAAGTTTAAAACAAAAAAGTAATTTAGGACATTGGGAGTGGTGCCTGGGGAGCTATTTGCCTCTATCAGGTAATACAGTATCCCTGAACTGGGTGTAAAAATCACTTCGCTCTGCGACAGCACATTTCTTCAAAAGTCATAACTCACCCTACACATACAAAGACATACTAATTTAGACTCCTAACTACAGGAAAATGCACAGGTAACAACCCTAAACTTCAAAGGTCATGGTGGTAAATCAATGCAGAAGGCCACCAGGATTAGTGAGTGAAGAAGCTGGTACAGATGACTCCACAAGCTATATAACCTCTCTGATTAGGAATTTAGAATGGAAATGTTAAGGATGCATAAGGATCTCAACAAAAATAGAATAAACCACAAATAAAATACAGGAGGATATGAGAACAGAAATAAGGAAAATGCAAACCAAAATCACTTCACTTGTATCACTTGTAATCCCGTTGCTCATCGATTTGCTTACAAGAGTTGAAGATGCCACTCTGTCTTAACGTTCATTGATTTAAAGAAGGCCTTTGATTCTATTGAGACTGAAGTGGTCATTGAAGCCCTAGCCAAACAGGGCGTTTAAACTCAGTACATCAGGACCCGCTGTGAGTTGTATTATGAATTCACCACCAGGATCTCACCATTGAACAAGGAAGTGATCATCGATGTAAAGAGGGGTTCGGCAGGGTGATACCATTTCATTGAAACTTTTCAGTGCCACCCTCAAGAACGTCATGCGACAACTGGAATGGGAAGGAATGGGAATGAAGTTAGATAGTCAGCAACTACACCACCTCTGCTTTGCTGATGACATTGTTCACCAAATATTAGCCAAGCATCACAAATGCTGGCCAACTTCAACCATAAGCGTAGACAGGTCAGACTTCAGCTGAATTTCACTAAGACAATGTTTGTGAGAAACAGAGTAGATTCTGATGTTCCATTCACTTTCAATGAAATGAACATCTCTGAATGCAGCAGTTATGTGTACCTAGGTCGAGAACTCAACATGACGAACGACCTGGCACTGAGCTGCACAGGAGGAAGAGAGGGGTGTCGAACGCCTTCAAGAGCATCAAAGAAGTTGTTAAGAGGAAATAGCTAAGAGAATAAAGAACCTCCGGCTCTGGGCACATCTCTTTGACTCCACTGTTCTTCCTGTACTAACATACTCCTCAGAGACCTGGGCCCTACGAAAACAGGATGAGAATGCTATTCTGATCTCCCAAAGAGGAATTGAAAGAGCTATGCTTGGAGTATCACATTACATTCAAGTGAGAGAGGGAATTCGGAGTTCCAACCTCCGTTGAGGATTGAGAAACAGGGACGCTGTCTCGTTTGCCAAGGCATCAAAAATCAGATGGACGTGACATGTAATGTGATTTGGAGACAACCACTGGACTAGAGCTGTTACTGATAAACCAAAATACAAGAAGAAGTGACAGACTTGAAATACATGGTAAGTGAAACGGAAAACTCACTGGAAAGTCTCAGAAGCAGAGTAACAGCTACTGAGAACAAAATCAGTTAGTTGCAAGATGAGGTGCAGAGAATCTCCAGACTACAGCAGAAGATCTTCAAAATAAGCCTACAGATGACAAGAGAAAATCAGGATTATGCCAATGATGTTCCAACATAAGAATCATTGAAGTGCCAGAGGGGCAAGAAAAAAAACACTGATGAAGAAGCAACTGTCTAAGCTATCATTGCTGAGAAGTTCCCAGAGCTAAAGAATGCATGAATTCAAGTCCAGGAGGCCCAGTGAAAAGAAATACAAATAAAAATACCCAAAGACACATCCTAATTAAAATGACGAAAACCACAGATAAAGATAGAATACTGAAAGCAGCAAGATCAAAGGAGAAAAATGCTTATAAAGGAGCTTCCTTAATATTTACAGAAGATTTATCAAACAAAACCCTCTGGGCCCGAAGACAGTGGAGGATACAGTTAAAAACAAAAGACACAGTGAAGTGAACATCTCACCAAGAAAATATTATCCAGACAGACTCTCATTTATATTTGAGGGAACAACATAATTCACAGATAAAGAACAATTCAGTAACTTCATAGACACAAAACCATTGTTACAAATGACTACATGGGCTACTTTAAGATAAGATAAATTCCAAAAGTACACCAAATTCCTACATATTGATGGCACAAATCTCCATCCCAATAATCTCTTTCAATGTCAATGGATTAAATGCACCAATCAAGAGGCACAGAATAGCAGAAAGGATTAAAAATTGAAGTCAAGGGTTATGGTGCCACCACTAGGTCAACTTGTACCTGCAGAGCGAGTGTATCAGCAGCCTGATTATGCCTTCAAGCTTCCTGATACACCAAAATTCCACTGTGCCTTTGGCTAGACCCCAACAACTTGGGGCCAAGTTTACCAAGAAATTAAATGCCCAAAAGTTATGTATTTGGGAACCATGCTGACAAACAACCTCTGGTACACCTTTATAAGATCATTTATTGGTATTATTTCAGAGACCCAAAAATAAATTTTGAAACAGATCAGAAGCAACCATTAATCTCGGACCCACACATGGCTGAACAGACTGAGGTAAATCAGAGAGGTGCAGGTTGGCCTGGTGTCCACCCAAACAGAGCCTCTGGCAGCTCCTTGCTTCCACAATCCGAAATTGCCACTATACACCTGGCCTGACCCCACTGTCTCAGGACGGACCTCACCAAGACATAATCTTATGAAAACTTGGGTCTGCGGATTTTGTGGCTGAAATCTTTAGGCTTTCTCAGAGTTGGGATGGGCTACCTGCCCCCACTTCCCAATACTTTTGGAAGTACTGGCAGTCACCCCCATGTACCAACTCCGGTGCCACCATATAAGCTCTACTACAGACCTTGCTTCAGAGACCCATAAGTAAATCTTGAAGGAGATCAAAAGCCGCAATTAAGCTCAGTCATATGCATGACTTAACAGACCTGGGTAAATCGGACTGGGTTGGCCTGGGACATGTTCAAGCAGAGCACCCGGCAGCAGCTTGCTTCCACAATCCAAAATCACTGCCATAAACTGACTCCACTGTCTCAGGATGGACCTGACCAAGAGATAATCTGCTGAAAATTCAGGTGTGTGGTTTTTGTGACTGAAATCTCAAGGCTTTCTCAGGGCTACTTCTTCCCACTTTCCTGTACTTCTAGAAGCCTCGGCAGTCACATCCACACCCCAAAGCAGCCACCCAAATGAAAAGCTACTCCAGCCTTACTGTCCAGATAAAAATACCAAATGCTCTGAAGAAACACCATGACTTCTTAGCACCTATACTGCAAACAATGATGCACAAAAAGAAAAGGAGAGAGAGAGAGAGCAAGAAGGAAAGTGCCTCCCCTAGAGGGACACTGGAGTTGGGGATAAGCTGTTGGGGGATGGTGATAGGGAAACAGGGGACATTGGTGGTGGGAAATGTATACTGGTGGAAGGGTGGGTGCTGGATCATTGTATGATTGAAACCAAATTATGAACAGCATTGTAATTGTCTGTCATGGATATTCAATTAAAAAGTATAAAATAAACTAACTTGGAGTTTATGCCTAATTTCATCAGCTTAATCAATAGCTGAGTAAAAAGCAGTACTCCTACATTAAATAAAAAATTTAAGTCAATATTCAGCTGCCTCTAAGAAACACATACAAAAATCAAAGCAAAAAGTAGAATCAAAGTCAAAGACTGGTAAATATTCTCCAAGCAAACAACCCCCTCAAAAAAGCAAGGGTGGCTATCTGGCCACATATACTTCAGGCTGAAGTTTATAAGAAGCAAAGGAGGTCATTTTTTGATGAACAATGAATCAGTACACCAGGAATATCTTACAGTCCTAAATGTATATGTACCTAATTAGGTGTAAGTTTCAAAAGGAAAAAAAGTACAGGGCCACGAGGGACCCAAGTCTTCAGTGGCCGAGAGCAACCTCCCCAGCCCAGATGATGGGCGAAGGAATGGGGGAATGGAGAACAGGAACTGGGTCCCAAGCTGGTCAGTTGTCGATTTCTCTCTAGTGTAGTCCGATCTCTCCCTTATGATGCAGTCATAGTCGTCGTTTTGGTGGTAGTCCAGGTCGTCAGAGTTCCATCATCCTAGTCTCCTCATGAACCTCAAAGTCCTCTTTGTTATATCGTCTTCCTCATCTCGATGTAGTCTCATAGTCCTCTACTTCCACTCATCACTATCATCTGGTTCTCCTTCTAGTACCAAAGTCTCCAAAGTTTCAGTTCTCTTCCTCATCTTAAACATCTCATCTTCGACTTTCTAATCCCCAACAGCTAGTCTTCAGTGTCTAGTGTTCAGCATCTACTTCCTCATCCCAACATCTAGTCCCAGAATTTTGTCCTAATCTCCTTCCCATAGTCTAGTCTTCACTTTTTCCTTCTCAGCATCTCCTTCCCTGTGTCTAGTCCCCAACTCCCCGTTACAGCATAGTTATATAGAAATCATGAAGGGTTGGGATACAAAGGTGGGCTTGAATATTATCATAACAACAAAGAAAGGTAAAGCCTCTCCTTTATGAGATTAACTTAAGGACAAAATCTCATCTGAGGCTTCACCACTCCAGATTACTAGGAGATCCTCACAAGGGCAGGATTCTATCCAGGGTGTACTGCTTTCTCCTTTCCTCAGCAAGTTTAAACAGTCATAATAAATTTACTCCTTATAATATTTCTAGCAATGTCATTTTGTATGAATACAGTAAGAGATATATTAAGCTTAAAAGTTGGTTCTTTCTGGGAACATCTCGCTATATATTCCAGACCATAGTCCTCAGGCCAGGTTAGTCTCTCCTAACACCAACAGGGTCCCTATTCAGTTACTAATTTTGGGATCATGACAGAGTTTGTCCATGATTGTGCTCTTAACTTATAGGTAAGTGTTATCAAGTGTAGTCTGACCCATTTCGATGCCCGGGTAGATCACAGCTTTCCTGGGTCTACCCAGTCCCTCATCAGGACCCTTCTCTTGGAGTTATAGGAACCAAGGGCAACTGAGACTTAAATCAAGTAAATATGGATGTCCAAGAGTAAATATTATTTTTGGAGTCAATTAACTCCCATGTTATGTAGCATAACGTCAGCTGTCTTCATGTATCTATACAAAAAGGACATTGCCAAATAAACCATGCAAATGACATAAAGGAGAGAGAAAATCAATATAGGATTAATAGTGCCTGATGGAATTGGGTGTGCCTCACTTGCATTGTTGTGGCTCAATATACCTTAAGTTCCCTGCAGGAGGAGCAGGACAACCCAAAATTATCCAACAATTAGGTACCAGCAAAATGCTTGAAACTGTTTGATAACAACACAATAATAGTCGATATATCAGTCAGATAGAAAACCAGCAAGGAGATATTTATTTAAGGGAACAAATGGGAGACAGGGGATTATTAGATAGATACATAACTTTTCATTTCCCCAAAGCTGAATACACATTCTTCTCCAGTGCACAATGGACATTATCCAAGATAGACCACATGCTGGACCACAAAACATGCATCCATAAAATTCAAAGGATTGACATTTTAACTACTATCTTTTCAGATCATGAATCACTGAGAAGAGAAGAGAATAACACACAGAAATGGAGAATCAAATCACTTAGAAATTAAACAACTCACTAATATGCAACCAGTGGGTTAGAGAGAAAATCAAAGAGGAATTCGAAAGATTCCAGGAAACAAATGAGAATGAGGACATGACATACCAGACCTTGTGGGACAAGCAAAAGAAGTGTTAAAGAAGAAAGTTCATAGCTCCACAAACATACATCAGTAAGGAAGAAAGGGCTCACATCAATAACTTAACCTCACAGCTTAAGACCTTGGAAAATGATCAACAAGTATCCCAAACCAGGTAGGAGGAAGGAACTTAAAAAAATAAAGCAGAAATCAATGAGATGTAATCTTAAAACTCAATTGAAAAGATCAAAGAAACCATGAGCTTATTATTTGGTAAAACAAACAAGACTGATAAACCACTAGTGATACTCCAAAAGAAACAGAGAGAGAAACCTAACAAACCATATCAGAAATGCCAAGGGGGACTTCACAAAAGAAACTGAAGAAATCCATAGGATCATCAGAGATTTCTTTGAAAAACTTTATGTAAAGAAACAAGAGAAACTTGAAGAAATGGATAAATTCCTGGATTCACATAGCCTCTCAAGTCTGATCGAAGATTTGTAATACCTGAACCAAACTATCTAATCGAGGAAATTGAAATGATAATCAAAAGTCTTCCCCAACCAAAAGCTCAGGCCCAGATGAATTCACTAGTGAGTTCTTTCAAAACTTTACAGAGGATTTACTGCTACTCCTTTTTAAGGTTTTCCAGGAAATTGAAGAAACAGAAAACTCCCAAACAGTTTCTTAGATGCAAATTTCACTCTGATAACCAAAGCAGACAGAGACAACACAAAAAAATTCACTGTATCACTGTCATCCAATTGTTCATTGATTTACTCGAGCGGGCACCAGAAAAGTCTACATTCCTCCCATCCCTGAGATTTTAGCAGCCTCTCCTTACTGGTCTTTCCCAACCATTAGAGACACTTTCAAGGTCAGGACAATGAGACCCGTTATTGTCACTCTTTTTGCAACATCGAATACACCACAGGGAGCTTGCCAGGCTCTACCCGTGTGGGCGGGATATCTTGGTAGCTTTCCAGGATCTCTCTGTCTCTGTCTGTCTGTCTGTCTGTCTGTCTGTCTCTCTCTCTCTCTCTCTCTCTCTCTCTCTCTCTCTCTCTCTATATATATATATATATATAATTTGTTGCCTACTGTCTTAACCCCATCAAATCAGGTGTTATGGAAAATGGGTAGGGAGTGTCTTATGATGTGTTGGAAAGCAGCCTCGAGCATAGCGGTAGTTGGGTAGTGGAGATAAGCTGCCAGGGCTGGGTCCCTTGGGGTGGGAAGGGCTCTCACCTGCCCCACTCTGGAGCACCCCGAGTGAAAACAGCCTTGCACAGAGTCCAGTAACATGGTTATGGGAGCCTCATTTTATGGTCCCTTCCGGGAGAAACAGCCAATGAGTTCTGGATGGTGGCTGATAAAGAGTTATCTGGTGCCGGCAGGGAGTTGCTTATAGGTGTGACCCTTGGGTCACCGAAGACTGGGGGAAGCAGGCAGAGGATCTCTGTTCCCGGGTCCCTTGAGCCCAGAGTCTAAGGTCACAAATTTCCGCATTATCTGGGTTCTGTGGGACTTCATTCATGCATGAGGCTCTGCCCAAGCATCCAGAAAGCTGCCTGGAATGTGGTGGTGGTTGGGTAGTGGAGGTAAGCTGCTGGGTGAAGGTAAGCTGCTGGGTGAAGCTGCTGGGTGGAGGTAAGCCCTGAGTGAAAAATAGCCTGGCGCGGAGTCTGGTGGTGTAGTTATGGGAACTTGATTTATGCTCCGTTCCGGGAGAAGCAGCCAATGATTTCTGGAGGGTGGCCAATGAGGAGATTATCTGGTGCCAGCAGGGAGTGGCTTATGGATGTAACCTCTGGGTTGCCAGAGACTGGGGGAAGCAGGCAGAAGTTCTCTGCTCCAAAAGAATTATAGACAGATATACCTGATGAGCACAAACAGAAAGCTGTAACAAAATACTAGCAAATAGAATCTAATGACTTATTTAAAATATTATACACATGAACAGTAGGATACATCCCAGAGACGCAAGGATGGTTGAACACTAGCAAGTCAATCAACAGAATACACTATATTAATAAAAAGGAAAGAAAAATATGATAATAATGATAATATCAATAGATGCAGATAAAGCTTTTGACAAGATCTAGCACCCATTCCTGATGAAAACTCTAAACACAATGGGAGAAAAGGAACTTTTCTCAATAGAGTCAAATGTAGGATAACATTGATGTGTTCTTTTTGCCTTGTCACAGGGAGCTTAGGTTTATTGGGTTACTCCCATCACTGTGCTCCCATTCCTCTCTGTTTATTTGTAACCTGTTTCTTTGTGCTCTGTTAACTTGTAAATATTGCTTTTCTCTTCTCCTTATGTCCTTCGCATAGTTAATTCAGAGCAATGTCCTTTTTTGTATAGCCACAGGAAGACAGTTAATGTTATGCTTTTTTACTTGGAAGTTAATTAGATCTGAATGATATTCATTCCTGGAAATCTATTCTCTCGACCTCAGTTGCCCTCACTTCCTTGCACCCACCCCCAAAACAAGGTCTTGATGATGGACTGGATGGACCCAGGGCAATCTGTGAACTACCCTGGCATCAAAATGTGCCTGGCAAAGGCTCCATAATACTTAACTATAAGAACATGGTCAAGGACAAATTTTGTCATAATCCTAAAAAGTAATTAACTGGATTGGGACCCTTAAGAAAGATTAATCTGTTCTGAGTACTGTAGTCTGAGATCTATAACGTGATGTGCCCATGAAAACCACCCTACAAGCTCAATGTATCTATTACTGTGTCCATACAAAATAACTATTACAAAGTAAAATTAAGATGTTAATTAAAATGTTAATTAATGATTAGTGATGTAGAGCATTTTCTCATGTGCCTTTTTGCCATTCGGATTTCTTCTTTGCGAAAGTTTCTGTTCATTTCCTCACCCCATTTTTGATGGGGTTGGGTGATTTCTTCTTGTGGAGTTTAACCAGTACCTTGTATATCCTTGATATCAACCCCTTGTCGGATGTGTACTTGGTGAATATCCTTTCCCATTCTGTAGGCTGTCTTTGTATTTTGGTCAATGTTTCTTTTGAGGTGCAGAAACTTCTTAGTTTAAGATAGTCCCATTTGTCTATCTCTGTTTTCACTTGCTCGGCCAGTGGCGTGACATCTTTGAAGATACCATTAGCTTCAATATCATGGAGAGTTTTGCTGACTTTGTCTTCAATAAGCATTATGGATTCTGGTCTGATGTTGAGGTCATAAATCCATTTTGATCTTACTTTTGTGCATGGTGTTAGGCAGAGATCTGAGCCCACTTTTTTGCATGTAGCCGTCCAATTTTGCCAGCACAGTTTATGGAAGAGGCTTTCCCTGCTCCATTTCACTTTTCTTGCCCCCTTATCAAAAATTAGATGATTATATGTTTGGGAGGAAATGTCAGTATATTCAACTCTGTTCCATTGGTCTGCAGCTCTGCTTTTGTTCCAGTACCATGCTGTTTTAATTATTACTGCCTTGTAGTAGAGTTTGAAGTTAGGGAGGTTGATTCCTCCCATTTTCTTTTTCCCAAGAATTGCTTTAGCTATTCGTGGGGGCTTATTGTTCCATATAAATTTCAGGAGTGTTTGCTCCATTTCCTTGAAGAATGTCATGGGTATCCTTATAGGGATTGCATTGAATTTGTACAGTGCTTTGGGAAGTATTGCCATTTTGATGATGTTGATTCTCCCCATCCATGAACAGGGGATATTTTTCCATTTCCTCGTGTCCTCTTTTATTTCCTGAAGTAGCGTTTTGTAGTTTTCTTTGTACAGATCCTTTGCTTCCTTAGTTAAGCTGATTCCTAGATACTTGATTTTCTGGGGCACAATTGTGAATGGGATTGTTTTCTTGATGTCACTTGTTTCTCTTTCACTATCAAAACCACAATGAGATATCATTTCACACCACAGAGACTGGCCCACATCCACAAGAACAAAAGCAACCGGTGCTGGCGCGGATGTGGCAAGAAAGGGACCCTCCTTCACTGCTGGTGGGAATGCCAGCTGGTCCAACCCTTTTGGAAAAAAGTATGGACGACTCTCAAAAAATTAGAATTTGATCTGCCATTTGACCCAGCTATATCACTCCTGGGAATATATCCCAGAGAGGCAAAAAGGTATAGTCGAAGTGACATCTGCAATTGTTTGTTCATTGCAGCACTCTTTACAATAGCCAGAATCTGGAAAAAACCTGAGTGCCCAAGAACAGATGACTGGTTAAAGAAACTTTGGTACATTTACACAATGGAGTACTATGTAGCTGTTAGAAAAGATGAAGTTATGAAATTTACATACAAGTGGTACTACATGGAAAGTATCATGTTAAGCGAAATGAGTCAGAAAGAGCGGGATAGACACAGAAAGATTGCATTCATCTGGGGAACATAAAGCAACAAAAAGGGAGATTAACACCCAGGAATGGCTGAGATTAGTACCAGGAATTTTGCTCCATGAATGGAAGGCCAGCCACAGGCTCTAGGTGAAAAGGAAGCTCAGATAGAGAAGAGAGTACCAAATGAAGGGTGTTGTGAGGGCCCTCCCAGGGCGGGAGAAGCATGCTAAAAGTAGTCGATAGACCAAACATGATTGCCACTCAAAGCCTCTCTTGCAAAACACAGTACCCAAAAGAAGAGAGAGAGAACAAGGGGGAATACCCTGCCACAGAGGCAGGATGGGATGGGGGGGATGAGGGTTGGGGGAGGGGGATGCTGGGACCCGTGGGGATGGATGACGGGCACTGGTGGAGGGATGGGCACTTGATCATTGTATAACTGAAACCCAAGCACAAAATTTGTAAGCCTATAACTGTACCTCATGGTTTTTCACTAATAAAAAAAAATTAAAAAAAAATAAAAAAAATATAGTTAAAAAAAGAAAAAAATGTTAATTAAGTTATTGAACTGTGTTTGGCATATCGAATACTCTCGGTAGCTTGCCGGCCAAACACAGTAACAACAAAGTCTCCAATGGAGACGTTACTGGGCCCGCTCGAGCAAATCGATGATCAACGGGAGGGCCTTTACCTTTACCTTTACCTTTAAGTTATTGAACTAAAGAGAGGAGAAACACCCCTAGGTAGTATTTCCCTCCCTTGAGCCTGATCATTGATCAGGAAGGGCTTTTGATATGTTGATTGGTGTTGGGTGTGTGGTCTATCCTCAATGCAGGGAGCTGGGGAAAGATGAGAAAGAGACCAGGCCAGCAAGATGGAGCATGGAGAGACTAACAAAGGGGACAGAGGGAGAAGAATGTAGGGGAAGAATGCAGGAGCAGTCCAGTGGAGAGAATATAGAGAGACCAGGCTGCGAGATGGAGCGTGGAGAGATGAGCGGGAGAGACAGGAAGAAAGAGGAATAAGGGGCAATGTGAAACTAGAACGGGGAGCTTAGTGAGACTGGAACAGGATCATTGGGAGAATGTAATAAATGGCAACTGATCACCAACCAGCCTGGCGGCCCCGTTTCCCCTTTGTTTGCCCATGGCATTGGCCGTCCCATATGGGGAAGCGGCTCCAGTCCACCAAAAGCAGGTGGCGAGAGTGATCTGGTGAGGCTTTCCCTAGCCGCCCAGAGATTATACAGTCAAAGGCATCTACTACAAGCCCACAGCAAGCATTATTCTCAATGGGAAAATACTGAAAAACTTCTCTCTAAGACCTGGGAATAAACAAGTTTGCACACTCTCACCACTTCTATTCAATATAGTACTGGAACGACTCATCATAGAATTTATGGAAGAAAAAGATATTACGGGCATCTTTGTGAAAAATTATAGTTATTAGGCAAAGCCAAAAGTAAACAAATAAAAAAAATCTAAGAAAAATGTTTATGAAAGACCACTGTTGTTGATTTACGAGCAAATGGGATATAGAACAATATTTAATATGGGAGGTAGATGGGAGTGCAATTCTGTAATTCTTACTGTGTTATTGGATTTGTAATTAGAGTGCTGCTTCTATAGTAAAATGAATCAATATTAAATTATTTCTTTATTGAGATTTTTATAATTTGCAGTAAAATCAATGATTTAGGCATACTAATGTTATTCACAACATATAATGTATATATATATATATATATATATATATATATATATATCCTTCCAATACTGTGTTTAATTCTCTTCTTTGCCCCCACCAATTATCCAATTCTGTACTTGGTTTGTTCTCAATGGCCACTGTCTATTCCATTAGTTTTTTCTTTTCTTTTCTTTCTTTCTTTCTTTCTTTCTTTCTTTCTTTCTTTCTTTCTTTCTTTTGCTTTATGGGTGGGTTGGAGCAATAGCAGAGCAGGAAGGGCATTTGCCTTGCACGTGGCAGACCCAGGTTCGATTCCTCTGCCCCTCTCGCAGAACCTGGCAAGCTATCAAGAGTATCTCGTCCGCACGACAAATCCTGGCAAGCGCCCCGTGAGGTATTCGATATGGCAAACACAGTAACAAGAAGTCTCACAATGAAGATGTTACTGTTGCCCACTCAGGCAAAGCGATGAACAATGGGAGGACAGTAAAGTGCAGTGATTTTTGGGTCACACCTGGCATTGCACAGGGGTTACTCCTGGTTCATGCACTCAGGAATTACTTCTGGCACTGCTCGGTGTTTGGAGGATCCTCCCAGGATGTTGAAAGTAGACTATGGACTGAACATGTTTTCCACTCAATGCCTCTTTTTCAGACCACAATACCCAAAAGGAGAGAGAGAACAAAAGGGAATTCCCTGCCACAGAGGCAGGGTGGGGTGGGGGGGATGGGGGTGGGAGGGATATTATCCATGGTTGTGGAAAATGGGCACTGGTGGAGGGATGGGTATTTGATCATTGTATAATCAAAACCCAAGCACAAAAAATTGTAAATCTACAACTGTACTTCATGGTGTTTCACTAATAAAAATTTTTAAAAAAGAAAGTAGTACAACAGTACAAGGGCCAGAGGGTATTGCCAATAGTAGGAAGCATGTCAAAAAGGGGAATAGTGATAGAAATTAGGACAGATAGTGGAGCACTACTATAGCAATAATACTTGCAAATGATCACCCTGGACAAGAACTGAGTGGTGAAAGGAGGTAAAATGAGATTTACAATACCCTTTGAGTAAAAGTATTGCAAACCATAGTATCTTGAACAGGGCCACCATTGTGGCTGAAATTTTTCAGATTCCTGGAATCAGAATGGGTGAGTTTTCCAGTAGTTGAAGATGTTTGTATTTGGGGCGTGGACATATCTGGTCGGGGTGGTGGTGATAACATCTCTGGAACTGGTACAGAATCTAGAATCTTAATAATGCAGCAGATATAAATAAGAGTATCAGAAGTCCTTGGAAAGAGGATCATGGGAGATATTTTACTTTTCCCAATGCACGGGGTGGCTAAGCATTCCTCACTATCCTTATCCAATTTTGTAGGCAGGGGCCAATCCTGACCTGGGGAGCAAGATGGCGACTCTTTCTCTCTTGAAGTCTCGGCAAATTAAGTTAGGTATTGTGGTTGTAGTCATTTCTTTTGCCTTGCATAGGATATGTCTCCTTGATTCATCTCAGGGTCTGTAATTCAATATGAGTCATCTCATGATCCAAAGGAATGGGAAGCTGACCCTGGAATTGGCTTAAGATAGGGTTCTACCTTACTTACTGGGATCCATACCAATGGTTTTCATTTTGAAATGCAAGCATACTCTTGGCCCCATTTGATTTTCTAGCCTTTGCCAGATTTCTAGCAAGGATTTAAAAATAACTTTGTGCTTTTGTGAATAGCCATGGATGATGCATGTTTTCGTGCAGCCAAGAATTCTTGAGAATCAATAGTTTAAAATTTTAATGTAAATAACGCAGTTTATGAGGCATAACTATGTTTTTATTCATGAAGGACCCGAAATGATAATCACCCCTTTTTGTTACTTAAGCAGAGTTTTTACAGCTAGGTGCATTCTTTATACTATGGCTTGACATTTTGGGACATTTTGTTGGACAATTTAGTGACATAGTGAGTACAAAACTGTAAAAATCATTTTAAAGTGGGCTGGATTGATAGCATAGCAGGTAGGGCATTTGCTTTGCATATGCGGCCAATCCGGGTTCGATTCCTCCATCCCTCTTTGAGAGCCCGACAAGCCACCAAGAGTATCCCACCAGCAGAGCAGACCCTGGCAACCTACCTATGGTATATTCAATATGCCAAAAACAGTAACAAGTCTCACAATGGAGACATTTACTGGTGTCTGCTCGTGCAAATTGATGAACAATGGGAGGACAGTGCCACAGTGCTACAGTGCTACATTTTAAAGCATAATAGGGGCAATAATCAGTTTCTAAACTTCAAAGGTTTTCTTCATGCAGCAAACACTGATAGAAAATGTGCTATAACAGTCATTTTCTTTACATTAGCATGGAACCTAGGTAATGCAGAACTTTGCGACCTTCAACTCTGGGCTCAACGGGACCTGGACACAGAGATCCTCTGCCTGGTTCCTCCAATCTCTGGCGACCCAGGGGTCACATCCATAAGCCACTCCATGCCTGAGCCAGATAATCTCCTCATCGGCCTACCTCTACCACCCAACTGCCACCACACTCCAGGGCACTTTCCGTGCACTTGGGCCAAGCCTCACGCATAAGCGAAATCCCATGGAACCCAGGTAATTCGGAACTTTGCGACCTTGAACTCTGTGCTCAACAGGACGTGGGAGCAGAGATCCTCTACCTGCTTCCCCCAATCTTCCAGGGTTAATACACATAAAATTCAAATGACAATGGGGAAACAAAGAAACAGAGACTGGTTGATGAGGACTTAAAATTAACACTCACTGCACTGGAAACATATTAAACAAAAACTGGCCAATGAAATCAAACAGTCACTAGAGGAGAAATTTAACCAATTTAAAGAACATTTTCAGAAGATTCTATACAAATAGAAATGAAGTATTTAAAGTGCCAAGTAACAGAATCTCACAGGGGGAGAACCACTTAGAGGAACTTGAAGGCAAAATATAGGCCAGTATTGGTAAAGAAGTGAAATGGATAAAAGAAACAACAGAATAGAACAAAATGTAAGGTACTTAATGAACAAACACAGAAAGAATAATCTAATTATAGGAATATCAGTAGGTGAAGGAAAAGGGAAATGAGAATAAAGAGTGGTGGGAGAGATAATATCTGAGAACTTTGGCACTCTCTGTAGTAAGACAGCTGCACAGATTCAAGAGATACAAAATATATCAAGTAAAATTGATCCAAACAGAGCACGAACATAGATAGTAATCAAAATGGTAAAAACCAGAGAGACAAACTTCTTAAAACAGCAAGAAAAAAGAAAAACCTTAAATGTAAGGGAAATAACATGTAAGTCACAACAATTCTACCATACAAAATGGTACAAGCAAGGAAAGAGTAGAATGACATATTCAAATTGCTGAATAAAAGAAACTTTTGACCTAGAGCCACTACCCAGCAAAACTCTCATTGAGGTGAGAGAAGGACAAAAACATTCTCAGAAAAACAAGAACTGGTAACGTCTGCGATAACCAAACAGACCATGAATGAATTACTGAGAAGCCACTTATATAAACCAAATAACCAATTGAAGTAGCCACAACCCTACACAATAAAAGGTAGTGCGGCTATATATATATATATATATATATATATATATATATATATATACATATATATATAATATTCCTGAATGTCAATGGACTACACTCTGCCATCAAAAGGCACACAGTGGTGGGTTGCATCAGGAAACAAAATTTATCAATTTGCTACTTATAATAAATACATCTAAAATGACAGAATAAAAACAGGCTCTGTGTCAAAGGATGGAAAACAACTATATAAGGCAATGGAAAGTAAAAACAAACAAACAAACAAATGTGGGACAGCAATACTTACATTGGATCAAATTGCCTTAAATATAAAAAAGTAATTAGAGGCAGACATGGACACTATAGATCAAAGGAAAATAGACCAAGAAATACTCTCACTGACACATGTGCACAAAATATTGGGTCAGCAAACTTTCTAAGGTTTTTGCTCACAACTGTATCAATATAAATATATTCATAGTGGAAGACTTCAACAACCCACTCTCATGCATGGATGGATCCACTAGACAGGATATCACTATGATACAAGTCTGCTAAATGAAGAACAAGAAGAGCTGGGACTATGGATTTATACAGGGCCTTTCATCCTCAAAAAAATAATATCCATTATATTCTACTATATGTGGAACATTCTACAAGATAGATCACATATTAATACTTAAATGTAACTTACATAAATTTGTAATAATAGAAATTATAGCCAGTATTATATCAGACAACAATGCCACAAAGATAAAACTTAACCATAAAATGAGACAAAACTGTAACACATGGAAGAAGAATAACATGATACTACAAAATATGTGAACCAAAGAGGAGATAGAGGAAATAATAATATGATTCCTTGACACTATTGATAATGAGGAAACAAGTTACCAAAATCTATGGGACACATTTGACCCAGCAATGCCATTTTTGGGAATATACCCTGGGAGTCCAAAGATACACAGCAGCAACATCATCTGCACTCCTACGTTCATTGCAGCACAATTCACCATAGCCAGAATCTGGAAACAACCTGAGTGCCTATGAACAGACGAGTAGATAAAGAAACTATGGCACATTGCTGAGAGTAGACTATAGACTGAACATGATTGCCACTCAATGCCTCTTTTGCAAAACACAGCACCCAAAAGGAGAGAGAGAACAAAAGGGAATTCCCTGCTGCAGGGCGGATTGGGGGGATGGGGGGTGGGAGGGGTACTGGTATCAGTGGTGGTGGAAAATGGGCACTAGTGGAGGTATGGGTGCTTGATCTTTATATAACTGAAACCCAAGTACAAAAATTTGTAAGTCTACAACTGTATCTCATGGCGTTTCACTAATAAAATTTTAAAAAAGAAACTATGGCACATATACACAATGAAATATTATCCAGCTATTAGGAAAAATGAAGCCATAAAATTTGCCTATAAATGGATGGACATAGACTATCGTGCTGAGTGAAATCAGTCAGAAGAAGAGGGACAGATATAGAATGACTATATTCATTTGTGGCATATAAAAACATATAGTAGAAGACCAATATCCATGGCCAGGGAAAACAGGGATTAGGAAGATTGACTAGTCAATGGTTGGAACCAACCACAAGTTTGTGTGGGGCTGAGTATAGGTAAGATAAAGAAGAGACCAGAATGACAATAATAGGTGGGAATGATCATGCTGGATTTGATCTGAGGGTTAAAAGTAGGTAAATGGCTATTCTTGGTAACCTTTCAGTACAAATATTGCAAATCAAAATGCCCCAAAGGGGGTGGAAAAAGAGAGAGAGAAGAAGAAGAAGAAGAAGAAGAAGAAGAAGAAGAAGAAGAAGAAGAAGAAGAAGAAGAAGAAGAAGAAGAAGAAGAAGGAGAAGAAGAAGAAGAAGAAGAAGAAGAAGAAGAAGAAGAAGAAGAAGAAGAAGAAGAAGAAGAAGAAGAAGAAGAAGAAAATAGAGGCAGGCAGGTGGTAGAGGGTGAGGGGTGATAGGAGGTAACTTGGGAATATTGGTACTATTAAATGTACACTGCTGGACGGATGGATGTTGGAATACTGTATGACTGAAATCCAGTCATGAACAACTTTTTAAGGGTCTTCTCACAGTGAGTCAATGAAAAAGTTAAAAAAGAGACAGAGACACTGGGCACTAAAATTTTCTAGAAGATTCTTGGGAAACTAGAAGCAGCATGGCTATATCAGGCTCACCCTGACCTCATCTATGGTTCATTTTTAATCCCATTCATAAAATTTAAATATTATAAACGTCACAAAAAGTCATGGTACATATCAAAAGCAGTAATTAGGAGGAAACTCAACAATAGAGGCCTACATAAGGAAAGAAGCACTGTAGCACTGTAGCACTGTCCTCCCATTGTTCATCGATTTGCTCAAGCGGGCACCAGTAACGTCTCACAACAGATTGTGAGACCTATTACTGTTTTTGGCATATCGAGTAAGTTATGGGGAGCTTGCCAGGCTTTGCCGTGTGGGTGAGATACTCTCGGTAGCTTGCCAGCCTCTCCGAAATGGGCAGAGGAACTTAACCTGGGTCAGCCCCAAGCAAGGCAAACACCCTACCCGCTGTGCTACTCGCTCCAGCCCACAAGGTGACTAGTAACTGAAATATGAACCAAAAATATTTTATGTTTTGAGCAACTGACAGCATCTAATTTGGCTGTACGGATATATACAAACCTAAAAAAGTAAGATTCTAACACTTAAGGAAAGAAGAAAAACATAAAATTAAAACTAAAGCATAAAAGTAAAACAAAATTAAAAACATAAAATTACTAACAAATATTACCTTTAATGTCTGGAGGAGCAAGAACAAATGAATTCAAACAAGTAGAAAAAAATAAATAATAAATACCAGAACAGAAATAAACAATATAAAAACCAAGGAAAAAATAATCAGTTAAACCAGGAACTTGTTCTTGGAAAGAGTAAACAATATAGACAGAGGACAGACCATTGGCTAGACTCACAAGGAAAAAAAAGAAAATGTGCAAATAAATCAAAGGGAGAAATTACAAAAGAACTCCCAGAAATCCAAAGAATCACAAGAACTTAATGACAACTCTACTTTTAAGCTGGACAACCTAGAAGAAATCAACAGGTTCCTAGAAACATGGAATTTTCCAAATATGACTGAGCAGAAAGAGACTTAACAGGCCAGTAACAAGGAAGGAAATTGAAACTCTAAGTAATTCACTGAAAATGAAAGCCCTTGTCCAGATGGATTTATGGGGAGTTTTTATCAAACCTTCAGAGAAAACTTATTGCTGTTTATCCTAAAGATTTTCTTAAGGATCCTTAAGTCTTTCCTAACACCTTCTATGAAGCTAACATTACACTGATAAACAATGATTACAGAGTTATCACTAAAAAAGAAAATTTCAGACAAATTTTCTCTATGAATATCAATGAAAAATTGTTAACAAAATGTTAGTAAACCTAATCCAACAACACATAAAAAAATCATACACCAGTATCAAATGGGATATGTTTCAGGGATGTAAGGGTGGTTCAATATATGCAAATAAATTTACATAATACACCATATCAGTAAAAGGAAAGATAAAACACATATGATAGTATCAATTGATGCAGAGAGCTCTTGACAACATTTAGTACCCATTCATGATAAAAAAAAAACTCTCATGGTTTTATACTACCTGTATTGCAAACCATAACACCCAAATGGAGAGAGAGAATAAAAGGGAATGTGCCTGCCACAGAGGCAGGGGTGCTGGGGTGTGGGTGGTGAGAGGTATACTTGGAACATTGGTGGTGGAGAATGGGCACTGGTGGAGAGATAGGTACTCTATCATTGTATGACTGAAACGTGATCGTGAAAGTTTGTAAGTCCTTAACTGTGTTTCACATTGATTCATTAAAATTATTTTTAAAAAACTCAATAGAACAGGGATGGAAGTTAATAACAGCTATCTATAAAAAACTCATAGATAACCAGTATTATTCTCTTTTTATGATTGTAATGAGAATGGGTTAAGCTTAAACTGCTTATCATTTTTAAATGTTTTATTAATTCACTGTGAGGTACAATAACAAAAATATCTTGTTTGAAACTTGATCATACAGTCATCAAACACCCATTCCTTCACTAGTGCACACTTTACACCACAAAAATCCCCAGATTCCTCTCTCCCCATTCCACACCTCCCCCTGCCTGCATGGCAGACAATTTACAAAATATTCTTTCTCTACTTTAGTTACCTTCGATATTTCAAGACCAGTCCTACCAACCCTCATACCTGCCGAAAATGCAATGCTAGACAATGTGTTTTGTATTGCTTGTTATGGATATAATATAATGTTGTATGGCCGTGAGAGTGACTGTGCGCTCAAGGAATTCTAAGATTTTAATAATGAAGGTCTGACAAAATCACGGCTGCAAGCTGCTGGGGTCCAAGATTCATCTGTGTGTCTCTGGATCGAGGCCATGTGGGAGCTTAAGTAGACTGTGGGCAGATTTGAACTCATCTCAGTGTCCCTTCGGGGTGGGGGGAAGGAGGGCCCACTCCTCCCCTGTCCTGCAAGACTTGAGATTTGCCATCCCCATGAACTTGTACCTGGTGCTTCTCGCTGGCTTCTAGAAAATGGTGACTGCCGGGGCTCTTAGAGGGCAGACGTAGGGACAACACCTGCCCCGTCAGAAGCAGCCCAGCAGAGAAGGCCTTTTTCAAAGTCCAGGGCCATCTCTGCCAGAAGTTGCTCAGGTCCAAGATTCATCTGTGTATGCTAATATTATTCTTACTGATAAAATATGAGAGAATCCACGCTAACATCAGGCATAAGACAAGGTTATCACTCTCCTCACTCACACTCAACATTGTATTAGAAGTCTTGGCAACAGGAATTAGCAAAAAATTGAAACCAAAGGGTAATAATTTGAAAGGGAGGAAGTCAAATTATCTCTATTTGCAGAGGACATTAAAGAAAAAATTAACAGAAAATGTCTTACTGAAAAGTTAGTACACAAAAATTGGTCACATTTCTGTATTGAAATAATGAATCAGGAAAAAGAAATCAGAGCCTGTTCCATTCAAATTAGTGTTCAAAAACATCAGGTACCTAGAAATCAATTTAAAGAGTTGAGAGATGTATACCATGAAAAATACAAATCATTTAAGAACCAAATTTAAGAAGATCTTAGTAAATGGAAAAAACATTCCATGCTTATGGATCGAAAGAACCAGCATTGTCAAAATAACCATCTCATGTAAACTACTATATAGAGTTAATGTGATACCCATGCAAATTCAGACAAAATTCTCCAAGGACTTATGAAAGTAAATTACACAATTTGTTTTTAATTATAAATCAAAAGATTCTGCATAAACAAAACCATACTAAGAAACAAAAAACTGGGAGGCAACACACTATCTAACTTGAATCTATACTGTGAAGCCATAGTGAGCAAACAGCATGATACTGGAATTAAAGCAAAAATAAACACTGTGATGCATGGGTCAGAATTAAATACCCAAGTATATGCTCCCATAGATCACTGTATCACTGTCATCTCCTTGTTCATCGATTTCCTCAAGCAGGCACCATTAATGTCTCCATTCGTCCTAGCACTGAGATTTTAGCAAGTGCCACATTTGAGGCTGTTTCAGGGTCAGGGGAATTAGACCCATCATTGTTACTGGGTTATGGCACATTGAATATGTCATGGGGAGCTTGCCAGACTCTACCATGTGGGAAGGATACTCTCAGCAGCATGCTGGGTTCTCCGAGAGCGAGAATTAGACAATGAGAGGTCACAAAGCCTCGAATGTGGTCTCGCACTTCTGGGAGCTTGGTTTTATAGTCTCTGTGTCTTGGCCATAGATGGGATCACATGGCGCTGGGGGCAGTCGGTGGGTGTAATGCCTAACTACTAGAAGATGGGGGATCTGGTTGGAGGAGGCCCAGTCCTGATCCGAGCAGGCTTGGAGATCTAGGCCCCTGGTCCTGCACACCTGGGTTCCTCTGCTGGTCCCTTCATGTGTGGGGCTCATCTGATCATGTGGAGAGTATTTTTAAGCATGGTTGTGGCCATGTTTTAGAGGTCTCCAGCTGCCGGGGCTCTGCTTGGGGCAGGGAGGGAAACTCAATCCACCCCCTCCAAGGGGGAAGGGCGGTGGGGACAACCAGGCATGGGAGCAGGAGACTCTGCCAATATATATGGTGAGGTAATTTTTCTCAAAGGAACCGAAACAATAAATAGTAAAAAAGGCAGACTTTTATTTATTTTATTTTTTAATATTTTGATTATTTGTAATGACTCCCCATGAGGTAGAGTTACAAACTTCCGTGCTTATGTTTCCGTCATACAGTGATCGAGTACCAATTCCTCTACCAGTGCCCATTCTCCACCACCAATGTTCCCAGTATCCCTCCCACCACCCACCACCATCCCACCCAACCCTGTCTCTGTGGCAGACACATTTCCTTTTACTCTCTCTTCTTTCTGGTGTTGTGGTTTGCAATGCAGGTATTAAGTGGCCATCATGTTCGGTCTATAGTCTACTTTTAGCATGCATCTCCCATCCTGAGTCAGCCTTCCAAGCATCCTTTATTTGGCGGTACTTCTTTTTCTGAGCTGCCTTTTCCCCCAGCATGTGAGGTCAGCTTCCAAGCTGTGAGACAATCCTCCTGGTCTCTACTGACAATCTCTACTATCCTTGGGTGTTAGTCTCCCATTCTGTTACTTTATATTCCACATATTACAGCAGTACTATGTCTTTCCTTCTCTTTTTGACACATTTGACTAAGCATGATACTCTCCATGTTGATCTCCATGTTATATGCAAATTTCATAACTTCATCGTTTCTAACAGCTGCATAGTTTTCCATTGTGTGGATGTACTATGGTTTCTTAAATCAGTCATCAGTTCTCAGGCACTTGGGTTTTTTTTCCAGATTCTGGTTATTATAAACAGTGCTGCAATGAACATACAAGTGCAGATGTCATTGAGAATATACTTTTTTGCCTCTCCGGAATATATTCCAAGAAGCGGTATTGCTGGGTCAAATGGGAGCTCAATTTCTAATTTTTTGAGAAACGTCCATATTGTTTTCCAAAATGGCTGAACCAGTTGGCACTTCCACCAGCATTGAAGAAGACTCCTTTCTTCCCACATCCATGCCAACACTGGTTGCTTTTGTTGTTTTGGATGTTGGCCAGTCTCTGTGATATCTCTTTTTTTTTTATCTGCATCTCCCTGATGAATAGTGATTAAGAGCATTTTTTCATGTGCCTTTTGGACATTCGATTTATTCTTTGAGAAAGTTTCTCTTTGTCACTTGGGATTCATTCTGGGGATTCATCCCAGGGATGCAAGGGCAGTTAAACACTTGGAAATCAATCAACATAAACCATCGTATCAACAAAAAATATATAAAAACCATATGACCATATAAATAGATGCAGAGAAAGCATTTGCCAAGATCCAGCACCCGTTTATGTTGAGAACTCTCACCAAAATGGTTATTGAAGGAACTTTGCTCAATATACTCAAAGCCATCTACCACCAGGCTATGGCAAGCATTACCCAATAGCACAGCGGCAGGGCATTTGCCTTACAAGCGGTCAACATGGCCGACCCGAGTTTGATTCCTCTGCCTCCCTCGGAGAGCCTGGCAAGCTACCCGTGACGTATTCGATATGCCAAACACAGTAACAATAAGTCTCATGATAGAGACGTTACTGGGCCCGTTCGAGCAAAATCGATGAACAACAGGAGGACTGTGACCGTGACCGTTTAAAAGGTTGCCCATTCTCACCACTTCTGTTCAATACAGTACTGGAAGTACTTGCAATAGAGGTTAGGCAAGAAAAAGATATGAAGGGCATCCAGATAGGAAAGGAAGAAATCAAGCTCTCACTATTTGCAAATGATATGATACTATATTTAGAGAACCCTAAAGCCTCCACCAAGAAACTCCTAGAAACAATAGACTTGTACAGTGAATTCGCAGGTTATAAAATCAGTACCCAAACGTCCATGACTTCCCTATAAGCAAACAATAAGAGAGAAGAAATTGACATGAAAAAGCAATCCTGTTCACAATCATGCCTCAGAAAATCAAGACTTTCGGAATCAGCTTAAGTAAGGAGATAAAGGACCTGTTCCAAGAAAATTACAAAGCTCTACTTCGCGAAACAAAAGAAGATATGTAGGATTCAAAGGATATGCAGTAAAAATTAGGGCATCAAACAAGTGTCTTATTATTAAGTAATAAAAGTTTTATCTTGAAAAAAAGAAGACACGAGGAAATGAAAATATATCCCCTTCTCATGGATTGGGAGAATTAACATTGTCAGAATGGCAATTCTCCTGAAAGCATTATGCAGAGTCAGTTTGATCCCTATAAGGATACCGATGATATTCTTCTAAGAAATGGATGAAACACTCCTAAAATTCACATGGAACAACAAACCCCGACGAATAGCTAAAGCAATTCTGGGGAAAAATCAGATGGGAGGCATCAGCGGCCCCAACTTCAAACTCTATTACAAAGCGGTAATATTTAAAACAGCATGGTACTGGAACAAAGGCAGAACTGGAGACCAATGGAACAGGGTTCAGTATCCTTGTACACACCCTAAAATATGTGATCATCTAACCTTTGATAAGGGAGCAAGAAATGTGAAATGGAACAAGGAAAGCCTTTTTAACAAATGGTGCTGTCAATACTGGACAGCCATATGCAAAAAAATAGGCTCAGATATCTACCTATCACAATGCACAAAAGTCAGATTAAAATGGATTAAAGACCTCAGCATCAAACCAGAATCCATCGTGTACATTGAAGACGAGGTCCGCAAAACCCTGCACGACACTTAAGCTAAAGTTATCTTCAAAATGACCCGCCACTGACTTAGAAATTGGAAACAGACATAAACAAAGGGGACTATCTTAAACTAAGAAGATTCTCTACCTCCAATGAAACCTGAATACAAAGGTACACAATGGTAAAGTATATTCACCCAATACCCATCTAATAAGGGATTGGTTGATATCAAGGATATACAAGGCACTGGTTGAATTCCTCAAGAAGAAAACATCCAACCCCATCAGAAAATAGGGCGATGAAAAAGAAAGCCCTTTAAATAAATGTTGTTGGAGAATTGGATATCCAGTGCAAGAAATTAAACCTGGATCTATATCTCACACATTAAACAATTCAAATCAATATGGATCAAAGACCTTTATATCAGACCTGAATCTATAAATTACATTCAGGAAAATATAGGCAGACCACTCAAAGACTTACAACTCAAAGGCATTTTCAATGATACAATGCCATTAGCGAAAGCTTCAAAATTAACACTAAACCACATCAAATTTAAAAGTTTCCGAATGGCAGGAAAAAAAAACATGGGCCAAAACTAAATGACAGCCGAGTGGGAGAAAATATTCGCGTTAAACATATCAAAGAAGAGTCTATATGAATCGGGGATGTATATAATTCTTCTAAGTACTCACAAAGATTATCAACATCAACAAAAGACTCATATACAGGGAGAGGAAATGAATAGACAGTTCTTCTAGGAAGATCAGTGAATGGAAAACAGGAACATAAAAAAATGTTGATCATTTATTTTTAGGGAAATCAAAATGAAGACAACTATAAGATATCATCTTCCACCAGTGTGAATAGCATAAATAAAAAATACTAATTTCTGTTTATTAGGATTTTCTGTTTCTTTTTGTGAGTCTTACTAGTGTTTATCGAACTTGTTTATTTTTTCAAAGATCCAACTGTTGGTTTTATTGATATTTTGGATTGTGTTTTGGGACTCGACCTCATTGATTTCTGCTCTGAGTTTTATTATTTCCTTCCTCCTGCCAGTATGGGCTGCTTTTCTTGGTCATTTTCTAAGATCATAAGCTGTAAAGTCAAGTTATTTATTTATTTGGACCATTTCTTCTTTTCTGATGAATTTTGGAAGAGCTAGAAATTTCCTCTTAATATTGCATTAGCTATGTCACACAAGTTCTAGTAGTTCATGTCCTCATACTCGTTTCTTTTCAGGAAATTTTTTATTTCTTATTTGATTTCCTCTCTAGCCCACTGTTTGTTCATCAGTAAGCTGCTTAATTTCCAGGTGTTTGATTTGATTATATGTTTCTGTATGTATTAACTTCTATTTTCAGTGACTATCTTTATGGTTGAAAAGATAGTTGATACATTTTCTATATTCTTGATTTTATTGGGGTATTTTTGTTGCCCAACATGTGGTCTATATTGGAGAATGTGCACTGGAGAAAAATATATATTCAGCTTTGGGGGGATTAAAAGCTCTGTATATATTTACTAGCCTTCCCTTGTTCATCGCATCCATCAAATCCAGTATTTTCTCACTAAGTTTTAGTCTAATTGACCTATCAAGAGGTGACAAGGTGAAGTTAAAGTCTCTAACTACTACTGTGACCAATGGTCTCCTTAAAGTGTATTATCAGTTGTTTTAAGTACTTTTCTGGTCCTTCACTGGGTTTGTATATGTTTCTGAGTGCAATTTATTCCTGACATAATTTTTTCTATGCTTATTACAAAATGGTCTTCGCTGTCCCTTCTAAAAATTTCCAGTCTGAAATATATGTATGGTCACTACAGCCTTTTTGAAGGAGTTGTTTGCTTGAAGAATTCTTTTCCAGCCTTTAACTTGAGTCTATGTTTGCTGTACCATTTTGATATTTTTCTGTAAGCAGCAGAATGTTGCATTCAGTTTTTTTAATATATTTTTCCACCACTCTGTGTTCCTTACTTGGTGAATATAAACGATTCACATTGAGAGAGATTATTGTCATGGAGTTTTGTGCCATCTTGCTGTAGAACACCATTGTGTTTGTGGGGTTTGCCTTGTCTTACAGTAGGCCCTTCTGTCATTTTATTAAAGTTGGTTTTGAGTCTATGAAGTTTCTGAACTGTTGCTTATTCATTAAGCTGTATACTGTTTCTTCAAAACGGAATGAGAGTATAACCGGGTGAAATATTCTTGGTGAGGCACTATTTTCTTTCTTTCTTTCTTTCTTTCTTTCTTTCTTTCTTTCTTTCTTTCTTTCTTTTCTTTTCTTTTCATTTCTTTTCTTTTTTGCTTTTTGGGTTACACTCAGCGATATTCAGGGGTTATTCCTGGCTCTGCACTCAGGAATTACTCCTGAAGGTGCTTGGAGGACCATATGGGATTCCGGGGATTGAACCCAGGTCGGCCGCGTGCAAGTCAAAGTCCCTACCCGCTGTGCTATCGCTCCGGCCCCGAGGCACTATTTTTTGAGCTTTCTCTCTTTTTCTCACCTGTCTTTGGGCCTGGAGGGGGTTTCCATCTATGAAGCCTGCTGTAATTGAAAGGGGTGCTCCTTTGTATGTGATTTATTTCTTTGATCTTGCTACTTGCAGCACTGTGACCCTATCTACAATACTCATAGTTCTGATTATGATAGGTCTTGAAGTATTTTTATTAGGGTCTCTTGTAGCTGGTATCCTTCAGCATATTGGGATCTGGATTCCTCCATTCTCTAGCTCGGGAACTTTTCAGCAATGTTGTCATTAGCTGTTAATATCTCATTGGGGTTGCCACCCAGTCCCTTTGGTACTCCAACAATTCTTATATTGGTCCTCTTGAGTTCATCCTATACATCTTTTACCTGCCCTTGAGCAATTTTGAGGTACTTTTTCCATCTTATGTTGCCTGGATGTTTTCTGCATTTCATCTTCAAGGTCACTAATTCTGTAAAGCTGTTATCATTCTACTGTTGAGGGCAACCATTGAGATTTTCATTTCATCTGCCGATTTTTTTTAATAAATGATACTTCTATTTGCAGTTTTCTTATTTCTGCTCTCATTTCCTCCTGTATTTTATTGGCTGTCAGTTTCCGTTTCTTTCATAGATTCATGTATTTAATTGAAGGTCTCTTCCACTGTTTCTTTGACCTTATAAAAATCATCACCATTATGTGTCCGAATTATTTATCAGAGAGATCATGTATGTGGGTTTTTGCACGTTTCAAAATCAATATCCAAAATACCATGTCTTTTGTATATAATAATAATGAAAGAGAAGAAAGTGATATTAAGCAAACAACCCCATTCACAATTGTGTTTCAGAAAATCTAGTATCTCAGAATCAGCTTAACTAAGGAAGTAAAAAAATTGTACAAAGAAAACTAGAAAATGATACTTTAAGAAATAAAAGACAATAAATGGATACATATAACATGTTTATGGATTGGGAGAATGAAAATTTTCAAAATGGCAATATTTTTATCCCCAAAGCAATATGCAGATTCAATGCTGTACTTATATGGAAAGAGATGACAATTTTCAAAGAAATTTATCAAACACTCCTGAAATTCATATGGTGCAATAAATCCCCACGAATAGCTAAAGAATCCTTGGGGAAAAAAGATGAGAGACATTACCTTCGTCAACTTCAAACTGTACTACAAACCAGTAGTAATTAAAACAAAATGACATTAGAATAAAGACAGACCTGCAGACCAATGGAATAGAGTTCAATATCCTGACATACATCCACAAATGTATGATAGTTTAATCTTTGACAAGGAACAGTCATTGTTTCACCACTGATCAAGCAAGTGGAAGCAAAGATTAACAAATGGGACTACATTAAACTAAGAAGCTCCTGCACCTCAAAATAAACAGTGAGCAAGATATAAAGACATCCAATTGAATGGGAAAAATTACTCACCAAGTATTCATCTGATAAGGGGTTAATATCAACGATATAAAAGACATTGGTAAAACTTTACAAGAAAAAAATCCGACCAGCCCCATCAAAAATGGGGAGAAAAAATGAAGAGAAACTTTCTGAAAGAAAATATTCACATGGCCAAAAGACACATGCTCTTGCTTGTTAATCATCAGGGAGATGTAAATAAAAAACAATAATGATATAACAACTTACAGCACAGAGACTGGTACACATCGAAGAATAAGAACAACCAGTTCTGGCGGCAATATAGGGAGAAAGGAACTATCATTCATTGTTGGCAGGAACATCCACTGGTGCAGTCTTTTTGGAAAACAATATGGGTATTCCTCAAGAAACTATAAAATGAGCTTCCATATAACTCAGGAATACCACTTCTGGTAATATAACCCTGGGTTGCAAAAACACACAGCAGAAAAATGGTATCTGCACTTGTATGTTGATTATAGCTCTCTTTACGCTAATCAGAATCTGGAAACATACTGAGTGCCTGAGAACCGACTATTGGTTCAAGAAACTAGGTAACTCTACACAATGGAATACTACATAGCTGTTAGAAAAAATGAAGTCATGAAATTCGCTTATAAACAGATGGACATGGATAGTATCAAGCTGAGTGAAATAAGTCAGAAGTAGAGGGAGAGAAGTAAAATGACTTCACTCATTTGTGAGATATAAAATCATAATATGAGATAAACACCCAAGAAGAGGAGAATCAAGTGCCAAGAAGATTATTCTGTGGTTGGAAGCCTTCCTCAATGGCTGGGGGAGAGAGCGATTGTGATAGAGAAGGGACCGCTATGATAATGATGGTTGTAACCAATCACTCTGTATGGGAGATGTGTGCTGAAAGTGGGTTAAGGACAAAACATGTTGGCCTCTCACTACCTGTATTGCAAACCATAGTGCCCAAAAGGAGAGAGAGAGATCGAGAGAGAGATTGAGAGAGAGAGAGAGAGAGAGAGATTGAGAGAGAGAAGAAAAGTGTATGCCATAGAAGCCATAGAAGCAGGTTGGGAGTGGTGGTAGCAGGATTGATACGTAGGATACTGGTGATGGGAAATGTACACTGGTGGAGGAATAGGTGTTGGAATATTGTGTGACTGAAACCTTATCATGAAAGCTTTGTAGTTGTATCTCATGGTGACAAAATAAAAATAAAATAAAATAAACTTCCAATTCCTTTGTAAATCACAATTCTTTAAAAAACCTATGTAAATAAAAAGCAATAGCTCACAGAGCCAAAAGTAGTGTTCTGAGACATCAAGTATCTAGGAATGACATTAATAGAAGAGGTGGAATATCTATGCATGAAAAATTTAATTTACTTTATACATAGAATGACCAAAGAGATAGTACAGTGTTTAAAAGACTTGCCTTGCATGCACCCTACACGTTTAAACCCCAAAACATTACATGGTCCCACATATGCCACCAGGATTTATTCCTGAGCACAGAGTCAGAAGTAAGCCCTGAGCACAGCCGAGTGTGGGAAAACAAAAATATAAAGGAACACCTTAGGAATACTCAACCAGTAATAATTAACTACATAAGCTCTCCAATAAGGAATTTAGAGAGGAATTGTTGATGACCTATAAGAAGCTCAAAGAAACCCTGGAACCAACTGTCAATCAAACACACACACAAACACACACACACACAAAAAAAAAAAACACGGGAACTACAAACAGAAATGACATGTGAAAAACTTGATATGTTTAAATGAAAAGCTCACTGGAAAACGTCAACAGCAGAGAAATAGCTGATAATCAGTGAGTTCCATGATGAAGTGCAGAGAATTTCCAGAAAACAGCAGAAGATGAGCAGGACCCTCAAAATCAACAGATACAAGAGAAGTTTGGGATGAATTGAAGAGGAATAACACAAGAATAATTGTGGTATCAGTGGGGCAGAAAGACAACCCTGATGAAGAAATAATGTCAAAGACATCAATATTGAGAAGTTTCCAGAGCTAAAGAGTGTTTGCACTCAGATTCAGAAGGCCCAAAGTATACCAGCTAAATAATCAAAATAAAAATTCTCTAATACATGCACCAACCAAAATGATGAAAACCATAGATAGAAACAAAATACTAAAGGAGCAAGATCAAAGAAGAAAATTACTATAAAAAAGCTTCCTTAAGATTCACAACACACTTATCAGATGAAACCCTCCTGCCCCAAGACAGTATGGGGATATAATGAAAAAGACTCAATGAAATGAACACCTCACCAAGAAATCATTATCCAGCCAAACTGTCATTCATATTTGAAGGAACATTACACAGATTCACAGAAAAGCAACTCAGGAACTACATAGACCATTGATACATTAATAATTAAACAGTCAGGAGTGCTCCCCTTTCACGTGCCCTGCGTGTGCCCCCTTTCCCGCAGCCCCAGATCCCCTCAGCCGTGCAGCCAGAGGAGATTTTGGGGAACACCTGCCCGAGTTCCGCCAGAATTCCCATCCACCTCTTCAGGGCCCCGGGATTCCAGGTTCTTGGGTCAGAGTTTCCCCAGGATGGGCTGGGGGTGTGGTCTCCATGTAGGTGGCGTGGCCCCCCAAAAGAGCTGGGGGTCGTGGCCTCCTTCTCTGAGGAGGGCAGCCTGTCTGCAGTTACATTTCCCACTCCCAGCACTCTCGACTCTAATCCCAGCTTTTATCACCTGATTCTGTGGAAAAAATCCTGGCTGCTCAACTACAATCAACAATAATCCACTGGCCTACCTCAATTCTAACAAAAGACCAGTATGCAAAGAAGCTGTACAAGCCCAATATTAAACAGCACCTTCTACAAAGCTTTTCTAGATGCCCATCAAAAGTCGAGGAATAATGCCTTAGAGTAAGCTCAAACTCTAGAAAGGGAGAACCCTGAATCCTCTACCAAGAAACTCCTAAAAACAGTACACTTGTAAAGTGCAGGCTATAAAATTAATGCCCCCAAATCCATGGCCTTTCTGTAAATAATGAGACAGAAGAAAGTGACAGGAAAAAAAGCAATCCCGTTCACAATTGTGCCCCAGAAAATCAAATATCTCAGAATCAGCCTAACTAAAGAGGTAAAGGACCTCTACAAAGAAAACTACAAAACGCTATTCAATGAAATAAAAGAGGACACGAGGGAATGGAAACATATCCTCTGCTCATGGATAAGAAGAATTAACGTTGTCAAAATGGCAATACACCCCAAAGCATTATATAGATTCAATATTATCCCTGTAAGGATACCCATGAAATTCTTCAAAGAAATAGCTCAAGCACTCCTGACACTCATATGGAACAACAAACACCCCTGAATATTTAAAGCAATTCTCGGGAAAAAGACATAGGAAGGCATTGCCCTCCCCAACCTCAAACTCTACTACAAAGCGGTAATAACTAAAACAGCATGGTATTGGAAAAAAAGCAGGTCCGCAGACCAATGGAACAGGGTGGAATATCTGTACACACAACCCCAAATGTATGAACATCTAATCTTTGATTAAGGAGAAAGAAATGTGAAGTGGAGCAAGGAAAGACTCTTCAACAAATGGTGCTGTCATAACTGGACAACCACATGCAAAAAAGTGGGCTTAGACCTAGAACTAGCACCATGCAAAAAGTCAGATCAAAATGGATTATAAATCTCAACATCAGGCTAAAATCCATAAGATACACCGAAGACAAGGTTGGCAAAACCCTCCACGATATTGAGGATAACTCTATCTTCAAAGATGACACTCCACTGACCAGCCAAGTGGAAACAGAGATAAACAAATGGGACTATCTTAAATTAAGAAGCTTAAGCACCTCAAAAGATATAGTGACCAGAAAAAAAACAATATACAGAATAGGAAAGGATATTCAACCAATACCCATCTGATAAGGGGTTGATATCAAGGATGTAAAAAACACTAGTTGAACTCCAGATGAAGAAAACATCCAACCCCATTAAAAATGGGGTAATGAAATGAACAGAAACTTTCTCAAAGAAGAAATACGAATGGCTAAAGGGCACATAATAAAGTGCTCTACATCACTAATCATCAGGGAGATGCATATCAAAACAACAATGAGATATCACCTCACACCACAGAGAATGGCCCACATCCAAAAGAACAAAAGCAACCGGTGTTGTTGCCGTGGATGTTGCGAGAAAGGAACTCTCCTTCACTGCTGGTAGGAATGCCGACTAGTCCAGCCCTTTTGGAAAACAGTATGTACGATTGAGTTGAGTTCCCATTTGACCCAACAATACCACTCCTGGGAATATACCCTGGAAAGGCAAAAAAAAAAAAAAATAGGCGAAATGACATCTGCACTTCTTTGTGGCACTCTTCACAATAGTCAAAAACTGTAAAAACACCGAGTGCCGAGTGCCCTAGAACAGATGATTGGTTTAAGAAACTTTGGTACATCTATACAATGGAGTACTAGGTAGCTGTTAGAAAAGATGAAGTCCTGAAATTTACATACAAGTGGTACAACATGGAAAGTATCATGCCTAGTGAAATGAGTCAGAAAGAGAGGGAGAGACATAGAAAGATTGCATTCATCTGGGGAATATAAAGTATTAAAATAGGAGACTAATATCCAAGAATAATTGAGATAAGTACCAGGAGATTCACTCCATGGCTTAAAAGCCAGCTGCACATGCTAGGAGAAAGGTCAGCTCAGACAGAGAAGGGAACATCAAGTAAAGGGTGTTGGGAGTATCCTCCCAGCATGGGAGATGCATCCTGAAAGTAAACTATAGACCGAACATGATTGCCACTCAGTGCCTCTTTTGCAAACCTCAGCACCCAAAAGGAGAGAGAACAAAAATGAATACCCTGAGACAGAGGCGGGATGGTATGGGGGAATGAGAGGGGATGGAGGGTTACCGGTATCATTGGGGATGGAGAATGGGCATTGATGGGGGGATGAGTACTCGATCATTGTATAACTGAATCCCAAGCACAAAAACTTTTAAGGTCAACAACTGTACCTCATGGTGTTTCACTAATAAAAAAACAGAACTAAACAGGCTACATTACTACTCAAGCCCCACAAACACACCAAACTTCTGCAGAAAGATTGCAGAAAAGTCCATAACAATATTTTCTCTAAATGTCCATGGGGTAAACACGCCAATTAAGAGACAAAGAGTGGCAGTATTGATTAGAAAATTGAACCAAACACCCTGCTGCACGCAAGAAACACATTTCAACTGCCAGAGCAAACACAGACTCAAAGCTAAAGGTTGGAAGAAACAACTCTTTTAAAAGGGCCATGGTGGTCATAGTAGTATCAGATATATTAACCTCTGCATGAAAAGTTTCTAAGAGACAGTGAAGATCATTTCTTTTTTTTAAACAAAATTCACATTTTATTTAGGTTGAAATAAACTATACAAAATTCATTTCCTTCAACAAAAATAACAGCAATATTTTCATATTATTCCCGGGAAGCTCACAAAGCAATAATACTTGTGGGTTCTCCAAGTTTTACTTATAAATCAAGATGAGGCAATAGATAATATTCAAGGAGAAAAGACAAGAAAGCAAAACAAATCAGTTATCAATATCCATGTCCTCTGATCCTATCTTGACCATGAAACACAAGTTCAATATATACTTGCTATCGGCTTCTGTAGCTCAACAAAGGAATGTAAACAGCAACAACCAGTTATGCAACAACAATGACAGACTCGTCCATTTAAACTGTAATCTGTTTCTTTAAGTTCACATCTTAAAGACAAAATATACACTTAAAATCTACACTTTGGGAAGCTCACATTTCTCTGGTAATTCTCTTAATTGTCCACTATAGATTTTTAACAGTAATACTTAGAACTCTAATCAGTCAAAGATCAGTTGTGAGCTTTAACGTAACATTTTATAAAATGAATTCCTCCCACACAACAGGAGATTTATTTCTTCAAGGAACTGGTAACTCAATACCAAAATATCGCATCCACAGTGATAATGTTATGTCTAAAATGACTTAACTAAAAACAACTCCAAAGAGCCACTAGCAGATTTCACACAGAAATATCAGGTGACACTTTCAATGCTATCTTTTAGAACAGTTCGGTCTCCAAAGCATGAATTCAAACTGGAGCCACTTAAATAGGAGTATAAATGAACATATTCAATGGGAAACCTACTGGTCAAGACAGTTAGTCACTGGCTGGCCTACATACAACATAGCTTTTCTGTAAGATGTTTTCAAATAGAAGATAAACCCTATTTTAAAGTCTCCTAGGTATTTTCAATGGTTTCTGAATTATCTGTAGGAAGCTCTGACTTAGTTGTGTAGAGTTTGATATATGTGTCCATCATTAAATACAAAACATGTTTTATATCAAAATTTATATTAAGCAAATTCGAGTTTCTCGACCTCTGGTCTCTCAAAGTGTTGCTCAGGTAAGCTTTGAGACACTTTCGTTCATTTTCATAGCTTTCATTTTCTACTTTCATCACAGGAAGAATACACAGGACCTTTAGCAGTGCATAAACATTTGGAAAAAATTTGATGTCTGTAAAATGCAGGGTTTCATAGATAGTAGAAGGAAGTTCTATGCCTTTTCCTCTGTGTTTCCACTTGATTCTCCAATAATGTAGCTCTGCTCAGAGAGTATCAGGATTCGGCAAGTCACTTCTGTACATGTCAGCATGGTGTTCCTCTGAAGTGTTGAATTTGAGTTGACTCATGACAGAGGGCACCAGAGATAAACATTTCAGAGCTTTGAGGTGCTGTTCTGAGAAAATGTCCTTCAATTCCTGAATAATGTGCTCCACTGTTGGAACATTTAGAATTTCTTTATAGTAAATTTCAGAAGTCAGCTGAGATTCTAGGTTACTTTGCTGAGCTCTGCGGAATTTCCTGGGGAGTCTCATCTGAACATCAAGTTTGGCTGCCAAATTTGTGGCTTCCTCAAATCAAGATTCATGATAAACTTCGATATTTTCCATCACTTCATTTAGTGAATGCAGAACAGCAGTCAAGCTACTGGCTGCAAAGAAGACATCAGAGGTCTACCCCTGAAGGATTTTCCCAAAGGCTCTTGTAAAAGCTAACACATTTTAAGAACAACAGCAGTAACAATGAAATCAAAATCTGTTACTGCATTACAGAGCACAAATGCTCTGCTAGCTACATAGTTATTCCACCTAACATTTGTGTCACTGGTCATTCCAACTAAACATAAAACAAGTGCTTGCAGAAGATAGACTACAATTTCAAAAGCATCATGCCTGCCTGTCCACCGAGAATGGCACATTTCCTTGAGTTCTTTATCCCTTTCTTCATTGCTCTGAAAGAGAACAGAAATTACCCTATCAAGCTCTAAGAGCAGCTGTGGTGACCGGTAGAAAAAAAAGAGCAAATTTCCTCAGTGGTTCCTAATGCAATAGATACTCCCATAACAGGCACTGATTTTGCCAACCACATATTTAAGGCACAGGAAGAGCAAAGTGTGTAGATAGCGTGGGGTATTTCTCTAAAAGTGTAGAAGCAACAACTTTTATTTTGGAAGAAAATCCACTGGACACAATGTAAGCCTATTTCCATGTTGAGCAATATTCCATGTTGAGCGCCCACTTCTCAGTGATAGTTGTATGAAATTTCACAGCCAAAATTTCTGCATCAGCTTCATACGGCCCACAAACTCTTCTCTCAGATTATGCGAGTCATCGACAAACCTCACCAACACGGGCAGCTACTCTTCCCCTGCTATGTCCACAACCTCCTCAGTGATGATGGAAAGGAAGTGAGAGTATCTTACTTCCCTGAGGGTTTCTTCCTGAATACAGCCCTCACAAATTTCCAGCATCTGTTTCTGCTGTGTTTTCGAGCAGAAAAATGTGTTAACTGCTGTTGTCTCAAAGCGTTTTCTTAGAGTCTCTTCACCAGAATTTATTCGGCACACCAGCAGGGTTTGGAAGTTATCAGGAGTAAAGAGACCTTCTGGAATTTTATCAGCTTCATGTCCATCCAGAGGCACATTTTGTTTTCCCATGAGAATCAAAATTTCAAACAAAGATTTTAAGTATTCCTTATTTTCCTTCTTTTTAAGAGTTAAAGATAAAATGTCTTCATCCTGTTCTTCACCCCCCTCATCTGCACTAGGGTTCTGAGTACTGCTGTTGTTTATTTCCTTATGGTTTTGTTCCTGTTCAGACGTTTCCAACAGGTCAAGGCCTTTTAAAAAGGCATTCAGAAGTTGAGTCATTAACATATAACTTTTTCTGTTTCAGAGTCCTGATTTCATCTTCACTCATTCTTTTATCCATTTCCTGTGTCTACTATGTGGATTGTTCAAATGGCTGGTAAGATCAAACACTGTTGGTATTGCATTATCTCAAAGAACTGTCCTATAAGGACTCGTTCTACAGATCATAGAGGTCTCAAAGTGTTTGGCACATAATCGATAATGTTTATTTAGTTGATCTGGTGTTTTATCTTCTAAGTCTGCTCTTCTACAATTCTCCACCCATTTCTGGTACCTGGCCGGGTCCCGCAGGAACCCGAAGAAGGCCAGGTCGGACTGTGTGCTCTTGCGCGTGCAGTTGGGGGCCACACAGAAGTTCGGCATCATCGCTCGCCCACCCACCGGCGGGCCCAACCCTCCCATCCCTGCTTCCTCAGGGCAGCTTGCCCACATGTCGGGGCAAGGGAGGGGAGTCGGGTGGCCAGCCGGCTCCTGAAGATCATTTCTTACTGATAAAGGAATATGTATATGAATAAGAGATCATAATCCTAAATGTATATGCACCAAAATGACTGGAAAATTACTTTAAACAACTGCTAACAGACTTGAAGATACACAATTGTCGTTGGAGATTTCAACACGGCTTTGTCACCTCTTGAAAGATAAGCTAGAGAAAACCTCAAGTAAGTAATTTATTTGATGGAAAAAATAGAAGGGGCTGTGTGTGTTTATATATATATTTATATATATACATATATAAGCATATATGTGTATGGACTTTCATCCTCAAAAGGCTAAAACCATATTCTTCTCCAATGCACATGGTACATTCCCCAAAATTGAAAAAATGCGGCATCACCAAACATCTCCACAAAGTCAAGACCATAAAATTCATATCAACTATCTTCTCAGACCATGATGTACTGAAAGTATAAGTTAATCATAAACAGAAATGGAGAAACAATTCAAAAAACTGGAAATTAAATACCTAATTTCTGAACAACCAGTAGGACAGAGAGGAAGTGAAAAAGGAATTTAAAAGTTTCATGGAAACAAACAAGAATGAGGACACTAGCTAATAGAACATGTGCGACATAGATAAAGTGGTGTTAAATGGAAAGTTTATTGTTATGCAAGCATTCATCTGAAAGGAAGAAAGGGCCCACATATGTAACTTGATTGCACAACTTAAGTAACAAACAAAAGGTTCCCAAAACAGAAAGGAGAAAGTAAATAATAAAATTTAGACAAAAAATTAATGACCTAGAATTCCCACAAAAAATTAAAACATTAATAAAAACCAAGAGCTAGTACTTTTAAAAATTAAACAAGATCAATAAACCTTTGATAAACATCGATAAGTTATACCCACAAAGAAGGAGAGAGAAAATTCTAATAAATCAAATTAAAGATGAAATAAGAGAAATCAAAAGAGACATCAAAGGATAGCTAGAGATTTGAGCATCTTTATGACATCAAATGAGAAAATACAAAAGAAATGGATAAATTTCTTGCCTCGTTTAACCTCCCAAGACTGACCCAAGAAGACCTGGAATACCTGAACAGACCTGTCACGATTGAGGACATTAAAGTGGTAGCCAAAAGTATTCCCCAAATCCAAATTTCATACTCAGATAGATTCACTGATGAATTATTTCAAATCTTTATTAATTTTATTGAAAACACAGTGATTTACAAAATTTCTCATTGTAAAGCTGTTTCAAGCATTTAGTGTTCAAACACGACCATTGTGATCTTCTCCTTCACAAATATCCTTAGTTTCCTCCCAATCACAAGCTGTCACCTTTGCAACATAAGAATTTGCTTTATATTGCTTATTCCAACAAATCTTTTTAGAACTGGCAGTATAATAATCAGTAAATCCAAAAAGGTCCAATTAGTGATTACTCTATGATTTTGACCTATGTAAATAAGAAAGTTAAAAATATTTAATACCTTTCATGACATAGAAGCTAATGGTGTCTTCAAAGATGTCACACTGCTGGCCAAGCAAGTGAAAACAGAGATAGAGAAATGGGACTATCTTAAACTAAGAAGCTTCTGCACCTCAAAAGAAACAGTAACCAAAATACAAAGACAGTCTACAGAATGGGAAAGGATATTCACCAACTACACATCTGATAAGGGGTTAATTTCAAGGATATACAAAATACTGGTTCAACTCCACAAAAAGAAAACATTCAATCCCATCAAAAAATGGGGAGATGAAATGAATAGAAAATTTGACAAAGTAGAAATCCGAATGGCTAAAAGACACATGAGAAAATGTTCCACATCATTAATCATCAGGGAGATGCAGATCAAAACCAAAATGAGATATCACTCCACACCACAGAGACTGGCCCACATCCACAAGAACAAAAGCAACCGGTGCTGGTGCTGATGTGGTGAGAAAGGGACACTCCTTCACTGCTGGTGGGAATGCCGACTGGTTCAACCCTTTTGGAAAACAATATGGATGACTCTCAAAAAATTAGAAATTGAGCTCCCATTTGACCCAGCAATACCACTCCTGGGAATATATCTCAGAGAGGCAAAAATGTATAGTCGAAGTGACATCTGCACTTGTTTGTTCATTGCAGCACTCTTTACAATAGCCAGAAACTGGAAGAAACCTGAGTGCCCGAGAACAGATGACTGGTTAAAGAAACTCTGGTACATTTACACAATGGAGTATTATGTAGCTGTTAGAAAAGCCGAAGTCATGAAATTTACATACAAGTGGTACTACATGGAAAGTATCGTGTTAAGCGAAATGACTCAAAAATAAAGGGATAGACATAGAAAGACTGAATTCATCTGGGGAACATAAAGTAACAAAATAGGAAACTAACACCCAAGAATGGCAGAGATTAGTACCAGGAATTTTACTCAATGACCTGGAGGCCAACCACACATGTTAGGGGAAAAGGGAGCTCAGAAAGAGAAGGGAACACCAAACAAAGGGTGTTGGGAGGATCCTCCCAGGATGGGAGAAGCATGCTGAAAGTAGACTATTGACCAAACATGATTGCCACTCAATGCCTCTTTTGCAAACCACAGCACTCAAAAGGAGAGAGAGGGAAATGCCCTGCCACAGAGGCAGGGTGGGATGGGGGCTGGGGGTTGGGAGGGATACTGGGATCCGTGGTGGTGGAAATGCACACTGGTGAAGGGATGGGTGTTTGATCATTGTATAATTGAAACTAAAGCACAAAAATGTGTAAGTCTGGAAAAAAAATGTTTTTTAGTAGGAAAATAAAATAGAATAAAATAAAAAGAAATATTTTTGGATCATTCATTAGCCATTTAGTGCTAAAAAGCAATGTAAAATAAATTATAGTGGACTACTATGAGGGAGGCTTGTGGGATTGGTGCTGAAATACTGAATTCCTGTAACAAATCCTCACAAACAACTTTGTAAACCACAGTGTTTAAATAAATTGTGTTTGTAAAACCCTCACTGAAAAAAAATATAAAAAAAAGCTCCCTTGTAATAATTATTTATCCATACACACATACATCCATATCAGATATGTATATATGCATATATTGGATGTAGATGGTTATAAATGACACATATTACATATAATTTTCTGAGTAATAACTGTAATTGTCATTACTTCTAAATGTAAATATTTCATTACCCAATAAATAAATCCTTTATTCATTAAAAATATTTAATACAATATAAAAAGTCTATTTTTATTTACAAATATCTTTTCTGCTCTGGAATCTAAAGTATTTTACCTTAAATTTTGTTTTATACTTGGATCATGTTAGGGTAATAATCATGTCTCACTTGACATTAATAAAACTTTTTAATTAATTTTTTATTTTTAGTGAATCACTGTGAGGTACAGTTACAGACCCACAAACTCTCATGCTTACTTTTCAGTCATACAATGATTGAATACCCCTACTTCCACCAGTGACCATTCTCCACCAACAATGCTCCCAGTATTCCTCCCATCACCCCTTCCATCCCAGCTCCGCACCTCTGTGGCAGGTGCATAACCTTTTACTCTCTTTCTCTCTCTCTGCAATGCAAGTGATGAATGGCCATCATATTTGGTCTATCGTCTACTACAGAACGCATCTCCCATACAGAGTGGGACTCTAAACACCCTTTACTTGGTGGTCCCTTCTCTATATGAGCTTCCTTTTCACCCAGCATGTGAGGCGGGCTTCCAAGCCATGGAGCAAACATCCTGGTACATATCACTAGTAACGTTGGGTAGTACTGTTACTTTGTATTCCACAAATAAGTGCAATATTTCTATGTCTGGCTCTCTCTTCCTGACCCATTTCACATAGCATGATACTCCCAAAGTCCACCCACTTATCTACAAATGTCACGACTTCATCTTTTCTAACAGCTGCATAGTATTCCATTGTGTAGATGTACCAAAGTATCTTTAATGAGTCAACTCTTCTCAGGCACTCGGGCTTTTTCCAGATTCTGGCTATTGTAAACAGTGCTGAAAAGAACATACAAGTGCAGATGTCATTTCTACTATACTTTCTGGACTAACCAGGATATATTCCCAGAAGTGGTATTGCTGCGTCAAGTGGGAGCTCATTTTCTATATTTTAATTTATATTATTTAATATATTTTTATTTTATTTTATTTTACTTTACTTTATTTATTTATTTTATTTTTATTAGTGACACACCATGATGAACAGTTGTAGACTTGCAGGTTTTTGTGCTTTGGATTCAGTTATACTACGATCGAGTACCCATCACTACACCAGTGCCCATTCTCCACCAACAATGATCCCAGTATCCCTCCCAACCATTAAATATCCCACCCGCATTAAATACTGCTGCTGTGACAGGACATTCCCTTTAGTTCTCTCTCTCCCATTTTGGGTGCTGAGGTTTGCAAAAGAGGCATTGAGTGGCAATCATGTTCGGTCTATAGTCTACTTTCAGTACACATCCCGCATCCTGGGAGGATCCTCCCAACACCTTTTACTTGCTGTTCCCTTCTCTATCTGAGTTTCCTTTTACACTATCATGTGCAGCTGGCCTCCAAGCGATGGAGTGAACCTCCTGGTACTTATCTCAATATTCTTGGATGTTAATCTCCTATATTGTTACTTTATATTCCCCAGATGAATGCAATGTTTCTATGTATGTCCCTCTCTTTCTGACTCATTTCACTTAGCATGATAGTTTCCATGTAGTACCACTTGTATGTAAATTTCATGACTTTATCTTTTCTAACAGCTGCATAGTATTCCATTGGATACATATACCAAAGTTTCTTAAACCAGTTATATGTTCTTGGGCACTAGGTTTTTTTCCCCAAAATTTTGGCTATTGTTAACAGTGCCGCAATGAACATAGAAGTGCAAATGTCATTTCGATTGCACTTTTTTTGTCTCTCTGAGGTATATTCACAGTAGCGGTATTGCTGGATAAAATGGGAGGACAATTTCTAATTTTTTGAGAATCGTCCATATGTTTTCCAAAAGGGCTGAACCAGTTGGCATTCCCACCAGCAGTGAAGGAGGGTCGCTTTCTTGCCACATCCACGCCAACATCATTTGCTCTGTTTCATTTGGATGTGGGCCAGTCTCTGTGGTGTGAGATGGTATTTCATTGTTGTTTTGATTTGCATCTCCCAGATGATTAATGAGGTAGAGCATTTTCTCATGTACCTTTTTGCTATTCTGATTTCTTCGTTGTGAAACTTTCTGTTCATTTCGTCACCCCATTTCTTGATGGGGTTGTATATTTTCTTCTTATGGAGTTCAACTAGTGGTTTGTATATCCTTGATATCAAACCCTTCTCGGATATGTAAAGGTAAAGGTAAAGGCAAAGTCCCTCCCGTTGTTCGTCAATTTGCTCGAGTGGGTCCAGTAACGTCTCCATTGGAGACTTTATCTCGCCCGCACGGCAGAGCCGGGCAAGCTCCCCGTGACGTATTCGATATGCCAAACACAGTAACTCGGATATGTATTGGGCCAATATCCTTTCCCATTCTGTAGACTGTCTCTGTATTTTGGTCACTGTTTCTATTGAGGTGGAGAAGCTTTTTAGACAAGGATGACCCATCTCTCCAAAGCTATACAATATAGTAGTGGAATTACTTGCAATAGCGATTCGGCAAGAAAAAGATATTAAGGGCATCAAGGTAGGAAAGGAAGAAATCAAGCTCTCATTATTCGCAGATGATATGATACTATATTTGGAGAACCCTAAAACCTCTACCAAGAAACTCCTAGAAACAATAGTTTGGTAATGTAAAGTTGCAGGTTATAAAATCAACACCCAAAAGACCATGGCTTTCCTATATAAAAATAGTGAGAGAGAAGTTAGTGACATGAAAAAAAAATCCTGTTCACAATTGTGCCCCCAGAAAATCAACTACCTATGAATGAGCTTAACTAAGGAAGTAAAGGGCCTATACAAAGAAAACTACAAAATGCTACTTCAGGAAATAAAAGAAGACAGGATAAAATGAAATGATATCCCCTGCTCATGGATCGGGAGAATTAATATTGTCAAAATGACAATACTTCCCAAAGCATTATTCAAATTCAATGCGATCCCTATAAAGATACCCATGATATTCTTCGAAGAAATGGAGCAAAGACTCCTGAAGTTCATATAAAACAATATGCCCCCAAGAATAGCTAAAACAATTCTTGGGGAATAGAAAATTGGAGGAATCAATCTCCCTAACTTCAAACTCTACTACAAAGCATTAATAATTAAAACAGCATGGTACTGGGACAAAGGCAATGCTGCAGACTAATGGAACAAGGTTGAATATGCTGACTCTCCCCCCAAACATATGATCATGTAATATTTGATAAGGGAGCAAAAAATGTGAAGTGGAGTAAGAAAAGCCTCTTTAACAAATTGTCCTGGCTAAACTGGACGTCTACTTGCAAAAAAAATGGACTCAGATCTCTGCCGATTTCATCTTAGTATATCATATTGTTATAATTTTAAATTTTAAATCTTTTAAAAACAATTTCCTATTGTTAAAACACTCTCCAGTGGTTTGGAAATGTATGCGAAAACTTAAAAGTTCTTTGCGGAGTTAAAAAGAATGTGAACACTTTTTAGTTTAAGATAGTCCCATTTGTATATCTCTGTTTTCACTTGCTTGGCCAGTGGCATGCCATCTTTGAAAATACCGTTAGCCTCAATGTTATGGAGGGTTTTCCAACTTTGTCGACAATGTACCTTATGGATGCCGGTCTGAGGTTCAGGTCTTTAATCCATTTTGATCTCACCTTTGTACATGGTTTTAGGTAGAGATCTTAGCCCACTTTTTGCATGTACCATCTAGTTTTTCCAGCACAATTTGATATAGAGCCTATCCTTGTTCCACTTCACATTTCCTACTCCATTATCAAAGATTAGATGATCATATGTTTGGGGGGAGGTATCAGTGTATTCAGCCCTGTTCCATTGTTCTGCTGTTCTGCCTTTGTTCCATTACCATGCTGTTTTAATTATTATGCTTTGTAGTAGAGTTTGACGTTACAGACGTTGATTCCTCCCATTTTCTTTTTCCCAAGAATTGCTTTAGCTATTCTGGGGGCTTATTGTTCCATCTGAAATTCAGGAGTGTTTGCTCCATTTCTCTGAAGAATGTCATGGGTATCGTTATAGGGATCACATTGAATTTGTACAATGCTTTGAAAGTATTGCCATTTTGACAATATTAATTATCCAGATCCATGAGCAGGGGATAACTTTCCATTTTTCTCATGTCCTCTTTTATTTTCTGAAGTAGCGTTTTGTAGTTTTCTTTGTACAGATCTTTTACGTCCTTAGTTAAGCTGAATCCGAGGTACTTGATTTTCAGTGGCACAAGCGTGAATGGGAATGTTTTTTTTATGTCAGTCTCTTCTCTCTCACTATTTGCATAAAGGAAAGCAATGGCTTTGGGGTATTGATTTTATAGCCTGAAACTGCACTATACAAGTCTATTGTTTTTAGGAGTTTCTTGGTAAAGGTTTTAGGGTTCTCAAAGTATACTATCATGTCATCTGTGAATAGTGAGAGCTTGATTACTTCTTTTCCTAATTGAATACCCTTAATACCTTTTTCTTGCTTGACTGCTATTGCAAGTAGTTCCAGTACTATATTGAACAGCAGTGGAGAGATTGGGCATCCTTGCCTCCTTCCTGATCTTAGAGGGAAGTCTCCTAATTTTTCCCCACTGAGGATGAAGCTTGCCATAGGCTTGTGGTAGATGGCTTTAACTATATTGAGCAAAGTCCCTTCTCTCCCATTTTGGCGAGGGTTTTCATCATAAACGGGTGCTGGATCTTGTCAAATGCTTTCTTTGCATCTATTGATATGATAATATGGTTTTAGACTTTTATTTTGTTGATATGATGGTATATGATGGTTCAGTTGATTGATTTCCGAACGTTAAACCATTCTTGCATCCTGGGATCGTATCAAACTTGGTCATGGTGTATGATCTTTTTGTTGAGTTGTTTAATTCTGTTTGCTAGTATTTTGTTGAGATTCTTTTTTTTTATTTTTCACAGTTACATTTATTATTGGTTTCAGCCATACAATGTTCCAACACCCATCACTTCACTATATATGGTGAGAATGTTTCATTTCCTTATTATCTTTTTTTTGTTTGGTTGGTTCTTTTTTTTTTATTAGTGAGACACCATGAGGTACAGTTGTAGATTTACAATTTTTTGTGCTTGGGTTTCGGTTATACAATGATCAGATACCCATCCCTCCACCAGTGCCCATTTTCCACCACCATGGATAATATCCCCCCACCCCTATCCCCCCATCCCCCCCCCGCCTCTGTGGCAGGGCAATCCCCTGTGTTCTCTCTCTCCTTTTGGGTGTTGTGGTCTGCAAAAGAGGCATTGAGTGGCAAACATGTTCAGTCCATAGTCTACTTTCGACATGCATCTCCCTTCCTGGGAGGATCCTCCAAACACCCTTTATTTGGTGCTCCCTTCTCTATTTGAACTGCCCTTTCCTCTAGGATACCCGGCTGCACATCCGTGTTCATGAGTGATATCGACATGTAGTTTTCTTTTCTTGTGGTGTCTCTATTTCCTTTTGGTTATAGAAATATGAGCTTCATAGAAACTGTTTGGAGAGTTTCTTTTTCTTCAACTTCCTGGAAAAGCTTGAGAAGAACTGGCAACAGTTCCTCTTTAAATGTTTGGAAATATTCGCTAGTGAATCCATCTGGACCTGAACTTTTGTTTATGGGAATACTTTTGCTTACAGTTTCAATTTCCTTGTTGTCAATAGGACAGTTCAGGTAATGTAGATCTTCTTGATTCAGCCTTGGGAGATTAGAATCCAGGAATTTAACCATTTCTTCTAGGTTCTCTTGTTTCGTGGCATGCAGAGTTTTAAAGTAGTGTCTGATGATCTTTGGAATTTCTTTTATTTCTGTTGTGATATTCCCCTTCTCATTTCTGATTCGGTTTATTAGGGTTCCCTCTCTGTTTCTTTGTGAGTGTTGCTAGTGGTTTATATATCTTGTTTATTTTCTCAAAGAACCAGCTCTTGGTTTCATTGATCTTTCACATAGTTTTTTTGGTTTCCATGTCTTTGATTTCTGCTCGAAGTTTTATGATCTCTTTCTTTCTGCCTGGTTTGGGTCATTTTCTTCTTTTTTGAGAAACAACTGTACTGTTTTCCAAAATGGCTGAACCAGTCAGCATTTCCACCAGAAGTGAAGAAGAGATTCTTTCTCCTCACATCCACGCCAACACCAGTTTTTTTGTTCTTTTGGATGTGGGCCAGTCTCTGTGGTGTGAGATGATATCTCATTGTTATTTTTATCTGCATCTCCCTGATTATAAGTGATGAAGAGCATGTTTCAGGAAGCATCTGAGGAAGTATCTAACACTCTTGAACCCTGGTTACTCCCTCAAGGACCCAGAAATCTGACTGACCGCTTTCATGTTAAAGGTGTGTCAATGTTGCCAACCCTTATTCTGCCCTGTGAATTGTGCACTTTTGTGCCGGATTTCTGAGGCCCATGTCCAAGAAAGATCTTTTTACAGTCTTTTGGCCATTCTGATTTCTCCTTTGAGAAAGTTTTTGATCATTTCATCACGCCATCTACAGATGGGTGAATATTTTTTCTTTTAGATTTCAACCAGGGCTTCTATATCTTTGATATCAACCCCTTATCAGATGGGTATAGGGTGAATATATTTTCCCATTCTGTAGATTGTATTTGTATTCTAATCACTAATTCTATTGACTTACAGTAGTTTCTTAGTTTAAGATAGTCCCATTTGTTTATCTCTGTTTCCAGTCACTTGGTCAGCAGCGTGTCATCTTTAAATATACCTTTAGTTTCAATGTGGTGGAGGGTATTGCCGACCTTGTCTTCAATATACCTGATGTATTCTGGTGGGATGCTGAGGTCTTTAATTCATTTTAATCTGAATTTTGTTCATGGTGTTAGGTAAAGGTCTGAGTCAACTTTTTTATGTAGCTATCCAGTTTTGTCAGCACCCTGTGTTAAAGAGGCTTACCTTGCTCCACTTCACATTTCTTGCCCGATTATCAAATATTAGATGATCATATGTTTAAGAATGTGAGTAAGGATATTCAACACTCTTCCATTGGTCTGAGGCTCTGCCTTTGTTCCAGTATCATGCTGTTTTAATTATTCCTTCTTTGTAGTAGATTTTGAGGTTGGGGAAAGTGATATGACTCCCATCTTATTTTTCCCCAGAATTGCTTTAGCAATTCGTGGGGGTTTGTTTTTCCATATGAATTTTAGGAGTGATAAATTTCTTAGAAGGATGTGATAGGTATACTTATAGGGATCACATTGACTCTGCATAATTATTTGGGGAGAATTGCCATTTTGACAATGTGAATTCTCCTAATCCATGAGAAGGGGATATGTTTCCATTTTCTCGTGTCTTCTTTTACTTTGTGAAGTAGAGTTTTGTAGTTTTCTTGGTACAGGTCTTTTACCTCCTTACTTAAGCTGATGCTGAGTTTCTTGATTTTCTGAGGCAGGATTGCTTTTATCATGTCACTTCCTTCTCTCTCATTATTTGAGTATAGGAAAGCCATCGACTTTTGTGTACTAATTTTATAACCTGGGAATTCACTATACAAGTCTATTGTTTCTAGGAGTTTCTTGGTGGAAGATTTAGGGTTCTCTAAATATAGTAGCATATCATTTGCAAATAGTGAGAGCTTTATTTCTTCCTTTCCTATCTGGATGCCCTTCATATCTTTATTAACTAACCTGTATTGCAAGTACTTCCAGTACTATATTGAATAGAATTGGTGAGAGTGGGCAACCTTGTTTGTCTTGTCCCTGATGATAGAGGGAAGGCTCTTAGTTTTTCCCCATTGAGGTTAATGCTTACCATAGGCTTGTGGTAGATGGCTTTGACTATCTTGAGGAAAGTTCCTTCAAAACCCATTTTGGTGAGAGTTTTCATCATAAACGGGTGCTGGATCTTGTCAAATGCTTTCTCTGTATCTATTTATATGATCATATGGTTTTTATCTATTCTTTTGTTGATATGGTGGATTATGTTGATTGATTTACTAATGTTTAACAATTCTTGCATCCCTGGGATGAATCCCACTTGTTGTGGTATATGATCTTTTTGATGAGTTGTTGGATTCTATTTCCTAATATTTTGTTGAGGATTTTCACATTCATGTTCATCAGGGATATCAACCTGTAGTTTTCTTTATTTGTGGTGTCTTTGTTTGTTTGTTTTTTGGTATTAGGTAGATATGTCCCTCATGGAAACTGTTCAGGAGAGTTTCTGTGTTTTCATTTTCCTGGAAGAACTTGAGAAGAACTGGCAACAGGTCCTCTTTAAATGTTTGAAGAATTCAGTATAGAATCCATCTGAATCTTGTCTTTTGTTTTTGGGAAGACCTTTGATGACAGTTTCAATTTCCTTGTTAGTAGTAGGTCTATTCAGGTATGACAAATCTTCTTTATTCAGTCTTGGGAGATTATAGTAATCCAGGAATTCATCCATTTCTTCTAGGTTCTATTGTTTCATGGCATACAGTTTTTCAAAACAGTCTCTGATGATCTTTTAAATTTCTTTGGTTTCTGTTGTTATGTCCCCTTTTTCATTTCTATCTGGTTAGTTATGGTTATCTCTCTCATTCTTTGCGAGTTTTGCTAGTGGTTTATCAATCTTGTTTACTTTCTAAAAGAACCAGCTCTTGGTTTCTTTGATATTTTGAATTGTTTTTGAGTTTGCATGTTGTAAATTTCTGCTCTAAGTTTTTTTTTCTTTCTTCCGTCTTGTTTTGGGCTCTTTTATTGATTCTTTATCTCTGAAGTAAAGTTATTTATGTGGGCCCTTGCTTCCTTTGAAAATTCTTTTATAGATATAAATTTTCCCCTTTTTAACATGGCTTTTGCTGCATCCCATAGGTTCTGGTTGCTCGTGTCTTCATTCTCATTTGTTTACAGGTATCTTCCTTGATTTCCTTCCTAACCCACTCATTGTTCAACATGAGTTGTTTAATTTCCAGGTTTTCTTCTCCACATCTGTGTGTGCTTAGCCTCTATCTTCATTGCATTGTGGTCTGAAAGATAGTTGATACTATTTCTATATTCCTGATTTTATTGAAGTAAGTTTTGTTACTCAGAACTTGGTCTACTTTGGAAAATGTTCCATGTGCACTGGAAAAGAATGTGTGTCTGGTTTGGGGGGAATGTAAGGCCGTGTATAGATCCATTAGTCCTCTCTCTTCTATTTCTTCTTTCAAAGCTAGTGTTTCCTTGCTGAGTTTTATTCTTGTTGATCTATTCAGAGGTGATACGGTGATGTTGAAGACTCCAACTACTATTGTGTTTTAGCAATTTCCTCCTTAAAATCTATTAGTTTTTTTAAGTATTTATCTGGTCCTTTATTGGGTGTGTATACATTTACGAGTGCAATTTCTTCCTGCTTTAGATGTCCCTTGATTAATAAAAAATGTTCTTCACTGTCCCAGCTAATCTTTTTTAACCTGAAATCTATGTTTTTGGATACTAATTTGGCAACCCTGGATTTTTTGAGGGAATTGTTTGTCTGAAGGATTGTTTTCTATCTTTTTACTTTGAATCTGTGTTTGTTCTGACTGTTCAGATGTGTTTCTTGTAGTCAGCAGAATGTTTCGTTCAATTTCTGAATCCATTTTACCACTCCGTGTCTCTTCATTGGTGTATTTAAATCATTGACATTGAGAGAGATAATTGTCATGGGATTTTGTGCCATCGATCTGTAGGGGTATGTTGTGCTTATATGGGTTTTTCTTGTCTTGCAGTCACCCCGTTAGTCCTTCTTTTAGGTTTGGTTTTCAGTCTACGAATTTCCTGACCTGTTGTTTATCCATGAAATAGTTAATCGTTTCTTCAAGTTTGATTGAGAGTTTATCTGGATAAAGTATTCTTGGTGAAGCATTGATTTCATTGAGTTTTTTCACTATCTCCCACTATTGTCTTCGTGCACGTAAGGTTTCCTCTGATAGGTGTGCTGTAAATCTAACGGGGAGCTCCTTTGTATGTGATTTCTTTCTTTGACATTGCTGCTTACAGTATTGTGTCTCAATCCGTGTCATTCATCATTCTATGATACCTCTTGGAGTCTTTTTACAAGGGTCTCTTTTAGCTGGCACTCTTCGGGCTCCTTGGATCTTGATGCCTGTATTCTCCAGCTCTCCGAACTTTTCAGCAATGATTCCTTTACCTGTGGCTTTTTCATTAGGGTTGCCCCCTGTTCTTCTGGTACTCTTATGATTCTAATGTCGTTCCTCTTAGAATCATCCTCTAGGTCTCTGATTCGCTCTAGAGTTATTTTAAGGTCTTTTCCCATTGTTTGTTTTATCCTGTAAGCTTTTTGCAGCTCAGCTTCAAGCTCATTGATTCTGTCTTCATCTGTAGCCATTCTATTGTTTATGGTACTCACTGAGATTTTTATTTCATCTACTGAAATCTTTATTTGTGATACTTCTGTTTGTAGCTTTTTACTTTCTGATCTCAATTATTCCTGTATTTTGTTGGCTGTTCCATCCACTGTTTCTCTCATGTCCTCCTTTAATTTACTGGATATCTGTTTGAACATTTCTTTGAGTTTGTTGAACATCCTCAACATATTATCTCTGAATTCTTTTCTGAGAGATTATATTTGTGGGAATTTCCTAATGAGGCTTCAGGACTCTTTTCTTCATTCACTCCTCATGGGGTCGATCTGCGCTGTTTCTTCATGTTGCTGTTGTATTATTGAGGTGGTTCCCTTCATTTCACTATCAGTGACCACCTCTCGCTGCAAGGGAGGATTCTAGTTGGGCTTAGTAGATGGTGGTCTCTTTTTTCCCACTTTAAGAGTACTGCATCTTCGGTGCTCATCCATGCTGTATGTGTGGTCACTACTGTAGCCTCAGGTGATGTGTTCTTTTTCATTAAGATTGTTCAATTCTTTGTTATTTTGGTGTTTCTTTGTTCACTTTTATTTTGGTGTTTTGGGGGAGTATTTTGATTAGAATACGCTAGTGGACTATTGTGATTGAGATAGCCAGGCCTATTGTAATTGGGATAGCCAGGATGTCCTCTTCAGAATTAGGTAGTGGAGGCAGAGCTGTGAGTCAATAATGCTGGGAGAGAGAAAAATAACTGCAGCTGTGTGAGCAGCTGCCTCCGTGAAGGCAACGCCTATCACCCCCTCACCTATGCAGGGACTGGTGGGTCCCTTCAGTATACTTGTGTGGAGTGTGGCGTTCACTTCTGGCCCTCCTGGGGTTCGCGGGGTTTCCCCCGGGTAGGCACTGCAAAAGCGGCCTTGGCCCAAAAGGGTCCTTCAGGGGTCTCAGGTCCAGTAGTCGGGCATGCCTACCAGCCGCCTCAACTCTTCAGGGAGTGGCGGGTCCCTTCAGTGCCTGTGCACTATATGGTGCTAACTTCTGGCGCTCCTGGGGCTCAGGGGTTTGCCCCCAATCAGGTGCTGCACAAGTGGCCTTGGCCAGGAACAAGGCCTTCCTAATAACACTTTTAAAACGATTCTGTGTTAATTATTTTGCAGTTTACATGGAATATGTAAGGCCTACATATGTAATTTATCCCTTTACATCCTATATAAACACTGTGGTTTACAAATTTGTTATAATGATTTGTGACAGGTTTCAATATTCCAGCACCAATCCCTCCAACAATACACCCTCCCTCCACCATTGTGTGCAATTTTCCCAACAACCCCTTAAGCCTGCCCCCCATAGAAGGCCCTAAGTAATTTATTTTATATGGCTTGTTATCAACAATTATTTTAAAAGAATGATCAAAAATGTTTCTTTACAAAGTTAGTAAAAATTGTATCTCACCGTGAATCCATTCAGTGTTTCTATAAGAAATTACTAAAATGTTGTTAGAGGTTAAGACTTCTGCATTTATATTTTGTTAATTGAGATTGGGTGCCTTCTATATTACATCCGAACAAATCTGGCGTGCTATTACTGGCTTATCATTGTTGTAGAGTTGAGATGTCACTCTAGGAAGTCCATGTTTTTTGTTTGTTTGTTTGTTTTAATTTTATTGAATCACCACGAGAGAGTTACAAGCTTTCATGTTTATGTTAAAATCACACAATGATCAAACACCCATCCCTCCACCACCACATATACCCCAACACCAATCTCCCCCTTATACCCCCCTCTCCACCCTCCCCTGCCTCCATGGGAGACAATATTCCCCATACTCTCTCTCTACTTTTGGGCATTATAATTGGCAATATAGACACTGAGAGGTCATCATGTTTGGTCGATTATCTACTTTCAGCACACATCTCCCATCCCAACTGATTCCTCCAGCCATCATTTTCTTAGTGATCCCTTCTCTATTCCATCTGCTTTCTACCTTCCACTCAGGAGGAAGGCTTCCAGCTATGGGGAAACCCTCCTGGCCCTTGTATCTACTATCCTTGGATGTCAGCCTCATGTTATGTTATTCTATACTTCACATGAGTGCAGTCCTTCTATGTCTGTCCCTCTCTTTTTGACTCATTTCACTTAGCATGATACTCTCTATGTCTATCCACTTATAAGAAAATGTCATGACTTCATCTCTCCTAGCGATAGTTGCCAATGTCGTGGATGTCTCCCTTCTTGTACAGTAGTACAGTCCTGCTGGTTTTCCATTGGGATGTAACCTTGCATTCAGACAGGGAGCGTGTGAAGAGCCAGCCAGTGTATTGAGTAGTACCAAAGGCAGATTCTTCAGGTGTTCGGGACTGACCTTTTCTGGGCCAGATGCTGTTCGCTTCTTTACCGACGAAATGGCATGTAGGATTTTGGAAGGGAGAACGTTGGGAACGACATATCCATCCTGCGGAATTTAGTATGTGGGCAGGTGGACGTGGCTATCGAAGAGATCTGAGCAGAAGTTATGGATAATCTTCTCCATTGCCCTTCTGGAAGATGTGAGAGATCAATCAGAACGTCAGAGGGGAGTCATCTTGATCTTGTAGTTGGCGAAAGACAGGAGGGTGTTGCGAATGCTTTTCTCAGCTTCTGCCACATCTGCCAGTACTGCTATTCTTGTCTCTTCGAGGTTTTCCTTTATCGCTTCTCTGCACTGCTTTGCAAGCTCAGACGTTCACTTGCGGTTACCTAAGGCTTGTACCAAGCCACATTGGCGAAACTCTTTGAAAGCTCAAGAGTTTTCGAAGACAGACTTTTTTTGTGGCTATCTCTCTCTTGGCAATCTTTGCATAATCATGGAGGGGCTGAACCAGTCGGTTGTATTCCTTGTCAATGTTGTCAATGATGGCATCTTCCCATGTTGCCACAATAGTGCCAAAGAGCTCCCAGTTGGTGATCGTTCTGGGAATTTTCTTATTAAACTTTGCAGCTCTTTCTCCCCACTCCGTGAAGTAGAATTTTGCATGAAGGATACCGTGGTCTGATCCCGTTTGGAATTTTGGGACAAATTTTGGGTCCCAGTGTAGTGGTATTTGGCTGATCTTCTCGGTTTTATCTTAGCATTAAAATCACTGACAATGATCTCGTAGAAGGTGTGGACTTCTTTATAGAACTTCTCCAGCTCCATGTAGAACTTCTCAATTTCTCTTTCATCATAATTGGATGTTGATGCGTAGAAAATTAAGATAGAAACTGTCAGCAGTGAGCCACATCTATTCAAGTGTAATCGTCTAATTCACGTTGTTAGGCCTTCGAATGAATCAGTGCTCATGGCCAAGTTCATGTTGAAAAAGACACCAACACCTCCGACGTCTCTTTTTTCACATGTTCTGAGGAACAGTTCTTCTGCAGTGTCTAAAACAGCATGATGTGATTGATGCCTTCTTGTCTCAGTCAGACCAATGATGTAGGACTTGATCTTTTGCGCTTGTATCATCAGGTCCTCGATGGATGCATCTCATGGCAGTGTCCGTGCATTGAAAGTAAAGTCATTTTTGTCTTTCCTCATTTTGGCAGCCTAGTTTGGCCTTGAGATTTTATTAGCCTCTCCTTCCTCATCCTCTTAATGCTGCCATATTGTTGGCTCTTTCAGGGTCAGAGGAATGAGATCCATTGTATTAACTGGTTTTGACATATCAAATACGCCATGGATAGCTTGCCAGACTCTGCCGTGTGAGCGGGATACTCTCGGTACTTGCCATGTTCTCTGAGAGGGATAGAGGCTTTTAGGGCAGTTTCTAATCGCCCTTGCAGGTGTTCCCATGGTTCAAACCATATTTGAATCCTATTAAATATTTCCCCAAAACCTGATCTGCCTGTTGTCTGTCATCTACAAGCTATTCACTCGAGTCATCCTAAACAGGATTGGCAGAACACTAGAAGAAGGACAACCATGTGAGCAAATTGGGTTCTGAAAAGGATTCATCATGATCGACCATATCCACACAATAACCAAGCTCATTGAGGTTTCTCAGGAGTTCAAGATGCCACTCTGTCTAACATTCACTGATTTAAAGAAGGCCTTTTCATCTCTGTTGAGATGGAAACAGTCATCGAAGCCCTAGCCAAGCAGGGCGTTCAAACTCAGTACATCAGAATCCTCCATGAGCTGTATTACGAATTCACTACAAGGGTCTCACCATTTTACAAAGAAGTGAGGGGTTCGGCAGGGTGATACCATTTCACCAATATTCTTCAGTGCCACACTCAAAAAATGCCATGCGACAACTGGTATGGGAAGGAATGGGAGTGAAGATAGATGGTCGGTAACTATACCACCTCTGCTTTGCTGATGACATCATTCTAATAACACCAAACATTAGTCAAGCAGCACAAATGCTGGCCAACTTCCACCCTCAGTATGGAAAAGTTGGACTACAGCTGAATCTCATGAAGACAATGTTAATGAGAAACAGTCTCATTCCTGACGTTCCATTCACTCTCAACGGAAAGAATAACTCCGAGTACAACAGTTATGTGTATCTAGGTTGAGAAATCAACATGAGGAATGGCCTGGCACCTGAGCTGCGTAGAAGGAAGAGAATGACTTGGAACACCTTCAAGAGCGTCAAAATAATAGCTAAGAGGGCAAAGAACCTCCGGCTTCAGGCACATATCTTGGATTCCACTGTTCTTCCTGCATTAACATATGCCTCAGAGACCTAGGACCTACAAAAACAGCATGAGAATGCTATTCGGGTCTCCCAAAGAGGAACTGAAAGAGCTATGCTTGGAGTATCATGCTTCACTCAAATGAGAGAAAGAATCCAGAGTTCTGAACTCCATCGATGGTCAAGAATCAGGGACGCTGTCTCATTCACTAAGGCATTGAAAATCAGATGGACTTGACACGTAATGAGATTTGGAGATGACCCCTGGGCTAGAGCCATTACCTACTGGATTACACGGCATGTCAAAAGATCGCGTGGCCGCCCATCTATGAGATGGTCAGCCTTCTTCGTCAAGACCCTGAATAATCAGTTTGAGGCTCTTCATGTTCCTAGAACGTGCAGACGACATTGGGCTACACATTCACATGACAGGGATAAATGGAGACATTACTGGAGCTCCCTCGAGCAAATCGATGAGTAACTGAATGTCAAGTGATCGAGTGATCATCTCTACTAACAGCTGCATAGTATTCCATTGTGTAGATGTACCAAAGTTTCTTTAACCAGTCATCTGTTGTAGGGCACTTGGGTTGTTTCCAGATTTTGGCTATTGTTAACAGTGCTGCAATGAACATATAGGTACAGATGTCATCTCTACTGTGCTTTTTTTGCATCTTATGGATGTATTCCCAGAAGTGGTATTGCGGGGTCATGTAGAAGATCATTTTTTAGTTTTTGAATGACTGTCCATATTGTTTTCCATAAACGCTGGACCAGTCATCATTCCCACCAACAGTGAAAGAGTGTCGCTCTTTCCCCACATCCACACCATCCCTGGTTGCTTTTGTTCAGACTGCTGTGTGCTAGTCTCTGCAGTGTGAGATAATATCTAATTGTTGTTTTGATTTGCATCTCCCTGATGGCTAGCAATGTGGAGCATTTCTTCATGTGCCTTTTGGCCATTTGTATTTGTTTTTTCAGGAACTTCTGTTCATTGCTTCTCCCCATTTTTGGATGGGGTTGGAGGTTTTTTTCTTGGACAATTCTATTAGTGTCTTGTATATCCTGGATATTCATCCCTTATCAGATGGGTATTGGGTAAATATTTTTCCCATTCTGTGGGCTCTTTATGTATTTTAGTCATTGTTTCTTTTGAAGTGCACAAGTTTCTTAGTTTGATGTAGTCTCATTTTTTTATGTTTGCTTCCACTTGCATGGTCAGTGCTGTTTCATCCTTAAAGATGCTTTTAGCTTCAATATCATGGAGGGTTCTGCCTACATTTTACTCTATGTACCTTATGGATTCATGTCTGATCTTGAAGTCTTTAATCCACTTTGATCTGACTTTTGTGCCTGGCATTAGACAGAGATTTGAGTTCATTTTTGTTTGCAGGTAGCTATCCAGTTTTCCCAGCACCACTTGTTGAAGAGACTTTCCTTGTTCCAAGGAAGTTCATGATTTATTTATTTATTTATTTATTTATTGAATCGCTGTGGGAAAAGTTACAAAGCTTTCGGGTTTAGGTCTTGGTTGTGCAAATATCGATCACATTTCCCTTTACCAATACTTATTTTTCACCACGAACAACCCCAATAAACCCCCACCCCCACCCCCCAATGCCTGTGGGGCAGATGAATTCTAGTTAACACTCTATCTACTTTGACTAGCTTCATTGTTTTGATAAAAGTTGCTCCATTATTATCTAGAATTTACCCCCCCCCCCAAATCAGCCATGCTGAAAAAGCATTGTGAAATATTTTGCTTTCTACAGCTGGGTTCAAGAATTAAATGATGTCGCACAGCTGCAATCGCGGCTGCGCGGTTTTGGATTTCTGCTATTTTACTTATTAACCCTGGAAGTATCTCTACTGAGAGTCAGATAATTAAGAGATTGGTTTCTGTGCTCTGGAGTCATGGCCCTGCCAGACAGCCGCTAGTGGGGGTCAACTGGTGACCTCAGTAGGGCGTGAAGGACAGGCCGGAATGCCCCCCATCCCATGAGGTTTCAGTCGCGCCCCACCCCTGGCTCATACCTGCTCTCCACAAGGCTCCCATGCGGCCGCCATCTTTCTTTCCAGAGAGGAGAGGGCGAATGAAGCAACACCCTTTCCCCTCCGGGCAGGCAAAATGGCCTGAATTAACGCATAGTCCGTTCGCTTTTCTGCTCCAAGCTGCTGGTTTTCTGCATTAAGTCCTTGTGCTTCTGGGGCCGTGGCTGTGCCGGAGAGCCGCTCTTGGGGGGCAACTAGGAAGTTCATGATTTTTAATGGGGTTGTAGCGCCAGAGGAAACCCAAGCACAAAAATTTGTAAGTCTACAACTGTACCTCATGGTGTTTCACTAATAAAAAATTAAAAAAAAAAACACTTTAAAGAAGACCTACTGCCACTCCTTTTGGCTACTACAGTAAATTGAAGAAAAATACACTTCCACCCAAACAGTTTCTATGAAGCAAACCTGATACGAAAGCACACTGAAGCACTGAAATAGCAATAGTTTTACAGAACAATATCCTTGAGCAACACAGATGTAAAGGTCCTCAAAACTATACCGCCAAAAAAAAAATCCAACAACTTATCAACAGGATCATACACTGTGATCAAGTGTATTAATCACGGGGATGCAAAGATGCTTTAACATACCCAACTCAATCAACTTAGTACATCATATTAATAAAAGAATAAATAAAAACAAAATGATCATATCAGCAGATAAAGCATTTGACAAGATGTCTTTTCATCTTTAAGGTTTTAACTGATTTCTTCCAGAAGTCTTATCTGGAGAAACCAAAGAGCCCTCATTTCTTTGAAATTGGTAGATCAAGAAAAATGGTCTTACATACAAATGATAGAGATCTATAAAATGAGATGCTATGAACAATAAGAGAATGGAGAGATACAGTACAAAAACTGAACAAAATGAACATATCACCAATACTCTAGCTAGCTAGACTATCATTCATATTTGAAGGGATGATGCATTGTTTCATTGATAGGGAATAGCTTAAGGAACATATAGCTTAAAACCAGTTTGCAAGAAGCATTAAGGACTTTCTTTAAAGGATAGGACAAACTTTCCAACAAGTGGCATTGAGCTTGACACTTATTGTGCATATTGTTGCCCCCTTAGATTAAGAAAGGTATGTTCACTCCTAGTGAGCTAATGTATTTTATACATTTTCAATAATGAATTATTGTCTCATTTATATTAACTGTTCTCTGTCCAATTATTTTACATACAGGGATTTTTTTCTTTTAAATTTTGTGCCACACCCAGTGGGGTTCAGGACCCACTCCTAGCTCTGTGCTCAGGGATCAGTCCCAGTAGGCTCAGCGAATGATACGGTGCTTCAGTGATCAAACTCAGGTGGACTTCATACAAGGCAAGTGCCTGACTTCTGTATTAAATCTATGGCCCTGGAAATCCAAACATTTTATAAAGCACTATAATTTACACTGGTATTCATATCTTGGTTTTAGACATTCAATATTGCAGCAGTGATCCCATCACCAGTTTCAACTTCCCTCCACCAACGTTCCCAGGATCCCTTCCATCCCCCCCTCCAGCATGCTCTCTTTACAGGCACCTTTATAATTTCAGTTATTATATATTCAGTTATTATATATATATTCTGAGGCCAGTATTGACCTGGGTATCCCCCATTTAAAGCACTGTTACCTCATCCAGTTACTCTAAATACTACATATACTCATATAATCCTGTGCTTATCCTTCTTCATGCTTACTTCATGTAATATATCTTCCAGTTCCATTCATGTTTCTGAGAATTGCATCATGCCATCATTTCTTAGATCTGTGCAACACTGCACTAATATATATTATGTATTCATGATAAATGGATCTGTTATTGAACATCTAGAGTTGATTCCACATCTTAACTTTTGTACTGAGTGCTGCAATAATAGGGTGCATACATTCTTCTTAATTCTTAATTCTTCTTAATGAACATTCTTAATGAACATTCTTCTTAATTCTTCTTAATGAAGATTATATCACATTGTCAACTTGTTTTGGACTTTCTTGATGATGAATATTTGATAAAAAATTATGAACATTTTGATGAAAAATGATGAAATTTGATGAGAAATGATGAACATTTTTATATGTCTGCTGAACGTCCATTGGTCTTTCTCAGAGAAGTATCTGTTCATTTCATCTCCCGATTATTTTTCAATTTTTATTAGTGAGAGATCATGAGGTACAGTTGTAGACTTACAAATTTTTGTGCTTGGGTTTCAATTTTATGGGGCTTTTAGAATTTATTTAGAATACTGAGGCCAGTATTGACCTGTGTATCCCCCATTTAAAGCACTGTTACCTCATCCAGTTACTCTAAATACTACATATACTCATATCATCCTGTGTTTATCCTTCTTCATGCTTACTTCCTGTAATATATCTTCCAGTTCCATTCATATCTTTGTGAAAAATCTATAAATCCAGGATATCAACGTTTGATCTGATATATTGAGTGCAAGTATTTTCTCCCACTCAGTTAGATGTCCTTTAGTTTTAGCTCAAATTTCTTATGCCATACAGAAACTTTTAAGTTTGATATACTCCTATTTATTTAAATCTGATTCTGTAAACTTTGCGAAATGCATGGTATCTTTTAAGACTCATTTGATGTCTAGGTCTTAGAGAATTCTGCCTGTATTTTTCTCAATGTAAATTGTAGAATCAAGTCTTATCTCAAGGTCTTTGACCCGCTTTGAGTTTATTTTTGTGTAAGGTTTTAGTTATGGATATAGCTTTAATTTATTACACATGGTTATCTAATTCCCTCAACAACATTTGTTGAAAAGACTGTCTTTTTACCATTTCATGTTGTCAGCATATTTGAGAATCATTATCTGACCATACATGGTGGTTTATCATTGGTTATTCATTCCTGACCAATGGGTAGAGAGTAATTCTTTGTTCCAGCACCACATTACTTTGATTACTATGGCTTTATAGTATAGCTTAAAACTGGATGTGAGATGCCTTCCAGTTTCTTGTTTGTCTGTATGTTTTTGGCTATTCAGGGTCTTTATTATTTCACAAAAGCTATGATGCCTGTTCTAAGTCCTGGAAGAACGTTGTCTAAATGTGGATAATAATTGCATTGACTTGATATAATAGTTTAGGTATGAGGGTCATTTTGACAAAATTGATTTATATAATACTCAAGCATGAAATATCTATTTTACTAAGATCATTGATCTCTTTATTGACTATTTTGAAGTTTTTATGTTATAGGTCTTACCTCCTTTGTAAAAGTGACTCCTTGATGCTTGATGTTTTGGTACACTATTTTAAACAAAATAGACTCTATGATCTTTTTCTCTTCTAATTCATTATTTTTACATAGGAATGAACTGATTTTTGTTTATTGACTTTGTAACTGTCCACTTTGCTGTGTTGATTGATTCTTTATAGGAGTTTTTGTGGGTACTCTGTAGGGTCTTCAATGTGTATCATCATGTCATCTGCAAATAGAGATAATTCAATTTCCTTTTTCCAATTCGGATCCCCTTGATTTCCTTCTTTTGCCTGACTGTTATTGCTGGGACTTTTGATACAATGTTGAGTAGGAGAAGGAATAGTGAACATACTTTTCTTGTGCCTAATCTCCATTTATCACCATTTAGAATAATATTGATTATGGGATTTCTATAAATAACTGTTATTACCTCGAGCAAGGTTCCTTCCACCCCTATTTTATTTAGGGTTTCATCATGAGTGGGTGTTGAATTTTGTTGAAAGCTTTATTTGTGTCAATTGATATGATCATATAATTTATATTTCCATTAACTTATGAGGTGCATTAATTGATTTTCATATATTGACCATCCTTGCATCTCTGATATGAATCCCACTTGATAATATTGTATGATTTTTTATGTGATGTTGGATTGGTTTCCTAAGATGTTGATGATTTTTGCATTGATGTTCATCAAGGTTTGTTTGAAATATTCCATTTTTGTAATATCTCTGTCAGCTTGGGGATCAGTGTATTGTTAGCTTCATAGAAGATGTTAAGAAAGATACCTATTTCTTTGATATTTTAAAAAAGCTGAAGGATCAATGGAATCATGTCTTCTTTGAGTGTTTGATGAATTCACACAAAGCTGGGGCAGGAGCTTTAATCTTGGGGAAATTCCTTTTTTTTATTAGTGAGACATCATGAGGTACAGTTGTAGACTTACAAATTTTTGTGCTTGGGTTTCAATTATACGATGGAGATTCTTAATTACAGTTTCAATTTCCTTGTTCGTGACTAGCCAGTTAAGCTTCATACTTTCTCCTCATTTTATTTTGATAGATTCCATATTTCTAGGAATCTGTCCATTTCTTCTAAGTTCTCCAGCTTAACAGAGTAGAACTGTCCTAGTAAACTCTCATGATGTCCTGGGTTCTGTTGTTTGCCCCTTTTCTTTCAATCTTATTTATTTGATCACTTTCTATCTTTTTCTTTATGATTCTAACCAATGATTTTCCTATCTTGTTCATTCTTTTGAAGAACCAGCTCCTGATCTCATTGATTATTTTTTTTTGGTTTCCATATTGTTGACTTCTGCTTTGGTTATTATTATTTCTATCTTCCACTAGTACCTCGATTCATTTATTATTGGTTTTCTAGCCATTTAATGTGTGCATTTAGGTTGTTGGTTACATATTTTTCTTGTTTCCTTATGGTGGCCTTTATTACTACAAGTTTACTCCTATGTACTGTTTCTCTGTGTTTCATGATAACTGTTTGGCAAATTGCTTCTTCATTATCAATAGTTTCAAGGCATTTTTAATTTCTTCCTTGATTTCCTCTTTGATCCACCTGTTATATAGCAGCATGTTGTTCAGTTTTCAAATATTACTATTTCTCTCCATCTTATTTATATGGTTAATTTCTATCTCCATGGCATTTTGGTCTAATAAGATTCTTGGTATTATTCCTAAGTTTGTAAATTTATATGTTATACTTATGTCCTAAAATGCAATATGTCTTGAGAATGTTCCATGTGAACTGGAGAATAACTTTTATTCATCTTTTTGAGGATGGAAGGCCTTGTATAAATCTATTAATCCACCTCTCCTAGTTCCTCACAAAGGGTTCTTATCTCTTTAATAATATCCTGTCGAGTGGTTCTTTCCACTGGTGAAAGTGGGATGTTGATGTCTTTACTATTATGCTTCTATTTATGTTGTTCTCTGGGTTTATGAGCAAAATATTTACAGACTTCTCTGATGCAATGCTCAGTGCATGCATATTGATTAGACTTAGTACTTATTGGTCTATTGTTCTCTTGATCACTAAGTAGTGTCCAATCCTGTCTCTATTTACTTTCCTTAGATAGAATGTAATTTTTGTCTAAGTGTGCCTGTCCCAGAAGTTTTTTGGTTTAGTTTCCGTTGCCTTTTATAATTGTTTTATATCCTTTTACTGAGCGAATATCTATTCTGTAATTTTATTTTTACTTAAAAATTTCTTTTTTAAAATTTTTATTAGTGAGACACCATGATGTACAGTTGTAGACTTACAAATTTTTGTGCTTGGGTTTCAATTATACAATGATGAAATACCCATCCATCTACCAGTTCCCATTTCCCACCACCAGGGATCCCATTATCCCTTCCACCCAACCCCCATCCTCCCCATCCCACCCTGCCTCTGTGGCAGGGAATTCCCTTTTTCTCTCTCTCTCCTATTGGGTGTTGTGGTTTGCAAAAGGGGCAATGGGTGGCAATCATGTTTGGTCTATAGTCTACTTTCAGCATGCTTCTCTCATCCTGGGAGGATCCTCCCAATACCCTTTATTTGGTTCTCCATTCTCTTTCTGAGCTCTCTTTTCCCCTAGCATGTGTGACTGGCCTCCAAGCCATGGAGTAAAATTCCTGGTACTAATCTCGGCCATTCTTGGGTGTCAGTCTCCTATTTTATTACTTTATGTTCCCCAGATGAATACGATCTTTCTATGTCTATCCCTTTATTTCTGAGTCATTTCAGTTAACATTTCACTTTCCAGGTAGTACCACTTGTATGTAAATTTCATGACTTCATCTTTTCTAACAGGTACATAGTACTCCATTGTGTAAATGTACCAAAGTTGATTTAACCAGTCATCTGTTCTCGGGCACTCAGTTTTTTTGCAGATTCTGGCTATTGTATAGTAAAGTTGCAGGCTATTTGTAATTTTATATTATGTGTTTTCTGTAAAAAGAAAATAGACGAATTTTCTTTCCTGATTAAACGCGCCACTCTGTGACTTTTGATGGGAGATTGTATTCCATTAGCATGCAGGTATATTATTGATAAAAATGGCTGTTTTGCAATTTTACTGTGTAGGGTTGTTGCTTTCCAACTGGTCATTGGTTTGTAAAGGTCTTTCAGTTCATTCATGGTTGATTGGTTTATCACAAATGTCAAAAGCTCTTGTCTGAGAATGTTTTATCCCTCCCTCTAATCTAAATGAAGGCTTTGCAAGGTAGTGGACTCTCGATTTAAAGCTTCTTTCATTTATTAATTTGAATATGTCGTTCTACTCTTTGCTCTTCTATATAATTTCTAAAGAGATATCACGTGTGACTCTCATGCTATTTCCCTTATATTTAGTGTTTTTCTTCTCTCTTCTTGCTTTAAGAAGTTTCTCTCTCTTTTCTGTTTTTCCATCTTGACTATTATGTGTCTTTGCGTTGTTCTGTTTGAGTCTATTTTTCTTGATACTCTTTTCATCTCTTGAATCTTCACAGCTTTCTGTCTGTACAGAGTGGGAAATTTCTCAGCTATTACTCTCTCACCACACTTTCTTCCACTTTCCCTTTCCCGCCCCCCTTATGATACTCCTATAATTCGGAGAATATTCTTCCTGTCTTTGTTCATTAAGTACCTTACATCCTTACATTTTCTTTCATCCTTTTGCTTCTCTTTTCTTGTTCCACTACCTTATCTATGTTGGCTTATGTTTTGTTCAGTTTCATCCATACAGTTGTCCCCCTGTGATAATCTGCTACTGTAGCTCGCTAGTGCATTATTTATCTCTGTTGATTACATTTATATGGAATCTATCATCCCGTGGAACAGTTTTTATTTGAGTTTGTTTAATTTCTCGTCCAGTAATTGCTTTATTTTGCTTGTCAGTGGTGACTTAATTTCTGTTGCCAGTACAGTATTGATTTCAGGTTCCCATAAAGATGAACTGTAGATTAAGACCTTCCCTCTAGCTGAAAGGCTGTGAAGCTACTCAAACGGCAGCCACTGGACACCATCCTGCTGCCTTTCACCATTAAATTCCTCCACTATGCCAGCCATGGGCTCTAGTTAACATCATTTTAACCTCTAACCCCAAAACAGAGTGAAAATATGGATAAAGGAACAAAATCCACCCATAATCTTTTTACAGAAATAACTTCTAAAATCACAGGATAGACATGGGCTCAGAGTAAAGGGATGGGAAATAATTATAAAAGTCAATGTAAAACAAAAATACTACTAAAACATACATATTTATATCAGGTCAAATTATGTTGAGTCTATAGAAAGTAATTAGAGACAGGATGACTTGTACTAATTTGTCAAGGGAAGAGTAAATCAAAAAGTACTCTTATCAACATCTATGCACAGAATCAAGGATAAGCAACTTTTGTAAGGCTCAAGTTCACAAACCTAAACAAACCCCACATAGATGGAAACTTAATAGCAGTGTGAGACTTCAACACACCACTGTCACTGGATCATCTAGGCAGAATTTCAGTAGATACACAAGATATATACAACTCTTTCGATCATCAAAAAGCTGAACACATATTTTTCTCTAGTGCACATGAAACATTCTCCAAATACACTGCTCTATATAGCTTATATTTAAGGACATAATTTTAACTTACATAAATTCACATACATAAGTATCATACCAAGCATTCTATCAGAACACATTGCCATAAAGATAGAAATTAACAACAAAAAAGATTTGGAGAAAATATAAAACCGTAAACTGAACAAAAAATGTTGCTCAATAAGAGCTGAATCAAAGAGGAAATATAAAAAAATACATTCCCTGGAACCTGGAACTTGGCTATCCGAACACGCCCCAGGCATCCTCTAGTACACTGGGACTCTCACCATCCCTGAGCCTCTTCCTGTTCGTCCCCTATGCTATGCCCGGTCTTCTTCCACCCCCAGGTTGTACCCCCCACAGACAAGAAGTACCTTGGGTGGCGTGGCCTAGTGGGAGTGGGCATGGCCTAATTTTGGGCCAGTGGATGCCCACGTGGCTTCAGGAAGTTTACACATACCCAGCAATCTCCTGTAAGATCTCAATCACCATACAACCACACGAACATGAAGAAACAATGTAAATCCCCACCATGAGAGGTGGAGGATAAAAAGAGTCCAAAAGCATCATTAGGTGCTTCTTACCTAGAGGGACTTCTCTGATAAACAGTTCAGATATGAAGTAAGGAAGATGTTCAATGAACGCAATGAAACAGTGAGACAGATATCCAGTAAATTAAAGGATGACATGAGAGAAACAATCGAGAAAATACAGGAAGAAAAGAGAGCAGAAATTGGAAAGCAATGCACAGACATGTCACGAATAAAAGACTCGTTAGATGAAATAAAAAACTCAGTGTGTGCCCTCAACAGTAGAATGACCATAGCTGAAGACAGAATCAGTGAGCTGAAAGATCAGCTGTACGAAGCCTACAGGCAACAACAAACAATGGCAAAGGATCTCAATATAGCTTTAGAACGAATCAGAGTCCTAGGAGATTATTCCAACAGGAACGACATTAGAATCAATGGAGTACCAGAAGGTCAGGGAAACAATCCCAATGAAAAATCTACAGTTAAACAAATCAGTGCTGAAAAATTTCCAGAGCTGGACAATGCAGCCATTCAGATTCAAGGAGCCTGAAGGGTTCCAGCTAAAAGAGACTCTAACAAAAACACTCCAAGACATATCATATTTAGAATGGTGATTGCCGCAGATAGAGACACAATACTGCAAGCAGCAAGGTCACTGTCACTGTCACTGTCCTCCTGTTGTTCATCTATTTTTTCGAGCGGGCCCAGTAACATCTGCATTGTGACAGTTGCTATTGTGTTTGGCATACTGAATACGTCACGGGGAGCTTGCCAGGCTTTGCCGTGCAGGGGAGATACTCAGCAAGGTCAAAGAAGGAAATAACATACAAAGGAGCAACCCTTAGACTCAAGCAGACCTACCAGAGGAAACCTTCCAAGCCTGAAAGCAATGGTGGGATATAGTGAAAAAGCTCACTGAAATGAGCACTTCACCAAGAATACGCTATCCAGCTAAACTCTCTCAAACTCGAAGGAATGGTACACAAATTTGTGGATAAACAGCAGCTCAGAAACTTCAGAGTCAAAACCAAACCTAAAATAAGGGCTAAAGGGGCTACTATAAGACAAGACAAACCCTACAAGCATAGTAAACCCTTACAAAAGATGACACAAAACCCCATAACGACAATCTCTCTCGGTGTCACTGGTCTAAATTCAAAAATAAAGAGACACAAAGTGGCAAAATGGATTCAGAGACAAAACCCAGCATTTTGCTGCCTAAAAGAAACTCATCTGAACAGTCAGAGCAAATACATACTCAAAGTTAAAAGATGGAAAACAATCCTGCAAACAAACAGCTCCCTCAGAATAACTGGGATGGCCATAATAGTATCCAATAACATAAATTTAAGGTTGAAAAACATTTAACTGAGACAGCGAGGGACATTTTCTATTCATCAAAGGATATGTACAAAAGGAAGAAATCACACTCTTAAATGTATGCACACCTAATGAGGGAACAGCTTAATATTTAAAACAAATGCTAACAGATAATAAGGAAGATATTGCTGAAAACACAATAATAGCTGGAGACTTCAACATCACTTTATCACCTCTGGATAGATGAACAAGAACAAAATTCAGCAAGGAATGATTGGCTTGAAAGGATGAAATGGAAGAGAGAAGGCCTTATATAACTATACATGGCATTGAACTCCCAAAACAAAGAACACACATTTTTCTCCATTGTGCACAGAACATTTTCCAAAACAGACCATGTGCTAGGACACAAAACATATACCTCAATAGAATCAGGAAGATAGAAATAGTTTCAACAATCTTTTCATACCACGATGAACTAAACATAGAAATGAATCACACACAGACACGGAGAACCCAATTACACTCCTGAAATTAAACAACACAATGTTGAACAAGAGTGAGTCAGGAAGGAAGTCAAGGACAAAATAAAAAGATACCTAGAAATAAATGAGAATAAAGATACAGTTACCAGAACCTATGGGAAGCAGCTAAGGCCATGTTAAGGGAAAAATTTATACCTTTGCAAGAATTTCTCAGGAATGAAGAAAGGGCCCACATAAACAACTTTACTTAACATCTCAAGAGCTTAGAAAAGGATCGACAAAAGAGGACCAAAACAGGCAGAAGAAAAGAGATCATAAAACTTAGAGAAGAAATCAATGACATGGAAACTGAAAAACAATTCGAAAGATCAATGAAACCAAAAACTGGTTATTTGAGATAGTAAACAAGATAGATAAACCACAGCAAGACTCACAAAGAAAGAGAGAGAACCCTAATATACCGAATCAGAAATGAGAATGGGGATATCAAAACAGAAAACAAAGAAATTCAAAAGATCATCAGAGACTACTTTGAAAGTTTGTATGACACAAAACAAGAGAATCTAGAAGAAATGGATAAATTCCTGGATTCCTATAATCTCCCAAGGATGAATCAAGAGATCTAGATAACCTGAATAGTCGTATTAACACAAGTAAATTGAAACTAATCAAAAGGCTTCCCAAAAACAAAAGCTCAGGTCCAGATGGATTCACTAACGAATATTTCCAAACATGTAAAGAGGAACTATTTCCAGGTCTTCTCAAGCTTTTCCAGGAAATTGAAGAAACAGAAACTCTCCCAAACAGTATCTCTGAAGCCCGTATCTCTCTACTACCAAAAGGAAACAAAGACTGCACAAGAAAAGAAAAGTACAGGCCGATATCCCTGATGAACACGGATGCGAAGATTTTCAACAAAATACTAGAAAATTTAGAATTCAGAAATCATCAAAAAGATTATACATCATGACCAAGCGGGATACACCCCAGGATGAAGCATGGTTAAACCATTTGGAAATCAATCAACCTAATCCATCATATCAACAAAAGATAAAAACCACACTATCATACCAATAGATGCAGAGAAAGCATTTGACAAGATCCAGCACCCGTTTATGATGAAAACTCTCGCCAACATTGGGATAGAAGGGACTTTCCTGAATATAGTTAAAGTCATCTACCACAAGCCTATGGCAAGCATCATCCTCAATGGAGAAAAACAATGAGCCTTCTTTCTAAGATCAGGGATAAGACAAGGAGGCCCACTCGCTCCACTGCTGTTCAATATAATACTGTAAGTACTTGCAATAGCGGTGAGGAAAGAAAAAATATATTAAGGGCATTGAGGTAGGAAAGGTAGAAATCAAGCTCTCACTATTTACAGATGATATGATAGAGAACCCTAAAACCTCTACCAAGAAACATTAGACTTGTATAATAAAGTTTCAATCTATAAAATCAATACCCAAAAGTCCATGGCTTTCCTATACTCAAATGATGAGAGAGAAGAAAGTAAAATAAAAAAAAATCCGGTTCACAATTGTGCCCCAGAAAATCACATACCTAGGAATCAGCTTAACTAAGGAAATAATAAAAGACCTGTACTAAGATAACTATGAAATGCTAATTCAGAAAATAAAAGAGGGTACAAGAAAATGGAAAGATAACACCTGCTCATTAATGGACAGAATTAACATTGTAAAAATTCAATACACCCCAAAACATCGTACAAATTCAATGCAAACCATATAATGATACCCACGAATGGAGCAAACACTTCTGACATTGATAGTGAATAATAAGCCCTCACGAATAGCTAAAACAATTCTTGGGAAAAAGAAAATGTGAGGAATCAACCTTCCTAACTTTAAACTCTACTACAAAGCAGTGATAATAAAACATCATGGTACTGGAACAAAGGCAGAGCCACAAACCAGTGGAACAGGGTTAATGTACTGTCATCTCGACCCACATATCATCATCTATCTTTGATACGGGAGCAAAAAATATGAATTGGGGCAAGGAAAGTCTCTTTAAAAATTCTTCTGCCCTTACTGGACAGCTACATTAAAAATGGGCTCAGATCTCTACCTAACACCATGTACAAAAGTAAGATCAAAATGTATTAAAGACCTCAACATCAAACCAGAATCCATAAGGTACATTTAATACAAGATTGGCAAACCCTACACGACAATGAAGCTAACAGTTTCTTCAAAGATGACATGCCACTTGCCAAGCAAGTGAAAAACAGAGATAGACAAATGGGACTATCTTAAACTAAGAAACTTCTACAACTCCAAAGAAACAGTGAGCAAAATACAAAGATTGTCTACGAATGGGAAAGGATATTCACCCAATACACATCCGACAAGGGGTTGATATCAAGGATATACAAAGTACTCGTTGAACTCCACAAGAAGCAAACAGCCAAGCCCATCAAAAAATGGGGCGACGAAATGAACAGAAACTTTTTCAAAGAAGAAATTCGAATGGCAAAAAGGCAAATGAGAAAATGCTCTACATCACTAATGATCAGTGAGATGCAAACCAAAACAAAAATGAGATATCATCTCACACTACAGTGACTGGCCCACATCAAAAAGAAAAAAAAAGCAACCGGTGTTGGCGCAGATGTGGAGAGAAAGGGATTCTCCTTCACTGCTGGTGGAAATGCCAACTGCTTCAGCCCTTTAGGAAAATAGTATGGGCGATATTAATCTCAAAAAATTAGAAATTGAGCTCCCATTTGACCCACCAATACCACTCCTGGGAATAAATCCCAGAGAAGTAAAAAAGTACAGTCAAAATGACATCTGCACTTCTATCTTCATTGCCGCACTGTTACAATAGCTATTTCTGGAAAAAAAAAACCCGAGTATCCAATAACAGATGACTGGTTGAAGAAACTTTGTTACATACTCACAATGGAATACTATGCAGTTGTTAGAAAAGATGAAGTCACGAAATTTACATAGAATTGAAACTGCATGGAAAGTATCATGCTAAGTGAAATGAGTCAGAAAGAGAGGGACAGTCATAGAAAGATTGCATTCATCTGAGGAATATAAAGTAAAAAATAGTAGAGTAATATGCAAGAATAGTTGAGATAAGTACGAGAGTTTCACTCCATGGATTGAATGCCAGTCGCACATGCTAGGTGAAAGGGCAGCTCAGACAGAGAAGGGAACACCATGTAAAGGGTGTTGCTAGGATCCTTCCAGGATGGGAGATACATGCTGAAAGTACACTATAGACCTAACATGATTGCCACTCAATTCCTCTTTTGCAAACTTCAGCACCCAAAAGGATAGAGAGAACAAAAGTTATGCCCTGCCACAGAGGAGGGATGGAATGTGGGGGATGGAGGTGTGGGAGAGATACTGGGATCATTGATGGTGGAGAATGGGCACTGGTGGTGGGATGGGTACTCGGTCACTGTGTAACTGAAACCCAAGCACAAAACTTGTAAGTCCACAACTGTAGCTCATGGTGTTTAGTAATAAAAAATTTAATAAATAAATACATTCCTTTAGACTAATGAGAATTATGAAAAAAAAGTGACCCAAATCTATGAGACATAGCCAAAGTACTAAGTAATTGGAAACTCACAGCTATACAGGCCTACTTTAGGGACGAAGAAAAATACAAACTAGAAAATCTTAATGCACACCTTAAATATGTGGATAATAAACAACAAATGAATCCAAAAACTGTAGAACAAATAAAATAATTTAAAGTAAGCAGAAATCAACAATCAATCAATCACTAGACTGAATCATTAAAATGAGGATTTCGATTTTCGAAAAACTAAACAAGGAAGATGAACCTTTGTCTAGACTCATGAAGAAAAATAAGTGACATTAAAATTAATTGAATTAGGAACAAAAGGGTAAAATTACAAGAGATTCTGTTGTATCTTTCTTTAGATTTCCAAAGTCAATATGAACTATTCTATTACGCTAGAACCTAGAAAAATGAACAGATTCTAGAAACATGGAATCCCCAAAAGTGTAAAGAGGATGATGTAGAAATCCTGAAATAGCTCATTGCAATCAAGGAAATTGGAACAGAAAATCATTTTTTAAATTTGAGCACAGTGAGATACACTGTTACAAAGCTATTCATAACTGGATTTCAGTCACACAATATTCCAATACCTATCCCTCCACCAGTGTATATTCCCATGACTAATTTCTCCAGTTTCTCTGCCACCACTATTCCCAGCCTGTCTCCATGTGGGCACTTTTATTCTTTTGCTCTCTCTTTCTCTCTTATGCTCTCTCTCTCTCTCCTTTTGACCATTATGGTTTGTGATACATATACTTAGCGGTTAGCATGTTGTTCCTTTACCTACATTCAATATGCATTTTTTATCTGGAGTTATCATTTCCAACCATTTTTGTCACAGGGGTCCCATCTATTTCCCAAATGCCTTCTCCCCCAGAACTTGAAGCAGGCTTCCAACCTGGAGCAATCCTTCTGCCCACTGTTTCTACTGTCCCTGGGTATTAGTATCATATTTTTATATCCCAAAAACTAGTTCAAAAATTCTATGTCTGCCTCCCTCTTTCTGACTCCTTAAACTCAGCATGATACTCTCTGTTTCCATCCATTTATACATGAATTTTGTGACGTCATTTTCCCTAACAGCTATGTAGTATTCCATTGTGTAGATGTACAACAGTTTCTTGAACCAGTAGTCTATTATTGGGCACTTGGGATGTTTCCAGACTCTGGTTAGTGTGAAGAGTGCAACATACAATTGCAGATATCATTTCTGCTGTATGTTATTGCACCCCGGGGGGTGCAATATTCACAGAAGTAGAATTGATGGATCATATGGAAGCTCAATTTGTAGATTGTTGAAGAATACCCATATTGTTTTCCAAATCATTTTGAGCAGTCGGGATTTGGAACCAGTTTGGGATCTTTCTGTTAGTCATTTTGTAAGATCTTAAGCTGTGAAATGAAGTATTGATTTTGCAACAATATCAAAATCTGCGTATCTGCGACAGCACTGATTTTTCTTATTCATTTGGTTTGTGCCAGTCTCTGTCGTGTAAGGTTCTATCTCATTGTTGTTTTAATTTGCATCTTCCTGTTGATTAGCTATGTAGAGCATTTTTCATCTTCATTTTGGCCGTTTGTATTTATTCTTTGAGGAAGTATTTGTTCATTTCTTCTCCCCGTTTTCTGAGGGGTTTGATGATTTTTTCTTGTAAAGTCTACCAGAGTCTGATATCTTTGAAATTAACTCTTTATCAGATGTGTATTGAGTAAATAAATTTCACATTGCATGGGCCCTCCTGTATCTTAGTCACTATTTCTTTTAAAGTGCAGAAGTTATTTAGCTTAATGTAGTCCCATTTGTTTATCTTCGCTTCCTATTCCTTGGAAAGTTGTGTTGCAACTTTAAAGATGCCTTTGCCTTCAATGTCATATGAAAGGTTCTGCCTACGTGTTACTCCATTTACTTTATGGATTCAGGAATGATATTGAGGTCTTAAATCCATTTTCATCACATTTTTTTGATTGGCATTAAATGAGTTCATTGTTTTTGCATGTATCTATCCAGTTTTCCAGGCACCACTTGTTGAGGACTCTTTCCTTTCTCCACATCACATTTCTGTTCTGCCTCCTGTGTCAGTGATTAAGTGATCATATACTTGGTGGTCTGTTCAGTGTATTCAAATCTGTTTCATTGATTTTTCTCTATTTCAATACCATGCTGTTTTAATTACTACTACTTTGTAGTATAGTTTGATTTGGGGGAAGGTGATGCTTTCCATATTCTTTTTCCAGAGGATACCTTTAGGTATTTGTGTGGGTATACATTTTCATCTGAAATTCAGGAGTGTTGAGTTTATTTCTTTGAAAAAAAAATCCATAGGTATCCTTATAGGGAGCACATTGACTCCATAAAATGCTTTGGGGATTACTGTTATTTGAACTGTGTTAATCCTTCTAATCCATGAGCAGGCGATGTGTCTCCATTTTCACGTGTCCTCTGTTATTTTTCTTAATTTTGTAGTTTACTTTGTACAGGTCCTTCACCTCCTTGGGAAAGCTGATTCTGAGACACTTAATTTTCTGTGCTTTTCTGATACACAATTGTGAACAGTATTTTTTTAATATCACTTTCTTCTTATTCATAATTTGTATGTAGGAAAGCTATGGACTTTTGAGTATTAATTTTGTACCTGCCACATTTCTATACAAACCTATTTTTATAGAAACTTTTTGTAGAGTCTTGAGGATTTTCTAAATATACTATGTCTTCTGCAAACAATGATAGATTGACTTCTTCCTTTCTATCTGGATGTCCTTGATATCTTTTTCTTGTTTAATTGCTATGGCAAGCACTTCCAGTACTATATTAAAATGATGTGGTGAGAGGGGGCATCCTTGTCTCATCCCTGATATAGACTCTGTTGATCTTTTGAATTTCTGTAGTTTCTGTTGTGATGTCTCCCTTTCCATTTCTGATTTGGTATGTTAGGGCTCACTCTCTCTCAACTTCTTTCTATATAGTTTACTAGCAGTTTATCAAGTTCTTTTTATTTTTTTTGAAGAACTGGTTCAGAACTAGTTCTTTGTTTCATTGAAATTTTGTAATGTTTTCTGGGATTCTATCTTATTGAACTGCTCAAAGTTTTATTGTCTTTCCTCCTGCCTGGTTTGGGCTCCTTCTGTTGGTCATTTTCTAAGATTTTAAGCTGTAAAATGAAGTTATTTATGTGGGCCCTTTCTTCCTTCCTGATAAATGCTTGCAGAGCTATAAATTTTCCTCTTAACATGATTTTAGCTGTGTCCCACGAGTTTTGGTAGCTAGTGTCCTCATTTTCATTTGTTTTCAGTAATATTTTGATTTTTTTTCATTTCCTTTCTAACCCACTGTTTGTTCAGCAATGAGCTGTTTAATTTTTAGGTGTTTGATTTGACTCTTGATTTCTGCGTGAGATTAACTTCTATTTTCAGTTCACTGTGGTCTGAAACTAGATTTGACATAATTCTATACTTTTGAGGTATATTCAGGTATGTTTTGTGGTTCACCACGTGGTCTATCTTAAAAAATATTTCATGTGCATTGGAGAAGAATGAGTGTTCGGCTTTTGGGTTGTAAAGCCCTTTATATTTGTTCCAGCCATCTGTACTTTTCCATTTCTTCCTTCAGAGCCATTACTTCCAAGCTGAGTTTTAGTCTCATTGATCTATCAAGAGATGACAAGGCAGTGTTGAAGACTCTGACTACTATTGCATTCCTACCAATGTCCTCCTTGAAATATATTAGCATTTATTTTATGTATTTTGCTGGCACTTTGTTGGGTGCATGTGTGTTTAAGAGTGTAATTTCTTCCTGGTGTATGTAGCCCTTGATTACTAAGAAATGGTTTTCACTGTCCCTTCTAATATTTTTAGCCTGAAATCTATGTTGTCACATCTAGCCTTTAACATTGAGTATGTGTTTACTCCGACTGTTCAAATGTGTTTTTTAAGCAGCATAATGATGTATTCAGGTTTTTAATTTATTCTTCCACTCTGTCTCATAATTGATGCATTTAGATAATTGGCATTGAAATTATTGTCATGGAGTTTGTGCCATCTTAACGTAGAAATTCATTGTGTTTCTGTTGGGTTTATCTTGTCTTACAGTAGATACTCCAGTCCTTCTTTTAAAGTTAGTTTTGAGTTTATGAAGTTTATGAGCAGTTTTTATCCGTGAAGATGTGTATCATTCCATCAAATCGGAATGAGAGTCTAGCAGAGTAAAGTATTCTTGGTTAGATGTCCATTTCATTTCATTGAGTCTTTACACTATATCCCATCACTGTCTTTGGGTATGGGGGGTTATTTGATAAGTCTTCTGTAATTTGAAGGGATGATCCTTTGTATGTGATCCAATTTTATCTTGCCTCTTACAGTATTGTGTCTCTATAATATTCATAATTCTGATTATGATATGTTATGGAGTCTTTTATTAGAGTCTCTCTTAGCTGGAGTGATAGCACAGCGATAGCACAGCGGTAGGGCGTTGGCCTTACAAGCGGCCAACATGGCCGACCCGAGTTCGATTCCTCCGCCCCTCTTGGAGAGCCCGGCAAGCTACCGAGAGTATTCGATATGCCAAACACAGTAACAACAAAAGTTTCCAATGGAGATGTTACTGGGCCCACTTGAGCAAATCGACGATCAACGGGAGGGCCTTTACCTTTGGGCTGGAGTGATAGCACAGTGGTAGGGCATTTCCCTTGCATGCAGCCAACATGGCCGACCCGAGTTCAATTCCTCTGCCCCTCTCGGAGAGCCCGGCAAGCTACCGAGAGTATCTCGCCTGCACGGCAGAGCCTGGCAAGCTCCCCGTGATGTATTCGATATGCCAAACACAGTAACAACAAAGTCTCCAATGGAGACGTTACTGGGCCCGCTCGAGCAAATCGATGATCAACGGGAGGGCCTCTTAGCTGGAAGTCTTCAGAATTCTTTGTTCTGGATTCCTGCATTCTCTAGCTCTGGAAACCTTTTAGCAATGATGTCTTTTACTTCTATTACCACCATGGGGTTGTCTCCCTTTCAGTCTGGCACTCCAATGATAGTTTTTTTCTTCAATTAATCCCATATAAATCTTTTCTGCCATTGCACTATTTTGAGGTCTTTTTTCATCTTCTGTTGTTTCCTGTGTGCCTTCTGCAGTTCATCTTCAATCTCCCTGATTCTGTCTTTTGTTGTTGTTATTATATTGCTGTGGACTCTCACGAAAGTTCCACTTAGGAGGCCGATATTTGGATCCAATGCACTCTGAAAGGAGAAATTAACTGACAGTTGGGCAACCACTCCCCATGCCACTCATGTTTCTGGGGATGGAGGGGCCACACTTTGGCACAGATCCTTGGTTACATTTTGACTCTCACTTTTGGCAAACTTCCAAAAACACAGGTGTCCCCAATTGCCTTGGTACTCATCTGGGCACCTGTAGCTGCCTCTCACCACACTACCCGGGAGGTTACTGTCTCTCTCCTTTTGATTCATTTCACTCATCGTGATACTCTCCATGTCTGTCCATTTATAAACAAATTTCATGTTTTCGTTCTTCCTGGTGTCTTTGTAGTATTGCATTGTGTATATCTGTGTAGAAAAGTGGCAGGTTTACAAAATCAATACCCCAAAGTCCAAGTCTTTCCTATATGCAAATAATGAAAGAAAGAAGATAACGGTAAAGGTAAAGGTAAAGGCCCATTATATGTCTAAAACTCAACTATCAAAACTTTGTATATTATAGTTTTTAATTAAAATTATTTCCTAAAATTTCAATGACATTCTTCAAGGATTTAGAATGGTCACTGAAAAAATATGCAGAAATATAAAACACTCAGTAGAGCCAGGAATATTCCAATAAATAACAAAATTGGGAAGTATTACCTTTTCTGAATTTAACTACAGTATAAAGCTATTGTAATTAAACAGCATAGTGATGGAGTAAGGATAAAGTACAAGACCAATAATTCACAAACGAATACCTAAAAATAAGCCCTCAAATATATGAGAATTAATTTATGACAAAGAAGCCAGTTCCATGAAGTGCAATAAAGACATTCTCTTCAATAAATGACATTAGGAAAACTGGATAGCTTTATGCAAAACAAATTGATTCATATCTTGCACCTTAGACAAAAGTTAAATGAAAACTAATTAAACACCTTGACAAATATTTCATAAGATGCATTGGTGGAAATATAGGCATATCCCTTGAGGATGTGCATCCCACTGGCAAAGACAACATAAACAAATTTAAACACATCAAATAACCACATATAACCACATCAAATAAAATGTTTCTGCATGACCAAAGAAATACAGGCTAAAATTAAAAGATTACTTACTGATAGGTAGGAAATATTTGCACAGGCCAGCTATTATCCTCCCCCACAACTTTTACACCATTTGAGATTTTCCTGAGTGCCCTGGACTGAGGAAGCATCTCCCACAGCCCTCTTGAACTCTGGACACTCCCGCAAGGACACAGAACACTGACTCTGACCACTTTCATGATAAAGGTGTGCAAAGGTTGCCAACCCTCATCCTGCCCTTTGATTCATTCACCTTCTGTGCCCAATTCCTGAGGCCCATGTCCAAGAAAGATCCTTCCACAGCTATCTCGAATCCAAAGGCTCATGGACACAGCTACACCAACTCTTCATCTCAACTTCAAGGGATCCTGGGTCTTATCTATATTCTCAAATATGTCTATTTTAACCCATCTAAACAAATAGCTATATTTGATACTGAATTGCATGGCCAGTTAAGGGCAAAGGAATTGATAGCCTAATAGATTTTAAGTAGTGCTGCTTACTGAAATTAACAATTTACATCAGATCTCAGTAATGTGGCATGTTAAACTCACACTATAGAACCCACAAAACTTTAGGAATAATGGAAACACAAAATATTTCACCCACTGTGGCAGACAGAGACAGAAATTCTGTCAAATCACTGAGTTCAAATAAACCATGAAGTCCTATCCCAGAGGGACTCAAATCAATACTCCATAAAATTTCCATGGAACTAAAGCAATAACTACAAGATAATGGTATCAATTTAAAGGTGAACTAATTCATGGTAACTAAGAATCCCTCCAACTGGAATTGAGGTAGTTAATAAAATACAAGAGAAAGTCACAGCAACAGAATTAATTCAACATGCAGAGGACCATATCAGTGATATTGACATCAAAATACTAGTCATCACCAGTAACAAACTGAAAAATAAAAGCAAACAGATGGAAGGGAATATAAGACTCTTGATAGACAATAGCAAGAAAAATAATCTTCATATCAGAAATATCAGGAGAGAACAAAGGTAAAGGGAAAGATGAGCTTGTTAAAGAAATAATAAATGATAAATTTCTGATATATTGAGAAAAGTTCCTGCACAGATTCAAGAGGCCCCAAAAGTTCAAAACAAAATAAACAAAAAACACCTTCAAGGTACAAAGTAATCAAAAACAGTAAAATCATAAGACAAAGATAGACTATTTAAAGCAGCAAGAGAGGAGAAAACCCCCAAATATAAGGAATCAATATGAGAATCGCATCAGATTTCCCTAAGACATTTCACCAGCCAGGAAAGAGGAATGGCATTCAAAGTACTGACTGAAAAATTCTAGCTTAAAGTCCACAACTCTGAAAAGCTATCATTTAGACCATGAGGGATAAGAACCTTTCAATCAAACAAAAGCTGGCAGCATTTGAAATAATTAAACCAATCCTGCAGGAATTACTGGAAGACCACTTACCAAAAAAATTGACTCCTGCAAAAATAACTGGATCTGGATCACATACAAATAAAAATTTCAACACAGTCCTTTATGTTAATAATCTCTATGAGTTTCAATGAACTAAACACCCCTATAAAAAGGTATAAAGTAGCTGAATAGATCAGGAAAGAAAATCCACCCTTTTGCTGCCTACAGGAAACACTCATAAAATCCCTTTATAAATACAAACTTCGAACGAAAGGGTTGGGAATAATTATAGAAGCCAAAGGAAGGTATTAAAAAAACTCTGATTATCTGTACTTGTATGTCAGACCAAATTGCATTTACAATAGAGAAAGTAATAAGAGATAATGCTGGACACCAATTATGGGTCAAGGGAACAATCGACCAATACTGTCATCAACATTTGCGCACCACCTGAAGGCTCAGCAAAGTTCATAATGCTTCTGCTTACAAACCAAAAGGAAAAAATTGAGTAAAACACAGTAGTGATGGGACATCTTAACACACCTCTTTTTCCCAGTAGACAGATCAACTAGACAGGATATTAGTGAAGAGACAGAGCCCTAAATGAGGACCTGAATGAATTGGGATTGTTGGACTTATACAGTGGCCTAAACCACCCGCCAGAATAAATATTCTTCTCCAATGCACATAGAACGTTATACAGGATAAATCACATATTATGACACAACTGAATCATACATAAATTATCAAACATAAAAACTGTGCAAACTGAGTACTCAAACCTGGGACTTGCCTTTCTCCATGTCCATGCTCCAGGCATCCTCTAGGACCCTGGGATGCTTATCATCCCTGAACCTCTTCCTGTTCGTCCCCAACACTCTGCCGGTCTTCTTCCGCCCCCAGGTCAGTTAGTCCCGCAGTATTCGAACTCAGGACTTGGCTTTCTCCCAGGAGTACTCTAGGACCCTGGGACGCTCATCATCCCTGACTTTCTTCCTGTTCATCCCCAATACTGTGCTGGTCTTCTTACTTCTCCAGGTCAGTTTCTACTCAACCTAGCAGTCTCAAGTAACATCTCAGTCTCCATTTCAACACACACCAACATAAAGAACAAAGCAAATCCCCACCAGATGGGGAGGAAAATGAAAAAGAGTCCAGAAGCGTTACTAGGTGCTACTCACCTAAGGGTCCTCTCTGACAAAGAATTCAGATATGAAGTAATGAAGATGTTCGATGAACTCAATGAAAGAGTGAGACAGATATCCAGTAAATGGAAGAAAGTATGAAAGAAACAATGGATCACACAATTGAGAAAATCCAGGAAGAAATGAGAGCAGAAATGGGAAAGCTATGTGCAGAAATATCAAGAAAAAAGAAATCTGTAGATGAAATAAAATACTCAGTCTGTGCTTCAACAGTAGAATAGCCATAGCTGAAGTCATAGTCAGTGAGCTGGAAGATCAGCTGCACCAAGCCTACAGGCAACAACAAACAATGGCAAGAGACCTCAAAATAGCTCGAGAGTGAATCTGAGTCTTAGGAGATTTCAAGAGGAACAACATTAGAATCACTGGAAAACCAGAAGCTCAGAGAACAATCCTAATGAAAAAGCCATGGTTAAAGAAATCATTGCTGAAAAGTTCCCAGAGCTGGACAATGCAGTCATTCAGATTCAAGGAGCCCGAAGGGTGCCAGCTAAAAGAGACCCTAACAGAAACACTCCAAGATATATGATAGCTAGAATAATGGATGCCACAGATAAAGACAGAATACTGCATGAAGTAGAGTCAAAGAAGGAAATCACATACAAAGGAGTGACCCTTAGACTCACAGTAGACCTAACAGAGGAAACCCTCCAAGCCTGAAGGCAATGGTGGGTTATAGGGAAATAACTCACTGAAATTAACCCTTCACCAAGAATACCCTATCCAGCTAACCTCTCACTCAAACTTGAAGGAACGGTACACTATTTTGTGGATAAACAGCAGCTCAGGAACTTCATGGACTCAAAAGCAAACCTAAAAGAAGGGGTAAAGGGACTACTGTAAGACAAGGCAAACCCTACAAGCACAACAGACCCTTACAGAAAGATGAAACAAAACCCCATAACAATAATCCCTCTCAACGACAACAGTCTAAATTCACCAATTAAGAGACGCAGAGTGGCAAAATGAATTCAGAGACAGACCCCAATATTCTGCTCCCTATGAGAAACTAATCTGAACAGTCAGAGAAAACACAGACTCAAAGTTAAAGGATGGAAAACAATCCTGCAAGCAAACAGCTCTCTAAAAAAGCTGAATGGCCATACTAGTATTCTACAACATAAATTCCAGGTTAAAAAAGATTAGAGGCGACAGCGAAGGCAATTTTCTATTCATCGAGGGAAGTAAAACAGGAGGAAATCACACACTTAAAAGTAAGTCAGTCACAGTCCTCCTGTTGTTCATCAATTTGCTTGAGCGGGCCCAGTAATGTCTCCTTAGTAAGACTTGTTGTTACTGTGTTTGGCATATTGAATACGTCACGGGTAGCTTGCCAGGCTTTGCCGTGAGGGCGAGATACTCTCGGTAGCTTGCCGGGCTCTCCTAGAGGGGCGGAGGAATTGAACTCAGGTCAGCCATGTTGGCTGCATGCAAGGCAAACGCCCTACCAGCTGTGCTATCACTCCAGCCCACACTTAAAAGTACACGCATCAAATGAAGGAACATCTAACTATTTAAACAACTGCTAACAGATTTTAAGGAGGACGTTGCTAGCAACACAATGGTAGTCAGAAACTTTAACATCGCCTTATCACCTCTTGATAGATCAACAAGGACAAAACTCAGCAAGGAAACATTGTATTTGAAGGAAGAGAGGGCAGAGGGCTAATAGACCTATACAGGTCTTTACACCCCAAAAAGAAAGAATACACATTCTTCTCCAGTGCACACGGAACATTTTCCAAAATAGACCATGTGCTAGGCCACAAAACATACCTCAAATATCAGGAAGACAGAAATAGTATCAACAATCTTTTCAGACCACGATGCACTGAGAATAGAAGTGAATCACACACAGACATGGAGAACCAAATCAAACATATGGGAATTATATAACTCAATGTTGAACAATGAGTGGGTCAGGAAGGAAGTCAAGTATGAAATCAAAAGATACCTCAAAACAAATGAGACTGAAGACACAAGTTACCAGACCCTATGGGACACAGATAAAGCCGTGTTAAGGGGAAATTGTATAGCTCTGCAAGCACTTCTCAGGATGGAAGAAAGGGCCCACATAAAAAACTTGACTTTACAGCTCAAGATCTGAGAAAACGATCGACAGAAGGAGCCCAAATCAGGACGAAGGAAAGAGATCATAAAACTTAGAGCAGAAGTCAACAACATGAAAACCAAAAAAACAATCTGAAAGATCAATGAAACCAAGAGCTGGTTCTTTGAGAAAATAAATAAGATAGATAAACACTGGCAAGACTCACAAAGAAAGAGAGATAATACCCTAATAAAACGAATAAAAATGAGATGGGGAATATCACAACAGAAACCAAAGAAATTCAAAAGATATCAGAGACTACTTTGAAAATCTTCATGCCACAAAACAAGAGCACCTAGAAGAAATGGATAAGTTCGTGGATTCTGCTAGTCTCTCAAGGCTGAATCAAGAAGAGTTAGAGTACCTGAATAGACCTACTAATATCAATAAAATTGAAACGGTAATCAAAATTCTTCCCAAAAATAAAAGCCCAGGTCCAGATGGATTCACTAGCGAATTTTTCCAAACATTTAAAGAGGATCTACTGCCAGTTCTTCTCAAGCTTTTCCAATAAATTGAAGAAACAGAAACTCTCCCACAGTTTCTATGAAGCCTATATCTCTCTAACCAAAAGGAAACAATGACACCACAAGAAAAGAAAACTACAGACCAATATCCCTGATGAATATGGATTCGAAGATTCTCAACCAAATACTAGCAAATACTGTTCGACAACTCATGAAAAAGAACATATAACATGACCAAATGGGATTCATCCTGGAGATGCAAGAATGGTTTATCATTTGGAAATCAATCAACATGATCCATCACATCAAGAAAAGAAAGATAAAAACCATATGATCATATCAATAGATGCAGAGAAAGCATTTGACAAGATCCAGCACCCGTTTATGATAAAACCCTCGCCAAAATGGCGATAAAGGGTACTTTCCTCAACATTAGTTATAGCCATCTATCACAAGCCTACAGCAATCATCATCCTCAATGGGGAAAAATTAAGAGCCTTCCCTCTAAGACCAGGGACGAGACAAGGATGCCCACACTCTCCACTGCTGTTTAATATGGTACTGGAAGTACTTGCAATAGCAGTTAGGAAAGAAAAAGATATTAAGGGCATCCAGATAGAAAAGGAAGAAATCAAACTCTCACTATTCGCAGATGCTATGATACTATACTTAAAGAACCCTACAACCTCTACCAAGAAACTCCTAGAAAAAATAGACTTTTATGGTAAAGTTGCAGGCTATAAAATCAATACCAAAAAGTCCGTGACTTTCCTATACGCAAATAGTGAGAGAGAAGAAAGTGAAATGAAAAGAACAATCCCGTTCGCAATCGTGTCCCAGAAAATTAAGTACCAAGGAATCATCTTACCTAAAGAAGTAAAGGACCTGTACAAAGAAAACTACAAAACGCTACTTCAGGAAATAAAAGAGGACACGAGGAAATGGAAAGATATCCCTTGCTGATGGATCAGGAAATTAACAATATCAAAATGTCATACTCCCCAAAGCATTGTACAAATTAAATGTGATCCCTATAAGGATACCCATAACATTCTTCAAAGAAAGGGAGCAAACATTCCTGAAAATGATATGGAACAATAAGCCCCCACGAATAGCTAAAGCAATTCTTGGGAAAAAGAAAATGTGAAGAATCAACCTCCTTAAATTTAAACTTAAGCCAGTGATAATTAAAACAACATGGTACTGGAACAAAGGCAGAGCCGCAGACCCATGGAACAGGGTTAAATATACTGTCATCTTGCCCCACATATAATCATCTAATCTATGATAAGGGAGCAAAAAATGTGAAGTGGAGAAGGAAAGTCTCTTTAACAAATTGTGCTGGCAAAACCCGATAGCTACATGCAAAAAAGTGGACTCAGATCTCTACCTAACTCTATGTACAAAAGTAAGATCAAAATGGATTAAAGACCTCTGCATCAGACGGGAATCCATAAGGTACATTGAAGACCATGTTGGCAAAAACATCAACAAAGTTGAAGCTAACAGTATCTTCTAAGATGACATTCCACTGGTCAACAAGTGAAGAAAGAGATAGACAAATTGGACTATCTTACACTAAGAATATTCTACACCTCAAAAAAAATGGTGAACAAAATATAAAGACAGTCTACAAAATGTGAAAGGATATTCGCCAAATACCCACCCAACAAGGGGTTGATATCAATGATATACAAAGTACTGGTTCAACTCCAGAAGAAGAACTCATCCAACCCCATCAAAATATGGGGAGACGAAATGAACAGAAGCTTTCTCAAAGAAAAAATACAAATGGCTAAAACGCACATGAGAAATGCTCTACATCATTAATCATCAGGGAGATGCATATCAAAACAACAATGATTTATCATCTCACACCACAGAGGCTGGACCACATAAAAAAGTACAAAAGCAACCAGTGTTGTCATGGATGTGACGAGAAAGTGACCCTCCATCACTGCTGGTTGGAATGCCGGCTGTTTCAGCCCTTTCGGAAAACAGCATGGACGATTCTCAAAGAATTAGAAATTTTGCTCCCATTTGACCCAGCAATACCACTCCTGGGAATATATCTCAGAGAGGCAAAAAAGTATAGTCTAAGTGACATCTGCACTAGTTTGTTCTTTTCAGCACTGTTTACAATAGCAGAATCTGGAAAAAAACTGAGTGCCCATGACCAGATGACTGGTTAAAGAAACTTTGGTACATCTACACAATGGAGTACTATATAGCTGTTAGAAAAGATGAAGTCATAAAATTTACATACAAGTGGTACTGTATGGAAAGTATCATGCTAAATGAAATGAATCAGAACGTGAGGGACAGACATAGAAAGATTGCATTCATCTGGGGAACATGGGATAACAAAATAAGAGACTTACACCCAAGCATAGCTGAGATAAGTACAGGAGATTTACTCCATGGGTTGGAGGCCAGCAGCACATGCTAGGTGAAAAGGCAGCTCAGATAGAGACGGGAGCACCAAATAAAGGGTGTTGGTAAGATCTGCCCAGGATGGGAGATGCATGCTGAAAGTAGACTATAGACTGCACATGATTGCCACTCAATGCCTCTTTTGCAAACCGCAGCACCCAAAATTAGAGCGAGAACAAAAAGGAATCCCCTGCCAACTAGGCGGGGTTGGATGGGGGATTGGGCAGGTGGGAGGGATACTGGAATGATTGGTGGTGGAGAATGGGCACTGGTGGAAGGATGGGTACTCAGTCATTGTATAGCTGAAACCCAAGCACTAAAATTTGTGAGTCTACAATTGTACCTCATTTGTTTCACTAATAAAAATTTTAAATAAATAAAAAATTAAAATATGTAAACACAAAAAGGGGCTGCAGTTGTCTATCTCTCCTGCTGCCCGCGTTCTGTAGTCTCAGGCCATTTTCCCCACTCCAGATAGGTCGATGGTGATGGGTACACGAAGGAAGGAAACGAGGGCCAGGCTGGTTGGTCTTAGTAGCAGTTTATTACAAGGAAGGAATTTATGTCAATGAGGGCCTAGTTTCTCTCAAGCACCTCTTCCTTAGATTCTCTCAGCCTGTCTCCCCATTCTCTCAGACCTGTCTCTTTGGTTCTCTCAGCACGTGTTCTCCCCAGAGAGACCCCAAAATCTCCTTATATAAATCATGATACCTCTAAAGGGCACAATACAGTGATGTCATCAAAAGGAGTTACAGAAAGGAAATTGAGGAGGCAAAACATATATTATTCCTTTACATCTGCAGGCCAGTAATTTTGGCCTTCAGAAAGAAGATACAAAACCAAGACTGAAACCTTTCACAAGCACTTTCACAAGGTACAAGCACTTGGATTTGCATCCCAAAGACCAGTTTGCTAGAGCTTGGAATCTACATTCCAAAGACCAGCCCTGGCTAACACCTGAGATTTCTGTGAGAAAAGGAAAACTGCCTCTCACAATATACTGAAATTATTTACTGAAGGCAATTTGAGAGGGCAAAGTGTTCGGCTTCATTCAAACTAGTCAGGACAGGGAAAGCTGCTTCTAGGACAGATTCTCATTTAGCAGATCATCCCACCTTAGAACGAATCCCCTGGGTGTGTTTCCCCTCTCCTTGCCCAACAAACATATAAGCATACATAATATAAATTATTTTGTATGGACACAGTAAGAAATACTTTATACTAATAGAATTGCTCTCCTAGGGCCACCTCAATCTCAGACTACAGTGCTCAGGCCCGATAGTCTTTTCTATCCCTAGCAGGGTCTTAGTCTAGTCGTTATTTTTGGATCATGACAGATTTTGTCTATGAACAAATTCCTAACTTAAAATTAAGAATCCGTGGCGCTTTGGCCTGGCCCATCTAGATGCCAGGGTAGCACATAGCTTACCTGCTTGCCTTGGTTCCATCCAGTCCCTCGTCAGGACCTTGCTTTTGGGAGTGCTAGAAAGTGAGTGCAACTGAGGCTTAAGATGAGAAAGCAGATGCCAGAGAATGAATAACATTCAAAGCTAATTAAATCCTAAATCACAAACCATAATATTAACGGCCTTCCTGTATCTATACAAAGAGGACATTGCATTAAAGTAAAGTACTCAAAAGACATAAGGAGAGGAGAAAAACAATATTAACTTACAAGTTCAGTGTCCTAGAAGGATCTGACCTCACAAATTAATAGATTCTGACCAGGGGGAAAAGCTAACTAGCTGGTTGGGGAAGAGAGCATAGAAGTGGTTACAGATAAACAAAGGAATGGAAGTGACTCAGGAGCACTGTGATGGGTGTAACCTAATAAACCTAAGCTCCTTGTATTCCAACAAAAATAAATAAAAATTATGCAAACTACCTTCTCAAACAGCAATGAATGAAAGTCAAATTAATCACAGAAAGAAGATGAGAAAAAGTTCTGTCCTTTGGGAGCTAAAAGCAAACTATAATAAGATCAAAAAGAAGACATAAAAGGATTCCTTGAAACTAAATGAGAATGAAAATGCAAGATCCCAGAATGTATGGGATATAGCAAAATCTGTAGTAAGGGGGAAATTTTAGCAATTCTTTCCTACATTAAAAAGAATAAAAATACTAAATCGAAACCTAAACATACATCTCAAAACTCTGGAGAAGACACGCAAAGAAATCCACAAAGCAGCATAAGGAGAGAAATAATAAAAACAAGAGCAGAAGTCAACAACTTAGAAACCAAATATAAGAATTGATGAAACCAGGAGCTTGTTCTTTAAAAATAAATAAACAAGATAGATAAGCCTTTAGCAAAACTCATGAGGAAAAAAGAAAAAAATATTCAAATAAATCAAAACAGAGAAGAAAGGGGATTAATTACAAAAGTTCTCTCAGAAATTCAAAATAAAATGAGATGTCACTATCACCAACTGTATGCTTTTAAGCTGGAGACGCTGAAAGAAATGGATATTTTCTTAGAGTCATGTAATCTCATAAAGATGATCAAAGAGTAAGTAGAAAGCCTAAATAGGCCAATTACAAGTTAGGGAATTGAAACATATATTACCTATACTCCTTATGGTCTTCAAACTTTTTGAGTACACAGCAATCTTTCCAAAGACCTTTTATGACAATAACATTACACAAATACCAAAAAAGAATAAAATTTCTGACTTATCAACCTGATGAATATCGATGCAAAATTCCTTAGAATAATTTAAGCTAATGAACACATATCAAAGAATCTTTTTATTTTATTTTTTATGTTTTTAATTTTTCCGGCTTCTGCCACAAGGTCCAGTACTGCTGCTCTTCTGTCTTTAAGGTCTTCCTTTATTGCATCTCTGCACTGCTTTGCGAGCTCAGACGTTAGCTTAGGGTTGCCTGAGGTTAGCGCCCAGAGAAGTTGGTGAATGAGCTCAAGAGTTTTTGAAGACTAGCATCTTTTTGTGACTTTCTCTCTCTTTCTCTGCTTTCCTCGCACAATAATGGAGGTGCAGAAACAGTCGATCCTATTCTTTGTCCATGTCCTCAACAATGGCATCTTCCCATGTTGTCGCAATAGTGCCAAAGAGCTCCCAGTTGGTGGTCATTCTGAGTTCTCTTAAACTTTGCAGCCCGTTCTTCCCGCTCCGTGAAGTAGAATTTTGCATGAAGGAGACGGTGATCCAATCTTACCCTGTTCATTCCATTCTAGGCCATGGGTCCCTATGTGGAGTTCTTAAGCTGATGTTATCAGTCCTATCTTGACATGAAAATCACCAACAATGATCTTGAGAAGGTGTGGTCTTCTTTATAGAACTTCTCCAACTCCTTCACCAACTACGAGACCAAGATTACTGCCCTCTGATGTCCTGATGGATCTACCACATCTTACCGAAGGGCAATGGAGAAGATTATCCATGACTTCTACTCGAATCTCTTCAATAGCCATGTCCACCTGCCCACATACCAAATTCCGCAGGATGGATATGTCACTCCCAATGTTCTCCCTTCCGAAATCCAACACACCATTTCATCAGTAAAGAAAGGAACAGCACCTGCCCCAGGCAAGATCAGACCCAAAAACCTGAAGAATCTGCCATCATTACTCATCAATACACTGGCTCGGCTCTTCACACGCTACCTGCCTGAATGCAAGGTTTCATCCCAATGGAAAACCAGCACGACCATTCTACTGTACAAGAAGGGACACATCCACGATATTGGCAAATATCTCCTGATCTGCCTGTTATCTGTCTTCTACAAGCTGTTTACTTGAGTAATCCTGAATAGGATTGGCAGAACACTAGATGAAGGACAATCATGCAAGAAAGCTGTGTTCTGAAAAGGATTCAGCACAATTGACCATATCCACATGGTAACTAATCTCATTGAGGTTTCTTGGGAGTTCAAGTTGCCACTCTGTCTAACGTTCATTGATTTAGAGAAGGCCTTTGATTCTGTTGAGACAGAAGCGGTCATCGAAGGCCTAGCCAAATAGGGCTTTCAAACTCAATACATCAGGATCCTCCATGAACTGCATTACAATTCACCACCAGGATCTTAGCATTCTACAAGGAATTTATCATCAACTTCAAGAGAGGGGTTTGGCAGGGTGATACCATTTCACCGAAACTGTCAGTGCCACCCCTGAGAACATTATGCAACAACTGCAATGGGAAGAAATGGAAGTGAAGATAGATGGTCAGCAACTACACCACCTCTGATTTGCTGATAATATCGTTCTAATAACAACAAACATTAGCCATGCGGCACAAATGTTGGCCGACTTCGACCGTGAGTTGGAAAGGTCAGAATGCAGCTGAATCTCGTGATGACAATGTTTATGAGAAATGTACTCATTCCTGATGTTGCATTCACTCTCAATGAAACAAACATCTCCAAATTCAGCAGTTACGTGTACATAGGTCTAGAACTCAACATGACTAATGACCTGGCACCTGAGTTGCACAGGAGGAAGAGAGAAGCATGGAACACCCTCAAGAGCATTGAAGAAATAGCTAATAAGATGAACAAACTCCGGGTCTGGGCAAATATCTTCAATCCCACCATTTTTCCTGTACTAACATATGCCTCAGAGACCTTATCCCTATTATAACAGGATTACAACAATATTCGGGACTCCCAAAGAAGAATCAAAAGAGCTATGCTTGGAGTATCACGCTTCACTCAAGTGAAAGAAGGAATCTGGAGTTCTGACCTCCATAGTCCATCGAGAATCAGGAATTCTGTCTTGTTTGCCAAGGTGTCAAAAATCAGATGGACTGAACATGTAATGAGATTTGGAGACAACTGCTGAACTAGAGCCATTAACAACTGGATTCCACAGGACGAAAAAAGATCGCGTGGCTGCCCACCTACGAGAGGGTCAGACTTCTTCGTCATGATACTGAATGAACAATGATCCTCGTGTTCCTGGAGCGAGCAGATGCCATTGGGCTACACTAGCACATGACAGGGACGAATGGAGACATTTCTGAAGCCCACTCCAGTAAATCGATGGGTAATGGGATGTCAAGTGATCAAGTGATCAAATTTTTAATTTTGGTTTGTGGTAGTAGCACAGCAGCTGGTGTTTGCTTTGTACACATTTGACCCAATTTGATACATCCACCCTCTCGGAGAGCCCGACAAGCTACCGAAAGTATCATGCCTGCACGGCAAAGTCTGGCAAACTCCCTGCGACGTATTCGATATGGCAAAAATAGTAATAAAAAGTCTCACAATTTGTTATGAGACATTACTGGTGCCTGCTCGAGCAAATCGAGGAACGAGGGGAGGACAGTGCTACAGTGCTATGTTTTTAATTTTAATGAATCATCGTGAGATAGTTACAGACTTACAAATTTTTATGATTACATATCAATCAAACAATGTTTGAGTACCAATCCCTTCACCAGCATCCCTTCTCCACCACCAATGTTCCCAGTGTCTCTTCTGCCACCTCCAACCCTTCCCACTTCTGAGTCTGTGATAGACAAATTCCCTCTTTCTTTCTCTCCTTTTGGGTGTCATAGTTTGAAATATAGGAACTAATCAGCCATCATGTTTGGTCTCCACCCAACATTTAGCATGCTTCTACCAATTCGAGTCATCTCTCCAATCATCAATTGTTTAGTCATCTCTTCTCCATCCCAGCACATGAGATCGGCTTCCAAGCTGTGGGGCCAACCTTTATCTCTACTATCCTTAGGTCTTGTTCTACTGTCTTATTCTCCTATTATGTTACTTTATATTCCACAAATGTGTGCAGTCATTCTTTGTCTGTCCCATTCTTTCTGACTCATTTGACTTAGCATGATACTATCCATGTTGATCCATTTATATGCAAATTTCATTACTTCATCTGTTCTAATAGCTGTATAGTATCCCATTGTGTAGATATACCAAAGTTTCTTTCTTTTTGTAAATTTTATTCAATCGCCATGAGATATTTACAAGCTTCTATGTTTGGGTTACTATCACACAATGATAAAACACCCATCCCTCCACCAGTGTACGTTCCTCCCCATCAATATCCCCCGTATACCCCCCATTTCCCACCCTCCCCCTGCCTCCATGGCAAACAATATTCCCCATACTCTTTATCTGCTTTTGGACTTTATGGTTTGCAATACAGATACTGAGAGGTTATCATGTTTGTTCCACTATCTACTTTCAGCACACATCTCCATTGCAACTCAAGCCATCATTTTCTTATTGAACCCTTCCCTATTCCAGCTGCCTTCTCCCCTTTGCTCATGAGCCAGGCTTCCAGCTATGGAACAATCTTCCTGGCCCGTGTAACTATTATCTTTAGGTATCAGGCTCATGGTATGTTGTTTTAAACAACAAAAATGAGTGCAGTTCTTCCGTCATTCTCTCTCTTTCTGACTCATTTCACTTAACGTGATACTCTCCATGTTGATCCACCTATACGCAAATTTCAGGACTTCGTCTTTTCTAGGATGGAGGGATAGCACAGAGGTCGGCGTTTGCCTTGCACACAGCCAACAAGGCCGACCAGAGATTGATTCCTCCACCCCTCTCGGAGAGCCCGGCAAGCTACCAAGAGTATCTCCCCCTCGCGGCAAAAGCCTGGCAAGCTCCCCGTGACATATTCAATATACAAACACAGTAACAAGTCTCAAAATGGAGACGTTACTGGCCCCGCTCTAGCAAATCGATGAACGAAAGGGTGACAGTGAGAGTGACATTCATTCATCTTTTCTAACAGTTTCATACTATTCCATTGTGTAGATTTCTTTAACTAGACTTCTGTTCTCGGGGAAATAAACTCGATTTTTTCCAGATTCTGGCTATTGTAAGTAGTGCTGCAATAAACATACAAGTGCAGATGTCATTTCTACCGTGATTTTTTGCATTTCAAGATATATTCTCAGAAGTGGTATTGCTGGGTCTAATGGGAGATCCATTTCTAGTTTTTTGAGAAACATCCATATTGTTTTCCAAAAAGGCTGTACCAAGAGTAAAGGAGAATCCCCTTCTCGCCACATCTAGGCCAACACTGGTTGTTTTTATTTTTGAATGTGTTCCAGTCTCTGTGGTGTGAGATAATATCTCATTGTTGTTTTAATATTCATCTCTCTAATGATTAGTGATATGGAGCATTTTTCATGTGCTTTTTGGCCATTCAGATATCTTCTTTGAGAAAGTTTCTGTTCATTTCATCGTCCCATTTTCTGAGGAGACTGGATGATTTCTTCTTGTAGAGTTCAACCTGGGCATTGCATATCCTTGATATTAACCCTTTATCGGAGGGGTATTGGGTACGTATCCTTTCTTATTCTGTAGAATATCTTTGTATTTTGATCACTGTTACTCTTGAGGTGCAGAAGTTTCTTAGTTTAAGTTAGTTCCATTTGTTTATCTCTGTTTCCACTTGCTTGGAAAATGGCATTTCGTCCTTGAAGATACTTTTATCTTCAATGTCATAGACGGTTTGGTCAACCTTTTCTTCAATGTACCTTATAGATTCTGGTCAGATGTTGAGATCTTTAATCCATTTTGATATAACATTTGTGCATGGCGTTAGGTGGAGGTCTGAGCCCATTCTTAGCATGTAGCTGTCCAGTTTTTCCAGGACCATTTGTTAAAGAGGCTTTCCTTGCTCTATTTCACGTTTCTTGCTCCATCATCAAAGATTATGTGATCATATACTTGAGGGAGTGTGTAAGGATATTTAACCCTATTCCACTGGTCTTTGTATCTGCTGTTCTTCCAATACCATGCTGTTTAAATTACTACTACTTTGTAGTACAGTTTGAAGCTGGGGAAGGTGATGCCCACCATGTGTAAACAAACAAAAAGTAAAAAGGCCGGAGGTCTATCTCTCCCGCCGCCCGCGTTCGGTGGTCTCAGACCGTTTCCCCACTCCAGGGAGGTCAATAGCGATGGTCAGGCGAAGGAAGGAAACGAGGCCAGGCTGGTCGGTCTTAGCAGCAGTTTATTACAGGGAAGAGATGTATGTCATGGAGGCCCCAGGATCTCTCAAGCACGTGCACCTTTGTTCTCTCAGCTTCTGTCCCAGGTCCTCTGATGCATGTGTCCCCTAGAGAGCCCTGAAATCTCCCTTATATAGATCATAGTACCTCTAAAGGGCACAATAGAGTGATGTCAACAAAAGGAGTTACAGAAAGAACACTGAGGCAATACATACAATGTTTCTTTACATCTGCAGCCCAGTAATCCTAGCCTCACCTTTTAACAAGCTACAAACACTTGGATTAGCACAACAAAGACCAGTCTGCTAGAGCTTGGAATCTACATCTCCAAAATCAGCCAGCCTGGAGCCAAGCATCTACATCCCAAAGACCAGGCCTGGCTTAGCACCTGGGATCTGCATACCTAAGGCCAGCTAGGTTCCTGTGAGATAAGAGAAACTGCCTCAATATACTGAAATCATTTACTAAAGGCAGTTTGAAGGGGAGAAATTTCAGTCTCATCCAAGCTAGTCAGGACACAAAAGAAAACTGCTTCTAGGAAGTGTTTCTCCTCTCCTTGTCCAACCAACATATAAGCATACATAATATTAATCATTTTGTATGGACACAGTAAGAAATACTTTGAGCTTATAGAATTGCTCTCCTAGGGCCATCTCGATCTCAGACTGCTGTGCTCAGGCCAGATATCTTTCCTGTTCCTAGCAGCAGGGTCCTAGTCTCGTCGTTACTTTTGGATCATGACAGCATTTGCCTATGATCAAACTCTTAACCTATAGTTAAGAATCGTGGCACCTTGGCCTAGCCCATCGCGATGCCAGGGTTTCACATAACTTACTGGCTTGCCCTGGTTCCATCCAGTCCCACGTCGGGACCCTGCCCTTGGGGTGCTAGGAAGTGAGGGCAACTGAGGCTTAAGTTGATAAGGCAGATGCCCAGGAGTGAATAATATCCAAAGCCAATTAAATCCTAAATTATAAAGCATAATATTAATTAATTGTCTTCCTGTATCTATACAAAAGGACATTGCATTAAAGTAAACTGCTCAAAAGACATAAGGAGAGAAGAAAGGCAATATTAACTTACAGTACAGCTTCAGTGTCTAAGAAGGATGAGACCTTACAAATTGGTTGGGGAAAAGAGCATAGAAGTAGTTACAGACAGACAAAGTAATGGGAGTGACTCGGGAGCACTGTGATAGGTGCAACCTGACAAACCTAAGCTCCGTGTACTCCAACACTACCATATGTTTTTTCCACAAGAATTTAGCTATTCATGGAGACTTGCTGTCCCTTATGAATTTCAGAAACGTTTGATCAATTTCTTTGAAGAATGCCGTGGGTACCCTTATAGGAATTGCATTGAATCTGTATAATGCTTTGTGGAGTATTGCCATTTTGACAATGTTAATTCTTCCAATCATGAGGAGGGGATTTGTTTCCATTTCTTCCTGTCTTCTTTTACTTATTGAAGTAGTGGTTTGTAATTTTCTTTGTATTTGGTTAAGTTGATTCCTAGGTACTTGATTTTCTGAGGTATGATTGCGAACGGGATTGCCTTTTTTATATTGCTTTCTTCTCTTTCATTATTTGCATATAGGAAAGCCATGGATATTTGGTATTGATTTTATAGGCTGCGAATTTACTATACAAGTCTATTGTTTCTAAGAGCTTCTTGGTAGAGACTTTGGGGTTCTTGAAATATATTATCATGTCTTCTGCAAATAGTGAGAACTTGATATCTTCCTTTCCTATTTGGATGCCCTCGATGTCTTTTTCCTGCCTAACTGCTATGGCAACTACTTTCATTGCTATATTGAATAGTAGTAATGAGAGTGGGTATCCTTGTCTTGTCCCTGATCTTAAAGGGGAAGGCTGTTAGTCTTTCCTTGTTGAGGATAATTCTTGCCATGGCTTGTGGTAGATTGCTTTACTGTATTAAGAAAATTTAATTCAATTCCCAATATTCTGAGAGTTTTCATCATAAAAAAAAGTACAGTACAGCTTCAGTGTCTAAGAAGGATGAGACCTTACAAATTGGTTGGGAAAGAGAGCATAGAAGTAGTTACAGACAGACAAAGTAATGGGAGTGACTCGGGAGCACTGTGATGGGTGCAACCCGATAAACCTATGCTCCTCGTACTCCAACAGGTAATGAGATGCCTCCCAACTTCTCATTTTTTTGTATTTTCTTAGACCATTTATTTTATAATTGAGTAGTCAAGATTTTTCTTTTATTAATATGTATCAAAACAATATTTTGATAAATATTTGCCCACAATTCCCCTCCCATCATTATTTATTTTATTAGTGAGACACCATGAGGTACAGTTGTAGACTTACAAATTTTTGTGCTTGTGTTTCAATTATACAATGATCAAATACCCATCCCTCCACCAGTGCCCATTTCCCACCACCACGGACCAAAGTAACCCTCCCACCTCCCATCCTCCCCATCCCACCCTGCCTCTGTGGCAGGGTATTCCCTTTTGTTCTCTCTCTCCTATTGGGTGTTGTGGTTTGCAAAAGAGGCAATGGGTGGCAATCATGTTTGGTCTATAGTCTACATTCAGCATGCTTCTCCCATCCTGGGATCCTCCCAACACCTTTATTTGGTGTTCCCTTCTCTATCTGAGCTCCCTTTTCCCCTAGCATGTGTGGTTTAGCCAGTATTATTCTTAATGGTGACTAACTGATAAAACTACCTCTGAGATTAGGTAGAAGGTAAGCATGTTCACTCACTAAATTTCTATTAAATATAGTATTAGAATTTGTAACAGCAATCAGGAAGAAAATAAATCAAAGGGATCCAAATTGGAAAAGAAGTACTCAAATGATCACTATTTGCAGATGACATTATGATATGCATAGGTAACCTTAAAGAGTCTTCAAAAATCTCTTACAAACAATAAACCAATACAGCTATGTGTCTGGCTGCTCAGTCAATACACAAAAATTGGCTGCATTCTTATATCCAAAGAATAAATTAAAAGAAAGTGATCAAGTACTCTATATCATTTAAAATAGGATGCAAAAAATCAGGTTCCTAGGAATCGGTTTAGCAAAAGAAATTGGAAATCTATGCTATGATAACTTTAAATCACTTAAGTAGACAGAAGAAGAACTTAAATGGAAAAAATCCAATGTTCAGAGATTTGAAGAACCAATATTATTAAATATGACTATCATACATGAGCTGTTATATAGATTCAAGAAAAATTCAGATGACCTTCTTCCAGGATCTAGAACATTCAATAATAAAATGTGTATGGGATCAGAAAAGATCATGAATACTCAAAGCATAATGAGAAATAAGAAACTGGTGGATATTTTACTACCTAATTTGGAACAGTATACTATCAGTATACTGTCAGTTTATACTGTCAGTGACTTTGCAAATCACAGTAATTTTTCTTGTCTTCCGTTTTTTACTTTTCTTCAGGCCCCTCATGGAACAGCACCTTTCATAGAACAGCACCTGGGGTAGTGGCTCTTAAAGCACCAGCTCCAAGGTACAGTCTTGCTCCCCAGTACTGCCACTACGGTTACCCCAGAAAAAGTAGGTTGCCATTCTCCAAAAATTCCTCGGCCCAGCAAAGCTCTGTTGGAAGGGCAGGGTCCCCTTCACCTTGGAGCTTGTGGGCCTGGCACGCCCCCCCCCCCCCAGCCCCAGGCTTTGGCTGCCAGTTTGTCTGCAGCATTGTCTCATTTGCTGTAAACTATTCACTTCAAGGAGCTGGGAACTAGGCATTCTTATACCTTGGAAAGATGGCCCAAAACTCTTTTGGAAAGTACTGCAATCCCACACCCAGAGCGTACCCAGGCCCTGTTTGTGGGTCTATCCTCCTCCCCATACCCCAGCAAATGCACACCCAGGCCCTACCTGTCAAATCGCAATTTTAAAAAAATAAAATATTTTTACATCAGATAAAGTGTAACTATCAAGACTGTACTAAGTATTCACAAAGATCAACATCAATAAATTTAATAATCACACACAATTGAGGAGAGGCTTCAGGAAGTTAGTACAACTGGTAGAGCACTTGCCTTGCACACTACCAACACAGTTTCTATTCCTAGTACCACATATGGTATCCCTGAACATATGCTAGGAGTGATCCTTAAACAGAGAACCAGGAATGAGCCATGATAATAGATAAGTGTGGCCCAAAGAAATAAAAATGGGGAGAGGAAAAGAGCAGACACTTTTTCAAAAGACACCAATTGGATGACCAACTGGATTATGAAATAAAATGTCCATCATCACTTAATTTGGAAATCCACATTAATATGACAATAAAACATCAATTAACAGAAGTGAGAATAACATATTCCTGAAAAGATAGGAACAACATAGTTTGATGAGGATGTGGCAGCAAAGGAACTTTCATGCACTGCTTATGGAAATATTTTATAGTTCGACTCTAATGAAAAACATGGAAATTCCTAAAAAAAACCCAACTAAGAATATAGTTACTATATGACCTAACAATCTCAATAATTGGCATCTAGCCACAAGATTTTTAAAAATCATTAAAAAGATATATGAGCACCTGTATTTATTTTGGAATGTAGTACAAAAACCAGGTTATGAAAATAATCCATGTCTAATGACAGAAAAGTGGATACTAAGGTGTATATATACACTGTTATATAAACACAACTCAGTCATAAGGAATGATAAAGTCATATAATTTTCTGTAACATTGATGGATCTGGATGATTTCATGTTATGTGAAGTTAATCAGCAGGACAAGGAGAAACACCATATGTTCTCACTAATCTGTGTTATATAGAATAACTTGTCTAGGAATTGGTAGGTAAAAATGTTGGCAAAACAATGGGTCGAGACTACAGAGACATGAATGCCAATAAAAGAGAGAAATGAATGGAGAAAGAGGGGGTCTGTAAGTAAAACACAGGTAAATATCAGGTCATTCAACACCTCTATGATGTAGAAGTGAAGTATATGTATATATCTTAAACACTATATCCAACTAAGCATACGGTTCAAACCATAATAATTAAACTAAAATCTAAGTGGATCTCAAATCAATACTCTATGAAATTATAATTGAAATTACGTGTTCACTGGAAGTGAAATTCAATAAATTCAAAGCAGAATTGATTCAAAGTAAGAATCATTACAAGTGCAATTAAACCAGTTATGAAAACAGTAACAAACCACAGTAACAGAATTCTGAAAGCAGAGAACCTTATCAGTTAACTTGAAGCAAGAGATGGCCTACAAAAAACTAACGACAGAGCTAGCAGCTAAAAAACACCAACAAAAAAGATCAACCAATGAAAAAAAGGACATAATAAAAGTTAGAGCAGAAGTTAATTGAATTTAACTAAAAATATAAAAATATCAATGAAGCCAAGAGTTTGTTTGAAAAAGGATCTCTGGTACATCATATAGTTCCCCTAGGTCATCAGGAATAATCTCTGAGCACAGATCCATAATTAAGCCTCGAACAACACTGGGTGTGGCCCCAAAACAAAAATATTAAAAATAAACAATATTCACAAAGCTTTATCAATGTTCAAAAAATAAAGATAAAATTCTAGTAAATCATATAAGAAAGGAAGGCAAGGCATCACACAGATACCACAGAAAGTCAAAGAATTATCAGAGATGACTTTGGATATCTTTGTGTTTTTTTGTGTTTTTTAATTATTATTTTTTAAATTTTATTGAATCATCATGAGATAGTTACAAGCTTTCATGTTTGGCTTACAATCACAGAATGATCAAACACCCATCCTTCCACCAGTGCACATTCCCTACCACCAATATCCCTGGTTTACCACCCTTTCTGCCCTCCCCCTGCCTCCATGGCAGACAATATTCCCCATACTCTCTCTCTACTTTTGGGCATTATGGTTTGCAATACAGAAACTGAGAGGTTATCATGTTTTGTTCTTTGTCTACTTTCTGCACACATCTTCTATCCCGACCGGTTCCTCAAGCCACTATTTTCTTAGCAATCCCTTCCTTATCTTAGGTGCCTTCTACCTTTTGGTCATGAGGCAGGCTTACAGTTATGGAGCAATCTTCCTGTTGACTTTTGATATATTTGTGCCTCAAATCTGTACCACTTAGAAGAAATGGAAAAATTTTTGGACTCCTATAGCCTAATAAGGTTGAACCAAGAGGCAACCGACCACTTGAACATGTCAATTACTCTCAAGTAAATCTAACTTGAAACAAAAGCCTCCCTCAATACAAAATCCTATTCCCAGTTGGCTTTACTAGCTAGATCTTTCAGGTCTTTAAATAAATCCTAGTCCCTATTTTTATAGTCATACTGGTTCCTTCTCTATCTTAACTGCCCTTTACCGCTCATACACTTGTGGCAAGCCCCAACCATTGACCAATCCTTCTGACCCCTGTTATTCCTGTCCTTGGATATTAGTAGTATACTATTTTTATAACCCACAAATGAGTGCAGTCATTCTATATCTGTTCATATACTTCTGACTTATTTTACTCAGCATGATACTCTTCATGTCCATCCCATGTCCATCCATTTATGAGCAAATTTCATGACCTCATTTTTTCTATCAGTTGCTTAGTATTCCATTGTGTAGATGTACCATTGTTTCTTTGTCCAGTTATCTGTTCTCAGGCACTTGGGTTGTTTGTGTACTCCTGCTATTGCAAATATAGCTGAAATGAACATAGAAGTTCAGATTGTGTTTCTGCTGTGTGTTTTTGGGTCCACAGTGTATATCTCTGGAACTGGTATTTCTGGATCAAATGGAAGATCAATTTCTAGGTTTTTTTATGAATATTTATATTGTTTTAAAAAATGGCTGAACTAGTGGCCATTCCCACTCTGGACAACAACTGAGTGTTGAAAATAGGTAAAGAAATATACATGATAACCTTTCTGTATCTGCATTGATAACTATAATGTCCAAAAGAAAACAGAGAAAGCAAGAGAGAGAAGGCACGCACCTTCCATAAAGACAGGTAGGGAAGGGTGTGTGTGAGGGAAACTGGGGACATTGGTGGTAGGAAAGGTACACTGGTGAAGAGACGGCTGTTGGAACATTATATGACTGAAACCTAATCATAAACAATTTTGTAACTGTATCTCACTATGACTCAATAAAAATTAGTATAAATAAAAGTCATAATGCCAATCCTTTATAGGTTCTTTCAGAAAGGTGAAGAAACAGGAATTCTCCCAGTGTTTATGGGTCAAACCCAGATACCAAAAACACAGAGACATCACATCATAACAAAAGTGAAAGTAGAGACCTATATTCCTAATGACCTGAGTGTGAAGATCTTCAGTAAAATATTTGCTTTTTGTGACTGTTTCTGAACCTTTCATTATGACCCTGTGTCTATCATGGGAATTCAAGTTAGGTTCCTCTTGCAAGTGGCAGGAGATTGGATTTTATTTTCTGTTCCATCCTGTCACTCAGTGTATTTTGATTATAGAATTCAATCCATTGACAGAATACTTTTTGACATAACAGTATCTATTGTCATTTTCTATAAAAATTATTGAAGTTTTTATAGACTGGCCTGTTTATCTAAGACTTTTCCTTTCTGTTTCATTTTCATTTTGATATTTACCTTTCCTGTAGTGATCACTTTCATTTGGTACTATTTGCTGTTTATGCGGTTATTTGCTCAGAGATTGCCATTGCCATGGAATTTATAGCTGAAATTGTAAGCATATTACCCATTTCAAATATGAAACATGTAATTTTAGAGTTCAGTCTGAGTCATATTGAGTCATTTTCATCCTCATCCATTTTGTGATGTTTATGTATTTCAGTTTCTAACTGTAGTTTCCTTTTCAGTTTCCTTTCCAAAGGAGGTCATTTAGTATTTCTTGCAGAACTGATTAAAACATAATTGTATCCTCTCACTGCCAAAAGCAGTAGTTTATTCTCAGCACTCATCTTGCTACATTTTAAAATGGAATTTGCACAATAACTACCTCCTTGAAACATCTTCTCAATCTCTAAAATTCTAATTTGCCTCTACACTCTGACCTTTTCCCTATCCAATGGTTCTTTTCTTTTTAATTTTTATTTTTCTCTGAATTCCTATGTGCTTCAGGTTCATATTCAGACACCCTCTCCACTTGTTGCACTATGGAAAGATTCCTATCCTGCGGAGGATGTCTTGCTTCTGTTTCTTTTTAGCAGGATCTCACTTGATATTTCATATTTAATTCATGTTTTGGTGTATATTTTTCCATGAACTTAGGAGAATGCTATGCAGATTTTCTCTAACTGGACATCTTAACCTTGACTTCTTTATTTGTTTATACGATGCTGCTGAAATATATATGCCACATAAAAGGCAAGTATACATACAATGGCTATACACCAATATTTATTATAACCATTATAATATTATAATAAATTATACTTGTAAATAATAAAATTAAATATAGTTCATGAAAGCAGTGAGTGATACTATACATTATATTGAATGAAAAAATATGAATTTCAAGAGATTTTTAATAAGAAACCAAAGAAATCATAAGGATATGACATACATCACTCTTTTAGTGATGAAAGAAAGCTTTCAAGCATTTAAAATTCTTAATATTTTAAAAATTTCTATAGTTATTCATTACATAAACCATTAATCTAGATTAACTAATATTAATATTTTATCAATCAGTCAATATTGTTGCAGCTTCCCCAAATCACTGTCACTGTCACTGTCCTCAAGTTGTTCATCAAGTTGCACAAGCAGGCCCAGTAACGTCTCCATTGTGAGACTTGTTGTTACTGTGTTTGGCATATGGAATACAGCACGGGGAGCTTGCCAGACTTTGCTGTGCGGGTGAGATACTCTCGATAGCTTGCCGGGCTCTCCGAGAGGGGCGGAGGAATTGACCTGGCTCGGCCGGGCCGGCCATGTGCAAGGCAAACTCCCTACCACTATGCTATCACTCTAGTCAATATTGTGTATTTTTATGGAATCATGTTACTACTGTTTAAGGAAATTTTTGGGAGAATGAAGAACAATTTCTTCATTTTTAAGAAAAACAAGCTATTAAATACAGGTATTTATGTTAGAAAGAATGCAATATAATCTGGCTGTTATTTTTATTGGGTTATCATTAGTTATAGTATTATATTATTATTGAGATATCTCTGTCTCCCTTCCTTCCTTCCTTCCTTCCTTCCTTCCCTCCCTCCCTCCCTCCCTCCCTCCCTCCTTCCTTCCTTCCTTCCTTCCTTCCTTCCTTCCTTCCTTCCTTCCTTCCTTCCTTCTTTCTTTCCTTCCTTCTGTCCTTCCTTCTTTCTCTCCCTCCCTTCTTCCCTCTCTCTTTCTTCTCTCTTTCTTTCTTTCTTTCTTTCTTTCTTTCTTTCTTTCTTTCATTCTCTTTTATTTAAAATCCATGGTGAGTGGCTGGAGTGATAGCACAGCGGGTCGGGCATTTGCCTTGCATGCGGCTGGCCCGTATTTGATTCCCAGCATCCCATATGGTCCCCTGAGCACCGCCAGGAGTAATTCCTGAATGCATGAACCAGTAGTAACCCTTGTGCATCGTCGGATGTGACCCAAAAAGTGAAAAAATAAATAAATAAATAAATAAATAAATAATAAAGGTAAGGTAAAGGTAAAGGCCCTCCCGTTGATCGTCGATTTGCTCGAGCGGGCCCAGTAACGTCTCCATTGGAGACTTTGTTGCTACTGTGTCTGGCATATCGAATACTCTCGGTAGCTTGCCGGGCTCTCCAAGAGGGGCGGAGGAATCGAACTCGGGTCGGCCATGTTGGCCGCTTGTAAGGCGAACACCCTACCCGCTGTGCTATAAAATTCATGGTGATAACACTATGATAAAAGAGTTTCAGTCATACAATGCCCCAACTTTATCCCACTTCTAGTAGCCATTTCATCAATGTTTTAAGGTTTACCGCTCAAACGTTCCACTTTCTTTTCAAATTCGGGTTTTGTTTTTTGATTATTATAGTTTGGGTCACATGTTTACAATAGAGTACCATTTTTCTATTTACATGATACTTACCTCATCATAGTACTCAAGAGCCTCTACAAATCTACTTATCCAGACAACTGCATCATTCCCTCCTATCCACTCTTCTCCTTACTTGGAATTCTCAGTTCTATAATACCAGACCAAGGCTTTCTGATCATTTAATGCCTTCCATTCCCTTGTGTCTCTATATACCACAGATCATAGTGTCAGGAGTATATTTATTTTCTTTTTTAAAAAAAAGTAAAACTCTGCTAGGGATTACTCCTGAATTTGAGCTCAGATATTACGCTTGGAAGAGATTAGGGAACAATTTGAGGAGCCAGGGATTGAGCTTTGGTCAGTCACATCGGGGCATGCATGACTTACCTGCTATATTACCCATTGAAAGAGTTTGTTATTTTTTGAGACTTTAAAATTACCATTCTGTCATCCTCTAAATATCCTCTGAATTCCTTCATTTCTTTTCAACTATCAGCCTTTTCCTTCTTATTCTTACTGTTACTTAGTTAAAGAAAATGTATCTCATTTTTCTAAATTCCCATTAGATTATTTTTATTTTTATAGCATCTTATTTTTGTTGTTTTATGTGCTTAAAATCCATGCCTTCTTTAAAACTGAAGTAGGAGTCAGAGGTTGAATTTCTTGGCAAAGTATTTCAGATGGGGCCATAAATCAGACAATGTGGTCTGAAGGAAGATATCCTGTTCTGCTCCAGACCTACACTAAAGAATCTCGAATGATCCAATCTGTATTTAGAAAGCCCGAGGCTCTTATCTTTTCTTTTATTGATATGATTAATTATGTTGATTGACTTGCGAATGTTAAACCATCCTTGCATCCCTGGGATGAATCCTACCTGGTAATGGTGTATGATCTTTTTGATGAGATTAGATTCTATTTGCTAATATTTTGTTGAGAATCTTTGCATCTGTGTTCATCAGGGATATCGATCTGTAATTCTCTTTCTTTGTGGTATCTCTGTCTGGTTTTGGTATTAGGATGATATTTGCTTTAAATAAACTGTTCATAAGTGTTTTTGATACTTCAATTTCGTGGAAATGCTTAAAGAAGATTGGGAGTAAGTCCTCTTTAAAGATTTGGAAGAATTCACTGGTGAATCCATTTGGGTCAGGCTTTTGTGCTTGGGGAGACTTTTATTACTGTTTCAATTTCCTTGATGGTTATAGGTCTGTTCAGGTATTCCAGTTCTGCTTGGTTCAGCCTTGGGAGCCTACTTGGTTCAGCCTTGGGAGCTATAGGAACCTAGGAATTTATTATTTCCTCTAGGCTTTCGTGTTTTGTGTCATAAAGCTTCTCAAAGTAATCCGTGGGGATCTTTTGAATTTATGTAGTTTCTGTTGTAATTTCCCCCTTTTCATTCTGATTCGATTTATCAGCGATTCCGCTCTCCTTTTTTTTCTAGGTCTTGCGAGAGGAGAGGATGATAAACTCTCAGGGCCGAACAAGGCTGCCAAAACGAAGAAGGACTAAAATGACTGTCTGTATTTTCAATGCACGTACACTAGCATCAGATGCATCCATTGAGGACCTGATGGTGCAAGTGCGAAAGATCAAGTACGACATCATTGGTCTGACTAAGACGAGAAGGCATCAATCACAACAGTGGAGAAGAACTGTTCCTCGAAACATGCAACAAAAGAGGTGTTGGTGGTTTCGGTGTTCTTGTCAACAAGTACTTGTCCATAAACATTGATTCATTTGAATGCCTAACAACCCGAATAGGATGATTACACTTGAATAGATGTGGCTCACTGCCAGCAGTTTCTATATCCGTTGTCTATGCACCAAGATCCAATTATGATCACTTGATCACTTGACTTCCCGTTAATCATCAATTTGCACTAGTGGGCGCAAGAAAAGTCTCCACTTATCCCAGTCGTGTGCAAGTGTAGCCCAATGGCGTTTGTTGGTTCTAGGATCACGAAGAGTTTCAAACACGAAGAGTTCAGGGTTTGATGAAGAAGTCTGACCATCTTGTAGATGGGTGGCCATGTGGTCATTTGACGTCCCATGGAATCCAGTTGGTAATGGCTCCAGTCCAGGGGTGGCCTCCAAATCTCATTATGTGTCCAGCCCATCCAATTTTCGATGTGTTGGCAAACGAAACAGCATCCCTGATTCTTGACTGTCGACAGAGGTCGGAACTCTGGATTCTTTCTCTAATTTGAGTGAAACGTGATACTCCAAGCATACCTCTTTCCATTGCTCTTTGGGAGACCCAAATAGAGTTTTCATTCTTTTTTTCATAGGGCCCAGGTATCTAAGGGGTATGTTAATAAAGGAAGAACAGTGGAATCAAAGAGATGTGCTGGGAGCTGGAGTTTCTTCGTCCACTTAGCTATTTCTTTGACACTCTTGAAGGCATTCCAAGCTTCTCTATTCCTCCTGCACAACTCAGGTTCCAGGTCATTTGTTATATTGACTTCTCGATCAAGGTACACATGACTGTTGCATTCGGAGATGGTCGTTCCATTGAGAGCAAATGGAACATCAGGAACGAGACTGTTTTTCATGAACATTGTCTTTCTGAGATTCAACTGGAGTCCGACCTTTCCACACTCATGGTCAAAGTCGGCCAGCATTTGTGCCACTTGGCTAATGTCTTATTTGAATGATGTCAGAAGCAAAGCAGAGATGGATTAGTTGCTGACCATCTATCTTCATTCCCATTCCTTCCCATTCCAGTCATCGCATGATGTTCTCGAGGGGGGCATTGAGGAGTTTCGATGAAATGGTATCACCCTGACGAACCCCTCTCTTGACATCGATGATCACTTCTTTGTAGAATGGTGAGATCCCAGTAGTGAATCTGTAATACAGGTCACGGAGGATCATGCTGTATTGAGTATGAATGCCCTGATGTGCTAGGGCTTCGATGACTGCTTCCATCTCAACAGAATCAAAGGCCTTCTTTAAATCAATGAACGTTAGACAGAGCGGTAATTTGAAATCCCGAGAAACCTCAATGAGCTTGATTATCATGTGGATATGGTTAATTGTGCTGAATCCTTTGCAGAGCCCGGCTTGCTTGCATGGTTGTCCGTCATCTAGTGTTCTGCCAATCCTATTCAGGATGACTCAAGTGAACAGCTTGTAGACGACAGACAAGAGGCAGATCGGAAGATAGTTGCCAATGTCATGGATGTCTCCCTTCTTGTACAGTAGTACAGTCCCGCTAGTTTTCCATTGGAACAGAACCTTGCATTCAGACAGGTAGTGCGTGAAGAGTCGAGCCAGTGTATTGATGAGTACTGATGGCAGGTTCTTCAGGTATTCAGGTCTGACCTTGTCTGGGCCAGATGCTGTTTGTTTCTTTACCGACAAAATGGTGGGTCGGATTTCGGAAGGGAGAACATTGGAAACGACATATCCATCCTGCGGAATTTGGTATGTGGGCAGGTGGATGTGTCTATCTAAGAGGTCTGAGTAGAAATCATGGTTAATCTTCTCCATTGCCCTTCTGGAAGATGTGATAGATCCATCAGGATTTCCGAGGCCAGTGATCTTGGTCTTGTAGTTGGCGAAGGACAGGCAGGCTTAGGAAAGCTTTTCCCAGCTTCTGCTGCATATGCCAGCACTGCTGCTCTTCTCTCTTTGAGGTCTTCCTTTATCGCATCTCTGCACTGCTTTGCGGTTGCCTGAGGCATGCAACAAACCACGTTTGTGAATAAACTCAAGATGTTTTGAATGCAGGCGTTTTTTTTGTGGCTATCTCTTTCTTGGCGTTCCTTGCACAATCATGGAGGTGCTGAACCAGTCGATCGTATTCCTTCTCAATGTTTTCAACGATGGCATCTACCAATGTAGCAGCAATAGTGCCAAAGAGCCCCAGTTAATGGTCGTTCTGGGAGTTCTCTTCTTAAAATTTGAAGCCCTTTCTACCCCCTATGTGAAGTAGAATTTTGCATGAAGGAGATGGTGGTCCAATCCCATTTGGAATTTTGGGACAACAGCGACATTGTTCAGACAAAACAGTAGATTGAACATGATGTGGTCAATATCATTGTGGAACCCTCCACCGATAGACTCCCATGTCCAACGTTTAGATTCGGCCTTCTGGAACTGTGAGTTACCATGTATGGTCTTGGTGACATGATGAACTCAGAGAGTCTCTCACCCTGTTTGTTCCATTCTAGGCCATGGATCTAGAGCATGGCAAGGTATCCATTGTGCATTTGATATGCCAAAACCAGTAAGTACAATGGGTCTCATTCCCCTGACCCTGAAGGAGTCACCAATTCAGCAGAGTTGAGAAGGATGAGGAAGGAGAGGCTGATAAAATCTTAAGGCTGAACTAGGCTGCCAAAATGAAGAAAGTAAAAAATGATTGTCTGTAGATTCATTGCACATATGCTGTCATCAGATACACCCATCGAGGACCTGATGGTACAAGTGCAAAAGATCAAGTACGACATCATTGGTCTGACTGAGACACGAAGGCATCAATCACATCACACTGTTTTCGACACAGGAGAAGAACTTTTCCTCAGAACAGGCGACAAAAGAGGTGTCGTGGGTGTCGGTGTCCTTGTCAACATGAACTTGGCCATGAGCATCAATTGATTCAAATGTCTAACAACTTGAATCAGACGATTACACTTGAATGATGTGGCTCACTGCCGGCAGTTTCTATCTTCTTTGTCTACGTACCAACATCCAATTATGATGAAGGAGAAATCGAGAAGTTCTACATGGAGCTGGAGAAGTTCTATAAAGAAGACCACACCTTCTACAAGATCATTGTCCATGATTTTAATGCCAAGATATGACCTAGAAGATCAGCCAAAGAACTCCCCATCGAATTATGATGAAGGAGAAATTGAGTAGTTCTTCATAGAACTGGAGAAGTTCTATAAAGAAGACCAGCATTAGATAAGCCTATTTTTCTCTCTTTCTCTTGGAACTGTTTGATAGAACATCTTTTTTTTTGTCTGAATTAATTAAAGTCACCTCCATATGACTTCCTTGTAAATCATTACATAGCACGGCATAACATTTTCCATTCTTTCATTTTTGACAGATTTATACACTCACATCTAAATTATGCTTTAGATAGCATACAATTCGATATTTTTCGCTTTTAAATCCAATCAACCTATCAGGGTCTACTGACTATATAATTTAATCCATATCATTTTAAGAAATTATTAATCGCAAAGTACTTACTGATATTTCTGTTGTTTTTTTACCTGTAATGAAATATATTTTGTTTCTATTTCACCCTTGCTATTTTCCTTTGTGTTAATTGGATCATCAAAAAATTTAGTGCCATGGTTTTAGTTCCTACTCATATTGATTTATGTACCTAGAATAGATACATATTTTGTTTATGGCTATCCTAAAGCTTATATGAAACTATATTGTAGCTATAATTATTTATTTTAAAGTTACAAACACTACACCCTCAATCACATATAAAATTACTGTTCCATTTCATCTGCACAGTTTGTGTTTATATCATAAATTATATAGTCATTTAATACATATATGTACTCATATACTGGCCTGGCAAGCTACCGAGAGTAGTCGATATGCCAGACACAGTAACAACAAAGTCTCCAATGGAGACGTTACTGGGCCCGCTCGAGCAAATCGACGATCAACGGGAGGGCCTTTACCATTACCTTTACCTATACTGTGCACATATATAATGTATATTGTGAAATTATTAACATTTATAATGCCAGTTGTATTTTATAATTTTGAATATTCAACTTTTATACAATAATTATGAACTGCGCGCCACCAAAGTATTAGAATATTCTATACATTTCTATACACTTACTGGTGTTAGTCAATTTTATATTTTCATGTTACTAACATCCTTTTATTTCAACTTAAAAGATTCTTTTTACAGGTTTTGTATGACAAATAAAATGTTGAGAAAAATCCCTTACCTTTTTTCATCTAGGAAAGTATTTATCAGTTGTTGACATCCTTCCTTGACAGCTATTTGCAGTTCTATAAGGATTGTCATTAGAGTTAAGTTTTATTTTATTTTGATTTGCATATTCGTTTTCCTGGTTTATTCTATTTCAGTTTAAACATATTATTTCCATTTACCAATATTCAGAATTTACTTGGTTTGAAATATAATTACAGAGTAATTTTCATCCTCAACTTTGCAGGGATATTCAATTATCTAAAACTATGAAAGTCACTTGATCACTTGACATCCCATTTCTCATTGATTTGCTTAAGTGGGCATAAGCAATGTCTCCATTAGTCCCTGTCACGTGCTAGTGTAGCTCAATGGCATCTGCTGGCTCCAGGAACACAACGAGCCTTAAACCGATTGTTCAGGGTCTTGATGAGGAAGTCTGACCATCTCATAGGTGGGTGGCCACAGGATCATTTAACATTCCGTGGAATTCAGTTGGTAATATTTCTAGTCCAACGGTCATTTCCAAATCTCATTATGTGTTCAGCCCACCTGATTTTCGATACCTTGGCAAACGAGACAGTGTTCCTGATTCTTGACCATCGACGGAGGTCGGAACTCTGGATTCTTTCTCTCACTTGAGTGAAGCATGATACTCCAAGCATAGCTCTTTCAATTCCTCTTTGGGAGACCCAAATAGTGTTCTTATCCTATTTTCATAGGACCCAGTTCTCTGAGGCATATGTTAATGCAGGAAGAATGGTGGAATCGAAGAGATGTGCCCAGAATTGGAGGTTCTTCGTCCTCTTAGCTATTTCTTCGATGCTCTTGAAGGTGTTCCAAGCTGCTCTCTTCCTCCTGCACAACTCAGGTGCCAGGTCATTCATCATGTTGAGTTCTCGACCTAGGTACAGCTGTTGCATTCGGAGATGATGGAACATCAATTTGAAAAAAAATATTGGGACCCCACCACTAGCAGCCAACTTTCAAGGGCTTGCTAATCTCCAAACCAGGTACAAGCCCGTTAGGGGTGGTGTCCAAAGCCATGTGGCTGGGCGTGGGCAGAGCTGCTTTTCAAGCTCAGAACTCCAAGGAACAGGATCCCAGGTGAGCCGCAACACTAGCAGCCAACTCTCAAGGAGTTGCCCATCTTCCCCAACCCAGGTACAGGCCTGGTGATGGTAGTGTCTAGAGCCACAGCTGCTAATGGAGCTGCGAGTTATTCTCCCCTCCATATCCAATAATAACCATAAATTAGTCTCTTACATGACTCTTTCACTAGGGTAATCCAATCACTAAAAGCAAATTAGGCCAATAATTCATTAGACCCACCTCAATTAATATTACACCAAATCCCCAACAGTAACAGGGAGTGTGAAAGTCTACACCTCACAGGTCACAATGGTAAAGTAACACAGAAGCCCACCAAACTTAGTTGGCTAGCTTAGAATCTAGCCCAGAAGAACCAACCAATAAAGGTGTGCTAGATAACATCTCTGACAAGGAATTTAGAAGGGGACTACTGAGAATGCATAGGGAGCTAAAAGAAACAATAGAACAAACCACTAATACAATAAAAGAGGATTTGATAGGAGAAATGTGGAAAATACAAAAAAAATAACAAACAGAAATGACAGATCTGAAAAACCTGATAGGTGAATTGAAAAACTCAGTGGAAGGCCTCAGCAACAAAGTAACAGCTGTTGATGACAGAATTAGTGAGCTCCAAGATGAGATGCAGAGAATGTCCAGACAACAGCAGGAAATGGAAAAGAGTAAATAAAATAAACCAGCAGATGTCAAGTGAAAATCGCAATGAGGGCAAGAGGAATAACATAAGAAGCATTGGAGTCCCAGAGGGACAGGAAGAAAAACCTGACGAAAAAGAAACTGTCAAAGACATCATTGCTAATATGTTCCCAGAGCTGAAGAGCACATGTGATTAGTTTTAGGAGGCCCAAACGGTACCAGCTAGAAGAAATCAAAATTAGAAAAACTCAAAGACACATCCTGATTAGAATGATGAAAACCATAGAGAGGACAAAATTCTGAAAGCAGTAAGATAAAAGAAATTGCCTATAAAGAGTGCCCTTAAGATTTACAGCCAACTTATCTGATGAAATCCTCAGGGCCTGAAAACAGTGGTGGGATATAGTGAAAAAAACTCAAGGAAAAAACCACTTCACCAAAATTACTTTACCAGCTAGACTTTAATTCATATCAGAAGGAACAATACACAATTTCAATGACAAACAACTTAGGAACATCATAGACTCAAAACCATGGTTATAAGAACAGATTACTTTAAGACAAGACAAGCCCCTCAAATATACTAAACTTTGAAAGAACCCATAAAAATAATTTCTCTAAACATAAATTGTCTAAAAGCACTAATTGAAAGACACAGGTGGCAGAATGGATCAGAAAATTGAACCCAACATTCTGTTGCCTGCAAGAAACATCTTTACAGAGCAAACACAGACTCAAAGTCAAAGGCTGGAAAACAATTCTATGGGCAAACAACTCCCTCAAAAAAAGCTGGGTTGGCGGTTCTGGTATCAGAGGTATCAGAGTGCATGGATTTCAGACTGAAGAATGCCTAAGACACAGTGAAAGTCATTTCTTATTCATCAAAGGATTTGTTTATCAGGAAGAACTTACAATCCTAAATGTATATGTACCTAATGAAGTACCAGCAAAATACTCGTATACTTGAAGAAAGACATCCATAGCAAAACAATACTAGTGGGAGATATCAACACCACTTTATCACCTCTTGATAGATCAACCAGACTCAAGCTTAGCAAGGAAATACTTTATCTGAGGGAAGAAATAGAAAATGGAAGAAATGGGCTTAGTAGAAATATACAGGACATTTCATCCTCAAAAACATGGATACACATATTCGTCTTAAGTGTGCATGGGACATTTTCCAAAACAGACCACATCCTGGGCGACAAAAATATACCTCCATAAAATTAAGAAGATAGAGATTGTATCAACGATCTTCTCAAATCATGATGCACTGAAAATAGAAGAGAATCACACGCACAAACATAAAGTCAAATCAAACACCTGGAAATTAAACAGCTCACTAATGAAGAACAAGTGGCTTAGAAAGGAAATCAAATAGGAAATCAAAAATTTCCCGGAAACAAAGGAAAATGAAGACAGGAGTTACCAGAACTTAAGGAACATGCAAAAAGCTGTATAAAGAGAAAAGTTTATTGCTCTACAATCGTTCTTCAGGAAGGAAGAGCGAGCCTACATAAGTAACCTAACCTCACAGTTTAAGAGCTTGGAGAATTACCAACAAAAGGAGCCCAACACAGGCAGGAGGAAGGAAATAATAAAACTTATAACAAAAATTAACAAGATGAAACCCCAAAAACAACCCAAAAGATCAATGAAACCAAACAATGTTTCTTTGGGAAAATAAACAAGATCAATAAAACTCTAGCAAGACTCACAAAGAAAGGGGGAGAGAAAATCCTAAAAAAAACGAATCAGGAACGAAAAGGTGGACATCACAACAAAAACTACAGAAATTAAAAGGATCCTCAGAGATTACTTTGAGAATCTTTATGCCACGGATAAATTCCTGGATTCCTATATCCTACCAAGACTGAACCTGGAGTACCTGAACAGATCTATCACCATTAAGGGTATAAACGGTAATAAAAGGTCTCCCCCAAAACGAAAGTCCTGGCCCAGATGGATTCACTAGTAAATTCTTCCAAATCCTAAAAGAGGATTTACTCCCAATTCTTTTTAAGCTGTTCCAGGAAATTGAAGAGTCAGAAAGATCTCCAAATAGTTTTATGAAGCAAATATCATGCTGATACCAAAAGCAGACAGAGATACCACAAAGAAAGATAATTACAGGCTAATATCCCTTATGAACAGAGACACAAAGATCCTCAACAAAATCCTAGCAGACAGAATCCAACGATTCATCAAAAAGACCATACATTGTGACCCAGTGGGACTCACCCCAGGGATGTAAGTATCATTTAACATTCTTAAGTCGGGGCTAGAGCAATAGCACAGCGGTTAGGGCGTTTGCCTTGCAGACGGCCGACCTGGGTTCGATTCCCAACATCCATCCCATATGGTCCCTCGAACACCACCAGGAGTAATTCCTGAATGAAGATCCAGGAGTAACCCTGCAGGAGTAACACCTGTGCATTGCGGGTGTGACCCAAAAAGCAAAAAAAAAAAAAAAAAAGAAATAACATTCTCAAGTCAATCAACATAATTCATCATATCAATAAAAGAAAAGATAAAAACCACATATGATCATATAAAAAACTCAGAGAAAGCATATCACAAGATACAGCAACCGTTTATGATTAAAATGCTCAGCAAAATGGGCATTGAAGTAACTTTCCTCAATATATTCAAAGCCATCTACCACAAACCCATTCTCAATGTGGAGAAACTAGAAGCGTTCTCTGTAAGAACAGGTACAAGACAAGGTTGCCTGATCTCATCCCTTCGATTCAATATAGTACTGGAATTTCTTACCATGGCAGTTAGGCAAGAAAAAGATATTGAGGGCATCAAGATAGGAGTGGAAGAAATCAATATTTGCGGAAGATATGATACTATACTTAGAAAATCCTAAAGACTCTACAAAGAAGCTCCTAGAAACAATAGGTTTGTATAACAAAGTGGCAAACTACAACAAAATCAACCCCCCAAAGTTCATAGTTTTCCTATATACAAATAATGAAAGATAAAAAAGTGATATTTTAAAAAATCCCATTCACAATAGTACCTCAGAAAATCAAATACCTCGAAATCAGCTTAACTAAAGAGGTGAAGGAACTATACAAGATAAATGACCAAACACTACTTTAAGAAATAAAAGAGAACACTGGGAAATGGAGACACATCCCTTGCTCATGGATAGGGGGGATTAACATTATCAAAATGGCAATACTCCCCAAAGCACTATATAGATTTAATGTAGTCCATATCAGGATATCCATGACATTTTTCAAAGAAGTAAACAAAACACTCCTGCAATTCATATGAAAAATAAACCCCCACGAATAGCTAAAGCAATGCTTGGGAAAAAGAAGATGGGTGGCATCACCTTCCCCAACTTCAAAATATACTACATAGCAGTGGTAATTAAAATTAATTAATTAAAAAATTAAGTTATTAACTAAATAATTACCAGCATGATCTTGGAATAGAAACAGTCCTGCAGACAGGTGGAACAGAGTTGAATATTCTGTCACAGATTCCCAACTGTATGATCAATTAATCTTTGTAAAAGGAGCAAGAAATGTGAAGTGGAACAAGGAAAGGTTCTTTAATAGGTGGTGCTGGGAAATCTGTAGAGATACTTACAAAAATAATGAACTCTGACCTCTGTCTAACGACAGGAACAAAAGTCAGAACAAAGTGGATTAAAGACCTCAATCACTGTGTCACTGTATCACTGTCATCCCGTTTTTCATTGATTTACTCCAGCGGGCCCCAATAATGTCTCAATTTGTCCCAGTCCTGAGATTTTATCAGCCTCCTGTATATATATATATATATATATATATATATATATATATGTATGTATATTTCCCCCTATGATTTGTTGCCTACTGTCTGAGCCTCATTAAATATGGTGTGGTAATAATGGAAAAAGGGTAGGGAATGTCTTAAGATGTTTCCAGGAATATGTTCACTCATATGTGAGGCTTAGCTTGAGCATGTGGAAAGCGGTCTGGAGCATGGTGGCAGTTGGATAGTGGAAGTCGGCTGCCAGGGCTGGGTCCCTTGGGACGGGGAGGGCTGTCATCTGCCTTCTTCTGGGGCACCCCGAGTGAAAATAGTTTGGCATGGTCATAGGGGCCTTCCTCATTTTATGTTCCCTTCTGGGAGAAGCAGCCATGAGTTCTGAAGGGTGGCTGATGAGGAGATTATTTGGCACCAGTAAAAGGTGGCTTGTGGGTGTGACCCCTGGGATGCTAGAGACGGTGGGGGGGGGGAGGCAGGCAGAGGATCTCTGCTCCGAGGTCCCATTGAGCCCAGATTCCAAGGTCACAACGTTCTGCATTACCTGGATTCCCTGGGACTTCACTCATGCATGAGGCTCAGTACGAGCATGGGGAAAGTGGCCTGGAGTGTGGCGGCAGTTGGGTAGTGGAAATCAGCTGCCGGGGCTGGGTCCCTTGGGGTGGGGAGGGATCTCAGACGAGTAAGGAGAGGCTGCTGAAATAGAGAATGGATCACTAAGTCAATGATGCATGGAGGGATCATTAGGGATATGAGATACGTGCTGAAAGTAGATAAAGGATGGAATGTGATAGCCTCTCAGTATCTGTGTTGCAAAGCCTAATGCCCAAAAGTAGAAAGAAAGTATTGGGGAAATTGTCTGCGATAGAGGCAAGGGGAAAGTTAGGATGGGGGGGGGGAGGCTACTGTGGACATTGCTGGTGGAAAATGTGCACTGGTGGAGGGATGAGTTTTAAATCATTTTATGACTAAAATTCAAGCATGAAAGCTTTGTAATTATCTCATGTTGATTCAATAAATAGAAGAGAAGAAATACTTGAACTCACTTCAATTCATATTTAAATGAGACATCTATCATAATTTAAATTGTGCATAATAAATTGAAAGTAAGTTGTGGATCAGGGTGATGGACACTGGAGCAAGAAAACTCGACCTTGCAAAAAGTGGCCCTGGAGAGAAATTTCAGAAGAGGGAGCAACTGGCAAAGGTAGCAAAAGAGGGTACCTGCACCATGTATCCGGCATTGTGCCTCACTGGACCCCCTAGTCATGTACACATAAATGCAGAAACAGTCTCATATGCCTTATGGAAGTCATTCTAAATGTAACATATTGCCTTGAAGGGGATTGGACAGGGGGCATAGCCTAGTAGAAAAAGTAATATAGTCCAATAGTGTTAAGCTCTGTGTGAATGGATTTCTTGTCAGCCAAGACACTCTATAAGAATGTGTGTATTTGGCAATAAAGTAAGCTGTGATCAACTGCTCCCAGAGGGGTTTCTCCCCGCACTCATCCTCCTTTGCCCCACAGCCAGGCTCCTGCCTACCCTATGTGCAAGGACTCATGTATGTTGGGGATAAATGTTCCCTAACAGTAAGATCTAAGGTCAGTTATCTTCCAAAATGTGGTTACATGACACATGCTTCTCTAGAAAAGTATGTAGACATTTGTTGTTCCATAAATACTTTGATAAAGAAGATATGCATTTTAGCTCTTTGATAAAACGTTGATTTTTCCATTTTTTTCTTATGCAATGTTTGTTCTGTGTACCTTACCACTATCAATTAAATGGCTTTTAGGTAGTTTCTTTCATTCTGTGGGTTGAATTTTTCACCCTGCTTTAAGTGTTATTTTATGAATAAAAATTTTCAATTTTCATGAAATTAAATTGATTTATTTAAATCTTCCTGCTGCTTATGATTTTAATGAATTCACTAAAAATTATCTAAAATTATCATTCTTTTTCAAAGTTCCTTGTAATCACATGTGAAATTTAGGATCAGATTTTTAACAGATACAAAATATATATTGGGATTTTGCTAGAGGTTGCATACATATAGAAAGATGTGAAGAAATATATACATATATGTATTTCTTTATTAATTTATTTCCTATATGGTTTTCATACATTTACTGCATATTGGAGAGGAGAGTAGGAAAACTTTTTAATTCTCAATTTTTTAAATTTTCATGCTATCATAAATATAACTTAATTGTAGCCCTAAATTTCATTCTATTCTTGTGCATAGAAAAAAACACTCGTTTTTGTTTGTTAGAATTTTTACTCTACAAGAGGAATAGCTTCTCTCTGGAAAGTTTTCTTCTTACATAACTGAAAACTTGACCCTTTGTGTCTGCAATCTTCCCCCTTGCAGAAACCAACAGAAACTACCATTTTGTGTGGGAAATAGTCTCCTTAACAATAACCTCAAGTTTGGAATAATTCCCTGGTAAAAACAAATTAAATATTTCAGAATATAATCCAAACAAACAAAAACGTATCCAGGAAAGAATAGAATAAGGCAGTTTAGGGACTTCTAGATGTAGACAACAACAGGCAAAAATAGAATAAGAAATTGTCATGACATTAAAATATACTTTAGGATGTCTGATAAATTACCTCTGCTTTTTATGAACTTATTTAATTTTCATATGCTTAATAACAATTTTTATAATGACCCAGAGTGGGAGAGTGATATTTTATTGAATAAATGGCCACCTATGAGATCAATTATAGCTTCTCAGACATACCATAAATTTGGACAGTCTGTGGGTGTTTGTCTCGTTAGGTGCTATTTTTGTCTCATTTTCTGTGACCAGCCCCAGCTGAATGAAGGTCAAATGTGCCAACCTGATTGGCTTGCAATAATTATGCTCTCTATTTCCTGAATTTAAAAATTTTTAAAAGCTTTTTTACTAAATTATCATGATTACAAAGTTGCAATGCTATTCCCGATTGAGTTTCATGTATACAATGTTCCAACACCAATCCCATTATCAGTGTTCACTTCCCTAAACCATTGTCTCCAGTTTCCCTCCTTCCCCACAGCTTGACTCTATGACAGGCACATTTTTCTTAATCTTTTTTCTCTTTTCACCTTCCTTTTGACATTATGGTTTACAATAATGTTACTGATAGGGTGTCATAAAATCACTTCACCTCCTTTCAGCACCCAGTCCTAGTACAGAGTAAACACTTCCTTATATCATTGTCCTAGTTGGTCCCTTCCCTGACCTATCCCACCCACCCTCCTCCCCAGTGGCAAGCTTCCTTCTAAGGATCAGTTTTTCTGATCTACTTTTCTATTGCCTTTTGGCATTAGTTATTTTCCTACTATCTTTCTTTATAAGCTGCAAGTAAGTAAAACCATTCTGTATCTTTTTTTTCCTCTGAATCACTTCAATTAGCATGACAATCTCCAGATTCATCCATGTAGCAACAAATTGCTCAAATTATGCTTTTCTTACAGCCGAGTAGTATTCCATTTTGTGAAGGTACCGATGTTTCCTTATCCAGTCATTTGTTCTTGGGCAGTTGGGTTGTTTATAAATTTTGGCTGTTGTGAATACTGCTTCAATGAACAAAGGAGTGCATTTTTATATGTGTATTTTTATATGAAAATACAGTTTATCTTGAATAACATCATGAAAAGACATTTTGTAGTTTTTGCATCCTTAAGAGTGGTTGTTTTCTTTTTACGTTTTATGAAAACAGGATGAGAACGATATTTGGGTCTTTCAAAGGGGAATCGAAAGAACTATGCTTGGAGTATCATGCTTCACTCAAATGAGAGAAAGAATCCAGAGTTCCAAACTCTGTTGATAATCAAAAATCAGGGATGCTGTCTCATTTGCCAAGGCGTCAAAAATCAGATTGGCTGGACACGTAATGAGATTTGGAGATGACCACTGGACTAGAGCCATTACCTACTGGATTCCACGGGATGTCAAAAGATTGCGTGCCGCCCACCTATGAGATGGTTGGACTTCTTCGTCAAGAACCTGAATGATCAGTTTGAGGCTGTTCATGTTGCTAGAAACAGCAGACGCCATTGGACTACACTAGCATGCGACAGGGACGAATGCTGGCGCCCGCTTGAGCAAATCGATGAGTAATGGGATGTCAAGTGATCAAGTGATCAAGAGTGGTTGACAAGTGTGTTGTTTAATTTGGTAACTCCATTCTGTTGCTCCATACATATGTCTATATCAGTACAATATTTTCTCTATACTGCAATTTTATATTTTGTGCTTTTGAAAATTTATTTTGTAGCTTTGTATATTTTAAAATCTAGCACTGTCCTTCCATTGTTCATTGATTTGCTCGAGCAGGCCCAGTAACGTCTCCATTTTGAGACTTGTTGTTACTGTGTTTTGCATATCGAATACACCACAGGTAGCTTGACAGGCTTTGCCACGCAGGTGAGATACTCTCAGTAACTTGCCGGACTCTCTGAGAGGGGCGGAGGAATCGAACCTGGCTCGGCCAGGCTGGCCACGTGCAAGGCAAATGCCCTACCATTGTGCTATTGCTCTAGCCTCAATTATTTTGTAATTTTCATACTTTAAAATCATAAAGTGTCAATCAGCTTTGTTCTTCCTTATGATTATTTGAGCATCTCATTTGTGATTATAATTGAAATTTAAGAGTTTTTTTACTATTTCTCTAAAACAGAAATAACTGGGACTTTTAAAGTACTTGCATTGAAGGGCCAGAGTTATAGTACAGTGGGGAGGGCCTTGCACATGGCCATTTGTGTTCAATCTCTGGTATCCCATATTGCCTCAAAAGCAGTAGGATCAGGAATGTTTACTGGGTGAAGAATCAGGATTAACCCCTGAGCATCCACGAATATGGCCCCCAAACCAAGAATAGTAATAATAACTGCATTTAATATATAGCTAATAATTCATATCATGGAAATTTAAACAAGCCTTTGCACAATAATTTAAACAATTCACTGTATCACTGTCATACCGTTGTTCATCCATTTGCTCTAGTGGGCACCAGTAATGTCTGCATTCGTCCCAGTCCTGAGATTTTAGCAGCCTTTCCTTACTTGTCCTTCCCAACACTGCCGTATTGGAGGCTCTTTCATGGTCAGGGGAATGAGGCCCGTTATTGTTACTGGTTTTGGCATATCGAATACACAACATGTAGCTTGCCAGGCTCTGTAGTGAATAAAGAGTCCACCCAGGGTGGTCCAGGATTTGGGGAAGCAGGGCACCTGGGCTGAACTCAGAAATCACCCCTAGCAATGCTCAGGGAACCATATGGGATTATGAGACTCGATCCCAGATCGGCTGTGTGCAAGGCAAATGCCTTACCCACTGTGTTTCACAAACGTTCAGTTAAGTGGTCTAAGACAAGGAACGTGAGAGAAATTATAGTTCATGGAGGATCACAAGAATCACTCATATCTTGTGACAAAGAACAATCTTTTCAGCCTCCTTTAATTTGTTGACTTATTATAATCACATCCAATTAAATTCAACAGCGTTGGAAGAATCACCAATTAAATTCAAAAGCATGGTAAGAGAACATAACCAATTAAAGGAAGAAAGACATAATCAGTTACAAGAAGAAAAACATGGTCAATTACATAGGCCAGGACCTCCTCACACCTGAAACCATAGTCAATTACATCTAAAGTTTAGCTGGGTCTGAAATATGTGAGAAGGGGAAGCTGGTGCTTTGTGCTGCAGGAATTTGTTGCCACAGTGGGTCAATTTTGCCTTTTCCATATCATTCAGACTCTCAAGTTTAGGCTCGCCCACGTAGTGCAATCTGGGGTCCTGGTTCTGCTTCCTGCTTGCAGGACAGTGTCCAAGGATTCATTTAAACAATATAATTATTGTTGTACACCAACATCACTGTGCTGTTGCTCCAGCCCCATGGGGCTCAGCATACAGGGAGGAAACTGCAGCCATCCCTGAGCCCCACAGGAAGGTCCCTACAAGCTCAGCCAGAGGCTAATTCTGAGGCCAGGACCTCCTGTGCAGGCTGGCAGCAGGGTTGCCCCTGGCAACCATAGCCCAGAATGTTGCTTTATCATGGGGGCCGACACAGGAACTCAATGTGGACACTTTCAGCCGCCTTCTTACAGGGTGGACAAGGAAAAGCCTCTGGGCACTTTTATAAACAATATTCCAATCAATGTATAATGTAATTTTTTAATTTACTATCTTATTAATTTCTTAGTTTTACTTTTCTAATTTTAACTTTATTTTATTAAAGAACCATGATTTACAAATTTATTCATAGTTGAGTTTCAAATGTACATTGTTCCAGCACATATCTCAACCACCAGTCAAGTTCCATCCACCAAGTTCCCAGGTTCCTTTTCATCACCTCCCCTGACAGCCTTCCACCTTGACAAGAACACTTTAAAGTTTGATTGTTGGTGTTTGTATCTCATGTTTTTAGTGTTGCTGTCTCCCTGGTTTGGATATTTAGATATATCACTCTTTTACACCACTGATCTACCTGAATTCCTTGACCTTCTGTGGCTTCCCTTATACCTCTTCTTTCCTCCTCAATATCTTTATTTCGTTGTCCTCCTCCCTATACTCTATACCAAAGGGTAATCTGGGAACCCTCCTTTAAAATATTGAATTTCCTAGTTTCCAAGTCCAGTTATTTTATATAACATATGTAATAAGACAATTATTCTGTTTTGAAATATATATATATATATATATTTCATGCATGAAAGAACTGGCAGAGGAACCCAGGCATGCGGGTCCCGGGGCTGAGGTCTTCAAGCCTACTCGTATTGGGACTGGGCCTTCTCCAACCAGACCCCCCATCTTCCAGTAGGTAGGCGTCACATCCACCAGCTGCCGCCAGTGCCAGGTTGGTCCCATCAACGGCCAAGACGCAGAGACTATAAAACCCAGCTCCTGGAAGTGAGTGGCCGATTTGGGGCTACGCGACATCTTATTATCTTATTATTCCTTTGGAGAACCTGGCAGACTACCAAAAGTATCCTGCCTGCACAGCAGAGTCTGTCAAACTTTCCGTGTCGTACTCAATATGCCAAATACCAGTAACAATGATGGGTCTCATTCTCCTAATCCTGAAAGAGCATTGAAATGGCTCTTTTAAAATCTCAGGGCTAGGAAGAAGGACACGTTACTAGTGCCTGCTCGAGGAAATCGATGAACAGGATCATCGTGATCATGATATATTGTGAGATAATTCTATGTTTGTCCTTCTTCTGGCTTATTTCAAATATCATAGCTTCCAGTTCTATCCATGTTGCAGATTTTATCTACATGAATGATTTTATGATTCGGTACAGCTTGTGTAGTATTCTATTGTGTATATATACCATGACTTCATGATCCACTCATATATCATTGGATACCAAGATTGATCACATATATTACCTATTATATTATGTGGCACAGTGAATAATGGTCTTCATATGTTGGTTAAAATGAATGTTTTTGTGTTCTACAAGTAGATATTCAGTAATGGAATTGCTGAGTTACATGGCAGCACAATTCATGGTTTACTGTGAAATCTCCATATTCTTTTCCACAAGAGTGAACCCCACGACATTCCTACCAGAAACGGATTCTTACCACACTCCTGCCAATACAGATTGTTCTCAGTATTTTTATTTGCGCCATTTAGTGCAAAAGTTTGGCACATATTTGGCTAAGTTTAATTTTATGAGTTGATTAATCCTGTCATTCTTTTTGAGAATGGTTATTTTGGTATTTTATTTTAATGAGATGGAGCAATAGCACAGTGGGTAGGGCATTTGCCTTGCACATGGCTGACCCAGGTTTGATACCTCCGTCCCTCTCGGAGAGCTTGGCAAGCTACCAAGAGTATCCTGCCTGCACGGTAGAATCTGGCAAGCTCCCCATGGCGTATTTGATAAACCAAAAACAGTAACAACAAATCTCACAATGTATATGTGACTGGTGCCCACTCGAGCAAATTGATGAACAGGAGGACAGTGCTACAGTGGTACAGTGCTTTATTGTTTAATATATATTAATTGAATCACAGTGAGTTATAAAGTTGTTTATGACTGGTTTCAGTCATACAATGTTCCAACACCCATCCCTCCACCAGTGTACATTTCCCACTTCCAATGCTCCCAGTTTTCCTCCATGACCTCTCTACCTTCTATAGAAGGCACTTGTCTCTCTCATTCGCTCTCTCTCTGGTCACATAAGGGACGAGTATGACAATAAGAGTTGGAAATGATCACTCTGAACAAGAATTGAATGTTGAAAGTAGGCTAAAGGATATGTATCCTGGTCTTTCAGTAGCTGTATTGCAAACCATAATTCCTAAAAGGAGATAGAGATAGATAGATAGATGGATAGATAGATAGATAGATAGATAGATAGATAGATAGATAGATAGATAGATACAGAGAGATCCTGTTGCTCTTTAAATAGGATTGTTCTCTAAATTCCTTTTCAGAATGTTTTAATGTTTGTGAGTAAGAATATCTGATATTTGTGTGTTTATTTTGTATCCTTCAATGTGCTGAACTAACTTAGTGGTTCTAGCAGCATTTGTTTTGACTTTTACATATTTTGAAACTTATGGTTTTCTACACATATGACCACTCAGCTCCTGGGAGAGAACAAGGCAGAGTCTCCTATCCTGTGCCTGACTGTCTCCACCAGGGCCCAACAGCTGAAGACCACCGGGGCCCAGCCAAGGCCATGCTGGGACCACTCTCCACACACTTGGATAAGCCTCATGCATAAAAGAACTGGCAGAGGAACCCAGGTGTGTGGGACCCGGGGCTGAGATCTCCAAGCCTGCACGGTTTGGGACTGGACCTGCCAATAACTAGACAGTTACACCCACCAACTGCCGTGTAACTCCAACAATGGCCAGGATCCAGAGATTATCACACTCAGCTCCTGGTAGAGAACAAAGCAGAGTCTCCTACCCTATGCCTGACTGTCTCCACCAGGGCCCAACAGCTGAAGACCACCGGGGCCCAGCCAAGGCCATGCTGGGACCACTCTCCACACACTTGGATGAGCCTCACGCATAAAAGAACTGGCAGAGGAACCCAGGTGTGTGGGACCCGGGGCTGAGATCTCCAGGCCTGCACGGTTTGGGACTGGACCTGCCAGTAACTAGACAGTTACACCCACCAACTGCTGTGTAACTCCAACAATGGCCAGGATCCAGAGATTATCAGCTCCAGAAGCGCGAGGCTGCTTATTTTATCTTATCATCTCATTCCTACTTTGGACAAACTGGCAGGCTACCAAATGTAATCTGCCCGCACGGCAGAGTCTGGCAAACTCCCCGTGTTATACCCAATATGCCAAATACCAGTAACAATGATGGGTCTCATTCTCCTAACCCTGAAAAAGCCTTGAATATGGCACTTTTAAAAAAAAATCTCAGGGCTAGGATGAAGAAGACGTTACTGGCACCTGCTCGAGGCAATCGACGAACAACAGGGTGGTCGTGATGTAAAACATAATTTTACCTCTTCTTTTGACTAAATTCTTTTACTCTCTTTTTTTCTTGTCTAATTTTCCCTGGGCAAAACTACTAATAGTATCTTAAGTAGCAAAAAAGAAGTTGTATTCTAAACTTGCACTGCATCTTTGTTTTTTTCTTATTTTCCTTACAATATTAGTTCTGACATTTTCATGTGGACCTTATTGTGTGGATAAGAATTCCTTCTTCAACTATTTTTGAAGTACTTTAAACAAATAGAGGCTGAGTTTTTTTTTATCAAATACTGTTGAGGTAATCATGTGATTTTATCTTTAGTTATGCTAATAAAGTGCATCACATTTATTAATTTGCATGAGTTAGAGCAACATTGCTATTCAGAGATAAATGGCATTTTGTCATAGGTATAATCTTCTTACTATGCTTTTCAATTCAGTTCGCAGATATTTTGAGGACTTTTACATCTTTTTTAGGTGATATTATATAAGCTTCATTTTTGTCTTTGACTTTATTGAATTTAATAAATGAGTGTGGTCGTGTTTCCACTTCTATTATTTGGAAGAATTTAAAAATTATAAGCATTCTTTTAATATTAGAACCTACATATGGATCATATTTTCCACAGTTTTTCTTTGGTGGAAGGTTTAGTAGTATTGATTCTTTTTTCTTACTCATTTTTGCATTTTTCACATTTCTGTTTCTTCATAATTTAGTCCTGGTAGGCTGAATTTTCCCAGGAAATTTCTCAAGTTGTTGTTATGTAATTGCTTACATTACTTTTTAATTAATTGGGTCATTTCTATTCCATGTGTGTAAACACATGTGTTTTATTGGGTTGTTCTTACTCTGAATTTTTATCTGGAGTTCTCCCAGAACTATTTTTTGTCGATCCTTAGTTGTTAAATCACGTGTGTACAGGACCAGTAATAGAGCTGATGGCTCCAATTTTATCATTTTGCTGATAAGTTCACTTCTTGCCACCCTTCTTGTGCTCTTTTTATGTTGTTTTTGGGGCACATATTCTGGTGCGCAGGTCTTACTCCTGCCTTTGCAGTCAGGGTTCACTCCTGGCAGGTATGGGGGACCATATAGGTACTGGAGATAAAACATGGGTGTGCCTTGTACAAGGCACATACCTAACCTGCCGGACTATCTCTCCAGTCCCATCAACTCCTGTCATCTTAATCTGACTTTGCTGTTATTCAAATTATGTAACTCATTCTGATCAAAAAAATCACAATGAATGGCTGTTTATTTTCTTGTGTATTTTTATTATAATTCCACATGTGTAGTCTACTTATATTTTTGTTTGCTTTTTTTTATTGAATTACCATGAGCTACAGTTACAAAACGTACATGTTTGAGTTTCAGTCATACAATAATTGAACACCTGTCCCTTCACCAGTATACAATTTTCACCACCAATGTCCCCAGTATCCCTCCCCCCATCCCACTCCTCCCTTTGCCTCTATGGCAGACAATTTCTCTCTTACTCTCTCTGTCTACTTAAGGGTATTATGTTTTACAATACAAATAGTGAGAGGTCATCATGTTTGGTCTTTTATTTTTATCTCTTTGGTAGTCTGAATGTGAATTTGGTAGTTATTTCCCAGAAAAAGCAGAACCAATAGTTTATGTTGTGTATTTGAGTGTGATGTGTATGCTCAAATGTTCACTCATATGCATACCTAAACACACATTAATCATTGATATACCATATAGTCTTTAATTATGATGCTGTTTGACTATGGATGGTGATGGTTTTATGAAATGCTGTTTGAAAAAAGGAAATTCATAAAGGCTGCTCAGTAATTACAGTCAAAATACCAGAGGAATCGATGTGAGTGCTAATTCAAGTCTTACAATGAGATTTAAAAGCACTGAAGCTATAAATCCTAGTCTGAAGGCAAGAAAGTTTTAGAAAAAGAGTTTTAGAAATCACAACTGAGAGAAAAAATATACTCCCCTCTTCTTTTGTTTTATTAAATACCCTAGTACCTATATAATTACCATCCATATTGCTGGAGGTAAGTGCTTTACTTAGCTCACCAAATTCTAATCTCTTTAAAAACACCTTCACAGACATACAAGTCATATTTTACTAGTCATCTGGAGAACACATGACCCACACAAGTTCACACAATAGAGCTGGGTACATAAACTGGAACACAATTAGCCTCTTCAACAAATATTATTCGGTAAACTAAATTTAAAAAATGAAGCTGGATCCATGTCTCACGCCCATCAAGAAAGGCAATTCAAAACATATCAAAGATCTTGATATCAGACCAAAATGCATTCTAAAAATTGAGAAAAATATAGAAATAGTGCCTCTAGATTTGGATCTCAAAGGTGTCTTGTGTGATACGATGTCACTGGCAAATTCAACATGAAAAAGTTTTACATGGAAAAAGAAACGAGCTAAAACTAAAATATATCAACTAAATTGGAGAAAATATTTAATCTAAATACATATAATAAAAAGTTTATACCAAAGATATATAATGACAAAGATCATCAAAATTTCCTAAATGTTAGGGGAAGAAATGAACAGACACTTCTCTGAGGAAAGAAGAACATAGCCTTTAAGCATATAAAGAGTCTTCAACATCACTTATATTCGAGGATATCTAACTCCAGATGATAAAGAGATATCATTTGACAGCACTGAGAGTAGCACATATCAAAAAACGTGGGAAAAATTGGTGCTGATTCTGATGAAGTTATAAAGGAACTCTTATCCATGCTGGTGGGGATGCTTGCTGCTTAGTCTCTTACAGAAAACAGTAGATAGATTTCTCAGAAATATAAAATAGTTTCTATGTGACATAGCAATTCCACTTGTGGGTATGTACACCCAGGAAACAAAAAAAATCACTCAAAAGTACATATGCATAGCATTACTTATTTCAGCACTTAGTGCAATAGCTCAAATATGGAATCAGCTTAAATGTCCAACAACAGATGAATGAATAATTAAGGAGTGATATGCATACACACAGAATGCACATATATGCACAACAGAATATTACACAGTTGGAAAACAGGATAAATCATAAATTTTGCTGAAGCTTCAATGAAACTGTGGGTTAAATGAAGTAAGACAACAGATGGACAAATGACAAATACTGGATGATCTCACTTATCTGTGATGTACCTAATAACAGGAGAGGGGAATTAATCAAAAGAAGGAGATTTAGATTACCATAGACTTTAGATTATAGAAATGAGGACAGGAATGGAAATAAGACAATGAGTGAAATTAGAAGCTTCACATACATCAGTGTTGTAAAGGTGGTTATAGATATGTATCTAAGCACAGAGCCAACACTATAATTGTGATATCCAAACCACAATAAACAATTGGAATAATGTACCTGTTGAGGAGACAGACTCGGGAGGGTGGGGAGTGCTGGGATGAAATGTGGGGGTATTGATGGAGGGAAGCTGACACTGGTGGTGATATTCCTATTGTGCATAGCTTTTGTAAATCACAGTGACTTAATAAAAGATTCGATTTGCCGAGAGGGCCCAGTAACGTCTCCATTGGAGACTTTGTTGTTACTGTGTTTGGCATATCGAACACATCACGGGTAGCTTGCCAGGCTCTGCCGTGCGGGCGAGATACTCTCGGTAGCTTGCCGGGCTATCCAAGAGGGGCGGAGGAATCGAACTCGGGTCGGCCATGTTGGCTACGTGCAAGGCAAACGACCTACAGCTGTGCTATCACTCCAGCCCTAATAAAAAATAAAAAGTATAAAATAGGGGTCCTAGAGATACTACAGTGAATAAGGTACTTCTCCTGCATGCGTCGAAATCAGGTTCAATCCTGGGCACCCCATATAGTCACCTAAGCTTGCCAATCCCTGAACTCAATCATGAGTAAGCCCTGACAACTGAAGAGTAGATTTAAAAAGAAAAGATATAAAAATTAACCATCATAAAGTATTTCTAGTGACTCATCTATTTCACCTATGCTATATAAATTTCTCTGCAAAATTATTTCTTATCCTTTCTACTTTGTAAAAGACGTAACTGTATATTCAATTTTTTCATTTCTGACTAGATATTTTTCCTTTTATCTTCAAATTGCTTAAATCTCATCTACTTTCTTATTTTCAGAAAACCAACTTTACAATTATTTTTCTATATGCTTTAGAATTTATCTCAGCTTTATTTTTTCTTGTATACTTCCTTTTGTTAACTTTGATTTTATTTGTTCTTACATAAGATATGTTAGGAAGTAAAAGACAGTACAGAGGTTAAGGCACTTGCAGCCAACCCTGATTGGATCCTACCACATGTATAGTATCCCAACTAACACCAAAAAACATCCTTGAGCTCAGAGCCAAGAGTAAGTCCTGAGCAGTGCTGAGTGTGGTATGCCTATATATATATATATATATATATATATATATATATATATTAGTATAATTTTAGGATTTTTTTAATAACTCAATTTTCCTTTTATGATTTTTGGGTCCCACCCAACCACACTCAGAAGGCACCTGAGAGTGCTCATGGAACTGCATATGATGCAGAGATCAAACCATGGTAGCTACATAATGTGTAAGGAAAAGGTCTCACTTCTGTATTTTCTCTCAGTCACTGTCACTGTCCTCCTGTTGTTCATCAATTTTCTCGAGTGGGCCCAGTAACGTCTCCATTGTGAGACTTTGTTGTTACTGTCTTTGGCATATCAAATACATCACGGGTAGCTTGCCAGGCTTTGCTGTGTGGGCAAGATACTCTAGGTAGCTTGCTGGGCTCTCCGAGAGGGGCGGAGGAATCAAACTCAGGTCGGCCATGTTGGCTCTGTGCAAGGCAAACACCCTACCCGCTGTGCTATCACTCCAGCCCATATCTCAGTATCTTTCCTTTTTAAAAATATGGTATAGGGGCCAGAGATATAGCACAATGGGGAATGCACTTACTTGCCTTGGAGTAGGTTAACTTGGCTTTGATCTATGGCACTCCATATGGTTACCTGAGCACTCGCAGGAATAGCCTTTGAGCACAGAGGCTATAGTAAGCCCTGAACATCACCAAATGTGGACTCAAACACCCTCCCATTAAACTTGTGTTCTATACCTATATATTCTCAGTGAATTTAGCTTCATTTCATCTCATATTATTGTTATGTTGCCTTTTCACATTAAGTTCTCTCAAAATTTTTAATACTATTTATATTTATTGTATAAAGATCATTGATGCCATTAATGCTATATTTTTATTTATTGCACTGTAACACTGTCTTCCCATTGTTCATCGATTTACTTGAGCAGGCACCAGTAACGTCTCTATTGTGAGACTTGTTACTGTTTTTTGCTTATTGACTATGCCACGGGGAGCTTTCCGGGCTTTGCCATGTGGACAGGATACACTTGGTAGCTTGCTGAGCTCTCCAAGAGGGATGGAGGAATCGAATCCAGGTTGGCCATGTGCAAGGCAAACGCCCTACCCACTGTGCCATTGCTAAAGCCCAGTTATATTTATTAATTTATTTTTATTTCTGGGTCACAACTGTCTTATCTCTAGAGTTACTTCTGAATCTGTGCTCAGAGATCACACCTAGTAGGCTTGAGGGATGATATGGAGTGCTAGGAATTTAATCTGTGTCAGCTGCTTCCATGACAAGGCCCATAAACACTGTTCTTATTCTCTAGATGTTCATTAATTTGTTTGTAATTCCATGTATTTGTGATTTTTCTGTTTTATTTATGTTCTTCCTTTCCAACTTTTTTTCTATAGAAGAGAAGATACTTGAAAAATTTTGATCTCTTGAAATGTTAGATTTATCAAATACTAATATACTGTTTATCCTAGAAAATCCCAATACAACTTCCTTTTCATCCCCCAGGCTCAGATGATCTTCTCACCAACTAGCTGAGCTGGTCTTCTCCCCACCCAGGTCAGTTTATCCGCCGCTTCTTGATCCCCGGACTTGGATTTCTCTGTGAAAGCCCCACGGGCGTCCTCTTGGACCTTGGGAGACAAAGCAGCTCTGAGCCTTGGCCTCTTCCTTTTCGTTCCCAAAGCTGAGCTGGACTTCTCCTCTTGGCTTGGTCGAGCTGAGAAGTTCAGGAGACAAAGCAGCTCTGAGCCTTGGCCTCTTCCTTTTCGTTCCCAAAGCTGAGATGGACTTCTCCTCTTGGCTTGGTCGAGCTGAGAAGCTCAGGGAAACAATCCCAATGAAAAAGCCACGGTTAAACAAATCATTGCTGAAAAATTCCCAGAGCTCGACAATGCAGCCATTTAAATTCAAGGAGACCAAAAGGTGCCAGCTAAAAGAGACCTGAACAAAAACACTCCAACACATATCATAGTTAGAATAATTGATGCTGCCAATAGAGACAAAATGTTGCAAGCATCAAGGTAAAAGAAGGATATCACATAAAAAGGAGCACGCCTTAAATTCACAGCAGATCTATCAGAGGAAACTCTGCAATCCTGAAGGCAGTGGCGAGATAGAGTGAATAAAACCTCACTGAAATGAATGCTTCACCAAGAATACTCTATCCGGCTAAACTCTCACGCAAAATCGAAGGAACAGTACACTATTTTCTAGATAAACAGCAGCTCAGGAACTTCATAGACTTAAAACCAAACCTAAAACAAGGGCTAAAGGGGCTACAATAAGACAATACAAACCCTACAACCACAAAACACACCTACAAAACGATGACATAAACCGCATTACATTAATCTCTCTCAATGTCAAGGTCTAAAGTCACCATTTAAGAGACAAAGAGTGGCAAAATGCATACAGAGACAGAACCCAACACTATGCTGCCTACAAGAAACTCATGTCAACAGTCAGAGCAAACACAGATTCAAAGTTAAAGGATGAAAAACAATCCTGCAAGCAAATATCTACTTCAAAAAAGCTGGGGTGGCCATACTATTACCTGACAACATTAAATTCACGTTGAAAAAGATTAGAAAGGACAGCGAAGGCTATTTTATCTTCATCAAAGGATACGTACAACAGGAAGAAATCACAATCTTAAATGTATACGCACCTAATGAGGGAACAGCTAAATACTTAAAACAACTGCTAACAGATTTTAAAGAGGACATTGCTAGCAACACAATAGTAGTTGGAGACTTCAACATCACCTTATCACCTCTGGATAGATCAACAAGAACAAAACTCAGCAAGAAATCATTGGCTTTGAAAGAAAAAATAGAAATGAAAGGGCTTATAGACCCCAAAAAGAAAGAATGCACATTCTTATTCAGTGTGCACGGAACATTTTCCAAGATAGACCGTGTGCTAGGACACAAAATATACCTCAACAGAATCAGGAAGATAGAAATAGTATCAACCATCTTTTCAGACCACGATGCACTGAGGATAGAAGTGAATCACACACAGACACGGAGAACCAAATCAAATACCTAGAAATTAAACAACTCAATGCTTAACAACGAATAGGTCAGGAAGGAAGTCAAGGAAGAAATCAAAAGATACCTGGAAACAAATGAGAATGAAGACACGAGCTAACAGAACTTACGGGATTCAGCGAAAGCTGAATTAAGGGGAAATTTATAGCTCTGCAAACATTTCTCAGGACAGAAGACAGGATGCACATAAAAAAACGTGACCTCACAGTTCACGACCTTAGAAAAGGATCAACAGAAAAGCCTAAATCACACAGAAGAAAAGATATCATAAATCTTAGAGCAGAAATCAATGACATGTAAACCAAAGATACAATCAGAAAGATCAATGAAACCAAGAGCTGTTTCTTCGAGAAAATAAACAAGATAGATAAACCATTAGCAACAGCCACAAAGAAACAGAGAGAACCCTAATAAACTGAATCAGAAATGAAAAGGGGGATAGCAAAACAGAAAACAAAGAAATTCAAAAGATCATCAGAGACTACCTTGAAAGTCTGTATGCCACGAAACAAGAGAACCTAGAAGAAATGGATAAATTCTTGGATTCCTATAAGCTCCCAAAGCTGAATCAGGAAGATGTAGAGTACCCAAAAAGACCTATTAACATCAAGGAAATTGAAACTGTAATCAAAAGTCTTCCCCGCAAAAATCCCAGGTCCACATAGATTCACGAGCAAATTTTTCCAAACATTTAAAGTGGACCTACTGCCAGTCGTTCTCAAGCTTTTCCAGAAAATTGAAAAAGCAGAAACTCTCCCAAACAGATTCTATGAAGCCCATATCTCTCTAATACCAAAAGAAAACAAAGATACCACAAGAAAAGAAATCTACAGGCCAATAGCCCTGATGAACACAGATGCAAAGATTCTCAACAAAATACTAGCAAACAGAATTCAACTACTAATCAAAAAGATCATACACCATGACCAAGTAGGATTCATCCCAGGGATGCAAGGCTGGTTTAACACTTGGAAATCTATCACCATAATCCATCATATCAACAAAAGAAAAGATAATAATCATTTGATCACATCATTAGATGAAGAGAAAGCATTTGACAAAACCCAGCACCAGTTTATGATGAAAATCCTTGCCAAAATAGGGATAGAGGGGTACTTTCCTCAATATAGTTAAAGCCATGTACCAGAAGCCTACAGCAAACATCATCTTCAATGGGAAAAAACTGAGAGCCTTCCTCCATAGATCAGGGATGAGACAAGAATGTCCACTCTCTCCACTACTGGTCAATATAGTACTGGAAGTACTTGCAATAGGGATTAGGCAAGTAAAAGGTATTAAGGGCATCCAGGTAGAAAAGGAAAAAATCAAGCTCTCACTATTAGCAGATGATATGATAATATACTTAGAGAACCCTAAAACCTCCTACCAAGAACGTCCTATAAACAATAGATTGTATAGTAAAGTTGTCAACACAAACTTGGCCAAGAGCATTGATTCATTCGAATGCCTAACAACCCAAATCGGACGTTTACATTTGAATAGAAGTGGCTCACTGCCTGCAGTTTCTATCTTCGTTGTCTACGCACCAACATCTCATTATGATGAGAGAGAAATTGAGAAGTTCTACATGGAACTAGAGAAGTTCTATAAAGAAGAGCACACCTTCTACAAGATCATTGTGGGTGATTTTAATGCAAAGATAGGACAGAGAAGATCAGCTTAAGAACTTCACATCAGGACCCATGGCCTAGAGTGGAACGAACAGGGTGAGAGACTGTCTGAGTTCATCATGTCGACCAAGACCATTCATGGTAACTAACAGTTCCAGAAGGCAGAATCTAAACGATGGACATGGGAGTCTCCTGGTGGACGGTTCCACAACGAAATAGACCACATCATATTCAATCAATGGTTTTGCCTGACTGATGTCGCTGTTGTCCCAAAATTTTGAACGGGATCGGACCACTGTCTCCTTCGTGCAAAATTCTACTTCACAGAGCGGGGAGAAAGGGCTGCAAAATTCAAAAAGAGAACTCCCAGAACCACCACCAACTGGGAACTCTTTGGTACTATTGCGGCAACATGGGAAGATGCCATTGTTGACAACATTGACAAGGAATACGATCGACTGGTTCAGCACCTCCATGAATGTGCGAGGAACGCCAAGAGAGAGATAGCCACAAAAAATCGCCTATCTTCGAAAACTCTTGAGCTAATTCGCCAGTGTGGTTTGGTGCATGCCTCAGCAACCACAAGCTAACGTCCGAGCTCACAAAGCAGTGCAGAGATGCGATCAAGGAAGACCTCAAAGAGAGAAGAGCAGAAGTACGGGTAGATGCGGCAGAAGCCGGGAAAAGTATTCGTAAAGCCCACCTGTCCTTCGCCAACTACAAGACCAAGATGACTGCCCTCCGACATCCTGATGGATCCATCACATCCTCCAGAACGGCAATGGAGAAGATTATCCATGACTTCTACTCAAATCTCTTCGATAGCCATGTCCACTTGCCGACATACCAAATTCCGCAGGATGGATATGTCTTTCCCAACGTTCTCCCTTCCGAAATCCGACACGCCATTTCGTCGGTAAAGAAACAAACAGCACCCGGCCCAGACAAGGTCAGACCTGAACACCTGAAGAACCTGCCGTCAGTACTCATCAATACACTGGCTCGGCTCTTCACTCGCTACCTGTCTGAATGCAAGATTCCATCCCAGTGGAAAACCAGCAGGACCGTACTACTGTTCAAGAAGGGAGACATCCATGACATTGGCAACTATCACCCGATCTGCCTATTGTCTGTCATCTACAAGTTGTTCACTCAAATCATCCTAAATAGGATTGGCAGAACACTAGATGAAGGACAACCATGCGAGCAAGCCGGGTTCCGCAAAGGATTCAGCACCATCGACCATATCCACATGATAACCAAGCTCATTGAGGTTTCTCGGGAGTTCAAGATGCCGCTATGTTTAACGTTCATTGATTTAAAGAAGGTCTTTGATTCTGTTGAGATGGAAGCGGTCATTGAAGCCCTAGATAATCAGGGCATTCAAGCCCAATACATCAGGATCCTCCGTGAGCTGTATTGCGGATTCACTACCAGGATCTCACCATTCTACAAAGAAGTGATCGTTGATGTCAAGAGAGGGTTGCGGCAAGGTGATACCATTTCACCGAAACTCTTCAGTGCCATTCTCGAGAACATCATGCGACGACTGGAATGGGAAGGAATGGGAGCGAACTTAGATGGTCGGCAACTACACCATCTCCGCTTTGCTGATGACATTGTTTTAATAACACCAAACGTCAGTCAAGCGGCACAAATGCTGGCCGACTTTGACCGTGAGTGTGGAAAGGTAGGACTACAGCTGAATCTTACGAAGACAATGTTTATGAGAAACAACCTCATTCCTGACGCCCCATTCGCTCTCAACGGAACGACCATCTCCGAATGCAACAGCTATGTGTACCTAGTTCGAGAGGTCAACATGACAAATGACCTGGCACCAGAGCTGCACAGGAGGCAGAGAGCGCCTTGGAACGCCTTCAAGAACGTCGAAGAAATAGCTAAGAGGACGAAGAGCCTCCGGCTCCGGGCACATCTCTTTGATTCCACTGTTCTTCCTGCATTAACATATGCCTCAGAGACCTGGGCCCTACGCAAACAAGATGAGAACGCTATTCAGGTCTCCCAAAGAAGAATAGAAAGAGCTATGCTTGGAATATCACGGTTCACTCAAATGAGAGAAAGAATCCGGAGTTCTGACATCCGTCGACAATCAAGAATCAGGGACGCTGTCTCATTTGCCAAGGTGTTGAAAATCAGATGGGCTGGTCACGTAATGAGATTTAAAGACAACCGCTTGACTAGAGCTGTTACCAACTGGATTCCACGGGATGTCAAAAGACCGCGTGGCCGCCCACCTACCAGATGGTCAGACTTCTTTGTCAAGATCATGAACGATCAGTTTGAGGCTCTTCATGTTCCCGGAGTGAACAGATGCCATTGGGCTACACTAGCACGCGACAGGGACAAATGGAAACGTTACTGGTGCCCGCTCAAGCAAATCGACGACTAACGGGACGTTAAGTGATTAAGTGATTAAGTGAAGTAAAGTTGCAGGCTATAAAACCAATACCCAAAAAGTCCATGGCTTTCCTATATAGTGAAACAGAAGAAAGTTACATGAAGAAAACAATCCTGTTCACAATTGTGACCCAGAAAATCAAGTACCTAGGAATCAACTTATCTAAGGAAGTAAAGGACCTTTACAAAGAAAACTACAAAAAACTACTTCAGGAAACAAAAGAAGACATGAGGAAATGGAAAAATATCCCCTCTCCATGGATCTGGAGAATTAACATTGTCAAAATGTCAATACTTCCCAAAACACTGTACAAATTCAACGTGATCCCTATTAGGATACCCATGACATTCTTCAAAGAAATGGAGCAAACACTCCTGAAATTTATATAGAACAATAAGCCCCCACGAATAGCTAAAACAATTCTTGGGAAAAAGAAAATGGGAGCAATCAACCTTCCTAACTTCAAACTCTACTACAAAGCAGGAATAATTAAAACCAGCATGATAATGGAACAAATGCAGAGCTGGAGACCAATGGAACCGGATTTAATATACTTATGTCTCCTCCCAAGCTTATGATCATCTAATCTTTGATAAGGGGGCAAGAAAAGTGAAGTGGAACAAGGAAAGCCTCTTTAACAAATTGTGCTGGCAAAACTTGATGGCTACATACAAAAAATGGGCTCAGATCTTTGCCTAATGTCATGTACAAAATTAAGATCAAAGTGAATTAAAGACCTCAACATCAGAACAGAATCCATAAGGTATATTGAAGACACAGTTTGAAAAACCCTCCATGATATTAAAGCTAAAGGTATCTTCAAAGCTGTCACACCACTGGCCAAGAAAGTGAAAACAGAGATAGACAAATGGGACTATCTTAAACTAAGAAGCTTCTGCACCTCAAAGAAACAGTGAAAAAAATACATAGAAAGTCTACAGACTGGGAAAGGATATTCGTGGAATACACATCTGTCAAGGGATCGATATCAAGGATATACAAAATACTGGTTGAACTTCACAAGAAGAAAACATCCAACCCCATCAAAAAATGGGGCGATGAAATGAAGAGAAACTTTCTCAAAGAAGAAATCCGAATGGCTAAAAGTCACATGAGAAAATGCTCCACATCATTAATCATCAGGGAGATGCAGATCAAAACCAAAATGAGATACCATTTCACACCAACGAGATTGGCCCACATCCACAAGATAAAACAATCAGTACTGGCGCGGATGTTGTGAGAAAGGGACCCTCCTTCACTGCCGGTGGGAACGCCGACTTGTTCAGCCCTTTTGGAAAACAGTATGGACGATTCTCCAAAAATTAGAAATTGAGCTCCCATTTGATTCAGCAATAACACTCCTGGGAATATATCCCAGGAGGCAAAAGAGTATAGTCGAAGTGACATCTGCACTTGTTTGTTCATTGCAGTACTCTTTACAATAGCCAGAATCTGGAAAAAACCCGAGTGCCTGAGAACAATGACTGGTTAAAGAAACTTTGGTACATTTACAAAATGGAGTACTATGTAGCTGTTAGAAAATATGAAGTCATGAAATTTACATACAAGTAGTTCTTCATGGAAAGTATCATGTTAAGCGAAATGAATCAGAAAGAGAGGGATAGACATAGAAATATTGCATTCATCTGGGGAACATAAAGTAACAAAATATGAGACTAACACCCAAGAATCGCCGAGATTAGTATCAGGAATTTTGCTGCATGGCTTAGAGGCCAGCCACACATGCTAGAGGAAAAGGGAGTTCAGATAGAGAAGGGACCACCAAATAAAGGGTGTTGGGAGGATCCTTCCAGGATGGGTGAAGCATGCTTAAAGTAGACTATAAACCAAACATGATTGCCACACAATGCCTCTTTTGCAAACGACAACAGTCAAAAGGAGATAGAGAACAAAAGGTAATGTCCTAACACAGAGGCGGCATGGGATGGAGGTCATGGGGGGTGGGAGGGATACTTGGATCCGTGGTCTTGGTAAATGGGCACTGGTGGAGGGATGGGTATTTGATCATTGTATAATTGAAATGCAAGCACAAAAATTTGTAAGTCTACAACTGTACCTCCTGGTGTCTCACTAATAAAAATAAAAAAATTAAAAATAAAAGAAAATCCCAATACACATTTAAGAAAATATATTTTCAATTTTTGTATCACGTTATCCATGTAGCAAACAAATAATTTTACTAAAAAATAAGGGATTGATACCATTTACAGTAACATAAAATAAAATACTAGGAAATAAATTTTGCTAGGTAGGAATAAAACCAAATTGCGTTCAATCTATAGAAAGCAATACGAACAGAGATGGACATCAAATATAGGTCAAACAAACAATAGACCGAGAAGTACTAACTCTATTCAACATATATGACACAAACGTAGGTTCAGCAAAATTTGTTAAGCTCTTGCTCTACAGAAAACCCCACGAGGATGAAGACATCAGCACAACACTGTAACACCTGCATGAATCAATTTGGGGGAATAATAACGCTAAAATAGGAACTAGAAGAGCTGGGACAAATGGATATATATACAAGGTAATTCATCCTTAAAAAGCCAAATGCACGTTCTTCTCTAGTACACTCAGAAAATTCTCCAATATAGATAAAATCTTAAGATATGTTTAACATAAAAATTCACAAATCTAAGAATCATACCTTGTATTTTGTCAGTCCACAATAATTCAGATAAAGAAAATAGCCATAAAAAGAAGAGATAGAGTAACCCTAACAACTAGAGACTGAACAACATGCTGCTGAACAATAATAGTAAATAATAATATAAATTATACTCAATATGACAAAAACCAGTAACAATGATGGGTCTCATTCCCCTAACCCTGAAAAGCCTCGAATGTGGCACTTTCTAAAATCTCAGAGCTACGATGAAGGAGACGTTACTGGTGACTGCTCGAGGAAATCGATGAACAACAGGAAGATAGTGATACAGAGATTAAAATAATAAATAATAAAAAACATAATCAAAGAATTATACACACACCTTAAATACATAGAGAACTAACAAAAATGAATCCAAATGCTAGTAGAACAAGACTAGTTATTACTGGTAGAAAAAGTAAATGATAAAAAATAGAGAAGAAATTAATGATATAGAAACCAAGAATGCAATATATATAATAAAACCAGGACCTAGTTCTTCAAAAGAATAAACAAAATACAGAAACTTTAGAGAGACTCACCAAGACAAAATGAGAATATGCTTTAATTGCTAGAAAATCAAATTATCTCAAACTGAATGAGGAGGAATTAAAATGCTTGAACAGGCCACACACAGTAAAGAAAATTGAAACAGTAATTAAGAATATCAAACAAAGTACTGGTCTAAATCTGTTTATGAGTGAGTTATATCAAACCTCAGATAAGACTTACTGCCATAGATCCTTAAGGTCTTCCAATATCAAAGGAAAAAGAATCCTTCCTAACAATTTCTACAAAGCTCATAATCCACTGATGTTAAAGCTGACAAATATTACAAATTTTTTTCAGAACACTGTAAACAATGATGAATATTGATTAAAAATCTGAACTGAAACATTAGCAATATTATCAAACTGAATCCTACAGCACATAAAAAATACCTCATGATTATCCTGGAGATGCAAGATGGTTCAATATAAACAAATCGATAAAATAAAACACCACATTTGTGAAAGAAAAGATAAAAATCATATGATCACATTAATAAATACAGAGAACACTTTTGAAAAGATCCAACACCCATTCTTGCTTTAAAAGACCACAGTAAAATAAGAATGAAGGATCCTTCAAGATAGTAATAGCTATCTATAAAAAGAAGGTGAGAAGTATTAATTTTAAATAAAATGTTTTATTAAGGCAATATGATTTACAAAATTATTCATAGTTGAATTTTAAACATATAATATTGCAGCACCAATGCCACCAGCAGTTGACAACTTCCCTCCACCAGTGTTCCCAGGTTTTCTGACACACTCCCCCATTCCCACTTCAGTCTACTCTCTTCTTTTTTAACTTTTTAAAATTTTATTTGTCCCTTACACTTTATATAAAAGTGTGGTTTACACAGTTGCACTAAGATGTGGTTTGGGTTAAGCCTCTGTATATATATATATATATATATATATATATATATATATATATTTTTTTAATTTTTATTAGTGAAACACCATGAGGTACAGTTGTCGACTTACAAATTTTTGTGTTTGAGTTTCAGTTATACAGTGATCAAGTACCCATCCCTCCACCAGTGCCCATTTTCCACCACCACGGGTCCCAGTAACCCTCCCGCCTACCATAACCCACATCCCACCTTGTCTCTGTGGCAGGGCATTCCCTTTTGTTCTTTCTTTCCTTTTCGGTGTTGTGCTTTGCAAAAGAGGCATTAAGTGGCAATCATGTTTGGTCTATAGTCTACTTTCAGTATGCTTCTCCCATCCTGGGAAGATCCTCTTAACAACCTTTATTTGGTGCTCCCTTCTCTATCTGAGCTCCCTTTCCCCCTAGCATGTGGGATGACCTCCAAGCCATGGAGCAAAATTGCTGGTAATACTCTCGGCCACTCTTGGGTGTTAGTCTCCTATTTTGTTACTTTATGTTCCCAGATGAATGCAGTCTTTCTATGTCTATCCCTCTCTTTCTGACTCATTTTGCTTAGCATGATACTTTCCATGTAGTACCTATTGTATGTAAATTTCATGACTTCATCTTTTATAACAGCTACATAGTACTCCGTTGTGTAGATGTACCAAAGTTTCTTTAACCTGTCATCTGTTCTCTCCCACACAGGAGTTTTTCCAGATTCTGGCTATTGTAAAGAGTGCTGCAATGAACAAACAAATGCAGGTGTCACTTTGATTATACTTCTTTGCCTCTCTGGAATATATTCCAGGAGTGGTATTGCTAGGTCAAATGGGAACTCAATTTCTGTTTTTTTGAGACTCGTCCATACTGTTTTCCAAAAGGTCTGAACCAGTCAGCATTCCCACCAACAGTGAAGGAGGGTCCTTTCTCACCACATCCGCACCAGCACCGGTTGCTTCTGTTCTTGTGGTTGTGGGCCAGTCTCTGTGGTGTGAAATGATATCTCATTATTGTTTTGATTTGCATCTACCTGATGATTAATGATGTAGAGCATTTTCTCATGTGCCTTTTAGCCATTTGGATTTCTTCTTTGAGAAATTGTCTGTTCATTTCATCGCCCCATTTTATGATGGGGTTGGATGTTTTCTTCTTGTGGAGTTCAACTACTACCTTGTATATCCTTGATATCAACCCCTTGTTGGATGTGTATTCAGCGAATATCTTTTCCCATTCTTTAATCTGTCTTTTTATCTTGGTCTCTGTTTCTTTTGAGGTGCAGAAGCTCTTAGTTTAAGATAGTCCCATTTTTCTATCTCGGTTTTCACTTACTGGCAAGTGGCGTGACATCTTTGAAGATACCATTAGCTTCAATATCATGGAGGGTTTTGCCAACTTTCTCTTCAATGAACATCATGGATTACGGTCTGATGTTGAGGTCTTTAATCCATTTTGATCTAAATTTTGTACATGGCGTTCGACAGAGATCTGAGCCAACTTTTGCTCATGTAGCCATCCAGTTTTGACAGAAAAATTTGTTAAAGAGGCTTTCCCTTCTCCACTTCACTTGTCTTGCCCGCTTATGGAAGATTAGATGATAATATGCGTGGGGGGAGCTGTCAGCATATTCAATGCTGTTCCATTGGTCTACAGCTCTGCTTTTATTCCAGTACCATGCTGTTTTAATTATTACTGCTTTGCCGTAGAGTTTGACGTTAAGTAGGTTGATTCCTCCCATTTTCTTTTTCCCAAGAATTGCTTTAGCTATTCGTGGGGGCTTATTGTTCCATATAAATTTCAGGATTGTTTGTTCCATTTCTTTGAAGAATGTCATGGGTATCCTAATAGGGATCACATTGAATTTGTACAATGCTTTGGGGAGTATTGCCATTTTGACAATGTTTCTTCTCCTGATCCATGACCAGGTGATGTCTTTCCATTTGCTTGTGTCCTCTTTTATTTCCTGAAGCAGCGTTTTGTAGTTTTCTTTTTACAGGTCCTTTACTTACTAATTAAGCTGATTCCTAGGTACATGATTTTCTGGGGCACAATTGTGAACAGGATTGTTTTCTTCATGTCACTTTCTTCTCTTTCACTATTTGTGTATAGGAAAGCCATGGAATTTTGGGTATTGATTTTATATCTTGCAATTTTACTATACAAGTCTATTGTTTCTAGGAGTTTCCTGGTAAAGGTTTATGGGTTCTCTAAGTATCATATCTCTAAGTATCATATCATCTGCGAATAGTGAGAGCTTGATTTCTTCCTTTCCTACAAGGATTCCCTTAGTATCTTTTTCTTGCCTAATAGCTATTGCAAGAACATCCAGTACTATATTGAACAGTAGTGGTGAGAGTGGCATCCTTGTCTCGTCCCTGATCTTAGGGTGAAGTCTCTCAGTTTTTCCCCATTGAGGATGATGCTTGCTGTAGGCTTCTGGTAGATGGCTTTAACTATATTGAGGAAAGTCCCCCACTATCCCTATTTTGTCAAGGGTTTTCATCATAAACTGGTGCTAGATATTGTCAAATGCTTTCTCTGCATCTATTAATTTGATCATATGATTTTTATCTTTTCTTTAGTTGATATGATGGATTATGTTGATTGATTTCCAAATGTTAAATTTTCCTTGCATCCCCGGGATGAATCCTACTTCGTCATGGTGTATGATCTTTTTGATGAGTTGTTGAATTCTATTTGCTAGTAATTTGTTGAGAATCTTCACATTCGTGTTCATCAGGGATATTGGCCAATAGTTTTCTTTTCTTGTGGTGTCTTTGTTTCCTTTTGGTATTAGAGGGATATGCGCTTCATAGAAACTGTTTGGAAAATTTTTTGTTTTTTCAATTTCCGAAAAAGCTTGAGAAGAACTGGAAATAGGTCCTCTTTAAATGTTTGGAAATATTCTCTAGTGAATCCATCTGGAACTGGGCTTTTGTTTTTGGGAAGAATTTGTATTGCAAATTCAATTTCCTTGATGTTAATAGGTTTGTTCAGGGACTCTACATATTTGCACAGCTATACATTTCCCCCTTAATATGGCTTTAACTGCATTCCATAAGTTCTGGTAGCTCATGTCTTCTTTCTCATTTGTTTCCAGGTATCTTTTGATTTCGTCCTTGACTTCGCTCCTGACCCACTCTTTGTTCTGCATTGAGTTGTTTAATTTCCAGGTGTTTGACTTGTTCTCGTGTCTGTGTGTTCACTTCTATCCTCAGTGCATCATGGACTGAAAGATTGTTGATAATATTTCCATCTTCTTGATTCTATTGAGGTATGTTTTGTGGCCTAACACATGGTCTATTTTAGAAAATGTTCTGTGCGCACTGAAGAAGAATGTGTATTCTTTCTTTTTAGGGTTTAAAGTCCTGTATAGGTTTATAAGCCCTTTCTCTTCTATTTCTTCTTTCAAAGCCAATGTTTCCTTGCTGAGTTTTGTTCTTGTTGATCTATCCAGAGGTGATAAGGTGATGTTGAAGTCTCCAACTACTATTGTGTTGCTTGCAATGTCCTCCTTAAGATCTGTTAGCAGTTGTTTTAAATATTTAGCTATTTCCTCCTTAGGTGAGTATACATTTAAGGGTGTGATTTCTTCCTGTGGTACGTATCCCTTGTTGAAGATAAAATAGCCTTCGCTATCCCTTCTAATCTTTTTCAACATGAAATTAAAGTTGTTGGATACTAGTATGGCCACCCCAGCTTTTTTGAGGGAGCTGTTTGCTGGCAGGATTGTTTTTCATCCTTTAACACTGAGTCTGTGTTTGCTCTGACTGTTGACCTGAGTTTCTTGTAGGCAGCACAATGTTGAGTTCTGTCTCTGAATCCATTTTGCCACTCTGTGTCTCTTAATTGGTGAATTTCAACCGTTGACATTGAGAGAGTTTATTATGGGGTTTTGTGTCATCTTTCTGTAAGTGTCTATTTTGCTTGTAGGGTTTGTCTTGTTTTATAGCAGCCCATTTAGTCCTTCTTTAGGTTTGATTTTGAGTCTATGAAGTTCCTGAGCTGCTGTTTATCTAGAAAATAGTGTACCCTTCCTTCAATTTTGAGTGAGAGTTTAGCTGGATGGAGTATTCTTGGTGAAGCATTCATTTCATTGAGTTTTTTCACTATATCCCCCCATTGCCTTCGGGCTTGGAGGGTTTCCTCTGATAGGTCTGCTCTGAATCTACGGGGTGCTCCTTTGTATGTGATTTCCTTCTTTGACCTTGCTCCTTGCAGTATTGTATCTCTATTGGCCGCATCGATCATTCTCACTATGATATGTCTTGGAGTGATTTTGTTAGGGTCTCTTTTAGCTGGCACACTTTGGGCTCCTTGAACATGAATGTCTACATTGTCGAGCTCTGGGAATTTTTCAGCGATGATGTGGTAACCATGTTTTTTTCATTGGGATTGTTTCCCTGAGCTTCTTTTAGTCCAATGATTCTACTATTGTTCCTCTTGGAATCATCTCCTCAGAGTCTAGAGCTACTTTGAGGTCGCTTGCCAATGTTTGTTGTTGCCTGTTGGCTTGGTGCAGCTGATCTTCCAGCTCACTGATTCTCTCTTCAGCTGTGGTCATTCTACTGTTGAGGGCACAGACTGAATTTTTCATTTCGTCTATGGAATCTTTTATTCGTGACATTTCTGCTCTCATTTCTTCCCGTAATTTGTGGATTTTTTCTGTCATGTTACTAGATATCTGTCTGACTGTTTCATTGAGTTGATTGAACAGCTTCATGACTTCATATCTGAATTCTTTGTCACAGAGATCTCTTAGGTGAGAAGTATCTACTGAGGCCTCTAGATTCTTTTTGTTGTCCTCCCCAGGTGGTGGGGATTTGCGTTGTTTCTTCATATTGGTGTGTAGGTATGGGGACTAGGTTTCTTGGTATGGCTAAACTACCTGAGACCTTGTTAGCTTTGGCCCGCCTAAAGTCAGGCCACGCCCACTTCTACAGAAGACACTCCCACTTCTGTAAAGGCCACGCCCCACTGATACCTGGAGTGTGGGTGGGGAGTAAAGACTGGGTAGGGGAGAAGACCAGCACAGCTTGGGGGATGAACAGGAAGAGGCAGAGGCTCTGGGCTGCTTTTCTCCCGGCATCCGAGAGGACGCCTGGGGGGCTTGCACGGAGAAATCCAAGTCCCAGGTTTGAGTACTGGCGGATGAAGTGACCTGGGTTTGGGAGAAGATCAGCACAGCTGGGTTTGGGGGAATATCAGCACAGCTTGTGGGATGAAGAGGAAGAAACACAAGCTCAGGGCTATTTTTCTCCCAGCGTCCAAGAGGACGACTGGGGGGCTTGCAGGGAGAAATCCAAGTCCCGGGTTCGAGTACCAGCAGATGAACTGACCTGGGTTTGGGAGAATATCAGCGCAGCTGGGTTTGGGGGAAGATCAGCACAGCTTGGGGGACGAAGAGGAAGAGCTCAGTCTACTCTCTTAACAGACATCTTTCTAAATTAAGTTGTTCAAGTTTGAATCTCTTGTTTCAGTTGTTGGTTTTATTGTTCTATTATGTTGTTGACTCTGTCATTTGCAAATTTGGCTCTATGATTCCTTAACACCACTTTTGTACCTTAAATACCCCCTGCGGTTTGGAAGTATAGTCCTGGTACCGGCATACCAAAGCCATGCTTGTAGAAGCTCATGATTGCCCAGATTTCATTTGGAGAAAGTGGAGAGACAGCACCCACCCCATCTGGGACCTCCCGGTGATATTGGCTCATTCTGGGGCCCGGAAATTCTCTGGGAGTTGTGGAGCCCGCTGGCCAGTTTTCTTCACTGTTGTGTGCTTTAAGGTGGCGCTGGGGGCGGGTTGTGGGGTTGATTTCTGGGATCAGGGGCTGGCTGGGATCCAGGGCAGAACTGGCGTCCCCATGTGCTTCGGAAGAATATTCCTGGTGCCCGCATACCGGAGCCATGCTTTTGAAGCACATGGTCGCCAGGATTCCATCTGGAGAAGGTGGGGAGACAGCACCCATCCCATCTGGGACCTCCCGGTAATATCAGTTCAGTATGGGGCCCGGAGAATTCTCTGGGAGTTGTGCAGCTCGCCGGCCAGTTTTATTCACTGCTGTGTGATCCTGAGTGAATGTTTTTATAGACAATATTGTTCTTCATGGCGAAAATCTGAAAGCATTCTCTGTGAAATCAGGCATGAGCCAAATTAATACACTCTTCTCAGTCTTATACAACATTTTATTAGAAACCCTAACAATGGAAGTAGGCAAGAAAAGGAAATAAAATTGATCTAAATTTGAAAAGAGGAAGTCAAAATATCTCTATTTGCAGATGACATGATGTTACAGATTGACAACTCACATGAAAGCTCCTAAAATCATTTAACCACTAAAGTTTGCAAAGTGGCTGGCTACAAATTTAATACAGAGAAATAAGTCACATTTCTATATACAAATAATGAATGAGAAGAGAAAGAGATAACTGTCTATCCTATTTAAATATTTTCCCAAAGCATCAAATATTTAGCAATCAATTTACCAAATTAGGTGAGATTTCTATGCCATGAAACCTTCATAACAGTTAAGATATTGAAGATCTTAGTAAGTGGAAAATCATTTCATGCTTATTAAATGAAAAAAATCAATAATGTTAACATGACCATTTTATCCAAACTACTTTACAGATTCAATGCAATCCCTATCTAAATTCAGACATTTTTCAAGGACTTATAACAGTCACCAATGAAGTTTGTGTGAAGTCATAAAAGACCATAAATAGAACCTACTGAAAAAATGAGAAGTTGGTACCCCATTGTGTAAATGTACCAGAGTTTCTTTAACCAGTCATCTGTTCTCAGGCACTCAGGTTTTTTCCAGATTATGGCTATTGTAAAGAGTGCTGCAAGTAGTACTATATAGCTGTTAGAAAAGACGAAGTCATGAAATTTACATGCAGGTACTACTACAAGGAAAGTATCATTTTAAGTGAAATGAGTCAGAATTGCATTAATCTGGGGAACATAAAGTAACAAAATAGGAGACTAACACCCAATAATGGCCGAGAGTAGTACCAGCAATTTTGCTCCATGGCTTGGAGTCTAGCCACACATGTTAGGGGAAAAGGGAGCTCAGGTAGAGAAGAGAGCACCAAATAAAGGGTGTTGGGAGGATCCTCCCAGGATGGGAGAAGCATGCTGAAAGTAGACTATAGACCAAACATGATTGCCACCCATTGCCTCTTTTGCAAACCACAACACCCAATAGGAGAGAGAGAACAAAAGGGAATACCCTGCCACAGAGGCAGGGTGGGATGGGGGGGATGGGAGGTGGGAGGGTTACTTTGGATCCGTGGTGGTGTGAAATGGGCACTGGTGGAGGGATGGGTATTTGATCATTGTATAATTGAAACACAAGCACAAAAATTTGTAAGTCTACAACTGTACCTCATGGTGTCTCACTAATAAAATAAAAAAATGATGGGAGGGGAATTGTGGGCAAATATTTATCAAAATATTGTTTTGATATATATTAATAAAAGAAAAATCTTGACTACTCAAGGATAAAATAAATGGTTTAATAAAATACAAAAACTGAGAAGTTGGGAGGCATCTCATTACCTGTTGGAGTACAAGGAGCTTAGGTTTATCGGGTTGCACCCATCACAGTGCTCCCGAGTCACTCCCATTACTTTGTCTTTCTGTAACTACTTCTATGCTCTCTTTCCCAACTAATTTGTAAGGTCTCATCCTTCTTAGACACTGAAGCTGTACTGTAAGTTAATATTACCGTTCTCCACTCCTTATGTCTTTTGAGCAGCTTACTTTAATGCAATGTCCTTTTTGTATAGATACAGGAAGACAGTTAATTAATATGCTTTGTAACTTAGAAGTTGATTGGCTTTGAATATTATTAACTCCCAGACATCTCTTCCATGTAATAAATTGCTACTAAGACCAACCAGCCTGGCCCTTGTTTCCTTCCTCCTCCTCACCATCACCATCGACCTCTGTGGAGTGGGAAAACAGCCTGAGATTACCGAACGTGGGCAGCGGGAGAGATAGGCCACTGCCGTCCCCTTTGCCCATTCTTTTTGTGTGTTTACACAATTACTTAAGATAAATACACTATAAAACAACTGTGGTGAAAGCAGGATGAGACTGGAAAGGGTCAGAATAGAATATTCAATCCGTGTTTGATTCCCAGCATCCCATATGGTCCCCTGAGCACCACGAAGAGTAACTCCTGAGTAAAGAGCCAGAAGCAACCCCTGTGCATCGCCGGGTGTGACCCCCCCAAAAAAAACAGAATAGAATATTCAAGGACAAAACCCCAAATATGTTGTCAGCTAATTTTATGAAATGGAATAAAGACAGTCTACTCTTCCAAAAATGTTGGGAGAATTGGATAATAATCTCCAAGGAATTAACACTGCATCCATACATCACACCTTACACTAAAGTCAACCATGTGTATCAAAGATCTTTAAGCCAAACAGGAATCTTTGTAGAAAAATCCATGACCTAGATCTCAAAGGAATATTCAATAGTATTATCCCATTTGCAACAGTTACAGAATAAAAATATTTCAAATATAACTACATCAAATTAAAAAGATTTCTTTACAGCAAAATATGAGCTAAAATGGTCACCACACTACCGGTCTTCTCTGCAAGTTCGTCCGTATGCACGCCCCTGCCCCAAGCGCCCCTGGGTGCCCTGCCCCTCACCACGCTGCCCCCAGTGCCGGGCAGCCAGGCAAGACATCTGGGACTAGCAGCTAGGACTGGCTGGGGGTGTGGCTTCCACTGTAGGGGGCGTGGTCTCTGAAGAGGTGAGAGTGGCCTTCTGTGTGACCACAGTTATAATCCCCCTCCCCAGCACTCTAGACTCACATCTCAATCTTCATCACCTAAGTCTGTGCAAAATGTCCTGGCCACCTCAAACACAAAGAGAATAGGACAATAGTCCACTGGCTTACACCAATTTCAACAAAATACCAGTGTACACAAGAAGCTGTACAACCCCAACATAAAAAAAACACATCCTCCAAAGCTTCACAACATGCCTACCATAAGTCACAGAGAGATGTCTGAGAGTAAGGTCGTATCCTAGAAGGGGAGAAAGGTGACCACCATTGACCGAGCCCATCCAGAATCATTTCCTGCAATAAGAGGGAACAGTGCTAGTGAACTGGACGGTTTCATCTGCATACAACCAAAACAACATGGAGAAACAACGCAAATATCCACTACGAGGAGAAGATGAAGCAAAGAGTCCAGAAGACTCAACAAGTGTTACCCTCAAACACGATCTCTCTGATAAAGAATTCTGAGATGAAATGCTGAGGATGTTCAAGGAACTCAAAGAAACAACGAAACAGAAATCCAGTAAATTAAAAGAGGACATTGAATAAACAGGGGAACGGACAGACAACAAACTACAGGAAGAAATGAGAGAAGAAATAAGAAAGCTACAATCAGAAGTGACACTAATAAAAGATTCGCTAGATGAAATAAAAAACTGAGTGGGTGCCCTCAACAGTAAAATGGCTATAGCTGGAGACAGAATCAGTGAGCTGGAAGATGAACTGCAGAAATCGTACAGGCAACAACAAACAATGGGAAAAGACCTCAAAATAGCTGTATGGCAAATCAGAGACCTAGGGGATGATGCCAAGAGGAACAACAAAAGAATTATTAGAGTACCAGAAGGACAGTACCCAAAGGAAAAAGCCACAGTTAAACATATTATTGCTGAAAAGTTCCCGGAGTTAGAGAATACAGGCATCCAGATCCAGAAGCCAGAAGGGTATCAGCTAAAAAGAGACCCTAATAAAAATACTCCAAGGCACATCATAGTCAGAATGATGGATACCACGGATAGAAACACAATACTACAAGTAGCAAGGTCAAAGAAGGAAATCACATATAAAGGTGCACCCCTGAAGTTTACAGCAGACCTTTCAGAAGAAACCCTCTGAGTCCGAAGACAATGGTGGGACATAGTGAAAAAACTCAATGAAATGAATGCCTCACCAAGAATACTTTATCCAGCTAAACGCTCACTCAAACTCGGAGGGAAAAAACACCACTTTGTAGATAAACAACAGCTCAGGAAATTCATAGACTCAAAACCAAACCTTAAAAAAAGGAATAAATGGGCTCCTATAGTACAAGTTAAAACACCTAAAAGAACAACAAACCCCTATAGAAAGATGTCACAAAACCCCATGAAAATAATCACTCTCAATGTCAATGGTCTAAATGCACAAATTAAGAGACACATTGGTGGTGGAAAATGGGCACTAGTGAAGGGATAGGTACTAGATCTTTGTATAACTGAAACCCAAGCACGAAAGTTTGTAAGTCTACAACTATACCTCATGTTGTTTCACTAAAAAAAATGACACAGAGTTGGAAAATGGATTCAGAAACTGAAGCCAACATTCTGCTGCCTACAAGAAACACATCTGAACAGTGAGAGCAAACACAGGCTTACAAAGGATGGAAAACAATCCTGCAAGTAAACAACTCCATCAAAAAAGGTGGGGAGGTCACACTAGGAACCAACAACATAGATTTCAGATCAAAAAAAGATTAGAAGGGACAACGAAGGCCATTTTCTATTTATCAAAGGATACTAAAACAGGAAGAAATAACACTCTTAAACATATCCGCACCTAATGAGGGACCAGCCAAATACTTAAAACAACTGCTAACGATTTTACAGAGGACATTGTTAACAAGATAATAGTAGTCAAAGACTTCAATACTGCCTTATCACCCCTCAATATATCAACAAGTATAAAACTCACCCAGGAAACACTGGCTTTGAAGGAAGAAATAAAAGAAAGAGTAATTATAGATATTTACAGGGATTTACACCCCCAAAAGAAAGAATAGAATTTTTTCCAGTGCACACGGAACACTTTCCAAAATAGACCACGTGCTGGGGTCACAAAACATATCTCAATAGAATCAGGAAGATAGAAATTTTATCAACTATCTTTTAAGACCACGATGCACTGAAGATAGAAATTAATCACACAAAACAAAAACAAATCAAAACCTGGAAACTAAACAACTCAATGTTGAAAAACGAATGACTCAGGAAGAAAATCAAGGAAATCAAAAGTACTTGGAAACAAATGAGAACGAAGACATGATCTATCAGAACCTATGGGATGCACATAAAGAGTCAAAATTATAGTGGTGCAAGCATTTCTCAGGAAGGAGGAAAGAGCCCACTTAAATAATTTGACTTCAAAGATTAAGATTTTAGGTAAAGAACAATAAAAAGAGCCCAAACCAGGAAGAAGGAAAGAAATAACAAAGTTTAGACCATAAGTTAATGACATAGAAACAACCCTTCCCCCCAAAAAAATCAAAAAATATGATTGAAAACAAGAGCTGGTTCATTAGGAAAATAAACTATTACTGTCACTGTCCTCCTATTGTTCATCAATTTGCTCGAGTGGGCCCAGTAACATCTCCATTGTGACAATTGTTACTGTGTTTGGCATATCGAATTCATCACAGGTAGCTTGCCAGGCTTTGTCGTCCGAGCGAGATACTCTTGTAGCTTGCCGGGCTCTCCGAGAGGGGCAGAGCAATCGAACTCAAGTCAGCCATGTTGGCTGCGTTCAAGGCAAACTCCCTACCCGCTCTGCTATCGCTCCAGTTTGATAAACCACTATCAAGACTCACAAAGAGAGAGAACCCTAATAAACTTAATCAGAAAAAAGGGGACATCAAAACAGAAACCAATGGATTCAAAAGATTATAAGAGACTACTTTGAAAGATTTATGCCATGAAACAAGAGAACCTAAAAAATGGATAAATTCCTGGATTCCTATAATCTCCCAAGATTGAACCAAGAAGACTTAAATAACCTGAATAGACCCAATAATATAAAGAAAATTGAAACTGTAATCAAAAGTCTTCCGAAAAACTAAAGTCCAGGTCTAGATGGATTCACTAGTGAATTGTTCCAAACTTTAAAAGAGAACTTGTTCCCAATTCTTCTCAAGCCTTTTGAGGAAATTGAAGTAATAGGAACTCTCCCAAACAGTTTCTATGAGGCATGGATCTCCCTAATAAAAAAAGCAAACAAAGACACCACTAACAAAGAAAATTATAGTTCAATATCCCTGATGAACACTGATGCAAAGATTCTCAACAAAATATTAGCAAAAAGAATCAAACAACTCTTCAAAAATATCATACACCCATGACCAAGTGGGATTCATCCCGGGGATGCAAGGATGGTTTAACATTCGAAAACCAACATAATCCATCACATCACTTGATCACTTTATATCCCATTACTCATCGATTTGCTCGAGTGGGTGCAGTGACTTCTCCATTCATCCCTGTTGCATCCTAGTGTAACCCAATGGCATCTGCTCATTTTAGGATCATGAAGAGCCTCAAACTGATCATTCAGGGTCTTGACAAAGAAGTCTGACCATCTCGTAGGTGGGTGTCCACGTGATCTTTTGACATCCCGTGGAATCCAGTCGGTAATGGTTCTAGTCCAGCAGTCATCTCCATCACATAATCCATCACATCAATAAAATAAAAGACAAAAACCACATAATCATATCAATAGACGCAGAGAAAGCATTTGACAAGATCCAGGACCCGGTAATGATGAAAACTCTGACAAAAATGGGTTTCAAAGGAACATTCCTCAAGACAGTCAAAGCCATCTACCACAAACCTATCTCAAGCATTGTTCCCAATGAGGAAAAAGTAAAGGACTTTCCACTAAAATCAGGGACAAGACAAGGATGCTCACTTTCATCACTTCTGTTCAATACATACTGGAAGTATTTGCAATAGCAGTTAGGCAAGAGAAATATATTAAGGACATCCAGATAGAAAAGAAAGAAATCAAGCTCTCACTATTTGCAGATGGTATACTATACCTAGAGAACCCTAAATCCTCTGCCAAGAAACTCCTAGAAACAATACACTTGTACAGTAAATTCAGAGGCTATAAAAGTCCATGGCTTTAGTATACCCAAACAATGAGACTGAGGAAAGTGATACGAAAAAAGCAATAGCATTCTCACTCATGCCCCAGAAAATCAAGAATCAAGAATCTCAGAATAATCATAACTAAGGAGGTAAAGGACCTGTAGAAAGAAAACTACAAAATGCTACTCCAAGAAATAAAAGAGGAAAAGAGGAAATGGAAACATATCCCCTGCTCATGGATTGGGAGAAATAACACTGTCAAAATGGCAATACTCCCAAAACCATTATACAGATTCAATGTGATCCCTATAAGGATACCCATGACATTCTTCAAATAAATCGATCAAACACTCCTGAAATTCATATGGAACAACAAACCCCCACGAACAGTCAAAGCAATTCTTGGAAAATGAAGATGGGAGGCATCACTCTTCCCAACTTCAAACTCTACTACAAGGTAGTAACAATTAAAATAGCATGGTACTGAAACAAAGGCAGAGCTGCAGACCAATGAAACAGGGTGGAATATCCTTACACATAATCACAAATATATTAATATCTGATCTTTGACAAAGGAGCAAGAAATTTGTAGTGGAGAAGGAAAGACTACTTAATGAATGGTGCTGACATAACTGGACAACCACTTACCAAAAAAATGGTCCTAGACATCAACCTAAGACAGTGCACAAAAATCAGATCAAAATGAATTAAAGACCTCAATATTAGAAGAGAATGCATTATGTATATTGAAGACAAGGTAGGGCAAAATACCCCACGACATTGAAGATAAGGGTATATTCATAGACGACATGTCACTGACCACCCAAGTTGAAACAGAGATAAACAAATGTAACTCTATTAAACTAAGAAGCTTCTGCACTGTAAAAGATACAGTGACCAAAATAAAAAGTCTACAGAATGGGAAAGGATATTCACACAATGACCATATGATAAGGGGTTGATATCAAGGATATATAAGGCACTGGTTGAACTCTACAAAAAAAAAATCCAACCCTATCAGAAAACGGGGCGATGAAATAAATGGAAACTTTCTCAAGGAAGAAATACGAATGGCCAAAAGGCACATGGAAAAATGCTCTTCATCACTAATCATCAGGGAGATGAAGATCAAAACAACAATGAGATATCACCTCATTCCACAGAGACTGGCACACATCCAAAAGAACAAAATCAACTGGTGTTGACGTGGATGTGGGAAGAAAGGGACCCTCCTACACTGCTGGTGGGAGTTCAAACTAGTTCAGCCTTTCTAGAAAATAGTATGGACTCTTCTCAAAAAATTAGAAATAGAGCTCTCATTTGACCCAGCAATACCACTCCTGGGAATATATCCCAGAGATGCAAATAGGTATAGTCGAAGTGACATCTGGACATATGTTCTTTGCATCACTGTTTACAATAGCCAGAATCTGGAAAAAACCTGAATGCCCAAGAACAGATGACTGGTTAAAGAAACTTTGGTAAATATCTACACAATGGAATACTATGCAGCTGTTAGAAAAGATGAAGTCATGAAATTTGCATACAAGTGGATCTACATGGAAAGTATAAAGTGAAATGAGTCAGAAAGAGAGGACAGACATAGAAAGATTGCACTCATATGTGGAATATAAAGTAACAGAATGCAAGAAAAACGCCCAGGAACAGTTGAGGTAAGTACCAGGAGGTTTATTCCATGGCTTGGAAGCCAGCAGCACATGCTGGGGTAAAAAGCAGCTCAGATAGAGAAGGGAACACCAAGTAAAGCGTGTTTGGAAGACATGCTTGGGATAGACATGCGTGCTGAAAGTAGACTATAGACCGAACACAATGGCCACCCAATATCTCTATTGCAAACCACAACACCCTAAAGGAAGAAAAGAGGAAAAGGGAATGCCCTGCCACAGAGGCGGAGTTGGGTAGGGGGATGGTGTGGGGGGGTGGGAGTGCTACTGGGATCATTGGTGGTGGAGAATGGGCACTGGTGGAGAGATAGGTACTCAATCATTGTATAACGGAAACCCAAGCGCAAGAGTTTGTAAGTCTACAAAAGTGTACCTCATGGTATTTCACTAATAAAATTTTTTTAAATTAAACAAAAGAAAGGCTAATATTTTAAAGAGACTTACTCCCAATCCTCTTTAAGCTTTTCCACGAAATTGAAATATGAAAAACACTTCCGAACAGTTTCTACGAAGCAAATATCACACTCATACCAAAAGCAGACAGAGATACTACAAAGAAAGAGAATTACAGGCCGATATCCCTGATGAACACAGATGCAAAGATCCTCAACAAACTACTAGCAAATAGAATCCAACTACTCATCAAAAAGATCATACACCATGACCAAGTAGGATTCATCCCAGGGATGAAGGATGGTTTAACGTTCGGAAATCAATCAACATAATCCATCATATCAACAAAAGAAAAGATAAAAAGCATATGATCATATCAATAGATGCAGAGAAACCATTTGACAAGATCCAGAACCCCTTTATGATGAAAACCCTAGCCAAAATGGGTATAGAGGGGACTTTCCTCAACATAGTTAAAGCCATCTACCACAAGCCTACAGCAAGCATCATCCTCAATGGGGAAAAACTGAGAGCCTTCCCTCTAAGATCAGGGAAGAGACAAAGATGACCACTCTCTCCACTGCTGTTCAATATAGTACTGGAAGTACTTGCAATAGCGATTAGGCAAGAAAAAGATATTAAGGGCATTCAGGTAGGAAAGGAAGAAATAAAGCTCTCACTATTCGCAGATGATATGATACTATACTTAGAGAACCCAATAACCTCCACCAAAAAACTCCTAGAAACAATAGACTTGTATAGTAAAGTTGCAGGCTATAAAATCAATACCCAAAAGTCCATGGCTTTCCTATACACAAACAGTGAGAGAGAAGAAAGCTACATGAAAAAAACAATCCCGTTCACAATTGTGCCGCAGAAAATCAAGTACCTAGGAATCAGCTTAACTAAGGAACTAAAGGAACTGTACAAAGAAAACTACAAAACGCTACTTCAGGAAATAAAAGACGACACGAGGAAATGGAAAGATATCCCCTGCTCATGGGTCGGGAGACTTAACATTGTCAAAATGGCAATACTACCGAAAGCATTGTATAAATTCAATGCAACCCCTATAAGGATACCCATGACATTCTTAAAAGAAATGGAGCAAACACTCCTGAAATTTATAAGGAACAATAAGCCCCCACGAATAGCTAAAGCAATTCTTGGGAAAAAGAAAATGGGAGGAATCACCCTCCCTAACTTCAAACTCTACTACAAAGCAGTAATAATTAAAACAGCATGGTACTGGAACAAAGGCAGAACTGCAGACCAATGGAACAGGGTTAGATACACTGATATCTCCTCTCAATCATATGATCATCTAATCTTTGATAAAGGTGCAAGTATTGTGAAGTGGAGTAAGGAAAGCCTCTTTAACAAATTGTGCTGGCATCACTGGACAGCTACATACAAAAAATGGGCTCAGAACTATGCCTAACACCATGCCTAACACCTAACAAAATGAATTAAAGACCTCAACATCAGACCAGAAACCATAAGGTACACTGAAGACAAAGTTGGCAAAACCCTCCATGACATTGAAGCTAATGGTATCTTCAAAGATGCCACCTCACTGACCAAGCAAGTGAAAACAGAAATAGATAAATGGGACTATCTTAAACTAAGAAGCTTATGCACCTCAAAAGAAACAATGACCAAAATACAAAGACAGTCTACAGAATGGGAAAGGATATTCTTCGAATACACATCTGACAAGGGGTTGATATCAAGGATATACAAAGTACTGGTTGAACTCCACAAGAAGAAAACATTCAACCCCATCAAAAAATGGGGAGAGGAAATGAACAGAAACTTTCTCAAAGAAGAAATCCGAATGGCAAAAAAGCACATGGAAAATGCTCTACATCATTAATCATCAGGGAGATGCAGATCAAAACCACAATGATATACCATCTCACACCTCAGAGACTGGCCCACATTCAAAAGAACAAAAGCAACCGATGCTGGCGTGGATGTGGCGAGAAAGGGACACTCCTTCACTGTTGGTGGGAATGTCGACTGTTTCAGCCCTTCTGGAAAACAGTATGGACGATTCTCAAAAAATGAGTAATTGAGCTCCCATTTGACCCAGCAATACCACTCCTGGGAATATATCCCAGAGAGGCAAAAATGTATAGTCGAAGTGACATCTGCACGTGTTTGTTCATTGCAGTACTCTTTACAATAGCCAGAAACTGGAAGAAACCTGAATGCCCAAGTACAGATGACTGGTTAAAGAAACTTGGGTACATCTACACAATGGAGTACTATGTAGCTATTAGAAAAGATGAATTCATGAAATTTATATAAAAGTAGTTCTTCATGGAAAGTATCATGTTAAGCGAAATGAGTCAGAAAGAGAGGGATAGACATAGAAAGATTGCATTCATCTGGGGGATATAAAGTAACAAAATATGAGATTAATACCCAAGAATAGCTGACATCAGCACCAGGAGGATTATTCCATAGCTTAGAGGCCAGCCGGGCATTCTAGGGGAAAGGGCAGCTCAGATAGAGAAGGGAGCACCAAATAAAGGGTGTTTGGAGGATCCTCCCAGGAGCAGAGATGCATGTCGAAAGTAGACTATGGACTGAACATGTTTGCCACTCAATGGCTCTTCTGGAGACCACAACACCCAAAAGGAGAGAGAAAACACAAGGGATTGCCCTATCAGAGAGGCAGGGTGGGATGGGGGAGATGGAGTTGTGGGGAATATTACCCATGGTGGTGGAAAATGGGCACTGGTGGAGGGATGGGTATTTGATCATTGTATAATCGAAATCCAAGCACAAAAAATTGTAAATCTACAACTGTACCTCATGGTGTTTCACTAATAATAATAATAAAAAAAGAAAGGCTAATAGTAAAAAATGAGCTAAAATTAAAAATCAGGCTTGTTGGAGCTATTTCTTGGACACTCTTGAAGGCGTTCCAAGCCGCTTTTTTCTTCCTGTGCAACTCAGGTGTCAGGTCATTCATCATGTTGACTTCTTGACTTACGTACACATATCCATTTCATTCAGAAATGTTCATTCCGTTGAGTGAATGGAATGTCAGAAACGAGACTGTTTCTCAAAAATATTGTTTTCATGAGATTCAGCTATAGTCTGTCCTTTCCACACTCATGGTGAATTAGGCCAGCATTTGTGCTGCTTGGCTAATATTTGGTATTATTAGAACAATGTCATCAGCAAAGTGGAGATGGTGTAGTTGCTGACCAACTATCTTCACTCCCATTCCTTCCCATTCCAATCGACGCATGACAATGTCGAAGGTGGCACTGAAGAGTTTTGGTGAAATGGTATCTGCCTGCCGAAGCTCTTTTGACATCGATGATCATTTCCTTGTAGAATGGTGAAATCCTGGTGGTGAATCTCTAATACTGCTCATGTAGGATCCTGATGTATTGAGTTTAAATACCCTGATTGGCTAGGGCTTCAATGACTGCTTCTGTCTCAACAGAATCAAAGGTCTTCTTTATATCAATGAACGTTAGACAGAACGGCATCTTGAACTCCCAAGAAACCTCAATGAGCTTGGTTATCGTGCAGATGTGCTCGATCATGCTGAATCCTTTGCGGAATTCAGCTTGCTGGCATGGTTGTCCTTCATCTAGTGTTCTGCCAGTCCTATTCAGGATGACCCGAATGAAGAGCTTGTCGATGACAGAAAATAGGCAGATCGGGCAATAGTTGGCAATGTCGTGGATGTCTCCCATCTTGTACAGTAGTACAGTCCTGCGGGTTTTCCATTGGGACAGAAACTTGCGTTCAGTCATGCAGCATGTGGAGAGCCGAGCCAGTGTATTAATGAGTACCGACGGCAGATTATTGACGTGTTTGGGTCTTACCTTTTCTGGGCCAGCTGCTGTTCGCCTCTTTACCAATGAAATGGCGTGTCAGATTTTGGAAGGGAGAATGTTGGGAAAGACATATCCATCCTGTGGAATTTGGTATGTGGGCAAGTCAACATGGCTATTGAAGAGATCAGAGTAGAAGTCATGAATAATCTTCTCCATTGCCCTTCTGGAAGATGTGATAGATCCATCAGGACGTTGGAGGGCAGTAATGTTGGTCTTGTAGTTAGCAAAGGACAGGTGAACGTTGCAAATGCTTTTCCCAGCTTCTGCTACATCTGCTAGCACTGCTGCTCCTCTCTCTTTGAGTTCTTCCTTTATCACTTCTCTGTACTCCTTTGTGAGGTAGGATGTTCGCTTGCAGTTGCCACAGTCCAGGACTCTTTCTGGACACTTGGGCTGAGACCACGCATGAGTTGAAGCCCCACAGAACCAGGTAAGCTGAACTCTGAGACCTTGGACTCCAGGCTCAATGGACCCGGAACAGAGATCCCCTGCCTGCTTCGACCAACCACAGGTAACCAAGGGATTAAAACCAGGAGCCCCACCCTACCCTGCCCTGTCTGCTTCCACCAACTGCTGGCGACCAAGGATATCCACACAGAAGACCCACCCTACCGGTACCAGATAAATACCTCACTGGCAGACCTCCACTAGCTCCACTACCCAGCTGCTGCCACGTTCCAGGATGCTTTCTTGACCACGCAGCCACTAAGCGGCCATGTGACACATCATAAGACACTTAATACGCATCTTCCAGGATTGTCGCACCATATTTGATAGGGTTCAAATATGGTTTGAACCATGGGACCACCTGAAAGGGCAATTAGAGGTCGCTCTAAAAGTCTCTATCCCTCTCGGAGAGACTGGTTAACTACCAAAACCCGTAAATATAATGGGTCTCCATCCCCAGACCCTGAAAGAGCCACCAATACCGCAGCCCATTGCCCTTCTGGAAGATGTGATAGATCCAGCATTAAGAAGGATGAGGAAAACTTTGTTTTTAGGGTCTGGCCAAAGGCACAGCAGCAATTTTGGGGTATCTGGACGTCTGAAGACGCCATCAGGCTGCTGATGCACTCGCCTTACAGATAAGGATTGACCTGGTAGGAGCAACATACCCCCAACAGAGTTTACCAAGAAAGTAAATGGCCAAAAGTTAGGTATGTGGGAGATACACCCACAAACAAACTCCAGCTAAGCTATATAATTGGAGGCAGGGCCTCTCTGGTTCCTGATTGAACTGCTTACCAGCCATGATCCCAGAGACTCAGAAACAAATCTCAGAACCCAGTGGCTTTTGGCAGAAATGCCTCTGGAACCTGCAGTAGATTACTGTCATCGGGCCACCCCAGGGGGGAAAGGGTGTTGTCCCTCAGCCCACTCCCCCTAGGCAACTCGATGGCCGCCATCCTCCAGGGCCACTGGACAGTCAGGTTTGGGCCCGCCGTGATGAGACACACAGTTCCTCATGGGATGGGGGTGGAGCCAGCCCTTTCCTCCCCGTCCCAACGAGACCCCGAGTCGCCGCCCATTAACGGGTCTTCTGGCTCCTGATCTAGCTGATTAATAGACATAATCCCAGAAACTCGGGAACAAATTTTGGAACCCAGCAGGTTTTGGCGAAAATCCCTCCAGATTTAATTGTTAAGACTTCGGAATTCCAAAATTGTGCGTCCAGTACTGCAGCCACACAACACCATATGTTGTTCATAACCAGCAATAGAAAACAAATTGTCTAGTGCTGCCTTTTCAGCAGATCTGAATGTTGGGGTAAAATCCCAAATAATAATGGTGTGTCTGGTGTCAAAATATTAATGTAATCAAATTAGAGAGTAATGTGGAAATCATCTGCCCCACAGGTAGGGGGAGGGTGTGGGATGGTGATATACTGGGGTTTTTGGTGCTGGAGAATGTGCACTGGTGAAGGTAAGGGTGTTTCATTGTATGACCAAGACTTAAACCCAAAAGCTTTGTAACTGCTTTCATGGTGATTCAATAAATAAAAATTATAAAAAATGAAAAAATTAAGAATGAGGAAGAAGAGGCTGATAAAATCTCAAGGCTGAACTAGACTGCAAAAACGAAGAAAGACAAAAATTACTGTCTTTACTTTCTTTTTATTTTTTTATTGAAAATATAAGTAAATCACAACAAAAAATGAGAATCAAATTATACACCTGGAAATTAAACAGCTCACCAGTGAACAAACAGTGAATGGAGAGGAAATCAAAGAAGACATCTAAAGATTCCTGGAAACAAATGAGAATGTGGACACAAGCAATGTGGAACACAGCAAAAACAATGTTAAGAGGGAAGTTTATAACTCTGCAAGTATTGGAAGGAAGAAAGGTTCCACATAAATAACTTAAGTCTTGGAAAATGACCAATCGAAGTAGACCATACTAAGCAAGAGGAAGGGAATAATAAAAGTTAGAGCAGAAATCAAAGAGCTAGAATCACCAAAAAAAGGACCAAAACATCAATGAAACCAAGATGTGTTTCTTTGAGAGAAAAATAAAACAAAATTGATGAACTACCAGAAACTCTCACAAAGTAGCAGAGAGAACCATAATGAAATGAAGAGAAAATGCAAAGGGGGAAATGAAAACAGAATATACAAAAATTCATAGGGTCATCAGAAATTACTTTGAAAATTTTTACACCATGAAACAAGAGAACCTTGAAGAAATGGATAATTCTTGGATTCCTATGACCTCTCAAGACTGAACTAAGAACAGTTGAAATACCTTAACAGACATGTCACAGCAGAGAAAATTGAAAAAGTAATCAAAATCTTCCCCAAATCAAAAGCAAAGGCCCAGATATATTCGGTAGTGAAATTCTTACAAACCTTTTAAAGAGGACCTACTGCCATTCCTTTTCAGCTTTTCCAAGAAATTAAAGGACCAGAAACTCTTCCAAACAATTTCTAGGAGGTAACAATCCTGCTCACAATTTTGTCTCAGAAAATCAAGTACCTTTGAATCAGTTTATCAAAAATGGTAAAGAACCTATACAAAGAAAACTACAAAACACTACTTGAAGAAATAAAAGAGGACACAAGTAAATAGAAAGACATCCCTTGCTCATGAATTGGGAGGATTTACATTGTCAAAATAGCACTACACCCCAAAGGATCAAAAGATTCATTATTGTGCCTATAAGGATATCCATGCCATTATTCAGAGTAGATTAAACACTCCTAAAATTCATATGTAAAAATAAACCCCCAGAAGATCTAAAGTAATCCTTGGGAAAAATTAGATGGGAGACTGTTGGATAACATTATTTTGTCCTTCCTGCATAGCCTCAGGTAGTTTACATTTATCAGGTTGCTCCAATCACAGTGCTTCCTTTCCACTGAGTTTATTTGTAACTTCTTTCTTTGTGCTCCATTGACTTGTAAATATTGTTTTTCACTTCTACTTAAGTCCTTTGTATAGTTTATTCATAGCAATGTCCTTTTTGTATGGATATAGGAAGACAGTAGTAAATGCTATTCTTTTGTTATGTGGGAGTCATTTGACTCTAAATGATATTTTCCTCCTGGGTATCTATTGTCTCAACCTAAGCCTCAGCTTCCCTTACTTCCTAAAACCCCCAAAAGCAGAGTCCTGACGAGGGACTGGATGGACCCAGGGCAAGCGGTGAGCTATGTGCTACCCTGGCATCAAGATGGGCCTAACCAAAGTGCCTAATGCTTAACTATAAGTTAAGAGCTTGGTCAAGGACTGATGCTGTCATGATCCAAAAAGTAATAACTAAATTCAGACCCTTCAAGAGTTAAGAAAGATTAATCTGGCCTGAGCTCTGTAGTCTGAGTCTGTGGCAAGATGTTCCCAGGAGAGCTTCCTACAAGCCTCAATCTATCTCTTACTGTGTCCATACAAAATAACTGTTACCACTGTCCTCCCATTTTTAATCGATTTGCTCAAGCAGGCCCAGTAACATCTCCATTGTGAGACTTGTTGTTACTGTGTTTGGCATATCGAATATGTCACATGTAGCTTGCCAGGCTTTGCTGTGCAGGCAAAATACTCTCAGTAGCTTGCCAGGCTCTCCAAGAGGGGCAGAGGAATCGAACCCACCTTGGCCAGGCCGGTGGCTTGCAAGGCAAACGCCCTAACGCTGTGCTATCTCTCCAATTAAGGGAGAAAAACACCTTAAAATGTATTTTGCCCGTGGGCCATCAGGAAAGGCTTCCTTATGTTGTTTTTGCTTCCAGACTTGGTAGAGCATGGGCCTGGAGGGCAAGGTGGAGAGAGATAAATAGGGTTGGAGAGAGAAGCAGTAGGGGTCAGAATCAAGAGAGGAGAGGGAGAACCCAGGCTGTGAGATGCAACACAGTGCAGAGAGATGAGCAGGGATTGAAGAATGAGGAGCAAGGAAGAAAGAAAGCGTGAGATGGGAGAGACTAGATAATGAATAAATGGTACCTAATCAGCAACCAGCCTGGTCCTCGTTCTTCCTTCGCCTGCCCATCATCTACATCCCTCCCAATGCTGTCCATACACAGCGGCTCAAGAGCATCAAATGCGGGCAGTGAGAGAGAGCCACCTAGAAGCCTGCGAACACACATCCTTCTGCAGCTGTATTCATTACGGAGGCATCAACTTCCCCAACTTCAAACTCTACTACATAGAGGTAGTAATTTTAAAAAGCATAGTATTGTAATAAAGACTGACCCACAGATCAATGAAATATAGCTGAATATCCTGACACTTACCCTCAGATATATGATCATGACATCTTTGATTAAGGAGCAAGAAATGTGAAGTTGAACAAAGAAAGCTTCTTCAACAAGTGGTGCTGGGAAAACTGGACGGCTACATGTGAAAAACGAACTTAGATAACTTTTTAATGCCAGGCACAAAAGTCAGATGCAAATGGATTAAAGACCTCAATATCATACCTGAATCCTTAAGATATATGGAGAAAGTGTGGGCAGAACCCTTTATGACATTGAAGCTAAAGGAATCTTTAGGGATGAGACAATGTTGACCAAGCAAGTGGAAGCAAAAATAAACCAATGGGACTACATTAAGCTAAGAAGATTCTACAACCCAAAAAAATGGTTAGCGAGATACAAACATAGCTCATAGATTAGGAGAAATTATTACACAATACACATCTGACAAAGGGTTTATAAGGCACTTGAAGAATATATGGCTGGAGCGATAGCACAGCGGGTAGGGCGTCTGCCTTGCACGCAGCCAACATGGCCAACCCGAGTTCGATTCCTCCGCCCCTCTCGGAGAGCCCGGCAAGCTACCGAGAGTATTCGATATGCCAGACACAGTAACAACAAAGTCTCCAATGGAGACGTTACCGGGCCCGCTCGAGCAAATCGATGATCAACGGGAGGGCCTTTACTTTACTTAATATATATATATATATATATATATATATATCAGGATATATAAGACACTGGTAGAACTTACAAGAGAAAAATCATCGAATCCTTTCAAAAAATAGGAGAATAAATGGACAGAATCTTCCTCAAAGAAAAAATACAAATGGCCAAAAGACACAGGAAAAGGTGCTCTACATTGCTAATCATCATAGAGATGCAAATGAAAACACTGAGTTATTATCTAATACCACAGAGACTGGCACACATCAAAAAGGACAAGAGCAACCAATGCTGGGTGGATGCGGGGAGAAAGGGATTCTAATTCATTGTTGGTGGGAATGGTGATCTTTCAGCCTTTTTTGAAAACAATATGGTCATTGCTCTAAAAGCTAGAAATTGAGCTTCCATAGGACTCAGCAGTACCACATCTGGGTATATACATCAGGGCTCCAAAGACATAGTGCAGAAAAGCTATTTGCACTTCTATGTTAATTTTAGCTCTATTCACAATAATCAGATTGTGAATAGAGTGCCTGAGAACAGATTACTGGATAATGAAACTATGTTACATCTCCACAATGGACACTACACAGCTGTTAAGACAAATAAATTAATGAAATTCACTTAATAATAAATGGACACAGAGAATAACATGCTGTGTGAAATGAGTCAGAATGATTTCACTCATTTTATAATGTATATTGTATATGTTTTGTATACAACATAGTATATTATTAATACCCAAGTGTAGTAGAAACAAGGACCAGTAGGCTCCATGGTTGGAAGCCTGCCTCAAGTCCTGTGGGAGAAGTTAGATGAGATATAGAAGAGACCATTATGAGAAAAGAGAGTTTGAAATGATTAGTCTGATAAAAATTGCATACTGAAAACACAAAAAGGAACAAACATGATAACCTCTCAGTATCTGTATTGGAAACCATATTGTCCAAAAGGCGAGAGAAGAGAGAGGGAGATAGAGACAGTGAGAGAGAAAGAGAAGGAGACAGACTATAGAGTGGGTAGCAGGAGCTAAACTAGGGACACTGATGGTTAGAAATGTACACTGGTGGATGGATGGCTGTTGGAACACTGTATGACTGAATCTCAACCATAATCAGCTTTGTAATTCTGTACCTCACGGTAATTCAGTTAAACAATGGAACATTATAACCAGAATGTGGAGGCAATCTAGCTGTGACATATTATCCCATTGGTTGTCAGGATTAATTTGGATGATCTGGATGGCTTGGTTTTGTTCCCTTCCTCCCTCACTTCTCCATGTGTGCTCCTCCTCAAGCTGCATGTTGAGTCAAAAAGGATGGTTTTCCCAAATAGAGACAGACTGTTCTTCATTCATCAATTGAAGGTATAAAAGTAAGCGTGCTCACATGCTAGTACCTCCAAACATGTTACTAAGGAATATTATAACTGGAAGTTCCAGAAAAAAAGAGCCAGGGAAGGCAGTGAAGATTGCTAAATCCATTTGTCTTGTCTAGGAAATTTTTTCTCAGTTCAATAGCTTAGTCCAGTAGTACTCTGGCTGAAATCCACTATTCCAGAGTATGTAATGAAAAAACAGCATTTAAAAGTATCTTCTTTTTCTAGAACCAAACCCTAAGGTTCCTCTACTTTGAAGAACCACTAGTGGTAATGAATTTACTTTGTCCTATAGAGTGAAAAGACTTTTAGCAGTTGTAGCAATTGCATACTTATTTTATAGCTGATAGTAGAGACTAAAAGGCAGTGAGGAAAATAAACTGAAGTGTAAAAGAATTGGGAGAGTACATTTGGAACAAAATGAAAAGTTGACTTCATGATGAGGGTGACCTATAGAAACTATTGTTACATCTTATAAAGATGGCTGGAATGATCAATACCAGAATACAAGTTCCAGTCCAGTTGGTGTGTAAGCAGAGGCAAGAGACATTTCCACAGAGAAAGAAAATGTCGTGAATAATTAGACAGATCAATAAATCTCCTAAGAAAACTAGAGAAAGTCCAAAGTTTTGTCTTTCCCAAAGGAAAAAGATGGAAAAGTGTGTAACCCTGAAGAGAGGTTGAATTGGTCCAGAAGCCAGTCGGATCTACTCGGTCTCATCTGGACTCTCAGTGTAATTGATAGGAGTAAAGACAATATAATTCCTTCCATGATTCATTGTTACACTGAGTTTGCACATAGGAAGGAGCCACCTGCATTATTTTGATTCTGGTAAGATGTATCCTGAGAATGGTCTGTTTTTTTTTTCTTTTTGTTTTTGAGCCACACTTAAAATGCTCAGGAGTTACTCCTTGCTACCAGCAGTGTTTGTGGACCATGTGGATGGCAGAGATTGAACCTGGTTGGCAGTATTGGAGGCAAGGGCATAATTTATGGTGCTATTTCTCCAGCCAAAATTGTATGTTTTCTTGAATGCAATGGATGTGATCAGGAGGACCTTATAGGATCATGTAAACACATGATGATGAAGCACTTTATTAAGTTGAAATGCCTTTAAATATGTCCAACCCAAAAAGAAACTTGGAGTACACTGGTTAGGAATAAAATATCAGTCTGGGGGCAGTATTGGTTTTGATATTCATTGAATGACCTATAAGGTGAGGCCTAGGAGTTGGATATATTGGAAAAGAAGTTGGGGCTTGAGATAGGTTGAATGATGTTTTCTAAGTCTCCCATAAAATAGTTCAAAGCTGCTGAGATGGGTTTGAGATTCAAGAACAATCTTCGTCTAAAGAGTGAAATAGACTGAAGAACTACCCACAATTGTTGATTTCATAAGTCTCTTGGTAAGGATATTTTAGAGTACAGTGTTCCCCTTTTCACATAGACTGAGCCAAAACTGAGTGGATATATTTGATTTAGAGAAAAGTGAAAATTCCATGAACTGTTTGGGAGACAAAAACCTGGGCAGTCTTATGCCATTGGATTGGTACCTTTGACCTCCATTTGGCAGAAGTTCTGTTGCAGATAATGAGACAAACATAGAAGGAAACAAACACACAGGAACTTTACATAATTTAGGGTCACTTAGGAAGACATCAGGGTCAAAGAGATAACCCGTTTTTACAATATTGTTTGATATCAACCATGTGTTTTAGGCTTTACTGGTGAATTGCCTCTTTCTTCCTCCTAGAGAAGTTTAACATGCCCTTGCTAACATCCCTAATTTCGTTAAAGTCTATCTTCAACCTTTCCTTTGTACTGAATATTAACTCTAAGTGCTTTAGGCTTCATCAGTGAATTACCCCCTTTCTTCCTTCCAGAGAAGTTTAGCATGCCCTTGCTAGCATCCCTAACTTAGTTAAAGTTTATCTTTAACCTTTACCTTCTTTGTTGCCTCTCATTGTCACAGTTCCCCAAGTAAGTCTTGATTACTTGTAAGCCAGAACTTTCTGGTAATTCTGAACTTGTATTTGTTCTGTTTTGTATTTGAAGTGCTGTATATTTGTACCTGCTTTTCTATCTTCACTATAGCTTTTTATATTTCACTATAGAGAAATATTCTTTGGTTAAACATAGGAAGACCATTAATGCTATGCTCTTAATATTTGGGAGTTGACTGACTGAAATGTATCTGCTCCAGGGCACAATTATTTGGCCATAATTACTTGACTCGGGCTTCAGTTTCTGTAGTTCCTAACATCCCAAAAGAGAGGTCCCGCTGTGGGACTGGGATGGTCCCGGGGCAAGTAGCAAAGATACTCGGCATCGGAATGGGACATTCTAGAAAGCATAAATGCATGGTCTTGGTGCAAAATGTTACTACCTAAGAGAGAGGACCCCCATTTGAAAGGACGAGCTGAACTGTCCTGAGGACTTAGTCTTGGATTTACGGTAAAACTCTTGCTTGCTCTCAGCCCAGAGAACTAAGTGTTGGGGTATTTGTCTCTTACAGGATTTATCCAAAAAAACTGCAGGTATTGATAATTAATACAACTAGAAAGAAAGATAAAAGCAATGTAGATGTCCCTGGGAGACAGAATATCTTCTTGAGTTGATCTCTCCAAGAAAATTTCCTCTGCCAAATGTTTATCTGTGTAAATGACCAAACACACCTGTCCTTACCTCAATCCCCCTTCAGATCTTCTATAAGTATGCTGCATTAAAGGGGTGATTTTCACCAACAGACTGTGGTACCCAGCCTCCCAGTCTCTCCATCTCTCTGTGTCTCTGTTTGAGAGCCCAGCGGAGGTGGGAAGGCAGGGAGGCATTTCAGGGCCACCTAACGCACACACACAGGTGTGTCGCAGCAGCAGCCCCCACTCCCCCGGTTTACTTTGTGAACTCACACAACATCACTCCTCAAACCTGGTTAGTGAAATGTGTTAACAGAGACATCAAGAACAGTTAGTGAGTACATAAACTTACTGTAGTTATAGAAAGAATGGAGGCTGGGTTATCAAATAGTCAATAATCAGCAGATATCTAATCAATTAATCACTTAACTTCCCGTTAGTCGTCGATTTGCTCGAGCAGGCGCCAGTAACGTCTCCATTTGTCCCTGTCTCGTGCTAGTGTAGCCCAATGGCATCTGTTCGCTCCGGGAACATGAAGGGCCTCAAACCGATCGTTCATGATCTTGACGAAGAAGTCTGACCATCTGGTAGGTGGGTGGCCACGCGGTCCCTTGACATCCCGTGGAATCCAATCAGTAACAGCTCTAGTCCAACGGTCGTCTTTAAATCTCATTACGTGACCAGCCCATCTGATTTTCGACACCTTGGCAAATGAGACAGCGTCCCTGATCCTTGATCGTCGACGGATGTCAGAACTCCGGATTCTTTCTCTCATTTGAGTGAAACGTGATATTCCAAGCATAGCTCTTTCTATTCTTCTTTGGGAGACCTGAATAGCGTTCTCATCTTGTTTGCGTAGGGCCCAGGTCTCTGAGGCATATGTTAATGCAGGAAGAACAATGGAATCAAAGAGATGTGCCCGGAGCCGGAGGTTCTTCGTCCTCTTAGCTATTTCTTCGACGTTCTTGAAGGCGTTCCAAGGCGCTCTCTGCCTCCTGCGCAGCTCGGGTGCCAGGTCATTTGTCATGTTGACCTCTCGACCTAGGTACACATAGCTGTTGCATTCGGAGATGGTCGTTCCATTGAGAGCGAATGGGGCGTCAGGAACAAGGCTGTTTCTCATAAACATTGTCTTCGTAAGATTCAGCTGTAGTCCTACCTTTCCACACTCACGGTCAAAGTCGGCCAGCATTTGTGCCGCTTGGCTGATGTTTGGTGTTATTAAAACAATGTCATCAGCAAAGCGGAGGTGGTGTAGTTGCCGACCATCTATCTTCACTCCCATTCCTTCCCATTCCAGTCGTCGCATGATGTTCTCGAGGGTGGCACTGAAGAGTTTCAGTGAAATGGTATCACCCTGCCGCACCCCTCTCTTGACATCAACGATCACTTCTTTGTAGAATGGTGAGATCCTGGTAGTGAATCCGCAATACAGCTCACGGAGGATCCTGATGTATTGGGCTTAAATGCCCTGATTGTCTAGGGCTTCAACGACTGCTTCCATCTCAACAGAATCAAAGGCCTTCTTTAAATCAATGAACGTTAAGCAGAGCGGCATCTTGAACTCCCGAGAAACCTCAATGAGCTTGGTTATCGTGTGGATATGGTCGATGGTGCTGAATCCTTTGCGGAACCTGGCTTGCTCGCATGGTTGTCCTTCATCTAGTGTTCTGCCAATCCTATTCAGGATGACTCGAGTGAACAACTTGTAGATGACAGACAATAGGCAGATCGGGCGATAGTTGCCAATGTCATGGATGTCTCCCTTCTTGAACAGTAGTACGGTCCTGCTGGTTTTCCATTGGGACGGAACCTTGCATTCAGACAGGTAGCGAGTGAAGAGCCGAGCCAGTGTATTGATGAGTACTGACGGCAGGTTCTTCAGGTGTTCAGGTCTGACCTTGTCTGGACCGGGTGCTGTTTGTTTCTTTACCGACGAAATGGCGTGTCGGATTTCGGAAGGGAGAACATTGGGAACGACATACCTATCCTGTGGAATTTGGTATGTTGGCAAGTGGACATGGCTATCGAAGAGATTTGAGTAGAAGTCATGGATAATCTTTTCCATTGCCGTTCTGGAGGATGTGATGGATCCATCAGGACGTCGGAGGGCAGTCATCTTGGTCTTATAGTTGGCGAAGGACAGGCGGGCGTTACGAATACTTTTCCTGGCTTCTGCCGCATCTACCAGTACTTCTGCTCTTCTCTCTTTGAGGTCTTCCTTGATCGCATCTCTGCACTGCTTTGCAAGCTCGGACCTTAGCTTGCCGTTGCCTGAGGCATGCGCCAAACCACGCTGGCGAATTAGCTCAAGAGTTTTCGAAGATAGGCGACTTTTTGTGGCTATCTCTCTCTTGGCGTTCCTTGCACATTCATGGAGGTGCTGAACCAGTCGATCGTATTCCTCGTCAATGTTGTCAACAATGGCATCTTCCCATGTTGCCGCAATAGTACCAAAGAGTTCCCAGTTGGTGGTCATTCTGGGAGTTCTCTTTTTGAACTTTGCAGCCCTTTCTCCCCGCTCTGTGAAGTAGAATTTTGCACGAAGGAGACGGTGGTCCGATCCCGTTCGAAATTTTGGGACAACAGCGACATCAGTCAGGCAAAACCGTCGATTGAATATCATGTGGTCTATTTCGTTGTGGAATTGTCCACTGGGAGACTCCCATGTCCATCGTTTAGATTCTGCCTTCTGGAACTGTGAGTTACCATGAATGGTCTTGATCGACATGATGAACTCAGACAGTCTCTCACCCTGTTCGTTCCAGGGTGAGAACGAACAGGGTGAGCAGATATCTAAAATATCTTAAATTATTCATTCCATAATTTCATGGTATATTTTCCTTTGTTTTGCTTTCTTTTGTGGGTGCACATTTTCAAACACTGTCTAGTGTAGGACCTAAACTATTTTACTTAGGGGAATATCCCAACTTTGAATCATTTTTTTGGGAGGGCAGTTTCCCACACTGCACTACTATCAAACTGAAAAGATAATGGCAACTTAAATGTGGTATAATTTAGTTAATATCAGTTTTTGTTACTTCTGAAAAACATTCAGACATGAGGTGTGTTTTGATCCAGTCAATGAAAGTAACCACCAGACAAAAAGATAGTTAGAAGCTTTATAGAGGTTTACATGAGTAAAATATACTTTTCAGCCTTCTGTTAGGAAGGAAGCCTCTTCTCTGCATGGGTTTAAGAATGGGTAGTGGTATTAAGGCCCACTCAGTGCTACGCTAGAAGCAAAGATCCTATTGTTTGGAAATGTGATTAATAATCTTGATGTTCCGGTACCAGAGGGATAGTACAGTGGATATGGAGCTTACGTTGTATATGACTAACCCAAGTTTGATCCTAGGCACACCAAATTGTGTTAAGAGGACTGTTCATAATTATGCAAGCATTCATCAGGAAGAAAGAGCCAATACAAAAAACTTAACTGCACAATTAAAGAAACTGGAAAATGAAAACACAATTAGAAAAAGTGAGAGGAGAAAATACATAAGGGAACATACGGCAGAAATTAATAAATTGGACTGAAATAATCCCAAAACTAATGAAACCAAGGCTGATTCTTTGGAAAAATATGCTTGATAAAAACAGTAAAAGACTCACAAAGAATGATTGATTAAAAACCCTAATTTACAGAATCAGAAATAAAGGAGGGGTTGTAATAAATACCTAAGAAATTTAAAGGATCATCAGGGATTACTTTGAAAATATATATGCTATGAAACAAGACATAGAAGAAATCAATAAATTCTCGGAATCCTTTAATTACCCTAGTCTTAACCAAGAATATATTAAACACCTGAACAGACTTATCACTATGTAAATTTCTATATTGTAAATATTTGGGTTCCAGAGACATCTCTGTACGGCACTAATTCATTTTCAGATTCAATTGGAAGTCTCTGGGCCAGGATTGTTGGTGCCCTAAGATGGCACCCGGAGGCAAATTGTAGGCGTGACAACCAGACTTCTGGGTGAGTGGGGACCTGAGGAGGGACAGCAGACATGCAGCCTGTAGATTCAGTCCTGAAACCCGCATACCTGGGCCTTGCTTGTGGAAGCTCTTGGTCACCGGGATTCCATCTGGAATCCTGGTGGGGAGAACACACCTGCTCCATCTGGGGTGCCCCAGTGAAATTGGCTCAGTATGGGGTCCGGAAATATCCCTGGCACTGTAGTATTTTCCAGGACTTGCTGCTATGTCTGTAGGTGAGAGCTGTTGGTGCATTAAGACCCGCATTACAAAATTTTCAGCAGATTATATCTTGGTGAGGTCCATCCTGAGACGGTGAAGTCAGGCTGAGGGTGTGGAGGCGATTTTGGATTGTGGAAGCAAGTGGCTGCAGGGGCTCTGCTTGGGCGGGCACAGGCCAACCTGCCCCTCTCCAGTTTACCCCGGTTAGTTTAGTCATGCAAGAATCCGAGCTTTTCTGCAGCTTTTGATCTCTTTCGAGATTTATTTAGGTGTGTCTGAAGAAAGGCCGACAGTAGAGCTTACAGGGAGACACTGTAGTTGGTTTGTGGGGCTGACTGCCAGTGCTTCCATGTGTATTGGGAAGTGGAGGGAGGTAGCACACCCCAACTCTCAGAAATCCTGGAGATTTCAGTCACAAAACCCGTATACCAGAACTTTCAGTACATTAAAACTTAGTGAGGTCCATTCTGAGACAGTAGAGTCAGGACTGGGGTATGGTGGCGATTTTAGATTGTGGAAGCAAGCGGATGCTGGGGGCTCTGCTTGGGCAGTCACTAGCCCAACCCGCCCCCTGCAGATTTACCCTACTCTGTTCAGCCATATGAGGGTCTGAGGTTAACTGTGGCTTTTGATCTCTTTCGAGATTTATATATGAGTCTCTGAAATAAGGCTTGTATAGCTGAGCTGGAGGTGGTTTGTGGGTGTGGCTCCCACATAGCTTAACTTTTGGCCATTTAATTTCTTGGTAAACTTGGTCCCAAGTTGTTGGGGTCTGGCCATAGGCACAGTGGCAGTTTTGGGATATCAGGAAGCCTGAAGGCACCAGGAAGCCTGAAGGTACAGGTTGACCTGACAGTAGGACCATACCCCCATGATTTATTTTTAAACAAAAAGTTTCTAAGTTTGTAATAACATTTTTAAATTAGATTAATCTTCAAGTTATGTTCAGAATATTCATTTGGGGCATGTTGATTATATACTAAGTATGCACACGGCAGATCTGGGTTAGATTCCTCCTCCCTCTCAGAGAGCCCGGCAAGCTACCGAGAGTATCCTGCCCACACGGCAGAGCCTGGCAAGCTCTGCGTGATGTATTCAATATGCCAAAAACAGTGACAACAAGTCTCATAATGGAGACGTTACTGGTTCCTGCTCAAGCAAATCGATGAACAATGGGAGGACAGTGCTACACTGCTACCGGGTACGAAATGAAAATCAAAAGTCTTCCCCAAAACAAAATCCCTTGCCCAAATAGATTCATTCAATAATGAACTGCTTTAAATAAGAACTGCTAATAATACTTTTCATGCTCTTTCAGGAAATTGAAGAAACAGGAACACCCCTCAAGTAGTTTTATGAAGCAAATATTACAAGGACAACAAAAGCAGACCGAAATAACACCAAAAAGGAGATTTTCAGACTAATGTCTCTGAAGACTATAGATGCGAAAATTCTCAACAAAATATTAGCAAATCCAACAGCTCTTCAAAACAGTCATATGCCATAACAAAGTGGAATTCATCCTGAGGGTGAAAAGGTGATTTAACATATGCAAATCAATGAATATAATACACTATATCAATACTAAAAAAGGTCATTCTAAGAAATGCAGAGAAAGAATTTGACAAAAGCCCTGCAGCCATTCATGAGCACTCAATTACATGGGCATTGAAGAAACATTTCTCAACTTAGTCAAAACCATTTACCTCAAGCAACCATTATACTCAATGAGAGAAACATAAAAGCCTTAGCTTAAAGATCAGGCAAAACATAAGGTTGCCTCCTTTCACCGTTTCTATTCAATATGTAATTAATGTACTTGCCATAGAAATTGGTCAAGAAAAAGGTGTAAAGCAAATCTAGACAGTAAAATGAGGCCTCACATCAATCTTGCATACATAGGCCATGGCACAAAGACAATCACTGGAAGAAAATTTCAACCAATTGAAAGCTGAACTGATCTAGGGTATCCAAGAATCCATAAAACTGAAGTTGACACCAGTAAAAAAAAAACACAAGGCACAGCATCAGAATTCAACATGGACAAGACCGTATCAGTGATTTTGAAGAAAAAACACTTGCCACCGCCAATGAAGAAGTGATAAAAGAAAAAAGAGAAGTTAAGGAATGGAACAAAATGCATGATCCTTTATAACAGCAAGAGAATATTTGAACCATAGGCATACAAGGAAAGGAAAAAAGTAAAGGGGGAGAAGAGCTGGTCCAAGAAATGATGACGCAGAATTTTCCCAGTACCTTGAGAATGTTCCTGCGCAGATGCACGAGGCCCAAAGAGTATCAAACAAAATAGTATCAATCAAAACAAACAGTAATAAAAATGGTAAGACCAAAACACAAAGAGAGATTACTTAAGACAGAGAAGAAAACCCTCAAATATATGGGAAAAAAACATAACAGTAAACGCAAACCAAGTTTCAGATACCCAATTAAGGAGAGACCAGGTCCACAAAGAATGATGCAAAAGCAAAGGAACTTTATTGTTAGCTCACGTTAGGGTCCAAGTCTCATCCAACCCACTGGAGTCCTGACAAGGACCCTGACTCCAAATCACAAACAGTTTATATAGGGTACACTTCAGAAGAGGTTTATTTACTGGTCTATTTTTAGCATTGGCCTATTGCAACAGTGGTCAGCAATTAGACAGCAGGTATCAGTAACAGTTTGGGGTTTTTCCAAGAAGCGTGCAGTGACCCCTCATGACTAGCCAGATCCAACTTCCCAGATTCTTGTCTAGGTGAAGTACTCAATTGGGAGTTCAAAAGAAACTGCAAGTCCTTCTCTGGGGCAACAGAAACTGAGGTCTAGTTGAGACTTAATATTAGTTGCAGCCTGTCATGGCATCAGTTTCGCCCTCACACAAACCTCCCATATGATATCTTATGAGCCAGGAAAGAGCAGGCTGACATATTCAATGTACTTACTCTAAAAAAACACTTCCAGCCTATAGTCCACAGCCCTGCAAAGACATTATTTAAACTTGATGGAGGCCTAAGAACCTTTTCAGACAAACAAGAGCAGGCAGCATTTGCAGCAACTAAACCAATCTGAAAGAATGACTGAAAGGATGCGTATGGGGAAAAAAACTTGCAGAAACAACTGAATCACACACATATATACACACGCAAAAAAAGATGCCAAGCAGCCGTTTATGTCATAGTCTCTCTGAATGTCATTAGAGTAAACTCCCTGTAAAATGCATGGAGTAGCTGAAATGGATCATGAAAAAAAAAAAATCCATCCCTGCCTGCCTTCAGGAAATGTACCTAAACCATCAGGATAGTTTCACAGACGAGAGTGAGAGGATGGAAAACAAACATACAAGTCAATGGAAGGAAAAACTACTAATCTTCCACAACCGTACTCATGTCACATATCAGACAACATTCCACTGAAATTCATGATTCAAGCATACATAAATTTACGAATATAGAAATTGTACAAACTAAATTCTCAGACCACAGTGCGATGAAAGTAGAAGTCAATCCCAGAAAGAAAATGGGCAAACTTCCAACACTTGGAAGCTAAACAAAATGCTGCTAAACAACAATTGGATCAAAGAGTAAATCAAGGAGGATATGAAAGGATTCCATGAAAGTAATGAGAATGAAGACACAAGCTCCCCAGATCTATAGGATATCGCAAAATATGTACTAAGGGGGAAGTCATAGCAATCCCGACATATATTAGGAGAGAAGAAAAAGCCCAAATCAACAATCTAAACACACACCTCACAAAACACAAAACTCTGGAGAAGGCACAACAAGCAAATCAAAAAAGTAGAAAATAAAAGGGAAATAGTAAAAAAAATCTAGAGCTAAAATCAAGACCATAGAAACCAAAAAAACAATTCAAATAAACAATTAAACTAGTAGCTGGTACTTTGAAAAAATAAGCAAGATAAATAAAACTTTAGCTAGACTCACAAGGATAGGAAAAATATTCAAATATATATAATCAGAGCAATGAAGGGAAAAACTGCAATGATCCTTCAGGAATTCACAATATAATGAAAGGTTACTATTAACAACTTTGTGCTCTTAATTGGGAGCACCGAGAAGAAAAGTATATGTTGTTAGAGACATATAAACTCTGAAGACTGAATGAGGAAGCCATAGAGAGTCTAAAACAGGTCAGTTACGAGCAAGAAACTGAAATAGTAATTTCAAAATTCCTCAGGACTAAAAGTCCCAGTCCAGATGTGTTCACTGGTGAGTTTTATCAAACCCTCAAAGAAGATTCACTGCCTATACTCCTTTAGCTCTTCCGAATTATCGAAGACACAGGAATCCGTCCTAAAACTTTCTATGACGCTAACACTACACTAATCCCCAAAGCAGACAGAGACACTTCCAGAAAATAAAACTTCAAACCAAATCTCCCTTATGAAATTTGATGCAAAAATTTTAAAAAAGCCTTAACTAATCAAATCCATTAATCAAAACAATCATACAACCTGATTAAGGTGTATTTATTCCAGGAATTCAAGGATGGTACAATATACTCAAATCAATTAAAACAATTAACATGATAAACCACATTTATAAATGGAAATATAAAACTATATGGATCATATCATTTGACGCAGAGAAAACCTTTGAAAAATATCGATTATCTCTCAGGAAAATAAAACCACTAACCAAAATAAGAGTGGAAGAAATATTCATCCAGATAGCAGTGGCCATCTACAGCAAATCCACAGACAGTATCATCCTTAATGGTGAAAAACTGAAAGAATTCCACTGAGATCAGGTCCAAGACATGGACCACCACTCTCTCCACTTCTACTCACGATGGTATTGGAAGTCCTAGCTACAGAAATAAGGAAAGAAAAACAAATCAAATGGATCCAAATTGGAGAAGACAAATTCACGTTATCACTATCTGCAGATGACATGTTGGTATAGAGAGAAGCCCCTGAAAGTCCACAATCAAATTTCTCAAACACAATAAACCAATAAAACAAAGTGGCTGACTCCAAAGTCAATACACAAAACTCGGTTGCATTCCTCTATACAAAAAGTGAATTAGAAGGTAATGTGATGAATGAGTCTATCCCACTTAAACTGCTATCCAAAATCCTAGGCATCTAGAAGTCAGCTTAACAAAACATGGAGAATCTATGCCGTGAAACTTTAAATCACTTAAGAAAGAGATTAAACAGGACCTTGGCAAACAGAAAAATAAACCATGTTCATGGATTATAAGTAAAGTAAAGTAAAGGCCCTCCCGTTGATTGTCGATTTGCTCGAGCGGGCCCAGTAACGTCTCCATTGGAGACTTTGTTGTTACTGTGTCTGGCATATCGAATACTCTCGGTAGCTTGCCGGGCTCTCCGAGAGGAGCGGAGGAATCGAACTCGGGTCGGCTATGTTGGCTGCGTGCAAGGCGGACGCCCTACCCGCTGTACTATCGGTATCCTACCTAAGCTATTTATGTAGAAGTCAATGCAATCCCCCTCCAAATTCAGAGAACATTCTACTAGAATCTAGGAACGTCAGTAATAAAATCTGTGTGCAATCAGAAAAGGCCATCAGAAACCAAAGACATACTGAAAAACAAGAAACTGGGAGGTATTTCATTACCTAATTAGGAACTGCATTATAATGCTATCGTGATTAAAACGGCATGGTACTGGCATACAGACAGACCCTCTAATCATTGGGGTAGAATCAAATACCTTGTGACAAAACTTTACATACAGGGGCAGGGCATTTTCCATAAGGGAGCCAAGAACATCATCACGATCATGATCACGACCACCCTGTTGTTCGTCGATTGCCTCGAGCAGGTGCCAGTAACGTCTTCTTCGTCCTAGCCCTGAGATTTTTTTTTTTTAGTGCCATATTCAAGGCTTTTTCAGGGTTAGGAGAATGAGACCCATCATTGTTACTGGTATTTGGCATATTGGGTATACCACGGGGAGTTTGCCAGACTCTGCCGTGTGGGCATGTTACATTTGGTAGCCTGCCAGTTTGACCGAATTAGGAATGAGATGATAAGATGTCGCGCGGCCGCGAATGCGGCCGCGCGCTTCCAGGAGCTGAGTGTGATGATCTCTGGATCCTGGCCGTTGTTGGAGTTACACGGCAGTTGGTGGGTGTAACTGTCTAGTTACTGGCAGGTCCAGTCCCAAACTGTACAGGCTTGGAGATCTCAGCCCCGGGTCCCACACACCTGGGTTCCTCTGTCAGTTCTTTTATGCGTGAGGCTCATCCAAGTGTGTGGAGAGTGCTCTCAGCAAGGCCTTGGCTGGGCCTCGGTGGTCTTCAGCTGTTGGGCCCTGGTGGAGACAGTCAGGCATAGGGTAGGAGACTCTGTCTTGTTCTCTCCCAGGAGCTGAGTGTGATGATCTCTGGATCCTGGCCGTTGTTGGAGTTACACAGCAGTTGGTGGGTGTAACTGTCTAGTTACTGGCAGGTCCAGTCCCAAACTGTACAGGCTTGGAGATCTCAGCCCCGGGTCCCACACACCTGGGTTCCTCTGTCAGTTCTTTTATGCGTGAGGCTCATCCAAGTGTGTGGAGAGTGCTCTCAGCAAGGCCTTGGCTGGGCCTCGGTGGTCTTCAGCTGTTGGGCCCTGGTGGAGACAGTCAGGCATAGGGTAGGAGACTCATATGGAGTAAAAATAGCCTCTTCAACAAATGCTGAAGGGACAAATGTGTAACTGCATGTAAGAACAGAAAGCTGGATTCATATCTTACACCTCACAGAAAAGTTAATTCAAAGTGGATCTTGAGATCTGACCGAAATCTTTATTAAAGTACACTGAGGAAACTATAGGCAGAGCCTTCTAGACTTGGACCTCAAAGGTGTCTTCTATGATCTGTTACCGCAGGAAAAGGCAACACAAATCAAAGATAAAAAAATGTGACTACATAAAATTAAGGCGCTTCTGCATGGCAGGAGAACCATGGGCTAAAACGAAAAGTCTGCTAACTGAAACGGAAAATCTTCGCATTCAACACATCAGAGAATGGTTTGATATCTACTGTATATGATGTGCTTACAAAGATCAACTAAAAAAATTCGAAAGACCTTATCAAAATTTGGGGAGAGGAAATGAGTAAACACTTCCCAGAGTATGACAGGCAAACAGCCGATAGGCACATGAAAAAATGCTCAGCGTCACTTATCAGAGAAATCTAAATCAAGACACAATGAGATATCATCTCACACCTGTGGTAATGGCACATACCAAAAATACTAGGATCAATCTGTGTTGGCAGAGATGTGGTGAAAAAGGAAATCTCTCATCTGTTGCTGGTGGGAATGTTGTCTGGTAGAATCCCTGTGGAAAACAGTAGGGAAACTTAGAATTGAACTGCGATATGAACCAGCAATTCCCCTTTTGGACATATTTCCCCCAGGGCATAAAAGCACTCTCTCAAGAGGGCATATGCACATCATTATTCATTGCTGCACTTAGCACAATAACTAAGACATGGAATCAACCTAGGTGTCCAAGGACAGAGGAATGAATTTTGAAGGTGTGTTCGATATACACAGTGGAATCTTATGCAGCTGCACGGAACGAAGAACTCATGCAATTTTTTGCAATTCCGTGGTTGGAACTGGAAGATATCATGTTGAGTGAAGTAAGCCAGAAGGAGCAAGACAACACTCAGGATGATCTCATATCTGTGCTATATAGAATACTGGATGGTTAAATGTACTACAGTAAAAAGTGGAATCACCGTTGATCACAGTGCATAGAGAGGAGGACAGAAAAGGAAAGACATCAAGGGGGCAGAAGAGAACTGAAAGTAATGGATTGGTAAACCGATCTCATCGTTTCAGTTATACTGGTGATGTGAGGGAGTGGTATAGCCACACATCCAAGAGACAGACTCAACATAACTGAAAGCATGAGATATAAGCTTTAAAGTTTAAATATATAAAGTTTAGATATAAAGTTTCAGTGATTACTGAAACTTTGTTATGTGTCTGTCAAGTTGACAGGTGAGGGTGAAGTGGGCCCTGATGTGTAGAGAGAATATGGGAACGCTGGTGGACAGAAGTTGAAGGTGGTGGTGGGATTGCCTAAAATGCAGCATCTACATCTCTGTAAATCTCTCTTTTATTTTTATTTTTCTTATGTAGGAGTATTGCTATTTATTCAGCCACTGGTTAGCTGATTGAATTGTGCATGAACTCCACCTTACTTTTTTATTTTTTATAATTTTATTTATTGAATCACTGTGAGAGCAGTTACAAAGCTTTCGGGTCTAAGTCTCGGTCATACAATAAAACACCCATACCTTCACCAGTGCCCATTCTCCACCCCCAACAACCCAAGTATACCCCCATCCCACACCCTCCCCCTACCTGTGGGGCAGATGATTTCCACATTACTCTCTCTCTCTACTTTGATCACATTCAATATTTTGACACCAGACCCACCATTATTATTTGAGATTTTTACCCCAACACTCAGATCTGCTGAAAAGGCAACAGTAGACAATTTGTTTTCTATTGCTGGTTATGAATAACATATGATGTCACATGACTGCAGTAGTGGCCGCGTAAATTTGAAATTCCAAAATTTTAGCACTTAAATCTGGAGGGATTTCGGCCAAAACCTGCTGGGTTCCAAGGTTTGCTCCTGAGTCTCTAGGATCATGGCCCTTAAGCAGCTTGATCAGGAGCCAGAGAGGCCGTTTGTGGACAATGACTTGGGGTCTCATTGGGACGGGGAGGACAGAACTGGCTCCACCCCCATCCCGTGAGGCCCAACAAGTTTTGTCACTGCGGGCCCAAGCCTGACTGTCTAATGGCCTCTGGAGGATGGCACCCACCAAGCCACCAAGGGGAAGCAGGCGACGGACAGCACCCTTTCCCCCCTGGGGTGGCCCGGCGACAGTAACCTAGTAATTCCTGTGCGCAGAGGCACGAGTAACCCCTGAGCATCGCTGGGTGTGACCCAAAAACCAAAAAACAAAACAAAACACAAAAGGATAGATACTCAGTACAATGGGGCAGAATTAACCAGAGTACAATGGGACTGGGTTAACCAGAGTTAAACTCTCACATTCATGCACAGTCGATATATGACAAAGGAGCTGGGTGCAAGAAGTAGAGCAAGCCAAGTCTCTTCAATGAATCTTGTTCATAAAATTCTCCTTCTACAGTTAAAATAAACTGAGACAAGCACATGCCATTCTCAACAGCATAATAGAAGTGAATTAAAGGCATTGAGATTATACTAGAATACATAAAATACATTGAGGAAAACATAGACAGGTCTCTCCAAGATAAGGACCTCACTAATATTTTCAATGATATGAAATACATCTGTAGGAGAGTCTTATATAGAATGATTACAATTTTTGTGACTTATAAATAACTTAGTATGTGACTAATACCAAGGTGCCTATAGACTGCATCAGGAGGACTCGTTCACCCTTGGAGCTTGTCATGAATTCATGAAAGAAAATGTTAAGATGGAGAGGAATAATTATGACAATCATAATTGGAAATGATCATTATAGACAGGATTTGAAAACTGAAAGTAGGTGATGGGGTATACATGATAATATTTCAATACCTGAGTTGCAAACCATAATATCTAGAAGGAGAGATCTAGAGAAAGTGAAATAAGAAAAAATGCCTGCCATTGAGGCAGGCTGCCAGGAGTGGGGGGAGAGAAACTGGGAACATTGGTGGTGGGTCAGGTGTTTTAACATTGTCTGACTGAAACCTAAGTATGAACAGTTTTGTAACTTTGTATCTCACAATGATTCAGTAGAAATAAATAAATGAAAATTTACCTATAAAAGAAAGAAAAAATCTCTTAAAAATGTGTAGCAGAAATAGAGAAAATCCACATGCACTTCAACAAAGCTTGGTTCACATATGTCTTTTCAAGCTTATTAACTATATGTATATAAACAAAAAAATTCAAATGGTTTAATTATCTTGAAACTGCAATGTCTATTGACAAAAATCATATTTTATCTAGAAGATCAGCCCATTGATATTTCTCTTAGGGACATCTTTGTATCGTCTACAGCAATGTCAATTTAACGAAAGCAAGAAGGAACACATCGGGTAACACTGAATTATAAAGATTCTCTATTGCACAGTGCTGTTTATAATGGTGTGACTCTGTTAGGAAACATGAGCAGTTTATACACTAACCATCAGATAAATGGGCCATTGTCCACAAACTTCAGCTACAAAATCCAATAACTCCATTAATAATAGAGAGGGGATTTGACAGATTCATCTCTAGACATTATATATGGTTGGCCCATAAGCATAGGAAAAATTGTCAGTCATTTAATATTAAAGAATTGTAAATCAAAGAAAAGTGATATTATCAACTAGCACCAATGAGAATGGTATATTTCAGGAAGGCTGGAGAAAATCAGTGTTGGCAGGTATTTGTTGTAAATGTTACCTTCATTCAGTATTGATGGAACGTTGTAAGGTTCAGTCTCTATGGAAAGCAGGATGGAGATTCCTCAAAGGTATAATAATAGCTTTCCCATATGACCAGGGCTATCCAATTTTCTACATCTACTCCTAAAATACATGAAAAAAACAACTTGAAAAGATATTAACATACCTGAGCATATTTTGGCAGTTATATGTCCAATAATGAATGCATCATTAGCTAAAAAAGTTGGGACTAGAATGATAGATTGCAATCAACATGGGTTTAATACCCTTAGTCCCTCATGGTCCTCTGAGTCGGCCGTGAGTTTTCCTGACACCAAAAACAATTGGATCTGGGTCAAACTCTCACCCTAAATAAATAGTTATGTTGTATATAAAAATATGGATTATCATGCACTTTAAGAAAAGGCAAATTGGGCCAGAGAGAAAGTATAGAGTTATAAAATAAACAAGATATGTAAATCTTTAACCAGACTCACAAGGAAAGGAAAAATATTCAAATATATTGAATCAGAGAGGAAAAGGGAAAAACTGCAATGATCTTTCAGGAATTCACAATATAATGAGAGGATATTATGAACAACTTTATGCTCTTAAGTGGGAGCAAATAAAAGAAATGAATATATTTTAGAGACATGTAAACTCTCAAGGCTGTATGAGGAGGCCTTAGAAAGACTAAAACAGGTCAGTTACAAGCAAAAAAACTGAAAGAGTAATTACGAATTTCCCCAGGAACAAAAGTTCTGGTATCGATGGGTTCACTGATTAATTCTATCAAACCTTCAAAGATTTACGGCCTATATGCCTTAAGCTCTTCCAATTTTTTTTAAAAACACAGGAATCCACCCTAAGACCTATTATGAAACTAACATAACACTAATACCCATAGTAGACATACAAACTTCCATATATAAAATTTCAGACCAAATCTCCCTGATGAATATCAATGCAAAACTTCTTAACAAAACCTTAGCTAACCTAATTCAATAACACATAAAAAACCATTACATACACCATTATCAAGTGGCTTTCTTTGTTTTTTTTTTAATTTTTATTAGTGGAACACCATGAGGTACAGCTGTAGACTTACAAATTTTTGTGCTTGGGTTTCAATTATACAGTGATCGAGTACCCATTCCTTTACCATTGCCCATTTTCCACCACCACTGACGCCAGTATCCTTCTCACCCCCACCCCCTATCCCACCTCTGCCCTTTTGTTCTCTCTCTCCTTTTGAGTGCTGTGGTTTGCAAAAGAGGCATTGAGTGGCAATCATGTTCGGTCTATAGTCTACTTTCAGCATGCATTTCCCATCCTGGGAGGATCCTCCCAACACCCTTTATTTGGTGCTCCCTTCTCTATCTGAGCTTCCTTTTCCCTTAGAATGTGCAGCTGGCCTCCAAGCCATGGAGTGAACCTCCTGGTACTTATCTCAGCTATTCTTGGGTGGTAGTCTCATATTTTGTTACGATATGTTCCCCAGATGAATGCAATGCAATCGTCCTATGTCTATCCCTCACTTTATGACTCATTTCGCTTAGCATGACGTTTTCCATCTAGTACACTTGTATGTAAATTTCATGACTTCATCTTTTCTATCGGCTACATAGTACTCCATTGTGTAGATATACCAACGTTTCTTTAACCAGTCATCTGTTCTCGGGCACTCAGGTTTTTCCAGATTCTGGCTATTGTAAAGAGTACTGCAATGAACAATCAAGTGCAAATGTCACTTCGACTATACATTTTGCCTCTCTGGGATATATTCCCAGGATTGGTATTGCTGGGTCAAATTGGAGCTCAATTTCTAAGTTTTGGAGAATAGTCCATACTGTTTTCCAAAAGGGCTGAACCAGTCGTCATTCCCACCAGCAGTGAAGGAGGGTCCCTTTCTCGCCACATCTGCTCCAGCACAAGTTGCTTTTGTTCTTTTGGATGTGGGCCAGTATCAAGTGGCTTTCATCCCAAGTATGCAAGATTGTTTCAACCTATGTAAATTAATTAACATAGTACACAGCATAAATAAAAGGAAATTAAAAATCCTATGATAATATCAAATGATGCTAAGAAATCATTTGACAGGATCCAACATCCATTCTTGACTAAAAATAAAAGCCTCCTACAAAACAGTGATGAAAAAACCTCCTCAAGATAATAATGACCATCTATAATAATCTCACAGTCAGCATCATCTTTAATGGTGAATAACTAAAAGATTTCCTTCTGACATCAGGTGATAATCATGAAGGTCCACTTTCCCTTTCTATTCAGCATATCATGTGAAGTCCTGATTATGGCAATCAGGCAAGAAAAAAAATCAAAGGATACAAACTCTAAAAGAAGAAATCAAGTCATGAATATTCACAGATGACACGATGATATTCATAGAAGACCATAATTTTTCCAAAACAACTCCTAGGAACAATCAGACAATATGGAGAAGTCGCCACCTACAAAGTAAAAAAGTCAGTTGTATTCTTATTTTCAGAGAATGAATCATAAGAGAAAGTGATCATGGAGTCTATCACATTTAAATTAGTATCAAAAATATCAAGTGTCTTGGAATTAACTTGACAAAATAAATGGAAGATGTATACTATGATAACTTTAAAATCGATTAAAAAGTTATTGAAATATATCTTAGGAAATGGAAAAATATCTCATGTTCATGGAATGAACATGAGATCATGAGAATCAATATTTTTCAAATGACTATGCTACCTATGCTAATATATAGATTTAATCCAATTACCCTCTACATTTAGGTGTCATTTTTAAAGGATATAGAAAAGTGAATAATAAAGTTTGCATATATTCAAAAAAGACCATATATACCCAAAGCCATATTTAAAAATAATAACCTGGGGGGTTTGGTTCCGCCAGCAGGTCAATCTGTACCTGTGAGGCGAGTTCATCAGCAGCCTAATAGCCCCTTCAGACTTCCAGACCCCAAAATTGCTGCTGTGCCTTTGGCCAGACCCCAAAAACTTGGGGCAAAGTTTACCAAGAAAGTAAACGGCCAAAAGTTAGGTATGTGGGAAACACATCCACAAACCAACTCCTGCTCAGCTATATAATTGGAGACAAGGGCTCTTTGGTTCCTGATTGAACTCCTTAATGGCCATGATCCCAGAGACTCAGAAACAAATCTTGGAACCCAGCGGCTTTAGGTAGAAATTTGTCCGGTCCCTGCAGTAGGCTACCAATGCTGGGCCAACCCAGGTGGGAATAGGTTTTGTGCCTTGGCCTATTCCCCCTGGCAGCCCAGTGGCCGCCATTCTTTAGAGGCCACTGGATAGTCACATTTGGTCCCCCAGTGACGAGACACACAGGGCCTCATGGGATGGGAGTGGAGCCTGGCTTGTCCCCCCCCACCCCAACGAGACCCCAAGTCATCGCCCACGAATGGCCTCTCTGGCTCCTGATCAAGCTGCTTAACGGTCATGATCCCAGAGACTCAGAAACAAATCTCAAAATCCAGTGGCTTTTGGCAAAAATGCGTCCAGAACCCACAGTACGTTACTGTCGCCTGGCCACACCAGGGAGGAAAGGGTTTTGTCCCTCCGCCTGCTCCCTCTTGGTGGCTTGGTGGCCGTCATCCTCCAGAGGCCATTGGACAGTCAGGCTTGGGCCCGCAGTGACGAAACTTGTTGGGCCTCACGGGATGGGGTAGAGCTGGGCCTGTCCTCTCCACCCCAACGAGACCCCAAGTCATCGCCTATGAACGGCCTCTCTGGCTCCTGATCAAGCTGCTTAATGGCCTTGATCCCAGAAACTCAGAAACAAATCTTGAAACCCAGTGGCTTTTGGCAGAAATGTGTCCGGACCCCGCAGTAGGTTACTGTTGCCGGGCCACCCTAGGGGGGAAAGGGTGTTGTCCCTCCACCTGTTTCCTTCTGTGGCCGTCATCCTCCAGAGGACACTGGACAGTCAAGGCTTGGGCCCGCAGTGACGAATCTTGTTGGGCCTCACGGGATGGGGTAGAGCTGGGCCTGTCCTCCCCACCCCAACGAGACCCCAAGTCATCGCCCATGAACAGCTTCCCTGGCTCCTCATCAAGCTGCTCAACAGCCATGAACCCAGAGACTCAGGAGCAGATCTCGAAACCCAGTGGCTTTTGGCAGAAATCCCTCCAGATTTAAGTGTTAAAATTTCAGAATTTCAAAATCCCGTGGCCACTACTGCAGCCACGCGACATCATATGTTATTCATAACCAGCAATAGAACACAAATTGTCTACTGTTGCCTTTTCAGCAGATCTGAGTGTTGGGGTAAAATCACAAATAATAATGGTGGGTCTGGTGTCAAAATATTGAATGTAATCAAAGTAGAGAGAGAGTAATGTGGAAATCTTCTGCCCCGCAGATAGGGGGAGAGTGTGGGATGGGGGTATACTGTCATTTTTGGTGGTGTAGAATGGGCACTGGTGAAGGTACGGGTGTTTCATTGTATGACCGAGACTTAGACCCAAAAGCTTTTTAACTGCTCTCACGGTGATTTAATAAATAAAATTATAAAAAATGAAATAAAAGTAAGGTGGAGTTCATGCACAATTCAATCAGCTAATCAGTGGCTGAATAAAAAGCAGTACTCCTACAAAAATAATATTAATAAGCCGGGAAGTATTTAACTATTTAATCGTAACTGTATTTATAAAGCTACAATGATCAAAACTATATGGCACTGAAGTAAGTATAGGCTCTCTGACTAGTGGGTCAGAATATAATATTCTATGATAAAATCCTTATATATGTACAGTTTATTCTCGATAAGGAAGCTGAGAAGATGAACTGAAGCAAAGCTATCCTATTTAACAATGGTTCTGGGAATGATGCGGACCATGCTGGAGTGGGAGTGGCAAGTCTCTGTGTTCCAGAGTCTCCAATATTTTTGCTAAGATATGGAATCAATTAACCTATAAGAGAAGAATGGTATATGATGATGTTGTATACACACAATAGAATACTATGCAGCTACAAAAATGATGAAATAATACAATTTTCTTCAAAAATGATGGAAATGGAAGATATCAAGCTTAGTGAAGTAAACCAGAAGAAAGAGAAATACAGGATGATCTAGCTTGTTTATGGTATATAAAATACTGAGGGAGAAAATGTACGATAGTAAAAGGGGATGCCTAGATCAACATTGACTACAATGTTTAGCGAAGTAGAACAGGGAAGAAAAGGAAAGAATTATGGGAGGGCAAAGGTAATGGGAAGTGGCCTCTTTCTTTTCATCCCCCAAGCTGACCTGGATTTCTTCCCACCCAGGTCAGTTTATCCACCGCTTCTTGAACCCGGGACTTGGAATTCACCCTGCAAGCCCCACAGGCGTCCTCTCAGATGTTGGGAGACAAAAGAGCTCTGAGCCTCTCTGCCTCTTTCTTCTCGTCCGCCAAGCTGAGATGGTCGTCTCCCCACCCAGGTCAGTTTAACCACCGTTTCTTAAACTCGGGACTTGGATTTCACCCTGCAAGCGCCCCAGGCTTCCTCTCCGACGTTGGGAGACAAAGCAGCTCTGAGCCTCTCTGCCTTTTCGTCCCTCAAGCTGAGCTGGTCTTCTCCCCCTCCCAGTCTTTACTCCTCCCACACATAGAAGGTACACGTGGGGGTGTGGCCGCTTTAGAAGTGGGCGTGGCATATGTAAAGTGTGCATGGCTCAATTTTTGGTGGCAGGTAGTTTACTCATACCAAGAAATCTAGTCCCTACACCTACACACCATCATGAAGAAACAATGCAAATACCCACCGCAGGGAGAGGAAGATGAAAAGAGTCCAGAAGCCTCAGTAGGTGCTATTCACCTAAGGGACCTCTCTGACAAAAAATTCAGATACGAAGTAATGAAGATGTTCAGTGAACTCAATGAAACAGTCAGACAGATAACCAGTAAATTGAAAGAGGACATGAAAGAAACAATGGATCGCACATTGGAGAAAATACAGGAAGATATGAGAGCAGAAATTAGAAAACTACGCACAGAAATGTCACAAATCAAAGATTCCATAGATGAAATAAAAAACTCAGTCTGTTCCCTCAAAAATAGAATGACAACATCTGAGGAAAGAATCAGTGAGCTGGAAGATCAGCTGCACCAAGCCAACAGGCAACAACAAACAGTGGCCAGGGACCTCAAAATAGCTCGAGAGAGAATGAGAGTCCTAGGAGACGATTCCAAGAGAAACAACATTAGAATCATTGGACTACCAGCTGCTCAGGGAAACAATCCCAGTGAAAAAGCCACGGTTAAATAAATCATCACGGAAAAAATCCCAAAGCTCATCAATGCAGCCATTCAGATTCAAGGAGCCCGAAGGGTGCCAGCTAAAAGAGACCCTAACAAAAACATTCCAACACATATCATAGTTAGAATGATCAATACTGCCGACAGAGACACAATACTACAAGCAGCAAGATCAAAGAAGGAAATCACATAAAAAGGAGTGTCCCTTAGATTCACAGCAGATCTATCAGAGGAAACCCTCCAAGTCCGAAGGCAGTGGTGAGATATAGTGAAAAAAACTCACTGAAATGAATGCTTCACCAAGAATACTCAATCCGGCTAAACTCTCACTCAAAATCGAAGGAACGGTACACAATTTTCTAGATAAACAACAGCTCAGGAACTTCATAGACTCAAAACCAAACCTAAAACAAGGGCTAAAGGAGCTACTATAAGAAAAGACAAAGCTTACAACCACAACATACCCTTACAAAAAGATGACACAAAACCCCATAACAGTAATCTCTCTTAATGTCAAAGTCTAAATTCACCATTTAAGAGACACAGAGTAGCAAAATTCATACAGAGACAGAGCCCAACATTCTGCTGCCTACAAGAAATTCATCTCAACTGTCAGAGCAAAAACAGAGTCAAAGTCAAAGGATTGAAAACAATCCTGCAAGCAAACAGCTCCTTAAAAAAAGCTGGAATGGCCATACTACTATCCGACAATATTAATTTCATGTTGAAAAAGATTAGAAGGAACAGTGAAGGCTATTTTCTCTTCATCAAGGCATACGTACAACAAGAAGAAATCACACTCTTAAATGTATACACACCTAATGAGGGAATAGCTAAATATTTAGAGACAACTGCTAACAGATTTTAAGAAGGACATTGCCAGCAAGAAAATAGTAGTTAGAGAATTCAGTATCACCTTATCACCTGTGGATATAGCAACAAGAACAAAACTCAGCAATGAGTCATTGGCTTTGAAATAAGAAATAGAAGAGAAAGGGTTTATAGACCTATACAGGGCTTTACACCCCAAAAAGAAAGAATGCACATTCTTCTCCAGTGCGCACGGAACATTTTCCAAAATAGACCATGTGCTAGGCCACAAAACATACCTCAATAGAATCAGGAATATAGAAATAGTATCAACAATCTTTTCAGACCACGATACACTGAGGATAGAAGTGAATCACACACAGACACGGAGAACCAAATCAAAAACCTGGAAACTAAAGAACTCACAGCTGAACAACAAGTGGGTCAGGAAGGAAGTCAAGAACGGAATCAAAACGTACTGCAAACAAATGAGAATGAAGACACAAGTTACCAGAACTTATGAGATGCAGCGAAAGCTGTATTAAGGGGAAAATTTATAGCTCTGCAAGTATATCTCAGGATGGAAAAAAAGATGCACATAAGCAACTTGACCTCACAGCTCAAGATCATAGAAAAGAATCAACAGAAGGAGCCCAAATCGGGCAGAAGGAAAGATATCATCAAACTTAGAGCAGAAATCAACGACATGGAAAACAAAGAAACAATCCAAAAGATCAATGAAACCAAGTGCTGGTACTTCGAGAAAATAAACAATATAGATAAATCACTAGCAACATTCACAAAGAAACACAGAGAGAGTACCCTAATAAATCGAATCAGAAATTAGAATGGAGATCTCACAACGGAAACCAAAGAAATTCAAAAGATCATCAGAGACTACTTTGAAAGTCTGTATGCCACGAAAAAAGAAATGGATAAATTCCTGGATTCCTATAATCTCCCAGAGCGTAAACAAGATCTAGATTATCTGAATACACCAATTAACATCAAGGAAACTGAAATTGTAATCAAAAGTCTTCCCAGAAACAAAAGCCCAGGTCCAGATGGATTCACTAGCGAATTTTTCCAAATATTTAAAGAGGACCTACTGCCCGTCCTTCTCAAGCTATTCCAGGAAATTGAAAAAACGGAAACTCTTCCAAGCAGTTTCTATGAAGCCCATATCTCTCTAATCTCAAAAGGAAACAAAGACACCACAAGAATGAAAACTACAGGCCGATATCCCTTATGAACTGGGATGCGAAGATTCTGCACAAAATACCAGCAAATAGAACACAACTATTCATCAAAGAGATCATACACCATGACCAAGGTGGATTCATCCCGGGGATGCAAGGATGGGTTAACACTCGGAAATCAATCAACATAATTCATCATATCAACAAAAGAAAAGATAAAATGTCCATGATAATATTAATCGATGCAGAGAAAGAATTTGACAATATCCAGTAAAGGTTTATGATGAAAACCCTCGCCAAAATGGGGATATAGGGGACTTTCCTCAATAGAGTTAAAACCATCTACGACAAGCCTACAGCAAACATCATCCTTAACGAGGAAAAACTGAGAGCCTTCCCTCTAAGATCAGGGATTAGACAAGGATGTCAACTCTCTCTGCCGCTGTTCAATATATTACTGGAAGTACCTGCAATATTTATTAGGCAAGATAAATGTATTAAGGGCATCCAGGTAGGAAAGAAAGAAATCAAGCTCTCACTATTCGTAGATGATATGATACTATACTTAGAGAACCCTAAAACCTCTAACAAGAAACCCTTAGAAACAATACACTTGTATAGTAAAGTGGCAGGCTATAAAATCAATACCCAAAAGTTCATGGCTTTCCCATATGCCAAAAGTGAAAGAGAAGAAAGTGACATGAAGAAAAAATCCCGTTCACGATTGTGACCCAGAAAATCAAGTACCTAGGAATCACCTTAACTAAGGAAGTAAAGGATCTGTACAAAGAAAACTACAAAACTCTACTTCGAGAAAATAAAAAGCACACGAGGAAATGAAAAAATGTTCCCTGTTTATGAATGAGAAGAATTAACATTGTCAAAATAGCAGTACTTCACAAAGCACTGTACAAATTCAATGCGACACCTATTAGGATACCCATAACATTCTTCAAAGAAATGGAGCAAACACTCCTGAAATATATATATGGAACAATAAGCCCTCACGAATAGCTAAAGCAATTCTTGGGAAAAAGAAAATGGGAGGTATCAACCTCCCTAACTTCAAACTCTACTACAAAGCAGTAATAATTAAAACAGCATGGTACTGGAACAAAGGCAGAGCTGTAGACCGATGGAATAGGGTTGAATATACTGTCTACTCCCCCCAAGCATAAGAACATCTAATCTTCAGTAAGGGGGCAACAAAAGTTAAGTGGAGCAAGGAAAGCCTCTTTAACAAATTGTGCTGGCAAAACTGGATGGCTACATGCAAATAAGTGGGCTCAGATCTCTGCCTAACGCCATGTACAAAAGTAAGATCAAAGATGATTAAAGACCTCAATATAAGACCGGAGTCCAAAAGGTAAATTGGAGAAAAAGTTGGCAAAACCCTCCATGACTTTGAAGTTAATGGTATCTTCAAAGTTGTCATGCACTGACTAAGCAAGTGAAAACAGAGATAGACAAATGGGACTATCTTAAACTAAGCACCTCCAAAGAAACAGTGACCAAAATACAAAGACAGTCTACAGAATGGGAAAGGATATTCGCCGAATACACATCCGACAAGAGGTTGATATCAAGGATATATGAAGTACTGGTTGAATTCCATAGCAAGAAACCATCCAAACCCATCAAAAAATGGGGCGATGAAATGAATAGAAACTTTCTTAAAGAAGAAATCTGAATAGCTTAAAGGCACATGAGAAAATTCTCCACATAATTAATCATCAGGGAGATGCAGATCAAAACCACAATGTGATATTATTTCACACCACAGAGACTGGCCCACATCCATAAGAACAAAAGCAACTGGTGCTGGCCCGGATGTGGCGAGAAAGTGACCCTCCTTCACTGCTGGTGGGAATGACGACTGGTTCAGCCCTTTTGGAAAACATTATGGACGATTCTCCAAAAATTAGAAATTGAGCTCTCATTTGACCCAGAAATACCACTCCTGGGAATATATCCCAGAGAGGCAGAAAAGTATAGTAGAAATGACATCTGCACTTGTTTGTTCATTGCAGCACTGTTTACAATAGACAGAATCTGGGAAAACCTGCGTGTCTGAAAACAGATCACTGGTAAAGAAACTTTGGTACCTTTACACAATGGAATACTATGTAGCTGTTAGAAGAGAAAAAGTCATGAAATTTACGTACAAATGGTACTACATGGACACTATCATGCTAAGCAAAATGACTCAGAAAGAAAGGGACAGACATAGAAAGATTGCATTCATCTGAGGAACATAAAGTAACAAAATAGGAGACTAACACCCACAAATGGCCAAGATTAATACCAGGAATTTTACTCCATGGCTTGGAGGCCAGCCACACATTCTAGGGTAAAAGGGAGCTCAGATAGACAAGGGAGCACCAAATAAAGGGTGTTGGGAGGATCCTCCCAGGATGGGAGAAGCATACTGAAAGTAGACTATAGACCAAACATGATTGCAACCCATTGCTTCTTTTGCAAACCATAACACCCAATAGGAGAGGCAGAACAAAAGAGAATGCCCTGCCACTGAGGCAGGGTGGGATGGGGGGATGGGTGGTGGGAGGGATACTGGGATCTGTGCTGATGGGAAATGGGCACGGTGGAGGAATGGGTGTTTTATCATTGTATAATTGAAACCCAAGCACAAAAGTTTGTAAGTCTACAACTATACCTCATTGTGTCTCACTAATAAAAATTTATAAAAAAAAATCACAGATAAAACAATGATGCCAAATATACAGAACACAAACATAAAAAGAGATAATGGCAAATAATGGATAAACAGGCTCAACAAAACTAAAAAATGTTATCTAAGCTGCAACCACTGAAATTTCTTTATGTGCCGATCAAGTTGACAGGTGGGGATAGGGTGGGGGTTGGATTGTTGAGGGAATATGGGAACAATGATGGAGGGTCTTTGACACTGGTGGTGGGGTTGTTGTTGAAATATATGCCCAGACTGGGTTATGGTGCCACCAGCAGATCAATCTCTACCTGTGAGGCGAATGCATCAGAAGCGTCATGGTGCCTTCAGACTTCTAGATACCACAAAATTTCTGCTGTGCCTTTGGCCATACCCAAAAAACTTGGAGCTAAGTTTAACAAGGAAGTAAACAGCCAAAAGTTAGGTATGTGGGAGACACACCCACAAACTACCTCTGGCTCAGCTATAAAATTGGCGGCAAGACCTCTCTGGTTCCTCATCAAACTACTTAACAGCCATGATCCCAGGGACTCAAAAACAAATCTCGGAACCCAGCAGCTTTTGGCAGAAATGTCTCCGATCTCCGCAGTAGGTTACTGGTGCCAGAGCACCCCAGGGGGAAAGGGTGCTGTCCTTCCAACTGCTCCCTCTTGGCGAATTGGTGGCCACATCCTCCAGAGGTCATTGGACATTCAGTTTTGAATCCATAGTGACGAGACACGCATGGCCTCAGGGGATGGGGGTGAAGCTTTCCCTTTCCTCCCCACCCTAATGAGACCATGAGTTGCCACCCAGAAACAGCCTGTCTGGCTTCTGATCAAGCTGCTTAATGGCCATGATCCAAGAGACTCAAAAACAAAACACAAACCCCAGCGTCTGTTGGCAGAAATGCTTCCGGTCCCTGCAGTAGGTTATTGGTGCTGGGCAACCCCAGGGGGGGGAATAGATTTTGTGTCTTGGTCTATTTCCCCTGTCGGCTGAGTGGCCGCCATCCTACATAGGCCATTGGACAGTCAGGTTTGGGCCCGCAGTGATGAGACACGTGGGGCCTCTTGGTATGGAGTGCAGGCGGCCCTTTCCTCCCTGCCCAATGAGACCCTGGGTCCTGCCCACAAACGGCCTCTTTGGCACCTGATCAAGCTACGTAAGGTCCATGATCCCAGAGAATCAAGAACAAATCTTGGAACCCAGCAGGTTTTGACAGAAATACCTCCAGATTTAATTGTTAAAATTTCAGAATCCCAAAATCGCATGGCCACTACTGCGGCTGCACGATATCATGTGTTATTCATAACCAGCAATAGAAAACAAATTGTCTACAATTGCCTTTTTGGAAGATCTTAGTGTTGGGGTAAAATCCCAAATAGTAATGGTGTGTCTGGTGTCAAAATATTGAATGTAATCAAAGTAGAGAGAGAGAAAGTAATGTGGAAATCATCTGCCCCACATGTAGGGGGAGGGTGTGGGATGGGGGGTATACTGGGGTTTTTGGTGGTGGAAAATGGGCACTAGTAAAGGGACGGGTGTTTCATCATTGTATGACCGAGACTTAAACCTGAAAGCTTTGTAACTGCTCTCACAGTGTTTCAATAAATAAATTTATAAAAAAGAATAAAGAAGTAAGGTGGAGTTCATTCCCAATTCAATCAGCCTAATCAATGGACGAAGAACCTCCGGCTCCCGGCACATCTCTTTGATTCCACTGTTCTTCCTGCATTAACATATGCCTCAGAGACCTGGGCCCTATGCAAACAAATGAGAACGCTATTCAGGTCTCCCAAAGAAGAATAGAAAGAGCTATGCTTGGAATATCACGTTTCACTCAAATGAGAGAAAGAATCCGGAGTTCTGACATCCGTCGACGATCAAGGATCAGGGACGCTGTCTCATTTGCCAAGGTGTCGAAAATCAGATGGGCTGGTCACGTAATGAGATTTAAAGACAACCGCTGGACTAGAGCTGTTACTGACTGGATTCCACGGGATGTCAAAAGACCGCGTGGCCGCCCACCTTCCAGATGGTCAGACTTCTTCGTGAAGATCATGAAAGATCGGTTTGAGGTCCTTCATGTTCCCGGAGCGAACAGATGCCATTGGGCTACACTAGCACGCGACAGGGACAAATGGAGACGTTACTGGCGCCCGCTCGAGCAAATTGACGACTAACGGGAAGTTAAGTGATAAGTGTGATAATCAATGGCTGAATAAATAGAATTACTCCTTCATTAAAATAAATTTAAAAAATTTATGAGACACGCGAGACCTCATGGCCAGAACTCAACTATCAATAAACTTTGTGTATCAGAGTTATTTAATTAAAATGGGGAAATGTACATATATACATATATATGTCAACTCCATTCAAGTTGTAGCTAATTACATGGTTTCATCCTTCCTTTTGAACACTTAGCATTCATTGCGTGTATATATAAAACCTTTATCATTCATTCATCTGTCACTGGACGCCTGTGTTGATTGTATATCCTAGCTATTATGTTCATTGTTGCAATAAATAATGCTGTACATATGCCCTTTGGAATTGATATTTTTCTGTCTTAGCACTATATGACAAGAATTTTAATTGCTGGGTTAGTTGGTGGCCCTACTATGAAAATTCTGAGCGATCTTCATGGTTTTGTTCCATAGTAGTGGAGTAAGACTATATTCCCGCCAGCAGTGAGTAAAGGTCCCTTTTTTATCATACCACAGCCAAAACAGTTTTCCGTGTTTGTTCTATTGGCAATTCATTTATCTTCTTCAGAGAAGTTTCTCTTTATTCCCCTCATTATTTTATTAAAGCTTTTAGACTTTAATTGTTTCTCTTTTCTCCCGCATAGCAAAGCCTGGCAAGCTACCCGTGACTTATTCAATATGCCAAACACAGTAACAAGAAGTCTCAAAATGGAAACGTTACTGGGCCCGCTCGATCAAATCAATGAACAACGGAAGGACAGTGACAGCTATTTTGAATGTTTTATAGATTTTTTGACATTAACCACTTATCTGATGGATTGTTTGAACATTTTCCATTCATTTGGTTGTCTATTAGTTTTTGCTCATGCTTCTTTTGATAATGCAGAAACTTTTTAATTTGATGTAGTCCCTTTTGTTTATATTTTTCTTTTGCTTTTTGAATGATATCTTATCATGACAACTTTGAAGTCCAAACATTGAAGTGATATACCTCATAGTTTTTTTATGGATACTGGTCTCATATCAATATCTTTTATTTACTTTGAAAATAGATTTATGACCTCAAGATCAGACCGGAATCCATAATACTTATTGAAGACAAAGTTGGCAAAACTCTCCATGATATTGAAGTTAATGGTATCTTCAAAGATGTCACGCCACTGGCCAAGCAAGTGAAAACAGAGATAGACAAATGGGACTATCTTAAACTACGAAGCTTCTGCACCTCCAAAGAAACAGTGACCAAAATACAAAGACAGCCTACAGAATGGGAAAGAGTATTCACCAAATACACATCCGACAAGGGGTTGATATCAAGGATATACAAGGTACTGGCTAAACTACACAAGAAGAAATCACCCAACCCCATCAAAAAATGGGGCGAGGAAATGAACAGAAACCTTCGCAAAGAAGAAATCCGAATGGCAAAAAGGCACATGAGAAAATGCTCTATATCACTAATCATCAGAGAGATACAGATCAAAACAACAATGAGATATCATTTCACACCACAGAGACTGGCCCACATCCACAAGAACAAAAGCAACAGGTGCTGGCACGGATGTGGCGATAAAGGGACCCTCCTTCACTGCTGGTGGGAATGCAGGCTGGTCCAACCCTTTTGGAAAACAGTATGGACGATTCTCAAAAAATTAGAATTTGATCACCCATTTGGCCCAGCTATAGCACTCCTGGGAATATATCCCATAGAGGCAAAAAGGTATAGTCGAAGTGACATCTGCACTTGTTTGTTCATTGCAGCACTCTTTACAATAGCCAGAATCTGGAAAAAACCTGACTGCCCGAGAAGAGATGACTGGTTAAAGCAACTTTGGTACATTTACACAATGGAGTACTATGCAGCTGTTAGAAAAGATGAAGTTATGAAATTTACATATAAGTGGTACTACATGGAAAGTATCATATTAAGCGAAATGAGTCAGAAAGAGCGGGATAGACACAGAAAGATTGCATTCATCTGGGGAACATAAAGCAACAAAATGGGAGACTAACACCCAGGAATGGCTGAGATTAGTACTAGGAATATTGCTCCATGACTTGAAGGCCAGCCACATGTGCTAGGTGAAAAGGAAGCTCAGATAGAGAAGAGAGCACCAAATAAAGGGTGTTGTGAAGACCCTCCGAGGGTGGGAGAGACGTGCTAAAAGTAGTCTATAGACCAAACATGATTGCCACTCAATGCCTCTCTTGCAAAACACAGTACCCAAAAGAAGAGAGAGAGAACAAGGGGGAATGCCCTGCCACAGCGGCAGGGTGGGACGGGTGGGGGATGGGGGGTGGGAGGGATGCTAGGACCCGTGGTGGGGGAGGATGGGCACTGGTGGAGGAATGGGCACTTGATCATTGTATAACTGAAACCCAAGCACAAAAATTTATAAGTCTATAACTGTACCTCATGGTGTTTCACTAATAAAAAATGATAATAAAAAAAATAAAATAAAATTTGTGTGAGGTCTGAAATATGGTCCCTGAATCATTTTTACATGTGATCAAGTTTTCTTAGAACCATTTGTTGAAGAGGCTAACTTTACTCCATTTAATAAACCAAACTACTTTGTGTATAAGTTATTGAACACATATGTGACATTTGTCTTTTTTATTTTTTTAAAATTTTTATTATTAGTGAAACACCATGAGGTACAGTTGTAGACTTACTAACTTTTGTGCTTGGGTTTCAGTTATACAATGATCAAGTACCCACCCCTCCACCAGTGCCCATTCTCCACCACCAATGAACCCAGTAGCCCTCCCACCCCCTCTATGCCCCCACCCTGCTCCAGCTCTGTGGCAGAACATTACCTTTTGCTCTCTCTTTCTTTCAGGGTGTTGTGGTTTGCAATAGAGGTATTGAGTGGCCATCGTGTTTGGTCTGTAGTCTACTTTCAGCATGCATCTCGCATTCTGAGTGAGTGCTCCAAACACCCTTTACTTGGTGTTCCCTTCTCTATCTGAGCTGCCTTTTCCCTCGGCATGTGCTGCGGCTTCCAAGCCGTGGAGCAGACCTCCTAGTATTTATCTCAAATATTCTTAGGTGTTTGGCTCCCATTCTGTAACTTTATATTCCCCACATGTATGCAGTCTTTCTATGCCTGTCCCTCTCTTTCTGACTCATTTCGCTTAGCATGATACTTTCCATGTAGAACCAATTGTTTGCAAATTTCAGGACTTCATCATTATAACAGCTGCATAGGATTTCATTGTGTAGATGTACCAAAGTTTCTTTAACCAGTCATCTGTTCTCGGGTACTCAGGTTTTTTCCAGATTTTGGCTATTGTGAACAGCAATGAACATACAAGTGCAGATGTCATTAAAATCTATGTTGTCGGATACTATTGTGACATTTGTCTTTGAATACTTGATTCTAACCCATTGATCAGAGGCTCTCCTTATTCTAGCATCATTTTTTAAATAATTTTTATTTATTTGTTGAATCACCGTGAGAACAGTAACAAAGCCTTTCAGTTCAAGTCTTGGTTAGTCATACAATGATCAAACACCTGTCCCTTCACCAGTGCATATTTTCCACCACCAAGAACCCCAGTATACCCTCTCTTCCACCCAGCCCTTACCTGTGTGGCAGATTTCCACTTTACTCTTGCTCTCTACATTGATCACATTCAATATTATGACAAAAGACCCACCACTGTTATTTGGAATTTTCCCCAAAATTCAGACCTGCCACAAAGGTATCATTAGAAAGTGTGTTTTCTAATGTTGATTATGAAAAGCATATAATGTTATGTGATCACAATAGTGGTCACGCGAATTTGGAATTCTAATATTTTAGTAAAAAACTTAGAGGGATTACTGCCAGAAGCCCCTGGGTTCCGAGATTAGTATGTGTGCCTCTGGGTTCATGGTCGTTCAGAAGCCGGAGGAGGCATTTGAAGGTGGCTACCCAGAGCATTGTTCTTGGCAAGTGGCAGGACCGACTCCATCCCCCATCTCATTAAGCCCCACGTGCCTCGTCAATGCATTCACATACGTGGGGGTTCATTAGGCTCTAAAAATGAAAGACACCATGTCGCCGCCACAGAGGGGGACAGGCGGAGGGACAGACACCTTTCCCCCCTCAGGGTGGCATAGCACCATAGTTAAATACACAGTCCTCTAGCATCATTTTTAATATATGACTTTGCAGTATAATTTCAAGATTATAAATAAGATACATCCCTATTTCTTAAATCTCTGTATGGCTTTTGCTATTAAGAATGTTTTATGATTGCATAAAATTTTACTATTCTAAGAAATATGAGAATATCATCTCACTTGTGATGAGAATTACATTGAATCTAAGTAAAAGTTAAAAAGTATGGCCAACTTTATCATTATTAATTCTTTTAATACATAAGCATGGACTATTTTCCCTTTCTTCTGGTGTTCTATTTCATTCCTAAGTGTCTTATAGTTTTCATAGAATAGGTCTTGCAAATATTTTTTGAAGTTCATTCCTATGTAACTATCACTTATCATTTGGGAAATACAAATCGAAACAACAATGAGGTACCATCTGACACTAATGAGAATGGTAGCCCTGCACTGTTGCACAGTCCTTTCGTTGCTCATCGATTTTGCTCAAGCAGGCACCAGTAACATCTCACAAGATATTTTGAGACTTGCTATTCCTGTTTTTGACATATTGACTATGTCACGTGTAGCTTTCTAGGCTTTGCCATGCGGGCAAGATAATCTCAGTAGCTTGCCGGGCTCTCTGAGAGGGGCGGAGGAATCAAACCCAGGTCAGCCACGTGTAAGACAAACACCCTACCCTCTGTGATATCACTCCAGCCCATGAGAAGGGTACACATAAGAGAAATAATGTTGACAGGTTCAGAGCAGCCATGCTCCAGGAAGTTTGGGAACCCTATCTATTCTGTACTATGCAATTAAAACCCTCCCCTGGGCCAGGAATTCATCCTGCCTGATGCTAGTCAACTCTAAACCCCAAATATTGCATATGTGCATAACTACATACATCTATAGTAGTTGGGGAAGGAGAGTATGGATTTTCTTTTTTCCCAGACAGTATAAAGTCATAATCATAATCAATTAATCTTACCCTGTCAAGAGCTGATATTTTTTCAGGCACACTCAAGGAGTAATGCATGTTAAGAAAAATAGCCTGAATATCAGACGAAGTATTAGTAACTCTCTAGTATAAAAAACACAACATTTCGGTTCACAAATTACTAGGAATCTAAGGCCGCACCACTAACATTTAAAAAATTTGATGAAAAATGGGGAGTCTAGGAATTTCAGCAGCTCTTGCAGATAGAAATAGAAACCCAGGCAAGTATGCAAGCCCATAAAAACTTTTGAGCCTGGTCAATGGAGACTTGCACTGTAGCACAGTCTTCCTCTTGTTCATTGATTTGCTCGAGTGGGTACCAATAACATCTCCATTGTGAGACTTGTTTTTACTGTTTTTGGCATATCGAATATGCCAAGGGGCGCTGACCAGGCTCTGCTGTGTGGGCGGGATACTCTTGGTGGCTTGCTGGGCTCTCTGAGAGGGACGGAGGAATCAAACCCGGGTTGGCTGTGTGCAAGGCAAACGTCCTACTGCTGTGCTATCATTCAAGGCGCAATTCATTTCATTTCATTTCATCATCCTGTTATTCGTCGATTGCCTCGAGCAGGTCCCAGTAACGTCTCTTTCATCCTAGCCCTGAGATTATATTCAAGGCTCTTTAGGAGAATGAGACCCATCATTGTTACTGGTATTTGGCATATTTGGTACGCCACGGGGAGTTTGCCAGACTCTGCCCTGTGGGCAGGCTACAATTGATAGCCTGCAAGTTTGTCCAAAGTAGGAATGAGACAATAAGATGTCATAAAAAAAGTTTTGAAAAGATGTCATGCGGCCGCGAATGCGGCCGCAAGGTTCCGGAATCTGGATTTTATAGTCTCTGAGTCTTGGCCGCTGATGAGATTACATGGCGCCAGGGGGCCAGGTGGTGGGTGTGACCCCCGCCTACTGGAATTTGGAGGATCTGGGTGGAAGATGCTCGACTCCAATCTGAGTAGGCTTGGAGGTCTCGGCCCCGGAACCCGCGTGGCTTTGTCCCTCTGCCAGTACCTTCATGTGTGCGGAGAGTAGTCTCAGCATGGTGGTGGCTGGTCCTGGAGGTCTTCGGCTGCCAGAGCCCTGGTCGGGGCGGGGAGGAAAGCTCAACCCGCTCCCCTCCAAGGGGCCCCAGGAAGGAACACCCAGGCGCGGGGGCAGAAGACTGCACTGTTCTCGTCCGGGATCTGGATTTTATAGTCTCTGAGTCTTGGCCGCTGATGGGATTACACGGCGCCAGGGGGCCAGGTGGTGGGTGTGACCCCTGCCTACTGGAATTTGGAGGATCTGGGTGGTAGATGCTCGACTCCAATCCGAGTAGGCTTGGAGGTCTCGGCCCCGGAACCCGTGTGGCTTTGTCCCTCTGCCAGTACCTTCATGTGTGCCCAATGGAGACCTAAAATCAACAATCACTGTACTAGAAAGAGAACTTAAGCAAGCAGTTTCTGTGAAATTAAGCAATCACTAAGTCAGAAATTCAACTAGATCAAAATTGAACTTTTTCAGAGAATGAAAGATTCCATAGAAATAAAATTGAAGGAACTAAAGAACACAGTAGAAAGCTATGTAAGCTATCAAAAGGCAGAAACACAGAGACAAACTTGAAGACAAAATACAGGCCAGCATTGACAAAGAAGTGAAAAAAAGAGAAACAAAATATGGAAGAAAACTTAATGTACTTAATGAACAAAGACAGGAAGAATAATCTCAGAATTTTAGTAATACCAGAATGTGAGGAAAAAGGGAAAGGGGAAGAACTAGTGGTGAGTGAGGTAAAGCTGAGTATTTCACCTCTCTCTAGGGAGGCAGCTGCACAGATTCAAGAGGTCAATAGAGTATCTAACAAAATAGACTCAACAAGAATAACACAAATATGCATAGTAATTAAAATGGCAAGCACCAAAGAGAGATATGGATTTCTAAAAGCATCAAGAGAAGGACACCTTTAATATAAAAGAAGTAACATAACAATAACAGTATATCTTCCATATGAAATCTGCAGGAGAGAAGAGTGTAATTACATATTTAAATTATGAATAAAAGAAACATAGAATCTATTACCCTGCAAAGCTCTCTTTTATGTGGGAGGGATGGATAAAAACATTCTCGAACAAGAGCAGAGGGCATTTTTGATAACTAAACCAGTTCTGAACAAACTACAAAATGACCAGTTAAATAAAACAAACATGCAATTGTAGAAGCAACAACCCTACATATTAAAATGGCAAGCAACCCCTTTGTATCAATAATCTCCCTGAACGTTGATGGACTAAACTATCCTATCAAAATGCATAGAGTGGTAGGATGGATCAGGAAGCAAGCTAAACAGAATGTCAGTTAAAAAGCCAAGCACACATACTTCTCCAGTGTATAAGAAAAATTCTCCAGAATATACAATATATTAGGGAAAAATACAAACCTGTATAAATTCTCAAACACAAAAATCATATCAAGCATTCTATTAGACCACAATACTGTGTAGAGAGAAAAAAATCATTAAAAAAAGATATGGAGAAACTCTAAACCTGTACACAATACACTACAAAACTACAGCTGAATCAAGTTGAATCAAGGAAAAGATTAAATATTCTATGAGATTAATGATAATAAATAAACTATCACTATCACTATCACCCCGTTGTTCATCAGTTAGCTCAAGCGGGCCCAGTAATGTCTCCATTCCTCCCTGTCACTTGCTAGTGTAGCCCGATGACATATTGGGGGCTGCTTCAGGATCAGGGGAATGAGGACCATTCATTGTTACTGTTTTTGACATATCGAGTATGCCATGGTTAGCTTGTCAGGCTCTGCCGTGCGGGCGGGATACTCTCGGTAGCTTGCCGGGCTCTCTGAGAGGGATGGGAGCTTTGGGGGCAGTCCCTAATCACCTTTACAGGTGTTCCTAGTCAGGCGTATAGGCGGGTATGATACTCTCCGTAGCCTGCCAGGTTCTCTGAGAGTGAGAACTAGAGAATAAGAGGTCGTGTGGCCACAAATGCAGCCGCACACTTTCAGGAGCTTGGTTTTAGAGTCTCTGGATCCTGGCCATTGATGGGGTTACACGGCAGTTGGTGGGTGTAACTGTCTACCTATTGGAAGGTGGGGGAGCTGGGTGGAGGAAGCCCAGTCCCGAATTGAGCAGGCTTGGAGATCTCAGCCCCGGGTCCAGCACACCTGGGTTCCTCTGCCGGTTCCTCGTCCAAGTGTATGGAGAGTGGTCTCAGCATGGCTTTGTCTTTTATTTTTTTTTAATAAAATATTTAAAATATTTAATAAAACAAGTTATTTAAAACTATGGTACATAGAAAACATCATTCTTAGAGGAAATCTCAAAGCACTAAAGGCCTACATGGAAGAGCAGAAAAAGATAAAATAAACAAGCTAAATGCACATCTCAAACATCTGGAGACCCAAAAGAAATTAATAAAATGGCCAGCATAAAGAAGTAATAAAAAAACAGAACGGAAATCAATGATATAGAAACCAAGAAAGGAATAAAAAATCAATGATGACAGCTTTAATTTTTTAAAAAATTAATAAGTAAGATATATAAACCTTTGTCTAAACTCATGAGGAATAAAAATGAAAGACTGAATTGAATCTGATGAGAAATGAAAGGGTAGGAAATTATAATAAAGCCCTCAGAAATCCAAGACATCATGAGAGCTTACTATGTACAACTCTACTCTGTTATGTTGGAGAGCCTAGAATAAATGGATAAACTTTTTTACAATACCTGTAACAAATACATCATGAAAAACTTTATAATCAATAGTGCTCAAATAAAATGGAAAATATTTAAAAATAAAGTTGAACTTTACAGATAACATCAGCACCACATTAAAATATGAATAATGGATGAAAAACTTAAAGAACAGGAAGAAGGGCGAACTTTCCATACATTGTATATAAAGAAACAAAGCAAGAAAATAAAGATTACAATGATAACAAGACCTTGGACTTTGTGTAAGGTTTCCAAGAAGTGAGTGTAGGTATTTAGGGGTGGTTAGTGAAAACTAGAAGTGACATATGGACAGTTGTGGAGTGTCTTTGTCACTTTGATGGGGTGCAGCACCTTTATAATTTTAAGCATTAATAATGACATTTTTAGCCATGTTACATTAAATATAATAAATTAAATGGAAAAAATCATACAGTACAAATGAATATGATGTTAGATTTGTAAAGAAAATATGTGAAAAATAAAGTATATCAAGAAAAAAATTTTCAAAAGTACTCACAATTAAAAATAAAAATCCAAAAACCCCATCAAAATTGGGGACAGGAAGTGAACAAGGACTTCTCTAAGGAAGAACAATCGATGGCGGATAGGAACATAGATAAATTCTCATCATCACTTATTATTACGGATATCCAAATCAAGACCACTATAAGATACAATCTTGCACCAGCGAATATGGGACCGAAAACAATGAGACCAAACTGTTGGTAGATGCATTGAAAAAGGTACTCTCTTCCACTGCTGGTTGGAATGTTGTCTGCTTCAGTGGCCTGGAAAACAGTATGGAGGGTTCCAAATAAACTCAAAATTGAGTTGCCAGCTCAGGTAGAGAAGGGACCAGCAAGTAAAGGGTGCTAGGAGGGCCCTCTCTGGGTGGGAGATGCCAGCTGAAAGTAGACTATAGACAGAACATGATTACCACATGATGATCATTGTTTGAATGAAACACAAGCACGAAAGTTTGTTAAGTCTGTAACTGTACCTCAATGTGATTCACTAATAAAACCATTTAAAAAATTGAGCTGTCGGGGGTATGGTTCCTCCAGCAGGTCAATCTGTACCTGTGAGGCTAGTGCATTAGCACCCTGATGGCACTGTCAGACTTTCAGATACCCCAAAATTGCTGCTGTGCCTTTGGCCAGACCCCAAAAACTTGGGGCAAAGTTTACAAAGAAAGTAAACGGCCAAAAGTTAGGTGTGTGGGAGACACACCCACAAACCACCTCCTGCTCAGCTATATAATTGGAGGCATGGCCTCTCTGGTTTCGGATCGAACTGCTTAACAGCCATGATCCCAGAGGCTCAGAAACGATTCTCGGAACCCAAAGGCTTTTGGCAGAAATGCATCCTGTTACTGCAATAGGTTACTGCTGCTGGGCCACTTTAGGTGGGAATAGGTTTCATGCCTTGGCCTGATCCCCTTGGTGGCCCAGTGAACACCTTCCTCCAGAGACCACTGGACAGTCAGGTTTGGGCCTGTGGTGACGAGACACGTGGGGACTCACTAGATGGGGGTGGAACCAGCCCTTTTCTCCCCATCCCAGCGAGTCCCCAAGTTGCTACCTACAAATGGCCTCTCTGGCTCCTGATCAAGCTAATTAACGACCATGACCCCAGAGTTTCAGAAACAAATATCGAAATACAGTGGCTTTTGGCAGAAATGCATCTGGACTGCATACAAGGTGGCTGCCACCTCAGAGCTTATAGGAAAGCCAGGTATGAGCGGGCAGTGACAGGGCAGCTGCAGTCTCATGGGAAGGGGGAGGGGGGTATCGGCTCGTCTTTCACACTCTACGGAGGTCACAAGTTGCCCCCCACAAGTGGCTCTCCAACATGGCCATGGCTCCAGAGGCAAAAGGACTTAATCCAGAGTTCAGCAGCTTGTGGCAGAAAAGTGAATGGACCATTTGTTAACCTCCGGCACCATGCCTCCCCTGGAGGGAAAGGGTGTTGTTCCTTTCTGCCTTTTCTCCTCCCAACAGCAAGGTGGCCGCTGCCTCAGAGCTTATAGGAAAGCCAGGTATGAGCGGGCAGTGACAGGGCAGCTGCAGTCTCATGGGAAGGGGGTCGGTATCGGCTCGTCTTTCACACCCTACGGAGGTCACGAGTTGCCCCCCACAAGCAGCTCTCTGGCAAGGCCATGTCTCCAGAGGCAAAAGGACTTAATCCAGAGCCCGGCAGCTTGAAGCAGAAAAGTGAATGGACCATGTGTTAAACTCAGGTGCCATGCCTCCCCAGGAGGGAAAGGATGTTGCTCCCTTCCACCTTTTTCCCTTATTGAAAAGCCAGGTATGAGCCAGTCGTGACAGGGCAACTGCAGTCTCATGGGAAGGGGGACGGTACCGGTTTGTCCTTCACGCCCTACTGAGGTCACGATTTGCCCACCAAGAGCAGCTCTCCAGCAGAGCCATAACACCAGACACACAGAAACCAATCTTGTAATTATCTGGCTCTTTTCAGAAATCCAAAATTGCGAGGCCACTATTGCGGCCACATGAGATTATATGATTCTCATAACTAGCTATAGAAAACAAAGTATTTCACAATGCCTTTTCAGCAATTCTGATTGTTGGGGGGGGGATTCTAAACAATAATGGTGCATCTTTTGTCGAAATAATGAATATAATCAATGTAGAGAAGAGTTAAATGGAAATCATCTGCCTCACAGGCATTGAGAGGGGTGGGAGGATGTTTTATTGGGGTTCTTGGTGGTGAAAAAAGAGTACTGGTGAAGGTAGAGGTGTTTGATCATTGTAAGGCCGAGACTTAAACCTGAAAGCTTTGTAACTTTTCCCACAGTGATTCAGTAAAGAAATATAAGAAGAAAAAATAAATAAATAAAATTATGAAAAAAATTGAGCTGCCACACCTCCCAACAATTATACTTTTTGGTATTAACCACTAAGACAGAAAAACATTTATTCAATAAAAATTATTCACACAATTATTTATTACATCACTCAATAAAATAGCTAAGATTTGAATACAATCTAGATCTATGACAAAGATGAATTATGAAGACGTGGTGGGCTGGAGTGATAGTACAGCGGGTAGGGCATTTGCCTTGCACGTAGCCAACATGGCCGACCCAAGTTCGATTCCTCCGGTCCGCACGGCAAAGCCTGGCAAGCTACCTGTGACATATTCGATATGCCAAACACTGTAAAAGTGTCACAATGGAGATGTTACTGGGCCCACTCAAGTAAATCGATGAACAACTGGAGGACAGTGACAGTGAAGACATGGTAGATATAGTAGTGTACTATGCAGCAGTAAGGAGTGATGAAATCATGCTATTTGCTGCAACCTGAACGTAACTGTAAGATATCATGTTAATAGAACTAAGTCAGAAAAAGACAAACACAGGACTATATCACTTATATGTAGTATTTAGAGTAACTGGATGAAGAAATGCAATGATTTAAATAGGAGATACCTAGATCACCCTTGGTTTCAAAGTACAGGGAGAAGGAAATAGAGGTTGTGGAGCGGTAGAGACAGATAAGAAGCAATGGGCAAGAAGACCAAAATATATTGATAGTGGTAAGAAGTGCTAGAGCTTATCAAAACTACAGAGTCAACAACAATGAAATTATACAACCCAAACTGTAATAGCCAAACTTTCAATGATGCCCGTAAAGATGGCAGGTTGGGCAGTGAGTAGTGCACAGAATCTGGGAACACTGGAAAAGTGAATATGACACTGGTGGATGTATCAGTGATGGAACATTGTATGTCTAAATCCCAACATCAAATAATATAAAATCACAGTGCTTTAATAACATAGCACTGGGCGGGAAAGGTTTTGACACGAATTTGAATGATGCTGATACTTTTCTAAGCTCACATCGTTGCCTATATTAATGCTACAGCTTTTTGTCTTTATTGCTGGATATTTTGACATATTGGTTTATTATTTTAGGAGCTTTTTTGTGACTGAGATCAATTTAAACTGTTATTTCATTTGTAATTAGTGATGATTTGACTTCTTTTTCTAATTTTTATCCTTTTGATTACATTTTTTTCTGATAGTTTGGACTTCTAATACTACATTAAATATAAACAGACACAGGGATATCTTTACTTTATTACTAATCTAAGCAGGAATGCTTTTAGTTTTTTCACCTTTGAGAATGATACTGGCTGCTGTGTTTCTTATGCATGTCCATTATTTCTTCTTAATTTTTTTATTATATCACTCCGAGATAGGCTTGTACAGTCTTTTCATGATTAGGTTTCAGTCGTACAGTATTCCAATACTGATAACTCCACCAGTGTACATTTTCCAACAGCATTATACCCAGTTTCCCTCCCATCAACCCTATCTTTCAGCTTGCCAATATAGTAGGTAGTTTCTCCCTTTCTCGGTATTGTGGTGTGCAATATAGACATTGAAAGGTTATCATGTACATAACGTTACCTACTTTTAACACTAAGTTCTTGTCCAATGAAGTAAATCCCATATATTATTTCCATGCTGGTCTCTTCTTTATCTTACTCAACCTTAGGTCCAGACATATTTGTGGTTGTTTCCAACCATTGACCAGTCCTCCAAATCCCTGTTTATCCTGGGTATATTATTTTTCTTATGTATATATACGTATATATATAATTATACCACAAATGAATGCAGTCATTATATATCTGCCCCTCTCCTTCTGTCGTTCTGATTCATTTGAATTAGCATGACATGGTCCATGTCCATCCAGTTATAGGCAAATTTCATAACTTTGTTCTTCCTAACAGCTGTGTAGTGTTCCATTGTGTAAATATACCACAATTTCTTTTCTCATTCATCTGTTCTCAGACACTCAAATTGTTTCCAGATTTTGGCTATTGTGAATAGTGCTGTAGTGAACATAGGAGTGCAGATGGTGTTTCTGCTGTGTATTTTTGGGCTCCCAGGGTATATTTTTGGAAGTGGTATTGCTGGGTCAAATGGGACCTCAATTTCTAGTTTTTTTTAGAAACGTCCCTATTGTTTTCCAAAAAGGTTGGACCAGTCAGCATTCCCACCAACAGTGAAGGAGAGTCCCTTTCTCCCCACATCCATGCTAACACTGGTTGCTTTTGTTCTTTTGTATGTTTGTTAGTCTCTGTGAGTGTGAGATGGTACCTCATTGTTGTTTTAATTTGCATTTCCCTGACAATTGGTGATTAAGAGAATTTTATGTGCATTTTGGAGATTCAAATTCCTTCTTTAAGAAAGATTCTGGTTCATTTATTCCCTCCATATTTGGATGGGGTTGGATTTTTTTGTAGTGTTCTACCAGTGCCTTGTATATCTTTAATATTAACCACTTATCAGAAGGGTATTGGGTGAATAACATTTCCTATTCCGTAGGCTCTCTTCGTATTTTGGTCAACATTTCCTTTGAGGTGCAGAAGCTTAATTTAATGTAATACGATTTGTTTTTCTTTGCTTTGCTTTTCTGACTTGCTTGGTTAGCGATGCTTCATCTTTGAAGATACGTTTAGCTTCAATATCATGAAGGGTTTTGTCTACATTTTCTTCATCTACTTTAAGCATTCAACTCTAATGTTGAGGTCTTTAATACATTTTTATCTGACTTTTGTGCATAGCTTTGGATAGAGGTCTGAGTCCTTTTTGTCATGTAGCTGTCCAGTTCCAATGAGAACCTCATTTGCTCCAATTCATATTTCTTGCTCCCTTATAAAATATTAAATGATCATATATTTGAGTGTGTGTCAGGATTTTCACCCCTATTTCACTGGTCTGTTTTTTCCAATACCACACTTTTTAATTACTACCACTTTGTAGCACAATTTGAAGTTGGGGAAGATGATAATTACCATCTTTTTTTCAAAGAATTGCTTTAGCTCCTCTTGGGGGGGGGTTATTACTCCATATGAATTTCAGGAGTGTTTGATATAATTCTTTGCAAAATTTCATAGGTATCCTTATAGGGAATGCATTGTGTCTGTATAATGCTTTGGGGAACATTGCCATTTTGACAATGTTAATTATCCCAATCCATGAGCAGGGGATGTGTGTCCATTTACTTATGTCTTCTACTTCTTGAAGTAGCATTTTGAAGTTTTCTGTGTACAGGTCCTTTAAATTCTTTATTAAGCTGATTCTAAGGTCCTTGATTTTCTGAGGCATGATTGTGAACAGAATTAATCAGTTTCTTCTCTTTTATTATTTGTATATAGGAAAATCATGGACTTTTAGGTATTGATTTTGCAACCTACCACTTTATTATAAAAATATATTATTTCTAGGAGCTTCTTGGTACAGGCTTTAAGGTTTTCTAAGTATAGTATGATGTCATCTTCAAATAGAGAGAGTTTGACTTCTTCCTTTCTTATCTGGAAGCAATTAATATCTTTAATTTTCCAATTACTATGGCAAGTACTTCCAGTACTATATTGAATAGAAATGGTGGGAGTGGGAATCCTTGTCCTTCATATTAGAATGAAGGCTTTTAGTTTTCACCCATTGAGAATAAGGCTTGTGATGGACTTGTGGTAGATGGTCTTGACTATTTTGACGAAAGTTTATTCATCTCACATTTTGTTGAGTTTTTATCGTAAACAGTTTGTGGATCTTGTCAAATGCTTTCTCTGCATTTATTGATATGATCATGATTTTTAATTTATTCTTTTATTGATATGATGAATTATGCTGATTGACTTGCAAATTTTAAACCATCCTTCCATCCTGAGGATGGATCCCACTTGGTCATTGTGTATGAATGATATTTATGATTAGTCAGTGGATTCTATTTGCTAATATTTGGTTTAGGATCTTTGCATCTGTGTTCATCAAGGGTATTGGACTCTAATTTTCTTTTCTGTGATGTTTCCTTTTGGTATCATGGTGATATGTGCCTCATAGAAACTGATTCGGAGTGTTTCTCTTTCTTCGGTTTTCTGGACAATCTTGAAACAGACTGAAAAATAGGTTCTCTTTAAATGTTTGAAATAAATAACTAGTAAATTCATCTGGACCTGGGCTTTTGTTTTGGGGAAGACACTTGATTACCATTTCAATTTTCTTCATAGTGATAGGTCTATTCAGGTTTTAAAAATCTTTTTGGTTCAACATTGGGAGGTTATAGGAATATTGAAAATCATTCATTTCCTCTAGGTTTTTTTGGTGACATATGGCCTCTCAAAGTGATCTCTGATTATCTTTTGAATTTCTGTTCTTTCTGTTGTAACATCCCTCTTTTCATTTCTGATTTGGATTATTAGGGTTCTGTCTCTCTTTCTTTGTGAGTCTTGTTAGTCGTTTATCAATATTGCTTTTTTTCAGAGAATCAGCTCTTGGTTTCATTGAACTATTGTATTGCTTTTTGAAATCCAGCTCATTGACTTCTGCTCTAAATTTTTTTTATTTTTTTATTAGTGAATCACCGTGAGGTACAGTTACAGACTTACAAACATCTGTGCTTGCATTTCAGTCATACAATCATCAAGTACCCATCCCTCTACCAGTGCCCATTCTACACCACCAATGATCCCAATATCCCTCTCCCTACCCCCACCCTATCCCCCTACCCCACCCTTATTCTATGGCAGGACATTTCCTTCTGTTCTCTCTTTCCTTTTGGATGTTGTAGTTTTCACTAGAGGCATTGACTGTCCATTGTGTTCGATCTATAGTCTACATTCAGCTCGCATATCTCAACCCCAGCTGGTCCTCCAAATACCCTTTACTTGGTGTTTCCTTCTCTATCTGTATCTGAGCTGCCTAAGTTTGATTATTTATTTCCTCCTGCCTAGTTTAGGCTCCTGTACTTGGTAATTTTCTAAGATCATAAGCTGAGAAGTCAAGCTCTTTCTTCTTTCCTGATGCAAGTTTGCAGATCTATAAAGTTTCACCTTATCACTCTTTAGCTTTGTCCCAACAGTTCTACTAGCTCGTGTCCTCATCCTCATTTGTTTCAGAAATCTTTTTCTTTCTTCTTTGACTTCCAGTCTAACTCACTGGTTGTTCAGCATTAAGGGGTTTAATTTCCAGGTGTTTGATTTGATTCTCTGTTTGTATGTGTTATTAACGTCTATCTTCAGTGCATAGTGGTCTGTAAAGACAGTTGACACAATTTCTATGTCCTTGATTCTTTTGAAGTATGTTTTGTGCTCTATATTGAAAAATGTTCCATGTGCATTGAAGAAGAATGTGTATTTGGCTTTTGGGGAATGAAAAACCCTGTATATACTTACTAGTATTTTCTCTTCCGTTTTTCCGTTCTGTTCCAGTACTTTCTTGCTGAGTTTCAGCTTCAATGATCTATCAAGAGGGGACAAGTTCGTGTTGAAGTCTCCAACTACTATCCTGATGCTACCAGTGTCCTCCTTGAAGTCTATTAGCAGTTTCTGGCCCCTCATTGGGAGTGGATATGTTTAGGTGTGTAATTTCTTTCTAGTGTACATATCCCTCGATTATTAAAAAGCGGCCTTCACTATTCCTTCTGCCCCCACACCTGACTGTCCTCACCAGGGCCCCTTGGAGGGGGGCGGGTTGAGTTTCCCTCCCTGCTCCGAGAAGAGCCTCAGCACCAAAGACCTCCAGAACCAGCCACAGCCATGCTGAGACCACTCTCCACACATCCGGACAAGCCTCATGCATGAAGGAATCGGCAGAGGAACCCAGGTATGTGGGTCCCGGAGCTGATATCTCCAAGCCTGCTCAGATCGGGACTGGGCCTTCTCCACCCAGATCCCTCATCTTCCAGTAGATAGGAATTACACCCACCATCTGCCGCCGGCGCCAGGTGGTCCAATCAATGGCCAAGACCCAGAGACTATAAAACCCAGCTCCCGGAAGAGAACAGCTCAAAGTCTCCTGCCCCCGCGCCTGGCTGTCTTCACCAGGGCCCCTTGGAGGGAGGCGGGTTGAGTTTCCCTCCCTGCCCCGAGCAGAGCATCAGCAGCTGAATACCTCCAGAACCAGCAACAGCCATTCTGAGACCACTTTCCAGACGTCTAGACAAGCCTCATGCATGAAGGAACCGGCAGAGGAACCCAGGCATGTAAGTCCCAGGGCTGAGATCTCCAAGCCTTCTCAGATCGGGACTGGGCCTTCTCCACCCAGATCCCCCATCTTCCAGTATTTAGGCATTACACCCACCAGATGCCGCCAGCAACATGTGGTCCCATCAATGGTCAAGACCCAGAAACTATAAAACTGAGCTCCCAGAAGTGTGTGGCCGCATTTGCGGCCGCAAGATATCTTATTATCTCGTTTTTGCTTTGGAGAACCCTGCAGGCTACTGAAAGTATCCTGCCGGCATGGCAGAGTCTGGCAAACTTCCCGTGTCTTATTCAATATGCCAAATACCAGTAACCATGATAGGTCTCATTCTCCTAGTCCTGAAAGAGCATTGAATATGGCTCTTTTAAAATCTCAGGGCTAGGAAGAAAGAGATGTTATTGGTGTCTGCTCGAGGCAATTGACAAACAACAGGATTATCGTAATCGTGATTCCTTCTAATATTTTTCAGTTCAAAACCTATGTTGTCGAATACTAGTATGGCCACCCTTGCTTTTCTTGAGGAACCTGTTTGCTTGAAGAATTATTTTCCATCTTTTGACTTTGAGTTTGTGCTTACTCTGACAGTTCAAATGTGTTTTTTGTCCAAGAAAATGTTTGACTTGGTTTTTTGATCCATTTTGCCACTTTGTGTGTCTTAACTGGTGCATTTAGACAATTGACATTGAGAAAGATTATTTTCATGGTGTTTTTTGCCATCTTTCAGTAGAAGTTTGTTGTGTTTTTGTGGGATTTGTCTTGTCTTACAGTAGCCCCTTCAGTTATTTTTTAAAGTTGGTTTTGAGTTTATGAATTTCCTGAGCTGTTGTTTATCTATGAAGTATTGGGTTGTTCTTTCGATTCTGATTGAGAATCTAGTTCGATAAAGTATTTTTGGTGAGGCTTTCATTTCATTGAGTTTTTACACTATTTCCTAGCACTGTCTTTCTGCCCAGAGGGTTTCATTTGATAAGTCTATTGTAAATCTAAAGGATGCTCCATTGTATGTGATTTTCTTCCTTGACCTTGCCGATTAAAGTATTGTGTCTCTCTGGTATTCATCATTCTGATTATGATATGTCTTGGAGTCTTTTTATTAGGATCTCTTTTAGTTGGTACCTTTAAGGCTTTCTGGATCTAAGTGCCTGCATTCTCCAGATATGGAAACTTTTCAGCAATGATGTTTTTACCATCGTTTTATCGGGGTTGCCTCCCTGTGCTTCTGGTACTCTGATGATTCTTATGTTATTTTATTTATCCTATATGTCTCTTACTCACCCTCGAGTTATTTTGACGTCTTTTTCTATCTTCTATTGTTACTTGGATGCTTTCTGTAGTTCATTTTATTTTATTTATATTTTTATTAGTGAAATACCATTACGTACAGTTGTAGATTTACAAATTTTTGTGCTTGAGTTTCAGTTATTCAATGATTGAATACCTATCCCTCCACCAGTGCACATTCTTCACCATCACCGATCCCAGTATCCCTCCCACCCCCATCTCCCCCATCCCACCCTGCCTCTGTGGCAGGGCATTACCCTTTGTTCTCTCTCTCCTTTTGGGTCTATAGATCATTTTAAAGTTCACAAATTCTATATTCCGCTGTTTTTATTCTACTGTTGAGGTCACCCACTGATTTTTTTTCAATTTAGTCTACTGAATTTTTCATTAGTGAAACTTCTGTTTGGAGATTTCTTAGCTCTGCTCCCATTTCTTTCTATATTTTTATTGGATTTCAATTCCACTCTTTCTTTCATATCCTCCTTTATTTCATTGCAGGTCCATTCCATTGTTTCTTTGAGCTGATTAAATATCCTCACCATTTTATCTATGAATTCTTTATCAGAGAGATTTTTATGACTGTATTCCTGTTTAGGCTTCAGGGCTCTTTTTTTTTCATCTACTCTTAATGGTAGGGATCTTCACTGTTTCTCCATGATGCTGTAGTAGTATGACAGTGGTTACTTCCATTTCACTATCAGTGTCCCCGTCTCACTGCCAGAGAGTATTCTGGGTGAGCTCAGTCCATGATGTTCTCCTCTTTCCACTTCGTGTATTATCTTCCTCTTGGGTGCTCCTCTGTGATTTAGGTGATGACTCTAGCACTGATACAGGGGACATGTTCTTTTAGATTGGGTTTGTACAGACTCTTGTTTTTAACCTGATTTTTTTGTGAGTTTGGGGGATATTTTGATTGGGATAGGCTAGTGTTATAGGACTAAAATAGGCCAATATTAGGACTATTGGCCTTAATATAGTTCTGGTAGCTTGGCTTCCCTTGTAATAGTTCTGAGGCTGAAATATGGGCTCAATGCACTATGAAAAGGGAAATTGACTGGCAGCCGTGTGACTGACCACTGCCCCAGAGATTGCACCATCTGCTGGGTGATGTAACTGTGGGGGAAGCAACCCGAATTGGCGCAGATCCTGGGTAACATTTCGACTTCTGGTGTAATTCTAAGACCGTGAGTGTCTCCTCTAGCCTAGGCACTCATTTAAGCTAATTAAGCCATAGATGGGCGTTCCTGTTTGCTGTTGCTGTTTGCTGTTGCTGCTCCACAATGCCCTGGAAGCCATTCCCAGCCATTCTTTCCTAATGAAAATTTCCTAATGAAAATTCTTTCCTAATGAAGGTTTCTCCCAACTCTGTTGTGTTTATATCATGAATGGATATCAGGAATTGCTGTGATTGTGGCCAAATGTTTTCTCTGCATCAACTGAGGTGATATTATGTATTTTATATTTCCTTTAATTGATGTTGTGTACGTTAAGTTATACTTGTTTTCCTGAGATAATTCCCACTTGATTGTGGTACGTGAATCTTTTAGTATGATGTTGCATTTGCTTTGCTAGTATTTGAAATAGAAAAAAAATAAGGAATCATGATCTACAAAGCTATTTATAGTTGAGTTTCAAACATAGAATATTCCAACACCTATCCTACCAGTAGTGTCAACTTCCCTTCAACAGTGTTGTCATGCTTCCTTCTTCACCCTTCTCCTGCCTACAACCTTTTTAGGCACATTTTAATATTTAGTAGCTGTAGTTTAATTCTAATGTTTTTAGTGTTATTGAGTGCATGCTATTGATATATAGCTATACACTCTCCCACATCACCAGTATACCTGAGGCATCTAACCCTGTTCTCCCCAATTTTTCCACTTATCTTATTATCCCCCTTAATTTATTTCCTTCTCTGTCCTTCTTTCATAGCCTGAGGTCAAGCTTGAGCTAGGGAACACACTTTACTGCATTACATTTTATCATATAGTTATTCTATCACCATACATCACTGTCATTCCGTTGTGCATTGATTTCCTCGAGCAGGCACCAGTAACCTCTCCATTCGTCCTAGCCCTGAGATTTTAGCAAGTGCCACATTGGAGGCTCTTTCAGGGTCAGGGGAATGAGAACCATCATTGTTACTGGGTTTTGGGATATCAAATACGCCACTAGGAGCTTGCCAGACTCTGTTGTGTGGACAGGATACTCTCAGTAGCCTTTTGGGTTCTATGAGAGCAAGAAATAGACAATAAGATGTCACAGTGAATGCAGCCTCATGCTTCCGGGAGCTTGGTTTTATAGTTTCTGGATCTTGGCCGTTGATGGGATTACACGGCGCCAGGGGTAATTGGTGGGTGTAACAGTCTACCTACTGGAAGAAGGGGGATCTGCATGCAGGAGGTCCAGTCCTGATCCAAGCAAGCTTTGAGATCTCAGCCCTGGGTCCCAAACACCTGGGCTCCTATGCTGGTTCCATCATGCGTTAGGCTCATGCAAGTATGTGGAGAGTGGTCTTAAGCATGTCTGTGGCTGGGTTCTGGAGGTCTTCAGCTGCCAGGCTCCGCTCAGGGCGGGTCAACCCGCCCCCCTCCAAGGGGCCTCGGTGAGGACAGTCAGGCATGGGACAGGAGATTCTATATAACAGATAATGAGATTACCCTCCATTTTTCCTTTTCTGGCTTACTTCTCTCATCATGATTTCTTTCAGTTTTAACTAGGTTGCAGCACATTATATGATTTTATCATTTCTTGTAGTTGTATAGTATTTCATTGTACATATATATACCACATCTTCATAGTTTATTCATCTGTTCTTGGACACCTAAACTTATATAGATACAAATAAAAATTCATATATATGCATATATATATGATTCTATATCTTAGATATTGCACCAAGTGCTGTAATGAATAATGGTGTGCTTATATCATTTGAATAGATTTTTTCCTTGGGGGGGACAGATGTCCAAAATTTAAATTTCTGGATATGGCAGCTAGATTATAAGTTTACTGAGAACTCTCCATACTGTTGAAAATTTAATTTTAGTAGTGTTTTTATCTGTTGGGGTATTAGTGTAATGCATTCTTCTAAAATATTCCTCAATATTTTGGAAAATATTGAGAAGTAAAGTAGTCTTCAGCTTGATAGAAACTAGGAGTGTACCCATCTGGAACTTTGATTTGGGGAAGATTCTTTCTGTTTAAATTCACTTGATTATAATGGGAATGTTCAAGTTTTCTATTTCCTCTTTGCTCATTTTTGGGAGTTTCCCTGATTCTAAGAATCATACTGTTTCTTTTAAATTTTCCAACTTAGAGGCATAGAGTTATTTGTAGTAAACTGTCATGATATCTTTAATTTCTGAGTGGTCTATTTACATTTCTCCCCATTCATCTCTGATCCAATTTATTTGGAGATTTCCTTTTGTAAAATCTTGAGTCTAGACAAAAGGTTTAACAATATTGTCTATTTCTTTAAATAACCAGCTCCTGGTTTCATTGACTCAATTGCTTTCTTGATTTATATATAATTGATTTCTTCTCTGTTTTCATTAGTTCTTCATTTTTCTATACTGGAGGCTCATTTATCTTTTCTTCTCAAGATATTTAAGAAGCATCTTATCCAGGTAACAGCCCAGTGGCAGGGCTCCCTCCCGTAGCCATACATCTGACTAGACTCCCCAAGGTTTTCATCCTTGATCTGCGAGAAATGGGAATTGAGTCACACCATGTGCACCCAAAGCTGAAACGTTCCAGACACCTCTGCTCATCTCATCCGGTACCCACACGGTGGCAGGACTGCTTCCGGAAGTCACAACCACCGACACAGTCATAAGTTATTCTCCCCCTCCATATCCCATAAGAACAATAAATTATCCTCTTAGTTGGAACATTTATTAGTTTAGCTTAACCACCATAAACACATTAGCCAATAATACATTAAGGCCACCTCAATTAATACTGCATCATAAGCAGAATAGTAACAGTGTGAAGGGCTAAACCACAGAGCTAACAATGCAGATCATGTTCAATCTATAGTCTACTTTCAGCATACATCTCCCATCCTGGCAGGATCCTCCCAACACCCTTTATTTGGTGCTCCCTTCTCTATCTGAGCTACCTTTTCCCCTAGCATGTGCGACTGGCCTCCAAGCGATGGAGCAAATCTCCTGGTATTTATCTCAGCTATTCTTGGGTGACAGTCTCCTATTTTGTTACTTTATGTTACCCAGATGAATGCAATATTTCTATGTCTGTCCCTCTCTTTCTGACTCATTTCGCTTAGCATGATACTTTCCATGCAGTACCACTTGTATGTAAATTTCATGACTTCATCTTCTCTAACAGCTACATAGTACTCCATTGTGTAGATGTACCAAAGTTTCTTTACCAGTAATCTGTTCTCGTGCTCTCAGGTTTTTTCCAGATTCTGGCTTTTGTAAACAGTGCTGCAATAAACAAACAAGTGCAGATGTCACTTTGACTATACTTTTTTGCCTCTCTGAGATATATTCCCAAGAGTGATATTGCTGGGTCAAATGATAGCTCAATTTCTAATTTTTTGAGAATCGTCCATACTTTTTCCAAAAGGGCTGAACTAGTTAGCATTCCCAATAGCAGTGAAGGAGGGTCTCTTTATCGTCACATCCACACCAGCACCTGTTACTTTTGTTCTTTTGGATATGGGCCAGTCTCTGTGGTTTGAGATGATATCTCATTTGAACCCAACATTCTGCTGCAAGCAAGAAACACATCTCAAAATTCAGAGCAAACACAGGCTCAAAGTCAAAGTCTGGAAAACAATCTGATAGGAAAACAACTCCCAAAAATAATCTGGGGTATCCATTGTAGTATCAGACCACATTGATTTCAGACTAAAGAAGGTCATAAGAGACAGTGAAGGTCATTTCTTATTGATCAAGGTATCTGTAAAACAGGAAGAACTTACAATACTAAATGTATATGCATCTAATGAGGGACCAGCAAAGTACTTAAAACAACTACTCATAGACTCAAAGAAATACATCGATAGAAACACAATACTAGTGGAAAACTTCAACACTGCTTTATCACCTCTTGATAGATCAACCACACTCAAACTTAGCTCATCTCATCTAAGGGAATAAATGGAAGAAAAGGACTATATATATAGATATATATATAGTCCTTTTCTATAAAAGTCCTTCCTCAAAAAGCTGAATACACATTGTTCTCAGGTGTGCATGGAACACTCTCAAAGATAGACCACACACTGAGCCAAAAACAAACTTCCATAAAATTATGAAGATAAAGATTGTATCAACGAACTGCTCAACCATGGTGCGCTGAAATTAGAAGTAAATCACAAACACAAACTGAAAACTAAATCAAACATCTGGAATTTAAACAGCTCACTATTGAAAAATGAATGGATTAAAAAGGAAATCAAAGAGAAAATCAAAAGATTCCTGGGAACGAATGAAAATTAGGACACGGTTTACCAAAACTTATGGGACACAGCAAAAGTTGTGCTAAGTAGAAAGTTTATAGCTGTACAAGCATTCCTCATGAAGGAATACCACGCCCACATAAGTAACCTAACCTCATAGCTTAATAGCGTGGAAAATGACCAACAAAACGAGCCCAACCCAAGCAGGAGGAATGAAATAATAAAACTCAGAGCAGAAATAAAAGAGATGAAACTCAAAAACAATTCGAAAGACCAATGAAACCAAGAGCCGAATCTTGAAGAAGAAAATAAACAAGATTGATAAGCCTCTAGCAAGACTCACAATTAAAGGGAGAGAGAAAACCCTAATAAACCAAATTAGAACAGAAAAGGGGGGCATTACAACAGAAAATACAGAAATTCAAAAGATTCTCGGAGATTACTTTCAGAAGCTTTATGCCACTAAACAAGAAAAACTCAAGGAAATGGATAAATTCCTAGATTCCTATAGCCTCACGAGGCTGAACCAAGAAGACCAGAGACCTTTGAATACCTGAGCAGACCTATCACTATCAGGGAAATTGAAACGGTAATAAAAAAAATCTCTCCAAGCACAAAAGTCCTGGCCCAGATAGATTCACTAGTGCATTCTTCCAAATCTTTAAAGAGGAATTACACCCAATCAACTTTAGGTTTTTCTATGAAATTAAAGTATAAAACACTTTCAAATAGTTTTGATGAAGCGAATATCACCCTGATACCAAAAGAGGACAGAGATACCACAAAGAAAGAGAATTATGGGCCAATATCCCTGATGAACACAGACGCAAAGAGCCTCAACAAACTATTAGCAAATAGAATCGAAGGACTCATCAGAAGGACCGTACACCATGACCAAGTAGGATTCATCCCAGGGATAAAAGGACGGTTTAACATTCTGAAATCGATCAACATAATCCATAATATCAACAAAAGAAAAGATAAAAACCATATGATCATATCAATAGATGCAGAGAAAGCATTTGACAAGATCCAGCACCCGTTTATGATGAAAATTCTCAGCAAAATAGGCATTGAAGGAACGTTCTTCAATATACTCAAAGCCATCTACCACAAGCCCACAGCAAATATCATTCTCAATGGGGAAAGACTAAAAGCCTTCCCTCTATGATCGGGAACAAAAGAAAGGTTGCCCACATTTGCCACTCCATTTCAATATAGTGCTGGATGTCCTGATCATTGCAGTTAGGCAAGGGGAAGGTATTAATTGCATACAGATAGAAAAGTAAGCGGTCAAGCTATTATTATTTGGAGATGATGTGAGAGTATACTTGGAAAACCCTAAATACTCCACAGAAAAGTTTCTGGAAACAATAGGCGGGTTTAGTAAAGTTGCAGGCTACAAAATCAACACCCCAAAGCCCATGGTTTTCTTATATTTAATAACAAAAGAAGAAAGATACATTAAAAAAACAATCCGTTCACAATAGTACCTCAGAAAATCAAGTACCTAGGAATCAGCTTAAACAAAGAGGTGAAGGACCTATACAAGGAAAATTAAAGAACACTACTTCAAGAAATAAAAGAAGACACTAGGAAATGAGACACATCCCCTACTCATGGACAGGGAGGGTTAACATTATCAAAACTGCAAAACTGCCTGAAGCACTATACATATTTAATCGGTCCCTATCATGAGACCCCTGATATTTTTAAAGAAATAGACAAAAAACTCCTGAAATTCATATGGAACAATAAACCCCAACGAATAGTAAAGCAATCCTTGGGAAAAAAAAGATTCCTATCACCTTTACCAACCTCAAACTGTACTACAAAACAGTAATAATTAAAACAGCATGACACTGGGCTAGAAATATGCCTGCAGAGCAATGGAACAGAGTAGAATATTCTGTCACATACCCCCAATTATATGACCACTTAATCTTTGACAAAGGAGCAAGAAATGTGAAGTGGAACAAAGAAAGCCTCTTCAACAAGTGGTGCTGTTAAAACTGGATAGCTACCTCCAAAAAACTGAACTCTGAGCTCTCTCTAATGCCAGGCAGAAAAGTCAGATGAGAGTGGATTAACCACCTCAATATCAGGCCTGAATCCATAAGGTGCATAGAGGAAAATATAGGCAGAACTCTCCATGATATTGAAGCTAAAAACATCTTTAAGGATGAAACCCCACTGACCATGCAAGTGGAAGCAAACATAAACAAATGGGACTACATCAGCCCACACAATAGAAACGATTATTTATCCAATACCCTTCTGATAAGGGAACAATATCCAGGATATCCAAGACACTAGTAGAATTGTACAAAATAAAACCCTGCAACCCCATCAAAAAATGGGAGAAGAAATTAACAGAGTTTCCTCAAAAAATAAATACAAATGGCAAAAGGCACATGAAAAAATGCTCCACATCACTAGCGATCAGAGAATTGTAATTGAAAACAGTAATGAGATATCATCTCACACCACAGTGATTGGCACACATTAAAAAGAACAAAAGCAACCAGTGCTGGCGTGGATGTGGGGGAAAAGGGACGATCTTTCACTGTTGGTGGGAATGCCCGCTTGTCCAGCATTTCTGGAAAACAATATGATTAGTTCTTCGTAAAGTAGAATTTGAGCTTCCATATGATGCTGCAATACCACTTCTCGGAATATATCCCAAGGATGCACAAAAGCACGGTAGAAATGACATCTGTACCTATGTGTTCATTGCAGCACTCTTCACAATAGCCAAAATCTGGAAAGAACCCATGTGTCCTAGAACAGAAGACTGGTTAAAGAAACTTTATTATGTCTATACTATGGAATACTATGCAGCTGTTAGGAGAGATGAAATCATGAACTATGCTTATAAATGGGTAGATATGGAGAGTTTAATGCTATGTGAAATGAGTCACAAAGAGAGGAACAGACATAAAGGACTGCACTACTCTGTAGAGTATAAAACAACATAATATGAGACTGACACATAAGGATAGTAGATAAACAGGACAGAAAGATTTCTCCATAGCTGGAAGCCTGCTCATGAGCAAAGGGGAGAAGGCACCTGGAATAGAGAAGAGATCACTAAGAAAATGATGGCTTGAAGAACAGGTCGGGATGAAAGTTGTGTGCTGAAAGTAAATAAAGGACCAAACATAATAACCTCTCAGAATCTGCTTTGCGAACCATAATGCCCAAAATCATAGAGAGAGATTATGGAGAATATTGTCTACCATGGAGGCAGGGGGAGGGTGGGAAAGCGGAGTATACTGGGGTATTGGTGGTGGGGAATGTGCACTGGTGGAGAGACCGGTGTTTGATCATTTTGTGATTGTAACCAAAACATGAAAGATTGTAACTATCTCACGGTGATGCAATAAAATAAAAATTAAAAAAAGATATATAAGATGCATCTTTGAAAACTTTATTTTTTTTTGTCCCCCATAATTTTTTGCTAGTAGTTTCTGGTAGTTTGTTTCTTCAGTCTCATTAGTTTTAAGGAATCCTTTTACTGCATTCTGTTTTTTTTCTTTTTTTTTTTTTGGTTTTATTAGTGAAGCACCATAAGGTACAGTTATAGACTTACAAGTTGTTGTGCGTTGGTTTCAATTTTACAATGATCAAGTACCCATCCCACCACCAGTGCACATTCTCCAACCCCACCAATACCAGTATCTCTCCCACCCCCCATCTCCCATCCCACCCTACCTCTCTGGCAGGGCACTATCTTTTGTTCTATCTCTCCTTTTGGGTGCTGTGGTCTGCAGAAGAGACATTGGGTGGCAATCATGTTCTGTCTATAGATTACTTTCTGCATGCATCTCCCAACCTGGGCGGATCTTCCCAGCACCCTTTATTTGGTGCTCCCTTCTCTATCTGAGCTGCCTTTGCCCGTAGAGTGTGCGGCTGGCCTTTAATCCATGGAGTGAACAACCTGGTATTTGTCACAGCTGTTCTTAGGTGTTAGTCTCTTATTTTGTTACATTATGTTACTCAGACGAATGCAATCTTTCTATGTCTGTCCCTCTCTTTCTGACTCATTTCGCTTAACATGATATTTTCCATGTAGTACCACTTGTATGTAAATTTCATGACTTCATTTTTTCTAACTGCTACATAGTACTCCATTGTGTAGATGTATCAAGGTTTCTTTAACCAGTGATCTGTTCTCGAGCTCTCAGGTTTTTTCCATATTCTAGCTATTTTAAACAGTGCTGCAATGAACAAACAAGTGTAGATCTCACTTCGACTATACTTTTTTGCCTCTCCAGTGTATATTCCCAGGACTGGTATTGCTGGGTGAAAAGGGAGCTCAATTTCTAATTTTTTGAGAATAGTCCATACTGTTTTCCAGAAGGGTTGAACCAGTTGGCATTCCCACCAGCAGTGAGGAAGGGTTCCTTTCTCGCCACATCCTTGCCAACACAGGTTGCTTTTGGTGGTTTTAATGCGGGCCAGTCTCTGTGGTGTGAAATGATATTTCATTGTTGTTTTGATCTTTATTTCCCTGATGATTAAGATGTAGAGCATTTTCTCATGTGCCTTTTGGCATTTGGATATCTTTTTTGAGAAAGTCTCTCTTCATGTCTTTGCTCCACTTATTGATGGGGTTGGATGTTTTCTTCTTGTGGATTTCAGCCAGTACGTTGTATATCCTTAATATCAACCCCTTTTCGGGTGTGTATTTGGAGAATATCCTTTCCCATTCTGTAGACTGTCTTTGTATTTTGGTCACTGTTTCCTTGCAGATGAAGAAGCTTCTTAGTTTAAGATAGTCCCATTTGTCTATCTCTGTTTTCACTTGCTTGGCCAGTGGCGTGACATCTTTGAAGGTACCATTAGCTTCAATGTCATGGAGGGTTTTGCCAACTTTGTCTTCAATGTACCTTATGGATTCCGGCCTGATGTTAAGGTCTTTGATCCATTTTGATCTTACTTTTGTACACAGTGTTAGGCAGAGATCTAAGCCCAGGTGTTTTGCATGTAGTCTTCCAGTTTTGCCAGCACCATTTGTTAAAAGGGCTTTCCTTACTCCACTTCACATTTCCTACTCCTTTATCAAAGATTAGATGATCATATGTTTGAGGGGACATGTCAGTATATTTATCTCTGTTCCATAGGTCTGCAGTTCTGCCTTTGTTCCAGTACCATGCTGTTTTAATTATAACTGCTTTGTAGTAGAGTTTGAGGTTCGAGAGGATAATTTCTTCCATTTTCTTTTTCCCAAGAGTTGTTTTCGCTATTCATGGGGGCTTGTTGTTCCATATAAATTTCAGGAGTGTTTGCTCCATTTCTTTGAAAAATGTCATGGGTATCCTAATAGGGATCACATTGAATTTGCACAGTGCTTTGGGAAGTATTGCCATTTTGACAATATTAATTCTCCCCATCCATGAACAGGGGATATTTTTCCATTTCCTTGCTTTCTATTTTATTTCCAGAAGCAGCGTTTTGTAGTTTTCTTTTTACGGGTCCTTTACTTCCTTAGTTAACCTAATTCATAGGTAGTTGATTTTCTGGCATACAATTGTGAACGGGATTCTTTTCTTCATGTCATTTTCTTTTCTCTCACTATTTGCGTATAGGATAGCCATGGATTTTGGGTATTGATTTTATAGCCTGCAGCTTTACTATACAAGTCTATCGTTTCTAGGAATTTCTTGGTGGAGTTTTAGGGTTCTCTAAGTATAGTATCATATCATCTGGAAATAGTGAGAGCTTGATTTCTTCCTTTCCTATTTGGATGACCTTAATCTCTTTTTCTTGCCCAATCGCTATTGCTAGTATTTCCAGTATTATGTTGAACAGTAGGGGAGACAGTGGGCATCCTTGTCTCTCCCCTGATCTTAGGGGGAAGGCTCTCAGTTTTTCCCCATTGAGGATGATGCTTGCTGTAGGCTTGTGGTAGATGGCTTTAACTATCTTGAGGACAGTCCTCTATCCCCAATTTGGCAAGGGTTTTCATCATAAACGGGTACTGGATCTTGTCAAATGCTTTCTCTGCATTTATTGATATGATCATATGTTTTTTATCTTTTCTTTTGTTGATCTGATGGACTATGTTGATTGATTTCCGAATGTTAAACCATCCTTGCATCCCCAGGATGAATCCCACTTGGTCATGATGTATGATCTTTTTGATGAGTTGTTGAATTCTATTTGCGAGTATTTTGTTCAGAATCTTTGCATCCGTGTTCATCAGGGATATCAGCCTGTAGTTTTCTTTTCTTGTGGTGTTTTTATTTCCTTTTGGTATTAGAGAGATAACGGCTTCATAGAAACTGTGAGAGTTTCTGTTTTTGTCAATTTCCTGGAATAGCTTGAGAAGGACTGGCAGTAGGTCCTCTTTAAATGTTTGGAAAAATTCGCTAGTGAATCCATCTGGACCTGGGCTTTTGTTTTTGGGAAGACTTTTGATTACAGTTTCAACTTCCTTAATGGTAATAGGTCTATTCAGGTATTCTATATCTTCTTCACTCAGCTTTGGGAGATTATAGGAATCCAGGAATTTATCCATTTCTTCTAGGTTCTATTTTTTCGTGGCATACAGACTTTCAAAGTAGTCTCTGATGATCTTTTGAATTTCTTTGGTTTCTGTTCTGATATCTCCATTCTTATTTCTGATTCGGTTTATTAGGGTCCTCTCTCTCTGTTTCTTTATGAGTGTTGTTAGTGGTTTATCTATCTTGTTTATTTTCTCGAAGAACCAGCTCTTGGTTTCATTGATCTTTTGGATTGTTTCTTTGTTTTCCATGTCGTTGATTTCTGCTCTTAGTTTTATGATCTCTTTCCTTCTGCCTGAATTTGGATCCTTTTGTTGATCCTTTTCTAAGATCTTGAGCTGTGAAGTCAAGTTGCTTATGTGCATCCTTATGTGTGTCCCCCGCTGAAGGGTGTGGGGTTCAGCGGGAAAAGGTGCGGGTCTGGGGGGGAGGAGCAGCGGTCCCGGCTCGGGCTCCCCCCGCCCACCTGGAGGGGAGGGGCCGATTAGGTGATGGACAGTCCCACTGAGATTTGGCAGGTGTCCTCCGCTGGAGGGTGTCGGGTTCGGCGGCCTTGATGTTCTCTTTGTATACTTGTTATTTAGTATCATTTTCTTCCCAGCTTCAAGGTTTTGGAATGTTTACTCAACTTATTTTTTGAACAAAATATATTGCATCACTGTGAATTATCAAGCTACAAAATGATTCATAAATAATTTTATGGTGTACTTTGTTTCCAGCTATTGCTGGAGCAATAGCACCAGCGGGTAGGGTGTTTGCCTTGCACGCAGCCAACATGGCTGACTCAAGTTCGATTCCTCTGCCCCTCTGGGAGAGCCCGGCAAGCTACCGAGAGAATTTCGCCCGCACAGAAAAGCCTGGCAAGCTACTCTTGATGTGTTTGATATGCCAAACACAGTAAAACAACAAACTATCACAATGGAGACATTACTAGGCCCACTCGAGAAAATCGATGAACTACGGTAGGACTATCACCGTGATCGTGACTATGTTTCAACACCAATTACTAACCAATTTCTCCAGTTTCCTTCGCATGCCCACAGTCTGCCTCTATCGTCTTCTTTTAATGATTAACTTCTATCTTTATGACATTGTCATCTGAAAGGATTTTTGTAAGATTTTCATTTACATGAAATTATGTGTATTTTACCTACACCTACCTGATCTTAGCTTGGAAAAGATTCCAGGTGCACTAGAGCAGAATGTGCATTCAGCTCTTTTTCTATGTGACGCCTATGATGTTATATATCTCAATTAACTCCAAGTCTTCTAATTTATCACTTATGACTCTTGTATCTTTACTAAGATTCTGTTTAATTGATCTGTCTAAGGGAAAAATAAAGTAACGATGCTTCCCATTACTATTGTGTTCGTATCAATGTGTTTTGTTAGTTCATTGAGCAGAAGCTTTATAAATATTGCTGCCCCTTCATTTCGTGCATTTATAAGAGGTAGTACTCCTTGATCTTCTGTTCCTTAACCAACAAGGGATGTCACTCCCTATTCTTATAACATTTTTGAGATTGAATGCTTTTTGATATTAAATAAGAATAAGAAAGGCTCTCCCTTTTTAAAATTTTTGGTCCAATTAATGACAAATATTTTTGGTGAGGTAAAACATATTTTAATATTGTATTTTTAAAAAATTTTATTGAATCATCGTGAGATAGTTACAAGCTTTCATGTTTAGGTTACAATCACACAATAATCAAACACCCATCCCTCCACCAGTGCACAATCAACACCACCAATATCCCTTATATACGCCCCTTTTACCACCCTCCTCCTGCCTCCATGGCAGACATGATTCCCCATAATCTCTCGGTACTTTTGGGTATTATGGTTTGCAATACAGACGCTGAGAGGTTATCATGTTTGGTCCTTTATCCACTTTCTACACACATCTCCCATCCCGACCGCTTCCTCTGGCCACCTTCTTAGTGATCCATTCTCTATTCCAGGTGCCTTTTCCCCTTTGCTCATGAGGTGGGCTTCCAACTACGGAGCAATCTGTCTGTCCCATGTATCTAATATCCATATGTATATCTAATATCCATAGGTTTCGGCCTCATGTTATGTTGTTTATACTCCACAAAGGAGTGCAGTCCTTCTATGTTTGTCCCTCTCTTTGTGACTCATTACACTTAGCATGATACTCTCCATGTCTATCCATTTATAAGCAAAGTTCATAACTTCATCTCTCCTGAAAGCTGCATAGTATTCCATTGTGTAGATGTACCAAAGTTTCTTTAAGCAGTCATCTGTTCTAGGGCAGACAAATATACTTTTTTAAAATTTTTATTAGTGAAACACCATGAGGTACAGTTGTAGACTTACAAATTTTTGTGCCTGGGTTTCTCTCTCCTTTGGATGCTGGATTTGCAAAAGAGGAACTGAGTGGCAATCATGTTTGGTCTATAGTCTACTTTCAGCATGCATCTCCCATCCTGGGCGGATCTTCCCAACACTATTTATTTGGTGCTTGCGTCTCTATCTGAGCTACCTTTTCCCCTAGCATGTGCGACTGGCCTCCAAGCCATGGAGTAAAGCTCCTGGTACTTATCTCGACTATTGTTGCATGTTAGTCCCTTATTTTGTTACTTTATATTCCGCAGACGAATGCAATCTTTCTATGTCTGTCCCTCTCTTTATGACTCACTTCCCTTAGCATGATACTTTCCAGGTAGTACCAATGTATGTAAATTTCATGACTTCATCTTTCTAACAGCTACAAAGTACTCCATTGTGTAGATGTACCAAAGTTTCTTTAACCAGACATCTGTTATCGGGCAGTCAGGTTTTTTTCCAGATTCTGTCTATTGTAAACAGTGCTGCAATAAACAAACAAGTGCAGATGTCACTTTGAGTATACTTGTTTGCCTCTCTGGGATATATTCCCAAGATTGGTATTGTTGGGTCGTAGTCTGAAAAGATTGTTGTTACTATTTCTATATTCCTTATTCTATTGAGTTATGTTTTGTGTCCTAGCGCATGGACTATTTTGAAAAATGTTCCGTGAGCACTGAAGAAGAATGTTTATTCTTTCTTTTTCGGGTGTACAACCCTGTATAGGTCTATAAGTCCTTTTTCTTCTATTTTTTCTTTCAAAGTCAATGTTTCCTTGCTGAGTTTTGTTCTTGTTGATCTATCCTGAGGTGATAAGGCGATGTTGAAGTCTCGAGCTACTATTGTGTTGCTCGGAATGCCTTCCTTAAAATCTGTTAGCAGTTGTTTTAAATATTTAGCTGTTCCCTCATTAGGTACGTATATATTTAAGAGTGTAATTTCTTCCTGTTGTACGTATCCCTTGATGAAGATAAAATAGCTTTAGCTGTCTCTTCTAATCTTTTTCTACCTAAAAATTATGTTGTCGGATACTAGTACGGCCACCCCAGTTTTTTTGAGGGAGCTGTTTGTTTGCAGGATTTTTTCCATCCTTTAACTTTGAGTCTGTGTTTGCTCTGACTGTTGACATAAGTTTCCTTTAGGCAGTAGAATGTTTAGTTCTGTCTCTGAATCCCTTTTGCCTCTCTGTGTCTCTTATTTGGTGAATTTAGACCATTGACGTTGAGAGAGATTATTGTTATGGAGTTCTGTTTTATCTTTCTGTAAGGGTCTGTTGTGCTTGTTGGTTTTGTCTTGTCTTAGAGTAACTCCTTTATCCCTTCTTTTAGGTTTGGTTTTGAATCTATGAAGTTCCTGAGCTGCTATTTATCTAGAAAATAGTGTACCGTTCCTTCGAGTTTGAGTGGAGTTTAGCCGGATAGAGTATTCTTGATGAAGCATTCATTTCAGTAATTTTTTTTCACTATATCCCACCATTGACTTCGGGCTTGGAAGGTTTCCTCTGATAGGTCTGCTGTGAATCTAAGGGATGCTCCTTTGTATGTGATTTCCTTCTTTGACCTTGCTGCTTACAGTATTGTGTCTCTATCGGCAGCATCTTTCATTGTAACTGTGATATGTCTTGAAGTGTTTTTGTTAGGGTCTCTTTTAGCTGGCACCCTTCGGGCTCGTTGAATCTGAATGGCTGCATTGTCGAGCTCTGGTAATTTTTCAACAATGATTTTTTTAACCATGGCTTTGGCATTGGGATTGTGTCCATTAGCTTCTGGTACTCCAATGATTCTACTATTGTTCCTGTTGGAATCATTTCGTAAGACTGATTCGCTCTCGAGCTATTTTGAAGTCTCTTTCCATTGTTTGTCGTTGCCTGTTGCTTTGGTGCAGCTGATCTTCCAGGTCACTGATTTTGTCTTCAGGTGTGGTCATTCTACTTTGAGGGTACAGACTGACTTTTTTATTTCATCTATGGAATCTGTAATTCATGCCATTTCTGTGCGTAACTTTCAAATTTCTGCTCTCATTTCTTCCTGTATTTTCTTGATTGTCCGATCCATTGTATCTTTCATGTCCTCCTTGAATTTACTGGATATTTGTGTCACTCTTTCATTGAGTTCATTAAACATCTTCATGACTTCATGTCTGAATTCTTTGTCAGAGAGGTCCCTTAGATGAGTAGGACCTACTGAGACTTCTGGACTCTTTTCACCATTCTCCCCACATGATATTTGCATTGTTTCTTCATGTTGGTGTGTGGGTATGGGAACTATGGTGTTAAACTAGATTTATTGGTATGAGTAAACTACCTGCAGCCGCGTGAGCGTTGGCCCGCCTAAAATTAGGCCACTCCCACTTCTACCAAAGCCACGCCCACTTCTGAAGACGCCATGCCCCTTCAGGAACCTGGTGTGGGGGGGGGCGGTAAAGGCTGGGTGGGGAAGAAGATGGGCACAGCTTTGGGGACGAAGAGGAAGAGGTAGAGGCTCAGGGCTGCTTTTGTCCCAGTTTCCAAGAGGATGCCTGGGGCGCTTGCATGGAGTAAGCCAAGTGCCGGGTTCGAATACTAGCAGATAAACTGACCTGGGTGGGGAAGAAGACCAGCACAGCTTTGGCGACGAAGAGGAAGAGGAAGAGGCTCAGGACTGCTTTTGTCCCAGGGTCCTAGAGAACTCCTGGTACCCTTGCATTGAGAAAGCCAAGTCTCGGGTTTGAATGCTGGCTTATAAACTGACCTAGGCGGGGAAGAAGACCAGTATAGCATTGGGAACAAAGAGGAAGAGGGAGAGGCTCATGGATGCTTTTGTCCCAGGATGCTAGAGGATGCCTGGGGTGCTTGCACAGAGAAAGCCAAATCCCAGGTTCGAATACTGGCGAATAAACTGACAAATATTTTTATTCTTCCACTCTTTGCCTGTACTTGTCCAGTGGATTTTGGTATGTTTAATGTAAGAAGAAAATTAGATAACTTTTTAGAGATTTATCTAGTCATTCTCTGCCTTTTTGTTAGGAAATTATTAATCACTTTATTATTTGACATCGTTACACATTGACTTGCTCATGAGGGAGCCAGTAACCTTTCCATTTGTCCCTGTCACATGCTAGTGTAGTCCCATGGCTTCTGCTTGCTCCAGGAACATGAAGAGCCCCAAATAGTTCATTCAGGGTTTTGACGAAGGAGTTTGACCATCTTGTAGTTGGGCTGCCACGTGTTCTTTTGGCATCCTGTGGAATCCAGTTGGTAATGGATCTACTCCAGTGTTCATCTCCAAATCGCATTACTTCTCCAGCCCATCTGATTTTTGACGCCTTGACAAATGAGACAGCATCTCTGATTTCTAGATTGTTGATTGTTGAACTCCGGGTTCCTTCTCTCATTTGAGTGAAGCTGAATACTCCAAGCATAGCTCATTTGATTCCTCTTTGGTAGATCCGAATAGCGTTCTCATCCTACTTTGGTAGGGCCCAGATCTCTGACGTATATGTTAGTGTAAGAAGAATGGTTGAGTCGAAGACATGTGCCCAGATTCGGAGGTTCTTCATCCTTTTAGCTATTTTTTCGACGTTCTTGAAGGCATTCCGTGCCGCTCTCTTTCTCCTGCGCAGCTTAGGTGCCAGGTTGTTCATCATGTTGAATATTCGACCTAGGCACACAAAACTGCTGCATTTGCAGATGTTCGTTCCATTGAGAGCGAATGGAGTGTCAGAAACTAGTCCATTTTTCATGAACATTTGTTTTCATGAGATTTAATTGCAGTCCGACCTTTCCAAACTCACAGTCAAAGTTGGTCAGCATTCGCGACGCTTGCCTAATGTTTGCTGTCATGAGCGTCACGGAGGTGGTGTTTGGTGTTTGGTGTCATCAGCGACATGGAGGCGGTGTCATAGCCGAATGTCTCTCTTCAATCCCTTTCCTTCCCATTCCAGTCGACGCATGACATTCTCAAAGGTGGTACTGAAGAGTTTCGTTGAAATGGTATCACCCTGCCGAACCCCTTTCTTAACATTGATGATCACTTCCTTATAAAATGGTGAGATCCTGGTGGTAAATCCGTGATACTGCCCACAGAGGATCCTGATGTGTTGAGTTTGAATTCCCTGATTGGCTAGTGCTTCGATGACCACTTCAGTCTCAACAGAATCAAAGGCCTTCTTTAAATCAATGAACGTTAAACAGAGCGGCATCTTGAACTTCCGAGAAACTTCAATGAGCTTTGTCACCGTGTGGATATGTTCGAGCGTGCTGAATTCTTTTCAGAACCCAACCTGCTCACATGGTTCTCCTTCATCTAGTGTTCTGCCAATCCTATTCAGGATGACTAGAGTGAACAGCTTGTAGACGATGGACAATATGCATATCGGGCAATAGTTGCCGATGTCGTGACTGTGTCTCTTCTTGTACAGAAGAACGATCCTGCTGGTTTTCCAGTGGGACGGAATCTTGCATTCAGACAGGTAGCGTGTGAAGAGCCGAACCAGTGTATTGATGTGTACTGACGGCAGATTCTTCAGGTTTTGGGGTCTGACCTCTTCTGGGATGTGTGCTGTTAGCATCTTTACTGAAGAAATGGCGTGTCAGATTTCGGGATAACATTAGAAACAACATATTCATCCTGCGGGATTTGGTACTTGGGCAGGTTGACGAGGCTATCAAACAGATATGAATAGAAGTCATGGATAATCTTCTCCATTGCCCTTCTGAATGATGTGTTAGATATATCAGGACATTGGAGGGCAGTCTCCTTGGTCTTTTAGTTGGCAAAGGTCAGGCAGGCATTGCAAATGTTTTTCTCGGCTTCTGCCACACTGACCAGCACTTCTGCTCTTCTCTCTTTGAGGTCTTCCTTTATCGCTTATTTGCACTGCGTTGCGAGCTCTTGTATTAGCTTGTGATTGCCTGAGGCTTGTGCCAAGCCACGTTGGCAAATATGCTCAAGATTTTCCAAAGACAGACATCCATTTGTGGCTTTCTCCCTCTCAGCGTTCCCTGCACAATCATGAAGGTGCTGAATCAGTCGATCATATTCATCATTGATGTTGTCAACGATGGCATCTTCCCATTTTCCCACAAAAGTGCCAAAGAGTTCCCAGTTGGCAGTCGTTCTGGGAGTTTTCTTCTTAAACTTTGCAGCCCTTTCTCCTCGATTTGTAAAGTAGAATTTTGCATGAAGGAAACAGTGGTCCAATCTCGTTTGGAATTTTGGGACAATAGCGACATTGGTAAGTCAAAACCGTTGATTGAATATGATGTGGTCAATTTCGTTGTGTAACAGTTCAAGGGAGATTCCCATGTCCAACGTTCAGATTCGGCCTTCTGGAACTGTGAGTTACCATGCATGGTCTTTGTCAACGTGATGAACTCAGTCTCTCACCTTCTACATTTCATTGTAGGCAATGGATCCCAATGTGGAGTTCAAGCATTTAGTGAAGACCCACGGCAAATTATTAATAGAAATGAGATTTTCATCATTTTTCTATGTAAACTTTTTTATCCTTAGACATTCAGTTTTGGTTTTTGTATCTGTTTTAAAGATGGATAAAGTGTAGCAAATGTTTTTAGTTCATTTTTTGTCTGGGAATGTATTTATTATTTTTTTCTAAATTTATTCTTGGTGTTGGTCAACACCTGGAGCTTCTCAGAGAATACTATTAGGTCCAATCTCATGGATCACTCCTGAGGACTCTGGGTACCATTTAGGTTGCCGAGCATTGAAATAGAGCTAGCCTATCTGTAAGGAGAAAACCTTATCCACTGTACTATGACTCCAGCGCTGTCTGAAAATATTTTTATAACTCCCTCAAATCTGAATGAAAGCCTTATATGCTAGAATACCCTAGGTTAAATAATTTTCTCTCACAATATTTGATTATGTTATTCCATTGTCTTTTTGCTTATATGGTTACATTTGAGAGATCATTTCTGAGTTTAATGTGCCTTCCTTTGATTTTTTATATTTTTATTATCTCCCAAAGCTTTAAATAAACTGTATCTCTCTTGGTTCTTACCATTTTGATTAAAAATATCTTGGTGGTTTTCAATTTGTGTATGTTATATTTATTAGTTTTTGGCCTCTTAAATATGTGCATAGGTCGCCCTCTAAAAACTAAGTTTTCAAGATACCCCAAAATTGCTGCTGTGCCTCAGGCCAGACCCCAACAACTTGGGGACAAATTTACCAAGAAAGTAAAGGCCAAAAGTTAGGTATATGGGAGACACCCACAAACCACCTCCAGCTCAGCTATATAATTGGAGGCAAGGCCTCTCTACTTCCTGATCAAACTCCTTAATGGCCATGATCCCAGAGACTCAGAAACAAATCTAAGAACCTTGCAATTGTGGCAGAAATGCGTCTAGTCCACTAAGTAAGTTACCAGCACTGGGCTACCACAGGTGGGAATAGGTTCTGTGATCTTGTCTGTTCCCCCTGGCGGCTCGGTGGCCGTCATCCTCCAGAGGCTACTGGACAATCACGTTTGGGCCCACTGTGATGAGACACGTGGGGTCTCACAGGATGGAGGTGGAGCTGGCCCTTTCCTCCCTGCCCCAATGAGACTCCGAGTCACTGCCCACAAACGGTCTCTCTTTCTCCTGAGCAATCTGCTTAATGGCCATAATCCAAGAGACTCAGAAACAAATATCGGAAACCCGCAGATTTTGCAGAAATGCATCCAGTGCTGCAGTAGATTACTGGCACTGGGCCACCCCAGGTGGTGATAGGTTTCGTGCCGTGGCCTGTTCCCCTTTGTGGTTCAGTGGCTGCCATCCTCCAGAGGACATTGGACAGTCAGGCTTGGGCCCACAGTGATGAAATACCTGGGGCCTCATGAGGCCCCAGGGCGTGGAGCCAGCCCTTTCCTCCCTGTCCCAATGAGACCCTGGGTCGCTGCCCACGAACAGCCTCTCTGGCTCCTGATCAAACTACTTAACAGCCATGATCCCAGAGACTCAGGAACAAATCTCAAAACCCAGCATGTATTGGCAGAAATCCCTCCAGAAATAATAGTTAAAATTTCAGAATACCAAAATCACATGGCCATTACTGCGGCCACGCAACGTCACATGTTATTTATAACCAGCAATAGAAAACATATTGTGTATGGTTACCTTTGCAGAAGATCTGAGTGTTGGGGTAAAATCTCAAATAATAATGGTGGAATCTGGTTTCAAAATATTAAATGTAATCAAAGTAGAGAGAGAACACAATGTGGAAATCATCTGCCCTAACGGTAAGGGGAGGGTCTTGGATGGGGGGCTCTACTGGGGTTTTTGGTTGTGGAAAATGGGCACTGGTGAAGGGACAGGTGTTTCATCATTGTATGACCAAGATTTAAACCTGCAAGCTTTGTTACTGCTCTCACGGTGTTTCAATATATAGATTTATAAAAAAGAAAAAAATACTAAGTTTTCAGACTTTATACATTCCACTAATCTTACGTTGCTGTTAATCTTTTTCTCTCCATGTATTCCTATGATTCAAAGATTGTTCCTCTTGCTGCTTTACTAACTCTTCAATATATTACTTTACTGACTATTCAACATATTTATCCAATTTTTTAATGTCTTTGCAATTGCATTTTTGTAATGGTTGCTTGTGTTTTGTGTTCAAAATAACTTACAAGTACTATGGTATTCTGAATAATGCTACAATTATTCTATTAAATCTGTTATATATTCTATTATATCTGTTATATATTCTATTATATCTGTTATCTCTCAATTTATTTCAATGTAGTTTAATACTTCACATCAGTTTCTCTTTTAGTTGATAGGATTGCTCTTTAAAATATTCCTTCATTTCTTTTACATTATGAAACTGTTGCTCTGAGGTATCAAAGTTTTGACTTTCTTTAGGATGTTGTTGGACTTCTATTCCCTTGAGACTTAGAAGCAAATGTCCCTTGGATTTTTCATTGTTCTACATTTTGTGGGTCGTAACTATGGAACCACAAGAAAAGAAATGCATTCCGTATGATGATACCCACCCTGGATCCAGGGACACAGTTGCTAGAGACTGGATGCTACGAGACTGGATTTGAGCTGTATAACATTGGGTTGTCCTTGCTCCTCCCGCAGGGATCTTAGATTTATTGAGGTACTCCCACAACAATGCCCCTAAAGCACACACAATTCCATCAAGAACTAATAATATAATATTTATTTTCCCTTTATATCATTTGTATGGTTTAGCAATATCCTTTTTGTATAGACACAGGAAGACAGTAGATGCTATGCTTTTGTAACATGAGAGTTAATTGACTCAAGTAATATTTATTCCTGGGCATCCATCCATATATATTCAACTTAAGCCTCATTTGCCCTTAGTTCCTAGCACTCCAAAAACAGGATCCCGATGAAGGAACTTTATGGACCAAGGTCAAGCTCTAAGCTACCCTGGCATCAAAAGGGGACAAGCTAAGCACCATAAGTATAAGTTAAGAGCATGTTCATGAAACAAACTGTCCTGACCCATAAAGAAGTATCTAAATAAGGACCTTGCTAGGGTTAGAAAAGACTAACCTGAACTGAGGACTATGGTCTGGGATATAGCAAGATGTTCCCAGAAAGATCCCATCTTTAAGCTTAATATATATCTCTTACTGTGTTCATACAAAATGACTAGAAATATTATAAGAAATAAGTTGACTATGATTGTTTAAATGAACTACTAGCTGAGGAAAGGATAAAGCAATACACCCTGGATGAAATCTTGCCCTTCAGCAGATCTCCTAGTAATCTGGAATGTTGAACCGTTAGATGACATTTTGTCCTTGAATTAATCCCCTAGAATTTCCCCTGAAGGAGTAGCTTTATCTCTGTTTGTGGTTATGGTAATATTCAATCCCACCTATGCAGATCCCCACCCTTCACGATTTCTACATAGCTATGCTCTAAGGGGAGAGTGGGGAGTATGATGGAGATAACGAAGTAGAGTACTTTGAGGTCTACAAGGATACTAGGATGATGGAACTATGATAACTGGTATATGACCAAAATTATGACGACTCTTGTGTTGTAAGGTAGAGATTGGACTACATTGGGGACCAAAGAGAAACAGACTGTCCACCAACCAGCCTGGGGCCCAGTTGCCCTGTATTTAGTTCTTTGTCCATCTGTCGCAGTGCCGTGGCCAGGGTTCTCAACCACCGAACGCTCGAGTCCCGCATGTGCATGCTTTCTTTTGAAATCTGAGAGAATAAGAATAAGCAGAGCAAAAGAGAGAGAATGACCAGTATGACCATTGATTCAAAATGGGGTTATCCTTGTGGTTTGCTGAGTATGCAGTGAGTCTTCCTGGTTTTCTAACCAGGGTATAAATATGTGAGGTTAGTGGATTCTTGGATCATAGTTCTAAGGGTTTTTGGTTTTAAACTTTTGTTTGTCCTTGATCCTCATACAGGGAGCTTAGGTGTATTGAGTTCCACCCACATCAGTGCCCCCAAGGCACAACCAATTCCATCAGGCACGCCCATTCCTCTGTGCTTATCTTTAACTTCTCCTCTGTGCTCTTCTTCCCTATTTTTGATCAGTTATACACCAAGTCACACCTTGCAAAGTCAAATTCTTCTGAGATCTCTGGATTTTGTACCAAGGGACAAGGATTGACCCAAGGCAAGACATAAACTAGCAAAATACAAGTAAAGGAAGAGGCTAAGTGCCATAAGAAGTATAATAAATTAAGAGCACAATCATGGAACAAATTCTGACATGACAAAAAAGTAGTGATGAAAATGACACTGTCGGCGTTAGAAAAGACTACCCTGACCTAAAGTCTGTAGTCCAGGATATATAGTGAGATGTCCCCAGGGAGAGACATACTTTCAGGTTAATATATTTCTTACTGTGTCCATATAAAATGACTATAAATATCATTAAGAAGTAAATTTAAGTCCTGCCACGTGGACAGCTCCCTGACAACACCCACCAGAGTATTGCTGCGTGCACACACCCAGCCCCTGCCTTTCCTCTGCACAGGCACTTGGGTCCAGGTCTGCGGACTAGCATCCGGACCGGCTGGTGGTGTGGTCTCCACTGTAGGGAGTATGGCCTCCTCAAAAGTGGGCATGGCCTTTTGTGTGACCAGAGTTTTATTTCCCACTCCCAGCACTCTTGACTCACATTCCAACCTTTATCACCTAATTCTGTGGCAAAGGTCCTGACCACCCCAAGCAAAATATGACAATAATCCACAGCCTACTCCAATTCCAACAAAAGACAGAGTATGCAAGAAGCTGTACAAGCGCAATATAAAAGAGCACCTCCTTTCATGCCTCACTAGATGCCTAACATAAGCCACAGAATAATGTCTGATATGAAGGACATATTCTAGAAGGGGAGAAAGGTGACCACCCTCGACCAAACTTATTCAGAATTATTTTCCTCAATAAGAGGGAACAGTGCTAGTGAACTTGAAGGTTTTAACTCTATACAACCACAACAGCATGAAAAAAACACCGCAAATATCCATTATGAGAAGACAACGAAGAAAAGAGTCCATAATCCTCAACAAGGGTTACCACAAGTACAATCTCTCCGATAAAGAATTCTGAGATGAAAGGCTGAGGATATTCAAGAAACTCAAAGAATCAATGGAACAGACATACAGAAAAGTAAAGGAAGGAATGAAATAAACAATAGAATGGATAGCAGAGAAAATACAGGAATAAATGAGAGCAGAACTAAAAAAGCTACAAAAAGAAGTGTCACAAATAAAGGATTTGGTAGATTAAATTTAAAAACTCAGTGGGTACCCTCAGCAGTAGAATGACTACAGCTGGTGACAGAATTAGTGATCTTGAAGAGGAGCAACAGATATCATACAGGGAACAACAAATAATGGGAAAAGATCTCAAAATAGGTCTAAGGCTAATCAGAGAACTAGGGGATGACTCCAAGAGGAACAACATTAAAATCATCGGAGTAGCAGAAAGACAGGGAGGCAACTCTAATAAAAATATGCACAGTTAATGAAATCATTGCTGAAAAGTTCCCAGAGTTAGAGAATGCAGGCATCCAGATACAGGAGCTAGAAGGGTGCCAGCTAAAAAAGACCCTAATAAAAAGACTCCAAGGCATATCATACTCAGAATGATAGATGCTGTTTATAGAGACAATGTTGCAAGAAGAAAGGTCAAAGAAGGAAATCACATACAAAGAGAGAACCCCTTAGATTTACAGCAGATTTATCAGAGGAAACCCTCCAAGCCTGAAGACAACGGTGGGATATAGTGAAAAAACTCAATGAAATGAAAACCTCACCAAGAATACTTTACCCAGCTAAACTCTCCCTCAAACTCCATGGAATTATACACCATTTTACAGATAAACAACAGCTCAAGAACTTCTTAGACTCAAAACCAAACGTAAAAGAAGGACTAAAAAGGCTCCTGTAATTCCAGAAGTAAAATAGCCATAAGCACAACAAACCCTTACAGAAAGATGCACAAAACACCATGACAATAATCTCTCTCAATGTCAATGATCTAAATGCACAATCAAGAGAGAGTGTGTAGCAAAATGGATCCAGAAAGTGAAGCCAATATTCTGCTGCCAACAAGAAACTCATCTCAACACTCAGAGCAAACACAGAATAAAGTTAAAGGATGGAAAAAAATTCTGCAAGCAAAGAACTCCATCACCAAAGCTGGAGTGGCCATACTAGTATCCGACAACATAGATTTCAGGTAGAAAAAGATTAGAAGGGTCAGATTCCCGCCTGAAGCCCTCAGATTGCTGCATGAAGTCCAGTGGGGAAAGCGAACGTCCAGCTCCGGGGGACTGACCACCAGTCCGTCCGCCCCTCCCCTCCAGGTGGGTCGGGGGCGTCCAGCCAGGAAGTGCTCCTGCCCCCCCCCCCCCAGCCGCACATCAGATTCCCGCCTGAAGCCCAGTGGGGAAAGTGCCCGTCCAGCTCCAGGGGAAAACCACCAGTTTGTCCGCCCTTCCCCTCCAGGTGGGTCGGGGGAGTCCAGCCGGGAAGTGCTCCTGCCCACCCCCCCCAGCCTCGCCTAAGATTCCCGCCTAAAGCCCAGTGGAGAAAGTGTCCGTCCAGCTCCAGGGGAACAACCACCAGTCCATCCGCCCTTCGCGTCCAGGTGGGTCGGAGGCGTCCAGCTGGGAAGTGCTCCAGCCCCCACCAGCCGAGCCTCAGATTCCCGCCTGAAGCCCAGAGGGGAAAGTGCCCGTCCAGCTCCGGGGGAAAACCACCAGTCTGTCCGCCCTTCCCCTCAGGGGGGTCGGGGGAGTTCAGCCGGGAAGTGCTCCTGCCCACCCCCCCAGCCGCGCCTAAGATTCCTCCCTGAAGTTCAGTGGAGAAAGTGCCCATCCAGCTCCAGGGAACCAACCAACAGTCCGGCCGCCCTTCCCCTCCAGGTGGATCGCAGGCGTCCAGCCGGGAAGTGCTCCTGCCCCCCCAGCCGTCCCTCAGATGACCGCCTGAAGCCCAGTGAGGAAAGTGCCCGTCCAGCTCCGGGTGACCGACCACCAGTTCTCTGCCCTTCCCCTCCAGGTGGGTGGGTTGGTGGCATCCAGCACCGAAGTGCTCTTGCCCCACCAGCCGCGCCTCAGACTCCCGCATGAAGCCCAGAGGGGAAAGTGCCCGTCCAGCTCCAGAAGACCTACCACCATATTGTCCGCCCTTCACCTCCAGGTGGGTGGGTCGGGCGCGTCCAGCCAGGAAGTGCTCCTGCCCCCCCTAGCCGCTGCTCTGACTCCAGCCTGAAGCCCAGTGGAGAAAGTGCCCGTCCAGTTCCGGGTGACCAACCACCAGTCCGTCCGCCCTTCCCCTCGAGATCTATGTGTCGGGGGCGTCCAGCCGGGAAGTGCTCCTGCCCCCCAGCCGAGCCTCAGATTCCCGCCTGAAGCCCAGTGGGGAAAGTGCCCGTCCAGCTCCAGTGTACCAACCACAAGTCCGTCCGCCTTTCCCCTCCAGATGGGTCGGGGGAGTCCAGCCGGGAAGTGCTCCTGCCCACCCCCCAGCCACGCCTAAAATTCCCGCCTGAAGCCCAGTGGGGAAAGTGCCCGTCCAACTCCGTGGGACCAACCACCAGTCCATCCGCCCTTCCCCTCCAGGTGTGTCGGGGCATCCAGCCGGGAAGTGCTCCTGCCAACCCAGCCGTCCCTCAGATTACCGCCTGAAGCCTAGTGGGGAAAGTGACCGAACACCTCCGGGGGACCGACCACCAGTCCATCCAACCTTCCCTCCAGGTGGGTGGGGGCCTCCAGCCGGGAAGTGCTCCGGCCCCCAAACAGAACTAAGATTCTTGCCTGAAGCCCTGTGGGGAAAGTGTCCGTTCAGCTCCAGGGGACCAACCACCAGTCCATCCAACCTTCCCTCCAGGTGGGTGGGGGCCTCCAGCCGGGAAGTGCTCCGGCCCCCAAACAGAACTAAGATTCTTGCCTGAAGCCCTGTGGGGAAAGTGTCCGTTCAGCTCCAGGGGACCAACCACCAGTCCATCCAACCTTCCCTCCAGGTGGGTCGGGGGCTTCCAGCCGGGAAGTGCTCCAGCACCCCCCAGCCATGCCTAAGATTCCTGCCTGAAGCCCAGTGGGGAAAGTGCCCGTCCAACTTCTGGGGACCGACCACCAGTCCATCGCCCATCCCCTTCAGGTGGGTCCCGGGCGTCCAGCCTGGAAGTGCTCCTGCCTCCCCAGCCGCGCCTCAGATTCCCGCCTGAAGTCCAGTGGGGAAAGTGCCTGTCCAGCTCCGGGGGAAAACCAACAGTCTGTCTGCCCTTCCCCTCCAGGTGGGTAGGGGGGGGGTCCAGCTGGGAAGTGTTCCTGCCCCCCCCAGCCGCGCCTAAGATTCCCGCCTAAAGCCCAGTGGGGAAAATGCCCATCCAGCTCCGGGGGATGAACCACCTGTCCATCCACATTATCCCTCAAGGTCGTTCGGGGGCGTCCAGCCGGAAAGTGCTCCGGCCCCCCAAACGCACCTAAGATTCTTGCCTGAAGCCCAGTGGTGAAAGTGACCGTCCAGCTCGGGGGGGCCGACCACCAGTACATCCGCCTTTCCCCTCCAGGTAGGTCGGGTCGTCCAGCCGGAAGTGCTCCTGCCCCCCCAGCCGCGCCTCAGATTCCCGCCTGAAGCCCAGTGCGGAAAGTGCCCATCCAGCTCCGGGGGACCAACCACCAATTCGTCCGCCCTTCCCCTCCAGGTGGGTGGGTCCATGGCGTCCAACCAGGAAGTGCTCCTGCCCCCTTAGCTGCGCCTCAGATTCCCGCCTGAAGCCCAATGGGGAATGTGCCCGTCCAGCTCCAGGGGACCAACCACCAGTCCGTCCGCCCTGCCCCTCCAGGTCGGTGTGTCGGGAGCTTCCACCCGGGAATTGCTCCTGCCCCCCAGCCGCGCCTCAGATTCCCTCCTGAAGCCCAGTGGGGAAAGTGCCCGTACAGCTCCGGGGGACCGACCACCAATCCATCCGACCTTCCCCTCCAGGTGGGTTCTGGGCGTCCAGCAGGGAAGTGCTATTGCGCCCCCAGCCGCCCCTAAGTTTCCCGCCTGATATCCAGTGGGGAATGTGCCCATCCAGCTCCGGGGGACCAACCACCTGTCTGTCCGCCCTTCCCCTTCAGGTGGGTCGGAGGCGCCCAGCCAGTAAGTGCACCTGTCCCCAGAGCTGTGCCTCAGATTCCCGCCTGAACCCCAGTGGGGAAAGTGCCCATCCAGCTCCAGGGGAACAACCCCAGTCAGTCCGCCCTTCCCCTCCAGGTTGGTGTGTCAGGGGCTTCCAGCCGTGAAGTGCTCCTGCCCCCCCAGCCACGTCTCAGATTCCCGTCTGAAACCCAGTGGGGAAAGTGTCCGTCCAGTTCCAGGGGACCAACCACAAGTCCGTCTGCCCTTCCCCTCCAAGTGGGTCAGGTGCCTCCAGCCGTGAAGTGCTCCTGACCCCCTAACCACGCCTCAGATTCCCGCCTCAAGCCCAGTGGGGAAAGTGCCCGTCCAGCTCCGTGGGACCAACCACCAGTTCGCCCGCCCTTCCCCTCCAGGTGGGTGGGTCGGTGGCGTCCAGCCGGGAAGTGCTCCTGCCCCCCAAGCTGTGCCTCAGATTCCCGCTTGAAGCCCAGTGGGGAATGTGCCCGTCCAGCTCCGGGGGACCAACCACCAGTCCGTCCGCCCTTCCCCTTCAGGTGGGTCGGGGGCGTCCAGCCGGTAAGTGCTACTGCCCCCACAGCCGTGCCTCAGATTCCCGCCTGAACCCCAGGAGGGAAAGTGCCCGTCCAGCTCCGGGAGACCAACCACCAATCCATCCGCCCTTCCCCTTCAGGTCGGTGTGTCAGGGCGTCCAGCCTTGTAGTGCTCCTGCCCCCCTAGCCGCAACTCAGATTCCCGTCTGAAGCCCAGTGGGGAAAGTGCCCATCCAGCTGCAGGGGACCAACCACAAATCATTTCACCCTTCCCCTCAGGGTGGGTTAGGGGTGTACAAACGGGAAGTACTCTTGCCCCCACAGCCGCGCCTCAGATTCCCGCCTGAAGCCCAGAGGGGAAAGTGCCTGTCCAGCTCCAGGGGAACAACCACCAGTCCGTCCGCCCTTCCCCTCCAGGTCGGTGTGTCGGGTGCGTCCAGCAGGTAAGTGCTCCTGCCCCCGCAGCCGTCTCTCAGATTCCCACCTGAAGCCCAGTGGGAAAAGTGCCCGTCCAGCTCCGGTGGACCGACAAGCAGTCCATCCGCCCTTCCCCTCCAGGTGGGTCCCGGGTGTCCAGCTTGGTAGTGCTCCTGCCCCCCCAGCCGCGCCTCAGATTCCCGCCTGAAGCCTAGTGGGGAAAGTGCCCATCCAGCTCCGGGGGAAAACCACCAGTCTGTCCGCCCTTCCCCTCCTGGTGGGTCGGGGGCATCCAGCTAGGAAGTGCTCCTGCCCCCGCAGCCGTCCCTCAGATTACCGCCTGATGCCTAGTGGGGAAAGTGACCGTCCACCTCCGGGGGACCGACCACCAGTCCATTCTCCCTTCCCTCCAGGTGGGTCGGGGGCTTCCAGCCGGGAAGTGCTCCGGCCCCCCAAACGCAACTAAGACTCTTCCCTGAAGCCCTGTGGGGAAAGTGTCCGTCCAGCTCCGGGGGACCAACCACCAGTCCAGCCGCCCTTCCCTCCAGATGGGTCGGGGGCTTCCAGCCGGGAAGTGCTCCAGCACCCCCCAGCCGTGCCTAAGATTCCCGCCTGAAGTCCAGTGGGGAAAGTGCCCGTCCAACTCCGGGGGACCGACCACCAGTCCATCCGCCCTTCCCCTTCAGGTGGGTCCCGGGCGTCCAGCTGGGAAGTTCTCCTGCCTCTGGAGCCGCGCCTCAGATTCCCGCCTGAAGTCCAGTGGGGAAAGTGCCCGTCCATCTCCGGGGGAAGACCACCAGTCTGTTTGCCCTTCCCCTCCAGGTGGGTAGGGGGATTCAGCCGGGAAGTGTTCCTGCCCGCCACCAGCCGCGCCTAAGATTCCCGCCTGATGCCCAGTGTGGAAAGTGCCTGTACAGCTTTGGGGGACGGACCACCTGTCCATCCGCACTATACCTCCAGGTGGTTCGGGGGCGCCCAGCCGGTAAGTGCTCCTGCCCCCCCAGCCGCGCCTCAGATTCCCGCCTGAAGCCCAGTCGGGAAAGTGCCCATCCAGCTCCGGGGACCAACCACCAGTTCCTCTGCCCTTCCCCTCCTGGTGGGGGGTCGGGGGCGTTCAGCTGGGAAGTGCTACTGCCCCCCCAGCTGCGCCTGAGATTCCCACCTGAAGCCCAGTGGGGAAAGTGCCCATTCAGCTCCGGGTGACCAAATACCTGACCCTCCTCCCTTCCCCTCCAGGTTGGTCTGGGGCATCCAGCCCGGAATTGCTCCAGCCCCACCAGCCGCGCCTCAGATTCCCACCTGAAGCCCAGTGAGGAAAGTGCGCGTACAGCTCCAGGGGACCAACCACCAGCCTGTCCTCCCTTCCCTTCCAGGTCGATGGGTAGGGGGCGTCCAGCCGGGAAGTGCTCCTGCCCCCTAGCCTTGCATCAGATTCCCGCCTGAATCCCAGTGGGGAAAGTGCCCGTACAGCTCTGGGGGACCAACCACAAGTCTGTCCGCCCTTCCCCTCCAGGTGGGTCGGGGACGTCCAGCCGGGTAGTTCTCCTGCCCCCCCCCCCCCCAGACGCAGCTCAGATTACCGCCTGAAGTCCAGTGGGGAAAGTGCCCGTCCAGCTCCGGGGGAACAGCCACCAGACCTTTCACCCTTCCCCTCAAGGTCAATGGGTGGGAAGCGACCAGCCGGGCAGTGCTCCTGCCCCCCAACCGCGCATCAGATTCCCGCCTGAAGCCCAGTGGGGAAAGTGCCCGTACAGCTCCGGGGGACCAACCACCAGTCTGTCCGCCCTTCCCCTCCATGTGGGTCGGGGGTGTCCAGCCGGGAAGTGCTCCTGTCGCCCCCAGCCACGCCTCAGATTCCCGCCTGAAGCCCAGTGGGGAAAGTGCCCATTCAGCTCCGGGTGACCAATTACCAGTCCGTCCGCCCTTCCTTTCCAGGTGGGCTGGGTGGGTCCAGCCGGGAAGTGCTCCTGCCCCCCAGCCGCGCCTCAGATTCCCGCCTGAAGTCCAGTGGGGAAAGTGCCCGTACAGCTCTGGGGGACCAACCACAAGTCTGTCCGCCCTTCCCCTCCAGGTGGGTCGGGGACGTCCAGCCGCGTAGTGCTCCTGCCCCCCCCCCAGACACAGCTCAGATTCCCGCCTGAAGTCCAGTGGGGAAAGTGCCCTTCCAGCTGCGGGGGAACAGCCACCAGACCGTTCACCCTTCCCCTCCAGGTCAATGAGTCGGAAGCAACCAGCCAGGCAGTGCTCCTGCCCCCCAACCGCGAATCAGATTCCCGCCTGAAGCCCAGTGGGGAAAGTGCCCGTACAGCTCCTGGGGACCAACCACCAGTCTGTCCGCCATTCCCCTCCATGTGGGTCAGGGTCGTCCAGCCGGGTAGTGCTCCTGTCGCCCCCAGCCGCACCTCTGATTCCCGCCTGAAGCCCAGTTGGGAAAGTGCTTGTCTATCTCCAGGGGACCAACCACCATTCCGTCCGCCCTTCCCCTCCAGATGGGTCGAGGGCGTCTAGCAAGGAAGTGCTCCTGCCCCCCAGCCGCGTCTCAGATTCCTGAATGAAGCCCAGTGGGGAAAGCGCCCGTCCAGCTCCTGCCTGTCCAGCTCCAGGGGACCGACCACCAGTCCGTCCGCCCTTCCCCTCCAGGTGGGTCAGAGCGTACAGCTGGGAAGTGCTCCTGCCCCCCAGCCGCACCTCAGATTCCCGCCTGAACCCCAGTGGGGAAAGTGCCCATGCAGCTCCAGGGGTCCAACCACGATTATGTCCGCCCTTTCCCTTCAGGTGGGTCGGGGGCGTCCAGCTGGGAAGTGCTCCTGCCCCCCCAGCCTTGACTAAGATTCCTGCCTGAAGCCCAGAGGGGAAAGTACCCGTCCATCTCCGGGGAACCAACCACAAGTCTGTCCGCCCTTTCCCTTCAGGTGGGTCAGGGGCGTCCAGCCGGGAAGTGCTCCTTCCCCACGAGCCGCAACTCAGATTCCCGCCTGAAGCCCAGTGTGGAAAGTGCCCGTCCAGCTCCGGGGCACCAACCACCAGTATGTCCGCCCTTTCCCTTCAGGTGGGTTGGGGGCGTCCAGCCGGGAAGTGCTCCTGCCCCCCCAGCCTTGACTGAGATTACTGCCCGAAGCCGAGAGGGGAAAGTGCACGTCCAGCACTGGGGGACCAACCACCAGTCCAATGGCCCTTCCCCTCCAGGTGGGTCTGGGGCGTTTGGCCCGGTAGGGCTCCTGCCTCCCCTCCCGCGCCTCAGATTCCCGCCTGAAGCCCAGTGGGGAAAGTGCCCGTCCAGCTCCTGGGGACCACCAGTCCGTCCACCCTTCCCCTACAGGTGGGTTGGGGGCATCCAGCCCGGAAATGCTCCTGCCCCACAGCCGCGCCTCAGATTCCTGCCTGAAGCCCAGTCGGGAAAGTGCCCGTCCAGCTCCGGGATCCAACCACCAATTCCTCTGCCCTTCCCCTCCTGGTGGGGGTTGGGGGCGTTCAGCTGGGAAGTGCTCCTGCCCCCCCAGCCGCGCCTCAGATTCCCGCCTGAAGCCCAGTGGGGAAAGTGCCCATTCAGCTCCGGGTGACCAACTACCTGTCAGTCCTCCCTTCCCCTCCAGGTTGGTCGGGGGAATCCATCCTGGAATTGCTCCAGCCCCCCCAGCCGCGCCTCAGATTCCCACCTGAAGCCCAGTTGGGAAAGTGCGCGTACAGCTCCGGGGAACCAACCACCAGTCTGTCCACCCTTACCTTCCAGGTCGGTGGGTCGGGGGCGTCCAGCCCGGAAGTGCTCCTGTCCCCCAAGCCACGCCTCAGATTCCCGCCTGAATCCCAGTGGGGAAAGTCCCCGTCCAGCTCCGGGGGAACAGCCACCAGACAGTCCACCCTTCCCCTCCAGGTCAATGGGTCGGAAGCGACCAGCAGGGCAGTGCTCCTGCCCCCCAGCCGCGGATCAGATTCCCGCCTGAAGTCCAGTGGGGAAAGTGCCTGTACAGCTCCGGGGGATCAACCACCAGATCGTCCGCCCTTCCCTTCCAGGTCAGTGGGTCGGGGGCGTCCAGCCGGGTAGTGCTCCTTTCCCCCCAGCTGCGCCACAGATACCCGCATGAAGCCCATTGGGGAATGTGCCCGTCCAGCTCCGGGGGACGAACCACCAGTCCAACCGCAGTTCCCCTCCATGTGTGTTGGGGGATTCCAGCCCGTTAGTGCTCCTGTCCCCCCAGCTGCGCCTCAGATACCCACATGAAGCCCATTGGGGAATGTGCCCGTCCAGTTCCGGGGGACGAACCAGCAGTATGTCTGCCCTTCCCCTCCAGGTGGGTCAAGGGCCTTGAGCAAGGATGTGCTCCTGCCCCCCAGCCGCGCCTCAGATTCCTGCCTGAAGCCCAGTGGGGAAAGTGCCCATACAGTTCCGGGGGACCAACCATTAGTCGGTACGCACTTCCCCTCCAGGTCCATGGGTCGGGGGCATCGAGGCGGGAAGTGCTCCTGTCCCCCCAGCCGCGCCTGATTCCCGCCTGAAGCCCAGTGAGGAAAGCGCCCGTCCAGCTCCGGGGGACCAACCACCAGTCCGTCCGCCAATCCCCTCCAGGTGGGTCAGCACGTCCAGCCAGGAAGTGCTCTTGCCCCCCAGCCGCACCTCAGATTCCTGCCTGAATTCCAGTGGGGAAAGTGCCCTCCAGCTCCAGGGGACCAACCAAAAAATCCGTCCGCCCTTCCCCTCCAGGTGGGTTCGGGGCGTCCAGCTGGGAAGTGCTCCAGCCCCCCCCCCAGCCGCGCCTCAGATTCCCACCTGAAGCCCAGTGGGGAAAGTGCCCATCCAGCTCCGGGAGACCAACCACCATTTCGTCCGCCCTTCCCCTTCAGGTGGGTGGGTTGGTGGAGTCCAGCCTGGAAGTGCTCCTGCCCCCCCAGCCGCGCCTCAGATTCCCGCCTGAAGCCCAGTGGGGAAAGTGCCCATTCAGCTCTGAGGGACCAACTACCATTCCGTCCGCCCTTTCCCTCCAGGTGGGTTGGGGGCGTCCAGCCAGGAATTGCTCCTGCCCCCCCAGCCTCGCCTCAGATTCCCGCCTGAATCCCAGTGGGGAAAGTGCCCGTAGAGCTCTGGGGGACCAACCACCAGTCTGTCCGCCCTTCCACTCCAGGTGGGTCGGGGGCATCCAGCCGAGTAGTGCTCCTCCTACCCCCCCCCCCCAGACGCAGCTCAGTTTCCCGCCTGAAGTCCAGTGGGGAAAGTGCCCGTCCAGCTCTGGGGGAACAGCCACCAGACCGTTCACTCTTCCCCTCCAGGTCAATGGGTCGGAAGCGACCAGCCGGGCAGTGCTCCTGCCCCCCCAACCGTGCATCAGATTCCCGCCTGAAGCCCAGTGGGAAAAGTGCCCGTACAGCTCCGGGGGACCAACCACCAGTCCGTCCTCCCGTCCCTTCCAGGTCAGTGGGTCGGGGGCGTCCAGCCGGGAAGTGCTCCTGTCCCCCCAGCCGAGCCTCAGATTCCCGCCTGAAACCCAGTTGGGAAAGTGCCCGGACACCACCAGGGGAACAACCACTAGTCATTCTGACATTCCCCTCCAGGTGAGTCGGGGGCGGACAGCCGGGAAGTGCTCCTGACCCCCAACCGCGCCTCAGATTCCTGCCTGAAACCCAGTGGGGAAAGTGCCAGTCCATCTCCGGGGAACCAACCACCAGTCTTTCCGCCCTTCCCCACCAGGTGGGTCAGGGGCATCCAGCCGGGAAGTGCTCCTTCCCCACCAGCCTCAGCTCAGATTCCCGCCTGAAGCCCAGTGTGGAAAGTGCACGTCCAGCTCTGGGGGACCAACCACCAGTCCAATGGCCCTTCCCATCCAGGTGGGTCGGGGGCGTCTTTGAAGATACCATTAGCTTCAATGTCATGGAGGGTTTTGCCAACTTTATCTTCAATGTACCTTATGGTTTCTGGTCTGATGTTGAGGTCTTTAATCCATTTTGATCTTACTTTTGTACATGGTGTTAGGCAGAGTTCTGAGCCTATTTTTTTGCATGTAGGCGTCCCTGTAGGGCTCCTGCCCCCCCTCCCGCGCCTCAGATTCCCGCCTGAAGACCAGTGGGGAAAGTGCCCGTACAGCTCCGGGGGACCAACCACCAGTCCGTCCCCCCTTTCCCTTCAGGTGGGTCGGGGGCGTCCAGCTAAAGACTGCTCCTGCACCCCCAGCCGCGCCTCAGATTCCCGCATGAAGGCCATTGGGGAATGTGCCCGTCCAGCTCCGCGTGACGAACCACAAGTCCGTCTGCCGTTCCCCTCAGGTGGGTCGGGGTCATCCAGCCCAGAAATGCTCCTGCCCCCCAGCCGCGCCTCATATTCCCGCCTGAAACCCAGTGGGGAAAGTGCCCGTCCAGCTCCGGGGGACCAACCACCAGTTCGTCTGCCCTTCCCCTCCAGGTGGGCGGGTCGGGGGCGTCCAGCTGGGAAGTGCTCCTGCCCCCCCAGCCACGCCTCAGATTCCCGCCTGAAGCCCAGTGGGGAAAGTGCCCGTACAGCTCCGGGGGACCAACCACCAGTCCGTCCTCCCGTCCCTTCCAGGTCAGTGGGTCGGGGGCGTCCAGCCGGGTAGTGCTCCTGTCCCCCCCAGCTGCGCCTCAGATTCCCGCCTGAAGCCCAGTGGAGAAAGTGCTTGTCTAGCTCCAGGGGACCAACCACCAGTCTGTCCGCCCTTCCCCTTCAGGTGGGTCGAGGGCGTCTAGCAAGGAAGTGCTCCTGCCCCCCAGCTGTGCCTCAGATTCCTGCCTGAAGCCCAGTGGGAAAGTGCCCATAGAGTTCCGGGGGACCAACCACCAGTGGGTACGCCCTTCCCCTCCAGGTCCATGGGTCGGGGGCGTCGAGGCGGGAAGTGCTCCTGTCCCCCCAGCCACGCCTCAGATTCCCGCCTGAAGCCCAGTGGAGAAAGTGCCCATTCAGCTCCGGGGAACCAACCACCAGTGCGTCCGCCCTTCCTCTTCAGGTGGGTCGGGTCGGTCCAGCCGGGAAGTGTTCCTGCCCCCCCAGCCTCGCCTAAGATTCCCGCCTGAAGTGCGGTGGGGAAAGTGCCCGTCCAGCTCCTGGGGAATAACCACTACACCATCCACGCTTCCCGTCCCGGTCAGTGGGTCGGGAGCGTCCAGCCCGGCAATGCTCCTGCCCCCCAGGCTTGCATCATATTCCCGCCTAAAGCCCAGTGAGGAAAGTGATTGTCTAGCTCCAGGGGACCAACCACCAGTCCGTCCGCCCTTCCCCTCCAGTTGACTCGGGGGCGTACTGCCGGGAAGTGCTCCTGCCCCCCCATCCGCGCCTCAGATTCCCGCCTAAAGCCCAGTGGGGAAAGTGCCCATCTACCTCCGGGGTCCCAACCACCAGTCCGTCCGCCCTTCCCCTCCAGGTGGATTGGTGGCGTCCAGCCGGGAAGTGCTCCTTTCCCTCCAGCCACGCCTCAGATTCTCGCCTGAAGCTCAGTGGGAAAAGTGCCAGTCCAGCTCGGGGGATCAACCACCAGTTCTTCCGACCTTCCCCTCCAGGTGGGCGGGTCGGGGGCGTCCACCCGGGAAGTGCTCCGGACCCCCCCAACCGCGCCTGAGATTCTCGCCTGAAGCCCAGTGGGGAAAGTGCCCATGTAGCTCTGGGAGACCAAACACCATTCCGTCTGCCCTTCCCCTACAGGTGGGTCGGGGGCATCTAGCCGGGAAGTCCTCCTCCCCCCCAAGCCGCGCCTCAGATTCCCGCCTGAAGCCCAGTGGGGAAAGTGCCCGTCCAGCTCTGGTGGAACAACCACCAGTCTGTCTGCCCTTCCCCTCCAGGTAGGTCAGGGTCGTCCAGCCAGGAAGTGCTCCTGCCCCACCAGGCACTCCTCAGATTCCCGCCTGAAGCCCAGTGGGGAAAGTGCCTCTCCAGCTCCAGGGGACCACCCACCAGTCTGTCCGCCCTCCCCTCCAGGTTGGTTGGGGCGTGCTGCCCGGTAGTGCTCCTGCCCCCCCAGCTGTGCCTCAGATTCCCGCCTGAAGCCCAGTGGGGAAAGTGCCCATCCAGCTCCAGGAGACCAACCACCATTTCGTCCGCACTTCCCCTTCAGGTGGGTGGGTCGGTGGCATCCAGCCTGGAAGTGCTCCTGCCCCACCCCCGCCGCGCCTCAGATTACCGCCTGAAACCCAGTGGGGAAAGTGCCCATTCAGCTCCGGGGGACCAACTACCAGTCTGTCCGCCTTTTCCCTCCAGGTGGTTTGGGGGCGTCCAGCCAGGAAGTGCTTCTGCCCCCCCAGCCGCACCTCAGATTCCCGCCTGAAGCCCAGTGGGGAAAGTGCCCGTCCAGGTCCGGGGGACCAACCACAAATCCGTCGGCCCTCCCCCTCTGTGGGTCGGCGATGTCCAGCCGGAAAGTGCTCCTGCCCCCCAGCCCCCCCCCTCAGATTCCCGCATGAAGCCCATTGGGGAATGTGCCCGTCCAGCTCCGGGGGACCAACCACCAATCCATCCGCCCTTCCTCTCCCGGTGGGTCGGGGGTGTCCAGCAGGGAAGTGCTCCTGCCCCCCAGCCGCGCCTCAGATTCCCGCCTAAAGCCCAGTGGGGAAAGTGCCCGGCCACCACCTGGGGAACAACCACCAGTCTTTCCGACCTTCCCCTCCAGGTGAGTTGGGGGCATACAACCGGGAAGTGCTCCTTCCCCCCATCCGCGCCTCAGATTCCCGCCTGAAACCCAGTGGGGAAAGTGCCCAACCAGCTCCAGGAGACCAACCACCATTCCGCCCTTCCCCTTCAGGTGGGTGGGTCGGTGGCATCCAGCCTAGAAGTGCTCCTGCCCCCTTGCCGTGCCTCAGATTCCCGCCTGAAGCCCAGTGGGGAAAGTGCCTATTCAGCTCCGGGGAACCAACTACCAGTCCGTCTGCCCTTTCCCTCCAGGTGGGTTGGGGGCGTCCAGCCAGGAAGTGCTCCTGCCCCCCCCCCAGCCTCGCCTCAGATTCCTGCCTGAAGCCCAGTCGGGAAAGTGCCTGTCCCCGTCCAGGTCCGGGGGACCAACCACCAATCCGTCAGCCCTCCCCCTCCTTGTGGGTCGGCGACGTCCAGCCGGAAAGTGCACCTGCCCCCCAGCCTCGCCTCAGATTCCTGCCTGAAGCCCAGTCGGGAAAGTGCCTGTCCCCGTCCAGGTCCGGGGGACCAACCACCAATCCGTCAGCCCTCCCCCTCCTTGTGGGTCGGCGACGTCCAGCCGGAAAGTGCACCTGCCCCCCAGCCGCGCCTCAGATTCCCGCCTGAAAGCCAGTGGGAAAGTGCCCGTCCAGCTCCGGTGGAACAACCACCAGTTCGTCAGCCCTTCCCTTCCAGGTGGGAGGGTCGGGGGCATCCAGCTGGGAAGTGCTCCCGCCCCCCCAGCTGCGCCTCATATTCCCTCCTGAAGCCCAGTGGGGAAAGTACCCATACAGCTCCAGTGGACCAACCACCAGTCCATCTGCCCTTCCCCTCCAGGTGGGTCTTGGAGGTCAAGCCGTGAAGTGCTCCTGCCCCCACAGCCTCGCCTCAGATTCCCACCTGAAGCCCAGTGGGGAAAGTGCCGGTCCCCGTCCAGGTCCGGGGGACCAACCACCAATCCGTCAGCCCTCCCCCTCCATGTGGGTCAGCGACGTCCAGCCGGAAAGTGCTCCTGCCCCCCAGCCGCGCCTCAGATTCCCGCCTGAAAGCCAGTGGGAAAGTGCCCCTCCAGCTCTGGGGACCAACCAAATATCCCTCCGCCCTTCCCCTCCAGGTGTGTCTGGGGTTACAGCGGGGTAGTGCTCATGCCCGCCCACCCGCGCCTCAGATTCCCGCCTGAAGCCCAGTGGGGAAAGTGCCCGTCCAGCTCCAATGGACCAACCACCAGTTCGTCAGCCCTTCCCCTCTAGGTGGGAGGGTCGGGGACATCCAGCCGGGAAGTGCTCCCGCCCCCCCAGCCACGCCACAGATTCCCGCGGAAGCCCAGTGAGGAAAGTGCCCGTCCAGCTCCCGGGGACCTTCCACCAGTCCGTCCGCCCTTCCCCTACAGGTGGTTCGGGGGCGTCCAGCCGGGAAGTGCTCCTGCCCCTCCAGCCGCGCCTCAGATTCCCGCCTGAAGCCCAGTGGGTAAAGTGCCTGTACATCTCCGGGGGACCAACCATCAGTCTGTCCTTCCTTCCCCTCAAGGTGGGTGGTTCGTTGGCATCCAGCAAGGAAGTGCTCCTGCCCCCTCTGCCGCGCCTCAAATTCCCGCCTGAAGTCCAGTGGGGTAACTGCCCGTCCAGCTCCGGGAGCCCAAGCACCAGTCCGTCAGCCCTTCCCCTCCAGGTGGGTCGGGGGTGTCCAGCCGGGAAGTGCTCCTTTCCCTCCAGCCACGCCTCAGATTCTCGCCTGAAGCTCAGTGGGTAAAGTGCCAGTCCAGCTCGGGGGACCAAACACCAGTTCTTCCGACCTTCCCCTCCAGGTGAGTGGGTCGGGGGCGTCCACCCGGGAAGTGCTCCGGACCCCCCCAACCGCGCCTGAGATTCTCGCCTGAAGCCCAGTGGGGAAAGTGCCCGTGTAGCTCCGGGAGACCAAACACCATTTCGTCTGCCCTTCCCCTACAGGTGGGTCGGGGGCGTCCAGCCGGGAAGTGCTCCTGACCCCCAACCGCGCCTCAGATTCCTGCCTGAAACCCAGTGGGGAAAGTGCCAGTCCATCTCCGGGGAACCAACCACCAGTCTTTCCGCCCTTCCCCACCAGGTGGGTCAGGGGCATCCAGCCGGGAAGTGCTCCTTCCCCACCAGCCTCAGCTCAGATTCCCGCCTGAAGCCCAGTGTGGAAAGTGCACGTCCAGCTCTGGGGGACCAACCACCAGTCCAATGGCCCTTCCCATCCAGGTGGGTCGGGGGCGTCTTTGAAGATACCATTAGCTTCAATGTCATGGAGGGTTTTGCCAACTTTATCTTCAATGTACCTTATGGTTTCTGGTCTGATGTTGAGGTCTTTAATCCATTTTGATCTTACTTTTGTACATGGTGTTAGGCAGAGTTCTGAGCCTATTTTTTTGCATGTAGGCGTCCCTGTAGGGCTCCTGCCCCCCCTCCCGCGCCTCAGATTCCCGCCTGAAGACCAGTGGGGAAAGTGCCCGTACAGCTCCGGGGGACCAACCACCAGTCCGTCCCCCCTTTCCCTTCAGGTGGGTCGGGGGCGTCCAGCTAAAGACTGCTCCTGCACCCCCAGCCGCGCCTCAGATTCCCGCATGAAGGCCATTGGGGAATGTGCCCGTCCAGCTCCGCGTGACGAACCACAAGTCCGTCTGCCGTTCCCCTCAGGTGGGTCGGGGTCATCCAGCCCAGAAATGCTCCTGCCCCCCAGCCGCGCCTCATATTCCCGCCTGAAACCCAGTGGGGAAAGTGCCCGTCCAGCTCCGGGGGACCAACCACCAGTTCGTCTGCCCTTCCCCTCCAGGTGGGCGGGTCGGGGGCGTCCAGCTGGGAAGTGCTCCTGCCCCCCCAGCCACGCCTCAGATTCCCGCCTGAAGCCCAGTGGGGAAAGTGCCCGTACAGCTCCGGGGGACCAACCACCAGTCCGTCCTCCCGTCCCTTCCAGGTCAGTGGGTCGGGGGCGTCCAGCCGGGTAGTGCTCCTGTCCCCCCCAGCTGCGCCTCAGATTCCCGCCTGAAGCCCAGTGGAGAAAGTGCTTGTCTAGCTCCAGGGGACCAACCACCAGTCTGTCCGCCCTTCCCCTTCAGGTGGGTCGAGGGCGTCTAGCAAGGAAGTGCTCCTGCCCCCCAGCTGTGCCTCAGATTCCTGCCTGAAGCCCAGTGGGAAAGTGCCCATAGAGTTCCGGGGGACCAACCACCAGTGGGTACGCCCTTCCCCTCCAGGTCCATGGGTCGGGGGCGTCGAGGCGGGAAGTGCTCCTGTCCCCCCAGCCACGCCTCAGATTCCCGCCTGAAGCCCAGTGGAGAAAGTGCCCATTCAGCTCCGGGGAACCAACCACCAGTGCGTCCGCCCTTCCTCTTCAGGTGGGTCGGGTCGGTCCAGCCGGGAAGTGTTCCTGCCCCCCCAGCCTCGCCTAAGATTCCCGCCTGAAGTGCGGTGGGGAAAGTGCCCGTCCAGCTCCTGGGGAATAACCACTACACCATCCACGCTTCCCGTCCCGGTCAGTGGGTCGGGAGCGTCCAGCCCGGCAATGCTCCTGCCCCCCAGGCTTGCATCATATTCCCGCCTAAAGCCCAGTGAGGAAAGTGATTGTCTAGCTCCAGGGGACCAACCACCAGTCCGTCCGCCCTTCCCCTCCAGTTGACTCGGGGGCGTACTGCCGGGAAGTGCTCCTGCCCCCCCATCCGCGCCTCAGATTCCCGCCTAAAGCCCAGTGGGGAAAGTGCCCATCTACCTCCGGGGTCCCAACCACCAGTCCGTCCGCCCTTCCCCTCCAGGTGGATTGGTGGCGTCCAGCCGGGAAGTGCTCCTTTCCCTCCAGCCACGCCTCAGATTCTCGCCTGAAGCTCAGTGGGAAAAGTGCCAGTCCAGCTCGGGGGATCAACCACCAGTTCTTCCGACCTTCCCCTCCAGGTGGGCGGGTCGGGGGCGTCCACCCGGGAAGTGCTCCGGACCCCCCCAACCGCGCCTGAGATTCTCGCCTGAAGCCCAGTGGGGAAAGTGCCCATGTAGCTCTGGGAGACCAAACACCATTCCGTCTGCCCTTCCCCTACAGGTGGGTCGGGGGCATCTAGCCGGGAAGTCCTCCTCCCCCCCAAGCCGCGCCTCAGATTCCCGCCTGAAGCCCAGTGGGGAAAGTGCCCGTCCAGCTCTGGTGGAACAACCACCAGTCTGTCTGCCCTTCCCCTCCAGGTAGGTCAGGGTCGTCCAGCCAGGAAGTGCTCCTGCCCCACCAGGCACTCCTCAGATTCCCGCCTGAAGCCCAGTGGGGAAAGTGCCTCTCCAGCTCCAGGGGACCACCCACCAGTCTGTCCGCCCTCCCCTCCAGGTTGGTTGGGGCGTGCTGCCCGGTAGTGCTCCTGCCCCCCCAGCTGTGCCTCAGATTCCCGCCTGAAGCCCAGTGGGGAAAGTGCCCATCCAGCTCCAGGAGACCAACCACCATTTCGTCCGCACTTCCCCTTCAGGTGGGTGGGTCGGTGGCATCCAGCCTGGAAGTGCTCCTGCCCCACCCCCGCCGCGCCTCAGATTACCGCCTGAAACCCAGTGGGGAAAGTGCCCATTCAGCTCCGGGGGACCAACTACCAGTCTGTCCGCCTTTTCCCTCCAGGTGGTTTGGGGGCGTCCAGCCAGGAAGTGCTTCTGCCCCCCCAGCCGCACCTCAGATTCCCGCCTGAAGCCCAGTGGGGAAAGTGCCCGTCCAGGTCCGGGGGACCAACCACAAATCCGTCGGCCCTCCCCCTCTGTGGGTCGGCGATGTCCAGCCGGAAAGTGCTCCTGCCCCCCAGCCCCCCCCCTCAGATTCCCGCATGAAGCCCATTGGGGAATGTGCCCGTCCAGCTCCGGGGGACCAACCACCAATCCATCCGCCCTTCCTCTCCCGGTGGGTCGGGGGTGTCCAGCAGGGAAGTGCTCCTGCCCCCCAGCCGCGCCTCAGATTCCCGCCTAAAGCCCAGTGGGGAAAGTGCCCGGCCACCACCTGGGGAACAACCACCAGTCTTTCCGACCTTCCCCTCCAGGTGAGTTGGGGGCATACAACCGGGAAGTGCTCCTTCCCCCCATCCGCGCCTCAGATTCCCGCCTGAAACCCAGTGGGGAAAGTGCCCAACCAGCTCCAGGAGACCAACCACCATTCCGCCCTTCCCCTTCAGGTGGGTGGGTCGGTGGCATCCAGCCTAGAAGTGCTCCTGCCCCCTTGCCGTGCCTCAGATTCCCGCCTGAAGCCCAGTGGGGAAAGTGCCTATTCAGCTCCGGGGAACCAACTACCAGTCCGTCTGCCCTTTCCCTCCAGGTGGGTTGGGGGCGTCCAGCCAGGAAGTGCTCCTGCCCCCCCCCCAGCCTCGCCTCAGATTCCTGCCTGAAGCCCAGTCGGGAAAGTGCCTGTCCCCGTCCAGGTCCGGGGGACCAACCACCAATCCGTCAGCCCTCCCCCTCCTTGTGGGTCGGCGACGTCCAGCCGGAAAGTGCACCTGCCCCCCAGCCTCGCCTCAGATTCCTGCCTGAAGCCCAGTCGGGAAAGTGCCTGTCCCCGTCCAGGTCCGGGGGACCAACCACCAATCCGTCAGCCCTCCCCCTCCTTGTGGGTCGGCGACGTCCAGCCGGAAAGTGCACCTGCCCCCCAGCCGCGCCTCAGATTCCCGCCTGAAAGCCAGTGGGAAAGTGCCCGTCCAGCTCCGGTGGAACAACCACCAGTTCGTCAGCCCTTCCCTTCCAGGTGGGAGGGTCGGGGGCATCCAGCTGGGAAGTGCTCCCGCCCCCCCAGCTGCGCCTCATATTCCCTCCTGAAGCCCAGTGGGGAAAGTACCCATACAGCTCCAGTGGACCAACCACCAGTCCATCTGCCCTTCCCCTCCAGGTGGGTCTTGGAGGTCAAGCCGTGAAGTGCTCCTGCCCCCACAGCCTCGCCTCAGATTCCCACCTGAAGCCCAGTGGGGAAAGTGCCGGTCCCCGTCCAGGTCCGGGGGACCAACCACCAATCCGTCAGCCCTCCCCCTCCATGTGGGTCAGCGACGTCCAGCCGGAAAGTGCTCCTGCCCCCCAGCCGCGCCTCAGATTCCCGCCTGAAAGCCAGTGGGAAAGTGCCCCTCCAGCTCTGGGGACCAACCAAATATCCCTCCGCCCTTCCCCTCCAGGTGTGTCTGGGGTTACAGCGGGGTAGTGCTCATGCCCGCCCACCCGCGCCTCAGATTCCCGCCTGAAGCCCAGTGGGGAAAGTGCCCGTCCAGCTCCAATGGACCAACCACCAGTTCGTCAGCCCTTCCCCTCTAGGTGGGAGGGTCGGGGACATCCAGCCGGGAAGTGCTCCCGCCCCCCCAGCCACGCCACAGATTCCCGCGGAAGCCCAGTGAGGAAAGTGCCCGTCCAGCTCCCGGGGACCTTCCACCAGTCCGTCCGCCCTTCCCCTACAGGTGGTTCGGGGGCGTCCAGCCGGGAAGTGCTCCTGCCCCTCCAGCCGCGCCTCAGATTCCCGCCTGAAGCCCAGTGGGTAAAGTGCCTGTACATCTCCGGGGGACCAACCATCAGTCTGTCCTTCCTTCCCCTCAAGGTGGGTGGTTCGTTGGCATCCAGCAAGGAAGTGCTCCTGCCCCCTCTGCCGCGCCTCAAATTCCCGCCTGAAGTCCAGTGGGGTAACTGCCCGTCCAGCTCCGGGAGCCCAAGCACCAGTCCGTCAGCCCTTCCCCTCCAGGTGGGTCGGGGGTGTCCAGCCGGGAAGTGCTCCTTTCCCTCCAGCCACGCCTCAGATTCTCGCCTGAAGCTCAGTGGGTAAAGTGCCAGTCCAGCTCGGGGGACCAAACACCAGTTCTTCCGACCTTCCCCTCCAGGTGAGTGGGTCGGGGGCGTCCACCCGGGAAGTGCTCCGGACCCCCCCAACCGCGCCTGAGATTCTCGCCTGAAGCCCAGTGGGGAAAGTGCCCGTGTAGCTCCGGGAGACCAAACACCATTTCGTCTGCCCTTCCCCTACAGGTGGGTCGGGGGCGTCCAGCCGGGAAGTGCTCCTGCCCCCCAAGCCGAGCCTCAGATTCCCGCCTGAAGCCCAGTGGGGAAAGTGCCCGTCCAGCTCCGGTGGAACAACCACCAGTCTGTCTGCCCTTCCCCTCCAGGTGGGTCGTGGGCGTCCAGCCGGTAAGTGCTCCTGCCCCCCCAGCCGCGCCTCAGATTCCTGCCTGAAGCCCCGTGGGGAAAGTGCCCTTACATCTCCTGGGGACCAACCACCAGTCCCTCCTACCTTCCTCTCCAGGTGGGTGGGTCTGTGGCGTCCAGCCAGGAAGTTCTCCTGCGCCCTCAGCTGCGCCTCAGATTCCCGCCTTAAGCCCAGTGGGGAAAGTGCCCATCCAGCTCCAGGAGACAAACCACCAGTCCGTCTGCCCTTCCCCTCCTGGTGCGTCGGGGGCGTCCAGCCGTTAAGTGCTCCTGCCCCTCCAGCCGCACCTCAGATTCCTGCCTGAAGCCCTGTGGGGAAAGTGCCCATCCACCTCCGGGGGACCAACCAACAATCCGTCTGCCCTTTCCCTCCATGTGGGTCGGGGGCATCCAGCCGGGAAGTCCTCCTGCCCCCCCCCCAGCCGCGCCTCAGATTCCTGCCTGAAGCCCAGTGGGGAAACTACCCGTCCAGCTCCGGTGGACCAACCACTAGTCCGTTCGCCCTTCCCTGCAGTTGGGTTGGGAGCATCCAGCCGGGAAGTACTCCTGCCCCCCAGCCGCGCTTAAGATTCCTTAATGAGGACCTGAGGCGGCGCCCATCTCATCTTAATTCCAGGTCAGAACAGCTGCCGGCTCGCGACCCTGGGACCTCCATCTTTCCCTGCAGGACCCCAGGTGTCCCCCGTGATGCCTGAAGAGAAGCAGTTTTGAGCGTCTGCCCTGCCCTCTTCACTCCTGACCTGAGGCGGCGCCCATCTCATCTTAATTCCAGGTCAGAACAGCTGCCGGCTCGCGACCCTGGGACCTCCATCTTTCCCTGCAGGACCCCAGGTGTCCCCCGTGATGCCTGAAGAGAAGCAGTTTTGAGCGTCTGCCCTGCCCTCTTCACTCCTGACCTGAGGCGGCGCCCATCTCATCTTAATTCCAGGACCCCAGGTGTCCCCCGTGATGCCTGAAGAGAAGCAGTTTTGAGCGTCTGCCCTGCCCTCTTCACTCCTGACCTGAGGCGGTGCCCATCTCATCTTATTTCCAGGTCAGAACAGCTGCCGGCTCGCGACCCTGGGACCTCCATCTTTCCCTGCAGGACCCCAGGTGTCCCCCGTGATGCCTGAAGAGAAGCAGTTTTGAGCGTCTGCCCTGCCCTCTTCACTCCTGACCTGAGGCGGTGCCCATCTCATCTTATTTCCAGGTCAGAACAGCTGCCGGCTCGCGACCCTGGGACCTCCATCTTTCCCTGCAGGACCCCAGGTGTCCCCCGTGATGCCTGAAGAGAAGCAGTTTTGAGCGTCTGCCCTGCCCTCTTCACTCCTGACCTGAGGCGGCGCCCATCTCATCTTAATTCCAGGTCAGAACAGCTGCCGACTCGTGACCCTGGGACCTCCATCTTTCCCTGCAGGACCCCAGGTGTCCCCCGTGATGCCTGAAGAGAAGCAGTTTTGAGCGTCTGCCCTGCCCTCTTCACTCCTGACCTGACGGCGGCGCCCATCTCATCCCAAACCCAGGGTTCTGTAGAGGCGTGGCCTCCTCAAAGTGGGCGTGGCCTCAAAAGTGGGCATGGCTTAATTTCCAGTGGGCCAACGCTCACGCGGCCGCAGGTTGTTTTCCCACACTAAGGAACCTAGTACCCAAGGAATCTAGTAACCCAACCTACTCAGCAATATGAAGAAACAAAGAAAATCTCCAACACAAGGGGAGAACAACGAAAACAATATAGACCATTCTGTCAATACAGCTCACCTAAGGGACCTCTCTGACATAGAATTCAGGTACGAAGTCATCAAGATGCTCAATCAACTCAATGAAACAGTCAGACAGACAGCCAGTAACGCCACAGAAAAAATCGACAAATTACGAGAAGAAATGAGGGCAGAAATGTCACGATTAAAAGATTCCATAGATGAAATGAGAAATTCAGTTTCTTCTCTTAAAAATAGAATGACCGCAGCTGAAGAGAGAATCAGTGACCTGGAAGATCAGCTGCAACAAGCCAACACGCAACAACAAACACTGGCAAGGGACCTCAAAATGGCTCTACAGAGAATCAGAGTCCTAGCAGATGACTCCAAGAGAAACAATATTAGAATCATGGGACTACCTGAACCTCAGGGAAACAATCCCAAACGAAAAAAACACCGTCAAACAAATCATTGCTGAAAACTTCCCAGAGCTGCACAATGCAGCCATTCAGGTTCAAGGAGCCCGAAGGGTGCCAGCTAAAAGAGACCCCAACAAAAACACTCCAAGACATATCATACTTAGAATGATCGATACTGCCGATAGAGACACAATACTGCAAGCAGCAAGAGCAAAGAAGGAAATCACATATAAAGGAGCATCCCTTAGATTCACAGCAGACCTATCAGAGGAAACCCTACAAGCCCGAAGGCAGTGGCGAGATATAGTCAAAAAACTCATGGAAATGAATGCTTCACCAAGAATACTCTACCCGGCTAAACTCTCCCTCAAAATCGAAGGAACAGTACATTATTTTATAGATAAACAGCAGCTCAGGAACTTCATAGACTCAAAACCAAACCTAAAGCAAGGCCTAAAGGGGCTACTATAAGAAAAGACAAAGCCTACAACCACAACACACCCGCACAGAAACATGACACAAAACCCCATAACCATTCTCTCTCTCAATGTCAACAGTCTAAATTCACCAGTTAAGAGACACAGAGTGGCAAAATGGATACAGAGACAGAACCCAACATTCTGCTGCCTACAAGAAACTCACCTCAACAGCCAGAGCAAACACAGACTCAAAGTCAAAGGATGGAATACAATCCTGCAAGCAAACAACTCCCTCAAAAAAGCTGGGGTGGCCATACTAGTATCTGACAACATTAATTTCACCTTGAAAAAGATTAGAAGGGACAGTGAAGGCTATTTTCTCTTCATCAAGGGATACGTACAACAGGAAGAAATCACACTCTTAAATGTATACGCACCTAATGAGGGAACAGCTAAATATTTAAAACAACTGCTAACAGATTTTAAGGAGGACATCACTACCAACACAATAGTACTTGGAGACTTCAACATCGCCTTATCACCTCTGGATAGATCAACACGAACAAAACCCAGCAAGGAATTATTGGCTTTGAAAGAAGTAATAGAAGAGAAAGGGCTTATGGACTTATACAGGGCTTTACACCCCCAAAAGAAAGAATACACATTCTTCTCCAGCACGCACGGAACATTTTCCAAAATAGACCATGTGCTAGGACACAAAACATACCTCAACAGAATCAAGAAGATAGAAATAGTATCAGCCATCTTTTCAGACCATGATGCACTGAGGATAGAAGTGAATCACACACAGACACGGAGAACCAAATCAAACACCTGGAAATTAAACAACTCGATGCTGAACAATGAGTGGGTCAGGAACGAAGTCAAGGATGAAATCAAAAGATACATGGAAACAAATGAGAATGAAGACACAAACTACCAGAACTTATGGGATGCAGCGAAAGCTGTATTAAGGGGAAAATTTATAGCTCTGCAAGCCTATCTTAAGTCGATAGAAACGATGCACATAAACAATTTGACCTCACAGCTCAAGACCTTAGAAAAGGATCAACAGAAAGAGCCTAAATCAGGCAGAAGGAAAGAGATCATAAAACTTAGAGCAGAAATCAACGACATGGAAAACAAAGAAACAATCCGAAAGATCAATGAAACCAAGAGCTGGTTCTTCGAGAAAATAAATAAGATAGATAAACCACTAGCAACACTCACAAAGAAACAGAGAGAGAGAACCCTAATAAATCGAATCAGAAATAAGAATGGGGATATCACAACAGAAACTAAAGAAATTCAAGAGATCATCAGAGACTACTTTGAAAGTCTCTATGCCACGAAACACGAGAACCTAGAAGAAATGGATAAATTCCTGGATCTCTACCATCTCCCAAAGCTGAATCAAGAAGATATAGAGTACCTGAATAGACCCATTCACATCAAGGAAATTGAAACTGTAATCAAAAGTCTTCCCAAAAACAAAAGCCCAGGCCCAGACGGATTTACTAGCGAATTTTTCCAAACATTTAAAGAGGACCTATTGCCAATTCTTCTCAAGCTTTTCCAGGAAATTGAAAAAACAGAAACTCTCCCAAACAGCTTCTATGAAGCCCATATCTCTCTAATACCAAAAGGAAACAAAGACACCACAAGAAAAGAAAACTACAGGCCAATATCCCTGATGAACACGGATGCGAAGATTCTCAACAAAATACTAGCCAATAGAATACAACAACTCATCAAAAAGATCATACATCATGACCAAGTGGGATTCATCCCAGGGATGCAAGAATGGTTCAACATTCGGAAATCAATCAACATAATCCATCATATCAACAAAAGAAAAGATAAAAATCATATGATCATATCAATAGACGCAGAGAAAGCTTTTGACAAGATCCAGCACCCATTCATGATGAAAACCCTTGCCAAAATGGGGATAGAGGGGACTTTCCTCAATATAGTTAAAGCCATCTACCACAAACCTACAGCAACCATCATCCTCAATGGGGAAAAACTGAGACCCTTCCCCCTAAGGTCAGGGACGAGACAAGGATGACCACTCTCTCCACTACTGTTCAATATAGTACTGGAAGTACTTGCAATAGCGATTAGGCAAGAAAAAGATATTAAGGGCATCCAGATAGGGAAAGAAGAAATTAAGCTCTCACTATTCGCAGATGACATGATACTATACTTAGAGAACCCTAAAACCTCTACCAAGAAACTCCTAGAAACAATAGGCTTGTATAGTAAAGTGGCAGGCTATAAAATCAATACCCAAAAATCCATGGCATTCCTATACGCAAATAGTGAAAGAGAAGCAAGTGACATCAAGAAAACAATCCCATTCACAATTGTGCCCCAGAAAATCAAGTATCTAGGAATCAGCTTAACTAAGGAAGTAAAGGACCTGTACAAGGAAAACTACAAAACGCTACTTCAGGAAATAAAAGAGGACACGAGGAAATGGAAAAATATCCCCTGTTCATGGATGGGGAGAATCAACATCATCAAAATGGAAATACTTCCCAAAGCACTATACAAATTCAATGCAATCCCTATAAGGATACCCATGACATTCTTCAAAGAAATGGAGCAAACACTCCTGAAATTTATATGGAACAATAAGCCCCCACGAATAGCTAAAGCAATTCTTGGGAAAAAGAAAATGGGAGGAATCAACCTCCCTAACTTCAAACTCTACTACAAGGCAGTAATAATTAAAACAGCATGGTACTGGAACAAAAGCAGAGCTGCAGACCAATGGAACAGAGTTGAATATACTGACATTTCCTCCCAAACATATAATCATCTAATTTTTGATAAGGGGGCAAGAAAAGTGAAATGGAGCAGGGAAAGCCTCTTCAACAAACTGTGCTGGCAAAATTGGACGGCTACATGCAAAAAAGTGGGCTCAGATCTCTGCCTAACACCATGCACAAAAGTAAGATCAAAATGGATTTATGACCTCAACATCAGACCAGAATCCATAATGTTTATTGAAGACAAAGTCGGCAAAACTCTCCGTGATATTGAAGCTAATGGTATCTTCAAAGATGTCACGCCACTGGCCGAGCAAGTGAAAACAGAGCTAGACAAATGGGACTATCTTAAACTAAGAAGCTTCTGCACCTCAAAAGAAACAGTGACCAAAATACAAAGACAGCCTACAGAATGGGAAAGGATATTCACCAAGTACACATCTGACAAGGGGTTGATATCAAGGATATACAAGGTACTGGTTAAACTCCACAAGAAGAAATCACCCAACCCCATCAAAAAATGGGGTGAGGAAATGAACAGAAACTTTCGCAAAGAAGAAATTCGAATGGCAAAAAGGCACATGAGAAAATGCTATACATCACTAATCATCAGAGAGATGCAGATCAAAACCACAATGAGATATCATTTCACACCACAGAGACTGGCCCACATCCACAAGAACAAAAGCAACCGGTGCTGGCGCGGATGTGGCGAGAAAGGGACCCTCCTTCACTGCTGGTGGGAATGCCGGCTGGTCCAACCCTTTTGGAAAACAGTATGGACGACTCTCAAAAAATTAGAATTTGATCTGCCATTTGATCCAGCTATAGCACTCCTGGGAATATATCCCAGAGAGGCAAAAAGGTATAGTCGAAGTGACATCTGCAATTGTTTGTTCATTGCAGCACTCTTTACAATAGCCAGAATCTGGAAAAAACCTGAGTGCCCAAGAACAGATGACTGGTTAAAGAAACTTTGGTACATTTACACAATGGAGTACTATGTAGCTGTTAGAAAAGATGAAGTTATGAAATTTACATACAAGTGGTACTACATGGAAAGTATCATATTAAGCGAAATGAGTCAGAAAGAGCGGGATAGACACAGAAAGATTGCATTCATCTGGGGAACATAAAGCAACAAAAAGGGAGAGTGACACACAGGAATGGCTGAGATTAGTACCAGGAATTTTGCTCCATGAATGGAAGGCCAGCCACAGGCTCTAGGTGAAAAGGAAGCTCAGATAGAGAAGAGAGTACCAAATGAAGGGTGTTGTGAGGGCCCTCCCAGGGTGGGAGAAGCATGCTAAAAGTAGTCGATAGACCAAACATGATTGCCACTCAAAGCCTCTCTTGCAAAACACAGTACCCAAAAGAAGAGAGAGAGAACAAGGGGGAATACCCTGCCACAGAGGCAGGATGGGACGGGGGGGGGGGGATGAGGGTGGGGGGGATGCTGGGACCCATGGGGATGGATGACGGGCACTGGTGGAGGTATGGGGACTTGATCATTGTATAACTGAAACCCAAGCACAAAATTTGTAAGCCTATAACTGTACCTCATGGTTTTTCACTAATAAAAAAAAGAAAAAAATGAATAAAAAAATTTAAAAAAAAAGAAGTATCAACGTAAAAAAAAAAAAAAGATTCCTTAATGAAGCCCAGTGGGGAAAATGCCCGTCCAGCTCCGGGTGACCAACCACCAGTCCGTCAGCCCTTTCCCTCCAGGTTGGTCAGGACCGTCCAGCCGGGAAGTGCTCCTGCCCCCCCAGCCATGCCTCATATTCCCTCCTGAAGTCCAGTGGGGAAAGTGCCCTTCCAGCACCGGGGTCCAACCACCAGTCTGTCCGCCCTTCCCTTCTAGGTGGGTCCGTGGCATCCAGCCGGGAAGTGCTCCTGCCCCCCCAGCCGTGCTTCAGATTCCCTCCTGAAGCCCAGTGGGGAAAGTGCCAGTCCAGCTCCGGGGGAACAACCACCAGTCCATCCTCCCTTCCCCTTCAGCCCACTCGCCTTCTCAAGTTTCTACGAAGACCTGTTCGAAAACAGCTTTTTAAGCTCAGTACAAAATAGCACCTCCTCCAAAAGTTTCACTCAATGTTGTTATAAAACAAAGAATAACGCCTGACAGAAAAGAACGTCAAACTCAGAAACGTAGAAGGTTGCCTACTATTGACAAAACCTTATCCATAATCCTTTCCCAGTATAAGAGGGAATAGTATAATCTGTGCAGGACGGGAACCGAGGTCAATTGTTCGGCAACAAAACTGAACGGCTCCTGGCAGTCTCTCTTCGTTCAACCTGTTACAGCCTGCCCCACGTCTTGGGACTCCCCCCAGGGAATGCGCAGCTAGCTAGATCCCCTAGAATTGCCGGTTTTCTCCCTTGACCTGCTCGGGACAGGAACTGAGGCAACATCAGATCCCGCGGCAACAAAGCTGACCGGATCCGGGAACTCTCTCCTCACTCAACCAGAATAGTAACAGTGAACGTGAAGGACTGAAGCACACTGGTCACAATGGTAAAGCAATGCAAAAGCCCACCAAAGTTTCTTATTGAAGAGGCTAGCCCAGAAGACACCAACAGTATTGTAGTATTAGACAACCTCTCTGACAAGGAATTCAGAAGGGAGCTACTTAGGATGCTTAGGGAACTAAAAGAAACAATGGAAAGCAATGCCAACAAAAGACAAGAGGATTTGAAGGCAGAAATGAGAAAAACGCAATCGGAAATGTCGGACCTGAAAACCCTGGTAGGCGAATTGAAAACCTCAGTGGAAGGTCTCAGAAGCAGAGTAAGAGCTGCTGAGAACAGAATCAGTGAGCTCGAAGATGAAGTTCAGAGACTCGCCAGAAAAGAGCAGAAAATGGAAAAGAGACACACAGTTCGGTAACAGATGGCAAGAGAAGATCGTGATGAAGCCAAGAGGGGTAACATAAGAATTATTGGAGTCCCAGAGGGACAGGAAGAAAACCCTGATGAAGAAGAAACTGTCAAAGACATCATTGCTACAACATTTCCAGAGCTGAAGAAAACTTGTGACCACATTCAGGAGGCCCGAAGGGTACCAGCTAGAAGAAATCCGAACAAAAATACCCCAAGACACATCCTGATCAAAATGACCAAAACTTTAGACAGACAAAATTCTGAAAGCAGCAAGATTGAAGAAAGAAATCTCTTACAAAGGAGCATCCTTAAAATTCACAGCTATTTTTTCTGATGAAACCCTCAGGGCCCAAAAACAGTGGTGGGACATAGTGAAAAAACTCAATGAAATAAATGCCTCTCCAAAAATGTTCTACCCAGTGAGACTCCCGTTCATAATAGAAGGAACAACACACAGTTTCACAGACAAACAACAGCTCAGGAACTTCATAGACTCACGACCATGGTTACAAGTACAACTATATGGGCTACTTGAAGACAGGACAGGCCCCTCGAATACACCTAATTTCAACAGAACAATGGGACAAAATCCCATAACAATAATCTCTCTCAAGGTCAATGGGCTAAACGCACCAATTAAAAGACACAGAGTGGCAGGATGGATTAGAAAATTGAACCCAACATTCTGCGGCCTGCAAGAAACACACCATAATAGTCAAAGCAAACACAGACTCAGAGTCAAAGGCTGGAAAACAATCCTACAGGCAAACAGCTCCCAGAAAAAAGCTGGGGTAGCCATCCTAATATCAGACCACATCGATTTCAGAGTGAAGAAGGTCATAAGAGATAGTGAAGGCCATTTCTTAGGGATCAAAGGATCTGTACAACAGGAAGAACTTACAATAATAAATGTATATGCACCTAATGAGAGACCAGCAAAGTACTTAAAACAACTACTCATAGATTTGGAAAAAGACATCAATAGCAACACAATACTAGTGGGAGACTTCAACACCGCTTTGTCACCTCTGGATAGATCAACCAGACTCAAACTTAGCAAGGACATACTTAATCTGAGGGAAACAATGGAAGAAAGGGACTTAGTAGATATATACAGGACTCTTCATCCTCAAAAGGCTGAATACACATTCTTAGCAAGCGTACATGGAACATTCTCCAAGATAGACCACATGTTGAGCAACCAAACATACCTCCATAAAATTAAGAAGATAGAGATTTTATCAACAATCTTCTCAGACCACAATGCACTTAAATTAGAAGTAAATCACACACAAAAACGAAAACTAAATCAAACACCTGGAAATTAAACAGTGCGCTATTGAACAACGAGTGGCTTAGACAGGAAATCAAAAAGGAAATCAAAAGATTCCTAGAAACGAATGAAAATGATGACACAAGATACCAAAACTTATGGGATACAGCAAAAGCTGTCTTAAGAGGAAAGTTTATAGCTCTACAAGCATTCCTCAGAAAGGAGGAGCGAGCCCACATAAATAAACTAACCTGACAGCTTAAGAGCTTGGAGAAGGGCCAACCAAAGGAGCACAACCCGAACAGGAGGAAGGAAATAATAAAACACAGAGCAGAGATTAACGAGATGGAAATCCAAAAAACAATCCGAAAGATCAATGAAACCAAGAGCTGGTTCTTTGAGAAAATTAACAAGATCGATAAGCCTCTAGCAAAACTCACAAAGAAGGGGATAGAGAAAACCCTAATAAACCGAATCAGAAATGAAAAGGGGGTCATCACAACAGAAACTACAGAAATTCAAAGGATCCTCAGGGAGTACTTTGAGAAGCTTTATGCCACGGAACATCAAAACCTCGAGGAAATGGATAAATTCCTAGACTCCTACAGACTCCCAAGGCTGAACCAAGAAGACCTGGAATACCTGAACAGACCTATCACCACCAAGGAAATTGAAATGGTAATAAAAATTCTCCCCAAGCAAAAAATCCCTGGCCCGGATGGATTCACTACTGAATTCTTCCAAATCTTTAAAGAAGACTTACTCCCAATCCTCTTTAAGCTTTTCCACGAAATTGAAATATCAAAAACACTTGCGAATAGTTTCTATGAAGCGAATATCACACTGATACCAAAAGCAGACAGAGATACTACAAAGAAAGAGAATTACAGGCCGATATCCCTGATGAACACAGATGCAAAGATTCTCAACAAACTACTAGCGAATAGAATCCAACTACGCATCAAAAAGATATACACCATGACCAAGTAGGATTCATCCCAGGGATGCAAGGATGGTTTAACATCGGAAATCAATCAACATAATCTACCATATCAATAAAAGAAAAGATAAAAAGCATATGATCATATCAATAGATGCAGAGAAAGCATTTGACAAGATCCAGCACCCCTTTATGATGAAAACCCTAGACAAAATGCATATAGAGGGGACTTTCCTCAACATAGTTAAAGCCATCTACCACAAGCCTACAGCAAGCATCATCCTCAATGGGGAAAAACTGAGAGCCTTCCCTCTAAGATCAGGAACGAGACAAGGATGCCCACTCTCTCCACTGCTGTTCAATATAGTACTGGAAGTACTTGCAATAGCGATTAGGCAAGGAAAAGATATTAAGGGCATTCAGGTAGGAAAGGAAGAAATCAAGCTCTCACTATTCGCAGATGATATGTTACTATACTTAGAGGACCCAATAACCTCCACCAAAAAACTGCTAGAAACAATAGACTCGTATAGTAAAGTTGCAGGCTATAAAATCAATACCCAAAAGTCCATGGCTTTCCTATACGCAAACAGTGAGAGAGAAGAAAGCAACATGAAAAAAAAATCCCGTTCACAATTGTGCCCCAGAAAATCTAGTACCTAGGAATCAGCTTAACTAAGGAAGTAAAGGACCTGTACAAAGAAAACTGCAAACCGCTACTTCAGGAAATAAAAGAGGACATGAGGAAATGGAAAGATATCCCCTGCTCATGGGTCGGCAGACTTAACATTGTCAAAATGGCAATACTACCGAAAGCATTGTATAAATTCAATGCAATGCCTATAAGGATACCCATGACATTCTTCAAAGAAATGGAGCAAACACTCCTGAAATTTATATGGAACAATATGCCCCCACGAATAGCTAAAGAAATTCTTGGGAAAAAGTAAATGGGAGGAATCAACCTCCCTAACTTCAAACTCTACTACAAAGCAGTAATAATTAAAACAGCGTGGTACTGGAACAAAAGCAGAACTGCAGACCAATGGAACAGGGTTGAATACACTGACATCTCCCCTCAATCATATGATCATCTAATCTTTGACAAAGGTGCAAGAAATGTGAAGTGGAGTAAGGAAAGCCTCTTTAACAAATTTTGCTGGCATCACTGGAAGGCTACATGAAAAAAAATGGGCCCAGAACTCTGCCTAACACCATGTACAAAGGTAAGATCAAAATGGATTAAAGACCTCAACATCAGACCAGACACCATAAGGTACATTGAAAACAAAGTTGGCAAAACCCTCCATGACATTGCGGCTAATGGTACTTTCAAAGATGCCACGCCACTGCCCGAGCAAGTAAAAACAGAGATAGATAAATGGGGCTATCTTAAACTAAGAAACTTCTGCACCTCCAAAGAAACAGTGACCAAAATACAAAGACAGTCTACAGAATGGGAAAGGATATTCGCCGAATACACATCTGACAAGGGGTTGCTCTCAAGGATATACAAAATACTGGTTGAACTCCCCAGGAAGAAAACATCCAACCCCATCCAAAAATGGGGCAGTGAAATGAACAGAAACTTTCTCAAAGAAGAAATCTGAATGGCAAAAAAGCACATGAGAAAATGCTCTACATCATTCATCATCAGGGAGATGCAGATCAAAACCACAATGCGATACCATCTCACACCTCAGAGACTGACCCACATTCAAATGAACAAAAGCAACCGATGCTGGTACGGATGTGGCGAGAAAGGGACACTCCTTCACTGTTGGTGGGAATGCCGACTAATTCAGCCCTTTTGGAAAACAGTATGGACGTTTCTCAAAAAATTAGAAATTGAGCTCCCATTTGACCCAGCGATACCACTACTGGGAATATACCCCAGAGAGGCAAACATGTGTAGTCGAAGTGACATCTGCACTTGTTTGTTCATTGCAGCACTCTTTACTATAGCCAGAAACTGGAAGAAACCTGAATGCCCAAGAACAGATGACTGGTTAAAGAAACTTTGGTACATCTACCCAATGGAGTTTTATGTAGCTCTTAGAATAGATGAAGTCATGAAATTTACATACAAGTGGTACAATATGGAAAGTATCATGCTAAGCGAAATGAGTCAGAAAGAGAGAGATAGACATAGAAAGATTGCATTCATCTGGGGGATATAAAGCAACAAAATATGAGATTAATACCTAAGAATAGCTGAGATCAACACCAGGAGGATTACTCCATAGCTTTGAGGCCAGCCGGGTATTCTAGGGGAATGGGCAATTCTGATGGAGAAAGGAGCACCAAATAAAGTGTGTTTGGAGGATCCTCCCAGGAGCGGAAATGCATGTTGAAAGTAGACTATGGACTGATCATGTTTGCCACTCAATGCCTCTTTTGCAGACCACAACACCCAGGAGGAGAGAGAGAACAGAGGGGAATGCCCTGCCACAGAGGCAGGGTGAGAGGGGGAGTGGGGGGATATTATCCATGGTGGTGGAGGGTGAGCACTGGTGGAGGGATGAGTATTTAATCATTGTATGACCGAAATCCAAGCACAAAATTTGTAAATCTAGAACTGTACCTCATGGTGCTTCACTAATAAAAAAAAAGCTTCAAAATAAAATACAAAAAAAAAAGATTAGAAGGGACAGCAAAGGCCATTTTCTATTTATCAAGGTTTATGTAATACAAGAAGAAGTCACACTCAAACAGATATGCACCTAATGAAGTACCAGCTAAAAACTTAAAACAACTGCTAACAGATTTTAAGGAAGACATTGCTCGTAATACAATAGTAGTCGGAGACTTCAACATTGCCTTATCACCTCTGGATAGATCAATAAGAACAAAGCTCAGCAAGGAAATACTGGCTTTGAAGGAAGGAATAGAAGAGAGAGCTAACAGACCTATACAGGGCTTTACACCACCAAAAGAAAGAATACATATTCTTTTCCAGTGCACATGGAATATTTCCAAAAAAAATCACGTGCTAGATCATAAAACATACCTCAATAGAATCAGGAAGATAGAAATTGTATCAACTATCTTTTCAGACCAGGATGTGCTGAAGATAAAAATGAATCACACACAGATGCGTAAAACCAAATCAAACACGTGAAAATTAAACAACTCAATGTTGAACACTGAGTGAGTCAGAAAGGAAGTCAAGGACCAAATCAAAAGATAACTGGAAACAAATGAGAATCAAGACACGAGCTACCAGAATTTAGGGGTAGCTAAAGCCATGTTAAGAAGAATATTTAGAGCTTTGTAAGCATTGTTAAGGAAGGAAGAAAGGGCATAGATAGATAAGTTGACTTCATAGCTCAAGATCTTAGAAAAAGATGAATAAACAGAAGAAAAACCCAGCCTAACGAAAGAAATAACAAACCTTAGAGCAGAAATTAACGACATGGAAACCCGAAAAACAATCGGAAATGTCAATGAAACCGAGAGCTAGTACTTTAAGAAAATAAACAAGATTGATGGATGACTACCAAGACTCACAAAGAAAGAGAGAGAGACAACCTTAATAAACCGAATAAGAAATGAAATAAAGGACACCACAACAGAAACCAATGAAAATCAAAAGGTCATCTGAGACAACTTTGAGAGTCTGTATGCCACGAAACAAGAGAACCTAGAAGAAATAGATAAATTCCTGGATGCCTACAATCTCCCAGGACTGAGCCAAGAAGACTTAGAATACCTGAATAGATCTATTAATATCAAGGAAATCAAAACTGTAATCAAAACTCTTCCCCAAAACAAAAGCCCAGGCCCAGATAGATTCACAAGCGAATTCTTCCAAATATTTATTTATTTATTTTTAAAGCTGAACTTGCCTATTTTATTATATACTTAGCTACAAAGCACACATTTTTAAATTTTTTTAATGTAGGAGTATTGCTATTTACTCAACAATTGATTAGGCTGATTGAGTTGGGCATAAATTCCACCACTTTCAAACTTTTAAAGAAGACCTATTGCCAGTTCTCCTCAAGCTTTTCCAGGAAATTGAAAAACAGGAACTCACCCAAACAGTTTCTATGAAGCACATATCTCTCTAATAGCAAAAAGCAAACAAAGATACCACTAACAAAGAAAAATGCAAGTCAATATCTCTGATGAACATGGATGCAAAGATAGCAAATAGAATCCAACAACTCGTCAAAAAGATCATACACCACGACCAAGTGGGATTCATCCCGGGGATGCAAGGATGGTTTAACATTCGCATATCAATCAACATAATCCATCATATCAACAAAAGAAAAGATAAAACCATATGATCATATCAATAGACGCAGAGAAAGAATTTGACAAGATCCAGGACCCGATAATGATGAAAACTCTGACCAAAATGGTTTTTGAGGGAACTTTCCTCAAGATAGTCAAAGCCATCTACAACAAATATATGGCAATCATTATCCTCAATGTGGAAAAACAAAGGGCCTCCCTCTAAGATCAGGGAGAAGACAAGGATGTCTACTCTCGCCACTTCTATTCAATATAGTACTGGAAGTACTTGCAATAGCAGTTAGGCAATAAAAAGACATTAAACGCATCCAGACAGGACAGGAATAAATCAAGCTATCACTATTTGCAGATGATATGATGCTATATCTAGAGAATCCTAAAGCCTCTACCAAGAAACTCCTAGAAACAATAGACTTGTACAATAAAGTCGCAGGGCATAAAACCAATGCCCCAAAATACATGTCCTTCCTATTCGCAAATAATGAGACAGAACAAAGAGACATTAAAAAAGCAATCCCTTCACAATCATGCCCCAGAAAATCAAGTACTTCGGAAGCAGCCTAAGTAAGGAAGTAAAGGACCTCTACAAAGAATACTGCAAAACCATATTCCACAAAATAAAAGAGAACATGAGTAAATGGAAACATTTCCCTGCTTATGGATAGGAAGAATGTACATTGTCAAAATGGCAATACTCCCCAAGGCACTATACAGATTCAATGCAATCCCTGTAAGGATACCCATGAAATTCTTCAAAGAAATGGATCAAGCACTCCCAAAATTTATTTGAAATAACAAGCGCTCATGAATAGCTAAAGCACTTCTTGGGAAAAAGACGTTGGGAGGCATCACCCTCCTCAACCTTAAACTCTACTACAAAGTGGTAACAATTAAAACAGCATGGTGCTCTGGAAAGAAAGATGGCAGCCTCTTGGGAGCCTTGTGGAAAGCCAGGTATGAGCCAGTGGTGATGGGGCGACTAAAACCTCATGGGAAGTGGGGCATTCCCGGCTCGTCCTTCACGCCCTACCGAGGTCACCAGTTGCCTCCCACGAGCGGCTCTCCAGCACGGCCATGGCTCCAGAAGCACAAGGACTTAATGCAGAGCCCAGCAGCTTGGAGCAGAAAAGTGAACGGACTATGTGTCAATCCAGGCCACCATGTCTGCCCGGAGGGGAAAGGGTGTTGGTCCCTTCCGCCTTCTCCCCTTAGGAAAGAAAGATGGCAGCCGCTTGGGAGCCTTATGGAAAGCCAGGTATGAGCCGGTGGTGACGGGGCGACTAAAACCTCATGGGAAGGGGGGCATTCCCGGCTCGTCCTTCACACCCTACCGAGGTCACCAGTTGCCCCCCACGAGCGGCTCTCCGGCACGGCCATGGTTCTAGAGCACAGAAACCAATCTCTTAATTATCTGAATCTCAGTAGAAATACTTCCAGGGTTAATAAGTAAAACAGCAGAAATCCAAAACTGCATGGCCGCTATTGCGGCTGCGTGACATCATTTAATTCTTGAACCCAGCTTTAGAAAGCAAATCATTTCACAATGCTTTTTCAGCATGTCTGATTTGGGGGGGGGTAAACTCTAAATAATAATGGTGCATCTTTTATCGAAACAATAAATCTAGTCAAAGTAGATAGAGTGTTAACTAGAATTCATCTGCCTCACAGGCATTGGGAGGGGTGAGGAGTGGGGGTTTATTGGGGTTCTTCGTGGTGAAAAATAAGTATTGGTAAAGGGAAATGTGTTTGATATTTGCATGACAGAGACCTAAACCTGAAAGCTTTGTAACTTTTCCCACAGTGATTCAATAAATGAATAAATTCTAATAAATAAATAAATAAAATAAAACAACATGGTACTGGAACAAAGGCAGAACTGTGGACCAATGAAACATGGTGGAATATCTCTACACACAACCCCCAATGTATGATTATCTAATCTTTGATGAGGGAGAAAGAAATGTGAATTGGAGCAAGGAAAGACACTTTAACAAATGATGCTGGCATAACTGGATATGCAAAAAACTGGGCTTAGACCTCTACTTAACACCATGCACAAAAGTCAGATCTAAATGGATTACAGACCTCAACATTAGACCAGTATCCATAAGGTACACTGAAGACAATGTCGGCAAAACCCTCCACAATATTAAGGCTAAGGATATCTTCAAAGATGGCATGCTTCTGACCAACCAAGTGGAAACAGAGACAAAAATGGGACTATATTAAAGTAAGAAGCTTCTGCACCACAAAAGATACAGTGACCAAAATACAAAGACAATCTACGGAATGGGAAATGATATTCACTCAATACCCAATTGATAAGGGCTTAATATCAATGATAAGACAAACGACTAGTTGAACTCCACAAAAAGAAAACATCCAACCCCATCAAAAATGGGGTAATGAAATGAACAGAAACTTTGTCAAAGAAGAAATCCGAATGACTAAAAGGCACATGAGAAAATGCTCTACATCACTTATCATCTGGGAGATGCAGATCAAAACAACAATGAGATACCATTTCACACCACAGAGACTAGCCCACATGCAAAGGAAGAAAAGCAACCGGGGTTGTATCGGATGTGGGGAGAAAGGGACTCTCCTTCACTGCTGGTGGGAATTTGACTGGGTCAGCCCTTTTGGAAAACAGTATGGACTATTCTCAAAAAATTAGAAAATTAGTTCCCATTTTATCCTGCAATACCACTCCTAGAATATATCCTGGAGTGGCAAAAAAGTATAGTCAAAATGACATCTGCACTTGTATTTTCATTGCTGGACTGTTTACAACAGCCAAAATCTGGGAAAAAAAACCCGAGTGCCCAAGAACAGATGACTGGTTAAAGAAACTTTGTATATCTACATATACGGTGGAATACTATGCAGCTGTTAGAAATGAAGAAGTCATGAAATTTGCAAACAGGTGGTTCTGCATGGAAAGTATCATGCTGAGTGAAATGATCCAGAAATAGAGGGACAGACATAGAATGATTGCACTCTTATGGGGAATATAAAGTAACAGAATGGGAGACAAACACCCAAGAATAACTGAGATAAGTACCAGGAGGTCTGCTCCATGGCTCACAAGCCTGAAGCACATGCTGGGGGAAAAGGCAGCTCAGATAGAGAAAGGAACAGCAAGTAAAAGGTGTTTAGAGGACTCGCTTGGGATGCGAGATGCCTGTTGAAAGTAGACTATAGACCGAGCTTGATGGCCACTCAATACCTTTTTGCAAACCACAGCATCCTAAAGGAAAGAGAGAGCAAAAGGGAATGCACTGTCACAGAGGTGGGGTGTGGTGGGGAGTTGGGGTGTGGGAGGGCTACTAGTTTCATTGGTGGAGAAATATCGGCACTGGTGAAGAGGTGGGTACTTGATCATTGTATAACTGAAACCCAAGAACGAAAGTTTGTAAGTCTACAACTGTACCTCATGGTGTTTCACTAATAAAGCAAATAAAATAAAATAAGATAAAATTTCTCTTGCAATATAATAAAAAAGAAGTAAATTTAAGTTCATTGTTTAAATGGATACTGGCTAAGGAAAGGAGATAACAATACACCTTTAGATGGAATTCTGCCCTTCTTTTAGAAAGTATCTAGAGGGCATAGCACTTAGATGAGATTTTTTCCTTGAAGTATCTCCTAGAAGAACTTTACTTCTATGTGAAGAAAGGGCTTTACATCTGTTCATTGTTTATTATAATGTTAAACCACACTTATGTGTTATTATTACCCCAACCCTTCATGATTTCTCAGTAATTAATGCTATGAGATTTGAATAAACATCTATTGATTATCAACCAGACTGGTGGCCCCCATTCCTTCGTTTGTCAATCACCATCAGACTTGTGGGCAGAGGGGACAGTCAGTTATTAGCCGTGAATGCACCAGGATTCCCTCATGTTGCTTCGGGTGGGTCAGGGACCGTTTCAGAACAGTGACATAACACAATACATGTCTCACTGCTTATGAGGCTGCACAGTTCATATGATATTTCGGGGAAGTTTCATTGAGATTAAAATGTTCCCACCCTCTCTGACAGACCAAAAATCATGGACAGGACATGGGCTGAGGAGATACTTTTTCTTCCAGAAGGCAGATATGGACTTACACTTACTTATTAGAGTTGGGGGTAGAGGACAACATTGACCACGGAGGATTTCCAGTCCCTTTGATTGGCTTATATGTTGAGAACGAGAAACACACTGAGCTAAAAATTCATTTTCTAAGAAAGTGGGGAAAATGTGACCAGAGGGACAGTATGCAAGAACATCAGGCAATGCACTTTTCTTGCACAAAACTGACTTAGATTTTATTCCCAGTACCATATATCGTCCCCAAGAACCACCAGAATTTATCCCTGAGCATAGAGCCAGAAGTAAAGCCTGAACATCTCCAAGTGCATTATGAAAAACAAATAAATAGATAAATGGAAAAACCTTAATATTTGCTGTTATAATGAAAGGCACACTTCATTTCTTTATATGGTCAAGTTTCTCTCAAATCTCTATTTACTTGCATACTTCTATCAGAATAACCGTGATCCATAACCGTTCATAAAATCACTTTCAGCTTTGCTTATCTTAGAATGTCATAATTTATCTTTCAAGATTGAATAATAGTTTTGCAGTATGCAGAATTCTTTCTACAATATTATAAGTATCACTTGAAATATTACATGTGTTTGCTTTCTGGACTCCATTTACTTATTCAAGTTCCATTATATCTGAAAAGTTACTAATTCCCTGATGGTTTCAAAATTGCAATGTATCTCTGATTGAATTTCTTTAAATGCACCATTGTGAATTTTATTGAGTTTCCTGCAGTTATAGATTACTGTCTTAAATTAAATTTACAACATTAAGTTTGACTAAAATATTTCATTCTCAATCTTTCTATACCTTTCATTTTATTTCCAGTAGAGCGGCATTCACATTCTGTGTATCTTGTTATATATCATGTTCTCTCAGATTCATAAAGCTCTGTTCATTTACTTCATCTTGTTTTATTTAGGTATATTTAATTGTACAATTTCAGTTTATTTGTATTCAACTTATTTGATTATTCTTTTGCCTAAAATACTATTAACCTGTCAAGTATAGCTTTTGTTGTAGTATTATATTTTTAAATTTCAGAATTTCAATTTTATATCTTTAAATAGTCTCTAATTGGTGAAATAAATGCACTAATCATTTTCCCGTCTGCTCTTATTTCTGTTCACATCATTTTGGTAGCTCTTTGTGTTTATTTAAGATTATAAACTTAAAATAATCCAGTGTTGATACTTCTGTTAGCACTTGGCTTCCTCGCTAACATTTTTCTAATATGGATTGAATAATGAATTCTCATAGAAATTTACACTGTTACCCAGTTGCTTTGTCTCATTTTAACTTCAATATTAAAGGAATTCAATATTTTAATTGTTAACTCTGCCTATACCTCTATCTAAAAGTCTGTTGCCATTTATCTTTTAAGAATTTTTTGTTGCTGCCTTAGTGTTGCTCTTACAGCCCCTCCAGCTTGCTCTTTAGGTGTGTGACTCTTGGACCGGCTCCCTAGCCCTGCGCCTGTGCCCCAGCCAGCCACCCAGACCTGAACTCCACCCAGCATCCTGGAAACAACATCATACCATTAACACCTCTCCTCCACCCCAGCAGGGGGCGTGGCCTCCGTGGCAGGGTGTGTGGCCTCCTTGGGAGATGACTGCTGCTCACGGGGCTGCAGTTATTTTCCCACTTTCCCACCTCTGATCTCACATCTAAATCTACATTACCTAATTCTTTGGAGGACATCCTGGCTATCTCAAACACATTAGGCCAATAGCCCATCAGCCTATTCTAATCTTACTAAAATACCAGCAAACACAAGAACATGTACAATGACAATTTTTTCGAACTGCAGTGGGGCCGCCCCGGCTCCCAGGCAATCTCTGATTCCAGAAGTCACATCCACAACTCGCCCCCCAGCGCTATCTTACAGCATATAGCAACAAAGAAGAAAACTGGCTGGAGGGCCCCACAGCTCCTGGAGAATGCTCCAGGCCCCAAACAGAGCTGATATCACCAGGAGGTCCCAGGTGGGGTAGGTGCTGTCTCCCGGCCTTCTCCAGATGGAATCCCAGTGACCATGAGATTCTACAAGCATGCCTCTGGCATGTGGGTAACAGAACATTTTTTCCAAAGTGCGCGGCTGCTTAAGTGGCTGCACGAAATTTCCTGATATGCAAAGTGGTCAATGGAAAGTAAATCATCCAGCATTTCTCCCTGAAAATCAGGGTTGAATGGTGGTGGGAAAATCTGAGCAAAAGATAATGCCCAACTGAAATGCATCCGGGCTGTGTATTTAATTATGGTGCTATGCCACCCTGGGAGGGGAAGGGTGTCTGTCCCTCCGCCTGTCGCCCTCTCTGTCGGCGACATCGTGGCCTGCATTTTTTAGAGCCTAATGAACAGCCAGGTATGTGACTGCATTGATGAGGCACGTGGAGCTTCATGGGATGGGGAGTGAAATCGGCCCTGCTCCCTGCCATGACAATGCTCTGGGTTGCCACCCTCAAACGCCTCCTCTGGCTTCTGACTGACCATGAACCCAGAGGCACACATACTAATCTCAGAACCCAGGGGCTTCTGGCAGTAATCCCTCTAGGTTTATTACTAAAATATTAGGAATCTAAATTCGCGTGGCCACTATTGTGGCCACACAACAACATGTGCTCTTTATAATCAACATTAGAAAACAAATTTTCTAATGATGTCTTTGTGGTAGGTCTGAATGTTGTGGAAAATTCCAAGTAACAGTGGTGGGTCTTTTGTCATAATATTGGATGTGACCAACAGAGAGAGAGAGAGAGAGAGAGAGAGAGTAAAGTGGAAATCTGCCACACAGGTAGGGGGTGGGTGGGAGAGGGGGTATACTGGGGTTCTTGGTGGTGGAAATTGTGCACTGGTGAAGGGACAGGTGTTTGATCATTGTATGACTGACCGAGACATGAACTGAAAGGCTTTGTTACTGTTCTCACGGTGATTCAACAAAATATATATATATATATATATATATATATATATATATATATATAACCTGTACAAGCCTAATGTAAAAGAACACATTATCTGATGCTACACTAGAGGTCTCATATAAATCACAGAGGACCACCTAAGAGGGAGGCAGTATTCTAGAAGGAAGAAAAGTCGACAACGATCGACCGAGGTCATCCAGAATCCTTCCTTGAAGTGAGAGGGAAATACTGATAGTGAACTGGAAGGTCCCAACTACATACTATCTCAACAACATGAAGAAACAGCGCAAATCCCCACCACGAGTAGAGGATAAAGAAAAACATCCAGCAGCCTCTATAGGGGTTACCCACAAATACGATCTCTCTGATAAATAATTCAGAGATGAAATATTGATGAACTTCAATGAACTCAAAGTAACGGTGGAATAGGTATCCAGTAAACTAAAGGAAGAAAAGAAAGAAACAGTGGAACAGACAGCCAAGAAAATACAGGAAGAAATGAGAGCAGAAATAAGAGAGGTAGAAACAGAAGCGACACTAATAAATGATTCCGTAGATGAAATAAAATAACTTAGTAGGAGCCCTCAAGAGTAAAATGAATACAGCCGAAAACAGAATCAGTGGGCTTGAAGATGAGCTGCAAAAATCTTACAGGCAACAATAAAAAATGGGGAAAAACCTCAAAATAGCCCGTGGGCGATTCAGATACCTATGGGATGACTCCAAGAAGAAGAGCAACATGCAAATCATCCATGTACCAGAAGTACAGGGAGATAACCCCATTGAAAAAGCCATAGTTAAAGATGTAATTGCTGAGACATTCCCAGAGTGGGAGAATGCAGGCATTCAGATCCAAGGAGCCTGAAGGGTACCAGCTAAAAGAGACCCTAATAAAAAGACTCCAAGACATATCATAACCAGAATGATGGATGCCAAGGATAGAGACACACTATTGCAAGCATCAAAGTCAAAAAGAGAGATAACATACAAAGGAGCGACCCTTAGATTTACAACAGACTTATCGGAGGAAACTTTTCAAGCCGGAAGACAATAGTGGGATATAGTGAAAACACTCAATGAAATGAATACATCACCAAGAATACTTTATCTAGCTAAACTCTCACCCAAACTTGAAGAAATGATACACTATTTCATGGATAAACAACAGCTCAGGAACTTGATAGACTCAAAACCAACGTTAACATAAGGACTAAAGGGGCTACTTTAAGACAAGAAAAACTCTTACGAGCACAACAAATCTCTACAGAAAGATGGCACAAAACCCCAGATAATTATCTCTCAGTGTCAATGGCCTAAATGCATCAATTAAGAGACACAGAGGGGAAAAATGGATTCAGAAACTGAACCCAACATTCCACTGCCTACAAGAAACACATCTGAACAGAGAAAACTCAGATTCAAAGTCAAAGGATGAAAAACAATCCTTCAAGCAAACAACTCCATCAAAAAAGCCAGGGTGGCCATACTAGTATCCAAAAACATAGATTTCAGTTGGAAAAAGATTAGAAGGGACAGTGAAGTTCTTTTTTTAATGATCAAGGGATATGTACAACAGGAAGAAATCAGACTCCTAAACATATATGCAATGAGGGACCAGCTAAATACTTCAAACAACTTCTAATAGATCTTAAGGAGGACATTGATAGCAACACAATAGTAGTGGAAGATTTCAACACTGCCTTATCACCTCTAGATAACTCAACAAGATTAAAACAAGACGAAAACTCAGCAAGGAAGTACTGGATTGATAATCTACTAGCAAGACTCCCAAAGAAAGAGAGAGAATGATGCCTAGTAAATCAAATCAAAAATAAAAAGCGTGACATCACAACAGAAGCCAAAGAAATTCAAAAGATAATTAGACACTACTTTGAAAGTCTGTATACCATGAAACAAGAGAACCTAGAAGAAATGAATAAATTCCTGTATTCCTATAACTTCCCAAGACTGAAACAAGAAGACCTGGGATACCTGAATAGAACTATTACTATCAAGGAAATTGAAACTAATCAAAAGTCTTCCCAAAAACAAAAGCCCAGGTCCAGATAGATTCACAAGCGAATTCTTCCACACTTTTAAAGAGGACCTATTGCCAGTCTTTCTGAAGCTTTTCCAAGAAACTGTAGAAACAAAAACTCTCCCAAACAGTTTCTATGAGGCACATATCTCCCTAAAACCAAAAACCAATAAAGACACACACAAAAAGAGAACTACAAGCCGATATTTCTGATGAACACGGATGAGAAGATGCTCAACAAAGTATTATCAAATATAATCCAACAATTCATCAAAAAGCACATACAATATGACCAAGAGTGATCCATCCTTGTGATGCAAGAATGGTTTAACATTCGGAAATCAATCCACATAATTCATCATATCAAAAAAAAAGAAAAGACAAAAACCATATGATCATATCAATAGATGTAGAGAAATCATTTTACAAGATCCAGTACCTGTTTAAGATGAAAGCCATCTACCACAAGCTTATGGAAGCATTATCCTCAACAGGGCAAAACTAAGAGCCTTCCCTCTAAGACAAGGGACAATACAAGGAAGCCCACTCAACTTTTTCAACTTTTTTCAAAGAAGAAATACAAAAGGCCAAAAGGCACATACAAAATGCTCTTCATCATTAATCATCAGGGAGATGCAGATCAAAACAACAATGAGATATCATCTCACACCACAGAACCTAGGCCACATCCAAAAGAACAAAAGCCACCAGTGATGGTGGAATGTGGGGAGAAAGGGACTCTCTTTCACTGCTGGTGGGAATGCCAACTGGTTCAACCCTTTTGGAAAACAGTGTGGACGTTTCTCAAAAAATTAGAAATTGACCTCCCATTTGACCCAGTAATACCACTTCTGGGAATATATTCCAGAGAGAAAAAAAAGTATAGTAGAAATGACATCTGCACTATTATGTTCATTGCACCACTGTTTACAATTGTGTAAACTCACACAAGATAGGGGGCACGGCACCCAATTCAGCGGCGGCTCTATCTCTCCCGCCACCCGCGTTCGGTAGTCTCACCCTTCTACCACACCGGAGAGGTCGATGGCGATGGTCAGGCAGAGGAAGGAACGAGGGCCAGGCTGGTAGGTATTAGTTGTAGTTTATTCTGATTCTCTCCTCATCTGTCTCTCTATCTCTGCCCCCTTTCTTCCTCCCCCAGCTACTTCATTCTCCTTCTCCATTCCCCTTCATCCTCCTTCTCTGGAGTCTGGGTTCTGATCCTCTCTGAACTCTCTTCTTCCTTCTGCTCTTCTATCTCTGCCCCCCTTGCCCAATCTACTGTCTCCTTATATCTCCCTCCAAGAGGAATTGGGGAGAACAATTACATAGGTGTGGTCACAATCAATAGGGGTGGAGATCAACAGGGGTAGAAATCAGCCTCAGGGAAGACCGCTCCTAGGACAGATCCTTCCTCAGCAGGAGGACCCACCCTAGAGCATAATCTCATGGGCGTGCCTCTCCTCTCCTTGTCCGACAAGCATATAAGAATATAATATAAATCATTTTGTATGGATACAGTAAGAAATATCTTAAACTTATAGAATTGCTCTCCTAGGGCCATCTCGATCTCAGACTACGGTGCTCAGGCCAGATAGTCTTTCCCACCCCTAGCAGGATCCTAGTCTTGTCGTTACCTTTGGATCATGACAGCATTTGTCTGTGATCAAACTCTTAACTTATAGTTAAGAATGGTGGCACCTTGGCCTGGCCCATTTCGCTGCCAGGGTAGCTCACTGCTTGCCCTGGGTCCATTCAGTCCCTCGTCGGGACCCTGCTTTTGGGGTGTTAGGAACTAAGGGCAACTGAAGCTTAAGTCGAGAAAGATGCCCGGGAGTGAATAATATTCAAGGCCAATCAAATCCTAAGTTACAAAGCATAATGTTAACGGTCTTCCTGTATCTATACAAAAAGGATATTACTTTAAGGTAAACTATTCATAAGGCATAAGGAGAGGAAAAAGGCAATATTTCACTCATACATATAAAATCATAGATTTCTGGGAAACTGATCTTACAAATTAACAAGGTCTGATTAAGGGGAAAGCTGATTAACTGGGTGGGAAGGAGAGCATAGGGAAGACTGTTTACATGTTTACATGTAAACACAATGGAAGTGGAAGTGCCTCTGGAGCACTGTGATGGGTGTAACCAGATTGATGGGTGTAACCAGATTGATGGGTGTAACCAGATTGATGGGTGTAACCAGATTAATGGGTGTAACCAGATAAAACCTAAGCTTCTTGAAGGACAAAGCAATGTTACCCAACAACAATAGCCAGAATCTGGAAAAAACCCAAGTACCCGATAACAGAAGACTGGTTAAAGAAATTTTGTACATCTACACAATGGAATACTATGCAGCTATTAGAAAAGATGAAGTGACGAATTTGGTATAAGTGGATCAACATGGAGAGTATCATTCTAAGTGAAATGAGTCAGAAAGAGAAGGAAAGACATAGAAGGACTTCTCTCCTTTATGGAATATAAAGTAACAGAATGGGAGACTAACATGCAAGGATAGTAGAGATAAGGACCAGGAGGATTGCTCCATGGCTTTGAAGCAGGCCTCGCACACTGTGGGAAAAGGCAGCTCAGATAGAGAGGAACCACCAAGTAAAGAATGCTTGGAGGGCCCTCTAGGGGTGGGAGATGTGTACTGAAAGTAGACTATAGAACCAACACTAAGGCCACTTAATACCTGCTTTGCAAACCACCACACCCAAAAGCAGAGAGAGAGAGAGTAAAAGGTAATGAGCCTGCCACAGAGGCGTGTGGGGGATGGGATGGGGGGTGGGAGGGATACTGGGAACATTGGTGGTGGAGAATGGGCACTGTTGGAAGGATGGGTACTCAATCATTGTATGACTGAACTGTATGCACAAAAGTTTGTATATCTGTAACCATAGCTCATGGTGATTCATTAAAAAAAAAAAATTTTTGTTGCTAAGGAAGGGTATAATAAATTTTTCCTTTCAGATTGAGTTTGTTTTGTGTATATTGGTTCAAAAAATTCCCATAAACCTTTGGGACCTTGAAATAGTAAATATTATTGTATATAAAGAAGCATGAAAAAAATCATATGATTTTAACCATGTAAGGTGGTTTTGTAGGCAAAACAGGATCTTGAAGGACATGTCAAAAATTGCTATGTGCAATTGTGTATAACTATTTTCTTTCCTTCTTGATTTTCCATTTCTTATAATGCCCATTAATTTCTTTTGTCGTTAGTGAATCACCGTGAGGTACAGTTACATACTTACAAACTTCCGTGTTTGCGTTTCAGTCATACAATGATCAAGTACCTATCCCTCCATCAGAATGCACATTAATTTCTAAAAATAAAACATATTTACTCAGTGTCTGGACTTCCTCAGTCAGATTTTCTTGATCTAATTTTCCACATGAATGTAATGAACTTTGTTCATTGAAATTGAACCTTTATTATAATGTGGTAACAGATAAAGTTGGACATTATTCTTTCCCAAGATTTGTTGCTGCTTACTTTTTGCTGCTTCTCAACATTTGCTGTTTCTCTGATTTTTTTCATAGATTTTTTCCACATATTTATGTGTGAACACTGGGATCACTTTTCCATCAGGTGAGTGTTTTACTTGTGAACTGAAGTACTTTTCTTAAAGACTCGAAGAAAAAAAAAAGCAAAATATAGTATTTGTATCTAGATTCTATTTGTCCTTTAAAATAGGACTAGGCGGTAAAAAAGAAGAGAAAGGGAAGAAAAGGGCAAGTAGGGGTCAGGGACTTCACATCAGTAATGTGGGAATGTGGCATAGATATATAGCCAAATCATGGAGTCAACAGCACTGAAAACATGAGATTCATACTACAACAAACAAATTTTAAAATGCGCCTGTCAGTGACAGGCTGATGGTGGTAGAGTGTGGAAATTAGGGGGAATTTGGGAACAATGTAGAGGGAAATTGACACTGGAGGTGGGGTTGCTGCTAGAACATTATATGTCTAAATTTCAATATCAATAACTTTGTAAATGAGGATTCTTTGATAATTCTTTAAAACATTTTATTATTTTTTCTTTAAATTTTTTAAAAAAAAAACATGGCTTCAGGGGATCACAGAGATATTACTGTAAATGAAGTGCTTGCCTTGCATGCAACTAACCTGAGTTCAAACACCAGCACCCCATATGGTCCCCAAATCAAGAATGATCCCTCATTGCAAAGCAAGGAGTAAGCCTGAACACCCCTGAATGTGTTCCCTCCAAAAGGGCTTCATAATTCCACTTGAGATTTCTTTTCACTTTTTTACAAGATACTGGGAATATAAGAAATATTTATATAAATAAGTATTCGCTGGTAAAAAAAAATCATAAAGAAACATTTGTAGTTAAATTATTCACACTTGGTTATTTGACATTATATGGGGTTGTGAATAACAATTTAAGAAACTGTGTTTTACAACATGCTGTAGTCATTTATCTGCACAGTTTACAATTTCTTCTTCATCTGAACATCCTAAATGTCATCAAGAATAATAATTTACAGATTTCTTAGATTTTTTCTAAGAAAGCATGACTTGCCTGGGCATGAGTACGAATATGTAGTTTCCCAAGAATATATGAACACTTTCGCTTTTTAAAAAATTTATTGAATCACTTGAGATAGTTACAAGATTTCATGTTTGGGTTACAATCACACAATGATCAAACACCCATCCCTCCACTAGTGCACATTCCCTACCAACAATCCCCAATATACCTCTCCCCCATTCCCCACCCTCCCCGGCCTCCATGGCAGACAATATTCCCCATACTCTCTCTCTACTTTTGGGCATTATGGTTTGCTATGCAGATAATGAGAGGTTATCATGTTTGGTCTATTATCTACTTTCAGTACACATCTCCCATTCCGACCGATTCCTACAGCCATCATTTTCTTAGTGATCTTTTCTCTATTCCATCTGTCTTCTCCCATCTGCTCATGAGGCAGGGTTCCAGCTATCGAGCAATACTCGTGGCCCTTGAACCTACTATCCTTGGGTGTCAGTCTCATGTTATGTTACTCTATACTCTACAAATGATTGCAGTCCTTCTATGTTTGTCCCTCTCTCTCTCTGACTCATTTCACTTAGCAGGATACTCTCCATGTCCATACACTTATAAGAAAATTTCATGACTTCATCTCTCAAAAGGAGCTACATAGTATTGCACTGTGTAAATGTACCAAAGTTTCTTTAACCAGTCATCTGTTCTGGGGCACTTGAGTTGTTTCCAAATTTTGGCTATTGTGAACAGTGCTGCAATGAATATATAGGTACAGGTGTCATTTCTACTATGCTTTTTTTCATCCTCGGATATTATTCCCAGAAGTAGTACGACGGGGTCATATAGAAGCTCAATTTCTAATTTTTGAAAGACTGTCCATATTGTTTTCCAGAAAGACTGGACTAGTGGGCATTCCCACCAACAGTGAAAGATTGTCTCTTTCCCCCACATCCAAATCAGCACTGTTTTTTTTTTTGGTTGTTGTTCTTTTGAATGTGTGCCAGCCTCTGTGGTGTGAGATGATATCTCATTGTTGTTTTGATTTGCATCTCCCTGATTTCTAGCCATGTGGAGCATTTTTTCATGTGCCTTATGGCCCTTTGTATTTATTTTTTGAGGAAACTTCTGTTCATTTCTTCTCCCATTTTTTTGATGGGGATAGAGGTCTTTTTCTTGTACAATTCTACTATGTCTTGGATATCCTGGATATTGATTCCTTATCATAAGGGTATTGGGTAAATATTATTTCCCATTCTGCGGGCTCTTTCTGTATTTTGTTCACTGTTTCTTTTGAAGAGCTGAAGCTTCTTAGTTTGATGTAGTCCGATTTGTTAATGTTTGCTTCCACTTGCAATGGTCAGTGGTGTTTCATCCTTAAAGATGCTTTTAGCCTCAATATCATGGAGAATTCTGTCTATAATTTCCTCTGTGTGCTTTATTGATTCAGGCCTGATATTGAGATCTTTAATCCACTTTGATCTGATTTTTGTGCCTGGCATTAGACAGAGGTCAGAGTTCATTTTTTTGCAAGTAGCTATCCAGTTTTACCAGCACCACTTGTTGAAAAGGCTTTCCTTTTTTCCAGTTTACATTTCTTGCTCCTTTGCCAAAGATTAACTGTTCATATATTTGAGGGTCTGTGACAGAATATTCAACTCGGTTCCATTGGTCCTTAGGTCTATTTCTAGCCTAATTCCAGGGTGTTTTAATTACTACTGCTTTGTAGTAGAGTTTGAAGTTGGGGAAGGTAATGCCATCCATCTTCCAAAGAATTACTTTAGCTATTCTTGGGGGTTTATTTTTCTATATGAATTTCAGGAGTGTATTGTCACAGGAACTGCCCTTTATATGGAAACTTTCAAAGTCTATTTTTCCCCTGGCATCTTATTCCCCCTCTGAGAACTTTGTTATGTTTATTCCTTGCTTTGATCAATAGCCTCTATTCCAGGTAGAAGTGTGTAACTAACTATTTATTATTATTATAAGCAAATGTTGTGCTTTCTACCTCAAAAGAGTGTTAACTTATGTGAAATTAAGGCAAGTATTTACAAAAGTACTTTAAGAAAGCACCAAACAATTCAAAACAGGAAACCACACTTATTTAATGATAAGGGTAGATATGTTCAATTTGGTACCAGAAATCAACATCAAAAATATGAGAGGTTATCTTTAATTATTGCCATCAAGGATCTGGACATGTAACTTAGTGGTAGCACATCTGCCTTGTGTATATTAGATATTGAGTTATAATTCCCCCATTCCCCCATATGCCAGAGTGAGATAATAACATTTTTGCCATTCATGATGTTCAGTTCTATAGCAAACTGTGTGATCTTCTGTACACTGAAAACAAGTTTGTAGAAGAGTAGCAACTAAAAATTGATTGTTATTAGCGTGAAGGAAGTGTATGAGGGGGATACTCTTCATTAGAACATTGCAGTTGCGTGGATGAACATTAGACAGCACTCTTGGTACACCCTCAATCCTGACACTCCACTTAGGTCTGCAGCTGCACATTTCTTCACTACTCTATCACTCATTCTAGATATACAAATATATCTCAGCTTAGGCTCTTGACTATTCGAATCACACAATGAAACAATTCTAAACAGCAAAGCTCACAATGATAAAGGAACACAGAAGCCCACTAGGCTTAGTGATTGAAGAAACTACCCTAGATAGCCTAACAAGTAACAACAGGCCATATAACTTCTCTGATAAATAAGGTAGAATGGAAATGTTAAGGATGCATAAGGAACTCAAAGAATCCAACAATTTATCATGTTGGGGCCAGACTAGATGGTCAGGATGAGCCCGTGTAGACTGTCCCGCAAATGGGCAGAAATACAGGAACACAGGAAAATGGGCAGGACATGACTAGTGTGTCCAGACTGGTTTTTTTTAAACCTTTTTAAAAAGTTTTTGCTTTTTGCGTCACACCTAGCGATGCACAGGAGTTACTCCTGGCTCTGCACTCAGGAGTTACTCCTGGCGGTTCTCAGGGGATCATATGGGATGCTGGGAATCGAACCCAGGTTGGCTGCGTGCAAGGCAAATACCCTACCCGCGGTGCTATCTCTCCAGCCCCAGACTGTCTTAAATGAGGGTGAACATCTCTTTCTTTAAGCTACCTTCAGTAAATAACCTAAATATTAGTATAAGGAAATAGTCAGTCTTCCCCTTCTCACAGATCCATCTTGACCACAGACCCAGCTTGACCCCAGGTGCTTGAGGTTGTAATTTACACACGTTTGGCTGTGCATTTCTTTCTGAGGGTTGAAACTGATTGGCTTGTGGACATAATGAAACAATGTATGTCTCAATGCCTCAATGATCCTCTGAGAACTTCACAATTTCTTTGTTTAGAGCAGGTAATAAAAAGAGATCTCAGGATGATCTACATTTGCCACAGGATCTGAATGAATTCCCCCACCCCCGTGAAAAATAATTCCTCTCACGTTCCTTGTCTCAGCTTTCCCGACTGAATGAATATTGGTACAACAATACACTTTTATTTTGTTTTTGTTTGGGGGACTTTATTATCACTCTGGCCCACCAAATTTATTTTTATTGCAATCTTTCACTTATTAATATAGATATTTAAGCAGTATATATAACATGATATTTTCTTATATGATATAAATATTCTCTTTCTTAGAGTAACAGTATAGTTTTATATGTCTATTCATATTTTCCCCTTTAAATTTTAATTCTCTTCACTCATTAAGTTTTACATTTGTAGCCTGTACTTATTTTATGTAAACTATTATCACCTATTCTTTTACTCCTATTCTTATTCCAAAATCTCCTAATAAATAGTCCTAAATTACTTTCCTAATACCTATTACTAAAACTCCCAATACATATTCCTAATACTTATTACTATTCCTAAAACTCCTATTAACTCTAGCCTTTATCTATTCCAGGTAAATTAGCAAAATATCAAGAAAAAGTTTTATTCATATCAGGGAAGACATGATAATTACCATAATGAAATAAAAATCAAAATAAAAATTTAATGCAATATATTTTAGTTGCTGCGGTTGAAAACTTATTTATGTAAATGAGAATTGGCATATTTTATTGTGTTAAATGGATTTTAATTTATTTAAATGGATAAAATCATACAGAAATAACCAATTAATTTTTATTAGTTTATTTTCTGTTAATTCCATTTGCCTCAAATTTTGTTGGGATAAACAAGATGAAGTAATTTGTTATATGTTTGCTAAGAGGGAAAACTGGGGATGGGAGGGAAACTGAAAACACTGGTGAAGATTGGTTGGATTGGTGTAAGTACATTATATGTCTCCTCTACCCAGATCCCCCATCTTCCAGTATGTAGGCTTTACACCCACCAACTTCCCCCGGCTCCGTGTAATCCCATCAACGGCCAAGACCCAGAGACTATAAAACCCAGCTCCTGGAAGAGAACAGCACAGAGTGTCCTGCCTTCGCTCCTGGCTGTCCTCACCGGGGCCCCTTGGAGGAGAGTGGGTTGAGTTTCCCTCCCCACCCAGAGCAGAGCCCCAGCAGCTGAAGACTTCCAGTTCCAGTCACAGCCATGCTTAAGACCACTCTCCACACGTTCGGATGGGCCTCACCCATGAAGGAACCAGCAGAGGAACCCAGGTGTGCGGGATCTGGGGCATAGATCTCCAAGCCTGCTCGGGTTGGGACTGGTCCTCCTCCACCCAGATCCCCCATCTTCCATGTATGTAGGTGTTACAGCCACTAACTGCCCCTGGTGCCATGTAATCACATCAATGGCCAAGACCCAGAGACTATAAAATCCAGCTCCCAGAAGCGCGTGGCCGGGAATCTAGTTCTTACTCTGGAGAACCTGGCAGGCTACCAAAAGTATCCTGCCCACACGCAGAGTCTGGCAAACTCTCCGTGGCGTATTCAATATGCTAAAAACCAATAACAATGGTGGGTATCATTCTCCTGACCCTGAAGGAGCCTTGAATGTGGCACTTTCTAAAATCTCAGGGCTAGGACGAAGGAGACGTTACTGGTGCCTGCTCGAGGAAATCGATGAACAACAGGATGACATTATACAGTGACACATTATATGCCTGAAACAACCGTATTATAAATAACATTGTAAATCAAAGCATTTAACTAAAAATTAAAAAGATTTTTTTAAAAAGTCACTCAAGATTGTTTATTGCTATTTCTTCCATTCCTTTATTGTGCTGTTTGGGCACAAAAATCATATCCTTATGCATTTTATTTCCATGAACAAATATTTATGCTTTCTACTATAAAATGCCTACTATAGCACTGTAGCACTGTCCTCTCATTGTTCATCGATTTGCTCGAGCGGGCACCAGTAACGTCTCCATTGTGAGACTTGTTGTTACTGTGTTTGGCATATCGAATATGTCACAGGAAGCTTGCCAGGCTTTGCCATGTGGGCAGAATACTCTCAGTAGCTTGCTGGGCTCTCCGAGAAGGGTGGAGGAATAATACCCAGGTCAGCTGCATGCAAGGCAAACACCCTACCCTCTATGCTAGTGCTCCGTTCCCATAAAATGCCTACTATGTTATATAAAATAATTATAATGCATTGACCGTAAAATTTACGTTTATCATTATAGTTACCTTTATAATTCTTCTATATATCTCCATATGGATACTATGGATATTATTTAAGCTAAGTTCAGTGTGCCAGACACAGTAACAACAAAATCTCCAATGGAGACGTTACTGGGCCCGCTCGAGCAGTGTGAAATGACTATCTTTACCTTTTTTTGTAGGGCAGATTTTCCATCAATAAATGAATTTTTGGCGATATGCCACAGAGGTGCCTCCGGACACCATAGTCACCTTCCAATTAAATTAACCTCAACTCTATAACCATATTTAAAATTTTAGAACTCCTGGAAGTATCTCATATTCTAAGCCCACAAGGCTCAACCTTTAACAACATGTTAGTAATCTCTTTAACAAGGGCTTACTGGCCCCATGGTGAAGTACAACAATCTTCAGATACAGTCCTCTAGGAAAATTTTTAGATCATTTTTAGCATTTTTATTCATAACCAGCAATACAAAATAAATGTTTAGGTCCTACTTGGGAGGCAGGGTCTGGGGGTCAGGGTGGAAACATTCGAAATATGGTGGTGGGAAGGTGTAATGGTGTGGGAAGGTTTAATGGTGGTAGGACTGATGTTGGAATATTAAATGTAATAAATCATTGTACACTGCACTGCACTGTCCTCCCGTTGTTCATCGATTTTCTCAAGCGGCCCCAGTAATGTCTACATCATGAGACTTGTTGTTACTGTGTTTGGCATATCGAATATGTCACAGGTAGCTTGCCAGGCTTTGCCGTGAGGGCGAGATACTCTCGGTAGCTTGCCAGGCTCTCCAAAAGGGGTGGAGGAATCGAACTCGGATTGGCAAAGATTGGCTGCGTGCAAGGCAAACACCCTATCTACTGTGCTATCGCTCCAGCCCAAATTATTGTAAACTTTAAAAAAATAAAATTTAATTTAAAAATAATTAATTCTCTAAACTTTCATTTATCTAGAAATATTCTATTGTCTCCTTTTATTTCTTTTTTTGGGTCACATCAGGCAATGCACAGGGTTTATTCTTGGCTTTGCACTCAGGAATTACTCCTTGCGGTGCTCAGGGGACCATACAGGATGCTGAGAATCAAACTCGGGTTGGCCGCGTGCAAGGAACATGCCCTACTCACTGTACTATTGCTCCAGTCCCTCTCCCTTGTTTTTGAAATAAATTGTTAGGGAAAATCGAAGGAATCGAGATTGCAGGCCATGGTGGGTATCTGAGAAAGTTTGTTTGTGTGGACCAACAGTTCAGGTTATCTCGGGAACTCTCAGACTCCAACAAAGAGTCCACTCTGCTTTTTATCTTCAGGTGCAGAGGCAAACAATCAAGCGAATTTACACAAACCAATTTGCAGTTAGGCTGCAATGTTACGAAGAACAGAGGATTTTGCACAAAACTGACCAGCTCTTCTGTCTTGACTGTTTCATTCTGGTGGTTCAAGCCTCTGTGCCTGCAATCCAGTACCAATTTCTTTCAAAGCGCCATTCCCATAAATTTCCCCCAGTTTCCCTCATAATAGCTAGGCTAAATAGAAAATTGTTAACTAAAAGTCTTTTTTCACATTGGTATTTCATATATGTTCTAATTGACGATTTCTTTTGTTTCTTTAGTTTTTGAAGTAGAAAACAGGTGTTAGTTGGAAGTTTTGAGGAAAGCAAGGGAGGAAGAGGCAGACAGAAAGAGAGCTCAAATGAGAACATGGGCTTCTTCAGAGTGGAGAGGGAGCCGCAAATACACACCAGAATTAGATACAAAAGTATGAACATACACATTTCAAGAGGAACATGTGGGTGACACATGTACTCAGGCACCAAATGCACAGGGTAGCAACATGTGGGCACAGGCAACACAAAAATTCAGACATCATATCCATGCTCTTTATAGGGTCGACTTTTATAGAGGTTCTCCCAAGCTGCCCCAGGATGTGCTTTCTAAAAAGGAAAGAGTCTGTTGCTAGGGTGGTTGTTAAAGGGCTAGAGTTGGGAGTAGTTGATGGTCTCCTTTGATATTTTCCTTTGATATTCCTTTCATGGCCTTTGTTCCTTCTAGAGCTTCTCTCTGAGGGGGTCTTCCTTGGGTCTATGCTTCTGCTAGGTGAAGATCTTATCAGGGCCTTAATTCCTATGTCCTCACAGTGAATCTAGGTAACCTTACAGATGTGGGGAAGGGTTTGAATGTTGTTCAGGTGGGGAATTCCCTGTCTACCCGTATGCCTCATATCCCCCACTAGAGTTTTCACCGCAGCAAATCTTTAAGGGGAAAATGGTCACTGTTCACCTTCTTGGAGCTTCTTCACACTGGCCAAAGAATTATAGACATTGCCTGCATAAGGGATAAAACATCAGGCGACTTCAGTTTTAATGGGTCCAGACAATACTTCAATTCACTGAGTTTCAGAGTTGTCAGTCTGAAAGTCTGAAAAAGGAAAATATGAGTATAACTGGAGTTAAAAAGCCTTTTTATTCTTTGTACTTGGGAGGGCAGGGAGATTTTCTGGTTTAGAAAGTTCTCTATGAGGTGATAAAACAGAAGTTAAACAACAAAAACCAAAGCAACATGGTGTTATACCCATTGCAATGATTACAACAAAAATTATTATTTCTTAACCATGAGTTTGATAGAAAAGGATTTGTGTCCAGTTTCTCTTATGGACATGGAGACACCAGACCATTTACTTATGTTGGACCTGGTAATAGAGATGCTTAAAGAAAGAAAGAGTTTATTTTTTAATTTATTTATTGAATCACCATGAGAAAAGTTACAAAGGTTTACGTGTTGGTCATACAGTGATCAAACACCCACACCTCACCTCACCAGTAAATATTTTTCACCACCAAAAAACCCAATATATGCCCCCTCCCACCCCTCCCGATGCCTGTGAGGCAGAAAATTTCTACTTAACTCTCTCTCTCTAATTTGAATACATTCATTATTTCAACAAAAGATGCACCATTATTGTTTGGAATTTACCCCAACAATCAAAACTCCTGAAAAGGCATTGTGAAATAATTTGTTTTCTATTGCTGGTTATGAAAACCATATGATGTCGCATGGCCGCTATTGCAGATTTTGGATTTCTGATATTTTATTATTTAAGTCTGGAGGGATTTCTACCAAGAGCCAGATAATTACGAGATTGGTTTCTGTGAGTCTGGTGCCATGGCAGTGGCAGAGAGCCGCTGTGGGGGGCAACTCATGGCCTTGGTTGGGCATGAAGAACAAGCCGGTTCTGCCCCCATTCCCATGAGGCTGCAGTTGTCCTACCATCACTGGCTCATACCTGGCTTTCCAATAAGCTCTGAGGGGGCTGGAGTGATAGCACAGCGGTTAGGGCGTTTGCCTTGCATGCAGCCAACATGGCGACACAGGTTCGATTCCCAGCATCCCATATAGTCCTCCGAGCACCGCCAGGAGTAATTCCTGAGTGCATCAGCCAGGAGTAACCCCTGAGCATCGCCGGGTGTGACCCAAAAAGAAAAAAAAAACAATAAGCTCTGAGGCAGCCGCCACTGTGCTACCAAGGGGGGAAAAGGTGGAAAAGACAGATACCATTTCTCTCCCGGGAGGAATGGTGCCGGAGTTTAACACATAGTCCATTCACATTTCTGCCGCAAGCTGCTGGGCTCTGGATTAGGTTCATGTGCCTCTGCTGCCATGGCCGGGCCGGAGAGCCGCTCGTGGAGGGCAACGCATGGCCTCTTTGGGCTTGAAGTATGAGCCGGTTCTCAAAAGAAAGAGTTTCTTATGAAGATGTATGAGCTCTTGAAGAGCTGAAAACTTATTCCTTGAAATTGGCACACTCACCAGGGCAATTCTCTGTTGCTAGGTAGATGCTTAAGCCCACATACACAGTATGTGCATTTATTTATTTATTTATTTTGCATGCTGCTCTACCCACTGCAGAAATGTGTTAGAAGTCCTTCTGTTGGCTGCATACCAATTATAATTTTATGAGACGTTTTAGATAAATATAAGTGATATTTAGCTTTTCAATAAGGAATATTCCCTAGTTTTTCTTTAAATCTAGTTCTAGATCCTCAATTTTTTCACAAGATTAGGTTGACTTATTCTCTGTCAGGTTCTTGTAACTGCTTGGGTGTGCAGGAACTGATTTTATCCTGTAAAGATGAACCCAACTAGAAATTTCACTAAATTTCAAAGCCATGAGAATGCTCACAATGTCCCTTCCACCTAAGCAATGGGGGATCCAAATTTCCAAGTTCTTAGTAAGTCCCAACTACCAAGATGAATTTTGTTTGGAGATAATTTTTTATTTAGATCAGGCAAAATAGCTTCCCCATATTCCTGACCTGTGTTGGGAGAAAAGCCCCTTTTAGTCTGCTTTGAAAAGTAACACTAATTCCTGGGCTCATGCCCGGGAGGATATGTTTGGAGAAAAGCCCATTTTGGTCTACTTTGAAGTGAAGCCTGTTGCAATGCATACTTATCGTGGATCAATACAACCATGGAATAGGGCATTTATGGTAGATGTGTGATGACAGTTTAACCATTGTAATCACATAGGGGAGGTGCAACCTTATCTATAGGAAACATACGTTTGCTCTGATCACTGTGAGTACGTGACCATCTGCATGTTTCCCTCGTTTTCTCAAGCCTATATAAAGCTATGCTGTTTGCTTAATAAAGTGGAACTGCTTAACAACACCCCCACCATGCTCGTGTGCTTCTCGGTCGAGGAGGCAGCAGCATAGGGATATTCTATTTTCCCCAGACCCTTCTCTTTACAGGAAGGGTAGATCGGCCCAAACCAGGAGGAGAACCCAACAACCTGTTGAAATTAAGATTAATTGCAACAGTAAATAGATAAACGATATACTTGTTTAGTTGCAAACTTATTTTAGTCCAAAAAGTAATCTATGCTCTAAAGATCAATGTACTATAGCAGCGTATAACTACTATTTTATTGAGGGCTTGAACTATCTCCAAGAGTTTTAGAATTTCTACACCATGCTTTCCTGGATGGGCTGGAGCAATAGCACAGCGGTAGGGCATTTGCCTTGCATGTGGCTGGCCCGGCCGAGCCTGGTTCGATTCCTCCACCCCTCTCAGGGAGCCCGGCAAGATACTGAGAGTATCTCGCCTGCATAGCAAAGCCTGGCAAGCTACCATGACATATTCAATATGCCAAACACAGTAACAACAAGTCTTACAATGGAGATTTTACTGGGCCCGCTCGAGCAAATCAATGAACAACGGGAAGACAGTGCTACAGTGCTTCCCTGGATAACTTTAGCTGTTAAAATCCTTGTTCTGTATGGAATTTGAGATGATTATGCCAAGCAAAATAAATCAGGAAGTGAAAGACAAAAAATATAAAGCTATATACATTTTTAAAAGTAAAAACGACTGTATGTATATATATAAAACTAAGAACTCATATTTAGAACCAGTTTAGATGTTTATTTTCATGTCCCTCAGCCGACTAGCAGTCTCAAGAAAGAGAGTATCTGCCTTTTTGACTAAAATTTTCCCTGATAATGCTCCTGCTTCCACTATTCTCCTGAGACTAGTGACAGAATGTGCATCTTTGAGTCCTTTCATGAACCAGGATTCTGTATTCAATAAACATGGTTCCATATGGATTATCCAAGGGGCTACCTTTTAAATCAGGATGACCATAATACATTTGTTCAATCACCTTTGTAGAACCATAATCTGATTTCTACAAAAAGTCAAGTTACAGAAACAGTTTTCTCGCCACATTCACTTAATATTTCCCAGATGACTTAATAAACTTAGCCTGTTCTTCTTCATAAACACAGTAGGTTTAAATACCTTCCCATTTGGAGTAAAATGTTATTTACTGAGAAGTCCTGGATATTGTCTAAGGACAGAGTGGGTATCTTACATTAATAAATGCACTAATATTTTTCAGTTGTCACATCACATATGCCCAGGTTCAGCCAGTGAGAAGACTCAAAGACTAGATCAGCAGAGTGAACTGGAAGTGATCTTCGGTCTCTCATCTTCTGTAGGTGTGTCCTGGCAGGTAGGAGTCCATTGAATCCCTTTCTAGAGTTGGAAGAGATCCTATTCTCCAGGAATTTTCTTGAAGCTGAGAGCAGGTAGCAGACTGTGCTCAGTCAGTGTAGGATAACATTGTTTGTACTTTCTCCTCTGTCGTTTCTCCCTTGCCACTGGAGGCTTAGATTTATTGAGTTACACCATCACAGTGCTCCTGAAGCTCTCCCATTCCTCTGTGTATATCTTTAACCTCTCCTTTCTGCTCTTGAAAGAGAAAGTGTCAGTTTTTCCTTGCAAACAAGAAAGTAGTCCACATTTCTCCCTCACCATCCTTTCCATTTTTCCACATTGGCTGACCACACCACAACCCCAAGGTCTTATCTTTAACATTCCTGGAGTTCCCCAGGACATTATTATTCTGTACCAGAACTAGCAGTCACAATACTAAGATAACAAAAAAATACCCAAGGAAGGTGATTAGAAAGACAAAAACAGCTAGACCACCCTGTAGATTCCCTGCATTCTCTGTAACAGAAAGACCCAGTTTTACTATTAAAATCTCACCAAAAAAGCCATAGTTAACTTGGTCCTATACTAAGTTCTTCCCTAATTGGCAAGTTCATTTTCTTTTCTCTTTTACTTTGTAATAAACTTTTCACTTTCCAACTCTGAGTCTAAGCATCCTTATTATTCAATATTTTCATTCTTCAAAATATTGAAGAGGGCTCTGCATCTCAAAAAGAAATAATACATATTCTTTCCACTGCACATTTAAGATTTTCCAAAATAGACCACATGTTGGGTCACAGAACATATCTCAATAGAATTAGGAGGATAGAAACTGTATCAACTATCTTTTCAGACCATAATTCACTGAAGATAAAAGTTAATCATGCACAGAAACGGAGAACCAAACCAAACAAAATTAGAAATAAAAGGATAGACATGGATAGTATCATGCTAAGTGAAATGAGTCACAAAGAGAGGGACAGACATAGAAGGAATGCACTCATTTGGGGAGTATAAAACAACATAAAATGAGACTGACACCTAAGGATAGTAGATACACAGGACAGATAGATTACTCCATAACTGGAAGCCTGCCTCATGAGCAAGGGGAGAAGGCACCTGGAATAGAGAAGGGATCACTAAGAAAATGATGGCTGGAATAACCTGTCAGGATGGGAGATGTGTGAAGAAAGTAGATAAAAGACCAAACATGATAACCTCTCAGGATCCATATTGAAAATCATAATGCTCAAAAGTAGAGAGAGATTATGAGGAATAATGTCTGCCATGGAGCCAGGGGGACAGTGGGAAAGTGGGGGTATACCGGGGATATTGGTGGGGGGGGAATGTGCACTGGTGGAGGGATGGGTCTTTCATCATTGTGTGATTGTAATCTAAATATGAAAGCTTCTAACTATCTCACAATAAATTTTTTTTAAAATTAAAAAATTAGAAATTATGCTCCCATTTGACACAGAAATACCACTTCTGGGATTATATCCAGGAGATGCAAAAAGACATAGTAGAATTGACATATGCACTTATGTGTTCATCGTAGCACTGTTTACAATAGCTAAAATCTCGGGGGAAAAACGAGATCCCAAGAATTGATGGTTAAAGAAACTTTGGTACTTGTACACAGTGGAGTATTATGCATCGGTTAGAAAAGATGAATTCATGTAATTTGCATATAGGTTGTTCAACATGGAATGTATCATATTAAGTGAAATGAGTCAGAAAGAGAGGGACAGACCTAGAAAGATTACACTCATTTGTGAAATATAAGATAATAGAATGGGAGACTAACACCCAAGAACATTAGAGATAACTACCAGGAGGATTACGCTACAGCCTAGAACCCGGCTTTGCATGCTGGGGGAAAAGGCAGCTCAGGTAGAGATGGGACCACCAAATAAAGGATGCTAGGACAACCCGCTAGGGATGGGAGATGCGGGCTAAAAGTAGACTATAGACCAAACATGATAGCCACTTAATACCTCTATTGCAAACTACAACACCCAAAAGGAGAGAGAGAGAGAGAGAGAGAGAGAGAGAGAGAGGGAGGGAGGGAGAGCGCAAAAGGGAATTCCCTGCCACAGAGGTGTGGTGGGGTGGGAGAGGGTAGGGTGGGGGTGGTGAGAGGGATACGGGGATCATTGGTGGTAAAGAATGGGCACTGGTGGAGGGATAGGTATTCGATCACTGTATAACTGAAACACAATCACGAAAGTTTGTACCTCGTGGTGTTTCACTAATAAAAAAATGCAAAATAATAAAATGGCAAAAAATAAAATAAAAAAAGAAAATATTGAAGAACCTGAGAACACAGAGATTCGCCACTGTCACTACTGCCTTGCCTGAATCATTACTGTGTCCATACAAATGACTAGAAAGATTATTAAGAAGTACAATTAAGATGACTGTTTAAATGGATATGAACTAAGGAAAGGATAAACACACCCCTATGTTGTATTTCGCCATTAGGCATATCTCCTAGCAGGATGAGATCTTTATTTTAGAAGGAGCTTACCCGGAAGGAAGAGTTTTACATATGTTCATTGTGCTGTCTCACTAGTTCTGGTATTTGCTACCCAGAACTCAGGGTCATGGGGTTGATGACTAAGTCTTTGAGACTGGGTTCGGGGAGACTAGCATGGAGGAAATAAGCGAGGCAGAGTGAGCCTGATCCTGATATGGTGACAGAGATTGGAATAAATGACAACTGATCACCAACCAGCGTGGAGACCCATTTCCTTCTTCTTCCATCCATTGGGGTGGAAAGCAGTCTAACCAACTGAACACAGGTAGCGAGCACCCACAAGTTTTGGAATGAATGAAGATGAAGTCAATGAAGATATGGGGGTTCCCTTGTAGATCTGGAGGTTCCTTGTTTCCTATAGCAAAGAAAATTTGTATTATTCATTGAGCCAGCCTGCCTCTAGGCTTTCTTTGAGGTTTGTAGGGGAATTGTAACAGTACCTGTTATTACTGGATAGATTCCTGTACTTTAATCTCATCCCCCTTTAACTCTGTTTTTCCTGGAAGAGGGATTTTGGGTCCTATATCTGGGTTTTTGGATTTCCTGTTTGCATTAGAACAGATCGTACTACAGAGAGGAAATACTTCCTATTTGGATTTATGCAAACCAACATAGTGCCATGATGCATTAAACACAATAAAGGTGCCAAGGAGAGAGGAAAGCAAATATTTTACTTTACTTACAACTAGAGGCAATATATCCTTTCCTGTGAGTTCTAGTCAAAAGAAGCGTTGTTAAAAGCTGTAGAGATAGAACATATAGTTTAGCAATATTCTGTTTAAGTAATTTAGTCACATGTTGAAAACCTTGATTTCCTGAAGCGCTTAAAGTGTACAATTATCTAAGAGCACTGTAACATGTGTTTGGTCCATCTGTCTAATATCTTTTTCCATAGATCTCACCAAAAAGGTATTAAATCAATTCTACAGTTATAATATAAAGATATCGTTATAACAATCCAGTTTGTTAATGTGCTTTCTTTCCTTAAAACACATCTTCAAACACTCTCAAACCCTCTACACATTTCTTTACACTCATTGTGTCCTGTAACTTTTATTCATTCCATTTCAAAACCAATGAGCTTCACTTTAACAGAATTCCTTTATTTCCCCCAATAAATATAACCCTATCCATTATATTTGTTAGTTAAAATATATACATCTGTACAGTCAGTTTATAGTCACATCTTACAGGTTTACTTTCCTTATTTTACTGAACTTAGTACTTGATATCCCAAGAAATTTGGAATCATTGTCTCATTTAGCACGATATAACTGTAATTAGCAGTACTTATACTTAAAGTTTTGTTGCAGACCTCTCAGAATAAAAGCATTGGGTCAGTTCTGTACGTGTCCAAAGGGCTTTAGAATGTTCAAAATTAAAGATTATATAAAACATTCTAAACTTGGAAAACAGTTTGTTTCACATTAAGAATTAACCAAAACATACATCTCTTTAAGAATTTTCTCCTTAGAACATTGGTTTCTAGGAAAAAACTAATATAAAGGAGATAAAAATAACTCACAAATATTACCACGAAACAACAAGGATTTCACACTTGTGGATAAAGTTCTCATAAGACAAAGAATCTGTTTGATACCTGGTGACAAAGCTAACATGAAATAGATATCTTAATAATACCATGCGTTTTAATGTACTGTTTCAACTAAGTAATAATATAGTCTGATAAAAAGCTGACTGTAGGTTTTTTCCATATTTTCATTAAATTTTCCTTTCTTAGAAACCACTTAAGTCAGAGCAGCGTTTTGTAGCAGCGACTGAGATTTTAAATAGCCCATTCTTACCTTCAATCTATTGTCACTACCTGGCTATAATAGACAGACAATTAAATTGCCTGGATTCCACCGAAAGGGAAAGGTGAGAAATGGAGATTGACTGCAATTCATAGGGATATGCACTTATAGAAAAGCAAATATTTTATTTTTATTTTTAAACTAAGTAACTTATAACATCACTTATACAGATGATTACCAATAGCTTACATAAGCATAATACTTAAAAAAGCAGTGAAGATTAGTAGCTAACAAACAAACTTTATCCTTCCCTATATGTAGTTCATATATAACATGAATACACAGTCTACATATCCTATGATAAAATGATTTTTTCAGGACCACAATATATTAATACAATAAATAAAAATTCCTAAAAATTTGGAGCTAAATTTTTAAGTTACAATCCTCAGACAGAGTAACCGTATATATAATGTTATTTTAACTTTTATAATACTTTGATATTTGCCACCACACTTCTCTCTAATAAACTTTTTTCTTAAATTATTTTGTAATTTAGTTTTTCATGTGCCTTTAATTTTATTTCTTTCTTTCTTTAATTAGTGAAACACCATGAGGTGCAGTTGTAGACTTACAAATTTTTGTGCTTGGATTTCAATTATACAATGATCAAATACCCATCCCTCCACCACTTCCCTTTTTTAAGCACCAAGCGTCCCAGTATTCCTCCCACCCCCCATCGCCTCCATCCCACCCAGCCTCTGTGTCAGGGCATTCCCTTTTGTTCTCTCATTCCTTCTGAGTGTTGTGGTTTGCAAAAGAGGCATTGAGTGGCAATAATGTTCGGTATATAGTCTACTTTCAGCATGATTTTCCCATCCTGGGAGGATCCTCCCAACACCCTTTATTTGGTGCTCCCTTCTCTATCTAAGCTACTTTTTCACCCAGCATGTGTTGCTGGCTTTCATGCCATGGACCAAAACTTCTGGTACTAATCTCGACCAGTCTTGGGTGTTAGTCTCCTATTTTGTGACTTTATGTTCCCCAGAGTAAGGCATTCTTTCTATGTCTATTCCTCTATTTCTGATTCATTTTGCTTAACATGATACTTTCCATGGAGGGCTACTTATATGTAAATTTCATGACTTCATCTTTTCTAACCGCTACATAGTACTCCATGTGTATATGTACCAAGTTTCTTTAACCAGTCATCTGTTCTTGAGTACTCAGGATTTTTCCAGATTCTGGTTATTGTAAAGAGTGCTGCAATGAACAAACAAATGGACATGTCATTTGACTATACTTTTTGCCTCTCTGGGATATATTCCCAGGAGTGGTATTGCTGGGTCAAATGGGAGCTCAATTTCTAATCTTTTGAGAATCATCCATACTGTTTTCCAAACAGACTGAACCAGTCGGCATTCCCACCAACAGTGAAGGAGAGTCCCTTTCTCGCCACATACGCCCCAACACAGGTTGCTTTGTTATTTTGGATGTGGACCAGTCACTGTGGTGTGAAATGATATCTCATTGTTTTTTGATCTGGAACTCCATGATGATTAATGATGTAGAACATTTTCTGATACGCCTTTTAGCCATTGGGATTTCTTCTTTGAGAAAGTTTCTGTTCATTTTGTTGCCCCATTTTTTGATGGGGTTGGATGTTTTCTTCTTGTGGAGTTCAACCAGTTGTTTGTATATTCTTGATATTAACCCCTTCTCGGATGTGTATTCGGGAAATATCCTATCCCATTCTGAAGACTATCTTTGTGTTTTGGTCACTGTGTCTTTTGAGCTGCAGAAGTTTCTTAGTTTAAGAGAGTCACATTTATCTAACTCTGTTTTCACTTGCTTGGCCAGTGGCGTGATATCTTTGAAGATATCATTAGCTTCAATATCATGGAGGGCTTTGCCAACTTTGTCTTCAATGAACCTTGTGGATTCCAGTCTCATATTGAGGTCTTTAATACATTTTGAACTTACTTTTATACATGGCGGCAGGCAGAAATCTGAGCCCACTTTTTTGCATGTAGCCGTACAGTTTTGCCAGCACAATTTGTTAAAGAAATGTTCCCTACTCCGTTTCATTTTTCTTTCCCCCTTATTGAAGATTAGAACATTATATGCTTGGGGGAAGATGTCAGTATATTCAACCCGGTTCCATTGGTCTACACCTCTGCCTTTGTTCCAGTACCATGCTGTTTTAATTACTACTGCTGTGTAGTATAGTTTGAAGTTAGGGAGGTTGATTTCTCGCATTTTCTTTTTCCCAAGAATTGCTTTAGCTATTCGTGGTGGCTTATTGTTCCATATAAATTTCAGGAGTGTTGGCTCCATTTCTTTGAAGAATGCCATGGGTATCATAACAGGGATCACATTTAATTTGTACAGTGCTTTAGGATGTATTGCCATTTTGACAATGTTAATTCTCCCGATCCATGAACAGGGGATATTTTCCATTTCCTTGTATCCCCTTTTATTTCCCGAAGTAGTGTTTTGTAGTTTTCTTTGTACAGGTCCTTTACATCCTTAGTTAAGCTGATTCCTAGGTAGGTGAATTTCTGAGGGAAAATTGCGAAGGTGATTGTTTTGTCAATGTCATTTTCCTCTTTTTCACTATTTGCATATAGGAAAGTTATGGACTTTTGGGTATTGATTTTATAACCTGCCACTTTACTATACAAGTGTGTCATTTCTATTATTTTCTTGGTAGAGGCTTTAGGGTTCTCTAAGTATTATATCATATCATCTGAGAATAGTGAGAGCTTGATTTTTTCCTTTCCTACAGGATGCTCTTAATACATTTTTTGCCCAATCGCTATTGCAAGTATTTCCAGTACTATATTGTAGTAGTGGAGAGAGTGGGCATCCTTGTCTCATCCCTGATCTTAGGGGGAAGGTTCTCAGTTTTTCCCCATTGAGGATGATGCTTGCTGTAGGGTTGTGTTAGATGGCTTTAACTATGTTGAGGAAAGTCCCCTCTATCCCCATTTTCGCAAGGGTTTTCATCATAAACGCGTGCTGGATCTTGTCAAATGCTTTCTCTGCATCTATTGATAAAATCATATGATTTTTATCTTTTCTTTTGTTGATATGATTTATTATGCTGATTGATTTCCCAATGTTAAACCATCCTATCATTCCCGGAATGAATCCCACTTGGTCATGGTGTACGATCTCTTTGACGGGTAGTTAAATTCTATTTGCTAGTATTTTGTTGAGAATCTTTGCATCCGTTTCAATAGGGATATCGCCCTATAGTTTTCTTTTTTGTGGTGTCTTTCTTTCCTTTTGGTATTAGAGAGATATGGGCTTCATAGAAACTGTTTTCAAGAGTTTCTGTTTTTATAACTTTTTGAAAAAGCTTCAGATGAACTGGCAATAGGTCCTCTTTGAACGTTTGGAAAAATTGACTAGTGAATCCATCTGGACCTGGGCTTTTGTTTTGGGGAAGAATTTTGATTACCGTTTAAATTTCCTTGATGGTAATCGGTCTATTCAGGTACTCTATTTCTTCTTGATTCAGCTTTGCGAGATGATAGGAATCCAGGAATTTATCCATTTTTTTCTAGGTTCTCTTGTTTCGTGGCATACAGACTTTTGAAGTAGTCTCTGAGGATCCTTTGAATTTCTTTCGTTTCTGTTGTGATATCCCCATTCTCATTTCTGATTCGATTTTTTAGGTTTCTTTCACTCTGTTTCTTTGTGAGTGTGGCTAGTGGTTTATCTATCTTATTTATTTTCTCGAAGAACTAGCTCTTGGTTTCATTGATCTTTAGAATTGTTTCTTTGCTTTCCATGACGTTGATTTCTGGTCTAAGTTTTATGATCTCTTTCCTTCTGCCTTTTTTGGGCTCCTTCTGTTGATCCTTTTCTAAGATCTTGAGTTGTGAATTCAAGTTGTTTATGTGAATCCATTCTTCCATCGTGAGATATGTTTGCAGAGCTTTAAATTTTCACCTTAATAGAGGCTTTAGCTGCATCCCATAAGTTCTGGTAGCTTGTGTCTTCATTCTCATTTGTTTCCAAGGATCTTTTGATTGTGTTCTCTACTTCCTTCCTGATCCACTCGTTGTTCAGCATTGAGTTGTTTAATTTCCAGGTGTTTGAATTGGTTCTCCATGTCTGTGTGTGATTCACTTCTATTCTAGTCCATCATGGGCTTAAAAGACTTGATACTATTTCTATCTTCCTGATTCCATTAAGGTATGTTTTGTGGCCTAGCACATGGTCTATTTTGGAATATGTTCCGTGTGCACTGGAGAAGAATGTGTATTCTTTCCTTTTGAGGTATAAAGCCCTGTATAGGTTTATAAGCCCTTTCTCTTCTATTTCATCTTTCTTTTTTTTTTCTTTTTGGGTCACACCCAGCGATACACAGGAGTTACTCCTGGTTCATATACTTAGGAATTACTTCTGGCGGTGGTCGGGGGGGGAACATATTGGATGCTGGGAATCGAACCTAGGTTGGCTGCGTACAAGACAAATGTCCTACCCGCTGTGCTATTGCTCCAGACCCTCTATTTCATCTTTCAAAGCCAATGTTTCCTTGCTGAGTTTTGTTCTTGTTGATCTATCCAGAGGTGATAAGGCGATGCTAAAGTCTCCAGCTACTATTATCTTGCTCTCAATACCCTCCTTAAAATCTGTTAGTAGTTGTTTTAAATATTTAGCTGTTCCCTCATTAGGTGTGTATACATTTAAGAGTGTGATTTCTCCCTGTTTTACGTATCCCTTGATGAAGAGAAAACAGCCTTCCCTGTCCCTTCTAATCTTTTTCAACCTACAGTTAATGTTATAGGATATTAGTATGGCCATCCCAGCTTTTTTAGGGAGCTGTTTGCTTGCTGGATTGTTTTCCATCCTTTAACTTTGAGTCTGTGTTTGCTCTGACTGTTGACATGAGTTTCTTGTAGGCAGCCGAATGTTGGATTCTGCCTCTGAATCCATTTTGCCACTCTGTCTCTCATTATTGGTGAATTTAGACCATTGAAGTTGAGAGAGATTATTGTTATGGGTTTTTTGTCATCTTTTAAGGGTCTGTTGTGCTTTTTGGTTTTGTCTTGTCTTAGAGTAACCCATTTATCCCTTCTTTTAGGTTTGGTTTTGAGTCTATTAAGTTCTTGAGTTTCTGTTTATCTAGAAAATAGTGTACCGTTCCTTTGAGTTTGAGTGAGGGTTTAGCTGGATAGAGTATTCTTAGTGAAGCATTCATTACAGTGAGTTTTTTCATTATATTCCGCCATTGCCTTCGGGCTTGGAGGGTTTCCTCTAATAGGTCTGCTGTGAATCTAAGGGGTGCTCCTTTGTATGTGATTTCCTTTTTTGACTTTGCTGCTTGCAGTATTGTTTCTCTATTGGCAGCATCGATCATTTTAAGTATTATTTGTCTTAGAGAGTTTTTGTTAGGGTCTCTTTTAGCTGGCACCTTTCAGGCTCCTTGAACCTGAATTGCTGCATTGTCGAGCTCTGGGAATTTTTCAGCAGTGGTTTGTTTAACCGTGTTTTTTTCATTGGGATTGTTTCCCTGAGTTTCTGGTACTCTAATGATTCTAATGTTGCTCCTCTTTGAATCAGCTCCTAGGACTCTGATTCTCTCTAGAGCTATTTTGAGGTCGCTTGCCATTTTTTTGTTGTTGCCTGTTGTCTTGGTGCTGCTTATCTTCCAGCTCACTGATTCTCTCTTCAGCTGCGGTCATTCTATTGTTGAGGGCACAGACTGCGTTTTTTATATCATCTATGGAATCTTTTATTCGTGACATTTCTGCTCTGATTTCTCCCCGTAATTTGTCGATTGTTTTTCTGTCATACTACTGGATATCTGTCTGACTGTGTCATTGAGTTCATTGAACATATTCATGACTTCATATCTGAATTCTTTGTCAGAGAAGTCCCTTAGTTGAGGAGCACCTACAGAGGTTTCTGGACTCTTTGCATCGTCCTTCCAATGTGGTGGGGATTTGCATTGTTTCTTTATGTTGGTGTGTAGGTATGCATACTAGGTTTCTTGGTATGTCTAAACTACTTATGGCCTGGTGAGCATTGGCCCGCCTAAAATTAGGCCACGCCCACTTCTACAGAAACCACGCCCGCTTCGAAAGGGCCACGCCCCCACGGGTACCTGGTGTGTGTGGGAGGAGTAAAGACTGGGTGGGGAAGAAGACCAACATAGCTTGGGGGAGGAAGAGGAAGAGGCAGAGGCTCAGGGCTGCTTTTCTCCCAGGGTCCGAGAGGACGCCTTGGGGGCTTGCAGGGAGAAATCCAAGTCCCGGGTTCGAATGCCGGCGGATAAACTAACCTGGGTGGGGGAGAAGACCAGCCCAGATTGGTGGGGGTGAAGCCCCGCACAGCTTGGGGGTCAAATAGGAAGAGGCAGAGGCTCAGTGCTGCAGCAAATATTTTAAACGAAACTGCCATGGTTTTCCCCAAACACTCTCAAAGGGGAGTGTTTAGGAATTGAGATCTAATTTTTTCATACTTCTGAGTAGCGACTATCTGTGACTGTCACTGTTTCTGTCCTCCCATTGTTCATTTATTTGTTCGAACGGGTACAGTAACATTGTGAGACTTGTTGTTACTGTGTTTGGCATATTGAATACGTCACGGGTAGCTTGCCAGTCTTTTCCGTGCAGGTGAGATACTCTTGGTACCTTGCTGGGCTCTCGGAGAAGGACGGAGGAATTGAACTCGAGTCGGTCGGGTCGGCCATGTGCAAGACAAACACTCTACCCGCTGTGCTATCACTCCAGTCCAGCAACAATCTATGAAAATGAAAAGCTAAAACAGGTGAAAATATTTTTCCTATTTTGTTTGATCATTTCCATACATTTATTATTGATTTACAAAACTATAGAATTTCAGGGGCATACCTTCATACATCTATATATGTTTAAGATGCACCATATCAACTCTCAACGTTTACCATCATACTGTAAACAAGATAATCCCTCTATTATTTCCTCCAAACCCACTTACTCTTTTTCTTTTCAGAAGCTCTTTTAACTCAGAAGTTTTCACTGAGTTTTAAAATAATTTTGTTGACCAGTTTTGGATGTTCCTCGATGTTTCCTTGGAACAACTTTTTTGTCTATTACTCTCTATTGTCCCTAGTTCATTTAATTTACTGATTTATATTCTAGAAGTGAATGGAACAGTCCAGCAATTGTATTTCATTCCTTCATTTTACTTAGTACAAGACCTCAAGTTCTATAGATATTTTCATTTTAATTGTGGAGTTTTTGAGTATATACACCACCATTTCTTTATCTAGTCCTCTCTTGATGAGTATATAGGTTAATTCATTTGTGAAAAATGACAATATTAAATAGGGGTGAAAATATCCTTTGAAGTTGTATTTACATATACTATGAATAAATTTCTAAAATAGCATTGCTGAATCACATAGAGTTTGCTTTAAATTTTTTGTTTATGTAATCTCCCTATTTTTTTTCCATAGTGGTCACATAAATATGTTTCCACCAGCAGTGTATCAGTGATTGTTTTTCTCTACACCCTCACCAAAACTAATTGCTTGTAGTCTTTTCAACAGTGGATAGGGAGTTTGCCTTGTACGTGGCTGACCCTGCCGACCCGAGTTCGATTCCTCCGCTTTTGATTCCTCCTCCCCTCTCCGAGAGCCTGGCAAGCTACCGAGAGCATCTTGCCCACACGGCAAAGCCTGGAAAGCTACCTGTGATGTATTCAATATGTCAAACACGTAACAACAAGTCTCACAATGTTACTGAGCATGCTCAAGCAAATCAATGAACAACAGGAGGACAGGGACAGTGACAGTGACAGTGACCCCATTATCATAGGTGTGAGGTGATATCTTATTGTACTTTCTATTTGCATTTGGTTATAAAAATGTTGAACACTTTTCTGAGTAATCATGTATATGTCTTATTTCTCACAAAATGTCTAATCAAATATTTACCCATAAATTGCTAAATTTCTTGTATTTTCTTGTTTTTGTGTTATTTATTATATGTATGTTATATATGTATATATACGATATTAGATACTAGCTGGATGCATAGTGTTAAAAAATGTCTTGACATCGAGGTTTTCTTTTTTAATGATTGTTTATTGCACTCTGTAAAGGCTTCCTTATTTCATGTATATCTAATTTTTCTTGCATTTATTTGACAATGGAGTTGATCACCAAATATATTTCTGAAGTCAAGGTACCAGAGTAAATTATCATCATTGTCTGCTATGGATTTTATAATTTGGGTCTAATATCTCAATCCTTGTTATGAAATATTTATTATTTTCTTTATTTTTTTATTTCATCTAATTGTCCATTTTTCCAGAACCATTTGTTTAAGAGGCTTTCCTTCCTCCATTGAATGGTGTTCACTCCTCTGTTATTTCCTATCTGTGCATGTTTGTGAGAATTTATTTATGGTGTAATTATTGTTTCATTTTGTGTGGCTATTTTTTCAAATACCATGCTATTTTAATTTAGTTTCTTTGCAATATAGTTAAAAGGCAGGGAGTATGTTGCCTACACTTTCCTGCTTGTTTCTCAAAATATATTTCCATATTAGTTGTATTTTGTAGTTCTTTCATTTCGTAAAAGCACACCCTACTCTGCTCAGGACTTGACTTTTGTTCTTTCCTGGTGAGGCCATGATCATCAAACTCAGGTAGATTACATATAAGGTAATCACTGTAATGGTGTACTATCTTTCTAGCCCTAGTCTGTAGCAATTCTATACAAAAATAGAATATATGCAACTAATATATTTCCTTAAAAGCTACTGCTGGAATTTTATAAACAAGCATTTGTTTATTGTTTTGGGAAAGATTAAAAATTGGCAGCTCTGAGAATTAAACCAAAGTATTCAAACACTTGAGTCATATGTTCTATCCACAATCACTCAGTCACATCCATGGTCAAGCATTAACATGTTATCACAATGTTTATTCTTCCACTACATTAACACATTATCTCTTTTCATTTCTTTTTATCTTCATCTATATCCTTAAGAATTGCTGTAGTTTTCAATGTATAAATTTGTTACTTCTTTCAGTAGGTATACTCTCAGATATTTATCATTTAGGATACAATCATTTCTTTTATATAGTATTATAGTTCAACTAATTACAATGATTTTAAAGTTCAAGGTATCAATGTACAGAATAACTATACTCCGCTGCTGACAACTACATGCAAAAAAATGGCCTTAAACCTCAAGTTAACACCATGCACAAAAGTTAGATCCAAATGGATTAAAGATCTCAACATCAGGCCCAAATCCATAAGGTATATTGAAGACAGGGTCAGAAAAACCCTTGATTTCTTCTTTTCCTATCTGTATACCTTCAATGTCTTTTTCTTGCCTAGTCACTGTTGCAGGTACTTTCAGTACTATACTGAACAGAAGTGCTAATAGTAGGCATCCTTATCTTGCCCTCGATCTTAGAGGGAAGGCCCTTAGTTTTTCCCCATTGAGGATAATGCTAGCCATGGATTTGTCATAGATGGCTTTGAGTATCTTGAGGAAAGTTCCTTCAAAACCCAATTGGGTCAGAGTTTCATCATAAATGGGTGATGGATCTTGCCAAAAGCTTTCTCTGAGTCTATTGGTATGATCATATGGATTTTATCTTTGCTTTTGTTGATATCATGGATTCTGTTGATTAATTTCCAAATGTTAAACTATCCTTGCATCCCTGGGATTAATCCCACTTGATTGTGGTTTATAAACTTTTTGATGAGTAGTTAGATTCTATTTGCTAATATTTTGTTGAGGATCTTCGCATCCATGTTCATCGGGGATATTGGCCAGAGCTTTCTTTGTTGGTGTTGTCTTTGTTTGCTTTTGGTATTAGGGAGATATGTTCCTCATAGAAGCTGTTCGGGCCCTTTAAAAACCACCAGCTGGTTGTTGAGGACCAGAAGTCAACATTGGCAGTCGAAATTAAGCGAGCATTATCCAATGAAATTAAGAAATTCCTAGATGAGAAATTCGACCAATTTAAAGAAGAACTGATACAGAGGATGAAAGATTCCATACACAATTAACTGATGAAATGAAAGTACACAATTTCTGGCCATACTAGCAGAACTTCACAGGTAGAGAAGCATATAGCTGAACCTGAAGACAAAATACTAGCCAGCATTGATAGGGCACCTCTGAAAGAGAAGAGAAGCAGTATAATGAAAGAAAATGTAAGATGCTTAATGAGTAAGCGCAAGAAGAGCAAACACAAAAGAATATAAATACAAGAAGGGATAGTAATACATGTGAAAGGGAAGAACAAGTGGTGGAGAGATCATACCTGAGAACATTGCCCTTTCTCGAAGGAGGTTGATTTAAGAGGCACTAAGAGTGCCAAGCAAAATGAACCCAAATAGAACAAAAAGGAGGTATATAGTAATCAAAAGGGCAAAATCTAGTAGGAGAGACAGACAACTTAAAATTTCTAGCGAAAAGATAAACCTTAAATATTAGGGAAACAACATAAGAGCTTGGGTGACAGTACAAGTCCTTATGTAGACATTTGCTTTGCACAGTCGACCTGGGTTCGATATCCAGCATCCCATATGGTCCCCCCAAGCACTGCTAGGAGTAATTCCTGAGTTCAGAGCTAGGAGAAACTCCTGAGCATCACCAGGTGTGACCCAGGCAAACAAAAATAAGAAAAACAGAAAAACAAAAAAACGTAAGAACCACAACAGATCTCTCACATGAAGTGATACAAAAGAGCAAAGAATGGACTGGCTTATTAAAATGACTCACTGAGAAAAACTTTCAACCTGAGTTCATTATTTTACAAATTTCTAACATTTTCAGGAAAAGAAAAGCTGACAGCATTTGCAATATGTAAACCAGCCCCGGGTGAAATACTGAAAGACCATTTATATAAACCAAAAGGCCAATTGTAGAAACAACAACCCCACACAGTAGAATGGCAACACAGCCAGTTATATCAATAATTTCTCTGAATGTCAATAAACTGAACTCTTCCACCAAAAGACAAGAGTGACAGACTGCATGAAGAAAAAAAAACTCAATCCATTAGCTGCTTACAGTTAACATATCTAATATCACAGAATCTACACAGGATCAGAGTAAAATGATGGAAAACAAATACGAAAGCCAATGGTAAATAGAAAAAAAAACTTGGACAGCCATACTTATGTGGGACCAAACAACATTCAATATAAAGAAAGTTATTAGAAATAGGGATAGACACTACTTATTAAGGGAACAGTAGATTAAGAGGTACTAACTTTAGTTAACATATATGCACCAAATGTAGAATCAGAAAAATTTATAAGGCTTTTTCTCCCAAACCTAAGAATATGGATGGAAACACAATAGTAGTGGTGGATTTCAGCACTCACTGGAGAGATCACTGGACTTCAGCACTCACTGGACAGATCAATGATACTGAATGTCAGTAAAGGCATAAGAGCAATAAAAGATGTAGAAGCTGGGACTACTGGTCCGTAGATCTTCAAAAACCCATTCTTCTACATTATTTTTCTCTAGTGCACACAAAACATTCTCCAGGATATACTGAAAACTAGAATTAATCATAAAAACAAAATGTGTAGGTACTCTCACACCTGAAGGTCGAACAAAATACTACAAAATTAAAACTGGATAGAAGAGTAAATCGAGGAAAACATTTAGAAAGTCCTCGAGACTAAGGATAATAAAGAAACAAGTTATCAAAACCCATGGGACAGAGTAAAAACCATACTTCGAGGGAAACTCACAGCCATACAGGCCAATATAAGGAAAGAAGAAAAAGGTAAAGTAAACACTCAAATTCACATCTCAAACATCTGTAGAACCAACAATAAATGAATCCAAACACCATCCATAAGGAATGAAATAATATAACTGAACAGAAATCAATGATACAGAAACCATGAAAGCAATACAAAAACCTCAATGAAGCCAGAAGCTGGTTCTCTAATAAAATACATAGGATAGACTCAGGAGGGGGGCGAAAGAGAAACTACTCAAATCAATAAAATGAGAAATGAAAATTACAACAGAATTCTCAGAATTCCAAGACATCATGAGTGCTTACTATGAACAACACTGCTCAGTTAAGCTGGAGAACATAAAAGAAATGGACAGATTTCTTAGACACACGTAATTCTCCCAAAACTGAACAAAGAGGAAATAGAAACCCTGAGTAGGCCAATAACAAGCAAGGAAACTGAAACATTAATCAAGAATCTCCCCCCAAAATAAAAGGCCCAGTTCAGATATGTTTACAAGTAAGTTCGATCAAACCTCCAGAGAAGACTTACTGCCATTAATCCTCATGCTATTTCAAAGTACCGAAGAAACAAGAATGTTTCCTAATACCTTCTCCGAAGATAACCTTACACTGATAAACAAAGCAGAGATATTTTCTAGAATAGAAAACTTTAGAGTAATGACCATGATGAATGTCGATGCCAAAATCCTCAAAAAATTCTTGGCATACCGAACCCATCAGCATATTTTAAATATCATACACCATGCTCAAGTGGGATTTATACCTGGGATGTGAGGATGGTTCAATATATGGAAATAAATTAACACCATGAGTAAAAGGAAAGCTAAAAATCATATAATAATATCAATTGATGCACATGTGAACATGCTAACTCCATCCAACATTCATTTACAATAAAAAAAAACTCTCAACAAAATAGGAGTGGAAAGAACCTTCCTCAAGATAGTAAGGCTACCTATAACAAGTCAAAGCAAATATTATTCTATTTTTTAAAATTTTATTGAATCACTGTGAGATAGCTTTCATGTTTGGGTTACAAACACACAATGATCAAACACCCATCCCTCCACCAGTGCACATACCCACCACCAATCTTCCCAGTATACGCCCCTTCCACACCCTCTTCCTGCCTCCGTGGCAGACAGTATTCCCATACTATCTATTTTTGAGTGTTATGGTTTGCAATACACACACTGAGGGGTCAATCACATTTGGTCCATTATCTAATTTCAGCACACATCTCCCATCCCGACCAATTCCTCCAGCCATCGATTTCTTAGTAATCCCTTCTCTATTCCAGCTGCCTTCTCCCCTACGTTCATGAGGCAGGCTTGCAAATAAGGAGCAATCTCCTGGCCCTTGTATCTAGTGTCCTTGGGTGTCAGTTTCATGTTTTGTTCTTTTATACTCCACAAATGAGTGCAGTACTTCTACATCTATCCCTCCTTCTCTTTCTGACTCATTTCACTTAGCATGATACTCTCCATGTCGATCCACTTCTAAGCAAATTTCATGACTTAATCTCTCCTAACAGCTGCATAGTACTCCATTGCACAGATGTACCAAAGTTTCTTTAACCAGTCATCTGTTCTTGGGCACTTGGGTTGTTTCCAGATTTTAGCTATTGTGAACAGTGCTGCAATGAACATATAGGTGCAGATGTCATTTCTACTGTGCTTTTTGCATCCTTGGGATATATTCCCAGAAGTTGTATTGCGGAGTCATGAAAGCTCAATTTCATTTTTTTTAGGGTTGTCCATATTGTTTTCCAGAAAGGCTGGACCAGTCAGCATTCCCACCAGCAGTGAGAGTCCCTTTTCCCTCACATCCATGCCAGAACTGGTTGCTTTTGTTCTTTAGAATGTGTGCTAGTCTCTGTGGTGTGAGATGATCTCATTGTTATTTTGATTTGTATGTCCGTGATGAATAGTGATGTGGAGCATTTTTTTTTCATGCGTCTTTTGGACATTTGTATTTCTTTTATAAGGAATAATCTGTTCATTTCTTCTCCCCATTTTTTGGGGGATTGGGTTTTTTCCTATGTAATTCTATTTGTGTCTTGTCTATCTGGGATATTAATCCCTTATCAGATGGGTATTGGGTAAATATTCTTTCCCATTCTGTGGGCTCTCTCTGTATTTTGTTCACTGTTTCTTCAGAAGTGCAGAAGCTTCTTAGTTTGATGTAGTCCCGTTTCTTTATATTTGTTTCCACTTGCTTGGTCAGTGTTGTTTCATCCTTAAAGATGCTTTTAGCTTCAGTGTCATGGAGGGTTTTGCCTAAATTTTCCTCTATGAACCCTATAGATTCATGCCTGATATTGAGGTTTTTAATCCATTTTGATCTGACTTTTGTGCCTCTCACTAGACAGAGTTCAGAGTTAATTTTTTTTTTCTGTATCTATCCACTTTTCCCAGCACCAATTGTTGAAAAGACTTTCCTTGTTCCACTTCACATTTCTTGCTCCTTTGTTCAAGATTAAGTGGCCATATATTTGGGACTCTGTGACAGAATATTCAATACTGTTCCTTTGGTCTGCGGTTCTGTTTCTAGCGCAATTTCTAAATTTTTAAAAATTACTTATCTTTTTCCTGTTAATTGTTAATTAACAATTAAGAATTAAGTAAACGATAATTATTAATTAACAATTACTCTTAATGATTAAATTTACTGTTAATTGTTTAAATTCTTTTAATTACTGTTTTAACTACTACTGCTTTGTAGTACTGTTTGAAGTTGGGGAAGGTGATGTCACCCATCTTCTTTTTCCTAAGAATTGCTTTTGGCATTTGTTGACATTTATTGTTCAATATGAATTTCAGGAGTGTTTTGTCCATTCTTTGAAAAATGTCGTGGTTATACTGATAGAAACAATGGAAAGCAATGCCAACAAAAGACAAGAGGATTTGAAGGCAGAAATGAGGAAAATGCAATCGGAAATGTCGGACCTGAAAAACCTGGTAGCCGAATTGAAAAGCTCAGTGGAAGGCCTCAGCAGCAGAGTAACAGCGGCTGAGAACAGAATCAGTAAGCTCGAAGATGAAGTTCAGAGGCTCTCCAGGAAAGAGCAGAAAATGGAAAAGAGACTCACAATTCGGGAACAGATGGCAAGAGAAGACCGTGACAAGGCCAAGAGGGGTAACATAAGAATCATTGGAGTCCCAGAGGGACAGGAAGAAAATCTTGATGAAGAAGAAATTGTCAAAGAAATCATTGCTACAACGTTCCAAGAGCTGAAGAAAACTTGTGACCACATCCAGGAGGCCCGAAGGGTACCAGCTGGAAGAAATCCGAATAAAAATACCCCAAGACATATCCTGATCAGAATGACCAAAACTGTAGACAGAGACAAAATTCTGAAAGCAGCAAGATCGAAGAAAGAAATCTCTTACAAAGGAGCATCCTTAAAATTCACAGCTGATTTTTCTGATGAAACCCTCAGGACCTGAAAACAGTGGTGGGATATAGTGAAAAAACTCAACGAAATAAATGCCTCTCCAAAAATGCTTTACCCAGCGAGACTCTCATTCATAATAGAAGGAACAACACAGTTTGACAGACAAACAACATCTCAGGAACTTCATAGACTCAAAACCATGGTTACTAAATGGGCTACTTTAAGGCAAGACAGGCCCCTCAAATACAACAAATTTCAACAGAACAATGGGACAGAATCCCATAACAATAATCTCTCTCAATGTCAATGGGCTAAACGCACCAATTAAAAGACATAGAGTGGCAGGATGGATTAGAAAATTGAACCCAACATTCTGCTGCCTGCAAGAAACACATCTCAATAGTCAAAGCAAACAAAGACTCAGAGTCAAAGGCTGGAAAACAATCCTACAGGCAAACAGCTCCTAGAAAAAAGCTGGGGTAGCCATCCTAATATCAGACCACATCGATTTCAGAGTGAAGAAGGTCATAAGAGACAGTGAAGGCCATTTCCTATTGATCAAAGGATCTGTACAACAGGAATAACTTACAATAATAAATGTATATGCACCTAATTAGAGACCAGCAAAATACTTAAAACAACTACTCATATATTTGGAAAAAGACATCAATAGCAACACAATATTAGTGGGAGAATTCAACACCGCTTTGTCACCTCTTGATAGATCAATCCGACTCAAGCTTAGCAAGGACATACTTCATCTGAGGGAAACAATGGAGGAAAGGGACTTAGTAGATATATACAGGACAATTCATCCACAAAAAGCTGAATACACATTCTTCTCAAGCGTACATGGAACATTCTCCAAGATAGACCACATGCTGAGCCACAAAACATGCCTCCATAAAATTAAGAAGATAGAGATTATATCAACAAACTTCTCAGACCATAATGCGCTGAAATTAGAAGTAAATCACACACAAAAACGGAAAACTAAATCAAATATCTGGAAATTAAACAGTGTGCTACTGAACAACGAGTGGCTTAGACAGGAAATTAAAGAGGAAATCAAAGGATTCCTAGCAACGAATGAAAATGAGGACACGAGTTATCAAAACTTATGGGACACAGCAAAAGCTGTGTTAAAAGGAAAGTTTATAGCTCTACAAGCATTCCTCAGAAAGGAGGAGTGAGCCCACATAAAGAAACTAACCTCACAGCTTAAGAACTTGGAGAACGACCAACAAAAGGAGCACAACCCGAACAGGAGGAAGGAAATAATAAAACTCAGAGCAGAGATTAACGAGATGGAAACCCAGAAAACAATCCGAAAGATCAATGAAACCAAGAGCTGGTTCTTTGAGAAAATTAACAAGATCGATAATCCTCTAGCAAAATTCACAAAGAATGGGAGAGAGAAAACCCTAATAAACCGAATCAGAAATGTAAAGGGGGTCATTACAGCAGAAACTACAGAAATTCAAAGGATCCTCAGAGAATACTTTGAGAAGCTCTATGCCACGGAACATCAAAACCTCGAGGAAATGGATAAATTTCTAGACTCCTACAGACTCCCAAGGCTGAACCAAGAAGACCTGGAATACCTGAACAGACCTATCACCATCAAGGAAATTGAAATGGTAATAAAAATTCTCCCCAAGCACAAAAGCCCTGGCCCGGATGGATTCACTAGTGAATTCTTCCAAATCTTTAAAGAAGACTTCCTCCCAACCCTCTTTAAGCTTTTCCACGAAATTGAAATATCAAATACACTTCCGAACAGTTTCTACGAAGCAAATATCACACTGATACCAAAAGCAAACAGAGATAACACAAAGAAAGAGAACTACAGGCCGATATCCCTGATGAACACAGATGCAAAGATCCTCAACAAACTGCTAGCAAATAGAATCCAACTACTCATCAAAAGGATCATACACCATGACCAAGTAGGATTCATCCCAGGGATGCAAGGATGGTTTAACATTCGGAAATCAATCAACATAATCCACCATATCAACAAAAGAAAAGATAAAAAGCATATGATCATATCAATAGATGCAGAGAAAGCATTTGACAAGATCCAGCACCCCTTTATGATGAAAACCCTAGCCAAAATGGGTATAGAGGTGACTTTCCTCAACATAGTTAAAGCCATCTACCACAAGGCTACAGCAAGCATCATCTTCAGTGGGGAAAAACTGAGAGCCTTCCCTCTAAGATCAGGGACAAGACAAGGATGCCCACTCTCTCCACTGCTGTTCTATATAGTACTGGAAATACTTGCAATAGCAATTAGGCAAGAAAAAGATATTAAGACATTCAGATAGGAAAGGAAGAAATCAAGCTCTCACTATTCGCAGATGATATGATACTATACTTAGACAACCCAATAACCTCCACCAAAAAACTGCTAGAAACAATAGACTTGTATTGTAAAGTTGCAGGCTATAAAATCAATACCCAAAAGTCCATGGCTTTCCTATACGCAAACAGTGAGAGAGAGAAAATCTACATGAAAAAATCAATCCCATTCACAATTGTGCCCCAGAAAATCAAGTACCTAGGAATCAGCTTAACTAAGGAAGTAAAGGACCTGTACAAAGAAAACTACAAATGCTACTTCAGGAAATAAAAGAGGACATGAGGAAATGGAAAGATATCTCCTGCTCATGGGTCGGGAGACTTAACATTGCCAAAATGGCAATACGACCGAAAGCATTGTATAAATTCAATGCAATCCCTATAAGGATACCCATGACATTCTTCAAAGAAATGGAGCAAACACCCCTGAAATTTATATGGAACAATAAGCCCCCACGAGTAGCTAAAGCAATTCTTGGGAAAAAGAAAATGGGAGGAATCAACCTCCCTAACTTCAAACTTTACTACAAAGCAGTAATAATCAAAACAGCGTGGTACTGGAACAAAAGCAGAACTGCAGACCAATGGAACAGAGTTGAATACACGGACATCTCCCCTCAATCATATGATCATCTAATCTTTGACAAAGGTGCAAGAAATGTGAAGTGGAGTAAGGAAAGCCTCTTTAACAAATTGTGCTGGCATCACTGGAAGGCTACATGAAAAAAAATGGGCTCAGAACTCTGCCTAACACCATGTACAAAGGTAAGATGGCCCTCCCGTTGATCGTCGATTTGCTCGAGCGGGCCCAGTAACGTCTCCATTGGAGACTTTGTTGTTACTGTGTCTGGCATATCGAATACTCTCGGTAGCTTGCTGGGCTCTCCGAGAGGGGCGGAGGAATCGAACTCGGGTCGGCCATGTTGGCCGCGTGTAAGGCGAACGCCCTACCCGCTAAAGACCTCAACATCAGACCAGAAACCATAAGGTACATTGAAGACAAAGTTGGCAAATCCCTCCATGACATTGAGGCTAATGGTATTTTCAAAGATACCACGCCACTGGCCGAGCAAGTGAAAACAGAGATAAACAAATGGGACTATCTTAAACTAAGAAGCTTCTGCACCTCCAAAGAAACAGTGACCAAAATACAAAGACAGTCTACAGAATGGGAAAGGATATTCGCCGAATACACATCTGACAAGGGGTTGCTATCAAGGATATACAAAATACTGGTTGAACTCCAGAAGAAGAAAACATCCAACCCCATCAAATATGGGGCAAGGAAATGAACAGAGACTTTCTCAAAGAAGAAATCCAAATGACAAAAAAGTACATGAGAAAATGCTCTACATCATTAATCATCACGGAGATTCAGATGAAAACCACAATGAGATACCATCTCACACCTCAGAGACTGGCCCACATTGAAAAGAACAAAAGCAACCATTGCTGGCGCGGATGTGGCGAGAAAGGGACACTCCTTCACTGTTGGTGGGAATGCCGACTGGTTCAGCCCTTTTGGAAAACAGTATGGATGTTCCTCAAAAAATTAGAAATTGAGCTCCCATTTGACCCAGAAATACCACTCCTGGGAATATATCCCAGAGAGGCAAAAATGTGTAGTCAAAGTGACATCTGCACTTGTTTGTTCATTGCAGCACTCTTTACAGTAGCCAAAAACTGGAAGAAACCTGAATGCCCAAGAACAGATGACTGGTTAAAGAAACTTTGGTACATCTACACAATGGAGTACTATGTAGCTCTTAGAAAAGATGAAGTCATGAAATTTACATACAAGTGGTACAATATGGAAAGTATCATGCTAAGCGAAATGAGTCAGAAAGAGAGGGATAGACATAGAAAGATTGCATTGATCTGGGGATATAAAAATAACAAAATATGAGATTAATACCCAAGAATAGCTGAGATCGACACCAGGAGGATTACTCCATAGCTTAGAGGCCAGCCGGGTATTTTAGGGGAAATGACAGTTCAGATAGAGAAAGGAGCACCAAATGAAGGGTGTTTGGATGATCCTCCCAGGAGGGGAGATGCAGGTTGAAAGTAGACTGGACTGAACATGTTTGCCACTCAATGCCTCTTTTGCTGATCACAACACCCAAAAGGAGAGAGAAAACAAAAGGGAATGCACTGCCACAGTGGCAGGGGGGATGGGGCGAATGGGAGGTGAGGGATATTATCCTTGGTGGTGGAAAATGGGCACTGGTGGAGGGATGTGTATTTGATCATGGTATCACCGAAATCCAAGCACAAAAATTTGTAAATCTACAACTGTATCTTATGGTGTTTCACTAATAAAAAGTATATTCAAAAAAAAAAAAGAAAATGCAGTGATAAGGGAAGTCTTAGGGCTGTAAAAAAAAAAGAAATGTTTGGAAGTGTTTCTGATACTTCAATTTCCTGGAAAAGCTTAAAGAGGATTGGTAGTAAGTCTTCTTTAAAGATTTGGAAGAATTCACTTGTGAATCCATCTGGGCCAGGACTTTTGTGCTTGGGGAGAATTTTGATCGCCATTTTAATTTCTTTGACGGGGATATGTCTGTTCAGGTATTCCAGGTCTTCTTGGTTCAACCTTGTGAGGCTACAGGAATCTAAGAATTTATCAATTTCCTAGAGGTTTTCATGATCTCTGGCATAAAGCTTCTCAAAGTAATCCCTGAGGTTACTTTGAATTTCTGTAGTTTCTGCTTTCCTGCTCCCCTTTTCATTTCTGATTCGGTATATTAGAGTTTTCTCTTTGCCTTTCTTTGTGAGTCTTGCTATAGGCTTATTGATCTTGTTTATTTTCTTCTTCAAGAAACATCTCTTGGTTTCATTGGTCTTTTGGATTGTTTTTCGAGTTTTATCTCTTTTATTTCTGCTCTGAATTTTAAAATTTCCTTCCTCCTGCTTGGGTTGGACTTGTTTTGTTGGTCCTTCTCCAAGCTCTTAAGCTGTGAGGTTAGGTTACTTCTCTTCCTTCCTGAGGAATGCTTGTAGATCTATAAACTTTCCTCTTATCACAGCTATTGCCATAAATCGTGTCCTCATTTGAATTTGTTTCCAGGAATCTTTTGATTACCTCTGTGATTTCCTTTCTAATCCACTCGTTTTTCAATAGTGACATGCTTAATTTCCAGGGGTTTGATTTACTTTTCTGTTTGTGTGTGGTTTACTTCTAATTTTAGCACTTCTCAGACAATGGTCTGAGAAGACCGTTGATACAATCTCTATCTTATTAATTTTATGGAGGTATGTTTTGTGGCTCAGCATGTGGTCAATCTTGGAGAATGGTCCATGCATATATGAGAAGAATGTGTGTTGAGCTTTTGGAGGATGAATTGTCCTGTATGTATCCACTAAGCCCTTTTCTTTCATTTCTTTCCTCAGATGAAGTATGTCCTTGCTAAGCTTAAGCCTGGTTGATCTATCGAGTGGTGATAAAGCGGTGTTGAAGTCTTCCACTAGTGTTGTGTTGCTATCAATGTCTTTCTCCAAGTCTATGAGTAGTTGTTTTAAGTACTTTGCTGGCCCCTCGTTAGGTGCCTATACATTTAGTATTTTAAGTTATTCCTGTTTACAGACCCCTTGTTCAATAAGAAATGACCTTTACTCCCTTTTGTTACCTTCTTCAGTCTGAAATTAAAGTGATCCAACACCAGTGTGGCTACCCCAGTTTTTTATGGGATTTTTTCCCTTTAGGATTGATTTCCAGCCTTTGACTTTGGGTCTGTGTTTGCTTTGACTGTTTAGATCTGTTTCTTGCAGGCAGCTGAATGTTGGGTTCAATTTTTGATCCATTCTGACAATGTGTCTTTTAATTGGTTTGTTTAGCACATTGACGTTGAGAGAGATCATTGTTATGGGTTATGTCCCATTTTTCTACTGAAACTTGGTGTATTTGAGGACCCTGTCTTGTCTTACATTAGCCCATTTACTTGTTCTTGTAAGCATGGTTTTGAGTCTATGAAGGTCCTGAGCTGATGTTTGTCTGTAAAACCGTGTGTTGTTCTTTCTGTTATAAACGAGACTCTAGCTGTGTAAAGTATTTTTGGTGATGCATTTATTTCATTGAGTTTTTTTTTACTATAACCCACCACTCTTTTTGGGCCATGAGGGTTTCAACAGATAATTAGGCTATAAATCTTAATGATGCTCCTTTATAGGCAATTTCTTTCTCTGATCTTGCTGCATTCAGAATTTTGTTTCTATCTAAGTTTTTGGTCTTTTTTATCAGGATGTTTCCTGGGGTATTTTTATTTGGATTTCTTCTACTTGCTACCCCTCGGGCCTCCTGAATGTGGTTGCATGTCTTCTTCAGCTCTGGGAATGTCGTAGCAATGATTTCTGTGATGACTGCTTCTTCATCAGGGTTGTCTTCCTGTCTTTCTGGGACTATAATAATTCTTATGTTACTACTCTTGGCTTCATCATGATCTTCTATTGCCATCTGTTCCTGAATTGTGAGTCTCTTTTCCATTTTCTGCTCTTTCCTGGAGAGTCTCTGAACTTGATCTCCTAGCTCACTGATTCTGTTCTCAGCCACTGTTACTCTGCTGCTGAGGCCTTCCACTGAGTTTTTCAATTCGCCCACCAGGTTTTTCAGGTCTGACATTTCCGTTTGCATTTCCTTCATTTCTGCTGTAGCAATAAAGAGGTCAAATCCTCTTGTCTTTTATTGGCATTGCTTTCCATTGTTTCTTTAAGCTCCCTAAGCATCCTCAGTAGCTCCCTTCTAAATTTCTTGTCAGAGAGGTTGTCTAACACGACAGTACTCTTGGTATCTTCTGGGATAGCCTCTTTAATAAGAAAGTTTGGTGGGCTTTTGCATTGCTTTGCCATTGTGACCAGTTTCGTTTAGACCTTCACGTTCACTGTTACTATTCTGCTTGATATGTAGAATGAATTGAGATAAGCTTAACGAGTTATTGGTTAATGTGTTTCTAGTGGTTGAGCTAACCTTTCCTCCTCATCCCAGCAAGACCTCGAGTTGCCGCCTACAAACACCCTCTCTGACTCCTGTTCAAGCTGATTAATGGCCATGATCCCAGAGACTCAGAAACAAATCTTGAAACTCAGCGGCTTTTGGCAGAAATGCATCTGGACTGCATACTCGGCCACGGCTTCAGAGGCCAAAGGACTTAATCCAGAGCCCAGAAGCTTGCAGCAGAAAAGTGAATAGACCATGCATTAAACTATGGTGCCATGCCTCCCTGGGAGGGAAAATGTGTTGCTCCCTTCTGCCTTTTCTACCCCCTGACAGCAAGGTGGCTGCCGCCTCAGAGCTTATAGGAAAGCCAGGTATGAGGTGTCGGTGACGGGGCAACAGCAGTCTCATGGGAAAGGGGGGCGGTACCGTCTCGTCCTTCACGCCCTACCGAGGTCCTGAGTTAACCCCCACGAGCTGCTCTCTGGCACAGCCATAACACCAGACACACAGAAACCAATCTCGTAACTATCTGGCTCTTTGCAGAAATCCAAAATTTCGTGGTTGCAATAGCGACAGTATATGATTATATTATTCTCATAACCAGCTATAGAAAACAAAGTATTTCACAATGCCCTTTCAGCAATTCTGATTGTTGGGGGGGGATTCTAAACAATAATGGTGCACCTTTTGTCGAAATGATGAATGTAATCAAAGTAGAGAAGATGTAAGTAAAAATCCTCTGCCTCACAGGCATTGGGTGGGATGGGAGGGAGAGTATATTGGGGTACTTGGTGGTGAAAAGTGAGTACTGGTGAAAGGAAAGGTGTTTTAGAATTGTATGAATTTCTCTAAGATAGACAACATGCTGAGCCACAAAACATACCTCCACAAAATTAAGAAGATAGAGATTGTACCAACTATCTTCTCAGACCACGATGTGCTAAAATTAGAAGTAAATCACACACACAAACAGAAAACTAAATCAAACACCTGGAAATTAAACAGGTCAATATTGGACAACGAGTGGCTTAGAAAGGAAATCAAAGAGGAAATCAAAAGATTCCTGGAAACGAAAGGAAATGAGGACACAACTTACCAAATCTTATGGGACACAGCAAAAACTGTGTTAAGAGAAAAGTTTATAGCTCTACAAGCATTGCTCAGGAAGGACGAGCGAGCCTACATAAGTAACCTAACCTCACAGCTTAAGAATGAGGAATGATCAACAAAAGGAGCCCAATAAGAATAGGAGGAAGGAAATAATAAAACTCAGAGCAGAGATTAACGAGATGGAAACAACAATCAGAAAGATCAATGAAACCAAGAGCTGGTTCTTAGAGAAAATACACAAGATCAATAAGCCTCTAACAAAACTCACAAAGAACGTAAGAGTGAAAACCCAAATAAACCGAATCAGAAATGAAAAGGGGGTTATTAAAACAGAACTACAGAAATTCAAAGGATCCTCAGGGAGTACTTTGAGAAGCTTTATGCAACAGAACATGAAAACCTCGAGGAAATGAATAAATTCCTAGATTCCTATAGCCTCCGAAGGCTGCCTGAACAGACCTATCACCATCAAGGAAATTGAAACGGTAAAAAAAGTGTCCCCAAGCACAAAAGGCCTGGCCCAGATGGACTAACTAGTGAATTCTTCCATATTTTCAAAGAGGACTTACTCTCAATCCTCTTCAAGCTTTTCCACGAAATTGAAATAGGAAAAACACTTCCAAATAATTTCTATGAAGCAAATATCACTCTGATATCAAAAGCAGACAGAGATACCACAAAGAAAGAAAATTACAGGCCTATATCCCTGATGAACACAGATGCAAAGATCCTCAACAAACTATTACAAAATAGAATCCAACGACTCATTGAAAAGATCTTAAACCGTGAACAAGTAGGATTCATCCCAGGGATGCAAGGATGTATTAACATTCGGAAATCAATCAACATAATCCATCATATCACAAAAGAAAAGACAAAAAGTCCATGATCATATCAATAGATGCAGAGAAATCATTTGACAAGATCCAACACCCGCTTATGATGAAAACCCTCTCGAAAATGGGTGTAAAGGGGACGTTCTTCAATATAGTTAAAGCCACCTACCACAACCCTACAGCAAGCATCATCCTCAATGGGGAGAAACTGAGAGCCTTCCCTCTAAGATCAGATACGAGACAAGGATGTTCAGTCTCTCCACTGCTGTTCAATATAGTATTGGATACTTGCAATAGTGGTAAGGAGAGAAAAAGATATTAGAGCATTCAGGTAGGAAATAAAGAATCAAGCTCTCTCTATTCGCAGATGATATGATGCTATACTTAGAGAACACTAAAACTCTACCAAGAAAATCCTAGAAACAATAGGCTTGTATAGTAAAGTTGTAGGCTATAAAATCAATACCCAAAAGTCCATAGCTTTTCTATACGCAAATAGTGAGAGAGAAGAAAGTGACAAAATAAATCCTGTTAACAATTGTGCCCCAGAAATCAAGTACCTAGGAATCAGCTTAACTAAGTAAGTAAAGGACTGCACAAAGAAAAGTACAAAACGCTACTTCAGGAAATAAAAGAGGACATGAGAAAATGGAAATATATTCCCTGCTCATGGATTGGGAGAATTGACATTGTCAAAATGGCAATACTTCCCAAAGCACTTTACAAATTCAATGCGATCCCTATATGGATACCCATGACATTATTCAAAGAAATGGAGCAAACACTCCTGAAATTTATATGGAAAAATAAGCCCCCACAAAGAGCTCGAGCAATTGTTGGGAAAAATAAAATGGGAGGAATCAACCTTCAACACATAAAAAATTACTACAAAGCTGCAATAATTAAAACAGCATGGTACTGGAACAACGGCAGAGCTGCAGACCAATGGAACAAGGTTGAATATACTGACATCCCCTCCCAAACATATGACCATGTAATCTTTGATAAGGGAGCAAGAAATGTGAAGTCGAGCAAGGAAAGCCTCTTTAACAAATTGTGCTCTCAAAACTGAATGCCTACATGCAAAAAATGGGCTTAGATCTCTGCCTAACGCCATGTACAAAAGTAAGATCAAAATGCATTAAAGACCTCAACATCAGACCGGAATCCATAAGGTACATTGAAGACAAAGTTGGCAAAACCGCCAATGATATTGAAGCAAATGGTGTCTTCAAAGATGTCACACCACTGGCCAAGCAAGCGAAAATAGAGTTCGACAAATGGGACTATCTTAAACTAAGAAGCATCTGCACTTCCAAAGTAACAGTGACCAAAATACAAAGACGGTCTACAGAATGGGAAAGAATATTCGTCGAATACACATCCTACAATGGGTTGATATCAAGGACATACAAGGCACTGGTTGAATTCTACAAGTAAAAAATATCCAACTCTATCAAAAAATTGGGCGACGAAATGAACAGAAACTTTCTCAAAGAAGAAATCCGAATGGCTAAAAGACACATGAGAAAATGCTCTACATCATTAATCATTAAGGGGATGCAGTTCAAAACAACAGTGAGATATCATGTCACACCACAGAGACTGGCCCACATCCAAAAGAACAAAAGCCACCGGTATTGGCGTGGATATGGCCAGAAAGGGACCCTCCTTCACTGCTGGTGGGAATGCCGACTAGTTCAGCACTTTTGGAAAACAGTATGGACGATTCTCAGAAAATTATATATTAAGCTCCCATTTGACCCAGCAATATCACTCCTGGGAAGAATATATCCCAGAGAGGCAAAAATGTATAACTAAAGTGACATCTGCACTTTTTTGTTCATTGCAGCACTGTTTACAATAGACTGAATCTGGAATATACCTGAGTGTCTGAGAACAGATGACTGGTTAAAGAAACTTTCTTGTATCTACACAATTAAGTACTCGTAGCTGTTAGGAAATATGAAGCCATGAAATTTACATATAAGTGGTACTTCATGGAAAGGATCATGCTAAGCTAAATGAGTCAGAAAGAGAGGGACAGACATAGAAAGATTGCATTCATCTTGGGGACATAAAGTAAAAAAGTAGGAAAATATCACACAAAAATAGCCGAGATAAGTACCAGGATGTTCACTCTATGGTTTAGAGACCAGCCGCACATGCTAGGGGGAAAGGCAGCTCAGATAGAGAAGGCAGCATCCAATAAAGGGTGTTGGGAGGATCCTCCCAGGATGGGAGATGCATGCTGAAAGTAGACTATAGTCTGAACATGATTGCCACCCAATGCTTATTTTGCAAACCACAGCACCCATAAAGAGAGAGAACAAAATGGAATGCCTTGCCACAGAGGCAGGGTGGGATGGGGGGATGGGTTGTGGGAGGAATACTGGAATCAGTGGTGGTGTAAAATGGGCACTGGTGGTGGGAAGTGTACTCGATCATTTTATAATGAAAACCAAGCACAAAAAATTGTAAGTCTACAAATGTACCTCATGCCGTTTCAATAATTTTTTTTAAAAAAAGAAAAATATTCAGGATCCTTTTTGATCACTTGATCACTTCTTCACTTGACATCCCGTTACTCATCGAGTTTCTTGAGTGGGTGCCAGTAACGTCTTGGTTAATATAGGCTAAAGGTGTCTGCTCTCTCCAGTAACACGATTAGCCTCAAACCGATTGATCTCGGTGTTGACGAAGAAGTCTGACTATTTCTTAAATGGGAGAACACGAGATTTTATTTTATTTTTGACAAAAGGCAATTAAATTACATTTGTTTAATTTTCTTAGGTAAAGGTAAAGGCCCTCCCGTTGATCATCGATTTGCTAAAGCGGGCCCAGTAACGTCTCCATTGGAGACTTTGTTGTTACTGTGTTTGGCATATCGAATACGTCACGGGGAGCTTGCCAGGCTCTGCCGTGCGGGCAAGATACTCTCGGTAGCTTGCTGGGCTCTCTGATTGGGGCGGAGGAATCGAAATCGGGTCAGCCATGTTGGCTGCGTGCAAGGCAAACGCCCTACTGCTGTGCTATCGCTCCAGCCCTATTTTTATTTAATTTATTTTTTTAAATATTTTTTATTAGTGAAACACCATGAGGTGGAGTTATAGACTTACAAATTTTTGTGCTTGGGTTTCAGTTATACAATAATCAAGTACCCATCCCTCCACCAGCGCCCATCCTCCACTACCACGGGTCCCAGCATCACTCCCACTCCCCATACCCCCCATCCCACCCTGCCTCTGTGGCAGGGCATTCCCCCTTGTTCTCTCTCTCTTCTTTTGGGTCCTGTGTTTTGCAAGAGAGGAATTGAGTGGCAATCACGTTTGGTCTATAGTCTACTTTCAGCATGCTTCTCCCAACCTGGGAGGATACTCACAACACCATTTATTTGGTGCTATCTAAGCTTCCTTTTCCCCTAGCACTTGTGGCTGGCCTCCAAGTCATGGAGCAAAATTCCTGGTACTAATCACAGCCATTCCTTGGTGTTAGTCTCTCATTTTGTTGCTTTATGTTCCCCAGATGAATGCAATCTTTCTGTGTCTATTCCGCTCTTTCTGACTCATTTCGTTTAATATGATACTTTCTATGTAGTACCACTTGTATGTAAATTTCATGACTTCATCTTTTCTAACAGCTACATAGTACTTCATTGTGTAAATGTACCAAAGTTTTTTTAACCAGTCATCTGTTCTTGGGCACTGAGGTTTTTTCCAGATTCTGGATATTGTAAAGAGTGCTGCAATGAACAAACTGCAGATGCCACTTCGACTATACTTTGTTACCTCTCTGGGGTATATTCGCAGGAGTGGTGTTGCTGGGTCAAATGGGAGATCAAATTCTAATTTTTGAGAATCGTCCATACTGTTTTCCAAACGGGTTGGACCAGTCGGCATTCCCACCAGCAGTGAAGGAGTGTCCCTTTTTCGCCACATCCGTGCCAGCACCGGTTGCTCTTATACTTGTGGCTGTGGGCCAGTCTCTGTGGTGTGAAATGATATCTCATTGTTGTTTTGATCTGCATCTCTCTGATGATTAGTTATGTAGATCATTTTTCATGTGCCTACTAGCCATTGGGAATTCTTATTTGTGAAGTTCTCTGTTCATTTTCTCACCCCATTTTTTAACGGGGTTGGATGTTTTCTTCTTGTGGAGTTCAACCAGTACCTTGTATATCCTTGATATCAACCCCTTGTCGCATGTGTATTTGGCGAATATCCTTTCCCATTCTGTAAACTGTCTTTGTATTTTGGTCACTCTTACTTTGGAGGTGCAGAAGCTTCTTAGTTTAAGATAATTCTATTTGTCTGTTTTCACTTGCTTGGACAGTGGTGTGACAACTTTCAAAATAACATTAGCTTCAATATCATGGGGAAGTTTTGCCAACGTTGTCTTCAATGAAATTTATGGATTCCGGTCTGATATTGAGGTCATAAATCCATTTTGATCTTACTTTTGTGCATGGCTTTAGGCAGAGATCTGAGCCTGTTTTTTGCATGTAGCCATCAAGTTTTGCTGGCACAATTTATTAAAGTGGATTTCCCTGCTCCATTTCAATTTTCTTGCCCCCTTATCGAAAATTAGATGATCATATGTTTGGGAGGAGATTTCAGTATATTCAAATCTGTTCCATTGGTCTGCAGCTCTGCATTTGTTCCAGTACCATGCTGTTTTTATTATTACTGCTTTGTAATAGAGCTTGGAGTTAGGCAGGTTGATTCCTCCCATTTTCTTTTTCCCAAGATTTGTTTTAGCTATTCGTGGGGTCTTATAGTTCCATATAAATTTCAGGAGTGTTTGCCCCATTTCTTGGAAGAATGTCATGGGTATCCTTATAGGGATTGCAATGAATTTGTACAGTGCTTTGGGAAGTATTGCTATTTTAACAATGTTGATTCTCCCCATCCATGAACAGGGGATATTTTTCCATTTTACTTGTCCTCTTTTATTTCCTGAAGTAATGTTGTGTAGTTTTCTTTGTACAGGTCCTTTACTTCCTTAGTTAAGCTGATTCACAGGTACTTGATTTTCTGTGGCAGAATTGTGAATGGGATAGTTTTCTTCATGTCACTTTCTTCTCTTTCACTATTTGCATATAGGAAAGCGGTGGATTTTTGTGTATTGATTTTATTGCCTGCAGCTGTACTATACAATTTTATTGTTTCTAGGAGTTTCTTGGTAGAGGTTTTAGGGTTCTCTAATTATAGTATCATATCATCTGCGAATAGTGAGAGCTTGATTTCTTCCTTCCCTACCTGGATACCCTTAATATATTTTTCTTGCCTAATCGCTATTGCAAGTACTTCCAGTACTATATTGAACAGTTGTGGAGAGAGTGGGCATCCTTGCCTCGTCCCTGATCTTAGGGGGAAGGCTCTCAGTTTTTCCCCATTGAAGATGATGTTTGCTGCAGGTTTGTTGTACATGGTTTATATTTAGGAAGGTCGCCTCTATCCCATTTGGCGAGGGTTATCATAATAAATGGGTGCTGGGTCTTTTCAAATGCTTTCTCTGCATCTATTGATATTATCATATGACTTTTATCTTTTCTTTTGTTGATATTGTGGATTATGTTGATTGATTTCCGAATGTTGAACCACCCTTGCATTTCCGAGATTAGTCCCACTTGGTCATGATGTATGATCTTTTTGATGAGTTGTTGAATTCAATTTGCTAGTATTTTGTTCACAATCATCGCATCCATGTTCATCAGGGATATCTGCCTGTAGTTTTCTTTTCTTGTGGTGTTTTTGTTTCCTTTTGGTATTAGAGAGATAGGGGCTTCATTGAAACTGTTTGGGAGAGTTTCCCTTTTTTCAATTTCCTGGAAAAGCTTTAGACGAACTGGCAATAGGTCCTCTTAAATGTTTGGAAAAATTCGCTAATAAATTAATCTGGACCTAGGCTTTTGTTTTTGGAAAGACTTTTCATTACAGTTTCAATTTCCTTGATGTTAATAGGTCTATTCAATTACTATATATCTTCTTGATTCATCTTTGGGAGATGATAGGAATCCAGGAATTTATCCATTTCTTCTAGGTTCTCTTGTTTCGTGGCATACAGACTTTCAAATTAGTCTCTGATGATCTTTTGACTTTCTTTGGATTCTGTTGTGATATCCCCGTTCTTATTTCTGATTCGGTTTATTAGAGTTCTCTCTCTGGTTCTTTGTGCGTGTTGCTAGTGTTTTATCTATCTTATTTATTTTCTCGAAGAAGCAGCTCTTGATTTCATTGATCTTTAGGATTGCGTCTTTGGTTTCCATGTCGTTGATTTCTGCTCTAAGTTTAATGATTTCTCTCCTTCTGCCATATTTGGGCTCTTTCTGTTGTTCCTTTTCTAAGATCTTGAGCTGTGAAGTCAAGCTGTTTATGTTCATCCTTTCTTCTGTCCTTAGATATGCTTGCAGAGCTATAAATTTTCCCCCTTAAAACGGCTTTCGCTGCATTCCATAAGTTCTAGTAGCTCGTGTCTTCATTCGCATTTGTTTCCAAGTATCTTTTGATTTTGTCCTTGACTTCATTCCTGATCCAGTCGTTGTTAAGCATTGAGTTGTTTAATTTCCAGGTGTTTGATTTGGTTCTTCGTGTCTGTGTGTGATTCACTTCTATTCTCAGTGCATCATGGTCTGAAAATATGTTGATACTATTTCTATCTTCTTGAATCTATTGAGGTATGTTTTGTTGCCTAGGACACAGTCTATTTTGGAAAATGTTCCATGCACACTGGAGAAGAATGTGTTTTCTTTCTTTTTGGGGTGTAGAGCCCTGTATAGATCTATAAGCTCTTTCTCTTCTATTTATTCTTTCAAAGCCAATGTTTCCTTGCTGAGTTTTGTTCTTGTTGATCTATCCAGGGGTGATAAGGCGATGTTAAAATCTCCAGCTACTATTATGTTGTTAGCAATATCCTCCTTAAAATCTGTTAGCAGTTGTTTTAAATATTTAGCTGTTCCCTCAGTAGGGGCGTATACATTTAAGAGTGTGATTTCTTCCTATGTATGTATCCCTTGATGAAGAGAAAATATCCTTCACTGTCCCTTCTAATCTTATTCAACACGAAATTCATGCTGTTGGATACTAGTATGGCCACCCCAGCTTTTTTGAGGGAGCTTTTTTTTGCAGGATTGTTTTCAATCCTTTGATTTTGAGTCTGTGTTTGCACTGACTGTTGAGATGAGTTTCTTCTAGGCAGCAGAATGTTGGGTTCTATCTCTGAATCCATTTTGCCACTCTGTGTCTCTTAATTGGTGAATTTAGACCGTTGACATTGATAGAGATTATTGTTATGGGGTTTAGGAACATGAGATTTTTTTTAAAAAGAATTTTTAGTGAAACACCATGAGTTACAGTTGTAGATTTACAAATTTTTGTGCTTGGGTATCAATTGTACAATGATCAAATACCCATCCTTCCAACATTGCCCATTTTCTACCACCAAGGATCCCAGTATCCCTCCCTTCCCCCATCCCTCCATCCCACCCTGCTTTAGCCCTTCTGGAAAACAGTATGGACACGTGATTTTTTGATGTCCAGTTGAATCCAGTCGCTAACGGCTCCAGTACAGCGGTTGTCTATCGCATTACGTATCCAACCCATCTGATTTTCGGCGCCTTGGCAAACAAGACAGCGTCCCTGATTCTCGACCATTGATGGAGGTTGGAACTCTGGATTCTTTCTCACTCTTGAGTGAAGCGTGATATTCCAGGCATAGCTCTTTTGATTTCTCTTTGGGAGACTCGAATAGTATTCTCATCCTGTTTTCGTAGGGTCCAGGTCTCTGAGGTGTATGTTGATTCAGGAAGAACAGTAGAATCAAAGATATGTGCCTGGAACCAGAGGTTCTTCGTCTTCTTAGCTATTTCTTCGATGCTCTTGAAGGCGTTCCAAGTCGCTCTCTTCTTCCTCTGGAATTCAGGTGCCAGGTCGTTCATCATGTTGATTTCTCTAACTAGGTACACATAGCTGTTGCATTCAGAGATATTCGTTTCATTGAGAGCGAATGGAACATCAGGAATGAGTCTGTTTCTCATAAACATTGTCTTCGTGAGATTCAGCTGTAGTCCTACCTTTTCAGACTCAAGGTCGAAGTTGGCCTGCATTTATGCCGCTTGGCTAAAGTTTATTGTTATTAGAACGATTAGAACAATGTCATCAGCAAAGTTGCCAATGTCTATCTTCACTCCCATTTCTTCCCATTTCATTCGTCTCATGACGTTCTTGAGGGTGGTACTGAAGAGTTTCAGTGAAATAGTATCATCCTGCTAAACCCCTCTCTTTTTATGGATATTCACTTCCTTGTAGAATGGTGAGATCCTGGTGGTGAATCCGTTATACAGCTCACGGAGGATGCTGATATATTGAGTTTGAATGCCCTGTTTGACTAGGGCTTCAATGACTGCTTCAGCCTCAACAGAATCAAAGGCCTTCTTTAAAATGATGAACATTAAACAGAGCGGCATCTTGAACTCTCGAGAAACCTAAGTGATCTTAGTTACAGTGTGGTTATAGTCAATCGTGCTGAATCCTTTTCGGAACTCGGCTTGCTCACATAGTTGTCCTTATCTAGTGTTCTGCCAATCCTATTCAGTATGCCTCGAGTGAACAGTTTGTAGACGATGGATAACAGTCAAAATGGGTGATACTTGACAATGTGGCGGATGTCTCCCTTCTTGTACAGTAGAACAGTCCTGCCGTTTTTTCATTGGGATCGAATCTTGCATTCAGACAGGTAGCGTGTGAAGAGCTGAGTCAGTGTATTGATGAGTACTGATGTCAGGTTCTTCAGGTATCCGGGTCTGACCTTGGCCGGGCCAGATGCTGTTACCTTCTTTATTGACGAAATGCATATCAGGTTTTGAAAGGGAGAACTTTGGGAACGACATATCCATCCTACTTGAATTTGGTATGTGGGCTAGTGGATGTGACTATCGAAGATATCCGAGTAAAAGTTATGGATAATCTTCTCCATTCACCTTCTGGAATATGTGATAGATCCATCAGGACTTTGGAAAGTATTCATCTTGGTCTTGTAGTTGGCGAAGAACAGGCAGGTATTGAAAATTCTTTTCCCCGCTTCTGCCATATCAGCCACCACTGCTGCTCTTCTATATTTGAGGTATTTATCGCTTCTCTGCACTGCTTTGCAAGCTCGGATGTTTCCTTGTGGTTGCCTGAGTCTGGCATCCAGCCAGGTTGGCGAATCAGCTTGAGAGTTTTTGAAGACAGTCATCTTTTTGTGGCTATATCTCTCTCGGCATTCCTTGCACAATCATGGAGGTGCTGAACCAATCAATTGTATCCTTAGTCAATGTTGTCAATGATGGCATCTTCCCATGTTGCCAGAATAGTGCCAAAGAGCTCCCAGTTGGTGGTCGTTCTGGGAGTTCTCTTCTTAAACTTTGCAGCCTTTTCTCCCCGCTCCATGAAGTAGAATTTTGCACAAAGGAGATGGGGGTCCTCTCCCCTTTGGAATTTTTGGACAACAGTGACATTGATCAGACAAAACTGTCAGTTGAATATGATATTGTCAATTTCATAGTGGAACCGTCCACTGGGGGACTCCCATATCCAACGTTTAGATTCGGCCTTCTGGAACTGTGAGTTACCATGGATGGTCTTGGTCAACATGATGAACTCAGACAGTCTGTCACCCTGTTCCTTCCATTTTAGGCCAGGGGTCCCACTGTGAAGTTCTTCAGCTGATCTTCTCGGTCCTATCTTGGCATTAAAATCACCAACAATGATCTTGTGGAAGGTGTGGTCTTCTTTATAAAACTTCTCCAGCTCCATGTAGAAATTCTCAATTTCTTCATCATAATTGGAAATATAAAACTATATGATCATATCATTTGATGCAGCGAAAACCTTTGAAAAATATCAAGCATCTCTCACAAAAAAACACCAATATAAGAGTGGAAGCAATATTCCTCAAGATAGCAGTGGCCATCTAGAGCAAATCCACAGCCACTATTATCCTTAATGGTGAAATACTGAAAGAATTCCTCTGAGATAAGATACAAGACAAGGACGTCCACTCTCCACACTTCTACTCACCATAGTATTGGAAGTCCTAGCTTCAGCAATCAGGAAAGAAAAGCAAATTAAATGGATCCAAATTGGAGAAGACAAACTCACCATATCACTATTTGCAGATGACATGAGGATATACAGAGAACCCCATGAGAATCTACAATCAAATTTTTCAAACACAATAAACCAATAAAACAAAGTGGCTGACTCCAATGTCAATACACAAAACTCGGTTGCATTACTCTATACAAAGAGTGAATTAGAAGGTAATGTGATGAATGAGTCTATCCCACTTTAACTGGTATACAAAATAATAAGCATATAGGAATAAGCTTAACAAAACATGTGAAGAATCTATGTTATGTGAACTTTAAATCACTTAAGAAAGAGATAGAACATGCAGGTTCGTTGGGGATCATGAACAAACAGTACAAAGCTCCACTACGAAGAAAAGACAAAGAAAAGAGTCCCAAATCCTCAACAGGGGTTACCCACAAATATGCTTTCTCCTATAAACAATTTCTGAGATGAAATGCTCAGGATGTTCAAGAAACTACTCAAAGAATCCATGGAGCTGACATCTAGAATATTAAAGGAAAGAATGAAAGGAACAGTGGAACGGATAGCAGAGAAAATACAGGAAGAAATGAGAGCAGAAATAAAAAAGCTACAAAAAAGAAGTGTCACAAAGTCAGTAGATAAAATTAAAAACTCAGTGGGTTCTCTCAGCAGTAGATTGACTACAGCTGAAGAGAGGATCAGTGAGCTTGAAGATGAGCAACAGAAATCCCATAGGGAACAATAAACAATGGAAAAAGACCTCAAAATAGCTCTAAGGAGAATCAGAGACATAGGGGATGATGCCAAGAAGAACAATATTAGAATTATTGGAGTACCAGAAGGACAGGGATGTAACCCCATGAAAAAGCCACAGTCAAAGAAATCATTGCTGAAAAGTTCCCAGAGTTAAAGAATGCAGACATCCAGATCGAAAGAGCTAGAACAGTGCCAGCTAAAAAAAATCCTAATAAAAACACTTCAAGGCATATCATAGTCAGAATTATGAACCCTGTGGATAGACCTTTCAAGCAGAAAGGTCAAAGAAGAAAATCACATACAAAGGAGCACCCTTTAGATTTACAGCAGATCTATCAGAGGAAACCCTCCAAGCCCGAAGACAATGGTGGGATACAGTGAAAAAACTCAATGAATTGAAAGCCTCACCAAGAATACTTTATCCAGTTAAATTATCACTCAAACTCAATGGAACGATACACCATTTTCTATATAAACAACAGCTCAGGAACTTCATAAACTCAGAAGCAAATCTAAAGGAAGGATTAAATGGGCTCCTTTAAGATTAGAAGGAAGACAGAAATAAGTACAACCAACCCCTAGAGAAAGATGGGACAAAACCCATGACAATAATCTCTGTCAATGTCAATGGTCTAAATGCACCAATCAAGTGACACAGAGTGGCAAAATGGATCCAGAAGCTGAAACCAAGATTCTGCTGTCTACAAGAAACTTATCTGAAGAGTCAGATCAGACACAGACTCAAAGATAAAGGATGGAAAACAATCCTGTAAGCAAACAGTCCTCTCATAAATGCTGGGGTGGCCATACTAGTATCTGACCACATAAATTTTAGGTTGAAACAGATTAGAAGGAACAGCCAACGCCATTTTCTATTTATCAAGGGATACAACAGGAAGAAATTACACTCTTTTTTAACTTGAATAGGATAACTTTTATTTCTAGTAATACATTGGTTTTAGCCCTTTTGTGATTGACATAGGCTTTAATATTCTATTTCAGTATCAAGCGAATTATCCCTCCTGGCTCTAACCACAGCCGAATTTCTGGTTTATCAATGTGAGAAACATGTACTGGTCATCCTAAAGAACATGAGTTCTTATATAGAAGCACTTCGAGAGGTAATTTGTGTTTAACAGTTAAAATGGGATTTGTTGAAAAAAGCGGACCTGAGCCTCTTCCTCCTCGTCTGCCCCCAACGCTGCTCCGCCAGTCTCCTCCCCAACGCAGGCTTCACCCTTCACACACACCTGGTTCCCGTGGGGGCGTGGCCTCTTCAGAAGGGGCATGGCTTCCGCAGAAGTGGGGTGTCTTGATTTTAGGCGGGTGGCCGCTTACATGGCCACAGGTACTTTGCTATGCCAAGACATCTAGTGTGACATCACAGTTCCTCTACCTACACACCAACATGAAGAAACAACGCAAATACCCACCTAATGGAGAGGATGATGTACAGTCCAGAAGCCTCAGTAGGTGCTATTCACCTAAAGGACATCTCTGACAAAGAATTCAGATATGAAGACATAAGGATGCTAAATAAACTCAATGAAACAGTCAGACAGATATCCAGTAAATTGAAAGAAGACATGGAAGAAACAATGGATCGCACAATCAAGAAAATACAGGAAGAAATAAGAGCAGAAATTGGAAAGCTATGCACAGAAATGTCACGAATCAAAGATTCCATAGATGAAATAAAAAACTCAGTCTGTGCCATCAAAAGTAGAATGACCGCAGCTGAAGAAAGAACCAGTGAGCTGGAAGATCAGCTGTATCAAGCTAACAGGTAACAACAAACAATGGTAAGAGACCTCAAAATAGCTCAAGAGCGAATCAGAGTCCTAGGAGATGATTCCAAGAGGAACAACATTAGAATGATAGGAGTCCCAGAAGCTCAGGGAAACAATCCCAGTGAAAAAGCCATGGTCAAACAAATCATTGCTGAAAAATTCCAAGAATTCGACAATGCAGCCATTCAGATTCAAGGATCCCAAAGGGTGCCACCTAGAAGAGACCCTAACAAAAACAATCCAAGACATATCACAGTTAGAATAATGGATGCCGCCGATAGAGACACAATACTGCAAGCAGCAAGGTCAAAAAAAGGAAATCACATACAAAGGAGCACCCCTTAGATTCACAGCAGACCTATAAGAGGAAACCCTACAAGCCTGAAAGCAATGGTAGCATATAATGAAAAAACTCACTGAAATGTATGCTTCACCGAGAATACTCTATCCGGCTAAACTCTCGCTCAAACTCGAAGGAATGATACATTATTTTCTAGATAAACAGCAGCTCACGAACTTCATAGACTCAAAACCAAACCTAAAACAAGGCTAAAGGGGCTACTATAAGATAAGACAAACCCTACAAGCACAACAGACCCTTACAGAAAGATGACACAAAACACCATAACAATAATATCTCTCAATGTCAATGGTCTAAATTCACCAATTAAGAGACACAGCGTAGCAAAATGGATTCAGAAACAGAACCCAACATTCTTCTGCCTACAAGAAACTCATCTCAACAGTGAGAGCAAACAAGACTCAAAGTCAAAGGACTTAAAACAATCCAGCAAGCAAACAGCTCCTTCAAAAAAGCTGGGATGGCCATACTAGTATCCAACAACATCAATTTCAGGTTGAAAAAGATTAGAAGGGACAGTGAATGCCATTTTGTATTTATCAAGGGACACGTACAACAGGAATAAATCACATTCTTAAATGTATACGCACTTAATGAGGAGACAGGTAAATATTTAAAACAACTACTAACAAATTTTGAGGAGGACATTGCAAAAAACACAATAGTAGCCGGAGATTTCAACATCGCCTTATCACCTCTGCATAGATCAACAAGAACAAAACTCAGCAAGGAAGCATTGGCTTTGAAAGAAGAAATAGAAGAGAAAGGGCTTATAGACCTATACAGAGCTTTACATGCCAAAAAGAAAGAATATACATTCTTCTCAGTGTGCACGGAACATTTTCCAAAATAGACCATGTGCTAGGCCACAAAACATACCTCAATAGAATCAGGAAGACAGAAATAGTATCGACCATTTTTCAGACCACGATGCACTGAGGATAGAAGTGAATCACACACGGACATGGAGAACCAAATCAAACACCTGGAAATTAAAGAACTCAATGCAGAACAATGAGTGGGTCAGGAACGAAGTCAACGACGAAATCAAAAGATACCTGGAAACGAATGAGAATGAAGACATGAGCTACCAGAACTTATGGGATGCAATGAAGCCGTATTAAGGGGAAAATTTATAGCTCTGCATGCATTTCTCAGGACGGAAGAAAGGAGGCATATAAATAACATTAATTCACAGCTCAAGACCTTAGAAAAGGGTCAACAGAAAGAGCCCAAATCAGGCAGAAGGAAAGATATCATAAAATTTAGAGCAGAAATCAATGACATGGAAACCAAAGAAAAAATCTAAAGATCAATGAAACCAAGAGCTGGTTCTTCGTGGAAATAAACAATATAGATAAACCACTAGCAACACTTACAGAGAAACAGAGAGAGCGAACCCTAATAAACCGAATTAGAAATGAGAAGGGAGATATCACAACAGAAACCAAAGAAATTCAAAAGATCATCAGAGACTACTTTGAAAGTCTTAATGCCATGAAACAAGAGAACCTAGAATAAATGGATAAATTCCTGGATTTCCATAATAACTGGACAGCTACATGTAAAAAAGTGGGCTCAGATCTCTCCCTAACACCAAGTACAAAAGTAAGATCAAAATGGAGTAAAGACTTCAACATCAGACTGGAATCCATAAGGTACATTGAAGACAAAATTGGAAGAACCCTCCATGACATTGAAGCTAATGCTATATTCAAGGATGTCACACAACTGGCCAAGCAAGTGAAAACAGAGATAGATAAATGGGACTATCTTAAACTAAGAAGCTTCTCCACCTCAAAAAAAAACAGTGACAAATATACAAAAACAGTCTACATAATGGGTAAGGATATTCTCCGAATACACATCCAATAAGGGGTTGGTATCAAGGATATACAAAATACTGGTTGAACTCCACAAGAAGAAACAACCAACCCCATGAAAAAAACTAAGCGACAAAATGAAGAAAACTTTCTAAAAGAAGAAATCCGAATGGCTAAAAGGCACATGAGAAAATGCTCTACATCATTAATCATTAGTGAGATGCAGATAAAAACAACAATGAGATATCATTTCACACCACAGAGACTGGCCCACAACCAAAAGACCAAAAGCAACAGGTGCTGGAGCAGGTGTGGCGAGAAAGGGACTCTCCTTCACTGTTGGTGGGAATGCCGACTGGTTCAGCCCTTTTGGAAAACAGTATGGAGGATTCTCAAAAAATCAGAAATTGAGCTCCCATTTGTCCCAGCAATACCACTCCTGGGAATATATCCCAGAGAGGCAAAAAAGTATAGCTGAAGTGATATTTGCACTTGTGTGTTCATTGCAGCAATCTTGACAATAGCTAGAATAGGGAAAAAACCTGAGTGCCTGCGAACAGATGACTGGTTAATGAAACTTTGGTACATTCACACAATGGAGTACTGTGCAGCTGTTACAAAAGATGAAGTCATGAAATTCATATACAAATGGTACTACATGGAAAGTATCATGATAAGCGAAATGAGTCAGAATGAAAGGAACAGACATAGAAGGATTGCATTCATCTGGGGAACATAAAGCAACAAAATAGGAGACTAACACCCAATAATAGCCGAGATAAGTACCAGGAGGATTACTCCATGGCTTTGAGGACAGCCGCACATGCTAGGGAAAAAGGCAGCTCAGAAAGAGAAAGGAACACCAAATAAAGGGTGTTGGGCGGTTCCTCTCAGGATGGGAAATGCGTGATGAGAGTAGACTACAGACCAAACAAGATTGCCACTCAATGTATTTTGCAAGCCACAGCACTCAAAGGAGGGAGATAACAAAAGGGAATGCCCTGCCACAGAGCTAGACTGGGAGAGGAGGATGGGAGGTGGAAGTGATACTGGGACTGGTGGTGGTGGAGATTGGGCACTGGTGGAGGGATGGATACTTGATCATCTACAACTGTACCTCATGATATTGCACTAATAAAAATTTAAGAAAAAAAGGGATTTGTTTTCAATGTTCATACTTGTATTTTCTGTAAGATTTTTTTGTTTTATTTTTTAAAATTTTTTTCAGTGAAAAACCATGAGGTATAGTTGTAGAGTTACAAATTTTTGTGCTTGGGTTTCAGTCATACAATGATCAAGTACTCATCCCTCCACCAATGCCATTTCCCAACACATCGGTTCACAGTATCCCTTCCATCCCGCATCCCCCTAATCCCACCCTGCCGTTGTGGCAGGACATTCCCTTTTGTTCTTTCTCCTCTTTTGGGTGTTGTGGTTTGCCAAAAAGCCATTGAATGGCAATCATGTTTGGTCTATAATCTACTTTAATCATGCTTCTCCCATCCTGGGAGGATCCTCCCAACACCCTTTATTTGGTGCTCCCTTCTCTATATGAGCACCCTTTTCCTGTAGCACGTGTGGCTAGCCTCCAAGCCATGAAGCAAAAATGCTAGTACTAATCTCGGCCATTCTTGAGTGTTAGTCTCCTATTTTGTTACATTATGTTCCCCAGATGAATGCAATCTTTCTATGTCTATCCCTCTCTTTCTGACTCATTTCACTTAACATGATACTTTCCATGTAGTACCACTTGTATGTAAATTTCTTGACTTCATCTCTTCTAACCACTACATAGTACTTCATTGTGTAATGTACCAAAGTTTCTTTAACCAGTCATCTCTTCTCGGGCACTCAATTTTTTCCAGATTCTGGCTATTGTAAAGGGAGCTGCAATGAACAAACAACTGCAGATTTCACTTGGACTATACATTTTTGTCTCTCTGGGATATATTCCCAGGAGTGGTATTGTTGGGTCAAATGGTAGCTCATTTCTAATTTTTTGAGAATCTTCCATACTGTTTTCCAAACGAGTTGAACAAGTTGGCATTACGACCAGCAGTGAATGAGGGTTTCTTTCCCGCCACATCTGCACCAGCACTGGTTGATTTTGTTCTTTTGGATGTGGGCCAGTCTCTGTGGTGTAAAATGATATCTCATTGTGGTTTTGATCTGTATCTCCCTGATGATTAATGATGTAGACCATTTTCTGATGTGTCTTTTAGCCATTAAGATTTTTTTCTTTGACAAAGTTTCTGTTCATTTCTTCACCCCATTTTATGATGGGGTTGGATGTTTTATTCTTGTGGAGTTCAACCAGTACCTTGTATATTCTTGATATCAACCCCTTGTCGGATATTTTTCTGCGAATATCCTTTCCTATTCTGTAGACGGTCTTTGTATTTTGGTCACTCTTTCTTAGGAGGTTCAGAAGCTTCTTAGTTTAAGATAGTCTCATTTGTCTATCTCTGTTTCGCTTGCTTGGTCAGTGGTGTGACATCTTTGAAGATACCGTTAGCTTCAATATCATCGACGGTTTTGCCAAATTTGTCTTCAATGAACCTTGCGGGTTCCGGTCTTATTTTGAGGTATTTAATAAGATTCCAGGAATTTATTCATTTCTTCTAGGTTCTCTTGTTTTCTGTCATGCAGAGTTTCAAAGTAGTCTCTGATTATCTTTTGAATTTCTTTATTTTTTGTTGTGATATTCCCATTCTTAAAGAAATTATACTCTTAAATTTATACTCACCTAATGATGGACCATCTCAATAATTAAAACAACTCCTAACAGATTGTAAGGAGGACATTTATAGTAACACAATAGTAGTCGGTGACTCCAACATCACCTTATCACTTCTGGAAATGTCAACAAGAACAAAACTCAGCAAGGAAACATTGGATATGAAGGAAGAAATAGAAGAGAGTGGGCTAATAGACCTATACAGGGATTTACACCTAAAAGAGTAAGAATGCACACTTTTCTCCGTTGTACACGGAACATTTCCAAAATAGACTAAGTGCTAGGCCACAGAACATGCCTCAATAAACTCAGGAAGATAGAAGTAGTTTCAACAATCTGGTCAGACCATGATGCACTGAAGATTGAAGCGAATCACAAGGACACCGAGAAACAAATCGAAAGTTGGAAATTAAACAACTCAGTGTTGAACAAGGAGTGGGTCAGGGAGGAAGACAAGGACGAAATCAAAAGATACCTGGAAACAAATGGGAATGAAGGCATGATCTACCAGAACCTATGCGATGCAGCTAAAGCCGTTTTAAGAAGAAAATTTATAGCGTTGCACGAATTCCTAAGGAAGAAATAAAGGGCCTACATAGATAACCTAACCATACAGCTCAAGATTTTAAAAAATAGCAACAAAAGTAACTCAAATTTGGCCGAAGGAAAGAAATATTAAAACTTAGAGAAGAAATTAAAGGCATGGAATCCCAAGAAACAATCCAAAAATCAATGAAACCAAGAGCTGGTTCTTTGAGAAAGTAAACAAGATTGATTAACCACTATCAAGACTCATAAAGAGAGAGAGAACACTAATAAACCGAATCAGAAATGAAAAAGGGCACATCACAACAGAAACCAGTGAAATTCAAAAGACCATCAGAGACTACTTTGAGAGTTTGTATGCCATGAAACAAGAGAACCTAGAAGAAATGGATAAATTCCTGGGTACCTATAATCTCCCAAGATTGAACCAAGAAGACTTGGGATACCTGAATAGACCTATTCATGTCAAGGAAATTGAAGCGGTAATCAAAAGTCTTCCCAAATACAAAAGCCCAGGACCAGACGGATTCACTAGTGAATTCTTCCAAACATTTAAAGAAGACCCTTTACCAGTTCTCCTCAGGTTTTACAGGAAATTGAAAACACATAAACTCTGATTCGCCTGGGCTTCTATGTCAGTCTGACATAGCAATTGAGTTCCTTGGTTTCCCCATTGTTCTTGGAATTTTATGTGAGTTAATGTTGGAGGTTTAGATTCCCAGTTACTTAAGACATTGTCATGTTCTCATGTTCTGTTGTTTATACCAGAGGGATACTGATAATATTTCTGTTGTTCAGATTTTTTTCTTTAACATGTAGTGCTATTAGACTATCACGATGGGGATGGAAGCATGTTGAACTAGTTGCTCCATTTAATTGAATGAGGTCAGTGAAATATGTTTGTTGCATCCACTGGCTTCAATATAAAGTGTGTTCGGTTATAATCTTGCATGGACATGTTAGCAGTTGCACAGTTTAGGGTTCGGAGTATTAGAGTTTATATCAGATGTGGAGAATCGCCAATCAACGGGCTGGCTCTGTTGGTATGAAGGTAGCCTTCAGGGTCCCAAGGTCTGAGATTTTTCATCTGGATCCTGACCCAGGTGAGAGAGGAGCAGGTGGGAAGGGTTCCAATGATAGTTCTCTTGTTCAATTGTTTTCATGGTCTTTTCACTCGGATGGGTTCCTTTGCCAAGTCTCTTAACTTTTGAGGGGAGGGTGGTGAATATATGTCTTTCTTCCTAATTTTAATTTATAGTTGAGGCATCAAAATTTTCAATACTGCTAATGATAGTGTTTCAAGCATAACACATCCAGCACCACACTCTTTTCCAATGTTCACTTTAATTTATTTTCTATTTTATTTTATTTTCATAAGGTTATTCACGATGATTTATTACATACAATATTCCAACACCAATTACAGCACCATTACTTCTTCCCGCCATGATTATTTCCAATTTCCCTAAGCACCACTCAAGCCTGCCCCAATAGAAGGTCCTAAATCATTTATTGTTTTTTGCTTGCTAAGATTATTTTGCTGAAAATGGTCAAAACAGATTTCCTTATAAGAAAGTGTGTGAAGATTGTTGTATTTAACCCATTCACCAAGGAACCATTAATTCCTCATATAAGAGATTACTAACATGTTGTTACAGGTAAGTTCTTTTTTTGGTTGTTTGTTTTGTTTTGTTTTGTTTGTTTCTTTGCTCTTTAGGTGACACCCGGCGATGCTCAGGGATTACTCCTGGCTCTGCACTCAGGAATTACTCTTGGCCATGCTTGGGGGAGTATATGGGATGCTGGGGGTCGAAACCGTGTAGGCTGTGTGCAAGGCAAACGCCATACCCACTGTACTGTGGCTCTAGTCCACAGGTTAGTTCTTGTGTGTTAATATTTTCTCAATTTAGACTGGTTGCTTTCTACTTCCCTTTATATCCAATGTGGTGTGCTACTCCTGATATATCATTGGTGTAGAATATGAGATGTTGCTTCAGGAATTCTAAAGTTTTGATGGGGTGATACAGCTGGAGGTAAATTTTTAACTGGATGGTGACTTTTGGGTACAGAAGCATCTCTGCAGCTTGTGGATCTCTTTCAGATTTATTTATGAGTCTCCAGATCATGGCCAGTTAATGAGTTTATTTGGCACCAAAGAGAGTTCATGGGTGTGCCCTGAAGAATGGGGCAGGTGAGAGGGAAGTTGCCTATCTGACTCCATGAAAGCCTGGAGATTTTGGTCACAAAACCCATATACCTGAGCTTTTCAACAGATTATTTTCTAATGAGGCTTGTCCTGAGCAGTGCAGTCCCACAAGGAGCATGGCGGCGATTGTTGACTGTGAAGGCTTTTGACTGCTGCGAATTATGACAAGTTGAAGGAGCAGAAGATGAAGCTAAGAAATTAGTCAATCAAGAAATGACAGTGGCTTATAATAAGAAGGAGTAGTTAGAAATGGCTGCAGGGCATGGGTACATCACACATTTTGTAAGTGAAATAAAAATAATTTACTAATGATTTGAAAGACAAAATGTGAAGAGAAGAAAAATAAGTGTTCCCAACTTGGGGGTCTAGAGATACTATAGCTGGTCGGATGCTTGTTTTGCATGCAGCCCAACCTATGATGTTTGATACCATGTGCCAAGGTACTATCCCCTAAACACCAGGTGTTCTCTCAAAACAAAACACAAACAATTGAAAAAAAAAAACAACTACTCCCTGAAATAACTCTTAGATAGTGAGTCATTTAATGAATTTAGTTGAGGATAGATTTTTACAGGATACTAATGACCAAGAACTTAGTTTGCATTGCATTGATCAAGACATTTGAAGAAAAGTATTTATTACTTATTATTAGGGAAATGCAAATCAAAGGAACAATGCATCTCACACTAGTAAGAATCATCTACATTAAAAAAAAACTGGAAAAAACAGTGCTATCCGACATGTGAAGAAAAAGGAACTCTCATTCACTGCTGCTAGAAATGTCATGTGGCTCTGCATCAATGGAAAACAGCATGGAGAATCCTCATAAAAGTAAAGCGAGTGCCTGATCTGCACGGGACGGGAACTGAGACACATCTCGCGGAAACAAAGCTGAACAGCTCAGGGCACTCTCTCCTCATTCAATCAGGTACAGCCCGGTATCCAGGGCTTGGGACTCTCTCTGGGCATGCACAGATAGCTTGATCCCCTAGAACAGCAGGTTTTCTCCCTTGATCTGCGCGGGACGGGAACTGAGACACATCTTTCGGAAACAAAGCTGAACGGCTCGGGCACTCTCTCCTCATTCAAACAGGTATTGCCCGGCTCCCAGCGCCAGGGAACCTTTCCAGAAAGAAGTATTCTCCCACTACATATCCCATAGGAACCATAAGTTACCCTCTTAGATGGAACCTTCTGTAGGTTAGCTCAACCACTAGAAACACATTAGCCAATAACTCTTTAAGCCTATCTCAATTCATTCTACATATCAAGCAGAATAGTAACAGTGAACGTGAAGGTCTAAACGAAACTGGTCACAATGGCAAAGCAATGCAAAAGCCCACCAAACTTTCTTATTGAAGAAGCAATCCCAGAAGATACCAACAATACTGTAGTGTTAGACAACCTCTCTGACAAGAAATTTAGAAGGGAGCTACTGAGGATGCTTAGGGAGCTTAAAGAAACAATGGAAAGCAATGCCAATAAAAGACAAGAGGATTTGAAGGCAGAAATGAAGGAAATGCAATCGGAAATGTTAGACCTGAAAAACCTGGTAGGCGAATTGAAAAACTCAGTGGAAGGCCTCAGCAGCAGAGTAACAGATGCTGAGAACAGAAACGGTGAGCTTGAAGATGAAGTCCAGAGACTCTCCAGAAAAGAGCAGAAAATGGAAAAAAGATTCACAATTAGGGAATAGAAGGCAAGAGAAGATCGTGATGAAGCCAAGAGGGGTAACATAAGAATTATTGGAGTCCCAGAGGGACAGGAAGAAAACCTTGATGAAGAAGAAACTGTCAAAGACATCATTGCAACAACGTTTCCAGAGCTGAAGAAAACTTGTGACCACATTCAGGAGGACCGAAGGATACCAGCTAGAAGAAATCCGAATAAAAATACCCCAGGACACAACCTGATCAAAATGACCAAAACCTTAGATAGAGACAAAATTCTGAAAGCAGCAATATCGAAGAAAGAAATCTCCTACAAAGGAGCATCCTTAAAATTTATAGCTGATTTGTCTGATGAAACCCTCATGCCCCCAAAACAGTGGTGGGATCTAGTGAAAAAACTCAATGAAATAAATGCCTCACCAAAAATACTTTACCCAGGGAGGCTCTCATTCATAACAGAAGGAACAGCACAAAGTTTCACAGACAAACAACAGCTCAGGAACATCATAGACTCAAAACCATGGTTACAAGAACAACTAAATGGGCTACTTTAAGGCAAGACAGGGCTCTAAAATACACCAAATTTCAACATAACAATGGGGCAAAACCCCATAACAATAATCTCTCTCAATGTCAATGGGCTAAACGCACCAATTAAAAGACACAGAGTGGCAAGATGGATTAGAAAAATTGAACCCAACATTCTGCTGCCTGCAAGAAACACATCTAAATAGTCAAAGCAAACACAGACTCAGAGCGGGGGAGGGTGCGTGTACCCCAGAAATTATGCCCCAAGTGTAAGAACGGGTACCACTGGGCATCAGAGTGCCGGGTTGAAGTTGTCTCTTGCTCGGGAAACTTGTCGCGGGGCCGGCCCCAGGGCCCGTAATGCAGCAGGCAGCTGGGGCACTCCCCTTCCTTCCCCCTCAATCCCTCCCGCCTCCAGCCATTGTTCCGCCTCAGGTTTCTATTCCCTCCTGCATGCCATCCCAGGCAGCTCTAAATTGGACCTCCGTACCACCTCCCCCACAATCCTAACCCAGGCACAGGGACCTCGGCCCATCCCAGTCAATTTCCAGGGGCCCCTGCCTGCTGGAATGGTTGGCCTCATTATCGGGAGGGGGAATCTTATATTGGAGGGATTCCAGGTCCTCCCTGGCACTATAGATGATACTCTCACTGGCCAGCTTAGCGTTATGGCCGTGACTACGTCCTCATTCCTGAGTATAGATCTGGGTGCCTGCATTGCTGAATTGCTCCTTATCCCACCCAGCGCTGCCCCTGGCGCCACCGGCCCCCCGCCACCAGGGGGTGTTCTGGGCTCAGGTTATACAGGAGTGTAAGCCACTCCTGACCCTTACCATCTTAGGCAGATCTTTCACTGGCCTTATAGATACTGGAGCTGATACTACTATCATTATTACCAGGGACTGGCTGCCAGAATGGCCAATCTCCCCCCCTCTTTAACACACCTGCAGGGGACTGGCCATTCAAAAAACCCGATGTTGAGCTCGGCTGAGCTCAAGTGGCGGACCCTCGAAGGAAAGGAAGGCCACGTCCGCCCCTATGTCCTTCCCGACCTGCCTGTTAATCTGTGGGGAAGGGACGTCCTGTCCCAAATGGACCTGATCCTAGTAGATACCAAAGGCCAGGATCTCTTACTTCAGCACGGCTATCTTCCTGGCCAAGGTCTGGGAAGGCACTCCCAGGGCCTCACTGAACCCGTGATGCCTTCCCTCTCTGTGGGACTACTAGGACTGGGAAATTTACCATAATGGCTGTTGACTTGCCTGTACCCCACTCTGATAAGATTATCTGGCCATCAGATGACCCTGTGTGGGTAGATCAATGGCCCCTGTCCTCAGAAAAACTGGCAGCAGCGGAGGCGCTAGTGCAGGAGCAGCTCGCTGCTGGACACATAGAACCGACCAATTCCCCCTGGAACACGCCCATCTTTGTGATCAAGAAGAAATCGGGGAAGTGGCGTCTGCTCCAGGATCTAAGGGCAGTAAACAAGACCATGGTGGTCTTTGGAGCATTACAGCCTGGCTTGCCATCCCCCGTAGCCATTCCCGCCCTATGGCACAAAATCGTAATTGACCTAAAGGACTGTTTTTTCTCAATCCCCCTCCACCCCGCTGATCGCCCTCGATTTGCCTTCAGTGTTCCCGTTACAAATTTCCGAGGTCCAATGAAGCACTTTCAATGGAAGGTGCTGCCTCAGGGAATGGCCAACAGCCCCACCTTGTGTCAGAAGTTTGTTGCGAGTGTTCTGGCCCCGGTCAGGGAACAATGGCCGGATCTTTACATCATCCATTATATGGACGATATCCTGCTTGCAGGCCCGCACTCAGATGAAGTTATGCGTTGCTGCGGACTTATGATTGACACCCTGACCCATGCGGGGTTTTCCATAGCTCAAGATAAGATTCAGATGAGTGACCCCTTCTCCTTCCTAGGCTTTCAGATCGACCAGTCGAGGGTCAGAGTTCAAAAGGCTCAGCTCATGACTTCCAAATTGAGAACTTTAAATGACTTTCAGCAGCTGCTAGGCAATATTAACTGGCTCCGACCCTGCCTTAAACTGACACAGGATGATCTCAAGCCCCTATTTGACACTCTTCGGGGTGACCCTGATCCTAGTTCCCCCCGTACACTCACGGATGACGCCCAACGTGCCCTTGCCCTCGTAGAGCGCGCCATTGATGAACAGTTCATTGTTGCCCTGGACTATGAGCTCCCCTTTTCTCTGATAATCTTTGCGACCCCACACTGTCCTACAGGTCTTGTTTGGCAGACCCATCCCATCTCCTGGTTGTCTCTACCCTTGACTCCCAAACGAGTCCTCACTCCCTATTACTTCCTTGTTTCCTCATTGATTAGACTAGGGAGGGAATATTGCAGAAAATACTTCGGCTTGGAGCCGACCACCATCATTCAGCCCTACGACCGGGACCAGGTAAACTGGCTACTCCAGAATTCCGATGACTGGCCCATAGCCTGTGTCTCCTTCCAGGGACTCATAGATAATCATTACCCTCCAGACAGACTGATTCAATTCTGCAAGATCCACAGATGGATCTTCCCCACTGTCACTAGCAATAACCCCATCCCCGGGACTCCCACTATCTTCACTGACGGATCTTCTAGTGGGATGGCAGAGTACGTGCACCAAGAGAACATTGTCTCCTCTCGCACGGACTATACATCTGCCCAATTGGTGGAGCTGTCGGCCGTTTGTAAAGTTTTTCAAGACTTCTCCCAGACAGCCTTTAATCTATACACAGATAGTGCCTATGTAGCCTTTTCTGTCCCGCTCCTGGAAACTATCAGCTATATTAAGGAATCCTCTCAGGCGACCAGTTTGTTCTTACAGATCCAACAGTGCATCCGCTCCCGCCATCTCCCCTTTTTTATAGGCATCTGAGAGCCCATTCCGGGCTCCCCGGCCCACTATCTGAAGGCAATGACAGGACTGATCAGGCTACTCGGCTGATTGCAGCCTCTATTGCCAGTCCAGACCCCGTATCAGAGGCCACTAAGGCTTATGCACTTCATCACCTTAATGCTAATACTTTAAGAATGATGTTTAAAATCTCTCGAGAGCAGGCCCGACAAATCGTAAAACAGTGCCAGTCTTGTGTAACCTTTCTACCTACACCCCACCTGGGAGTTAATCCCAGGGGGTTGGTTCCTAATGCACTCTGGCAAATGGATGTTACTCATTTCTCTTCTTTTGGACGGTTTAGATATGTCCATGTGTTGATAGATACCTTTAGCGGGTATATATGTGTATCTGCTCAGACAGGCGAGGCCTCTAGGAATGTTATCAATCACGTCCTTTACTGCCTATCTGTCCTGGGGAAGCCGCAGTGCATCAAGACAGACAATGGCCCGGGTTATACAGGGAAGAGGTTCCAGGACTTTTGTAAGAAGCTCCAAATTCAGCATACCACTGGAATTCCTTACAACCCGCAAGGCCAGGGCATTGTGGAAAGAGCCCACTCTACTCTCAAAATGTATATCTTCAAATTGATAAAGGAAAGAGACCTATATGTTGCCTCCAGCTCTCCTAAGATGCTGTTGTCCCATGTACAGTTTGTGCTCAACTTCCTAAGTCTGGACAAGGATGGCCGTAGCGCTGCAGATCGTTTCTGGCATTTTAATTCGAAAAACTCCTATGCTATGGCTAAATGGAAGGATCCACTCATGGCTCAGTGGCATGGCCCGGACCCAGTCCTGATCTGGGGCAGGGGACATGCCTGTGTCTATGACACTCACGAGGGGGCTGCACGTTGGCTCCCAGAGAGGCTGCTCTGGCAAACGGATCTTATAATTCGTTCCAGGGATCCTACAGACCCTGAGAAACATTCTCCCTCTCTTTCAGATGTCAGCCCCAGGGAACATCCTCTTGCCTCTGACCCTGACTCTGCTGACCCCATGGAACCTTCATAAGCCCTACGCCCTGCCTGCTGAACCCCACCGGGCAATTCCTATCTGCTGGCAAGTCTTCGCACGAGAAGCAGATGGAGACCGGAGTGTTCTTTCTCAGTGCGCCTTACAAACCCTCTCCTGGTTTCCTGACTTAGAGGTGGACTTCTGCTCGCTCATTCCCCTGTCATGGCGTCCCTCCTGCCGGGCTAAGTGGGAAACAGAGAACTACGCCTGCCCCGGACATAAGAGGATCTCAGGATGTGGAGATGCCACTGATTTTTTCTGCAAGCGTTGGGGCTGCGAGACCACCGGTACTGCTTCTTGGGTTCGTTCCTCCACCTCCGATTTAATCACTCTTTCTTCAGCACAGAGGTATCCTGGTACTGTCCCATGCCAGCCCCCTGCGGGTGATCGGGTGATCGCTATTGTAAGCTTCTTCGCATTTCCTTTACGTCTAATGGCAGGGCACTAGCCTTCTCGAGATGGGCCGGGGGTGGCCTTCTTTGGGGATTGCGTCTGTATGCTGGAACAGCCCCTGGTCTTCTCTTTGGCATTCGCAGGACCTTTCCCCAGTCTCTGCCTAGAAGCGCTACTCCGACGGAGCAGCCTTCCTTGACTCCCGCTAACTCTGCTGATTATAAGCCACTCCCCATCTGCTGGGAGGTGTACTTTGAACTACAAACATTCGACTCTCCCCTTCATGCAGTTTCCTCACTCATTCAGAAGCGATGCGCTCTCCAAACCCTCTCTTGGTTCCCTAACTTAGAGGTAGACTACTGTCATGTAGCTAATAACTACAGCACCCCAGTGCCCAAGTCGGCTTGTGTTTCCAGCTGGTCCATGCCACATTTCTTGTGCCCTGGACACAAGTCGGATCCTGCGTGCGGGGATGACCGAGTTTACTTCTGTGCCACAAAAGCCTGTGCGTCCTCCAGCACAGCCATCAGGGCTCTCGGCACCCGCCCAAATTACATCTCCTATTCTCACCTCTCTGCTCCCGCTGGTCAATCCAGCTGTCGCCCCCCTGCAGGCGACTCCACTTGTAGGAATTTTCGGCTTTCTTTCACCCTAGCAGGGAGAACCCTTCCCCCTTCCCGGTGGGCCGCTAACGGCCTGGTCTGGGGAGTCACCTTGAGTGGCTCCACCCCAGCAGGGCACCCGATCGGGTGGTTTCTCCATCTTCACCGTACCGTATCCCAAGCCCTCCCTGACGCACAGCCTGGTCCGTCACCTTTGCCTCCTCCCGCACTCCATCCACCTGTCCATGTTACAACTCCAAAGATCAGACCGACACTTCCCACAACATTTCCCCCTTCCTTCCCCTCCTCCCCGCCATTTCTGCCACCTCTCCCATCTGGTTCTCTGGACGCCCTCAGGGCCCTAGTGGCTGCCTCCTTTGCATCCTTGAATGCGACTTCCCCAACACTTACGGAATCCTGCTGGCTTTGCCTTCAGCCGGCCCCCCCGTTTTTTGATGCTATTGGCCAAAATGCTTCCTATGGTATCTCTCTTTCGCCTCCCTCATCTTGGGGACCCCCTTTGGGACCTCGATATCCTCACCTTTCTCTATCCTCGACCTCTGGCTCCGGCCACTGCATCGGCTCCGTTCCTTCAGCCTACGTAAGCCATTGCACCCAGATCACTCCCGACCCGCGTTTTCCCCCCACCTCCTGGGTAACCCCTACCGAGGATGCCTGGTGGCTATGTTCAGTAACAGGCCTGACTCCTCATCTCGCTGCCTCTGTTTTTGACTCCTCTTCAGAATTCTGTATGACTGTTCTGGTGGTCCCCCGTATTTTGTACCACCCAACTTCCACCCTTTATGATTACTGGTCCCCGCGTGATGTTGCCTCACCCCACTGATTCCGCCGTGAGCCTGTCTCTGCCATCACCATCGCCACCCTGTTCACCCTTGGCCTTGCGGGCACCGGCACAGGCATCGCCGCCCTGGCTTCTCAGCACTCCGGTCTAGCTACACTTCGCGCTGCCTTGGATGCCGATTTAGAGCGCCTTGAACAATCCATCTCTCACCTCAAGGATTCTCTGACATCTCTTTCGGAAGTTGCTCTTCAAAACCGCAGAGGACTGGACTTGCTTTTTTAGAAAGAGGGGGGATTGTGTGCTGCCCTAGGGGAAGAATGTTGCTTTTATGTTAACCACAGTGGAGTGATTAAAAACTCCATGCGAGAATTAAGGGAAGGTTTAGAGCGGAGACGTCGGGAACGTGAGTCTTCTAGCTCTGGGTGGGCCCTGCACACTCTACTTCCTTACTTGTTGCCACTCTTGGGTCCCCTGACTGCCCTTTTATTGATTGCTACTGTGGGCCCCTGCATTTTTAACCGAATTACCACTTTTGTTAGACAACAGATAGCTTCTCTATCTGCCAACCCCATACAAGTACATTACCACCGCCTGGCAATGGAAGATACTTCCCTGGACTGTGCAGCCGCAAAATCTACTGCTGCAGAGGACAGCTCACAGGTCGTAGTTGATTGGACCCATCCTTGAGTTGTTCTTGGCCAGCTCCCCCGCCCCTCTCTGATCTGACATTCTGGGTATAAAAGAGTCGGACTTTACCCTATTCCATTTTTTTCAGCCGCTAGGTGTCTGGCAAAGCACTGCAAGGGAGGCCTCATGGCTGCTTCCGACTCCCTGTGGAGTACACTGGGCCTGCATGGAGGTTTCCTCTGCCTAGCGCTGGCCCTTTTCCGTGGCTCCCCTCCACTAGTAGGGTGATCAGGGGAAAACAGGCTTTTTCCACTCTCCTCCCCTCCGCAAAACAGAGGTATTCTGGATATTTTGGAGGGACCCAGTCAATGCTCCCCCTAGCTGGCGTCTTCTATAATAAAGGAAGGGGGAGATGTGGGAAGCTGGCCCTTTAACTGACCAAGGCCTAAGTGCCTTTATGGTCATCCTGACCTACGACCCCAAAGCAGGCACAGCCTGTGCTATGTATGGTCATCTTGACCTACGTGACCCCGCAACAGGCAAAACCAGTGCTATGTATGGTTATCTTGATGTATGGTTATCCTGAGAGAACATCTGTCATGGCTGTCAGTAATAACAAGAAGTAACTATCTCGTGTCTGGTATGTGATGCATGTAAATTTTATAAATCATATGGACATGGCTCTTTGTGTATCTACCTCATGTCTGGTAAATCATATGGATATGGCCCTTTGTGTAATCACCTCGTGTCTGGTACCAGATACACATAAACCTTGTAATGCATGATAGGTGAAAACAAACCTTCCTAACCATATATGGGCACGACCTTTAGTGTAGCTGCCTCACTAATGGATATATACCCTGATTGCCCCCAATAAAGTCTGTCCCTTTTTCTCTCTGTTTCTGAGCTGCATTCTGTCTCTTGGGTCTTGTGTTCATTCGGTCGGTCCTTCCCTGCACCTACGGATCCTAGGGCCACTCCGCAGGCCAGAGAGTGGTTTTGCGGGCCCCCCGCACCTAATGAGAGACCAGCAAAGTACATAAAACAACTACTCATAGACATCAATAGCAACACAATACTAGTGGGAGATTTCAACACCGCTTTATCACCTCTTAATAGATCAACCAGACCCAAGCTTAGCAAGGACATACTTCATCTGAGGGAAACAATGGACGAAAGGAACTTAGTAGATATATACAGGAAACTTCATCCTCAAAAAGCTGAATACACATTCTTCTCAAGCGTGCATGGAACATTCTCCAAGTCTCCAAGATAGACAACATTCTTTTTTTTATATTTATTTTTTTTTCTTTTTTATTAGTGAAACGACATGAGGTACAGTTGTAGATTTACAAATTTTTGTGCTTGGATCTCGGTCATACCCCGATCAAATACCCATCCCTCCACCAGTGCCCATTTTCCACCACCAGGATAATATCCCCCCCCCAACCTCCCATCCCCCCATCCCCCCTGCCACTGTGGCAGGGCATTCCCCCCTGTTCTCTCTCTCCTCCTGGGCGCTGTGATCAGCCAAAGAGGCATTGAGTGGCGAACATGTTCAGTCCAGTCTACTTTCAACCTGCATCTCCCCTCCTGGGAGGATCCTCCAAACACCCTCCACTTGGTGTTCCCCTTTCTATCTGAATTGTCCTTTCCCCTAGAATACCCAGCTGGCCTCTAAGTTATGGAGTAATTCTCCTGGTGTTGCTCTCAGCTATTCTTGGGTATTAATCTCATATTTTATTATTTTATATCCGCCAGATGAATGCTATCTTTCTATGTCTATCCCTCTCTTTCTGACTCATTTCGCTTAGCATGATACTTTCCATATTGTACCACTTGTATGTAAAGTTCATGACTTCATCTTTTCTAAGAGCCAAATAGTACTCCATTGTGTAGATGTACCAAAGTTTCTTTAACCAGTCATCTGTTCTTGGGCACTCAGGTCTCTTCCAGTTTCTGGCTACTGTAAAGAGTGCTGCAATGAACAAACAAGTGCAGATGTCACTTCGGCTACACGTTTTTGCCTCTCTGGGATATATTCCCAGGAGTGGTATCGCTGGGTCAAATGGGAGCTCAATTTCTAATTTTTTGAGGAACGTCCATACTGTTTTCCAGAAGGGCTGAACCAGTGGACATTCCCACCAACAGTGAAGGAGTGTCCCTTTCTCGCCACATCCGCGCCAGCAACGGTTGCTTTTGTTCTTTTGAATGTGGGCCAGTCTCTGAGGTGTGAGATGGTATCTCATTGTGGTTTTGATCTGCATCTCCCTGATGATTAATGATGTAGAGCATTTTCTCATGTGCTTTTTTGCCATTCGGATTTCTTCTTTTAGAAAGTTTCTGTTCATTTCATTGCCCCATTTTTTGATGGGGTTGGATGTTTTCTTCTTGTGGAGTTCAACCAGTATTTTGTATATCCTTGATATCAATCCCTTGTCAGATGTGTATTCGGCGAATATTCTTTCCCATTCTGTAGGCTGTCTTTGTATTTTGGTCACTGTTTCTTTGGAGGTACAGAAGCTTCTTAGTTTAAGATAGTCCCATTTATCTATCTCTGTTTTCACTTGCTCAGCCAGTGGCGTGTCATCTTTGAACATACCATTAGCCTCAATGTCATGGAGGGTTTTGCCAACTTTGTCTTCAATGTATCTTATGGTTTCTGGTCTGATGTTGAGGTCTTTAATCCATTTTGATCTTACCTTTGTACATGGTGTTAGGCAGAGTTCTGGGCCCATTTTTTTGCATGTAGCCGTCCAGTGATGCCAGCACAATTTGTTAAAGAGGCTTTCCTTACTCCACTTCACATTTCTTGCACCTTTATCAAAGATTAGATGATCATATGATTGGGGAGTGATGTCAGTGTATTCAACTCTGTTCCATTGGTCTGCAGTTCTGCCTTTGTTCCAGTACCATGCTGTTTTGATTATTACCGCTTTGTAGTAAAGTTTGAAGTTCGGGAGGTTGATTCCTCCCATTTTCTTTTTCCCCAGAATTGCTTTAGCTATTCGTGGGGGTTTATTGTTCCATATAAATTTCAGGAGTGTTTTCTCCATTTCTTTGAAGAACGTCATGGGTATCCTTATAGGGATTGCATTGAATTTGTACAGTGCTTTCGGTAGTATTGCCATTTTGACAATGTTCAGTCTTCCGACCCATGAGCAGGGGATGTCTTTCCATTTCCTCATGTCCTCTTTTATTTCCTGAAGTAGCGTTTTGTAGTTTTCTTTGTACAGGTCCTTTACTTCCTTAGTTAGGCTGATTCCTAGGTACTTGATTTTCTGGGGCACAATTGTGAACGGGATTGATTTTTTCATGTAGCTTTCCTCTCTCTCACTGTTTGCATATAGGAAAGCCATGGACTTTTGGGTATTGATTTTAAAACCTGCAACTTTACTATACAAGTCTATTGTTTCTAGGAGTTTTTTGGTGGAGGTTATTGGGTTCTCTAAGTATAGTATCATATCATCTGCGAATAGTGAGAGCTTGATTTCTTCCTTTCCTATCTGAATGCCCTTAATGTCTTTTTCTTGCCTAATTGCTATTGCAAGTACTTCCAGTACTATATTGAACAGTAGTGGAGAGAGTGGGCATCCTTGTCTCGTCCCTGATCTTAGAGGGAAGGCTCTCAGTTTTTCCCCATTGAGGATGATGCTTGCTGTAGGCTTGTGGTAGATGGCTTTAACTATGTTGAGGAAAGTCCCCTCTATGCCCATTTTGGCTAGGGTTTTCATCATAAAGGGGTGCTGGATCTTGTCAAATGCTTTCTCTGCATCTATTGATATGATCATATGCTTTTTATCTTTTCTTTTGTTGATATGATGGATTATGTTGATTGATTTCCGAATGTTGAACCATCCTTGCATCCCTGGGATGAATCCTACGTGGTCATGGTGTATGATCTTTTTGATGAGTAGTTGGATTCTATTTGCTAGTAGTTTGTTGAGGATCTTTGCATCTGTGTTCATCAGGGATATCGGCCTGTAGTTCTCTTTCTTTGTGTTATCTCTGTCTGCTTTTGGTATCAGTGTGATATTTGCTTCATAGAAACTGTTCGGAAGTGTGTTTGATATTTCAATTTCATGGAAAAGCTTAAAGAGGATTGGGAGTAAGTCTTCTTTAAAGATTTGGAAGAATTCACTGGTGAATCCATCCGGGCCAGGGCTTTTGTTCTTGGGGAGACTTTTTATTACCATTTCAATTTCCTTGATGGTGATAGGTCTGTTCAGGTATTCCAGGTCTTCTTGATTCAGCCTGGGGAGTCTGTAGGAGTCTAGGAATTTATCCATTTCCTCGAGGTTTTGATGTTCTGTGGCATAAAGCTTTTCAAAGTACTCCCTGAGGATCCTTTGAATTTCTGTAGTTTCTGTTGTAATGACCCCCTTTTCATTTCTGATTCGGTTTATTAGGGTTTTCTCTCTCCCTTTCTTTGTGAGTTTTGCTAGGGGCTTATCGATTTTGTTAATTTTCTCAAAGAACCAGCTCTTGGTTTCATTAATCTTTCGGATTGTTTTCTGGGTTTCCATCTCGTTAATCTCTGCTCTGAGTTTTATTATTTCCTTCCTCCTGTTCGGGTTGTGCTCCTTTTGTTGGTCCTATTCCAAGTTCTTAAGCTGTGAGGTTAGTTTATTTATGTGGGCTCGCTCCTCCTTCCTGAGGAATGCTTGTAGAGCTATAAACTTTCCTCTTAAGACTGCTTTTGCTGTGTCCCATAGGTTTTGGTAACTCGTGTCCTCATTTTCATTCGTTTCTAGGAATCTTTTGATTTCCTCTTTAATTTCCTGTCTAAGCCACTCGTTGTTTAATAGCGCACTGTTTAATTTCCATGTGTTTAATTTAGTTTTCTGTTTTTGTGTGTGATTTACTTCTAATTTCAGCGCATTATGGTCTGAGAAGATTGTTGATATAATCTCTATCTTCTTAATTTTATGGAGGCATGTTTTGTGGCTCAGCATGTGGTCTATCTTGGAGAATGTTCCATGTACGCTTGAGAAGAATGTGTATTGAGCTTTTTGTGGATGAAGTGTCCTGTATATATCTACTAAGCCCCTTTCTTCCATTGTTTCCCTCAGATGAAGTATGTCCTTGCTAAGCTTGAGTCTGGTTGATCTATCAAGAGGTGACAAAGCGGTGTTGAGGTCTCCCACTAGTATTGTGTTGCTATCGATGTCTTTTTCCAAATCTATGAGTAATTGTTTTAAGTACTTTGTTGGTCTCTCATTAGGTGCATATACAATTATTATTGTAAGTTCTTCCTGTTGTACAGATCCTTTGGTCAATAGGAAATGTCCTTCACTGTCTCTTATGACCTTCTTCACTCTGAAGTCGATGTGGTCTGATATTAGGATAGCTACCCCACCTTTTTTCTGGGAGCTTTTTGCCTGTAGGATTGTTTTCCAGCCTTTGACTCTGAGTCTGTGTTTGCTTTGACTATTGAGATGTGTTTCTTGCAGGCAGCAGAATGTTGGGTTCAATTTTCTAATCCATCCTGCCACTCTATGTCTTTTAATTGGTGCGTTTAGCCCATTGACATTGAGAGAGATTATTGTTATGGGATTTTGTCCCATTGTTCTGTTGAAATTTGGTGTATTTGAGAGGTCTGGATAGACAACATTCTGAGCCACAAAACATACCTCCATAAAATTAAGAAGACAGAGATTGTACCAACAATCTTCTCAGACCGTAACGCGCTGAAATTAGAAGTAAATCACACACAAAAACAGAAAACTAAATCAAACACCTGGAAAGTAAACAGTGGGCTATTGAATGAGTGGATTAGAAAGGAAATCAAAGAGGAAATCAAAAGATTCCTAGAAACGAATGAAAATGAGGACAAGAGTTAACAAAACTTATGGGACACAGCAAAAGCTGTGTTAAGAGGAAAGTTTATAGCTCTACAAGCATTCCTCAGGAAGGAGGAGCGAGCACACATAAATAACCTAACCTCACAGCTTAAGAACTTGGAGAAGGACTAACAAAATGAGCACAACCCGAACAGGAGGAAGGAAATAATAAAACTCAGAGCAGAGATTAACGAGATAGAAACCCAAAAAACAATCCGAAAGATCAATGAAACCAAGAGCTGGTTCTTCGAGAAAATTAACAGATCGATAAGCCACTAGCAAAACTCAAAAAGAAAGGGAGAGAGAAAACCCTAATAAACCGAATCAGAAATGAAAAGGGGTCATTACAGCAGAAACTACAGAAATTCAAAGGATTCTGAGGTAGTACTTTGAGAAGCTTTATGCCACGAAACATTATAACCTCGAGGAAATGGATAAATTCCTAGACTCCTACAGACTTCCAAGGCTGAACCAAGAAGACCTGGAATACCTGAACAGACCTATCACCATCAAGGAGATTAAAATGGTTATAAAAAGACTCCCCAAGCACAAAAGTCCAGGCCCGGATGGATTTACTAGTGAATGCTTCCAAATATTTAAAGAGGACTTACTCCCAATCCTCTTTAAGCTTTTCAACAAAATTGAAATATCAAAAACAATTCCAAACAGTTTCTACGATCAAATATTACCCTGATACCAAAAGTATACAGAGATACCACAAAGACAGAGAATTACAGGCCGATATCCCTGATGAACACAGATGTAAAGATCCTCAATAAACTACTAGCAAATAGAATCCAACTACTCATCAAAAAGATCATACACCATTACCAAGTAGAATTCATCCCAGGGATGCAAGGTTGGTTTAACGTTCGAAAATCAATCAACACAATCCATCATATCAACAAAAGAAAAGATAAAAACTATATGATGAAATCAATAGATGCAGAGAAAGCATTTGACAAGACCCAACTCTCATTTATGATGAAAACCTTCGCCAAAATGGGGATAGAGGCGACTTTCCTCAACATAGTTAAAGCCATATACCACAAGCCTACAGCAAGCGTCATCCTCAATGGAGAAAAACTGAGAGCCTTTCCCTCTAATATCAGGGACTAGACAAGATTGCCCACTCTCTCCACTCCTTTTCAATATAGTGCTGGAAGTACTTGTAATAGCGATTAGACAAGAAAAAGATATTAAGGGCATACAGGTAGGAAAGGAAAAAATCAAGCTCTCACTATTCGCAGATGATACGATACTAAGAGAACCCTATAACCTCCACCACAAAACTCCTAAAACCAATAGACGTGTATAGTAAAGTTGCAGGCTATAAAATCAATATCCAAAACTCCATGGCTTTCCTATACGCAAAAAGTGAGAGAGAAGAAAACGACATGAAAAAAAATCCCGTTCACAATTGTGCCGCAGAAAATTAAGTACCTAGAAATCAGCTTAACTAAGGAAGTAAAGGACCTGTACAAAGAAAACTACAAAACACTACTTCAGGAAATGAAAAAAGACATGAGGAAATGGAAATATATCCCCTGCTCATGGGTCGGGAGACTTAACATTGTCAAAATGGCAATACTTTTCAAAGCACTGTACAAATGCAATGCAATCCCTATAAGGATACCCATGACATTCTTCACAGAAATGGAGCAAACACTCCTGAAATTTATATGGAACAATAAGCCCCCACGAATAGGTGAAACAATTCTTGGGAAAAAGAAAATGGGAGGAATCAACTTCCCTAACTTCAAACTCTACTACAAATCAGTAATAAATAAAACAGCATGGTACTGGAACAAAGGCAGAGCTGCAGCCCAATGGAACAGGGTTGAATACACTGACATCTCCCCTCAATCTTATGATCATCTAATCTTTGATAAAGGTACAAGAAATGTGAAGTGGAGTAAGGCAGACCTCTTTAACAAATTGTGCTGGCAAAACTGGATGGCTACATGCAAAAATTGGGCTCAGAACTCTGCCTAACGCCATGTACAAAAGTAATATCAAAGTGGATTAAAGACCTCAACATCGGAGAAGAAACCATAAAGTATATTGAAGACAAAGTTAGCAAAACCCTCCATGACATTGAAGCTAATGTTATCTTCAAAGATGTCACGCTACTGGCCGAGAAAGTGAAAACAGACATAGATAAATGGGTCTATCTTAAACTAAGAAGCTTCTGCACCTCCAAAGAAACAGTGACCAAGACCAAAGTACAAAGACAGTCTACAGAATGGGAAAGGATATTTGCCGAATACTCATCTGACAAGGAGTTGATATCAAGGATATATAAAGTACTGGTTGAACTCCAGAAGAAGAAAACGTCCAACTCCATCAAAAAATGGGGCAATGTAATGAACAGAAACTTTCTCAAAGAAGAAATCCAAATGGCAAATAAGCACGTGAGAAAATGCTGTACATCATTAATTATCAGGGAGATGCAGATCAAAACCACAATGAGATACCATCTCATACCTCAGAGACTGTCCCACAACATCCAAAAGGAGAGAGAGAACAAAAGGGAATGCCCTGCCACAGAGGCAGGGTGGGATGGGGTAGATAGGTTTGGAGGGATACTGGGATCCATGGTGGTGGAAAATAGGCACTGGTGGAGGGATGGGTGTTTTATAATTGTATAATCCAAACTCAAGCACAAAAAATTGTAAATCTACAACTGTACCTCATGGTGTTTCACTAATAAAATTTTTTAAAAAAATAAGTAAAGCGAGTTTCCTTATCATCAAGTGATTCCACTTATTTCCATCTACCTACTCCCAAATAGAAGCGTTAATTAGAAAAGTTATCTGAATTTATTATGTTACAATAAGTAAAGTTATGAAAACAATTGACAGGTCAAGCCATATATGAATAGATAAAGATGGTGTGGCATACATACACAATGGAATACAATGGCACCACAAGAAAAGATGAAAACACGCAGTTTGCTGCAACTTGGATGGAACAGGAGGTCATCATGTTAAGCAAAGTCAGAGGGTGGACAAATAGTGATTATCTTGCTCACTGAGTATACCAAGCAAGAGGGCATGTGTGGTATATAATGATGATGTGGACTAGAGAAAAAGCTGCTGGAGAGTCTCAGACACTTTGGTAGTGGTGAGGTGTGGTAACATAAAAATCATAATTTTAACAATACTGCAAGCATGTAACATAAACTATAATGATTGAATTGTAAAAAGACATGTGCAGTACATTCAGTTTATTGTATTTATTAAGATATTAAATCGGTGTTTCAGTTTTTGAAAAATACTTTAATTATCATTGATACTTAGGTGATACACAGATACAGTGGAATACTTTAGAGTACAGTAGAATACTTTCTACTGTTTATTTTTTATGAGTTCGATTTGCTCGAGCTCGAGCGGGCCCAGTAACGTCTCCATTGGAGACTTTGTTGTTACTGTGTTTGGCATATCGAATATGTCACGGGGAGCTTGCCAGGCTCTGCTGTGCGGGCGAGATACTCTTGGTAGCTTGCCGGGCTCTCCGAGAGGGGCGGAGGAATCGAACTCGGGTCGGCCATGTTGGGTGCGTGCAAGGCAAACGCCCTACCGCTGTGCTATCACTCCAGCCCATGAAAGTAAATTATTTTTTAAATTATGAAGAATCTGTTTCAATGATTCACTGAATAAATAGTTATATTATTCTACATACTAGCCACAGTTTCAGTAGCTTAAAATAAATCAATGAAAGAAGAGTAAAATTTATCTACCTTTATGGAGTAGTAGTACGCTGTAGTACGCTGTGAAAACAAATGAATACTATAAACTGAATCAATTAGTTAACCAATTGAGCGGGTTAAAAGTCTTAAAGAATCTAGAAGAAACATTACATCCTAATATGGTTTAAACACTAAGCATCACTGAGCAAATTAAATATGAGGAATTATTTGTAAAGGGACAAAGAAGAAAAATATAGTTTAACCAAAATGCACAAAGGAAAGAAAGTCGGAGAGAGAGACAAGAGAGACAGAGACAGAGAGACAGAGACAGAAAGTAGAAAATTGCCAGTCAGGCTGGGAGTGGGGGATATGTGGCAGGAGGGAAACTGGGGGAATTGTTGTTGGAAAACGTACACTGGTGAAGGGATGGTGTTGGAACATTGAACAACTGAACCAAAACCATGAACTTTATGTAACTGTATCTCATAGTGATTCCGTACAAAGTCAAAAAAATATTTTAAAATGGAAAGACAAAAACACTCTAATTTGTGTCCTTTAAATGGTGGTACTTAAATTTGTGTCCTTAAAATGGTGCCAAAATTTGGAAAAACCCGAGTGCCCGAGAAAAGATGACTGGTTAAAGAAACTTTGGTACATCTAAATAATGGAATAATATGCAGCTGTTAGAAAAGATAAAGCCATGAAATTTACATTCAAGTGGTTCTACATGGAAAGTATCATGGTAAGTGAAATGAGCCATAAAGAGAGGGACAGACATAGAAAGAGTGCACTCTTCTGGGGAATATAAAGTAAGAGAACGGGAGTCAAACACCCAAGAATATTTGAAATAAGTACCAGGAGGTCTGCTCCATGGATTAGAAGCTGGCAGCACATGCTGGAGGAAAAGGCAGCTCAGATAGAGTAGGAAACACCAAGTAAAGTATGTTTGGAGGACTCACTCGGGATGCGAGATGCATGCTGAAAGTAGAATATAGACCGAACATGATGGCCACTTAATACCTCTATTGCAAACTATAACACCTTAAGGAAAGAGAGAGCAAAAGGGAATGCCCGGCCACAGAGGCAGGGTGGGGTGGGGGGATGGGGTGGGGGGTGGGAGGGCTACTGGGATCACTGATGGTGGAGAATGGGCACTGGTGGAGGGATGGGTACTTGATTATTGTATAACTGAAACCCAAGCACGAAAGTTTGTAAGTCTACAACTGTACCTCATGGTGTTTCACTAATAAAAATAAAATAAAATAAAATAAAATAAATAAATGGGCTGGAGCGATAGCACAGCGGGTAGGGCGTTTGCCTAGCATGCGGCAAACCTGGCCAACCCAGGTTCGAGTCCTCCGCCCGTCTCAGAGAGACTGGCAAGCCACCGAGAGTATCTTGCCCGCATGGCAAAGCCTGGGAAGCATGGCAAATACTGGCATGATGTATTCGATATGCCAAACACAGTAACAATGGAGACGTTACTGGGCCCGCTCGAGCAAATCGATGAACAATGGGAGGACAGTGACAGTGGCAAATAAATAAATAAACAAACAAATAAAATGGTGCTACTGTAGTGAATGTACAAGACCAGCAGTATCAGAGCATAGAACAAGGAGCTTAAGATACTCTCTCATAGGTGATTATCTGAGGTCAGATTTATTCATGTGTGTAACCTTCATTTCAACAGTTGTTTCAGGTTATTCTCTCTGCATTTTGCTCTGTGTAAATGGAGAACAGCTGGTCCTTCTCAAATGTATAAGTAAGCTTCATTTCCTCCATATACTGTGAGATGCAGGAAAAGCTTTCTATATGAGGTAATAAAAGAGAATTTTATTCCCTTTAGCTTTTTATGGCCTAATTTGGACCCTGTAACAGGATCCACCAAGAGTTCTGCTGTGTTTTAAGATTTCTAACAGAAACAATCTCTCTCATTGAAAATGTTTGCTGATCACATGCACCAAAGAGTTACTGCTCATTCTGAAGTGCATGTGAATTTTACACCGCATATTCACTTGAACAGAACGTTCACATACTTTTGAAACATTCATCTTTAATTCTGGAAGGATATCCCCTCCCTAAGGCCTCGCAAGAATATGGTTTGTTTTCATGGCATATATAAAAGAAAAAAGCATTTTAGTATTTAACCCATCTCTGCTCACAAACTTCCTATGCCATGCTGAACATGGAAAATCTTACTGAAGGTGGCAGTTCTTGTATAGTCTATTCTCCCCAAACCCTTTCATTCTACCATCTCCCTGTAATGTTCAGGAGTACCCTCATAAATCAGGATAATTAGCATTGTCAAAATGGAAATACTCTCCATAACATTATACAGATTCAATGCAGTCTATATAAAATCATCCACAACATTTTTAAAAGAAATATATCAAAATATACACCTGAAGCTTTTATGGAAAAACAACATCTCCCCCCTCTCAGAATACTCAAAAATCTCCTCAGGAAAAAGTAAAGAAGATCAGAGGCATCACTTCCCAAACATCAGACTGTATTACAAAATGGTAATAACTAAAACAACACGGCACTAGAATAAATATAGGCCCTCATCTCATTGGAATAGAACTGAAAAACCATATATAGACCATCAGACATATGGTCAGGTAATATTCAACAATAAGAAGTGCAGCAGGGAAATCCTCTTCATCAAGTGGTGTTTGAAAAACTGTCCAGCTCATGGGGAACAAAAAGGAGCTCAAACCCCTTTCAAGCATTATACAAAAATGTCAAATAAAAACTGACTAAAGACATCAATACCATAACTTAATCTCTAAGGTATTTAGATGAAAATGCATATATAACTCTTCGTGACATTGAATGTAAAGGTACTTTTAAGAAATTAAATCCATTATCCTGGTGAACAGAAACAAAGATAAACAAATGGTACTATATTAAATTAAGAAGCTTCTGACCTCAAAGGAAATGATGACCAGAATACAAGACAGCCCACACACTGGGAGAAATTCTTTGTCCACCACTCATCCAATAATAGTTAATATTCAAATTATATAAAGCACTGGTAGAACTTTACACAAAATATTCCAACCTCTTAAAAAAGATGGAGAGTACAGATGAACAAAAACTTCATTAAAAATACAACTGGTCAAAAGACATATGAAATATATACTTCATATAACTGATTGGATATGGAGTAAGAGAACATCCGAGCTGGCAAAACAATGTAGAGAAACCATCAAGGATGACCTCAAAGACAGGAGAACAGCGGGGCTGGTAAATGCAGCAGAAGCCGGGAAAAGCATTCGTAATGCCCGCCTATCCTTCACCAACTACAAGACCAAGATGACTGCCCTCTGACATCCTGATGGATCTACCACATCTTCCAGAAGGGCAATGGAGAAAATTATTCATGACTTCTACTCAGATCTCTTTAATAGCCATGTCCACTTGCCCACATACTACATTCCGAACGATGGATATATCCTTCCCAATGTTCTCCCTTCCGAAATTCAACACGCCATCTCGTCAGTAAAGAAACAAAGATCACCTGGCCCAGACAAGATCAGACCTGAACACCTGAAGAACTTACCATCAGTACTCATCAATACACTGGCTCAGCTCTTCACATGCTACCTGTCTGAATGCAAGGTAACATGCCAAAGGAAAACCAGCAAGACTGTACTACTATACAAGAAGGGAGACATCCACGACATTGGCAACTATCGCCCAATCAGCCCATTGTCTGTTATCTACGAACTGTTCACTTGAGTCATCCTGAATAGGATTAGCAGAACACTAGATGAAGGACAACCATGAGAACAAGCCGGGTTCCGAAAAGAATTCGGTACCATCGACCATATCCACACGATTACTAAGCTCATTGAGGTTTCTCGAGAGTTCAAGATGCCGCTCTGTCTAACGTTCATTGATTTAAAGAAGGCCTTTGATTCTGTTGAGATGGAAGCAGTCATAGAAGCCCTAGCCAATCACGGAGTACAAACTCAATACATCAGGATCCTTCGTGAGCTCTATTACGTTTTCACTGCCAGGATCTCACCATTCTACAAAGAAGTAATCATCCATGTCAAGAGAGGGGTTCGGCAGGGTGATACCATTTCACCAAAACTCTTCAGTGCCACCCTCGAGAACATCATGCGACGACTGGAATGGGAATAAATGGGAGTGATGATAGATGGTTGGCAACTACACCACCTCCACTTTGCTGATGATATCGTGGGTCTTCGTGTGAATGTGGAGGAAAAGGGTCTCCCATGCATTACTGGTCATAATGTTGAAAGATCCAATGTTTTGTGCAGATAAAATGAAAATTCTTCCAAAAAGTAGGAATTGAGCTTTCACATACCCCAGCAACTGCACTATTGAGGATATACATCATGAACACTAAAGTGCAACACAGAAAAGAAATTTGCACTTCTCAAGACAACACTATTCACTGTAACCCAGATGTGGAAACAATCCACGTGCTCAAGGACTGGATAAAGAAATGATGACATCTGTAAGATGAAATACTACTCAATCATAAGAAAAGATGAAGCCATGCAATTTTCTTCTACATGGATGGGTCTGAAGAGTCATTCTGAATGAAATGACCCAGAGTGAGAGGGGAAAACAAGTAAATATGCAAGATATAAAGAAATATAGTATGGAAAACACTAGTGCCCAAAGAGGAAAGAAATGAAGATAAGGAAAACGTCTCTTCAGTAGGAATCTTGAAAATGTGGGGGAGGTCTGGAGGTCTGGATCAGTCAGGAAAGGACAGTTATGACAATAATAGAAGAAAGTGGTCACTCTTAATGAGGACTGTTCATTGGAAGTAGGTAAATTGATATGCATGATACTCTTTCATTAACAGTATAAAAACCAGGAAAAAAGAAAGCAGTTTTGAAAACTAGAAAAAGGAAAAGAGGAAAATTAAAACGTGGCTGCCATAGATGCAGAATGGACGGGGGGAGAGGTGGTGTTAAGAAAATTGGGGATATTATTGGAAGGAAATGGACATTGATAGAGGGATTATGTTTAGAACATTTTATACAACTAAAACCAAATAATGAATAACTTTGTAATTAACAGTGACTAAAATTTAAATAATCCAGCAATTAGCTATCACATCACACAGTGAGACTGGCACACACAAACAACAAAAAGAATCAGTATTGGCATGCACATGAGGACAAAAAGCACCCTTTATCCACTATCAGTATGAGTAGGAATGTTGACTGTTTCAGCTTTCTTAAAAATACTGTGAACAATTCTAAAATAACTGAGATTTGGAGGTGCATAAAGGGCTCAAGTTCCCATCCTGGACCATTACTATGAAGCCATCTGTAACTTCTTCTGAAGTTCCCCAAACTGAGGAAACGTCTTCCAACCCCCTTTCAATCACAGCATGCACTCTGGAACCAGAAAACTGATGCTGGCCTCTTACATCATCCAGGTGCTTCAAAACATCCAGCCACAACACTTCTGTGACTACCACAACGTCTATGACCCCCAAGACTAAGGAAGCCTGTCTGGAACTCCTCTCAAAACTAAAACCATGTGGACACTAATGGATCATTGTTAATGATCCCACGCCATTATTTCCAAGATATTTTTGGTTCTACATATATACAAAACTGTGTCTATTTTAACTCTTATAAACAACAGGAAATAATAGGCACTTGTCCGAATAACCAGTGAGTGAAGTAATATGGTACTGGCACAGACAATGTTAGAATGAAGATTATGAAGAGTATTGGTGCTAAAAAAAAAGAACAAATTAGACCAGATCTCAGATCGATGGGAATCCAAAAATAAAACAGCTGCAACCAATGTATTATTTATGAAGAGTATTGGTGCTAAAATAAAGAGCAAATTAGATCAGATATTAGATCGATGGGAATCCGAAAATAAAACAGCTGCAACCAATAACCTTTAGGAACAATGGTGGGAAAAAAGGAATTCAATGGCTCAGGCAGACAGAAACAGAGGTTCTGACAAATCATTGATCTAAAATAAATACTCAAGCCTTAGCGCTGAGACCTCACATCAGTGTTGCATACAAAGGGCCAGAGAACAAAGGCAATCACTGAAAGAAAAATTCAACAAATTGAAAGTTGAACTAATCTAGGGTATGCAAGAATCCATACAACTGAAGTTGACACAGATTAAAAAAAGCACAATAACAAGGCATAGCATCAGATTTCAACATGGAGAAAACCATATCAGTGATTTTGAAGACAAAATACTTTACACCACCAATGAATAAGAGATAAAAGAAAAAGAGAAGTTAAGGAATGGAAGATAATGTGTGATTCTTGATAACAGCAAGAGAAATAATCTTTGAACCATAGGCATACCAGGAGAGGAAAAAAGTAAAGGTGGAGAAGAGCTGGTCAAAGAAATAATGACACAGAACTTCCCTAGTACCTTGAGAAGTTTCCTGCACAGATTCACGAGGCCCAAAGAGCATAAAACAAAATAGCATCAACCAAAACACACAGTTGTAGGATAAAACTGTTTTGTCCTTCCTCAGGTAACTTAGATTTACCGGGTCACACACATCCCAGTGCTCCTGAGTCACTCCCATTCTTTTGTTTATTTCTAACTACTTCTCTATGCTCTCTTCCCCAAACAATTAATTAGCTTATTCACCTAATCAGATTCTGTTAATTTGTAAGGTCAGATCCTTCTAAGGACACTGAACTTGTAAGTTATGTCTTTTGCATAGTTTGCCTTAAAGCAATGTCCTTTCTGTATGGACACAGGAAGACTGTTAATATTATACTTTGTAACTTCCGAGTTGATTGATTCCAAATAATATTTAATCCTGGGCATCTGCTTTCTTAACTTAGTTGTTCTTAGTTCCTAGCACTCCAAAAACAGGGTCCCAACAAGGGACTGAATGGACCCAGGGAAAACTGTGAGCTACCTTGGCATCAAAATGGGCCAGGCCAAAGCTCCACGATACTCAACTATAAGTTGAGGGCATGATCATGGACAAATGCTGTCATGATCCAAAAGTAAGTAACGACGAGACTAGGACCCTGCTAGGCCTAGGAAGACTAACCTGACCTGAGGACCGTGATATATATATATATATATATATATATATATATATATATATATATGCATATAAAGTGAGATGTCCTCAGGAAGAACCTAACTGTATGCTTATATCTCTTACTGTTGTCATACAGAATGATATTGCTAGAAATATTGGAAGTAGTTTTACTACAACTATTTAAGTAGATTACTATCTGAGGAAAGAACACACCATTTTTGGGATCCCACCCTTGACCAGATCTTCTAGTAATCTGGAATAATCTCTTTAGATGAGATTTTATCCTTGAGTTAATCTCCTCGAGGAGTGGTCTTCCCTCTCTTTGTTGATTTGTTTATGTTCAACCCACCTTTCTGTCACCACCCTACGTGATTGCTATATAAACTAAGACTGTAAGCTCTGAGGGAGCTCAGGCTCCAGAGCGCAGAGTCAGAGGTGAGAGGGGCTAAGGCTTGAGAGAGAGAAGCAAAAGGGGAGTGAAGATTGGAATAAACTACAATTGATATTGATCAGCCTGGCCCTCATTCCGTCCTTTGCCTGCCCATTGCCATCAACCACCCCAGGTGGAGGAAGCGGCCCGAGACCACCAAATACAGGCAGCAAGAGAGATGCATGGTAAGACCAAAAGACAAAGGCAGACTACTTAAAGCAGACAGAGAGAAGAAAACCCTCAAATATATGGGAAAAAACATAACAATAAAAGCAAACTTTCATGCCTGAGATTCAGATACCAATTAGGGAGAGAACAGGTCCACACAGAATGATACAAAAGCAAAGGAACTTTATTGCTAGCTCAAGTTAGGGTCCAAGTCTCATCCAACCCACTGGAGTCCTGACAAGGACCCTGACTCCAAATCACAAGCAGTTTATATGGGGTACAGTTCATAAGTGGTTTATTTACTGGTCTGTTTTTAGCATTGGTGTATTGCAACAGTGGTCAGCAATTAGACAGCAGGTATCAGTAACAGTTTGGGGTTTTTCCAAGAAGGGTGCAGTGACCCCTCATGACTAGCCAGATCCAACTTCACACATTCTTGTCTACGTGAATTACTCAATTGATAGTTTTAAAGAAACTGCAAGTCCTGCTCTGGGGCAACAGAAACTGAGGCCTAGTTGAGACTTAATTTTAGTTGCAGCCTGTCATGGCATCAGTTTCGCCCTCACACAAACCTCCCATATGATATCTTTTAAGCCAGGAAAGAGCAGGCTGACATATTCAAAGTACTTACTTTAAAAAACCTCCAGCCTATAGTCCACAGCCCTGAAAAGACATTGTTTAAACTTGATGGAGGCCTAAGTGTTGGAGTAAAAGGATCTTAGGTTTATCAGGTTGCACCCATCACAGTGCTCCCGAGTCACTCCCATTAATTTGGTTGTCTGTAACTACTTCTTTATGCTCTCTTCCCCAACCAGTTTGTAAGGTTTCATCCTTCTAGGACACTGAACTTGTACTGTAAGTAAATATTGCCTTTTTCCTCTCCTCATGTCTTTTGAATAGTTTAATACAATATCCTTTTGTATAAATACAGGAAGACAATTAATATTATGCTTTATAACTTAGGATTTAATTGGCTTTGAATATTATTCACTCCTGGGCATCCGCTTTCTCAACTTAATCCTCAGTTGCCCTCACTTCCTAGTACTCCAAGGGCAGGGTCCCGACGTGGGATTGGATGAAACCAGGGCAAGCCGGTAAGTTATGTGCTACCCTGGCATCGCGATGGGCCAGGCCAAGGTGCCATGATTTTTAACTATAGGTTAAGAGTTTGATCATAGGCAAACGCTATCATAATCCAAAAGTAACAACTAGACTAGGACCCTGCTGCTAAGAATAGGAAAGATATCTGGCCTGAGCACTGCAGTCTGAGATTGAGATGGCCCTAGGAGAGCAATTCTATAAGCTTAAAGTATTTCTTACTGTATCCATACAAAATGATTTATATTATGTATGCTTATATGTTGGTTGGACAAGGAGAGGAGAAACACACCCAGGGAAATCTGTTCTAGTGTGGGTTGATATGTGAAATGAGAATCTGCCCTAGAAGCAGCCTTCCCATGTGTCCTGACTAGCTTGGATGAGACTGAACATTTCTCCCCTTCATCTGCCTTCAGTAAATAAGAGGCAGCTACCCTTATCTCACAGAGGCCTTGCTGTAGGAGGCAGCTTCCCTTATCTCACAGGAACCTAGCTGGTCTTAGATATGCAGAGCCCAGGTGCTAAGGCAGGCCTGATCTTGGGGATGTAGATGCCTGGCTCCAGGCAGGCTGATCTTTGAGATGTAGATTTCAAGCTCTAGCAGACTGGTCTTTGATTTGCTAATGCAAGTGCTTGTAGCTTGTGAAAGGTAAGGCCAAGATTACTGGCCTGCAGTTGTAAAGAAACGATGTATGGTTTGCCACCTCAATGTTCTTTCTGTAATGCCTTTTGATGACATCACTATGTTGCGCCCTTTAGAGGTACCATGATCTATGTAAGGGAGATTTCAGGGATTTCTGGGGAAACACGTGCCTTAGAGAACCAGGGAAACACCTTAGAGAACCAGGGGAACACGTGCGTCAGAGAACCTGGGAAGATGGGGCTGAGGACAGAAGCTGAGAGAACAAGGGTGCACGTGCTTGCGAACCCCTGAGGCCTCCATGACATACATCTCTTCCATGTAATAAATTGCTACTAAGACCAACCAGCCTGGCCCTCGTTTCGTTCCTTCACCTGGCCATCGCCATCGACCTCTCTGGAGTGGGGAAACGGCCTGAGACTACGGAACGCGGGCGATGGGAGAGATAGGCGGCTGCCATCCCTTAGCCAGTCGTTTTTTGTGTGTTTACACACCTAAGAACCTTTTCAGACAAACAAGAGTAGGCAGCATTTACAGTAACTAAACCAATGTGAAAGGATGACTGAAAGGATACATGTTAGGAAAAAACTTGAAGTAACAACAGGATCACACACATATATACATACAAAAAAAATGCCAAACAGCCCTTTATGTCCATAGTCTTTCTGAACATCATTAGAGTAAACTCCCTGTAAAACAGCATGGAGTAGCTGGATGGATCATGGAAAGAAAAAAAGAAAGAAAGAAAGAAAGAAAGAAAGAAAGAAAGAAAGAAAGAAAGAAAGAAAATCCATCCCTGCCTGTCTTCAGGAAATGTACCTAAACTATCAGGATAGTTTCACAGACAAGAGTGAGAGCATGGAAAACAAACATACAAGTCAATGGAAGGAAAAACTACTAATCTTCCACAGTCGTACTCATGTCACATATCAGACCACATTCCATTGAAATTCATGATTCAGGCATACATAAATTTACGAATATAGAAATCGTACAAAATAAATTCTCAGACCATAGTGCCATGAAAGTAGAAGTCAATCCCAGAAAGAAGACGGGTAAACTTCCAACACTTGGAAGCTGAACAAAACACTGCTAAAAAATCATTGGATCAAAGAGGAAATCAAGGAGGAAATGAAAGGATTCCATGAAAGTAATGAGAATGAAGACACACACTCCACAGATCTATAGGATATCGCAAAATCTGTACTAAGGGGGAAGTCATAGCAATTCCGACATATATTAGGAGAGATGGGATTACATCTCTCCTAATATATGTATTAGGAGTGTAATCCCATCAGCGGCCAAGACTCAGAGACTATAAAATCCAGATCCCGGACGAGAGCAGTGCAGTCTCTGCCCCCGCGCCTCGGTGTTCCTTCCCGGAGTCCCTTGGAGGGGAGCGGGTTGAGCTTTCCTCCCCGCCCCGGCCAGGGCTACGGCAGCCGGAGACCTCCAGGACCAGCCACCACCATGCTGAGACCACTCTCCGCACACCTGAAGGTACTGGCAGAGGGACAAAGCCACGCGGGTTCCGGGGCCGAGACCTCCAAGCCTACTCGAATTGGAGTCGAGCATCTTCCACCCAGATCCTCCAAATTCCAGCAGGCGGGGGTCACACCCACCACCTGGCCCCCTGGCGCCGTGTAATCCCATCAGCGGCCAAGACTCAGAGACTATAAAATCCAGATCCCGGAACCGCGCGGCTGCATTCGCGGCCGCGCGACATCTTATCAGAACTTTTCTTTATGACATCTTATTATCTCATTCCTACTTTGGACAAACTTGCAGGCTTTCGAATGTAGCCTGCCCACAGGGCAGAGTCTGGCAAACTCCCCGTGGCCTACCAAATATGCCAAATACCAGTAACAATGATGGGTCTCATTCTCCTAAAGAGCCGTGAATATAATCTCAGGGCTAGGATGAAAGAGACGTTACTGGGGCCTGCTCGAGGCAATCGACGATTAACAGGATGATGAAATGATGATGATGAAAATTAGGAGAGAAGAAAAAGCCCAAATCAACAACCTAAATACACACCTCACAAAACACAAAACTCTGGAGAAGGCACAACAAGCAAATTTAAAAAGTAGAAAAAAAAGGGAAATAGTAAAAAAATCTAGAGCTGAAATCAAGACCATAGAAACCAAAAAAAGCAATTCAAAGAATCAATGAAACTAGTAGCTGGTTCTTTGAAAAAATAAGCAAGATAGATAAAACTTTAGCAAGACTCACAAGAATAGGAAAAATATTCAAATATATAGAATCAGAGCGATACAGGGAAAAACTGCAATGATCCTTCAGGAATTCACAATATAATGAGAAGTTACTATGAACAACTTTGTGATCTTAGGTGGGAGCACCGAGAAGAAATGAATATATTGTTAGAGACATATAAACTCTGAAGACTGAATGAGGAAGCCATAGACAGTCTAAAATCAGGTCAATTACAAGCAAGAAACTGAAACAGTAATTTCAAGATTCCCCAGGACTAAAAGCCCCGGTCCAGATGTGTTCACTGGTGAGTTTTATCAAACCCTAAAAGATGATTTGCTGCCTATACTCCTTAAGTTCTTCCAAATTATCAAAGACACAGGAATCCATCCTAAAACATTCTATGACGCTAACATTACATTAATCCCCAAAGCAGACACAGACACTTCCAGAAAATAAAATTTCACACAAATATCCCTGATGAAATTCGATGCAAAAATATTTAACAAAGCCTTAACTAATCAAATCCATCAATCAAAACAATCATACACACTAATTAAGGTGTATTTATTCCAGGAGTTCAAGGATGGTACAACATACTCAAATCAATAAAAACAATTAACATGATATGCCACATTTATAAGTGGAAATATAAAACTATATGATAGTATCATTTGATGCAGAGAAAACCTTTGAAAAATATCGATCATCTCTCAAGAAAAAAAAACACTCACGAAATAAGAGTGGAAACAACATTCAAGATAGTAGTGACCATCTAGAGCAAACCTACAAGACAGTATCATCCTTAATGGTGAAAAACTGAAAGAATTCCTCTGAGATCAGGTCCAAGACATGGACGACCACTCTCTCCACTTCTACTCACCATGGTATTGGAAGTCCTAGCTACAGCAATCAGGAAAGAAAAGCGAATTAAATGGATCCAAATTGGGGAAGACAAACTCACCTTATTACTATTTGCAGATGACGTGATGATATACAGAGACCCCCCTTGAGAGTCCACAATCAACTTTCCCAAATACAATAAACCAATAAAAGAAGGTGACAGACTTCAACGTCAATACACAAAACTCGGTTACATTCTGCTATACAAAGAGTGAATTAGTGGTATCCAAAATCCTAAGCATCTAGAAGTCAGCTTAACAAAACATGTGGAGAATCTATACCGTGTGAACTTTAAATCAACTTAAGAAAGAGATAAAACAGAACCTCGGCAAACAGAAAAATAACCCATGTTCATGGATTAGAACAATCAATATCATTTAAATGACTATCCTACGTAAGCAATTTATGTAGAAGTCAATGCAATCCCCCTCCAAATTCAGAGGACAGTCTACTAGAATCTAGGAAAGTCAGAAAAAAAGTCTGTATGCAATCAGAAAAAGCCACAAGCAGGCAAGGACATACTGAAAATCAAGAAACTGGGAGGTATTTCATTACCTAATTAGGAACTGCGTTATAACGCTATAGTGATTAAAACTGCATGGTGCTGGAATACAGATAAACCCTCTAATCAATGGGGCAGAATCAAATACCTTATGACAAAACTTTACATAAGGGGCAGGGCATTTTCCATAAGGGAGCCGAGAACATCATCTGGAGTAAAAATAGCCTCTTCAACAAATGCTGAAGGGACAAATATGTAACTGTATGTAAGAACAGAAAGCTGGATTCATATTTTACACCACACAGAAATGTTAATTCAAAGTGGATCTTGAGATCTGACCGGAATCTTTATTAAAGTACACTGAGGAAACTATAGGCAGAGCCTTCTAGACTTGGACCTCAAAGGTGTCATCAATGATCTATTACCACAGGAAAAAGCAACACAAATCAAAAATAAACAAATGTGACTACATAAAATTAAGGTGCTTCTGCATGGCAGGAGAACCATGGGCTAAAACGAAAAGTCTGCTAACTGAAACGGAAAATCTTCGCATTCAACACATCAGAGAATGGTTTGATATCTACGGTATATGATGTGCTTACAAAGATCAACTAAAAAATTTGAAAGACCTTATCAAAATTTGGGGAGAGGAAATGAGTAAACACTTCCCAGAGTATGACAGGCAAACAGCCGATAGGCACATGAAAAAATGCTCAGCGTCACTTATCATCAGAGAAATCTAAATCAAGACACAATGAGATATCACCTCACACCTGTGGTAATGGCACATATCAAAAATAATAGGAAAAATCTGGGTTGGCAGGAATGTGGTGAAAAAGGAAATCTCTCATCCGCTGCTGGTGGGAATGTTGTCTGGTAGAATCCCAGTGGATAACAGGTGGGAAACTTAGAATTGAACTGCCATATGAACCAGCAATTCCTCTTTTGGACATATTCCCCACACTGCATAAAACACTCTCTCAAGAGGGCATATGCACACCATTATTCGTTGCTGCACTCAGCACAATAACTAAGACATGGAATCAACCTAGGTGTCCAAGGACGAAGGAATGAATTACGAAGGTGTGATCGATATAAACAGTGGAATCCTATGCAGCTGCACGGAATGAAGAAATCGTGCAATTTGTTGCAATTCCGTGGTTGGAACTGGAATATATCATGTTGATTGAAGTAAACCTGAAGGAGCAAAACAACACACAGGATGATCTCAGATATCTGTGCTATTTAGAACACTGGATGATTAAATGTACTACAGTAAAAAGTGGGATTACCGTTGATCACAGAACGTAGAGAGGACAGAAAAGGAAAGACATCAAAGGGGCAGAAGAGAACTGAAAGTAGTGTATTGGTAAATTGACCTCATGGTTTCAGTTATACTGGTGATGTGAGGGAGTGATATAGCCACATATCCAAGAGACAGACACAACATAACTGAAAGCATGAGATCTAAGCTGCAGTCACTGAAACTTTGTTATGTGCCTATCAAGTTGACGGGTGAGGGTGAAGTGGGGCCTGATGTGGAGAGAAAATATGGGAACACTGGTGGACAGAAGTTGAAGGTGGTGGTGGGATTGCCTAAAATGCAGCTATCTACATCTCTGTAAATCGCTGTTTTATTAACTTAAAAGAAAAGGATAGATAGAAAAGGACGGAGCAATCGTACAGCTTGCAGGGCATTTGCCTTGCACGCAACCAACCCGGTTTTAATCCTCTGCATTCCATACGGTCCCCCAAGCACCGCCAGGAGTAATTCCTGAGCGCAGAGGCAGGAGTAACCCCTGAGCATTGCTGGGTGTGACACAAAGATCAAAAAACAAAACAAAACAAAAAAGAATAGATTCTCAGTACAATGGGGCAGAATAGAGACCAGAGTTAAACCCTCACATTCACGGACGGTCAATATATGACAATAGAGCTGGGTGCAAGAAGTAGAGCTAGATCTATCATCTCCCAAAGCTGAATCAAGAAGATATAGAGTACCTGAATAGACCTATTCACATCAAGGAAATTGAAACTGTAATCAAAAGTCTTCCCCCAAAAAAAAAAGCCCAGGTCCAGATGGATTTACTAGCGAATTTTTCCAAACATTTAAAGAGGGCCTATTGACAGTTCTTCTCAAGCTTTTCCAGGAAATTGAAAAAAACAAAAACTCTCCCGAACAGTTTCTATGAAGCCCATATCACTCTAATACCAAAAGGAAAAAAAGATACCACAAGAAAAGAAAATTACAGGCCTATATCTCTGACGAACACGGATGCGAAGATTCTCAACAAAATACTAGCCAATAGAATTCAACAACTCATCAAAAAGATCAAACATCATGACCAAGTGGGATTCATCCCAGGGATGCAAGGATGGTTCAACATTCGAAATCAATTAACATAATCCTTCATATCAACAAAAGAAAAGATAAAAATCATATGATCATATCAATAGATGCAGAGAAAGCATTCGACAAGATCCAGCACCCAGTCATGATGAAAATCTTTGCCAAAATGGGGATAGAGGGGACTTTCCTCAACATAGTTAAAGCCATCTACCACAAACCTACAGCAAACATCATCCTCAATGGGGAAAAACTAAGACCCTTCCGCCTAAGGTCAGGGACGAGACAAGGATGCCCACTCTCTCCAATACTGTTCAATATAGTACTGGAAGTACTTGCAATAGCGATTAGGCAAGAAAAAGATATTAAGGGCATCCAGATAGGGAAAGAAGAAATTAAGCTCTCACTATTCGCAAATGATATGATACTATACTTAGAGAACCCTAAAACCTTTACCAAGAAACTCCTAGAAACAATAGGCTTGTATAGTAAAGTGGCAGGCTATAAAATCAACACCCAAAAATCCATGGATTTCCTATACACAAATAGTGAAAGAGAAGTGACATGAAGAAAACAATCCCATTCACAATTGTGCCCCAGAAAATCAAGTACCTGTGAATCAGCTTAACTAACGAAGTAAAGGATCTGTACAAAGAAAACTACAAAACGCTACTTCAGGAAATAAAAGAGGACACGAGGAAATGGAAAAATATTGCCTGTTCATGGATGTGGAGAATTGACATTGTCAAAATTGCAATACTTCCCAAAGCACTGTACAAATTCAATGCAATCCCTATAAGGATACCCATGGCATTCTTCAAAGACATGGAGCAAACACTCCTGAAATTTATATGGAACAATAAGCCCCCACGAACAGCTAAAGCAATTCTTGGGAAAAAGAAAATGGGAGGAATCAACCTCTCTAACTTCAAGCTCTACTACAAAGCAGTAATAATTACAACATCATGGTACTGGAAAAAAGGCAGAGCTGCAGACCAATGGAACACAGTTGAATATACTGACATCTCCTCCCAAATATATAATCATCTAATCTTCGATAAGGGTGCAAGAAAAGTTAAGTTGTGCAGGGAAAGCCTCTTTAATAAATTGTGCTGGCAAAACTGGACGGCTACATGCAAAAAAGTGGGCTCAGAACTCTGCCTAACACCATGCACAAAAGTAAGATCGAAACGGATTTATGACCTCAACATCAGACCGCAATCCATAATGTTTATTGAAGACAAAGTTGGCAAAACTCTCCATGATATTGAAGCTAATGATATCTTCAAAGATCTCACACCACTGGCCGAGCAAGTGAAAACAGAGATAGACAAATGGGACTGTCTTAAACTAAGAAACTTCTGCACCTCAAAAAAACAGTGACCAAAATACAAAGACAGCCTACAGAACGGGAAAGGATATTCACCAAATACACATCCGACAAGGGGTTGATATTAAGGATATACAAGGTACTGGTTGAACTCCACAAAAAGAAATCACCCAACCCCATCAAAAAATGGGGCGAAGAAATGAACAGAAACTTCCGCAAAGAAGAAATCCGAATGGCAAAAAGACACATGAGAAAAATGCTCTACATCACTAATCATCAGAGAGATGCAGATCAAAACAACAATGAGATATCATTTCACACCACAGAGCCTGGCCCACATCCACAAGAACAAAAGCAACCGGTGCTGGTGCGGATGTGGCGAGAAAGGGACCCTCCTTCACTGCTAGTGGGAATGCAGGCTGGTCCAACCCTTTTGGAAAACAGTATGGAAGATTCTCAAAAATTAGAATTTGATCTCCCATTTGACCCAGCTATAGCACTCCTGGGAATATATCCCAGAGAGGCAAAAAGGTATAGTCGAAGTGACATCTGCACTTGTTTGTTCATTGCAGCACTCTTTACAATAGCCAGAATCTGGACAAAACCTGAGTGCCCGAGAACAAATGACTGGTTAATGCAACTTTGGTACATTTGCACAATGGAGTACTATGCAGCTGTTAGAAAAGATGAAGTTATGAAATTTACATACAAGTGGTACTACATGGAAAGTATCATATTAAGTGAAATGAGTCAGAAAGAGCGGGATAGACACAGAAAGATTGCATTCATCTGGGGAACATAAAGCAACAAAACGGGAAACTAACATCCAGGAATGGCTGAGATTAGTACCAGGAATTTTGCTCCATGACCTGAAGGCCAGCCACATGTGCTAGGTGAAAAGGAAGCTCAGATAGAGAAGAGAGCACCAAATAAAGGGTGTTGTGAGACCCTCCCAGGGTGGGAGAAGCATGCTAAAAGTAGTCTATAGACCAAACATGATTGCCACTCAAGGCCTCTCTTGCAAAACACAGTACCTAAAAGAAGAGAGAGAGAACAAGGGGGAATGCCCTGCCACAGAGGCAGGGTGGGACGGGGGGGATGGGGGGTGGGAGGGATGCTGGCACCCGTGGTGTTGGAGGATGGGCACTGGTGGAGGGATGGGTACTTAACCATTGTATAACTGAAACCCAAGCACAAAAGTTTATAAGTCCATAACTGTACCTCACGGTGTTTCAGTAATAAAAAATTATATATATATATATATATATATAGCCGACCTGAGTTCGATACCTCCGCCCCTCTCGGAGAGCCCGGCAAGCTACCGAGAGTATCTCGCCCGTACGCCAGAGCCTGGCAAGCTCCCTGTGAGGTATTCGATATGCCAAACACAGTAACAACAAAGTCTCCAATGGAGACGTTACTGGGCCCGCTCGAGCAAATCGATGATCAACGGGAGGGCCTTTACATATATATATATATATATATATATATATATATATATATATATATTTAGTAGAGCAAGAAAATTCTCTTCATGGGACTATGGTGCCACCAGCAGTTCTATATGTACCTTTGAGGCAAGTGCATCAGCAGCCTGATGGCGCCTTCAGACTTCCAGTTATACCAAAATTGCTGCGGTGCCTTTGGCCAGACCCCAAAAACTTGGGGCAAAGTTTACCAAAACAGTAAACAGTCAAAAGTTAGGTATGCGGGAGACACACTCAAAAACCACCTCCAGCTCCGTTATAAAATTGCAGGCAAGGCCTCTCTGGTTCCTGATCGAACTTCTTAATGGCCATGATCCCATAGACTTAGAAACAAATCTCGAAACCCAATGACTTTTGGCAGAAATGTGTCTAGTCCCTGCAGTAGGTTACTGGCACCGCGACACCCCACGTGGAAATAAGTTTCATGCCTTGGCCTGTTCCCTCAGCGGCCGGGTGGCCACCATCTTCCAGAGGCCACTGGTCAGTCAGGTCTGGGCCCGCAGTGATGAGACACATGGGGTCTCACGTGATGGGGGTGGAGCCGGCCCTTTCCTCCCTGTCACAATGAGACTTGAGTTGCCACCCACAAATGGCCTCTTTGGCTAGTGACCAAGCTGCTTAACGGCCATGATCCAGAGACTTAGAAACAAATCTCAAAACCCAGTGGCTCTTGGCAGGAAAGCATCCAGACCCCACAGTAGGTTACTTTAGCTGGGTCACCCCAGGGGGGAAAGGGTGCTGTCCCTCCACTGCTCCCCCTTGTTGGCATGGTGGCCACCACCCTCCAGAGGCCATTTCATAGTCAGGTTTCGACCCCCCGGTGATGAGACATGCAGGGCCTCACAGGATGGGGTTGGAGCTGGCCCTTATCTCCCCATCCCAACGAGACCACAAGTTTCCACCCACGAACGGCCTCTCTGTCTCCTGATCAAGCTGTTTAATGGCCATGATCCAAGAGACTCAGGAACAAATCTTAGAACCCAGCAGGTTTTGGCAGAAATACCTCCATATTTAATTGATAACATTTCTGAATTTCAAAATCGTGCGGTCACTACTGCAGCCGTACAAAATCATATATTATTAATAACCAGCAATAGAAAAATTGTCTACTATTGCCTTTTCGGCAGATCTGAATGTTGGGGTCACTTTCACTGTCCTCCCATTGTTCATCGAGTTGCTCGAGCGGGCCCAGTAATATTGTGAGACTTGTTACCAAGTTTGGCATATCGAATGTGTCACGGGTAGCTTGCCAGGCTTTCCCATACGGTCAAAATGCTCTCGGTAGCTTGCCGAGCTTTCCAAGAGGGGCTGAGGAATCGAACTTGGGTCAGCCATGTTGGCTGCATGGAAGGCAAAAGCCCTACCCACTGTGCTATCGCTCCAACCCCAAGTGTTATGGAAAAACTCCCAAATAAAATGGTGTGTCTGGTGTAAAAATACAGAATGTAATCAAAGTATAGAGAGAGTAGTGTGAAAATCATTTGCCCCACAGTAGGGGTAGGGTTGGGATGGGGGTATATCGTGGGTTCTGGTGTTGGAGAATGGGCACTGGTGAAGGTATGGGTGTTTCATTGTATGACTGAAACTTAAACCCGAAAGCTTTGTAGCTGCTCTCATGGTGATTCAATAAATAAAATTATAAAAAATGAAAAAAAGTGAGGTGGATTCCATGCCAAATTCAACCAGCCTAATCAGTGGCTGAATAAATAGAAGCCCTCCTACATAAAAAAAAGTAAAGGTCTCCTAGAAAGCCGGTTTTCAAACCCTGATCTGCGCGAGATGGGCACGGAGGCCCAGCTCTGGGCAACAAAGCTGAACGGCTCCAATTCCAGACAGGTACAGCCCGCCCCCAAGGGCATGGCACCCTCTCTGGGCATGCGCCGATAGATCCAGCTTCTAGAAAGCCGGTTTTCAACCCCTGATCTGCGCAGGACGGGCACGTAGGACAGCTCTGGGCAACAAAGCTGAACGGCTCCAATTCCAAACAGTTACAGCCCGTCCCCAAGGGCCTGGCACCCTCTCTGGGCATGCGCAGCAAGATTCAGCTCCTAGAAAGCTGGTTTTCAACCCCTGATCTGCGCGGGACGGGCACGAGGCCCTGCTCTAGAAAACGAAGCTGAACGGCTCTAATTCAAAACAGGTACAGCCCGCCACGAAGGGCCTGACACCCTCTCTGGGCATGCGCAGCTAGATCCAGCTACTAGAAAGACGGTTTTCAACCCCTGATTTGCGCGGGACGGGCACGGAGGCCCAGCTCTGGGCAACAAACCTGAACGGCTCCAAGGCCAAACACGTACAGCCGGTCCACAAGGGCATGGCACCCTCTCTGCGCATGCGCAGGAAGATCCAGCTCCGAGAAAGCGGGTTTTCAACCCCTGATCTGCGCAGGACGGGCATGGAAGGCCAGCTCTGGGCAACAAACCTAAACGGCTCCAATTCCAAACAGGTACAGCCCGTCCCCACGGGCCTGGCACCCTCTCTGGGCATGCGAAACTAGATCCAGCTCCTAGAAAGCCGGTTTCAACCCCTGATCTGCGCGGGACGGGTAGGGAGGCCCAGCTCTGGGCAACAAAGCTGAACGGCTCCAATTCCAAACAGGTACAGCCCGCCCCCAAGGGCCTGGCACCATCTCTGGGGATGCGCAGCTAAAACCAGCTCCTAGAAAAATGGTTTTCAACCACTGATCTGCGCGGGATGGGCAAAGAGCCCAGCTCTGGGCAACAAAGCTGAATGGATGAAATTCCAAACAGGCACAGCCCGCCCCCTAAGGCCTGGGACCCTCTCTCGGCATGCGTAGCTAGATCTAGTTCCTAGAAAGCCGGTTTTCAAGCACTGATCTGCGTGGGACGGGTACGGAGGCCCAGCTCTGGGCAACAAAGCTGAACAGCTCCAAGGCCAAACACGTACAGCCCGTCCCCAAGGGCATGGCACCCTCTCTGGGCATGCGCAGGAAGATCCAGCTCCGAGAAAGCGGGTTTTCAACCCCTGATCTTCGCGGGACGGGCATGGAAGGCCAGCTCTGGGCAACAAACCTAAACGGCTCCAATTCCAAACAGGTACAGCCCGTCCCCACGGGTCTGGCACCCTCTCTGGGCATGCGAAAATAGATGCAGCTCCTAGAAAGCCGGTTTCAACCCCTGATCTGCGCGGGATGGGTATGGAGGCCCAGCTCTGGGCAACCAAGCTGAACGGCTCCAATTCCAAACAGGTACAGCCCGCCCCCAAGGGCCTGGCACCATCTCTGGGGATGCGTAGCTAAAATCAGCTCCTAGAAAAACGGTTTTCAACCACTGGTCTGCGCGGGATGGGCAAGGAGCCCAGCTCTGGGCAACAAAGCTGAACGGCTGAAATTCCAAACAGGCACAGCCCGCCCCCTAAGGCCTGGGACCCTCTCTCGGCATGCGTAGCTAGATCTAGTTCCTAGAAAGCCGGTTTTCAAGCGCTGATCTGCGTGGGACGGGTACGGAGGCCCAGCTCTGGGCAACAAAGCTGAACGGCTCCAATTCCAAACAGGTACAGTCTGCCCCCAAGGGCCTGGCACCCTCTCTGGGCATGCGCAGCTAGATCCAGCTCCTAGAAAGCAAGTTTTCAACACCTGATCTGCACGGGACGGGCATGGAAGCCAACCTCTGGGCAATAAAGCTGAACGGCTCCAATTCCAAACAGGTACAGCCCACCCCCAAAGGCCTGGGACACTCTCTGGGCATGCACAGCTAGATCCAGCTCTTAGAAAGTCGGTTTTCAACCCCTGGTCTGGGCGGAACGGGCACGGATGCCCAGCTCTGGACAACAAACCTGAACGGCTCCAATTCCAAATAGGTACAGCCCACCACCAGAGTCCTGGGTCCCTCTCTGGGCATGCGCAGCTAGATCCAGCTCTTAGAAAGCCGGTTTCCAACCCCTGATCTGCGCGGAACAGGAACCGAGGCCCACCTCTGGGCAATAAAGATGAACGGCTCCAATTCCAAACAGGTTCAGCCCGCCCCCAAGGGCCTGGCACCCTCTCTGGGCATGCGCAGCTAGAACCAGCTCCTAGAAATCCGGTTTTCAACCACTGATCTGCACGGGATGGGCAAGGAGCTCAGCTCTGGGCAACAAAGCTGAATGGCTCCAATTCTAAACAGGTACAGCGCGTCCCCAAGGGCCTGGCACCCTCTCTGGGCATGCCAAGCTAGATACACCTCCTAGAAAGCCCGTTTTCAATCCCTGATCTGCGCGGGAGTGCAAGGAAGCCCAGCTCTGGACAACAAAGCTGAACGGCTCCAATTCCAAACAGGGACAGCCAGCACCCAAAACCTTGGACCCTCTCTGGGCATGTGAAGCTAGATCCAGCTCTTAGAAAGCCAGTTTTCAACCCTTGATCTGCGCGGGACAGGCACGGAGGCACAGCTCTGGGCAACAAAGCTGAACGGCTCCAATTCCAAACAAGTACAGCCCGCCCCCAATGGCCTGGCACCCTCTCTGTGCATGCGCATCTAGATCCAGCTCCTAGAAAGCCGGTTTTCAATGCCTGATCTGCACCGGACGGGCACGGAGGCACAGCTCTGGGCAACAAAGCTGGACGGCTCCAATTCCAAACAGGTACAGCCCGCTTCCAAGGGCCTGGTACCTCTCTGGGCATGCACAGCTAGATCCAGCTCCTAGAAAGCCAGTTTTCAACCCCTGATGTGCGCGGGACGGGCACGGAGGCCCAGCTCTGGGCAACAAAGCTGAACGCCTCCAATTTCAAACAGGTACAGCCCGCCCCCAAGGCCTGGGACCCTCTCTGGGCATGCGCAGCTATATCTAGCTCTTAGAAAGCAGGTTTTCAACCCCTGATATCCGCAGGACGGGCATGGAAACACAGCTCTGGGCAACAAAGCTGAACGGCTCCAATTCCAAACAGGTACAGCCTGTCCCCAAAGGCCTGGCACCTTCTCTGGGCATGCGCAGCTAGATCCAGCTCCTAGAAAGCCGGTTTTTCAACCCCTGCTCTGCGCGGGATGGGCACGGAGGCCCAGCTCTGGGCAGAAAAGCTGAATGGCTCCAATTCCAAACAGGTATAGCCCGTCACAAAGGGCCTGGAACCGTCTCTGGGCATGTGCAGCTAGATCCAGGTCGTAGAAAGCCGGTTTTCTACCCCTGATGTGCGCGGGATGTGCACCGAGGCACAGATCTGGGCAACAAAGCTGAAGGGCTCCAATTCCAAACAAGTACAGCCCGCCCCCAATGGCCTGGAACCCTCTCTGTGCATGCGCAGCTAGATCCAGCTCCTTCAAAGCCGGTTGTCAACCCCTGATCTGCGCAGACGGGCACGGAGGCACAGCTCTGGGCAACAAAGCTGAACGGCTCCAATTTGAAACAGGTACAGCCCGCCCCCATGGCCTGGGACCCTCCCTGGGCATGCGCAGCTAGGTCCAGCTCCTAGAAAGATGGTTTTCAACCCCTGATGTGAGCGGGACGGGCACGGAGGCCCAGCTCTGGGTAAAAAAGCTGGACGGCTCCAATTCCAAACAGGTACAGTCCGCCCCCAAGGGCCTGGCACCTCTCTGGGCATGCACAGTTAGATCAAGCTCCAAGAAAGCCGGTTTTCAACCCCTGATGTGCGCAGGACGGGCACGGAGGCACAGCTCTGGGCAACAAAGCGGAACGGCTCCAATTTGAAACAGGTACAGCCCGCCCCCATGGCCTGGGACCCTCCCTGGGCATGCGCAGCTAGGTCCAGCTCCTAGAAAGATGGTTTTCAACCCCTGATGTGCGCGGGACGGGCACGGAGGCCCAGCTCTGGGCAACAAAGCTGAACGGCTCCAATTCCAAACAGGTACAGACGGCGCCCAAAGGCCTGGTACTCTCTCTGGGGATGTGCAGCTAGATCCAGCTCCTAGACAGCCGGTTTTCAACCCCTGATCTGCGGGGGACGGGCAGGAGGCCCCGCTCTGGGTGACAAAGCTGAACGGGTCAAATTCCAAACAGGTATAGCCCACTCCCAAAGGCCTGGGACCCTCTTTGGGCATGCGCAGCTAGATCCAGCTCTTAAAAAGCCGGTTTTCAACCGCTGATCCGCGCGGGACGGGCACGGAGGCCCAGCTTTGGGCAACAAAGCTGAACGGCTCCAACTCCAAACAGGTACAGCCCGCCCCCAAAGGCCTGGCACCAACTCTGGGCACGTGCATCTAGATCCAGCTCCTAGGAAGCTGGTTTTCAACCGCTGATCTGCGCGGGACGGGCACGGAGGCCCAGCTCTGGGCAACAAAGCTGAACGGGTCCAATTCCAAACAGGTACAGCCCGCCCCCAAGGGCCTGGAACCGTCTCTGGGCATGCACATCTAGATCCAGCTCCTAGGAAGCCGGTTTCAACCGCTGATTTGCGCGGGACGGGCGTGGACGCACAGCTCTGGGCAACAAACCTGAATGTCTCTAATTCCAAACAGGTACAGCCCGCCCCTAAGGATCTGGGACGCTCTCTGGGCATGCACAGCTAGATCCAGCTCCTAGAAAGACGGTTTTCAACCCCTGATCTTCGAGGGACGGCCAGGGAGGACCAGCTCTGGGCAACAATGCTGAACGGTTCCAATTTCAAACAGGTACAGCCCGCCCCCAATGGCCTGGCACCCTCTCTGGGCATGCAGAGCTAGATCCAGCTCTTAGAAAGCCGGTTTTCAACCCCTGATCTGCGCGGGACGGGCACGGAGGCCCAGCTCTGGGCAACAAAACTGAACGGCTCCAATTCCAAACAGGTACAGCCCACGCCCAAGGGCCTGGCACCCTCTCTGGGTATGCGAAGCTAGATACACCTCCTAGAAAGCCGGTTTTCAACCCCTTATCGGCACGAGACAGGCACGGAGGCCCTGCTCTGGGCAAGAAAGCTGACGGCTTCAAATCCAAACAGGTACAGCCCGCACCCAAAGGCCTTGGACCCTCTCTGGGCATGTGCAGCTAGATCCAGCTCTTTGAAAGCCAGTTTTCAACCCCTGATCTGCGCGGGACAGGCCCGGAGGCCCGGATCTGGGCAACAAAGCTGAACGGCTCCAATTCCAAACAGGTACATCCCGCCCTCAAGGGCCTGGCACTCTCTCTGGGCAAGCGCAGTTAGAACGAACTCCTAGAAATCCGGTTTTCAACCCCTGATCTGCGCGGCACGGGCACGGAGGCACAGCTCTTGGCAACAAAGCTGAAAGGCTCCAATTTCAAAAAGGTACAGCCCGCCCCCAAGGGCCTGGCAACCTATCTGGGCATGCGCCGCTAGATCCAGCTCCTAGAAAGCCGTTTTTCCACCCCGGATCTGCGCGGGATGGGCAAGAGGGCCAGCTCTGGGTAACAAAGCTGAACGGCTCCAATTCCAAGCAGGTACAGCCCACTCCCTAAGGCCTGGGACCCTCTTTGAGCATGCGCAGCGAGATCCAGTCCTTAGAAAGCCAGTTTTCAACTGCTGATCTGCGCGGGACCTGCACGGAGGCCTAGATCTGGGCAACAAAGCTGAACGGCTCCAATTCCAAACAAGTACAGCCCGCCCCCAATGGCCTGGCACCCTCTCTGTGCATGCGCAGCTAGATCCAGCTCCTACAAAGCCGGTTTTCAATCCCTGATCTGCGCGGGACGGGCACGGAGGCACAGCTCTGGGCAACAAAGCTGAACGGCTCCAATTCCAAGCAGATACAGCCCGCCGCCAAGGGCCTGGCACCCGCTCTGGGCATGCGCATCTAGATCCAGCTCCTAGAAAGCCGGTTTTCAACGCCTGATCTACACGGGACGGGCACGGAGGCCCAGCTCTGGGCAACAAAGCTGGACGGCTCCAATTTGAAATAGGTACAGCCCGTCCCCAAAGGCCTGGCACCCTCTCTGGGCATACGCAGCTAGATCCAGCTCCTAGAAACCCGGTTTTCAACCCCTGATCTGCGCGGGACGGGCACGGAGGCCCAGCTCTGGGCAGAAAAGCTGAATGGCTCCAATTCCAAACAGGTATAGCCCGTCACAAAGGGCCTGGAACCCTCTCTGGGCATGTGCAGCTAGATCCAGCTCGTAGAAAGCCGGTTTTCTAACCCTGATGGGCGCGGGACGGGCATCGAGGCACAGCTCTGGGCAACAAAGCTGAACGGCTCCAATTCCAAACAGATACAGCCCGCCGCCAAGGGCCTGGCACCCGCTCTGGGCATGTGCATCTAGATCCAGCTCCTAGAAAGCCAGTTTTCAACGCCTGATCTGCACGGGACGGGCACGGTGGCCCAGCTCTGGGCAACAAAGCTGGACGGCTCCAATTCCAAACAGGTACAGCCCGCTCCCAAGGGCCTGGTACCTCTCTGGGCATGCACAGCTAGATCTAGCTCCTAGAAAGCCGTTTTTCAACCCCTGATCTGCGCGGGACGGGCACGGAGGCACAGCTCTGGGCAACAAAGCTGAACGGCTCCAATTTCAAACAGGTACAGCCCGCCCCCAAGGCCTGGGACCTTCTCTGGGCATGCACAGCTATATTTAGCTCTTAGAAAGCAGGTTTTCAACCCCTGATATCCGCTGAACGGGCAAGGAAACACAGCTCTGGGCAACAAAGCTGAACGGCTCCAATTCCAAACAGGTACAGCCCGTCCCCAGAGGCCTGGCACCTTCTCTGGGCATGCACAGCTAGATCCAGCTCCTAGAAAGACGGTTTTCAACCCCTGATGTGCGCGGGACGGGCACAGAGGCCCAGCTCTGGGTAAAAAAGCTGGACGGCTTCCAATTCCAAATAGGTACAGTCCGCCCCCAAGGGCCTGGCACCTCTCTGGGCATGCACAGCTAGATCCAGCTCCAAGAAAGCCAGTTTTCAACCCCTGATGTGTGCGGGACGGGCACGGAGGCCCAGTTCTGGGCAACAAAGCTGAACGGCTCCAATTCCAAACAGGTACAGCCCGCGCCCAAATGCCAGGCACTCTCTCTGGGCATGTGCAGCTAGATCCAGCTCCTAGACAGCCGGTATTCAACCCCTGATGTGCGCGGGACGGGCACGGAGGCCCAGTTCTGGGCAACAAAGCTGAACGGCTCCAATTCCAAACAGGTACAGCCCGCGCCCAAAGGCCTGGCACTCTCTCTGGGCATGTGCAGCTAGATCCAGCTCCTAGACAGCCGGTATTCAACCCCTGATCTGCGGGGGACGGGCAGGAGGCCCCGGTCTGGGTAACATAGCTGAACGGGTCCAATTCCAAGCAGGTACAACCCACTCCCAAAGGCCTGGGACCCTCTCTGGGCATGCGCAGCTAGATCCAGCTCTTAAAAAGCCGGTTTTTAACCGCTGATCTGCGCGGGATGGGCACGGTGGCCGAGCTTTGGGCAACAAAGCTGAAAGGCTCCAATTCCAAACAGGTACAGCCCGCCCCCAAGGGCCTAGCACCATCTCTGGGCATGTGCATCTAGATCCAACTCCTAGGAAACCGGTTTTCAACCGCTGATCTGCACGGGAAGGGCGCGGACGGACAGCTCTGGGCAACAAACATGAATGTCTCTAATTCCAAACAGGTACAGCCCTCCCCTAAGAATCTGGGACCCTCTCTGTGCATGCGCAGCTAGATCCAGCTCCTAGAAAGACGGTTTTGAACCCCTGATCTTCGAGGGACGGCCAGGGAGGACCAGCTCTGGGCAACAATGCAGAACGGTTCCAATTTCAAACAGGTACAGCCCGCCCCCAAGGGCCTGGCACCCTCTCTGGGCATGCGCAGCTAGATCCAGCTCTTAGAAAGCCGGTTTTCAACCCCTGATCTGCGCGGGACGGGCACAGAGGCCCAGCTCTGGGCAATAAAGCTGAAGGGCTCCAATTCCAAACAGGTACAGCCTGCCCCCAAGTGCCTTAGACCCTCTCTGGGCATGCGCAGCTAGATCCAGCTCCTAGGAAGCCGGTTTTCAACCCCTGATCAGCGCGGGTCGGGCACGGAGGCCCATCCTTGGGCAACAAAACTGAACGGCTCCAATTTCAACCAGGTACAGCCCACCCGCAAGGGACTGGCACCCTGTCTGGGCATGCGCAGCTAGATCCAGCTCCTAGGAAGCCGGTTTTCAGCACCTGATCTGCGCGGGAGTGCAAGGAAGCCCAGCTCTGGGCAACAAAGCTGAACGGCTCCAATTCCAAACAAGTACAGCCCGCCCCCAATGGCCTGGCACCCTCTCTGGGCATGCGCATCTAGATCCAGCTCCTAGATAGCCGGTTTTCAATGCCTGATCTGCACGGGACGGGCACGGAGGCCCAGCTCTGGGCAAAAAAGCTGAACGGCTCCAATTCCATACAGGTATAGCCCATCACAAAGGGCCTGGCACCCTCTCTGGGCATGCGCATCTAGATCCAGCTATTAGAAAGCCGGTTTTCTACCCCTGATCTGCGCGGCACGGGCAGCAACGCACAGCTCTGGGCAACAAAGGAGAACGGCTACAATTCCTAACAAGTACAGCCCGCCCCCAATGGCCTGGCACACTCTCTGTGCATGCGTAGCTAGATCCAGCTCCTATAAAGCCGGTTTTCAATCCCTGATCTGCGTGGGACGGGCACGGAGGCCCAGCTCTGGGCAACAAAGCTGAACGGCTCCAATTCCAAACAGGTTCAGCCCGCCCCCAAGGGCCAGGCACCCTCTCTAGGCATGCGCAGCTAGAACCAGCTCCTAGAAATCCGGTTTTCAACCACTGATCTGCGCGGGATGGGCAAGGAGCTCAGCTCTGGGCAACAAAGCTGAACGGCTCCAATTCTAAACAGATACAGCCCGTCCCCAAGGGCCTGGCACCCACTCTGGGCATGCGAAGCTGGATACACCTCTTAGAAAGCCGGTTTTCTATCCCTGATCTGCGTGGGAGAACATGGAAGCCCAGCTCTGGACAACAAAGCTGAACGGCTCCAATTCCAAACAGGTACAGCCCACCTACAAGGGCCTGGCACCCTCTCTGGGCATGCGAAGCTAGATACACCTCCTAGAAAGCCGGTTTTCACCCCTGATCGGTGCGGGACAGGCACGGAGGCCCTGCTCTGGGCAACAAAGCTGACGGCTTCAAATCCAAACAGGTACAGCCCGCACCCAAAGGCCTTGGACCCTCTCTGGGCATGTGCAGCTAGAACCAGCTCCTAGAAATCCGGTTTTTAACCCCTGATGTGCGCGGGACGGGCACGGAGGCCCAGCTCTGGGCAACAAACCTGAACGTCTCTAATTCCAAACAGGCACAGCCCGCCCCTAAGGACCTTGGACCCTCTCTGGGCATGCGCAGCTAGATCCAGCTCCTAGAAGCCGGTTTTCCACCCCCGATCTGCGCGGGACGGGCACGGAGGCACAGCTCTTGGCAGCAAAGCTGAAGGGCTCCAATTTCAAAAAGGTACAGCCCGCCCCCAAGGGCCTGGCAACCTCTCTGGGCATGCGCCGCTAGATCCAGCTCCTAGAAAGCCGGTTTTCCACCCCTGATCTGCGCGGGATGGGCAAGAGTCCCAGCTCTGGGTAACAAAGCTGAACGGCTCCAATTCCAAGCAGGTACAGCCCACTCCCTAAGGCCTGGGACCTTCTTTCAGCATGCGCAGCGAGATCCAGTCCTTAGAAAGGCGGTTTTCAACTGCTGATCTGCGCGGGACCGGCACGGAGGCCCAGCTCTGGGCAACAAAGCTGAACGGCTCCAATTCCATACAGGTATAGCCCATCACAAAGGGCCTGGCACCCTCTCTGGGCATGCGCATCTAGATCCAGCTCCTAGGAAGCTAGTTTTCAACCGCTGATCTGCGGGGGACAGGCACGGAGGCCCAGCTCTGGGCAAAAAAGCTGAACGGCTCCAATTCCATACAGGTATAGCCCATCACAAAGGGCCTGGCACCCTCTCTGGGCATGCGCATCTAGATCCAGCTATTAGAAAGCCGGTTTTCTACCCCTGATCTGCGCGGCACGGGCACCAAGGCACAGCTCTGGGCAACAAAGGTGAACGGCTACAATTCCTAACAAGTACAGCCCACCCCCAATGGCCTGGCACCCTCTCTGTGCATGCGTAGCTAGATCCAGCTCCCACAAAGCCGGTTTTCAATCCCTGATCTGCGCGGGACGGGCACGGAGGCCCAGCTCTGGGCAACAAAGCTGAACGGCTCCAATTCCAAACATATACAGCCCGCCGCCAAGGGCCTGGCACCCGCTCTGGGCATGCGCATCTAGATCCAGCTCCTAGAAAGCCGGTTTTCAACGCCTGATCTTCACAGGACGGGCACGGAGGCCCAGCTCTGGGCAACAAAGCTGGACGGCTCCAATTCCAAACAGGTACAGCCCGCTCCCAAGGGCCTGGTACCACTCTGGGCATGCACAGCTAGATCCAGCTCCTAGAAAGCCGGTTTTCAACCCCTGATGTGCGCGGGACGGGCACGGAGGCACAGCTCTGGACAACAAAGCTGAACGGCTCCAATTTCAAATAGGTACAGCCCGCACCCAAGGCCTGGGACCCTCTCTGGGCATGCGCAGCTATATTTAGCTCTTAGAAAGCAGGTGTTGAAACCCTGATATCCACTTGATGGGCATGGTAACACAGCTCTAGGCAACAAAGCTGAACGGCTCCAATTCCAAACAGGTACAGCCCGTCCCCAAAGGCCTGGCACCTTCTCTGGGCATGCGCAGCTAGATCCAGCTCCGAGAAAGCCGGTTTTCAAACCCTGATCTGCGCGGGACTGGCATGGAGGCCCACCTCTGGGCAATAAAGATGAACGGCTCCAATTCCAAACAGGTACAGCGCTCCCCCAAGGGCCTGGCACCCTCACTGGGCATGCGCAGCTAGATCCAGCTCCTAGAAAGCCGGTTTTCAAACCCTGTTCTGCGCGGGACGGGCATGGAGGCCCAGCTCTGGGCAACAAAGTTGAACGGCTCCAATTCCAAACAGGTTCAGCCCGCCCCCAAGGGCCAGGCACCCTCTCTAGGCATGCGCAGCTAGAACCAGCTCCTAGAAATCCGGTTTTCAACCACTGATCTGCGCGGGATGGGCAAGGAGCTCAGCTCTGGGCAACAAAGCTGAACGGCTCCAATTCTAAACAGGTACAGCCCGTCCCCAAGGGCCTGGCACCCACTCTGGGCATGCGAAGCTGGATACACCTCCTAGAAAGCCGGTTTTCAATCCCTGATCTGCGTGCGTGAACATGGAAGCCCAGCTCTGGACAACAAAGCTGAACGGCTCCAATTCCAAACAGGTACAGCCCACCTACAAGGGCCTGGCACCCTCTCTGGGCATGCGAAGCTAGATACACCTCCTAGAAAGCCGGTTTTCAACCCCTGATCTGCGCGGGACAGGCACGGAGGCCCTGCTCTGGGCAACGAAGCTGAACGGATCCAATTCCAAACAGGTACAGCCCGCCCCCAAGGGCCTGGCACTCTCTCTGGGCATGCGCAGTTAGAACGAGCTCCTAGAAATCCGGTGTTCAACCCCTGATGTGCGCGGGACGGGCACGGAGGCCCAGCTCTGGGCAACAAACCTGAACGTCTCTAATTCCAAACAGGTACAGCCCGCCCCTAAGGACCTAGGACCCTCTCTGGGCATGCGCAGCTAGATCCAGCTCCTAGAAGCCGGTTTTCAACCCCTGATCTGCGCGGGACGGCCACGGAGGCACAGCTCTTGGCAACAAAACTGAACGGCTCCAATTCCAAACAGGTACAGCCCACGCCCAAGGGCCTGGCACCCTCTCTGGGCATGCGAAGCTAGATACACCTCCTAGAAAGCCGGTTTTCAACCCCTGATCGGAGCGGGACAGGTACGGGGGCCCTGCTCTGGGCAACAAAGCTGACGGCTTCAAATCCAAACAGGTACAGCCCGCACCCAAAGGCCTTGGACCCTCTCTGGGCATGTGCAGCTAGATCCAGCTCTTAGAAAGCCAGTTTTCAACCCCTGATCTGCGCGGGACAGCCACGGAGGCCTGGATCTGGGCAACAAAGCTGAACGGATCAAATTCCAAACAGGTACAGCCCGCCCCCAAGGGCCTGGCTCTCTCTCAGGGCATGCGCAGCTAGAACCAGCTCCTAGAAATCCGGTTTTCAATCCCTGATGTGCGCGGTACGGGCACGGATGCCCAGCTCTGGGCAACAAACCTGAACGTCTCTAATTCCAAACAGGTACAGCCCTCCCCTAAGGACCTGGGACCCTCTCTGGGCATGCGCAGCTAGATCCAGCTCCTAGAAGCCGGTTTTCAACCCCTGATCTGCGCGGGACAGGCACGGAGGCACAGCTCTTGGAAACAAAGCTGAAGGGTTCCAATTTCAAAAAGGTACAGCCCGCCCCCAAGGGCCTGGCAACCTCTCTGGGAATGCGCCGCTAGATCCAGCTCCTAGAAAGCCGGTTTTACACCCCTGATCTGCGCAGGATGGGCAAGAGGCCCAGCTCTGGGTAACAAAGCTTAACAGCTCCAATTCCAAGCAGGTACAGCCCACTCCCTAAGGCCTGGGACCCTCTTTGAGCATGCGCAGCGAGATCCAGTCCTTAGAAAGCCGGTTTTCAACCGCTGATCTGCGCGAGACCTGCACGGAGGCCTAGCTCTGGGCAACAGAGCTGAACGGCTCCAATACCAAACAGGTACAGCCCGCCCCCAAGGGCCTGGCACAATCTCTTGGCATGCGCATCTAGATCCAGCTCCTAGGTAGCTGGTTTTCAACCGCTGATCTGCGGGGGACAGGCATGGAGGCCCAGCTCTGGGCAACAAAGCTGAACGGCTCCAATTCCAAACAGATACAGCCCGCCGCCAAGGGCCTGGCACCCGCTCTGGGCATGCGCATCTAGATCCAGCTCCTAGAAAGCCGGTTTTCAACGCCTGATCTTTACAGGACGGGCACGGAGGCCCAGCTCTGGGCAACAAAGCTGGACGGCTCCAATTCCAAACAGGTACAGCCCGCTCCCAAGGGCCTGGTACCAATCTGGGCATGCACAGCTAGATCCAGCTCCTAGAAAGCCGGTTTTCAACCCCTGATGTGCGCGGGACGGGAACGGAGGCACAGCTCTGGACAACAAAGCTGAACGGCTCCAATTTCAAATAGGTACAGCCCGCCCCCAAGGCCTGGGACCCTCTCTGGGCATGCGCAGCTATATTTAGCTCTTAGAAAGCAGGTTTTCAAACCCTGATATCCGCTTGATGGGCATGGTAACACAGCTCTAGGCAACAAAGCTGAACGGCTCCAATTCCAAACAGGTACAGCCCGTCCCCAAAGGCCTGGCACCTTCTCTGGGCATGCGCAGCTAGATCCAGCTCCGAGAAAGCCGGTTTTCAAACCCTGATCTGCGCGGGACTGGCATGGAGGCCCACCTCTGGGCAATAAAGATGAACGGCTCCAATTCCAAACAGGTACAGCGCTCCCCCAAGGGCCTGGCACCCTCACTGGGCATGCGCAGCTAGATCCAGCTCCTAGAAAGCCGGTTTTCAAACCCTGTTCTGCGCGGGACGGGCATGGAGGCCCAGCTCTGGGCAACAAAGTTGAACGGCTCCAATTCCAAACAGGTTCAGCCCGCCCCCAAAGGCCAGGCACCCTTCTAGGCATGCGCAGCTAGAACCAGCTCCTAGAAATCCGGTTTTCAACCACTGATCTGCGCGGGATGGGCAAGGAGCTCAGCTCTGGGCAACAAAGCTGAACGGCTCCAATTCTAAACAGGTACAGCCCGTCCCCAAGGGCCTGGCACCCACTCTGGGCATGCGAAGCTGGATACACCTCCTAGAAAGCCGGTTTTCAATCCCTGATCTGCGTGCGTGAACATGGAAGCCCAGCTCTGGACAACAAAGCTGAACGGCTCCAATTCCAAACAGGTACAGCCCACCTACAAGGGCCTGGCACCCTCTCTGGGCATGCGAAGCTAGATACACCTCCTAGAAAGCCGGTTTTCAACCCCTGATCTGCGCGGGGCAGGCACGGAGGCCCTGCTCTGGGCAACGAAGCTGAACGGATCCAATTCCAAACAGGTACAGCCCGCCCCCAAGGGCCTGGCACTCTCTCTGGGCATGCGCAGTTAGAACGAGCTCCTAGAAATCCGGTGTTCAACCCCTGATGTGCGCGGGACGGGCACGGAGGCCCAGCTCTGGGCAACAAACCTGAACGTCTCTAATTCCAAACAGGTACAGCCCGCCCCTAAGGACCTAGGACCCTCTCTGGGCATGCGCAGCTAGATCCAGCTCCTAGAAGCCGGTTTTCAACCCCTGATCTGCGCGGGACGGCCACGGAGGCACAGCTCTTGGCAACAAAACTGAACGGCTCCAATTCCAAACAGGTACAGCCCACGCCCAAGGGCCTGGCACCCTCTCTGGGCATGCGAAGCTAGATACACCTCCTAGAAAGCCGGTTTTCAACCCCTGATCGGAGCGGGACAGGTACGGGGGCCCTGCTCTGGGCAACAAAGCTGACGGCTTCAAATCCAAACAGGTACAGCCCGCACCCAAAGGCCTTGGACCCTCTCTGGGCATGTGCAGCTAGATCCAGCTCTTAGAAAGCCAGTTTTCAACCCCTGATCTGCGCGGGACAGCCACGGAGGCCTGGATCTGGGCAACAAAGCTGAACGGATCAAATTCCAAACAGGTACAGCCCGCCCCCAAGGGCCTGGCTCTCTCTCAGGGCATGCGCAGCTAGAACCAGCTCCTAGAAATCCGGTTTTCAATCCCTGATGTGCGCGGTACGGGCACGGATGCCCAGCTCTGGGCAACAAACCTGAACGTCTCTAATTCCAAACAGGTACAGCCCTCCCCTAAGGACCTGGGACCCTCTCTGGGCATGCGCAGCTAGATCCAGCTCCTAGAAGCCGGTTTTCAACCCCTGATCTGCGCGGGACAGGCACGGAGGCACAGCTCTTGGAAACAAAGCTGAAGGGTTCCAATTTCAAAAAGGTACAGCCCGCCCCCAAGGGCCTGGCAACCTCTCTGGGAATGCGCCGCTAGATCCAGCTCCTAGAAAGCCGGTTTTACACCCCTGATCTGCGCAGGATGGGCAAGAGGCCCAGCTCTGGGTAACAAAGCTTAACAGCTCCAATTCCAAGCAGGTACAGCCCACTCCCTAAGGCCTGGGACCCTCTTTGAGCATGCGCAGCGAGATCCAGTCCTTAGAAAGCCGGTTTTCAACCGCTGATCTGCGCGAGACCTGCACGGAGGCCTAGCTCTGGGCAACAGAGCTGAACGGCTCCAATACCAAACAGGTACAGCCCGCCCCCAAGGGCCTGGCACAATCTCTTGGCATGCGCATCTAGATCCAGCTCCTAGGTAGCTGGTTTTCAACCGCTGATCTGCGGGGGACAGGCACGGAGGCCCAGCTCTGGGCAAAAAAGCTGAACGGCTCCAATTCCATACAGGTATAGCCCATCACAAAGGGCCTGGCACCCTCTCTGGGCATGCGCATCTAGATCCAGCTATTAGAAAGCCGGTTTTCTACCCCTGATCTGCGCGGCACGGGCACCAAGGCACAGCTCTGGGCAACAAAGGTGAACGGCTACAATTCCTAACAAGTACAGCCCACCCCCAATGGCCTGGCACCCTCTCTGTGCATGCGTAGCTAGATCCAGCTCCCACAAAGCCGGTTTTCAATCCCTGATCTGCGCGGGACGGGCACGGAGGCCCAGCTCTGGGCAACAAAGCTGAACGGCTCCAATTCCAAACATATACAGCCCGCCGCCAAGGGCCTGGCACCCGCTCTGGGCATGCGCATCTAGATCCAGCTCCTAGAAAGCCGGTTTTCAACGCCTGATCTTCACAGGACGGGCACGGAGGCCCAGCTCTGGGCAACAAAGCTGGACGGCTCCAATTCCAAACAGGTACAGCCCGCTCCCAAGGGCCTGGTACCACTCTGGGCATGCACAGCTAGATCCAGCTCCTAGAAAGCCGGTTTTCAACCCCTGATGTGCGCGGGACGGGCACGGAGGCACAGCTCTGGACAACAAAGCTGAACGGCTCCAATTTCAAATAGGTACAGCCCGCACCCAAGGCCTGGGACCCTCTCTGGGCATGCGCAGCTATATTTAGCTCTTAGAAAGCAGGTGTTGAAACCCTGATATCCACTTGATGGGCATGGTAACACAGCTCTAGGCAACAAAGCTGAACGGCTCCAATTCCAAACAGGTACAGCCCGTCCCCAAAGGCCTGGCACCTTCTCTGGGCATGCGCAGCTAGATCCAGCTCCGAGAAAGCCGGTTTTCAAACCCTGATCTGCGCGGGACTGGCATGGAGGCCCACCTCTGGGCAATAAAGATGAACGGCTCCAATTCCAAACAGGTACAGCGCTCCCCCAAGGGCCTGGCACCCTCACTGGGCATGCGCAGCTAGATCCAGCTCCTAGAAAGCCGGTTTTCAAACCCTGTTCTGCGCGGGACGGGCATGGAGGCCCAGCTCTGGGCAACAAAGTTGAACGGCTCCAATTCCAAACAGGTTCAGCCCGCCCCCAAGGGCCAGGCACCCTCTCTAGGCATGCGCAGCTAGAACCAGCTCCTAGAAATCCGGTTTTCAACCACTGATCTGCGCGGGATGGGCAAGGAGCTCAGCTCTGGGCAACAAAGCTGAACGGCTCCAATTCTAAACAGGTACAGCCCGTCCCCAAGGGCCTGGCACCCACTCTGGGCATGCGAAGCTGGATACACCTCCTAGAAAGCCGGTTTTCAATCCCTGATCTGCGTGCGTGAACATGGAAGCCCAGCTCTGGACAACAAAGCTGAACGGCTCCAATTCCAAACAGGTACAGCCCACCTACAAGGGCCTGGCACCCTCTCTGGGCATGCGAAGCTAGATACACCTCCTAGAAAGCCGGTTTTCAACCCCTGATCTGCGCGGGACAGGCACGGAGGCCCTGCTCTGGGCAACGAAGCTGAACGGATCCAATTCCAAACAGGTACAGCCCGCCCCCAAGGGCCTGGCACTCTCTCTGGGCATGCGCAGTTAGAACGAGCTCCTAGAAATCCGGTGTTCAACCCCTGATGTGCGCGGGACGGGCACGGAGGCCCAGCTCTGGGCAACAAACCTGAACGTCTCTAATTCCAAACAGGTACAGCCCGCCCCTAAGGACCTAGGACCCTCTCTGGGCATGCGCAGCTAGATCCAGCTCCTAGAAGCCGGTTTTCAACCCCTGATCTGCGCGGGACGGCCACGGAGGCACAGCTCTTGGCAACAAAACTGAACGGCTCCAATTCCAAACAGGTACAGCCCACGCCCAAGGGCCTGGCACCCTCTCTGGGCATGCGAAGCTAGATACACCTCCTAGAAAGCCGGTTTTCAACCCCTGATCGGAGCGGGACAGGTACGGGGGCCCTGCTCTGGGCAACAAAGCTGACGGCTTCAAATCCAAACAGGTACAGCCCGCACCCAAAGGCCTTGGACCCTCTCTGGGCATGTGCAGCTAGATCCAGCTCTTAGAAAGCCAGTTTTCAACCCCTGATCTGCGCGGGACAGCCACGGAGGCCTGGATCTGGGCAACAAAGCTGAACGGATCAAATTCCAAACAGGTACAGCCCGCCCCCAAGGGCCTGGCTCTCTCTCAGGGCATGCGCAGCTAGAACCAGCTCCTAGAAATCCGGTTTTCAATCCCTGATGTGCGCGGTACGGGCACGGATGCCCAGCTCTGGGCAACAAACCTGAACGTCTCTAATTCCAAACAGGTACAGCCCTCCCCTAAGGACCTGGGACCCTCTCTGGGCATGCGCAGCTAGATCCAGCTCCTAGAAGCCGGTTTTCAACCCCTGATCTGCGCGGGACAGGCACGGAGGCACAGCTCTTGGAAACAAAGCTGAAGGGTTCCAATTTCAAAAAGGTACAGCCCGCCCCCAAGGGCCTGGCAACCTCTCTGGGAATGCGCCGCTAGATCCAGCTCCTAGAAAGCCGGTTTTACACCCCTGATCTGCGCAGGATGGGCAAGAGGCCCAGCTCTGGGTAACAAAGCTTAACAGCTCCAATTCCAAGCAGGTACAGCCCACTCCCTAAGGCCTGGGACCCTCTTTGAGCATGCGCAGCGAGATCCAGTCCTTAGAAAGCCGGTTTTCAACCGCTGATCTGCGCGAGACCTGCACGGAGGCCTAGCTCTGGGCAACAGAGCTGAACGGCTCCAATACCAAACAGGTACAGCCCGCCCCCAAGGGCCTGGCACAATCTCTTGGCATGCGCATCTAGATCCAGCTCCTAGGTAGCTGGTTTTCAACCGCTGATCTGCGGGGGACAGGCATGGAGGCCCAGCTCTGGGCAACAAAGCTGAACGGCTCCAATTCCAAACAGATACAGCCCGCCGCCAAGGGCCTGGCACCCGCTCTGGGCATGCGCATCTAGATCCAGCTCCTAGAAAGCCGGTTTTCAACGCCTGATCTTTACAGGACGGGCACGGAGGCCCAGCTCTGGGCAACAAAGCTGGACGGCTCCAATTCCAAACAGGTACAGCCCGCTCCCAAGGGCCTGGTACCAATCTGGGCATGCACAGCTAGATCCAGCTCCTAGAAAGCCGGTTTTCAACCCCTGATGTGCGCGGGACGGGAACGGAGGCACAGCTCTGGACAACAAAGCTGAACGGCTCCAATTTCAAATAGGTACAGCCCGCCCCCAGGGCCTGGGACCCTCTCTGGGCATGCGCAGCTATATTTAGCTCTTAGAAAGCAGGTTTTCAAACCCTGATATCCGCTTGATGGGCATGGTAACACAGCTCTAGGCAACAAAGCTGAACGGCTCCAATTCCAAACAGGTACAGCCCGTCCCCAAAGGCCTGGCACCTTCTCTGGGCATGCGCAGCTAGATCCAGCTCCGAGAAAGCCGGTTTTCAAACCCTGATCTGCGCGGGACTGGCATGGAGGCCCACCTCTGGGCAATAAAGATGAACGGCTCCAATTCCAAACAGGTACAGCGCTCCCCCAAGGGCCTGGCACCCTCACTGGGCATGCGCAGCTAGATCCAGCTCCTAGAAAGCCGGTTTTCAAACCCTGTTCTGCGCGGGACGGGCATGGAGGCCCAGCTCTGGGCAACAAAGTTGAACGGCTCCAATTCCAAACAGGTTCAGCCCGCCCCCAAAGGCCAGGCACCCTTCTAGGCATGCGCAGCTAGAACCAGCTCCTAGAAATCCGGTTTTCAACCACTGATCTGCGCGGGATGGGCAAGGAGCTCAGCTCTGGGCAACAAAGCTGAACGGCTCCAATTCTAAACAGGTACAGCCCGTCCCCAAGGGCCTGGCACCCACTCTGGGCATGCGAAGCTGGATACACCTCCTAGAAAGCCGGTTTTCAATCCCTGATCTGCGTGCGTGAACATGGAAGCCCAGCTCTGGACAACAAAGCTGAACGGCTCCAATTCCAAACAGGTACAGCCCACCTACAAGGGCCTGGCACCCTCTCTGGGCATGCGAAGCTAGATACACCTCCTAGAAAGCCGGTTTTCAACCCCTGATCTGCGCGGGGCAGGCACGGAGGCCCTGCTCTGGGCAACGAAGCTGAACGGATCCAATTCCAAACAGGTACAGCCCGCCCCCAAGGGCCTGGCACTCTCTCTGGGCATGCGCAGTTAGAACGAGCTCCTAGAAATCCGGTGTTCAACCCCTGATGTGCGCGGGACGGGCACGGAGGCCCAGCTCTGGGCAACAAACCTGAACGTCTCTAATTCCAAACAGGTACAGCCCGCCCCTAAGGACCTAGGACCCTCTCTGGGCATGCGCAGCTAGATCCAGCTCCTAGAAGCCGGTTTTCAACCCCTGATCTGCGCGGGACGGCCACGGAGGCACAGCTCTTGGCAACAAAACTGAACGGCTCCAATTCCAAACAGGTACAGCCCACGCCCAAGGGCCTGGCACCCTCTCTGGGCATGCGAAGCTAGATACACCTCCTAGAAAGCCGGTTTTCAACCCCTGATCGGAGCGGGACAGGTACGGGGGCCCTGCTCTGGGCAACAAAGCTGACGGCTTCAAATCCAAACAGGTACAGCCCGCACCCAAAGGCCTTGGACCCTCTCTGGGCATGTGCAGCTAGATCCAGCTCTTAGAAAGCCAGTTTTCAACCCCTGATCTGCGCGGGACAGCCACGGAGGCCTGGATCTGGGCAACAAAGCTGAACGGATCAAATTCCAAACAGGTACAGCCCGCCCTCAAGGGCCTGGCTCTCTCTCAGGGCATGCGCAGCTAGAACCAGCTCCTAGAAATCCGGTTTTCAATCCCTGATGTGCGCGGTACGGGCACGGATGCCCAGCTCTGGGCAACAAACCTGAACGTCTCTAATTCCAAACAGGTACAGCCCTCCCCTAAGGACCTGGGACCCTCTCTGGGCATGCGCAGCTAGATCCAGCTCCTAGAAGCCGGTTTTCAACCCCTGATCTGCGCGGGACAGGCACGGAGGCACAGCTCTTGGAAACAAAGCTGAAGGGTTCCAATTTCAAAAAGGTACAGCCCGCCCCCAAGGGCCTGGCAACCTCTCTGGGAATGCGCCGCTAGATCCAGCTCCTAGAAAGCCGGTTTTACACCCCTGATCTGCGCAGGATGGGCAAGAGGCCCAGCTCTGGGTAACAAAGCTTAACAGCTCCAATTCCAAGCAGGTACAGCCCACTCCCTAAGGCCTGGGACCCTCTTTGAGCATGCGCAGCGAGATCCAGTCCTTAGAAAGCCGGTTTTCAACCGCTGATCTGCGCGAGACCTGCACGGAGGGCTAGCTCTGGGCAACAGAGCTGAACGGCTCCAATACCAAACAGGTACAGCCCGCCCCCAAGGGCCTGGCACAATCTCTTGGCATGCGCATCTAGATCCAGCTCCTAGGTAGCTGGTTTTTAACCGCTGATCTGCGGGGGACAGGCACGGAGGCCCAGCTCTGGGCAACAAAGCTGAACGGCTCCAATTCCAAACAGATACAGCCCGCCGCCAAGGGCCTGGCACCCGCTATGGGCATGCGCATCTCGATCCAGCTCCTAGAAAGCCGGTTTTCAACGCCTTATCTGCACGGGACGGGCACGGAGGCCCAGCTCTGGGCAACAAAGCTGGACGGCTCCAATTCCACACAGGTACAGCCCGCTCCCAAGGGCCTGGTACCTCTCTGGGCATGCACAGCTAGATCAAACTCCTAGAAAGCCGGTTTTCAACACCTGATGTGCGCTGGACGGGCACTGAGGCACAGCTCTGGACAACAAAGCTGAACGGCTCCAATTTCAAACAGGTACAGCCGGCCCCCAAGCCCGGGGACCCTCTCTGGGCATGCGCAGCTATATCTAGCTCTTAGAAAGCAGGTTTTCAAACCCTGATATCCGCTGCACGGGCATGGAAACACAGCTCTGGGCAACAAAGCTGAACGGCTCCAATTCCAAACAGGTACAGCCCGTCCCCAGATGCCTGGCACCTTCTCTGGGCATGCGCAGCTAGATCCAGCTCCTAGAAAGCCGGTTTTCAACCCCTGATCAGCGCGGGACGGGCATGGAGGCCCAGCTCTGGGCAATAAAGCTGAACGGCTCCAATTCCAAACAGGTACAGCCCGTCCCCAAGGGCCTGGCACCCTCTCTGGGCATGCGAAGCTAGATACACCTCCTAGAAAGCCGGTTTTCAACCCCTGATCTGCGCGGGACAGGGACTGAGGCCCTGCTCTGGGCAACAAAGCTGACAGCTTCAAATCCAAACAGGTACAGCCCGCACCCAAAGGCCTTGGACCCTCTCTGGGCATGTGCAGCTAGATCCAGCTCTTAGAAAGCCAGTTTTCAACCCCTGATCTGCACGGGACAGGCATGGAGGCCCGGATCTGGGCAACAAAGCTGAACGGATCCAATTCCAAACAGGTACAGCCCGCCCCCAAGGGCCTGGCTCTCTCTCTGGGCATGCGCAGCTAGAACCAGCTCCTAGAAATCCGGTTACAACCACTGATGTGCGCGGGACGGGCACGGAGGCACAGCTCTTGGCAACAAAGCTGAAGGGCTCCAATTTCAAAAAGGTACAGCCCGCCCCCAAGGACCTGACAACCTCTCTGGGCATGGGCTGCTAGATCCAGCTCCTAGAAAGCCATTTTTCCACCCCTGATCTGCGCGGGTTGGGCAAGAGGCCCAGCTCTGGGTAACAAAGCTGAACGGCTCCAATTCCAAGCACGTACAGCCCTCTCCCTAAGGCCTGGGACCCTCTTTGAGCATGCGCAGTGAGATCCAGTCCTTAGAAAGCCAGTTTTCAACCGCTGATCTGCGCGGGACCGGCACGGAGGCCCAGCTCTGGGCAACAAAGCTGAACGGCTCCAATTCCAAACAGGTACAGCCCGCCCCCAAGGGCCTGGCACCATCTCTGGGCATCCGCATCTAGATCCAGCTCCTAGGAAGCCAGTGTTCAACCCCTGTTCTGCGCTGGACGGGCACGGAGGCCCAGCTTTGGGCAACAAAGCTGAACGGCTCCAATTCAAAACAGGTACTTCCCGCCCCCAAGGGCCTGGCACCATCTCTGGGCATGCGCATCTAGATCCAGCTCCTAGGAAGTCGGTTTTCTACCCCTGATCTGCGCGGCACGGGCACCAAGGCCCAGCTCTGGGTAACAAAGCTGAATGGCTCCAATTCCAAACAGGTACCGCCCGTCCACAAGGGCCTGGCACCATCTCTGGGCATAGGCATATAGAGCCAGCTCCTAGGAAGCCGGTTTTCCACACCTGATCTGCGCTGGACGGGCACGGAGGCCCAGCTCTGGGCAACAAAGCTGAACGGCTCCAATTCCATACAGGTATAGCCCGCCACAAAGGGCCTGGTACCCTCTCTGGGCATGCGGTGCTAGATCCAGCTCCTACAAATCCGGTTTTCAACCCCTGATCTGCGCGGGATGGGCACGGAGTCCCAGCTCTGGGCAACAAAGCTGAAAGGCTCCAATTCCAAACAGATAGGGCCCGCCGTCAAGGGTCTGGCACCCGCTCTGGGAATGTGCAGCTAGATCCAGCTCCTAGAAAGCCGGTTTTCAACCCCTGATCTGCACGGGACGGGCTCGGAGACACAGCTCTGGGCAACAAAGCTGAACAGCTCCAATTCCAAACAGGTACATCCCGCCCCCAAGGGCCTGACCCCATCTCTGGGCATGCGCATCTAGATCCAGCTCCTAGGAAGCCAGTTTTCATCCGCTGATCTGCGCGGGACGGGCACAGAGGCCCAGGTCTGGGCAACAAAGCTGAATGGCTCCAATTCCAAACAGATACAGCCCGTCCCCAAGGGCCTGGCACCCTCTCTGGGCATGTGCAGCTAGATCTAGCTCCTAGGAAGCCGGTTTTCAACCCCTGATCTGCGCGGGACGGGCACGGATGCACAGCTCTGGGCAATGAACCTGAACGTCTCTAATACCAAACAGGTACAGCCCGCCCCTCAGTACCTGGGACCCTCTCTGGGCATGCGCAGCTAGATCCAGCTCCTAGAAGCCGGTTTTCAAACCCTGATCTGCGCGGGACGGGCAGGAGGCCCAGCTCTGGGTAACAAAGCTGAACGGCTCCAATTCCAAACAGGTACAGCCCACTCCCAAAGGCCTGGGATCCTCTTTGGACATGCGCAGCTAGATCCAGCTATTAGAAAGCCGGTTTTCAACCGCTGATCTGCGCGGGACGGGCACGGAGGCCCAGCTTAGGGCAACAAAGCTGAACGGATCCAATTCCAAATAGGTACAGCCCACTCCCAAAGGCCTGGGATCCTCTTTGGACATGCGCAGCTAGATCCAGCTCTTAGAAAGCCGGTTTTCAACCGCTGATCTGCCCTGGACGGGCACGGACGCCCAGCTTTGGGCAACAAAGCTGAACGGCTACAATTCAAAACAGGTACTTCCCGCCCCCAAGGGCCTGGCACCATCTCTGGGCATGCGCATCTAGATCCAGCTCCTAGGAAGTCGGTTTTCTACCCCTGATCTGCGCGGCACGGGCACCAAGCCCCAGCTCTGGGTAACAAAGCTGAATGGCTCCAATTCCAAACAGGTACCGCCCGTCCACAAGGGCCTGGCACCATCTCTGGGCATAGGCATATAGAGCCAGCTCCTAGGAAGCCGGTTTTCCACACCTGATCTGCGCTGGACGGGCACGGAGGCCCAGCTCTGGGCAACAAAGCTGAACGGCTCCAATTCCATACAGGTATAGCCCGTCACAAAGGGCCTGGTACCCTCTCTGGGCATGCGCAGCTAGATCCAGCTCCTACAAATCCGGTTTTCAACCCCTGATCTGCGCGGGATGGGCACGGAGTCCCAGCTCTGGGCAACAAAGCTGAACGGCTCCAATTCCAAACAGATACAGCCCGCCGTCAAGGGTCTGGCACCCGCCAGTTTTCAACCCCTGATCTGCATGGGACGGGCAGGAGGCCCAGCTCTGGGTAACAAAGCTGAACGGCTCCAATTCCAAACAGGTACAGCCCACTCCCAAAGGCCTGGGATATTCTTTGGATATGCGCAGCTAGATCCAGCTCTTAGAAAGCCGGTTTTCAACCACTGATCTGCGCAGAACGGGCACGGAGGCCCAGCTTAGGGCAAAAAAGCTGAACGGATCCAATTCCAAACAGGTACATCCCGCCCCCATGGGCCTGACCCAATCTCTGGGCATGCGCATCTAGATCCAGCACCTAGGAAGCCGGTTTTCAACCGCTGATCTGCACGGCACGGGCACAGAGGCCCAGGTCTGGGCAACAAAGCTGAACGGCTCCAATTCCAAACAGGTACAGCCCGCCCCCAAGGGCCTGGCACCATCTCTGGGCATGCGCATCTAGATCCAGCTCCTAGGAAGCCGGTTTTCAAACCCTGATCTGGGCGGGACAGGCACGGAGGCCCAGCTCTGGGCAGAAAAGTTGAATGGCTTCAATTCCAAACATGTACAGCCCGTCCACAAGGGCCTGGCACCCTCTCTGTGCATGCGCAGCTAGATCCAGCTCCTACAAAGCCGATTTTCAACCCCTGATCTGCGCGGGACGGGCACGGTAGCCCAGCTCTGGGCAACAAAGCTTGACGGCTCGAATTCCCAACAGATACAGCCCGCCGCCAAGGGCCTGGCACCCGCTCTGGGCAGGTGCAGCTAGATCCAGCTCCTAGAAAGCCGGTTTTCAAACCCTGATCTGCACGTGAAGGGCACTGAGGCCCAGCTCTGGGCAACAAAGCTGGACGGCTCCAATTTCAAACAGGTACAGCCCGCCCCCAAGGGCCTGGCACCACTCTGGGCATGCACAGCTAGATCCAGCTCCTAGAAAGCCGGTTTTTAAACCCTGATGTGCGCGGGAGGGGCACGGAGGCACAGCTCTGGGCAACAAAGCTGAACGGCTCCAATTTCGAACAGGTACAGCCCGTCCCCAAGGGCCTGGCAACCTCTCTGGGCATGCGCAGCTAGATCCAGATCCTAGAAAGCCAGTTTTCAACCCCTGATCTGCGCGGGACGGGCACGGACGCCCAGCTCTGGGCAACGAAGCTGAACGTCTCTAATTCCAAACAGGCACAGCCCGCCCCTCAGTACCTGGGACCATCTATGGGCATGCGCAGCTAGATCCAGCTCCTAGAAGCCAGTTTTCAATCCCTGATCTGCGCGGGACGGGCAGGAGGCCCAGCTCTGGGTAACAAAGCTGAACGGCTCCAATTCCAAACAGGTACAGCCCGCCCCTAAGGACCTGGCTCACTCTCTGGGCATGCGCAGCTAGATTCAGCTCCTAGAAGCCGGTTATCAACCCCTGATCTGAGCGGGACGGGCACGGAGGCACAGCTCTGGGCAACAAACCTGAACGGCTCCAATTTCAAAAAAAGGTATAGCCCGCCCCCAAGGGCCTGGCACCCTCTCTGGGCATGCGAATCTAGATCCAGCTCTTAGAGAGCCGGTTTTCAACCCCTGATCTGCGCGGGACGGGCACGGAGGCCCAGCTATGGGCAACAAAGCTGAAGGGCTCCTATTCCAAACAGGTACAGCCCGCCCACAAGAGCCTAGGACCCTCTCTGGGCATGCGCAGCTAGATCCAGCTCCTAGGAAGCCGGTTTTCAACCCCTCATCTGCGTGGGTCGGGCACGGAGGCCCAGCCTTGGGCAACAAAGCTGAACGGCTGCAATTTGAAATTGGTACAGCCCGTCCCCAAGGGCCTGGCACCCTCTCTGGGCATGCGCAGCTAGATCCAGTTTCTAGGAAGCCAGCTTATAACACCTGATCTGCGCTGGACGGGCACGGAGGCCCAGCTCTGGGCAACAAAGCTGAACGGCTCCAATTCCATACAGGTATAGCCCGTCACAAAGGGCCTGGTACCCTCTCTGGGCATGCGCAGCTAGATCCAGCTCCTACAAATCCGGTTTTCAACCCCTGATCTGCACGGGATGGGCACGGAGTCCCAGCTCTGGTCAACAAAGCTGAACGGCTCCAATTCCAAACAGATACAGCCCGCCGTCAAGGGTCCGGCACCCGCCAGTTTTCAACCCCTGATCTGCGTGGGACGGGCAGGAGGCCCAGCTCTGGGTAACAAAGCTGAACGGCTCCAATTCCAAACAGGTACAGCCCACTCCCAAAGGCCTGGGATACTCTTTGGATATGCGCAGCTAGATCCAGCTCTTAGAAAGCCGGTTTTCAACCACTGATCTGCGCAGAACGGGCACGGAGGCCCAGCTTAGGGCAACAAAGCTGAACGGATCCAATTCCAAACAGGTACACCCCGCCCCCATGGGCCTGACCCAATCTCTGGGCATGCGCATCTAGATCCAGCACCTAGGAAGCCGGTTTTCAACCGCTGATCTGCACGGCACGGGCACAGAGGCCCAGGTCTGGGCAACAAAGCTGAACGGCTCCAATTCCAAACAGGTACAGCCCGCCCCCAAGGGCCTGGCACCATCTCTGGGCATGCGCATCTAGATCCAGCTCCTAGGAAGCCGGTTTTCAAACCCTGATCTGGGCGGGACAGGCACGGAGGCCCAACTCTGGGCAGAAAAGTTGAATGGCTTCAATTCCAAACATGTACAGCCCGTCCACAAGGGCCTGGCACCCTCTCTGTGCATGCGCAGCTAGATCCAGCTCCTACAAAGCCGGTTTTCAACCCCTGATCTGCGCGGGACGGGCACGGTAGCCCAGCTCTGGGCAACAAAGCTTGACGGCTCGAATTCCCAACAGATACAGCCCGCCGCCAAGGGCCTGGCACCCGCTCTGGGCAGGTGCAGCTAGATCCAGCTCCTAGAAAGCCGGTTTTCAAACCCTGATCTGCACGTGAAGGGCACTGAGGCCCAGCTCTGGGCAACAAAGCTGGACGGCTCCAATTTCAAACAGGTACAGCCCGCCCCCAAGGGCCTGGCACCACTCTGGGCATGCACAGCTAGATCCAGCTCCTAGAAAGCCGGTTTTTAAACCCTGATGTGCGCGGGAGGGGCACGGAGGCACAGCTCTGGGCAACAAAGCTGAACGGCTCCAATTTCAAACAGGTACAGCCCGTCCCCAAGGGCCTGGCAACCTCTCTGGGCATGCGCAGCTAGATCCAGATCCTAGAAAGCCAGTTTTCAACCCCTGATCTGCGCGGGACGGGCATGGACGCCCAGCTCTGGCAACGAACCTGAACGTCTCTAATTCCAAACAGGCACAGCCCGCCCCTCAGTACCTGGGACCATCTATGGGCATGCGCAGCTAGATCCAGCTCCTAGAAGCCGGTTTTCAACCCCTGATCTGCGCGGGACGGGCAGGAGGCCCAGCTCTGGGTAACAAAGCTGAACGGCTCCAATTCCAAACAGGTACAGCCCGCCCCTAAGGACCTGGCTCACCCTCTGGGCATGCGCAGCTAGATTCAGCTCCTAGAAGCCGGTTATCAACACCTGATCTGAGCGGGACGGGCACGGAGGCACAGCTCTGGGCAACAAACCTGAACGGCTCCAATTTCAAAAAAAGGTATAGCCCGCCCCCAAGGGCCTGGCACCCTCTCTGGGCATGCGAATTTAGATCCAGCTCTTAGAGAGCCGGTTTTCAACCCCTGATCTGCGCGGGACGGGCACGGAGGCCCAGCTATGGGCAACAAAGCTGAAGGGCTCCTATTCCAAACAGGTACAGCCCGCCCACAAGAGCCTAGGTCCCTCTCTGGGCATGCGCAGCTAGATCCAGCTCCTAGGAAGCCGGTTTTCAACCCCTCATCTGCGTGGGTCGGGCACGGAGGCCCAGCCTTGGGCAACAAAGCTGAACGGCTGCAATTTCAATTCGGTACAGCCCGTCCCCAAGGGCCTGGCACCCTCTCTGGGCATGCGCAGCTAGATCCAGTTTCTAGGAAGCCAGCTTTCAACACCTGATATGCGCTGGACGGGCACGGAGGCCGAGCTCTGGGCAACAAAGCTGAACGGCTCCAATTCCAAACAGGTGAGCCCGCCACCAAGGGCCTGGCACCCTCTATGGGCATGCACACCTAGATCCAGCTCCTTGAAAGCCGGTTTTCAACACCTGATCTGCGCGGGATGGTCACGGAGGCCCAGCTCTGGGCAACAAAGCTGAACGGCTCCAATTCCAAACAGGTACAGCCCGTCCACAAGGGCCTGGAACACTCTCTGGGAATGCGAAGCTAGATCCAGCTCCTAAAAAGCCGGTTTTCAACCCCTGATCTGTGCGGGACGGGCAGGAGGCCCAGCTCTGGGCAACAAATCTGAACTGCTCCAATTCCAAACAGGTACAGCCCACTCACAAAGGCCTGGGAGCCTCTCTGGGCATGCGCAGCTACATCCAGCTCTTAGAAAGCCGGTTTTCAACCGCTGATCTGCGCGGGACTGGCACGGAGGCCCAGCTCTATGTAACAAAGCTGAACGGCTCCAATTCCAAACAGGTACAACCCGCCCCCAAGGGCCTGGCACCATCTCTGGGCATGCGCATCTAGATCCAGCTCCTAGGAAGCCAGTTTTCAAACCCTGATCTGCGCGGCACGGGCACCGAGGCACACATCTGGGCAACAAAGCTGAACGGCTCCAATTCCAAAGAAGTACAGCCCGCCACAAAGGCCTGCACCAACTCTGTGCTTGCGCAGCAAGATCCAGCTCCTACAAAACCGGTTTTCAACCCCTGATCTGCGCGGGACGGGCACGGAGTCCCAGCTCTGGGCAACAAAGCTGAACGGCTCCAATTCCAAACAGATACAGCCCGCCGTCAAGGGTCTGGCACCTGCTCTGGGCATGTGCAGCTAGATCCAGCTCCTAGGAAGCCGGTTTTCAACCCCTGATCTGCGCGCGTCGGGCACGGAGACCCAGCCTTGGGCAACAAAGCTAAACGGCTCCAATTTCAAATAGGTACAGCCCGTCCCCAAGGGCCTCGCACCCACTCTGGGCATGCTCAGCTATATCCAGCTTCTAGGAAGCCGGTTTTCAACACCTGATCTGCGCGGGAGAGGCACGGAGGCACAGCTCTGGGCAACAAAGCTGAACGGCTCCAATTCCAAACAAATACAACCCGCCCCAAAGGCCTGGCACCCACTCTGTGCATGCGCAGCTAGATCCAGCTCCTACAAAACCGGTTTTCAACCACTGATCTGCGCGGGATGGGCACGGAGTCCCAGCTCTGGGCAACAAAGCTGAACGGCTCCAATTCCAAAAAGATACAGCCCGCCGCCAAGGGTCTGTCACCCGCTCTGGGCATGTGCAGCTACATCCAGCTCCTAGAAAGCCGGTTTTCAACCCCTGATCTGCACGGGACAGGCACGGAGGCGCAGCTCTGGGCAATAAAGCTGAACGGCTCCAATTTCAAACAGGTACAGCCCGCCCTCAAGGTCTGGGACCCTCTCTGGGCATCCGCAGCTAGATCTAGCTCCTAGAAAGCCGGTTTTCAACCCCTGATCTGCACGGGACGGGCACAGAGGCCTAGGTCTGGGCAACAAAGCTGAACGGCTCCAATTCCAAACAGGTACAGCCGACTCCCAAAGGCCTGGGACCCTCTCTGGGCATGCGCAGCTAGATCCAGCTCTTAGAAAGCCGGTTTTCAACCGCTGATCTGCGCGGGACTGGCACAGAGGCCCAGCTCTGTGTAACAAAGCTGAACGGCTCCAATTCCAAACAGGTACAGCCCGCCCCCAAGGGCCTGGCACCATCTCTGGGCATGCGCATCTAGATCCAGCTCCTAGGAAGCCGGTTTTCAAACCCTGATCTGCGCGGGACGGGCACGGAGGCCCAGCTCTGGGCAGAAAAGCTGAATGGCTCCAATTCCAACCAGGTACAGCCCGTCCACAAGGGCCTGGCACCGTCTCTGGGCATGCGGAGCTAGATCCAGCTCCTAGAAAGCCGGATTTCATCCCCTGATCTGCGCGGCACGGGCACCGAGGCACACCTCTGGGCAACAAAGCTGAACACCTCCAATGGAATACAGGTATAGCCCCTCACAAAGGGCCTGGCACCATCTCTGGGCATGCGCAGCTAGATCTAGCATTTAGAATGCCGGTTTTCTACCCCTGATCTGTGCGGCACGGGCACCGAGGCCCAGCTCTGGGCAACAAAGCTGAATGGCTCCAATTCCAAACAAGTACAGCCCGCCCCCAAAGGCCTGGCACCCTCTCTGTGCATGCGCAGCTGGATCCAACTCCTACAAAGCCTTTTTTCAACCCCTGATCTGCGCCGGACGGGCACGGAGGCCTAGCTCTGGGCAACAAAGCTGAACGGCTCGAATACCAAACAGATACAGCACGCCGCCAAGGGCCTGGGACTCGCTCTGGGCATGTGCAGCTAGATCCAGCTCCTAGAAAGCCTGTTTTCAAACCCTGATGTGGGCGGGACGGGCACGGAGGCACAGCTCTGGGCAACAAAGCTGAACGGCTCCAATTTCATACAGGTACAGCCCGCCCCCAAGGCCTCGGTCCCTCTCTGGGCATGCGCAGCAAGATCTAGCTCTTAGAAAGCCGGTTTTCAACCCCTGATCTCAGCGGGAAGGGAAAAGATACAAAGCTCTGGGCAACAAAGCTGAACGGCTCCAATTCGAAACAGTGAAAGCCCGTCCCCAAGGGCCTGTCACTCTCTCTGTGCATACGCAGCTAGATCCAGCTCCTAGAAAGCCGGTTTTCAACCCCTGATCTGCGCGGGACGGGCACCGAGGCCCAGCTCTGGGCAACAAAGCTGGACGGCTCCAATTTCAAACAGGTACAGCCCGCCCCCAAGGGCCTGTCACCTCTCTGGACATGCAGAGCTAGATCCAGCTCCTAGAAAGCCGGTTTTCAACCGCTGATGTGCACGCGACGGGCACGGAGGCCCAGCTCTGGGTAACAATGCTGAACGGCTCCAATTCCAAACAGGTGCAGCCCGCCACCAAGGGCCTGGCACCCTCTCTGGGCATGCGCACCTAGATCCAGCTCCTGGAAAGCTGGTTTTCAACCCCTGATCTGTGCGGGACGGTCATGGAGGCCCAGCTCTGGGCAACAAACCTGAACGTCTCTAATTCCAAACAGGTTCAGCCCGCCCTTAAGGACCTGGGTCACTCTCTGGGCATGCGCAGCTAGATCCAGCTCCTAGAAGCCGGTTTTCAACCCGTGATCTGCGCGGGACGGGCACGGAGGCACAGCTCTGGGCAAGAAAACTGAACGGCTCCAATTTCAAAAAGGTATAGCACGCCCGCAAAAGCCTGGCACCCTCTCGGGGCATGCGCAGCTAGATCCAACTCCTAGAAAGCCGTATTTCATTCCCTTATCTGCGCGGGACGGGCACGGAGGCCCAGCTCTGGGCAACAAAGCTGAATGCTCCAATTCCAAACAGGGACAGCCCACTCCCAAAGGCCTGGTACCCACTTTGGGCATGAGCAGTCAGATCCAGCTCTTAGAAAGACGGTTTTCAACCGCTGATCTGCACGGGACGGGCACAGAGGCTCAGCTCTGGGCAACAAAGCTGAACGGATCCAATTCCAAACAGGGATAGCCCGTCACAAAGGGCCTGGTACCCTCTCTGGGCATGCGCAGCTAGATCCAGCTCCTAGGAAGCCGGTTTTCAACCCCTGATATGCGCGGGACAGGCAGGGAGGCCCAGCTCTGGGAAAAAAAGCTGAATGGCTCAAATTCCAAACAGGTACCGCCCGTCCACAAGGGCCTGGCACCATCTCTGGGCATAGGCATCTAGATCCAGCTCCTAGGAAGCCGGTTTTCAACCCCTGATCTGCGCGGGACGGGCACGGAGGCCCAGCTCTGGGCAACAAAGCTGAACGGCTCCAATTCCAAACAGGGATAGACCGTCACAAAGAGCCTGGTACCCTCTCTGGGCATGCGCAGCTAGATCCAGCTCCTAGGAAGCCAGTTTTCCAACCCTGATCTGCGCGGCACGGGCAACGAGGCACACCTCTGGGCAACAAACCTGAACGGCTCCAATTCCAAACAAGTACAGCCCGCCCCAAAGGCCTGGCATCCACTCTGTGCATGCGCAGCTAGATCCAGCTCCTACCAAACCGGTTTTCAACCCCTGATCTCAACGGGACGGGCAGGAAGGCCCAGCTCTGGGCAATAAAGCTGAACGGCTACAATTTCAAACAGGTACAGCCCGCCCTCAAGGCCTGGGACCCTCTCTGGGCATCCGCAGCTAGATCTAGCTCCTAGAAAGCCGGTTTTCAACTACTGATCTCCGCGGGACGGGCACGGAGACACAGCTCTGGGCAACAAAGCTGAACGGCTCCAATTCCAAACAGGTACATCCCGCCCCCATGGGCCTGACCCCATCTCTGGGCATGCGCATCTAGATCCAGCTCCTAGGAAGCCGGTTTTCAACCGCTGATCTGCACGGGACAGGCACAGAGGCCCAGGTCTAGGCAACAAAGCTGAACGGCTCCAATTCCAAACAGGTACAGCCCGCCCCCAAGGGCCTGGCACCATCTCTGGGCATGCGCATCTAGATCCAGCACCTAGGAAGCCGGTTTTCAACCGCTGATCTGTGCGGGACGGGCGCGGAGGCACCGCTCTGTGCAACAAACCTGAATGTCTCTAATTCCAAACAGGTACAGCCCGCCCCTAAGGACCTGGGAACCTCTCTGGGCATGCGCAGCTAGATCCAGCTCCTAGAAGCCGGTTTTCAACCCCTGATCTGCGCGGGACGGGCACGGAAGCACAGCTCTGGGCAAGAAACCTGAACGGCTCCAATTTCAAAAAGGTATAGCCCGCCACCAAGGGCCTGGCACCCTCTCTGGGCATGCGCAGCTAGATCCAGCACTTAGAAAGCCGGTTTTCTACCCCTGATCTGCGCGGCACGGACACCAAGGCCCTGCTCTGGGTAACAAAGCTGAAGGGCTCCAATTCCAAACAGGTACAGCCCACTCCCAAAGGCCTGGCACCATCTCTGGGCATGCGCAGCTAGATCCAGCTCCTAAAAAGCCGGTTTTCAACCCCTGATCTGCGCGGGACGGGCACGGTGGCCCAGCACTGGGCAACAAAGCTTGACGGCTCCAATTCCAAACAGATAAAGCCCGGCACCCAGGGCCTGGCATCCGCTCTGGGCACGCGCAGCTAGATCCAGCTCCTAGAAAGCCGGTTTTCAAACCCTTATCTGCACGGGAAGGGCACGGAGGCCCAGCTCTGGGCAACAAAGCTGGACGGCTCCAATTCCAAACAGGTACAGCCCGGCCCCAAGGGCCTGGCACCTCTCTGGGCATGCACAGCTAGATCCAGCTTCTAGAAAGCCCGTTTTTAACCCCTGATGTGCGCGGGACGGGCACGGAGGCACAGCTCTGGGCAACAAAGCTGAACGGCTCCAATTTCAAACAGGTACAGCCCACCCCCAAGGCCTGTGACCCTCTCTGGGCATGCGCAGCTAGATCTAGCTCTTAGAAAGCCGCTTTTCAACCCCTGATGTGCGCGGGACCAGCACGGAGGCACAGCTCTGGGCAACAAAGCTGAACAGTTCCAATTTCAAACAGGTACAGCCCGTCCCCAAGGGCCTGGCAACCACTCTGGGCATGCGGAGCTAGAACCAGATCCTAGAAAGCCAGTTTTCAACCCCTGATCTGCGAGAGACGGGCACGGAGGCCCAGCTCTGGGCAAATATCCTGAAAGTCTCTAATTCCAAACAGTTACAGCCCGCCCCTCAGTAACTGGGCATGCGCAACTAGATCCAGCTCCTAGAAGCCGGTTTTCAATCCCTGATCTGCGCGGGATGGGCAGGAGGCCCAGCTCTGGGTAACAAAGCTGAAGGGCTCCAATTCCAAACAGGTACAGCCCGCCCCTAAGGACCTGGCTCACTCTCTGGGCATGCGCACCTAGATCCAGCTCCAAGAAGCCGGTTTTCAACCCCTGATCTGCGCGGGACGGGCACAGAGGCACAGCTCTGGGCAACAAAGCTGAACGGCTCCAATTTCAAAAAAAGGTATAGCCCGCCCCCAAGGGCCTGGCACCCTCTCTGGACATAGGCATATAGATCTGACTCTTAGGAAGCCGGTTTTCAACCCCTGATCTGCGCGGGACGGGCACGGAGCCCCAGCTCTGGGAAAAAAAGCTGAATGGCTCCAATTCCAAACAGGTACTGCCCGTCCACAAGGGCCTGGCACCATCTCTGGGCATAGGCATCTAGATCCAGCTCCTAGGAAGCCGGTTTTCAACCCCTGATCTGCGCTGGAAGGGCACGGAGGCCCAGCTCTGGGCAACAAAGCTGAACGGCTCCAATTCCAAACAGGTATAGCCCGTCACAAAAGGCCTGGTACCCTCTCTGGGCATGCGAGCTAGATCCAGCTCTTAGAAAGCCGTTTTTCTACCCCTGATCTGCGCGGCACGGGCACCGAGGGACACCTCTGGGCAACAAAGCTGAAAGGCTCCAATTCCAAAGAAGTACAGCACGCCCCAAAGGCCTGGCACCCACTCTGTGCATGCGCAGCTAGATCCAGCTCCTATAAAACCGGTTTTCAACCCCTGATCTGCGCGGGACGGGCACGGAGTCCCAACTCTGGGCAACAAAGCTGAACGGCTCCAATTCCAAACAGATAAAGCCCGCCGCCAAGGGTCTGTCTCCCGCTCTGGGCATGTGCAGCTAGATCCAGCACCTAGAAAGACGGTTTTCAACCTCTGATCTGCACGGGACGGGCACGGAGGCCCAGCTCTGGGCAATAAAGCTGAACGGCTCCAATTTCAAACAGGTACAGCCCGCCCTCAAGGTATGGGACCCTCTCTGGGCATCCGCAGCTAGATCTAGCTCCTACAAAGCCGGTTTTCAACCCCTGATCTCCGCGGGACGGGCTCGGAGACACAGCTCTGGGCAACAAAGAACAACGGCTCCAATTCCAAACAGGTACATCCCGCCCCCAAGGGCCTGACCCCATCTCTGGGCATGCGCATCTAGATCCAGCTCCTAGGAAGCCGGTTTTCAACCGCTGATCTGCACGGGACGGGCACAGAGGCCAAGGTCTGGGCAACAAAGCTGAACGGCTCAAATTCCAAACAGGTACAGCCGACTCCCAAAGGCCTGGGACCCTCTCTGGACATGCGCAGCTAGATCCAGCTCTTAGAAAGCCGGTTTTCAACCGCTGATCTGCGCGGGACTGGCACAGAGGCCCAGCTCTGTGTAACAAAGCTGAACGGCTCCAATTCCAAACAGGAACAGCCCGCCCCCAAGGGCCTGGCACCATATCTGGGCATGCGTATCTAGATCCAGCTCCTAAGAAGCCGGTTTTCAAACCCTGATCTGTGCGGGACGGGCACGGAGGCCCAGCTCTGGGCAGAAAAGCTGAATGGCTCCAATTCCAAACAGGTACAGCCCGTCCACAAGGGCCTGGCACCCTCTCTGGGCATGCGGAGCTAGATCCAGCTCCTAGAAAGCCGGATTTCGTCCCCTGATCTGCGTGGCACGGGCACCGAGGCACACCTCTGGGCAACAAAGCTGAACGGCTCCAATGCAAAACAGGTATAGCCCCTCTCCAAGGGCCTGGCACCATCTCTGGGCATGCGCAGCTAGATCTAGCATTTAGAATGCCGGTTTTCTACCCCTGATCTGCGCGGCACGGGCACCAAGGCCCAGCTCTGGGCAACAAAGCTGAAGGGCTCCAATTCCAAACAAGTACAGCCCGCCGCCAAAGGCCTGGCACCCTCTCTGTGCATGCGCAGCTAGATCCAGCTCCTACAAAGCCGGTTTTCAACAACTGATCTGCGCCGGACGGGCAAGGAGGCCCAGCTCTGGGCAACAAAGCTGAACGGCTCCAATTCCAAACAAGTACAGCCCACCCCAAAGGCCTGGCACCCACTCTGTGCATGCGTAGCTAGATCCAGACCCTACAAAACCGGTTTTCAACCCCTGATCTGCGCGGGACGGGCACGGAGTCCCAGCTCTGGGCAACAAAGCTGAACGGCTCCAATTCCAAACAGATACAGCCCGCCGCCAAGGGTCTGTCACCCGCTCTGGGCATGTGCAGCTATATCCAGCTCCTAGAAAGCTGGTTTTCAATCGCTGATCTGCACGGGACGGGCACAGAGGCCCAGGTCTGGGCAACAAAGCTGAACGGCTCCAATTCCAAACAGGTACAGCCCGCCCCCAAGGGCCTGGCACCATCTCTGGGCATGCGCATCTAGATCCAACTCCTAGAAAGCCGGTTTTCAACCGTGATCTGCGCGGGACGGGGGCGGAGGCACAGCTCTGGGCAACAAACCTGAATGTCTCTAATTCCAAACAGGTACAGCCCGCCCCCAAGGGCCTGGCACCCTCTCTGGGCATGCGCAGCTGGATCAAGCTCTTAGAGAGCCGGTTTTCAACCCCTGATTTGCGCGGGACGTGAACGGAGGCCCAGCTATGGGCAACAAAGCTGAAGGGCTCCAATTCCAAACAGGTACAGCCCGCCCCCAAGAGCCTTGAACCCTCTCTGGGCATGCGCAGCTAGATCCAGCTACTAGGAAGCCTGTTTTCAACCCCTGATCTGCGCGGGTCGAGCACGGAGGCCCTGCTCTGGGCAACAAAGCTGAACGGCTCCAATTTCAAACAGGTACAGCCCGCCCCCAAGGGCCTGGCACCCTCTCTGGGCATGCGCAGCTAGATCCAGCTCCTAAAAAGCCGGTTTTCAAGCCCTAATCTGCGCGGGACGGGCAGGAGGCACAGCTCTGGGCAACAAATCTGAACTGTTCCAATTCCAAACAGGTACAGCCCGTCCCCAAGGGCCTGGCACCCTCTCTGGGCATGCGCAGCTAGATCCAGCTCCTAAAAAGCCGGTTTTCAAGCCCTGATCTGCTCGGTACGGGCAAGGATGCACAGCTCTGGGCAACAAAGCTGAACGGCTCCAATTTCAAACAGGTAGAGCCCGCCCCCAAGGGCCTGGCACCCTCTCGGGGCATGCGCAGCTAGATCCAGCTACTAAAAAGCCAGTTCTCAACCCCTGATCTCCGCGGGACAGGCAGGAGGCCCAGCTCTGGGCATCAAAGCTGACCGGCTCCAATTCCAAACAGGTACAGCCCACTCCCAAAGGCCTGGGACCCTCTCTGGGCATGCGCAGCTAGATCCAGCTCTTAGAAAGACGGTTTTCAACCGCTGATCTGCGCGGGACTGGCACGGAGGCCCAGCTCTGGGCAACAAAGCTGAACTGCTCCAATTCCAAACAGGTACAGCCCGCCCCCAAGGACCTGGCGCCATCTCTGGGCATGCGCATCTAGATCCAGCAACTAGGAAGCCGGTTTTCAACCCCTGATCTGCGCGGGACTGGCACGGAGGCCCAGCCTTGGGCAACAAAGCTGAACGGGTCCAATTTCAAACAGGTACAGCCCGCCCCCAAGGGCCTGGCACCCTCTCTGGGTATGCACAGCTAGATCCAGCTCCTAAAAATCCGGTTTTCAAGCCCTGATCTGCGCGGGACGGGCAGGAGGCCCTTCTCTGGGCAACAAATCTGAACGGCTCCAATTACAAACAGGTACAGCCCGTCACCAAGGGCCTGGCACCCTCTCTGGGCATGAGCAGCTAGATCCAGCTCTTAGAAAGCCGCTTTTCAACCCCTGATGTGGGCGGGACCAACACAGAGGCACAGCTCAGGGCAACAAAGCTGAACGGTTCCAATTTCAAACAGGTACAGCCGGTCCCAAGGGCCTGGCAACCTCTCTGGGCATGCGCAGCTAGAACCAGATCCGAGAAAGCCGGTTTTCAACCCCTGATATGCGAGGGACGGGCACGGAGGCCCAGCTCTGGGCAACGAACCTGAACGTCTCTAATTCCAAACAGGTACAGCCCACCCCTCAGTACCTGGGCATGTGCAGCTAGATCCAGCTCCTACAAGCCGGTTTTCAACCCCTGATCTGCGCTGGACGGGCAAGAATGCACAGCTCTGGGCAACAAAGCTGAACAGCTCCAATTTCAAACAGGTACGGCCCGCCCCAAGGGCCAGGCACGCTCTCTGGGCATGCGCAGCTAGATCCAGCTCCTAAAAAGCCGGTTTTCAACCCCTGATTTCCGCGGGACGGGCAGGAGGGCCAGCTCTGGGCAACAAAGCTGAACGGCTCCAATTCCAAACAGGTACAGCCCACTCCCAAGGCCTGGGACCCACTCTGGGCATGCGCAGCTAGATCCAGCTATTAGAATGCCGGTTTTCAACCGCTGATATGCGCGGGACTGGCACGGAGTCCCAGCTCTGGGCAACAAAGCTGAACTGCTCCAATTCCAAACAGGTACAGCCCACACCCAAGTGCCTGGCACCATCTCTGGGCATGCGCATCTAGATCCAGCAACTAGGAAGCCGGTTTTCAACCCCTGATCAGCGCGGGACAGGCACGGAGGCCCAGCTCTGGGCAGAAAAGCTGAATGGCTCAAATTCTAAACAGGTACAGCCCGTCCACAAGGGCCTGGCACCCTCTCTGTGCATGCGCAGCTAGATCCAGCTCCTACAAAGCCGGTTTTCAACCCCTGATCTGCGCGGGACGGGCAAGGTGGCCCAGCTCTGGGCAATAAAGCTTGACGGCTCCAATTCCAAACAGATACAGCCCGCCGCCAAGGGCCTGGCACCAGCTCTGGGCAGGCGCAGCTAGATCCAGCTCCTTGAAAGACGGTTTTCAAACCCTGATCTGCACGGGAAGGGTACGGAGGCCCAGTTCTGGGCAAGAAAGCTGGACGGCTCCAATTCCAAACAGGTACAGCCCGCCCCCAAGGGCCTGGCACCTCTCTGGGCATGCACAGCTAGATCCAGCTCCTAGAAATCCGGTTTTCAACCCCTGATGTGCGCGGGACGGGCACGGAGACCCAGCTCTGGGCAACAAAGCTGAACGGCTCCAATTTCAAACAGGTACAGCCCGCCCCCAAGGCCTGGGACCCTCTCTGGTCATGCGCAGCTTGACCTAGCTCTTAGAAAGCCGCTTTTCAACCCCTGATGTGCGCGGGACCAGCACGGAGGCACAGCTCTGGGTAACAAAGCTGAACGGTTCCAATTTCAAACAGGTACAACCCGTCCCCAAGGGCCTGGCAACCTCTCTGGGCATGCGCAGCTAGAATCAGATCCTAGACAGCCGCTTTTCAACCCCTGATCTGCGCGGGTCGGGCACGGAGGCCCAGCTCTGGCAAAGATCCTGAACGTCTCTAATTCCAAACAAGTACAGCCCGCCCCTCAGTACCTGGGCATGCGCAACTAGATCCAGCTCCTAGAAGCCGGTTTTCAACCCCTGATCTGCGCGGGACGGGCAGGAGGCCAAGCTCTGGGTAACAAAGCTGAACGGCTCCAATTCCAAAGAGGTACAGCCCGCCCCTAAGGACCTGGCTCACTCTCTGGGCATGCGCAGCTAGATCCAGGTCCTAGAAGCCGGTTTTCAACCCCTGATCTGCGCAGGACGGGCACAGAGGCACAGCTCTGGGCAACAAAGCTGAACGGCTCCAATTTCAAAAAAAGGTATAGCCCGCCCCCAAGGGCCTGGAACCCTCTCTGGGCATAGGCATCTAGATCTGGCTCCTAGGAAGCCGGTTTTCAACCCCTGATCTGCGCGGGACCGGCACGCAGGCCCAGCTCTGGGTATAAAAGATGAATGGCTCCAATTCCAAACAGGTACCGCCCGTCCACAAGGGCCTGGCACCATCTCTGGGCATAGTCATCTAGATCCAGCTCCTAGGAAGCCGGTTTTCAACCCCTGATCTGCACCGGAAGGGCACGGAGGCCCAGTTCTGGGCAACAAAGCTGAACGGCTCCAATTCCAAACAGGTAAAGCCCGTCACAAAGGGCCTGGTACCCTCTCTGGGCATGCGCAGCTAGATCCAGCTCTTAGAAAGCCTTTTTTCTACCCCTCATCTGCGCTGCACGGGCACCGAGGGACACCTCTGGGCAACAAAGCTGAACGGCTCCAATTCCAAACAAGTACAGCCCGCCCCAAAGGCCTGGCACCCACTCTGTGCATGCGTAGCTAGATCCAGACCCTACAATACCGGTTTTCAACCCCTGATCTGCGCGGGACGGGCACGGAGTCCCAGCTCTGGGCAACAAAGCTGAACGGCTCCAATTCCAAACAGATACAGCCCGCCGCCAAGGGTCTGTCACCCGCTCTGGGCATGTGCAGCTATATCCAGCTCCTAGAAAACCGGTTTTCAATCGCTGATCTGCACTGGACGGGCACAGAGGCCCAGGTCTGGGCAACAAAGCTGAACGGCTCCAATTCCAAACAGGTACAGCCCGCCCCCAAGGGCCTGGCACCATCTCTGGGCATGCGCATCTAGATCCAACTCCTAGAAAGCCGGTTTTCAACCGTGATCTGCGCGGGACGGGGGCGGAGGCACAGCTCTGGGCAACAAACCTGAATGTCTCTAATTCCAAACAGGTACAGCCCGCCCCCAAGGGCCTGGCACCCTCTCTGGGCATGCGCAGCTAGATCAAGCTCTTAGAGAGCCGGTTTTCAACCCCTGATTTGCGCGGGACGGGAACGGAGGCCCAGCTATGGGCAACAAAGCTGAACGGCTCCAATTCCAAACAGATACAGCCCGCCGCCAAGGGTCTGTCACCCGCTCTGGGCATGTGCAGCTAGATCCAGCTCCTAGAAAGCCGGTTTTCAACCCCTGATCTGCACGGGACGGGCACGGAGGCCCAGCTCTGGGCAATAAAGCTGAACGGCTCCAATTTCAAACAGGTACAGCCCGCCCTCAATGTCTGGGACCCTCTCTGGGCATCCGCAGCTAGATCTAGCTACTAGAAAGTCGGTTTTCAACCCCTGATCTCCGCGGGACGGGCTCGGAGACACAGCTCTGGGCAACAAAGCTGAACGGCTCCAATTCCAAACAGGTACATCCCGCCCCCAAGGACCTGACCCCATCTCTGGGCATGCGCATCTAGATCCAGCTCCTAGGAAGCCGGTTTTCAATCGCTGATCTGAATGGGACGGGCACAGAGGCCCAGGTCTGGGCAACAAAGCTGAACAGCTCCAATTCCAAACAGGTACAGCCCGCCCCCAAGGGCCTGGCACCATCTCTGGGCATGCGCAGCTAGATCAAGCTCTTAGAGAGCCGGTTTTCAACCCCTGATTTGCGCGGGACGGCCACGGACGCCAAGCTGTGGGCAACAAAGCTGAAGGGTTCCAATTCCAAACAGGTACAGCCCGCCCCCAAGAGCCTTGAACCCTCTCTGGGCATACGCAGCTAGATCCAGCTCCTAGGAAGCCTGTTTTCAACCCCTGATCTGCGCGGGTCGGGCACGGAGGCCCAGCCTTGGGCAACAAAGCTGAACGGGTCCAATTTCAAACAGGTACAGCCCGCCCCCAAGGGCCTGGCACCCTCTCTGGGTATGCACAGCTAGATCCAGCTCCTAAAAAGCCGGTTTTCAACCCCTGATCTGCGCGGGACGGGCAGGAGGCTCATCTCTGGGCAACAAATCTGAACGGCTCCAATTCCAAACAGGTACAGCCCACTCCCAAAGGCCTGGGACCCTCTCTGGGCATGCGCAGCTAGATCCAGCTCTTAGAAAGCCGCTTTTCAACCCCTGATGTGGGCGGGACCAACACGGAGGCACAGCTCTGGGCAACAAAGCTGAACGGTTCCAATTTCAAACAGGTACAGCCCGTCCCAAGGGCCTGGCAACCTCTCTGGTCATGCGCAGCTAGAACCAGATCCGAGAAAGCCGGTTTTCAACCCCTGATATGCGAGGGACGGGCACGGAGGCCCAACTCTGGGCATCGAACCTGAACGTCTCTAATAACAAACAGGTACAGCCCGCCCCTCAGTACCTGGGCATGTGCAGCTAGATCCAGCTCCTAGAAGCCGGTTTTCAACCCCTGATCTGCGCTGGACGGGCACGAATGCACAGCTCTGGGCAACAAAGCTGAACAGCTCCAATTTCAAAGAGGTACAGCCCGCCCCAAGGGCCAGGCACGCTCTCTGGGCATGCGCAGCTAGATCCAGCTCCTAAAAAGCCGGTTTTCAACCCCTGATTTCCGCGGGACAGACAGGAGGCCCAGCTCTGGGCAACAAAGCTGAACGGCTCCAATTCCAAACAGGTACAGCCCACTCCCAAAGGCCTGGGACCCACTCTGGACATGCGCAGCTAGATCCAGCTATTAGAATGCCGGTTTTCAACCGCTGATATGCGCGGGACTGGCACGGAGTCCCAGCTCTGGGCAACAAAGCTGAACTGCTCTAATTCCAAACAGGTACAGCCCACACCCAAGTGCCTGGCACCATCTCTGGGCATATGCATCTAGATCCAGCTCCTGGGAAGCCGGTTTTCAACCCCTGATCTGCGCGGGACGGGCACAGAGGCCCAGCTCTGGGCAGAAAAGCTGAATGGCTCAAATTCCAAACAGGTACAGCCCGTCCACAAGGGCCTGGCACCCTCTCTGTGCATGCGCAGCTAGATCCAGCTCCTACAAAGCCGGTTTTCAACCCCTGATCTGCGCGGGACGGGCAAGTTGGCCCAGCTCTGGGCAATAAAGCTTGACGGCTCCATTTCCAAACAGATACAGCCCGCCGCCAAGGGCCTGGCACCCGCACTGGGCAGGCGCAGCTAGATCCAGCTCCTTGAAAGACGGTTTTCAAACCCTGATCTGCACGGGAAGGGTACGGAGGCCCAGTTCTGGGCAAGAAAGCTGGACGGCTCCAATTCCAAACAGGTACAGCCCGCCCCCAAGGGCCTGGCACCTCTCTGGGCATGCACAGCTAGATCCAGCTCCTAGAAATCCGGTTTTCAACCCCTGATGTGCCCGGGACGGGCACGGAGACCCAGCTCTGGGCAACAAAGCTGAACGGCTCCAATTTCAAACAGGTACAGCCCGCCCCCAAGGCATGGGACCCATTCTGGTCATGCGCAGCTAGATCCAACTCCTAGAAAGGCGGATTTCATCCCCTGATCTGCGCGGGACGGGCACGGAAGCACGGCTCTGTGCAACAAACCTGAATGTCCCTAATTCCAAACAGGTACAGCCCGCGCCTAAGGACCTGGGACCCTCTCTGGGCATACGCAGCTAGATCCAGCTCCTAGAAAGACGGATTTCAACCCCTGATCTTCGAGGGACGGCCACGGAGGCCCAGCTCTGGGCAACAATGCTGAACGGCTCCAATTCCAAACAGGTACAGCCCGCACCCAAGGGCCTGGCACCATCTCTGGGCATGCGCATCTAGATCCAGCTCCTAGGAAGACGCTTTTCAACCCCTGATCTGTGCTGGACGGGCACGGAGGCCCAGCTCTGGGCAACAAAGCTGAAAGGCTCCATTTCCAAACAGGTATAGCCCGTCACAAAGGGCCTGGTACCCTCTCTGGGCATGCGCAGCTAGATCCAGCTCTTAGAAAGCTGGTTTTCTACCCCTGAACTGCACGGCACGGGCACCGAGGCACACCTCTGGGCAACAAAGATGAACGGCTCCAATTCCAAACAAGTACAGCCCACCCCAAAGGCCTGGCACCCACTCTGTGCATGCGCAGCTAGATCCAGCTCCTACAAAACCGGTTTTCAACCCCTGATCTGCGCGGGACGGGCACGGAAGCCCAGCTCTGGGCAATAAAGCTGAACGGCTCCAATTTTAAACAGGTAGAGCCCGCCCTCAAGGTCTGGGACCCTCTCTGGGCATCCGCAGCTAGATCTAGCTCCTACAAAGCCGGTTTTCAACCCCTGATCTCCGCGGGACGGGCTCAGAGACACAGCTCTGGGCAACAAAGAACAACGGCTCCAATTCCAAACAGGTACATCCCGCCCCCAAGGGCCTGACCCCATTTCTGGGCATGCGCATCTAGATCCAGCTCCTAGGAAGCCGGTTTTCAACCGCTGATCTGCGCGTGACGGGCACAGAGGCCCAGGTCTGGGCAACAAAGCTGAACGGCTCCAATTCCAAACAGGTACAGCCCGCCCTCAAAGCCCTGGCACCATCTCTGGGCATGCGCATCTAGATCCAGCTCCTAGGAAGCCAGTTTTCAACCGCTGATCTGCGCGGGACGGGCGTGGAGGCGCATCTCTGGGCAACAAACCTGAATGTCTCTAATTCCAAACAGGTACAGCCCGCCCCCAAGGGCCTGGGACCCTCTCTTGGCATGCGCAGCTAGATCCAGCTCCTAGAAAGACGGTTTTCAACCCCTGATCTTCGAGGGACGGCCACGGAGGCCCAGCTCTGGGCAACAATGCTGAACGGTTCCAATTTCAAACAGGTACAGCCCGCCCCCAAGGGCCTGGCACCCTCTCTGAGCATAGTCATCTAGATCCAGCTCCTAGGAAGCCGGTTTTCAACCCCTTATCTACGCGGGATGGGCACGGAGGCCCAGCTCTGGGCAGAAAAGCTGAATGGCTCAAATTCCAAACAGGTACAGCCCGTCCACAAGGGCCTGGCACCCTCTCTGTGCATGCGCAGCTAGATCCAGCTCCTACACAGCCGGTTTTCAACCCCTGATCTGCGCGGGACGGGCAAGGTGGCCCAGCTCTGGGCAATAAAGCTTGACGGCTCCAATTCCAAACAGATACAGCCCGCCGCCAAGGGCCTGGCACCCGCACTGGGCAGGCGCAGCTAGATCCAGCTCCTTGAAAGACGGTTTTCAAACCCTGATCTGCACGGGAAGGGTACGGAGGCCCAGTTCTGGGCAAGAAAGCTGGACGGCTCCAATTCCAAACAGGTACAGCCCGCCCCCAAGGGCCTGGCACCTCTCTGGGCATGCACAGCTAGATCCAGCTCCTAGAAATCCGGTTTTCAACCCCTGATGTGCGCGGGACGGGCACGGAGACCCAGCTCTGGGCAACAAAGCTGAACGGCTCCAATTTCAAACAGGTACAGCCCGCCCCCAAGGCCTGGGACCATCTCTGGTCATGCGCAGCTTGACCTAGCACTTAGAAATCCGGTTTTCAAACCCTGATCTGCGCGGGACCAGCAGGAGGCCCAGCTCTGGGTAACAAAGCTGAACGGCTCCAATTCCAAACAGGTACAGCCAGCCCCTAAGGAACTGGGTCACTATCTGGGCATGCGCAGCTAGATCCAGCTCTTAGAAGCCGGTTATCAACCCCTGATCTTCGCGGGACGGGTACGGAGGCACAGGTCTGGGCAACAAAGCTGTACAGCTCCAATTTCAAAAAAAAGTTTTACCCGCCCACAGGGGCCTGGAACCCTCTCTGGGCATGCGCAGCTAGATCCAACTCCTAGAAAGGCGGATTTCATCCCCTGATCTGCGCGGGACGGGCAGGAGGCCCAGCTCTTGGCAACAAATCTGAACAGCTCCAATTCCAAACAGGTACAGCCCGTCCCCAAGGGCCTGGCACCCTCTCTGGGCATGCGCAGCTAGACCCAGCTCCTAGGAAGCCGGTTTTCAACCCCTGATTTGTGCGGTCCGGGCACGGATGCCCAGCTCTGGGCAACAAAGCTGAACAGCTCCAATTTCAAACAGGTAGAGCCCGCCCCCAAAGGCCTGGTACCCTCTCTGGGCATGCGCAGCTAGATCCAGCTCCTAAAAAGCCGGTTCTCAACCCCTGATCTCCGCGGGACGGGCACGGAGGCACAGCTCTGGGCAACAAAGCTGAACGGCTCCAATTTCAAACAGGTACAGCCCGCCCCCAAGGCTTGGGACCCTCTCTGGGCATGCGCAGCTAGATCCAGCTCTTAGAAAGCCGCTTTTCAACCCCTGATGTGCACGGAACCAGCACGGAGGCACAGCTCTGGGCAATAAAGCTAAACGATTCCAATTTCATACAGGTACAGCCCGTCCCAAGGGCCTGGCAACCTCTCTGGGCATGCGCAGCTAGAACCAGATCCTAGAAAGCCGGTTTTCAACACCTGATCTGCGAGGGACGGGCACGTAGGCCCAGCTCTGGGCAACGAACCTGAACGTCTCTAATTCCAAACAGGTACAGCCCGCCCCTCAGTACCTGGGCATGTGCAGCTAGATCCTGCTCCTAGAAGCCGGTTTTCAACCCCTGATCTGCGCTGGACGGGCACGGATGCACAGCTCTGGGCAACAAAGCTGAACGGCTCCAATTTCTAACAGGTACAGCCCGCCCCCAAGGGCCTGGCACGCTCTCTGGGCATGCGCAGCTAGATCCAGCTCCTAAAAAGCCGGTTTTCAACCCCTGATTTCCGCGGGACGGGCAGTAGGCCCAGCTCTGGGCAACAAAGCTGAACGGCTCCAATTCCAAACAGGTACAGCCCACTCCCAAAGGCCTGGGACCCACTTTGGGCATGCGCAGCTAGATCCAGCTATTAGAATGCCGGATTTCAACCGCAGATATGCGCGGGACTGGCACTGAGTCCCAGCTCTGGGCAACAAAGCTGAACTGCTCCAATTCCAAACAGGTACAGCCCGCACCCAGGAACCTGGCACCATCTCTGGTCATGTGCATCTAGATCCAGCTCCTAGGAAGCTGGTTTTCAACCCCTGATCTGGGCGGGACGGGCACGGAGGCCCAGCTCTGGGCAACAAAGCTGAACGGCTCCAATTGCAAACAGGTACAGCCCGTCCACAAGGGCCTGGCACCCTCTCTGTGCATGCGCAGCTAGATCCAGCTCCTACAAAGCCGGTTTTCAACCCCTGATCTGCGCGGGACGGGCAAGGTGTCCCAGCTCTGGGCAATAAAGCTTGACGGCTAAAAATTCCAAACAGATACAGCCCGCCGCCAAGGGCCTGGCACCCGCTCTGGTCAGGCGCAGCTAGATCCAGCTCCTAGAAAGACGGTTTTCAAACCCTGATCTGCACGGGAAGGGTACGGAGGCCCAGTTCTGGGCAACAAATCTGGACGGCTCCAATTCCAAACAGGTACAGCCCGCCCCCTAGGGCCTGGCACCTCTCTGGGCATGCACAGCTAGATCCAGCTCCTAGAAATCCGGTTTTCAACCCCTGATGTGCGCGGGACGGGCACGGAGACCCAGCTCTGGGCAACAAAGCTGAACGGCTCCAATTTCAAACAGGTACAGCCCGCCCCCAAGGCCTGGGACCCACTCTGGGCTTGCGCAGCTAGATCTAGCTCTTAGAAAGCCGGTTTTCAAACCCTGATCTGCGCGGGACCGGCAGGAGACCCAGCTCTGGTAACAAAGCTGAACGGGTCCTATTCCAAACAGGTACAGCCCGCCCCTAAGGACCTGGGTCACTATCTGGGCATGCGCAGCTAGATCCAGCTCCTAGAAGGCGGTTTTCAACCCCTGATCTTCGCGGGACGGGAACGGAGGCACAGGTCTGGGCAACAAAGCTGAACGGCTCCAATTTCAAAAAAAGGTATAGCCCGCCCACAAGGGCCTGGCACCCTCTCTGGGCATGCGCAGCTAGATCCAACTCCTAGAAAGGCGGATTTCATCCCCTGATCTGCGCGGGACGGCAAGGAAGCACAGCTCTGTGCAACAAACCTAAATGCCCCTAATTCCAAACAGGTACAGCCCACCCCTAAGGACCTGGGACCCTCTCTGGGCATACGCAGCTAGATCCAGCTCCTAGAAAGACGGTTTTCAACCCCTGATCTTCGAGGGACGGCAACGGAGGCCCAGCTCTGGGCAACAATGCTGAATGGCTACAATTCCAAACAGGTACAACCCACCCCCAAGGGCCTGGCACCATCTCTGGGCATGCGCATCTAGATCCAGCTCCTAGGAAGCCGGTTTTCAACCCCAGATCTGCACTGGACGGGCACGGAGGCCCAGCTCTGGACAACAGAGCTGAATGGCTCCAATTCCAAACAGGTATAGCCCGTTACAAAGGGCCTGGTACCCTCTCTGGGCAGGCGCAGCTAGATCCAGCTCTTAGAAAGCCGGTTTTCTACCCCTGATCTGTGCGGCACGGGCACCGAGGCACACCTCTGGGCAACAAAGCTGAACGGCTCCAATTCCAAACAAGTACAGCCCGCCCCAAAGCCCTGGCACCCACACTGTCCATGCGCAGCTAGATCCAGCTCCTACAAAACCGGTTTTCAACCCCTGTTCTGCGCGGGACGGGCACGGAGTCCCAGCTCTGGGCAACAAAGCTGAACGGCTCCAATTCCAAACAGATACAGCCCGCCGCCAAGGGTCTGGCACCCGCTATGGGCATGTGCAGCTAGATCCAGCTCCTAGAAAGCCGGTTTTCAACCCCTGATCTGCACGGGATGGGCACGGAAGCCCAGCTCTGGGCAATAAAGCTGAACGGCTCCAATTTTAAACAGGTAGAGCCCGCCCTCAAGGTCTGGGACCCTCTCTGGGCATCCGCAGCTAGATGTAGCTCCTACAAAGCCGGTTTTCAACGCCTGATCTCCGCGGGATGGGCTCGGAGACACAGCTCTGGGCAACAAAGAACAACGGCTCCAATTCCAAACAGGTACATCCCGCCCCCAAGGCCCTACCCCATTTCTGGGCATGCGCATCTAGATCCTGCTCCTAGGAAGACGGTTTTCAACCGCTGATCTGCGCGTGACGGGCACAGAGGCCCAGGTCTGGGCAACAAAGCTGAACGGCTCCAATTCCAAACAGGTACAGCCCAACCCCAAAGGCCTGGCACCATCTCTGGGCATGCGCATCTAGATCCAGCTCCTAGGAAGCCAGTTTTCAAACGCTGATCTGTGCGGGACTGGCGTAGAGGCGCAACTCTGGGCAACAAACCTGAATGTCTCTAATTCCAAACAGGTACAGCCCGCCCCTAAGGACCTGGGACCCTCTCTGGGCATGCGCAGCTAGATCCAGCAACTAGAAAGACGGTTTTCAACCCCTAATCTTCGAGGGACGGCCATGGAGGCCCAGCTCTGGGCAACAATGCTGAACGGTTCCAATTTCAAACATGTATAGCCCGCCCCCAAGGGCCTAGCCCCCTCTCTGAGCATAGGCATCTAGATCCAGCTCCTAGGAAGCCGGTTTTCAACCCCTGATCTGCGCGGGACGGGCACAGAGGCCCAGCTCTGGGCAACAAAGCTGAACGGCTCCAATTTCAAAAAAAGGTACAGCCCGCCCACAAGGGCCTGGCACCCTCTCTGGGCATGCGCAGCCAGATCCAACTCCTAGAAAGGCGGATTTCATCCCATGATCTGCACGGGACGGGCACGGAGGCCCAGCTCTGGGCAACAAAGCTGAACGGCTCCGATTCCAAACAGATATAGCCCGTCACAAAGGGACTGGTACCCTCTCGGGGCATGAGCAGCTAGATCCAGCACTTTGAAAGCCGGTTTTCTACCCCTGATCTGCGAGGGACGGGCACGGAGGCCCAGCTCTGGGCAACGAACCTGAACGTCTCTAATTCCAAACAGGTACAGCCCGCCCCTCAGTACCTGGGCATGCGCAACTAGATCCAGCACCTAGAAGCTGGTTCTCAACCCCTGATCTGCGCGGTACCAGCAGGAGGCCCAACTCTGGGTAACAAAGCTGAACGACTCCAATTCCAAACAGATACAGCCCGCCCCTAAGGACCTGGGTCATTATCTGCGCATGTGCAGCTAGATCCAGCTCCTAGAAGCCGGTTTTCAACCCCTGATCTGCGCGGGACGGGCACGGAGGCCCAGCTCTGGGCAACAAAGCTGAATGGCTCCAATTCCAAACAGGTATAGCCCGTCACAAAGGGACTGGTACCCTCTCGAGGCATGCGCAGCTAGATCCAGCACTTAGAAAGCCGGTCTTCTACCCCTGAACTGCGCGGCACGGGCACCGAGGCCCAGCTCTGGGTAACAAAGCTGAACGGCTACAATTTCAAACAGGTACAGCCCACTCCCAAAGGCCTGGGACCCTCTTTGGGCATGCGCAGCTAGATCGAGCTCTTAGAAAGCCGGTTTTCTACCCCTGATCTGCGCGGGACGGGCACAGTGGCTCAGCTCTGGGCAACAAAGCTGAACGGCTCCAATTCCAAACAGGTACAGCCCGCCCCCAAGGGCCTGGCACCATCTCTGGGCATGCGCATCTAGATCCAGCTCCTAGGAAGCCGGTTTTCAACCCCTGATCTGCGCTGGACGGGCACGGAGGCCCAGCTCTGGGCAACAAAGCTGAACGGCTCCAATTCTAAACAGGTATAGCCCGTCACAAAGGGCCTGGTACCCTCTCTGGGCATGCGCAGCTAGATCCAGCTCTTAGAAAGCCGGTTTTCTACCCCTGATCTGCGCGGCACGGGCACCGAGGCACACCTCTGTGAAACAAAGATGAACGGCTCCAATTCCAAACAAGTTCAGCCCGCCCCAAAGGCCTGGCACCCACTCTGTGCATGCGCAGCTAGATCCACCTCCTACAAAATCGGTTTTCAACCCCTGCTCTGCGTGGGACGGGCGCGGAGTCCCAGCTCTGGGCAACAAATCTGAACGGCTCCAATTCCAAACAGATACAGCCCGCCGCCAAGGGTCTGGCACCCGCTCTGGGCATGTGCAGCTAGATTCAGCTCCTAGAAAGCCGGTTTTCAACCCCTAATCTGCACGGGACGGGCACGGAGGCCCAGCTCTGGGCAATAATGCTGAACGGCTCCAATTCCAAACAGGTACAGCCCGCCCCCAAAGGCCTGGCACCATCTCTGGGCATGCGCATCTAGATCCAGCTCCTAGGAAGCCAGTTTTCAACCGCTGATCTGCGCGGGACGGGCGCAGAGGCACAGCTCTGGGCAACAATCCTCAATATCTCTAATTCCAAACAGGTACAGCCCGCCCCTAAGGACCTGGGACCCTTTCTGGGCATGCGCAGCTAGATCCAGCTCATAGAAAAACGGTTTTCAACCCTTGATCTTCGAGGGACGGCCACGGAGGCCCAGTTCTGGGCAGAAAAGCTGAATGGTTCCAATTCCAAACAGGTATAGCCCGTCACAAAGGGCCTGGAACCCTCTCTGGGCATGTGCAGCTAGATCCAGCTCTTAGAAACCGGTTTTCTACCCCTGATCTGCGCGGCACGGGCACCGAGGCACACCTCTGGGAAACAAAGATGAACGGCTCCAATTCCAAACAAGTTCAGCCCGCCCCCAAGGGCCTGGCACCCCCTCTGGGCATGCGCAGCTAGATCCAGCTCCTAAAAAGCTGGTTTTCAAACCCTGATCTGTGCGGGACGGGCAGGAGGCCCAGCTCTGGGCAACAAATCTGAACGGCTCCAATTCCAAGCAGGTACACCCCACTCCCAAACGCCTGGGACCCTCTCTGGGCATGCGCAGCTAGATCCAGCTCTTAGAAAGCCGGTTTTCAACCGCTGATCTGCGCGGGATGGTCAGGAGGCCCAGCTCTGGGTAACAAAGCTGAACGGCTCCAATTCTAAACAGGTACAGGTCGCCCCTAAGGACCTGGGTCATTCTCCGGGCATGCGCAGCTAGATACAGCTCCTAGAAGCCGGTTTTCAACCCCTGATCTGCAAGGGACGGGCACGGAGGCACAGCTCTGGGCAACAAAGCTGAACGGCTCCAATTTCAAAAAAAGGTATAGCCCGCCCCCTAGGGCCTGGCACCCTCTCTGGGCATGCGCAGCTATATCCAACTCCTAGAAAGGCGGATTTCATCCCCTGATCTGCGCGGGACGGGCACGGTGGCCCAGCTCTGGGCAACAAAGATGAACGGCTCCAATTCCAAACAGGTATAGCCCATCACAAAGGGCCTGGCTCTCTCTCTGGGCATGCGCAGCTAGATCCAGCACTTAGAAAGCCGGTTTTCTACCCCTGATCTGCGCAGCACGGGCACCGAGGCACACCTCTGGGCAACAAAGCTGAATGGCTCCAATTCCAAACAGGTACAGCCCACTCCCAAAGGCCTGGGACCCTCTTTGGGCATGCGCAGCTAGATCCAGCTCTTAGAAAGACGGTTTTGAACCGCTGATCTGCGCGCGACGGGCACAGAGGCTCAGCTCTGGGCAACAAAGCTGAACGGCTCCAATTCCAAATAGGTACAGCCCGCCCCCAAGGCCTGGCACCATCTCTGCGCATGCGCATCTAGATCCAGCTCCTAGGAAGCCGGTTTTCAACCCCTGATCTGCGCGGGACAGACACGGAGGCCCACCTCTGGGCAAAAAAGCTGAATGGCTCCAATTCCAAACAGGTACAGCCCGCCCCCAAGGGCCTGGCACCCTCTCTGGGAATGCGCAGCTAGATCCAGCTCTTAGAGAGCCGGTTTTCAACCCCTGATCTGTGCCGACGGGCACGGAGGCACAGCTCTGGGCAAAAAAGCTAAAGGGCTCCAGTTCCAAACAGGTACAGCCCGCCCCCAAGAGCCTTGGAACCTCTCTGGGCATGCGCAGCTAAATCCAGTTCCTAGGAAGCCGGTTTTCAACCCCTAATCTGCGCGGGTCGGGCACGGAGGCCCAGCACTGTGTAACAAAGCTGAACGGCTCCAATTCCAAACAGGTACAGCCCGCCCCCAAAGGCCTGGCACCATCTCTGGGCATGCGCATCTAGATCCAGCTCCTAGGAAGCCGGTTTTCAAACCCTGATCTGCGCGGGACGGGCACGGAGGCCCAGCTCTGGGCAGCAAAGCTGAACGGCTCTAATTCCAAACAGATACAGCCCGCCACCAAGGGCCTGGGACCCGCTCTGGGCATGTGCAGCTAGATCCAGCTCCTATAAAGCCGGTTTTCAAACCCTGATGTTGGCGGGACGGGCACGGAGGCACAACTCTGGGCAACAAAGCTGAATGGCTCCAATTTCAAACAGGTACAGCCCGCCCCCCAGGCCTGGGTCCCTCTCTGGGCATGTGCAGCTAGATCTAGCTCTTAGAAAGCCAGTTTACAACCCCTGATCTCAGCGGGACGGGCAAAGAGACACAGCTCTGGGCAACAAAGCTGAATGGCTCCAATTCCAAACAGGTACAGCCCGCCCCCAAGGGCCTGGCACCTCTCTGGGCATGCACAGCTAGATCCAGATCCTAGAAAGCCGGTTTTCAACCCCTGATCTGCGCGGAACGGGCACGGAGGCCCAGCTATGGGCAACGAACCTGAACGTCTCTAATTCCAAACAGGTAAAGCCCGCCCCTCAGTACCTGGGCATGCGCAGCTAGATCCAGCTCCTAGAAGCCGGTTTTCAACCCCTGATCTGCGCGGGACGGTCAGGAGGCCCAGCTCTGGGTAACAAATCTGAACGGCTCCAATTCTAAACAGGTACAGGTCGCCCCTAAGGACCTGGGTCATTCTCTGGGCATGTGCAGCTAGATCCAGCTCCTAGAAGCCGGTTTTCAACCCCTGATCTGCGCGGGACGGGAACGGAGGCACAGCTCTGGGCAACAAAGCTGAACGGCTCCAATTTCAAAAAAAGGAATAGCCCGCCCCCAAGGGCCTGGCACCCTCTCTGCGCATGCACAGCTAGATCCAGAACTTAGAAAGCCGTTTTTCTACCCCTGATCTGCGCGGCACGGGCACCGAGGCACAGCTCTGGGCAACAAAGCTGAATGGCTCCAATTCCAAACAGGTACAGCCCGCCCCCAAGGGCCTGGCACCCTCTCTGGGAATGCGCAGCTAGATCCAGCTCTTAGAGAGCCGGTTTTCAACCCCTGATCTGTGCCGACGGGCACGGAGGCACAGCTCTGGGCAAAAAAGCTAAAGGGCTCCAGTTCCAAACAGGTACAGCCCGCCCCCAAGAGCCTTGGAACCTCTCTGGGCATGCGCAGCTAAATCCAGTTCCTAGGAAGCCGGTTTTCAACCCCTAATCTGCGCGGGTCGGGCACGGAGGCCCAGCACTGTGTAACAAAGCTGAACGGCTCCAATTCCAAACAGGTACAGCCCGCCCCCAAAGGCCTGGCACCATCTCTGGGCATGCGCATCTAGATCCAGCTCCTAGGAAGCCGGTTTTCAAACCCTGATCTGCGCGGGACGGGCACGGAGGCCCAGCTCTGGGCAGCAAAGCTGAACGGCTCTAATTCCAAACAGATACAGCCCGCCACCAAGGGCCTGGGACCCGCTCTGGGCATGTGCAGCTAGATCCAGCTCCTATAAAGCCGGTTTTCAAACCCTGATGTTGGCGGGACGGGCACGGGGGCACAACTCTGGGCAACAAAGCTGAATGGCTCCAATTTCAAACAGGTACAGCCCGCCCCCCAGGCCTGGGTCCCTCTCTGGGCATGTGCAGCTAGATCTAGCTCTTAGAAAGCCAGTTTACAACCCCTGATCTCAGCGGGACGGGCAAAGAGACACAGCTCTGGGCAACAAAGCTGAATGGCTCCAATTCCAAACAGGTACAGCCCGCCCCCAAGGGCCTGGCACCTCTCTGGGCATGCACAGCTAGATCCAGATCCTAGAAAGCCGGTTTTCAACCCCTGATCTGCGCGGAACGGGCACGGAGGCCCAGCTATGGGCAACGAACCTGAACGTCTCTAATTCCAAACAGGTAAAGCCCGCCCCTCAGTACCTGGGCATGCGCAGCTAGATCCAGCTCCTAGAAGCCGGTTTTCAACCCCTGATCTGCGCGGGACGGTCAGGAGGCCCAGCTCTGGGTAACAAATCTGAACGGCTCCAATTCTAAACAGGTACAGGTCGCCCCTAAGGACCTGGGTCATTCTCTGGGCATGTGCAGCTAGATCCAGCTCCTAGAAGCCGGTTTTCAACCCCTGATCTGCGCGGGACGGGAACGGAGGCACAGCTCTGGGCAACAAAGCTGAACGGCTCCAATTTCAAAAAAAGGAATAGCCCGCCCCCAAGGGCCTGGCACCCTCTCTGCGCATGCACAGCTAGATCCAGAACTTAGAAAGCCGTTTTTCTACCCCTGATCTGCGCGGCACGGGCACCGAGGCACAGCTCTGGGCAACAAAGCTGAATGGCTCCAATTCCAAAAAAAGTACAGCCGGTCCACAAGGGCCTGGTACCCTCTCTGTGCATGCGCAGCTAGATCCAGCTCCTACAAAGACGGTTTTCAACCCCTGATCTGCGCGGGACGGGCACGGAGGCCCAGCTCTGGGCAACAAAGCTTGACGGCTCCAATTCCAAACAGATCCAGCCCGCCGCCAAGGGCCTGGCACCCGCTCTGGGCAGGCGCAGCTAGATCCAGCTCCTAGAAAGCCGGTTTTCAAACCCTGATCTGGGCGGGACGGGCACGGAGGCCCAGCTCTGGGCAACAAAGCTGGACGGCTCCAATTCCAAACAGGTACAGCCCGCGCCAAGGGCCTGGCACCTATCCGGGCATGCACAGCCAGATACAGCTCCTAGAAAGCCGGTTTTTAACCCCTGATGTGCGCGTGAAGGGCACGGAGGCACAGCTCTGGGCAACAAAGCTGAACGGTTCCAATTTCAAACAGGTACAGCCCGTCCCCAAGGGCCTGGCAACCTCTCTGGGCATGCGCAGCTAGATCCAGATCCTAGAAAGCCGGTTATCAACCCCTGATCTGCGCGGGACGGTCACGGAGGCCCAGCTCTGTGCAACGAACCTGAACGTCTCTAATTCAAACAGGTACAGCCCGCCCCTCAGTACCTGCGACCCTCTATGGGCATGCGCAGCTAGATCTAGCTCCTAGAAGCTGGATTTCAACCCCTGATCTGCGCAGGACGGGCAGGAGGCCCAGCTCTGGGTAACAAAGCTGAACGGCTCCAATTCCAAACAGGTACAGCCCGCCCCTAAAGACCTGGGTCACTCTCTGGGCATACGCAGCTAGATCCAGCTCCTAGAAGCCGGTTTTCAACCCCTGATCTGCGCAGGACGGGCATGGAGGCACAGCTCTGGGCAACAAAGCTGAATGGCTCCAATTTCAAAAAAAGGTATAGCCCGCCCAAAGGGCCTGGCACCCTCTCTGGGCATGCGCAGCTAGTTCAAACTCCTAGAACGGCGGATTTCATCCCCTGATCTGCGCGGGACGGGCACGGAGGCCCAGCTCTGGGCAACAAAGCTGAACGGCTCCAATTCCAAACAGGTATAGCCCGTCACAAAGGGCCAGGAACCCTCTCTGGGCATGCGCAGCTAGATCCAGCACTTAGAAAGCCGGTTTTCTACCCCTGATCTGCGCGGCACGGGCACCGAGGCCCAGCTCTGGGTAACAAAGCTGAACGGCTCCAATTCCAAACAAGTACAGCCCGTCCCCAAAGGCCTGGCACCCTCTCTGTGCATGCGCAGCTAGATCCAGCTCCTACAAAGCCGGTTTTCAACCCCTGATCTGCGCCGGTCGGGCAAGGAGGCCCAGCTCTAGGCAACAAAGCTGAACGGCTCCAATTCCAAACAGATACAGCACGCCGCCAAGTGCCTGGCACCCGATCTGGGCATGTGCAGCTAGATTCAGCTCCTAGAAAGCCGGTTTTCAACCCCTGATCTCCGCGGGACAGGCTCGGAGACACAGCTCTGGGCAACAAAGCAGAATGGCTCCAATTCCAAACAGGTACATCCCGCCCCCAAGGACCTGACCCCATCTCTGGGTATGCGCAGCTAGATCCAGCATTTAGAATGCCGGTTTACAGCCCGCCGCCAAGGGCCTGGGACCCGCTCTGGGCATGTGCAGCTAGATCCAGCTCCTATAAAGCCTGTTTTCAAACCCTGATGTTGGCGGGACAGGCACGGAGGCACAACTCTGGGCAACAAAGCTGAACGGCTCCAATTTCAAACAGGCACTCCCCGCCCCCAAGGCCTGGGTCCCTCTCTGGGCATGCGCAGCTAGATCTAGCTCTGAGAAAGCCGGTTTTCAACCCCTGATCTCAGCGGGACGGCAAAGAGACACAGCACTGGGCAACAAAGCTCAATGGCTCCAATTCCAAACAGTTAAAGCCCGTCCCCAAGAGCCTGGCACTCTCTCTGGGCATGCCCAGCTATATCCAGCTCCTAGAAAGCCGGTTTTCAACCCCTGATCTGCGCAGGACGGGCACGGAGGCCCAGCTCTGGGCAACAAAGCTGGACAGCTCAAATTCCAAACAGGTACAGCTCGCCCCCAAGGGCCTGGCACCTCTCTGGTCATGCACAGCTAGATTCAGCTCCTAGAAAGCCGGTTTTCAACCCCTGATGTGCACGGGACGGGCACGGAGGCCCAGCTCTGGGCAAGAAAGCTGAACGGCTCCAATTCCAAACAGGTGCAGCCCGCCTCCAAGGGCCTGGCACCCTCTCTGGGCATGCGCACCTTGATCCAGCTCCTTGAAAGCCGGTTTTCAACCCATGATCTGCGCGGGACGGTCACGGAGGCCCAGCTCTGGGCAACAAACCTGAACGTCTCTAATTCCAAACAGGTACAGCCCGGCCCTAAGGACCTGGGTCAATCTCTGGGCAGGCGCAGCTAGATCCAGCTCCTAGAAAGCCGGTTTTCAAACCCTGATCTGAACGGGAAGGGCACGGAGGCCCAGCTCTGGGCAACAAAGCTGGACGGCTCCAATGCCAAACAGGCATAGCCCATCACAAATGGCCTGGCATCATCTCTGGGCATTCGCAGCTAGATCCAGCATTTAGAACGCGGGTTTTCTACCCCTGATCTGCGTGGCACGGGCACTGAGACACAGCTCTGGGCAACAAAGCTGAACGTCACCAATTCCAAACAAGTACAGCCGGTCCACAAGGGCCAGGCACCCTCTCTGTGCATGCGCAGCTAGATCCATCTCCTACAAAGCCGGTTTTCAACCCCTAATCTGCGCGGGACGGGCACGGTGGCCCAGCTCTGGGCAACAAAGCTGGACGGCTCCAATTCCAAACAGGTACAGCCCGCCCCCAAGGGCCTGGCACCTCTCTGGTCATGCACAGCTAGATCCAGCTCCTAGAAAGCCGGTTTTCAACCCCTGATGTGCACGGGACGGGCACGGAGGCCCAGCTCTGGGCATGAAAGCTGAACGGCTACAATTCCAAACAGGTGCAGCCCGCCACCAAGGGCCTGGCACCCTCTCTGTGCATGCGCACCTAGGTCCAGCTCCTTGAAAGCCGGTTTTCAACCCCTGATCTGCGCGGGACGATTACGGAGGCCCAGCTCTGGGCAACAAACCGGAACGTCTCTAATTCCAAACAGGTACAGCCCGCCCTGAAGGACCTGGGTCACACTCTGGGCAGGCGCAGCTAGATCCAGCTCCTAGAAAGCCGGTTTTCAAACCCTGATCTGCACGGGAAGGGCACGGAGGCCCAGATCTGGGCAACAAAGCTGGACGGCTCCAATGCCAAACAGGCATAGCCCGTCACAAATGGCCTGGCATCATCTCTGGGCATGCGCAGCTAGATCCAGCATTTAGAATGCGGGTTTTCTACCCCTGATCTGCGAGGCACGGGCACCGAGACACAGCTCTGGGCAACAAAGCTGAATGGCTCCAATTCCAAACAAGTACAGCCGGTCCACAAGGGCCTGGCACCCTCTCTGTGCATGCGCAGCTAGATCCAGCTCCTAGAAGCCGGTTTTCAACCCCTGATCTGCGCGGGACGGGCACGGAGGCACAGCTCTGAGCAACAAAGCTGAACGGCTCCAATATCAAAAAAAGGTTGAGCCCGCCCCCAAGGGCCTGGCACCCTCTCTGGACATGCGCAGCTAGATCCAGCTCTTAGAGAGCCGGTTTTCAACCCCTGATCTGCGCGGGACGGGCACGGAGGCCCAGCTCTGGGCAACAAAGCTGAACGGCTCCAATTCCAAACAGGTATAGCCCGTCACAAAGGGCCAGGCACCCTCTCTGGGCATGCGCAGCTAGATCCAGCACTTAGAAAGCCGATTTTCTACCCCTGATCTGCGCGGCACGGGCACCGAGGCCCAGCTCTGGGTAACAAAGCTAAACGCCTCCAATTCCAAACAGGTTCAGCCCACTCCCAAAGGCCTGGGACCATCTTTGGGCATGCGCAGCTAGATCCAGCTCTTAGAAAGCCGGTTTTCAACACCTGATCTGCGCGGGACGGGCGCGGAGGCACAGCTCTGGGCAACAAACCTGAATGTCTCTAATTCCAAACAGGTACAGCCCGCCCCTAAGGATCTGGGACCCTCTCTGGGCATGCGCAGCTAGATCCAGCTCCTAGGAAGCCTGTTTTCAACCCCTGATCTGCGCGGTCGGGCACGGAGGCCCAGCCTTAGGCAACAAAGCTGAACGGGTCAAATTTCAAACAGGTACAGCCCGCCCCCAAGGGCCTGGCACCCTCTCTGGGTATGCACAGCTAGATCCAGCTCCTAAAAAGCCGGTTTTCAACCCCTGATCTGCGCGGGACGGGCAGGAGGCCCATCTCTGGGCAACAAATCTGAACGGCTCCAATTCCAAACAGGTACAGCTCGTCCCCAAGGGCCTGGTACCCTCTCTGGGCATGCGCAGCTAGATCCAGCTCCTAGGAAGCCGTTTTTCAACCCCTGATCTGCGCGGCACGGGCACGGATGCCCAGCTGTGGGCAACAAGGCTGAACGGCTCCAATTTCAAACAGGTAGAGCCCGCTCCCAAGGGCCTGGCACCCTCTCTGGGCATGAGAAGCTAGATCCAGCTCCTAAAAAGCCGGTTCTCATACCCTGATCTCCGCGGGACGGGCAGGAGGCCCATCTATGGGCAACAAATCTGAACGACTCCAATTCCAAACAGGTACAGCCCACTCCCAAAGGCCTGGGACCCTCTCTGGGCATGCGCAGCTAGATCCAGCTCTTAGAAAGCCGCTTTTCAACCCCTGATGTGGGCGGGACCAACACGGAGGCACAGCTCTGGGCAACAAAGCTGAACGGTTCCAATTTCAAACAGGTACAGCCCGTCCCAAGGGCCTGGCAACCTCTCTGGGCATGCGCAGCTAGATCCAGCTCCTACAAAACCGGTTATCAACCCGTGATCTGCGCGGGACGGGCACGGAGTCCCAGCTCTGGGCAACAAAGCTGAACGGCTCCAATTCCAAACAGATACAGCCCGCAGCCAAGGGTCTGTCACCCGCTCTGGGCATGTGCAGCTAGATCCAGCTCCTAGAAAGCCGGTTTTCAACCCCTGATCTGCACGGGACGGGCACGGAGGCCCAGCTCTGGGCAATAAAGCTGAACGGCTCCAATTTCAAACAGGTTCAGCCCGCCCTCAATGTCTGGGACCCTCTCTGGGCATCCCCAGCTAGATCTAGCTACTAGAAAGTCGGTTTTCAACCCCTGATCTCCGCGGGACGGGCTCGGAGACACAGCTCTGGGCAACAAAGCTGAACGGCTCCAATTCCAAACAGGTACATCCCGCCCCCAAGGACCTGACCCCATCTCTGGGCATGCGCATCTAGATCCAGCTCCTAGGAAGCCGGTTTTCAATCGCTGATCTGAATGGGACGGGCACAGAGGCCCAGGTCTGGGCAACAAAGCTGAACAGCTCCAATTCCAAACAGGTACAGCCCGCCCCCAAGGGCCTGGCACCATCTCTGGGCATGCGCAGCTAGATCAAGCTCTTAGAGAGCCGGTTTTCAACCCCTGATTTGCGCGGGACGGCCACGGACGCCAAGCTGTGGGCAACAAAGCTGAAGGGTTCCAATTCCAAACAGGTACAGCCCGCCCCCAAGAGCCTTGAACCCTCTCTGGGCATACGCAGCTAGATCCAGCTCCTAGGAAGCCTGTTTTCAACCCCTGATCTGCGCGGGTCGGGCACGGAGGCCCAGCCTTGGGCAACAAAGCTGAACGGGTCCAATTTCAAACAGGTACAGCCCGCCCCCAAGGGCCTGGCACCCTCTCTGGGTATGCACAGCTAGATCCAGCTCCTAAAAAGCCGGTTTTCAACCCCTGATCTGCGCGGGACGGGCAGGAGGCTCATCTCTGGGCAACAAATCTGAACGGCTCCAATTCCAAACAGGTACAGCCCACTCCCAAAGGCCTGGGACCCTCTCTGGGCATGCGCAGCTAGATCCAGCTCTTAGAAAGCCGCTTTTCAACCCCTGATGTGGGCGGGACCAACACGGAGGCACAGCTCTGGGCAACAAAGCTGAACGGTTCCAATTTCAAACAGGTACAGCCCGTCCCAAGGGCCTGGCAACCTCTCTGGTCATGCGCAGCTAGAACCAGATCCGAGAAAGCCGGTTTTCAACCCCTGATATGCGAGGGACGGGCACGGAGGCCCAACTCTGGGCATCGAACCTGAACGTCTCTAATAACAAACAGGTACAGCCCGCCCCTCAGTACCTGGGCATGTGCAGCTAGATCCAGCTCCTAGAAGCCGGTTTTCAACCCCTGATCTGCGCTGGACGGGCACGAATGCACAGCTCTGGGCAACAAAGCTGAACAGCTCCAATTTCAAAGAGGTACAGCCCGCCCCAAGGGCCAGGCACGCTCTCTGGGCATGCGCAGCTAGATCCAGCTCCTAAAAAGCCGGTTTTCAACCCCTGATTTCCGCGGGACAGACAGGAGGCCCAGCTCTGGGCAACAAAGCTGAACGGCTCCAATTCCAAACAGGTACAGCCCACTCCCAAAGGCCTGGGACCCACTCTGGACATGCGCAGCTAGATCCAGCTATTAGAATGCCGGTTTTCAACCGCTGATATGCGCGGGACTGGCACGGAGTCCCAGCTCTGGGCAACAAAGCTGAACTGCTCTAATTCCAAACAGGTACAGCCCACACCCAAGTGCCTGGCACCATCTCTGGGCATATGCATCTAGATCCAGCTCCTGGGAAGCCGGTTTTCAACCCCTGATCTGCGCGGGACGGGCACAGAGGCCCAGCTCTGGGCAGAAAAGCTGAATGGCTCAAATTCCAAACAGGTACAGCCCGTCCACAAGGGCCTGGCACCCTCTCTGTGCATGCGCAGCTAGATCCAGCTCCTACAAAGCCGGTTTTCAACCCCTGATCTGCGCGGGACGGGCAAGTTGGCCCAGCTCTGGGCAATAAAGCTTGACGGCTCCATTTCCAAACAGATACAGCCCGCCGCCAAGGGCCTGGCACCCGCACTGGGCAGGCGCAGCTAGATCCAGCTCCTTGAAAGACGGTTTTCAAACCCTGATCTGCACGGGAAGGGTACGGAGGCCCAGTTCTGGGCAAGAAAGCTGGACGGCTCCAATTCCAAACAGGTACAGCCCGCCCCCAAGGGCCTGGCACCTCTCTGGGCATGCACAGCTAGATCCAGCTCCTAGAAATCCGGTTTTCAACCCCTGATGTGCCCGGGACGGGCACGGAGACCCAGCTCTGGGCAACAAAGCTGAACGGCTCCAATTTCAAACAGGTACAGCCCGCCCCCAAGGCATGGGACCCATTCTGGTCATGCGCAGCTAGATCCAACTCCTAGAAAGGCGGATTTCATCCCCTGATCTGCGCGGGACGGGCACGGAAGCACTGCTCTGTGCAACAAACCTGAATGTCCCTAATTCCAAACAGGTACAGCCCGCGCCTAAGGACCTGGGACCCTCTCTGGGCATACGCAGCTAGATCCAGCTCCTAGAAAGACGGATTTCAACCCCTGATCTTCGAGGGACGGCCACGGAGGCCCAGCTCTGGGCAACAATGCTGAACGGCTCCAATTCCAAACAGGTACAGCCCGCCCCCAAGGGCCTGGCACCATCTCTGGGCATGCGCATCTAGATCCAGCTCCTAGGAAGACGCTTTTCAACCCCTGATCTGTGCTGGACGGGCACGGAGGCCCAGCTCTGGGCAACAAAGCTGAAAGGCTCCATTTCCAAACAGGTATAGCCCGTCACAAAGGGCCTGGTACCCTCTCTGGGCATGCGCAGCTAGATCCAGCTCTTAGAAAGCTGGTTTTCTACCCCTGAACTGCACGGCACGGGCACCGAGGCACACCTCTGGGCAACAAAGATGAACGGCTCCAATTCCAAACAAGTACAGCCCACCCCAAAGGCCTGGCACCCACTCTGTGCATGCGCAGCTAGATCCAGCTCCTACAAAACCGGTTTTCAACCCCTGATCTGCGCGGGACGGGCACGGAAGCCCAGCTCTGGGCAATAAAGCTGAACGGCTCCAATTTTAAACAGGTAGAGCCCGCCCTCAAGGTCTGGGACCCTCTCTGGGCATCCGCAGCTAGATCTAGCTCCTACAAAGCCGGTTTTCAACCCCTGATCTCCGCGGGACGGGCTCAGAGACACAGCTCTGGGCAACAAAGAACAACGGCTCCAATTCCAAACAGGTACATCCCGCCCCCAAGGGCCTGACCCCATTTCTGGGCATGCGCATCTAGATCCAGCTCCTAGGAAGCCGGTTTTCAACCGCTGATCTGCGCGTGACGGGCACAGAGGCCCAGGTCTGGGCAACAAAGCTGAACGGCTCCAATTCCAAACAGGTACAGCCCGCCCTCAAAGCCCTGGCACCATCTCTGGGCATGCGCATCTAGATCCAGCTCCTAGGAAGCCAGTATTCAACCGCTGATCTGCGCGGGACGGGCGTGGAGGCGCATCTCTGGGCAACAAACCTGAATGTCTCTAATTCCAAACAGGTACAGCCCGCCCCCAAGGGCCTGGGACCCTCTCTTGGCATGCGCAGCTAGATCCAGCTCCTAGAAAGACGGTTTTCAACCCCTGATCTTCGAGGGACGGCCACGGAGGCCCAGCTCTGGGCAACAATGCTGAACGGTTCCAATTTCAAACAGGTACAGCCCGCCCCCAAGGGCCTGGCACCCTCTCTGAGCATAGTCATCTAGATCCAGCTCCTAGGAAGCCGGTTTTCAACCCCTTATCTACGCGGGATGGGCACGGAGGCCCAGCTCTGGGCAGAAAAGCTGAATGGCTCAAATTCCAAACAGGTACAGCCCGTCCACAAGGGCCTGGCACCCTCTCTGTGCATGCGCAGCTAGATCCAGCTCCTACACAGCCGGTTTTCAACCCCTGATCTGCGCGGGACGGGCAAGGTGGCCCAGCTCTGGGCAATAAAGCTTGACGGCTCCAATTCCAAACAGATACAGCCCGCCGCCAAGGGCCTGGCACCCGCACTGGGCAGGCGCAGCTAGATCCAGCTCCTTGAAAGACGGTTTTCAAACCCTGATCTGCACGGGAAGGGTACGGAGGCCCAGTTCTGGGCAAGAAAGCTGGACGGCTCCAATTCCAAACAGGTACAGCCCGCCCCCAAGGGCCTGGCACCTCTCTGGGCATGCACAGCTAGATCCAGCTCCTAGAAATCCGGTTTTCAACCCCTGATGTGCGCGGGACGGGCACGGAGACCCAGCTCTGGGCAACAAAGCTGAACAGCTCCAATTTCAAACAGGTACAGCCCGCCCCCAAGGCCTGGGACCATCTCTGGTCATGCGCAGCTTGACCTAGCACTTAGAAATCCGGTTTTCAAACCCTGATCTGCGCGGGACCAGCAGGAGGCCCAGCTCTGGGTAACAAAGCTGAACGGCTCCAATTCCAAACAGGTACAGCCAGCCCCTAAGGAACTGGGTCACTATCTGGGCATGCGCAGCTAGATCCAGCTCTTAGAAGCCGGTTTTCAACCCCTGATCTTCGCGGGACGGGTACAGAGGCACAGGTCTGGGCAACAAAGCTGTACAGCTCCAATTTCAAAAAAAAGTTTTACCCGCCCACAGGGGCCTGGAACCCTCTCTGGGCATGCGCAGCTAGATCCAACTCCTAGAAAGGCGGATTTCATCCCCTGATCTGCGCGGGACGGGCAGGAGGCCCAGCTCTTGGCAACAAATCTGAACAGCTCCAATTCCAAACAGGTACAGCCCGTCCCCAAGGGCCTGGCACCCTCTCTGGGCATGCGCAGCTAGACCCAGCTCCTAGGAAGCCGGTTTTCAACCCCTGATTTGTGCGGTCCAGGCACGGATGCCCAGCTCTGGGCAACAAAGCTGAACAGCTCCAATTTCAAACAGGTAGAGCCCGCCCCCAAAGGCCTGGCACCCTCTCTGGGCATGCGCAGCTAGATCCAGCTCCTAAAAAGCCGGTTCTCAACCCCTGATCTCCGCGGGACGGGCACGGAGGCACAGCTCTGGGCAACAAAGCTGAACGGCTCCAATTTCAAACAGGTACAGCCCGCCCCCAAGGCTTGGGACCCTCTCTGGGCATGCGCAGCTAGATCCAGCTCTTAGAAAGCCGCTTTTCAACCCCTGATGTGCACGGAACCAGCACGGAGGCACAGCTCTGGGCAATAAAGCTAAACGATTCCAATTTCATACAGGTACAGCCCGTCCCAAGGGCCTGGCAACCTCTCTGGGCATGCGCAGCTAGAACCAGATCCTAGAAAGCCGGTTTTCAACCCCTGATCTGCGAGGGACGGGCACGTAGGCCCAGCTCTGGGCAACGAACCTGAACGTCTCTAATTCCAAACAGGTACAGCCCGCCCCTCAGTACCTGGGCATGTGCAGCTAGATCCTGCTCCTAGAAGCCGGTTTTCAACCCCTGATCTGCGCTGGACGGGCACGGATGCACAGCTCTGGGCAACAAAGCTGAACGGCTCCAATTTCTAACAGGTACAGCCCGCCCCCAAGGGCCTGGCACGCTCTCTGGGCATGCGCAGCTAGATCCAGCTCCTAAAAAGCCGGTTTTCAACCCCTGATTTCCGCGGGACGGGCAGTAGGCCCAGCTCTGGGCAACAAAGCTGAACGGCTCCAATTCCAAACAGGTACAGCCCACTCCCAAAGGCCTGGGACCCACTTTGGGCATGCGCAGCTAGATCCAGCTATTAGAATGCCGGATTTCAACCGCAGATATGCGCGGGACTGGCACTGAGTCCCAGCTCTGGGCAACAAAGCTGAACTGCTCCAATTCCAAACAGGTACAGCCCGCACCCAGGAACCTGGCACCATCTCTGGTCATGTGCATCTAGATCCAGCTCCTAGGAAGCTGGTTTTCAACCCCTGATCTGGGCGGGACGGGCACGGAGGCCCAGCTCTGGGCAACAAAGCTGAACGGCTCCAATTGCAAACAGGTACAGCCCGTCCACAAGGGCCTGGCACCCTCTCTGTGCATGCGCAGCTAGATCCAGCTCCTACAAAGCCGGTTTTCAACCCCTGATCTGCGCGGGACGGGCAAGGTGTCCCAGCTCTGGGCAATAAAGCTTGACGGCTAAAAATTCCAAACAGATACAGCCCGCCGCCAAGGGCCTGGCACCCGCTCTGGTCAGGCGCAGCTAGATCCAGCTCCTAGAAAGACGGTTTTCAAACCCTGATCTGCACGGGAAGGGTACGGAGGCCCAGTTCTGGGCAACAAATCTGGACGGCTCCAATTCCAAACAGGTACAGCCCGCCCCCTAGGGCCTGGCACCTCTCTGGGCATGCACAGCTAGATCCAGCTCCTAGAAATCCGGTTTTCAACCCCTGATGTGCGCGGGACGGGCACGGAGACCCAGCTCTGGGCAACAAAGCTGAACGGCTCCAATTTCAAACAGGTACAGCCCGCCCCCAAGGCCTGGGACCCACTCTGGGCTTGCGCAGCTAGATCTAGCTCTTAGAAAGCCGGTTTTCAAACCCTGATCTGCGCGGGACCGGCAGGAGACCCAGCTCTGGTAACAAAGCTGAACGGGTCCTATTCCAAACAGGTACAGCCCGCCCCTAAGGACCTGGGTCACTATCTGGGCATGCGCAGCTAGATCCAGCTCCTAGAAGGCGGTTTTCAACCCCTGATCTTCGCGGGACGGGAACGGAGGCACAGGTCTGGGCAACAAAGCTGAACGGCTCCAATTTCAAAAAAAGGTATAGCCCGCCCACAAGGGCCTGGCACCCTCTCTGGGCATGCGCAGCTAGATCCAACTCCTAGAAAGGCGGATTTCATCCCCTGATCTGCGCGGGACGGCAAGGAAGCACAGCTCTGTGCAACAAACCTAAATGTCCCTAATTCCAAACAGGTACAGCCCACCCCTAAGGACCTGGGACCCTCTCTGGGCATACGCAGCTAGATCCAGCTCCTAGAAAGACGGTTTTCAACCCCTGATCTTCGAGGGACGGCAACGGAGGCCCAGCTCTGGGCAACAATGCTGAATGGCTACAATTCCAAACAGGTACAACCCACCCCCAAGGGCCTGGCACCATCTCTGGGCATGCGCATCTAGATCCAGCTCCTAGGAAGCCGGTTTTCAACCCCAGATCTGCACTGGACGGGCACGGAGGCCCAGCTCTGGACAACAGAGCTGAATGGCTCCAATTCCAAACAGGTATAGCCCGTTACAAAGGGCCTGGTACCCTCTCTGGGCAGGCGCAGCTAGATCCAGCTCTTAGAAAGCCGGTTTTCTACCCCTGATCTGTGCGGCACGGGCACCGAGGCACACCTCTGGGCAACAAAGCTGAACGGCTCCAATTCCAAACAAGTACAGCCCGCCCCAAAGCCCTGGCACCCACACTGTCCATGCGCAGCTAGATCCAGCTCCTACAAAACCGGTTTTCAACCCCTGTTCTGCGCGGGACGGGCACGGAGTCCCAGCTCTGGGCAACAAAGCTGAACGGCTCCAATTCCAAACAGATACAGCCCGCCGCCAAGGGTCTGGCACCCGCTATGGGCATGTGCAGCTAGATCCAGCTCCTAGAAAGCCGGTTTTCAACCCCTGATCTGCACGGGATGGGCACGGAAGCCCAGCTCTGGGCAATAAAGCTGAACGGCTCCAATTTTAAACAGGTAGAGCCCGCCCTCAAGGTCTGGGACCCTCTCTGGGCATCCGCAGCTAGATGTAGCTCCTACAAAGCCGGTTTTCAACGCCTGATCTCCGCGGGATGGGCTCGGAGACACAGCTCTGGGCAACAAAGAACAACGGCTCCAATTCCAAACAGGTACATCCCGCCCCCAAGGCCCTACCCCATTTCTGGGCATGCGCATCTAGATCCTGCTCCTAGGAAGACGGTTTTCAACCGCTGATCTGCGCGTGACGGGCACAGAGGCCCAGGTCTGGGCAACAAAGCTGAACGGCTCCAATTCCAAACAGGTACAGCCCAACCCCAAAGGCCTGGCACCATCTCTGGGCATGCGCATCTAGATCCAGCTCCTAGGAAGCCAGTTTTCAAACGCTGATCTGTGCGGGACTGGCGTAGAGGCGCAACTCTGGGCAACAAACCTGAATGTCTCTAATTCCAAACAGGTACAGCCCGCCCCTAAGGACCTGGGACCCTCTCTGGGCATGCGCAGCTAGATCCAGCAACTAGAAAGACGGTTTTCAACCCCTAATCTTCGAGGGACGGCCATGGAGGCCCAGCTCTGGGCAACAATGCTGAACGGTTCCAATTTCAAACATGTATAGCCCGCCCCCAAGGGCCTAGCCCCCTCTCTGAGCATAGGCATCTAGATCCAGCTCCTAGGAAGCCGGTTTTCAACCCCTGATCTGCGCGGGACGGGCACAGAGGCCCAGCTCTGGGCAACAAAGCTGAACGGCTCCAATTTCAAAAAAAGGTACAGCCCGCCCACAAGGGCCTGGCACCCTCTCTGGGCATGCGCAGCCAGATCCAACTCCTAGAAAGGCGGATTTCATCCCATGATCTGCACGGGACGGGCACGGAGGCCCAGCTCTGGGCAACAAAGCTGAACGGCTCCGATTCCAAACAGATATAGCCCGTCACAAAGGGACTGGTACCCTCTCGGGGCATGAGCAGCTAGATCCAGCACTTTGAAAGCCGGTTTTCTACCCCTGATCTGCGAGGGACGGGCACGGAGGCCCAGCTCTGGGCAACGAACCTGAACGTCTCTAATTCCAAACAGGTACAGCCCGCCCCTCAGTACCTGGGCATGCGCAACTAGATCCAGCACCTAGAAGCTGGTTCTCAACCCCTGATCTGCGCGGTACCAGCAGGAGGCCCAACTCTGGGTAACAAAGCTGAACGACTCCAATTCCAAACAGATACAGCCCGCCCCTAAGGACCTGGGTCATTATCTGCGCATGTGCAGCTAGATCCAGCTCCTAGAAGCCGGTTTTCAACCCCTGATCTGCGCGGGACGGGCACGGAGGCCCAGCTCTGGGCAACAAAGCTGAATGGCTCCAATTCCAAACAGGTATAGCCCGTCACAAAGGGACTGGTACCCTCTCGAGGCATGCGCAGCTAGATCCAGCACTTAGAAAGCCGGTCTTCTACCCCTGAACTGCGCGGCACGGGCACCGAGGCCCAGCTCTGGGTAACAAAGCTGAACGGCTACAATTTCAAACAGGTACAGCCCACTCCCAAAGGCCTGGGACCCTCTTTGGGCATGCGCAGCTAGATCGAGCTCTTAGAAAGCCGGTTTTCTACCCCTGATCTGCGCGGGACGGGCACAGTGGCTCAGCTCTGGGCAACAAAGCTGAACGGCTCCAATTCCAAACAGGTACAGCCCGCCCCCAAGGGCCTGGCACCATCTCTGGGCATGCGCATCTAGATCCAGCTCCTAGGAAGCCGGTTTTCAACCCCTGATCTGCGCTGGACGGGCACGGAGGCCCAGCTCTGGGCAACAAAGCTGAACGGCTCCAATTCTAAACAGGTATAGCCCGTCACAAAGGGCCTGGTACCCTCTCTGGGCATGCGCAGCTAGATCCAGCTCTTAGAAAGCCGGTTTTCTACCCCTGATCTGCGCGGCACGGGCACCGAGGCACACCTCTGTGAAACAAAGATGAACGGCTCCAATTCCAAACAAGTTCAGCCCGCCCCAAAGGCCTGGCACCCACTCTGTGCATGCGCAGCTAGATCCACCTCCTACAAAATCGGTTTTCAACCCCTGCTCTGCGTGGGACGGGCGCGGAGTCCCAGCTCTGGGCAACAAATCTGAACGGCTCCAATTCCAAACAGATACAGCCCGCCGCCAAGGGTCTGGCACCCGCTCTGGGCATGTGCAGCTAGATTCAGCTCCTAGAAAGCCGGTTTTCAACCCCTAATCTGCACGGGACGGGCACGGAGGCCCAGCTCTGGGCAATAATGCTGAACGGCTCCAATTCCAAACAGGTACAGCCCGCCCCCAAAGGCCTGGCACCATCTCTGGGCATGCGCATCTAGATCCAGCTCCTAGGAAGCCAGTTTTCAACCGCTGATCTGCGCGGGACGGGCGCAGAGGCACAGCTCTGGGCAACAATCCTCAATATCTCTAATTCCAAACAGGTACAGCCCGCCCCTAAGGACCTGGGACCCTCTCTGGGCATGCGCAGCTAGATCCAGCTCATAGAAAAACGGTTTTCAACCCTTGATCTTCGAGGGACGGCCACGGAGGCCCAGTTCTGGGCAGAAAAGCTGAATGGTTCCAATTCCAAACAGGTATAGCCCGTCACAAAGGGCCTGGAACCCTCTCTGGGCATGTGCAGCTAGATCCAGCTCTTAGAAACCGGTTTTCTACCCCTGATCTGCGCGGCACGGGCACCGAGGCACACCTCTGGGAAACAAAGATGAACGGCTCCAATTCCAAACAAGTTCAGCCCGCCCCCAAGGGCCTGGCACCCTCTCTGGGCATGCGCAGCTAGATCCAGCTCCTAAAAAGCTGGTTTTCAAACCCTGATCTGTGCGGGACGGGCAGGAGGCCCAGCTCTGGGCAACAAATCTGAACGGCTCCAATTCCAAGCAGGTACACCCCACTCCCAAACGCCTGGGACCCTCTCTGGGCATGCGCAGCTAGATCCAGCTCTTAGAAAGCCGGTTTTCAACCGCTGATCTGCGCGGGTCTGGCACGGAGGCCCAGCACTGTGTAACAAAGCTGAACGGCTCCAATTCCAAACAGGTACAGCCCGCCCCCAAAGGCCTGGCACCATCTCTGGGCATGCGCATCTAGATCCAGCTCTTAGGAAGCCGGTTTTCAAACCCTGATCTGCGCGGGACGGGCACGGAGGCCCAGCTCTGGGCAGCAAAGCTGAACGGATCTAATTTCAAACAGATACAGCCCGCCACCAAGGGCCTGGGACCCGCTCTGGGCATGTGCAGCTAGATCCAGCTCCTATAAAGCCGGTTTTCAAACCCTGATGTTGGCGGGACGGGCACGGAGGCACAACTCTGGGCAACAAAGATGAATGGCTCCAATTTCAAACAGGTACAGCCCGCCCCCCAGGCCTGGGTCCCTCTCTGGGCATGCGCAGCTAGATCTAGCTCTTAGAAAGCCAGTTTACAACCCCTGATCTCAGCGGGACGGGCACGGAGGCCCAGCTATGGGCAACGAACCTGAACGTCTCTAATTCCAAACAGGTACAGCCCGCCCCTCAGTACCTGGGCATGCGCAGCTAGATCCAGCTCCTAGAAGCCGGTTTTCAACCTCTGATCTGCGCGGGATGGTCAGGAGGCCCAGCTCTGGGTAACAAAGCTGAACGGCTCCAATTCTAAACAGGTACAGGTCGCCCCTAAGGACCTGGGTCATTCTCCGGGCATGCGCAGCTAGATACAGCTCCTAGAAGCCGGTTTTCAACCCCTGATCTGCAAGGGACGGGCACGGAGGCACAGCTCTGGGCAACAAAGCTGAACGGCTCCAATTTCAAAAAAAGGTATAGCCCGCCCCCTAGGGCCTGGCACCCTCTCTGGGCATGCGCAGCTATATCCAACTCCTAGAAAGGCGGATTTCATCCCCTGATCTGCGCGGGACGGGCACGGTGGCCCAGCTCTGGGCAACAAAGATGAACGGCTCCAATTCCAAACAGGTATAGCCCATCACAAAGGGCCTGGCTCTCTCTCTGGGCATGCGCAGCTAGATCCAGCACTTAGAAAGCCGGTTTTCTACCCCTGATCTGCGCAGCACGGGCACCGAGGCACACCTCTGGGCAACAAAGCTGAATGGCTCCAATTCCAAACAGGTACAGCCCACTCCCAAAGGCCTGGGACCCTCTTTGGGCATGCGCAGCTAGATCCAGCTCTTAGAAAGACGGTTTTGAACCGCTGATCTGCGCGCGACGGGCACAGAGGCTCAGCTCTGGGCAACAAAGCTGAACGGCTCCAATTCCAAATAGGTACAGCCCGCCCCCAAGGCCTGGACCATCTCTGCGCATGCGCATCTAGATCCAGCTCCTAGGAAGCCGGTTTTCAACCCCTGATCTGCGCGGGACAGACACGGAGGCCCACCTCTGGGCAAAAAAGCTGAATGGCTCCAATTCCAAACAGGTACAGCCCGCCCCCAAGGGCCTGGCACCCTCTCTGGGAATGCACAGCTAGATCCAGCTCTTAGAGAGCCGGTTTTCAACCCCTGATCTGTGCCGACGGGCACGGAGGCACAGCTCTGGGCAAAAAAGCTAAAGGGCTCCAGTTCCAAACAGGTACAGCCCGCCCCCAAGAGCCTTGGAACCTCTCTGGGCATGCGCAGCTAAATCCAGTTCCTAGGAAGCCGGTTTTCAACCCCTAATCTGCGCGGGTCGGGCACGGAGGCCCAGCACTGTGTAACAAAGCTGAACGGCTCCAATTCCAAACAGGTACAGCCCGCCCCCAAAGGCCTGGCACCATCTCTGGGCATGCGCATCTAGATCCAGCTCCTAGGAAGCCGGTTTTCAAACCCTGATCTGCGCGGGACGGGCACGGAGGCCCAGCTCTGGGCAGCAAAGCTGAACGGCTCTAATTCCAAACAGATACAGCCCGCCACCAAGGGCCTGGGACCCGCTCTGGGCATGTGCAGCTAGATCCAGCTCCTATAAAGCCGGTTTTCAAACCCTGATGTTGGCGGGACGGGCACGGAGGCACAACTCTGGGCAACAAAGCTGAATGGCTCCAATTTCAAACAGGTACAGCCCGCCCCCCAGGCCTGGGTCCCTCTCTGGGCATGTGCAGCTAGATCTAGCTCTTAGAAAGCCAGTTTACAACCCCTGATCTCAGCGGGACGGGCAAAGAGACACAGCTCTGGGCAACAAAGCTGAATGGCTCCAATTCCAAACAGGTACAGCCCGCCCCCAAGGGCCTGGCACCTCTCTGGGCATGCACAGCTAGATCCAGATCCTAGAAAGCCGGTTTTCAACCCCTGATCTGCGCGGAACGGGCACGGAGGCCCAGCTATGGGCAACGAACCTGAACGTCTCTAATTCCAAACAGGTAAAGCCCGCCCCTCAGTACCTGGGCATGCGCAGCTAGATCCAGCTCCTAGAAGCCGGTTTTCAACCCCTGATCTGCGCGGGACGGTCAGGAGGCCCAGCTCTGGGTAACAAATCTGAACGGCTCCAATTCTAAACAGGTACAGGTCGCCCCTAAGGACCTGGGTCATTCTCTGGGCATGTGCAGCTAGATCCAGCTCCTAGAAGCCGGTTTTCAACCCCTGATCTGCGCGGGACGGGAACGGAGGCACAGCTCTGGGCAACAAAGCTGAACGGCTCCAATTTCAAAAAAAGGAATAGCCCGCCCCCAAGGGCCTGGCACCCTCTCTGCGCATGCACAGCTAGATCCAGAACTTAGAAAGCCGTTTTTCTACCCCTGATCTGCGCGGCACGGGCACCGAGGCACAGCTCTGGGCAACAAAGCTGAATGGCTCCAATTCCAAACAGGTACAGCCCGCCCCCAAGGGCCTGGCACCCTCTCTGGGAATGCGCAGCTAGATCCAGCTCTTAGAGAGCCGGTTTTCAACCCCTGATCTGTGCCGACGGGCACGGAGGCACAGCTCTGGGCAAAAAAGCTAAAGGGCTCCAGTTCCAAACAGGTACAGCCCGCCCCCAAGAGCCTTGGAACCTCTCTGGGCATGCGCAGCTAAATCCAGTTCCTAGGAAGCCGGTTTTCAACCCCTAATCTGCGCGGGTCGGGCACGGAGGCCCAGCACTGTGTAACAAAGCTGAACGGCTCCAATTCCAAACAGGTACAGCCCGCCCCCAAAGGCCTGGCACCATCTCTGGGCATGCGCATCTAGATCCAGCTCCTAGGAAGCCGGTTTTCAAACCCTGATCTGCGCGGGACGGGCACGGAGGCCCAGCTCTGGGCAGCAAAGCTGAACGGCTCTAATTCCAAACAGATACAGCCCGCCACCAAGGGCCTGGGACCCGCTCTGGGCATGTGCAGCTAGATCCAGCTCCTATAAAGCCGGTTTTCAAACCCTGATGTTGGCGGGACGGGCACGGAGGCACAACTCTGGGCAACAAAGCTGAATGGCTCCAATTTCAAACAGGTACAGCCCGCCCCCCAGGCCTGGGTCCCTCTCTGGGCATGTGCAGCTAGATCTAGCTCTTAGAAAGCCAGTTTACAACCCCTGATCTCAGCGGGACGGGCAAAGAGACACAGCTCTGGGCAACAAAGCTGAATGGCTCCAATTCCAAACAGGTACAGCCCGCCCCCAAGGGCCTGGCACCTCTCTGGGCATGCACAGCTAGATCCAGATCCTAGAAAGCCGGTTTTCAACCCCTGATCTGCGCGGAACGGGCACGGAGGCCCAGCTATGGGCAACGAACCTGAACGTCTCTAATTCCAAACAGGTAAAGCCCGCCCCTCAGTACCTGGGCATGCGCAGCTAGATCCAGCTCCTAGAAGCCGGTTTTCAACCCCTGATCTGCGCGGGACGGTCAGGAGGCCCAGCTCTGGGTAACAAATCTGAACGGCTCCAATTCTAAACAGGTACAGGTCGCCCCTAAGGACCTGGGTCATTCTCTGGGCATGTGCAGCTAGATCCAGCTCCTAGAAGCCGGTTTTCAACCCCTGATCTGCGCGGGACGGGAACGGAGGCACAGCTCTGGGCAACAAAGCTGAACGGCTCCAATTTCAAAAAAAGGAATAGCCCGCCCCCAAGGGCCTGGCACCCTCTCTGCGCATGCACAGCTAGATCCAGAACTTAGAAAGCCGTTTTTCTACCCCTGATCTGCGCGGCACGGGCACCGAGGCACAGCTCTGGGCAACAAAGCTGAATGGCTCCAATTCCAAACAAGTACAGCCGGTCCACAAGGGCCTGGTACCCTCTCTGTGCATGCGCAGCTAGATCCAGCTCCTACAAAGACGGTTTTCAACCCCTGATCTGCGCGGGACGGGCACGGAGGCCCAGCTCTGGGCAACAAAGCTTGACGGCTCCAATTCCAAACAGATCCAGCCCGCCGCCAAGGGCCTGGCACCCGCTCTGGGCAGGCGCAGCTAGATCCAGCTCCTAGAAAGCCGGTTTTCAAACCCTGATCTGGGCGGGACGGGCACGGAGGCCCAGCTCTGGGCAACAAAGCTGGACGGCTCCAATTCCAAACAGGTACAGCCCGCGCCAAGGGCCTGGCACCTATCCGGGCATGCACAGCCAGATACAGCTCCTAGAAAGCCGGTTTTTAACCCCTGATGTGCGCGTGAAGGGCACGGAGGCACAGCTCTGGGCAACAAAGCTGAACGGTTCCAATTTCAAACAGGTACAGCCCGTCCCCAAGGGCCTGGCAACCTCTCTGGGCATGCGCAGCTAGATCCAGATCCTAGAAAGCCGGTTATCAACCCCTGATCTGCGCGGGACGGTCACGGAGGCCCAGCTCTGTGCAACGAACCTGAACGTCTCTAATTCAAACAGGTACAGCCCGCCCCTCAGTACCTGCGACCCTCTATGGGCATGCGCAGCTAGATCTAGCTCCTAGAAGCTGGATTTCAACCCCTGATCTGCGCAGGACGGGCAGGAGGCCCAGCTCTGGGTAACAAAGCTGAACGGCTCCAATTCCAAACAGGTACAGCCCGCCCCTAAAGACCTGGGTCACTCTCTGGGCATACGCAGCTAGATCCAGCTCCTAGAAGCCGGTTTTCAACCCCTGATCTGCGCAGGACGGGCATGGAGGCACAGCTCTGGGCAACAAAGCTGAATGGCTCCAATTTCAAAAAAAGGTATAGCCCGCCCAAAGGGCCTGGCACCCTCTCTGGGCATGCGCAGCTAGTTCAAACTCCTAGAACGGCGGATTTCATCCCCTGATCTGCGCGGGACGGGCACGGAGGCCCAGCTCTGGGCAACAAAGCTGAACGGCTCCAATTCCAAACAGGTATAGCCCGTCACAAAGGGCCAGGAACCCTCTCTGGGCATGCGCAGCTAGATCCAGCACTTAGAAAGCCGGTTTTCTACCCCTGATCTGCGCGGCACGGGCACCGAGGCCCAGCTCTGGGTAACAAAGCTGAACGGCTCCAATTCCAAACAAGTACAGCCCGTCCCCAAAGGCCTGGCACCCTCTCTGTGCATGCGCAGCTAGATCCAGCTCCTACAAAGCCGGTTTTCAACCCCTGATCTGCGCCGGTCGGGCAAGGAGGCCCAGCTCTAGGCAACAAAGCTGAACGGCTCCAATTCCAAACAGATACAGCACGCCGCCAAGTGCCTGGCACCCGATCTGGGCATGTGCAGCTAGATTCAGCTCCTAGAAAGCCGGTTTTCAACCCCTGATCTCCGCGGGACAGGCTCGGAGACACAGCTCTGGGCAACAAAGCAGAATGGCTCCAATTCCAAACAGGTACATCCCGCCCCCAAGGACCTGACCCCATCTCTGGGTATGCGCAGCTAGATCCAGCATTTAGAATGCCGGTTTACAGCCCGCCGCCAAGGGCCTGGGACCCGCTCTGGGCATGTGCAGCTAGATCCAGCTCCTATAAAGCCTGTTTTCAAACCCTGATGTTGGCGGGACAGGCACGGAGGCACAACTCTGGGCAACAAAGCTGAACGGCTCCAATTTCAAACAGGCACTCCCCGCCCCCAAGGCCTGGGTCCCTCTCTGGGCATGCGCAGCTAGATCTAGCTCTTAGAAAGCCGGTTTTCAACCCCTGATCTCAGCGGGACGGCAAAGAGACACAGCACTGGGCAACAAAGCTCAATGGCTCCAATTCCAAACAGTTAAAGCCCGTCCCCAAGAGCCTGGCACTCTCTCTGGGCATGCCCAGCTATATCCAGCTCCTAGAAAGCCGGTTTTCAACCCCTGATCTGCGCAGGACGGGCACGGAGGCCCAGCTCTGGGCAACAAAGCTGGACAGCTCAAATTCCAAACAGGTACAGCTCGCCCCCAAGGGCCTGGCACCTCTCTGGTCATGCACAGCTAGATTCAGCTCCTAGAAAGCCGGTTTTCAACCCCTGATGTGCACGGGACGGGCACGGAGGCCCAGCTCTGGGCAAGAAAGCTGAACGGCTCCAATTCCAAACAGGTGCAGCCCGCCTCCAAGGGCCTGGCACCCTCTCTGGGCATGCGCACCTTGATCCAGCTCCTTGAAAGCCGGTTTTCAACCCATGATCTGCGCGGGACGGTCACGGAGGCCCAGCTCTGGGCAACAAACCTGAACGTCTCTAATTCCAAACAGGTACAGCCCGGCCCTAAGGACCTGGGTCAATCTCTGGGCAGGCGCAGCTAGATCCAGCTCCTAGAAAGCCGGTTTTCAAACCCTGATCTGAACGGGAAGGGCACGGAGGCCCAGCTCTGGGCAACAAAGCTGGACGGCTCCAATGCCAAACAGGCATAGCCCATCACAAATGGCCTGGCATCATCTCTGGGCATTCGCAGCTAGATCCAGCATTTAGAACGCGGGTTTTCTACCCCTGATCTGCGTGGCACGGGCACTGAGACACAGCTCTGGGC